>NC_088683.1:77035434-78458137 GCF_028017835.1 Emys orbicularis | reverse complement strand
TCACAAGGTCACTTTTCATTCAAATCGCAGAATATGGTTTTTAAAGATACATAAAGAAGAGATGTTCTATGATTTGTGTTCACAGCATGAGCTGCATGTATGCCAAAAGCTGAGACTGTGCAGCCAGAATAGTTACAGTTGTGTCTCACTTAACTCTGTTTATAGTGGTGCTACAGAAGGCGGAGCTCCCCATTGAAATTTTTTCCTATCATGTAGCAGGAGCCCTTTTCCCTTTGAACTGAGGGGTAAACAAACACCTGCATTTCCAACCACTGACAATGCTGATAGTCGGGTGGCTAACAGAGCTTGCTGCTACATTTCACGCTTCCTGCCTGCAAGTTAAGAATCTGTCACTTCTTTGTCAAAATTAACTTGCCTGGAGCATTGGCACGGTAGTCTTTTATTTAAATATGCATGTTCCAAATCGCAGTGCAGTAAACTGGCATCTTACCACCAGGCCAATACTGAAAACAGAAAATGTTGTCTGTGTAACGATGCCAGACACACATTTTAACTATTTGATCCATTTTTCTTCCTCACCTAATATCTGGCACATAAATACCTTGCAACGCCGGCTACAAAAGTGCCATGCAAACGCCTGTTCTCACTTTCAGGTGACATTGTAAATAACAAGCAGGCAGCAGCATCTTCTATAAATGTAAACAAACTTGTTTGTCTTAGTGATTGGCTGAACAAGTAGTAGGACTGAGTGGACTTGTAGGCTCTAAAATTTTACATTATTTTGTTTTTGAGAGCAGTTATTTAACAAAAAAAATCTAAATTTGTAAGTTTCACTTTCATGATAAAGAAATTGCACTACAGTACTTGTATGTGGTGAATTGAAAAATACTATTTATTTCAGGGGTTCTCAAACTGGAGGTCGGAACCCCTCAGGGGGTCGCAAGGTTATTACATGGGGTGTCGCAAGCTTTCAACCTCCACCCCAAACCCCGCTTTGCCTCCAGCATTTATAATCATGTTAAATATATAGAAAAGTACTTTTAATTTATAAGAGGGGTCGCACTCAGAGACTTGCTATGTGAAAGGGGTCACCAGTAAAAAAGTTTGAGAGCCACTGACTTATTTGGTTTATCATTTTTACAGTGCAAATATTTGTAATAAAAATAACAATATAAAGTGAGTACTGTACACTTTGTATTCTGTCTTGTAATAGAAATCAATATATTTGAAAATGTAGAAAAACATCTGAAAATATTTAATACATTTCAATTGGTATTCTATTGTTTAACAGTGCGATTAATCACAATACATTTTTTTGAGTTAATCGTGTGAGTTAACTGTGATTAATTGACCGCCCTAATTAATATATATATATTTGGCATGTAGGGGCCACTAAGTAGTGACTGCCAGGCACTGCATACATATATAATGAAAAGATGGTTCTTGCCGAAAAGAGCTTACAGTCTTAATAGAAAATAGGCAATAGGCAGACGGGAGAACGTGGAAACAGTAAGACAGTTATGGTTAGTGTAAAAAGCAGTGGCCACAGCATACTATCTAATGAGGCTGGGGCTGTGGATTCTGTCCCTCAATGCCTGAGCACAGTTTGTTACACTGTGTGAAACTGACCTTAAATATTTTTCAGGAAAATTATACTAAACAATGGTAATCTCATATTACAAGGATTCTTTTTTAGCTCTATAAGTAATATATTTAAATACTGGTGCCTGAATTAATTACCTACCATAGATGGTATGACACTGTATGGAATATGTGGGACACTCTGTGATATTATTGATACCAATATTATAAAATTGCAATGAATCTTACCAAATATGCCATGTAAGATATCTGTGAAAATGTTATGCTTTGCCAAGTATGATGATCTTGTTTATATGTTTGTATCACCTTTGTATTGTGAGTTATAGATATGTATGGTATATCTGTATTTCCAAACTTGTGCTGTGTTTCTGGGTGACACCCCCAGATAGATTGACATCAGCACTGCCTACTTGATGACCCATCAAGGGTCATCAGCGATACAACTGACCCATTGAGAGAAGGCAAGGGATTCACCTTATGAGTCAGCAAGGCATGTAGGCGCATGCCGGCGGACAGAGAACTCTAAGGCTTTTCCATACCATGTGCTGTGAAGCTTGTGTTTGAGACACAGGAAGTACAAGCCATATGGCAAAAGAAATATAAAGGGCAGCTGCATCATCTCCATTTTGTCTTCATTCCTGCTTCTTACGTCTGGAGTAACTTTTCTACAAACGAAGCTCTGAACAAAGGTTCTGTACCCAGGTTCTAAGAGCAGAGGGAGCAAACATAAAAAAGGCGCCCCCCCTTGGCTCCTCCTCTGTCCACGCCCCCTGGCTCCTCCTCTGGCCACGCCGTCCCCCTCCCCCCCCCCCCCGCTCCTCTGGCCACACTGCGGCCATGCTGCACCCCCCCCCCTTGCTCCTCCGGCCGCGCCGCCCCCCCTTTGGCTGTAGAGGGAGGCTGGCAGAGGACAGGGGTTTTGAGGGGAGGTGGAGGGGAGGGATGTAGAGGGAGGGTAGCAGGGGACAGGGGGTTTGAGGGGAGGTGAAGGGCAGGATGTGGAGGGAGGGTGGCAGAGGACGGGGGTACGAGGGGAGGTGAAGGGGAGGATGTGGAGGGAGGGGGACAGGGGGTTTGACTTGAGGGGAGGATGTAGGGAGGGTGGCAGAGGACAGGGGTACGAGGGGAGGTGAAGGGGAGGGAAAGGCAGGGGCACGGGGTACATGGGAGGGGTGCACGGGGTATGGAGCTTGGGGAGGGGTTACCGGGGATGGGAGTGGGCTGGGGTCCCTGGGGCTCTCTGTGCAGAGGGGGCTGGAGCTGCCCCCGGGACCGGGAGAACCTGGGAGTCTTCTGCCTGCCCTTCCGCTGCTTCTTTCCGGGGCCCGGCCGCTAGGCCCGGCCCAGCCAGCAGCAGAGAACAAACCCCACAATCACTGCCTCGGAGGGGCTCGCCGCGTGCAGTGCCAGCCCAGGCTCAGCGCTGGCGCTACCCCTTCGGGGGTGGGGGAAGAAGGCAGCGAGCACTGCCAGGCGCGGTCCGAGCGAGCTGCAGCCCGGCTCGCCCGCTCAACCCGGGGGCGCTGCCCTGCCCGGGGCTGCTGGCGGAGCCTGGCTGTGGGCGGGTCGCGCTGACAGGCCGCGGCGGGAGGGGGGGAAGCCCCCGCCATGGCTGCCGGCCACCAGCCGGCGCCCCCGCTCCTCCGGCTATGGCTGCCAGCCGCGCTTTGGGCCGCATGCCGCGCCCCCCTGCTCCCTCGGCTGGAGCCCCGGGGGGAACGGAGCGAAACCCCCGGACCTGCTCTCTCGGCCGCAGCGCCGGCCGGAGCACCGCGAGACCCCCGGACCCGCTCCCCCGCCCAGAACCCCGGGCGGAGAGCAGCGAAACCCCCGGACCCGCTCTCCCGGCCGGAGCACCGAATCCCGCTCCCCCAGCCAGAGCCCCGGGCGTAGCGCAGAGAAACCCCTGGATCCACTCCCCCGGCCGGGGCGCTGGGCGGAGCACGGCCAACCCCTCTGCCCCGCTCTCCGGGCCGGAGCGTCGGACCCCGCTCCCTCGGTTGCAGCACCTGCTGCAGTGCGGCCAGACCCCTGGACCCGCTCCCTGGCCAAAGCTCCGGGCGGAGTGCAGCGAAATCAGCCTGCATCCCACCTCGCTCCTCCAGCCGCTTTTGGAAAGGCGCGGCTTTGGGGAAAATGTGCTGAGGGGAAGCGGCTGCTTCCCCTGCACCCCGCTAGCTACGCTACTGGCTGACCCTTTGGGGTCAGAAGAACATTTTGTATATGTGAGCAGAGTTTAAGTAACTTCTCCCTACACTGGACCTACATGCTGATTGGGAGCCAGAGAACTGGAATGCAATAAAGGGGGCTGTGTGATTTCTTTTTTTAGGTTCTCAATAACCAGTGTGGGAGCTCAGGAGCACAGTTTTGTAAGTGGTTAGTTAGTCTAACTTCAGTATTAACCACCAGTTGGGAAGAATCTGTTCTCTTTTTTGCAGCCTGCCCTGACCATGGCATTTTCAGTGAGGGCTGCCCTAGGCACACCAGGTCACAGTGGAAACTACATACCCTACGATTACTGACACACATATATTGTGTTCATCTAAAAGTAAAAGGAATACTAACTGAAGCTGAGGTTCAGTCTCCTCCTCTCTAGCAATGGGAGGATTACAAATTATGTTGTAATTTGCAGTGCGTTTTAGATCCAAGGACTATAAATACCCAGCCTGTATCATGTTTCAAATATGGTATGGGCCCTCTTAAGGAGACTCAGATGGTAATCCTGTATATTAATAGAATAATGCTAGATTACAGTGAAAACCTTCACATTTTATCTTCAATCATTGCTAATATTTATGATTAGTTTCCTTCCTCTGCCAGTTAAAGATTAGTTCAAATATGCAATAAAAATGGGTAAATATATCCTTTGCAAGATAATATCCTATATTGAGAGTTAAGCTTTTTAGTTTATTTTTACAGTTTTAAACACTGATCCAGTTTCTTTTGTGCAAAGAATGTAGAAATGAACAAGGCATAGTCAGCTTGGCACAATTTAATGTATGTGGAATTTCATGAAGTAACACCACATACACCAGCACTGCACTTGTGATTAAAGCAGTCTGACGGCTGCTGTCATATACATCAGTCACTTACACCGACTGTCTTCACGCTTCGAAATGATGAATTAGTGCCGGGTATATTTTTGCTAGCCATGACCCTTTTTGGCTCAGCCTCATCTTTTTTGGAGCTTGCTCATCATGACTACCAGGGGAACTACTGCTTTCCTACTTCGCCCAAGAGTAAAAACACCTCAGAAACATATCATGGATATTTACTAATTGTAAGGTTTTACATCCACTTTACACAAACTTACACATGCAGAGCTGCATACTTATGAAGCAATGCAGTAGAGCATCAAATGCTATATTTTACTGTCCACACTAAGCAATGTGCTTTATCTTATCATACAGGATGTACATGTGCCTTAATATAATTTCTGTCTTTTAAGTTAGCACATGCCTTTCATTCTGTTTAAGAAACTATTAATTAAATGCATACAATGAAAAAGGAAAGGCATTTTCATGCTAGTTGTGGCATAAGTACTTTTTTGGTTTACCGTCTGTAAAAACGTTAAGCTGTAATATAGAGACAAGATGGGTGAGGTAATTTCTTTTATTGGACCAACTTCTGTTGGTGAGAGAGACAAGATCTTGAGCTACACAGAGCTCTTCTTCAGGGCTGCTAAACGTACTATTCTCTGTGTCACAGCTAAATACAAGGCGGATCAGATTGTTTAGCATAAGTAGTTAACATGTATTTCAAAAGGAACTATTCAATGTGAATGGTCCAGTTAACACCTCTCCAATCATGGGGGGAAAGGGTAGGGTAGGGAGAAAAATTGAAGAGGGCCAGTTAGATTAGGGTCATAGGGGTTGTAATAAGCCATAAATCCAGTGTCTCAGTTCAGTCCATGATTTTTAGGGCTTATTTATACTTAAAATACTACAACAGCATAGCTGTGCCTCTGCTTCAGTGTAGATACGACCTAGGCTGACAGTAGGGGCTCTCCCATCGTTGTAGGCTCTCTACCACCCCAAAAGAGGCAGTAGCTAGGTTGACAGAAGAATTTTTCTGTTGACCTAGCACTGTCTACATGGGGACTTCGGTCAGCTTAACACCACCACTCAGAGGTGTAGATTTTTCACACCTCCAACCACCATAGTTAAACTGACCCAATTTTCTAGCATAGACTAGGTCTTACTCTAGGTCTACACTACCCGCCTGAATTGGCGGGTAGAAATCGATCTCTTGGGGATCGACTTATCGCGTCTCGTCAGGACGCGACAATCGATCCCCGAATCGACGCGCTTACTCCACCAGCGGAGGTGGGAGTAAGCGCCATCGACTGGGAGCCGCGGCAGTCGATTTTGCCGCCGTCCTCACAACAGGGTAAGTCGGATCTGATACGTCGAATTCAGCTACGCTATTCGCGTAGCTGAATTTGCGTATCTTAAATCGACCCCCCCCTGTAGTGAGGATGTAGCCTTAGTGTCTAACAAAGTTAGGAATTTAAGCTCCCAGGCTCATCTTTTAAAGGTGCTGTGCAAGTTTCCTTTGAGGCTGAGGACTGTAAGGTCAAATTCTATGATTTAAAGTGATAGCTTTGTGAAAAGTGTTCACCCACAGGTGATACGATGTTTTTGTCTTATTTTTCAGTGAGAGTTTATTCAAGAGTACAGTGATTATCTCATTTCACCCTCATAGTTGTTATTGGGGCATTTAGTGCACTGGATGAAATATACCACACGTTGTCATAGGCATGTGTAGGATCCATTGATCTTGAAAAATGTGTTGTGGGGAGTATTGATCATTGTAGCAGGGGAAATCTGTCTACAGGTTTTGCATCTGTTGTTCTAGCAGGGTCTGGTACCACTCAGAGTTGGTGTGTCATGGTCTGGGGGGAGCTTGCTTCCAATGATGAGCTTGAAGAGGTTGGGGATTGTTTGAAGGCCAGAAGTGGGGGTTAAAGAAAGATCTCTTTCAGGATGTGGTACCCATCAAGTATGGGTTGTAATTGTTTAATGATAGCTACGGTTAAAATTTTGTCATGATTATTTTTAGTGAAAGTCACAGACAGGCCATGGGCAATAAACAAAAATTCATAGAAGCCCTCAACCTTTCCCTGACTTTTAGTAAAAAAACCAGGACGGGGAGAGGCTGACCACTGGGAGGATTTAAGCCTGAGCCTTATGGGGGGTGAGGGGCGGCTGGTAGTTCCAGCTGCTGCGGTGGAGGCCAAAACCAAAGAAGTCACAGAATTTCACTAAAGTCACAGAATCCGTGACCTCCATAACTAAATCATGTCCTTAATGATAGCCCATATTGATTCCAATGTGGAGTGGTAGTTGACAACTAGGGCTTTGTGGTTGAAGGGGGTTTTATTTCTGTATTGGAGCAGGCTCTTTCAGGGTATTGAATGGCTTGTTCCATGATGCAATCAACCTTTCTGGTCTGGTAGAACATTCTTGTTTGGTGAATGCATTTTTATGTGTGTTAAGCTGTATATCCCGGACTTTCTCCTCAGAACATATTCTGTGGTATCTGAGTGCCTGGCTGTAGATAACAGATTTCTTGGTTTGTTTGGGATGGTTACTGGACCTATGAAGGTAGGCATGGTGATACGTGGGTTTCTTGTATATAGTTGTCTGTAGGGTTCTATTGTTGAAGCTTATTGTGGTGTCCAGGAAGTGGATGCTTCCTGTGGGAGCGTTCTAGAGAGAACTCAGTGGATTGGTGGTGGTGGTTGACGTCGTGGTGGAATACGATGAGAGAGTTTAGATCATCTGTCCAGAGGATGATAATATCATTGATGTATCTCAGGTATATCATTAGTGGCGTGGTGCATTTGTCCAGAAATTCTTTTTGAAGGTAGCCCATGAAGAGGTTGGCATATTGGGGAGCCATCTTACTACCCATTTGTGACACTCTGTATCTCGGGGGAACACCCTGCACTTTTAATATGATTGTGTGGTATCCCATGCAAAGTTTGTCATGTTGGGTTTCTTCAGAAGGCTCATGATGCACTGAGCATTGTTGTTATAGTAATATTATAGGTTGTAATTTCATGTATATAGTTATGAGATTGAAAACATGTCCTCATGGCTTAAAACAAGCCCAGGCAAAACTCTTCGGGAACAGAGGGGCAGTTCACACCTCATCAGGGCATGTATGGGACAGATCCAGCCCAGCCTCACAGGAACAAAGGACACTGGCCTAGGCAGCAACAAAGGATCTGTTGGACTCTCAAGTGAGTCACCCCCCCTTCCCTTGGTCAGTCAGGGACTACGATGAGGTAATGCTCACCTGACCGTGAAGGGCGGGAGGAGAGCAAAGCCAAGAGGGAAGAAAGAACATAATAAAAGGGAGAGACGTTTGCCATGCTCTTCCTCGCTCTTCCACCACCATCTACAGACACCACTACCACCAAGTGACTGAAGCGCTGATCAAAGGGGAGAGCCTGGCTGAAGGGCAACCAGCCAGCCTGTAGTGAGAAACATCTACGTTTGTAAGGGCATTGAAAGTGTTAAGAGCAGCTTAGAATGTGTTTTGCTTTTATTTCATTTGACCAAATCTGACTTGTTGTGCTTTGACTTATAATCACTTAAAATCTATCTTTTGTAGTTAATAAATTCATTTGTTTATTCTACCTGAAGCAGCGTGTTTGGTTTCAAGCGTGTCAGAGACTCCCCTTGGGATAACAAGCCTGGTACATATCAATTTCTTTGTTAAATTGACAAACTCATATAAGCTTGCAGCGTCCAGTGGGCATAACTGGACACTGCAAGATGGAGGTTCCTAGGGTTGTGTCTGGGACTGGAGATATTGGCTAGTGTCATTTGGTTGCACAATCCAAGCAGCTTACATGCCAGAGGCTGTGCGTGAACAGCCCAGGAGTGGGGGTTCTCACAGCAGAGCAGGGTAAGGCTGGATCCCAGAGTCAAGGATTGGAGTGACCTAGCAGATCACCGGTCCAGATAACACCAGGGGAATGTCACACCCTGGCTGTTCCCAGGGTTTGAACAAAGTGTTTGTTGTGAACATAAAATTGTTATAGTTAAATTTATAACTTTGCTAGATACTAAAAATCATGGACAGAATAGACACTGGATTTATGGCTTATTAAAACAATCTATAGCCCAGTAGCCCTCCCCCCGTCCCACCCCATGACTGGAGAGATGTTAACTGGCTACTTCACCTTGAAATGTCACAGCAGTCAGGGGTTCCGTGACTTTCCTTAACCTTTGTGACTTCTGCAGCGGCCGGTGGGGCTGAGTGAAGGAAGGCCGGGCGGGTGAGGCAGGGCGAGCCCCCGCACCCCAACCCTGCTCCCTGGCAGGAGCACCAGATGGAGCGGGGCAAGCCCCTGCACTCAAACCCTGCTCCCTGGCAGGGGTGGTGGGCGGGTGGAGCGGGGAAAGCCCCCACACCCAAACCCCGCTCTCTGGCAGGAGCACTGGGTGGGCAGAGCAGGGCAAGCCCCTGCGCCCTGTCCCCCGGCAAGAGCGTCAGGCAGATGGAGCAGGTCGGGACATGGGGGTGTCCATTTTTCCAGGGCCCCCCAATTGGCCAGGGCCCCTCACCATGCGCCCCGTTTGCCCAGTGGCTAATCCACCACTGCAGGAGAGCAGTTATGTGGTAGTGTGCAGGAACCCTGGGCAGGGCCGGCGCAACCCATTAGGCGACCTAGGCGGTCGCCTAGGGCGCTACAATTTGGGGGGGCGGTGACCGCGGCGGTATTTTGGCGGTGGGACCTTCTGCCGCCTCTGTGGGGGGCGGCATTTTGGGGCGGGACCTTCCACCGCCTAGGGCGGCAGAAAAGCTGGCGGCGCTCCTGCCCCTGGGACTTCAGCAGCCACAGATCGACAGTGGATTATGCGCTGAATGTTTTCTGGAGTATCAGATTTCTTGAATGCATGGGCAGTGAGAGTGAGGCTGGAGCTTAAGGGTGGTGTGGAGAAATCATATTATTTTCTCAGTTATCCTCAGTACACAGGAATGCTGAGTGAGGAGCAGAGAGTGGTGGGGGCACAGGGAATGGGGGAGAAATTTTTTAAATGTTGGGGTTTGAGTATCCTTTATACTTGCTCAATCCTAAACTTGTTGGAGTGTGTACATACCTGCCCGCTACTCTGGATCTGCTGGGAGCAGAGCGAGGGTAAAGAGTTTATTGTTCTCAACTTGCAAGATGTTGGAAGGCAGTCGCGTTTTTATGTTCCCATAGTAGCATCCTAGTCTGCGAACATTATTCTTTCTAAGGTCTCCAGGGCTGTGTTGTAAACTCCCTCAGGTTGTTGCCTTCCCTCTAATCCAGAGTTTATGTGAATTTCCAGACAAAAAACAACATTGAGGTGAAATTAAATTTAAGGGTACTAACACCACTACCTGGCTTGTTCCCAGGACCGGCTCTAACTTTTTTGCCGCCCCAAGCAGCAAAAAAAAGCGCCGCCCCGCCATAACACCCCCCCACCGAGCGCCGCGCCGCCGAACAACCGCCGCCCTGCCGAACACCCCCGCCCCCGCCGCGCTGCTAAACCCCCCCCACGCGGAGCGCCGCCGAACACCCCCGCCGAGCGCCGCGCCGCTGAACAGCCCCCGCCCCCTGCTGCGCTGCCGAACACCCCTCGCCCCCCACCAAGCGCCGCGATGGCGAACACCCCCACGGAGCGCTGCGCCGCCGAACACCCCCGCCGAGCGCCGTGGCGCCGAACACCTTCGCCCCCCGCGGAGCGCTGCACTGCTGAAGCCCCGCCGCGCGAGCACCGCGAAACACCCCCCGCTGAGCGCCGCGCCACCAAACACCCCCCGCCCCCCGCAGAGCACCGTGCCGCCAAACACCCCCCGCCGAGTGCCGCGCTTCCAACCCCCCCCCCCCGGCCGAGCGCCGCGCCGCCGGAACCCCCCCCCGCTGAGCGCTGCGCCGCCCCCTGCCACCCCAAGATTGGCCGCCCCTTACCAGGTGCCGCCCCAAGCACGTGCTTGGTTGCCTGGTGCCTGGAGCCGGCCCTGCTTGTTCGCCGCTCCCACACACACACTCCCCCACCTCAGCCCACCATTGTAAAGCCAAGAAATTCAGAGTAAAGGTTAAATTTGAAAGAAACCCAAACAGAAAAGCATAGAAATTCACATTTTAATTACCAGTCCCTTACCTGTTCTGCACAGAGATGCCAGCCTTTCATCTTACTTTCTTTGCAGGTGAAGTATTGTAAATGTGCTTCTCAGTGAACAAGGACAGACTTACCAGAACCACAGTATGCCTAAGAGTGACATTGTTAATATGTAAAAAGCAACAGAGGGTCCTGTGGCACCTTTAAGACTAACAGAAGTATTGGGAGCATAAGCTTTCGTGGGTAAGAACCTCACTTCTTCAGATGCAAGTAATGGAAATTTCCAGGGGCAGGTACAAATCAGTATGGAGATAACGAGGTTAGTTCAATCAGGGAGGGTGAGGTGCTCTGCTAGCAGTTGGTGAACACCAAGGGAGGAGAAACTGCTTCTGTAGTTGGATAGCCATTCACAGTCTTTGTTTAATCCTGATCTGATGGTGTCAAATTTGCAAATGAACTGGAGCTCAGCAGTTTCTCTTTGGAGTCTGGTCCTGAAGTTTTTTTTGCTGTAATATGTTAATATTATTATTATTATATTATTAATATTTGTTAATATGAAACTGCAAGGAAGGGATAAGGTAGTCTGACATTTTTATTTTCTCAGAACATCATTATGGGGGCGGAGATAAGGTAGTTTGCATACCCTCACTAGGACTTTCCATACAGCTTTGAATTTCTTTGCTTTTAATGGTTTCCTTGGTGCCTTTTGGTAACTAGTGTTCTTATAAGGATTTTCGCTATGCACTCTGAACCATCACTACAACTTCATGCCTGGTCTGTGAATACTACTACATTTTGGCAAATCCCTATTGGATGGAATCTTTCCACTTTGCCAAACTGATCAATGTAATGGTAGAATTAGTGCTGGAGAGCCCTTCAATTTTCAGGTAGTTATATCTGTGAAAGTAATGCAGCACATTCAGTTAACAACCAGCTACATCAGAAAAATATTGTAAGTCTCTAAGGGCAAGATTCTGGGAAAGGGAGACAGAAAGGGAAGAAGAATGCTCAGCAGAAGCGGAGGAGGTAAGCAGAGGAGAGGAATTAGAATGAAAGATTAGTTCCATTTTGTAAGGGCCGCAAGAAGATTTTCTGCAGTGTAAGCAGAAGCAGCTTCACTGATGACATAGAGTTGCACTCACTTACACCAGTAAATTTGTATCACTGGGTATGCAATAGTGACCAGAGCCCCAAAGAGTTGTATTCATATTTCTTCCTGTGGCAAGGCAGACTTGCTCCTACCTTCTTTCTAGACCCACAAACAGCTCAGAGACCTTCTTCAGGTAAAGCACCTTGTGTACTTTATTTACACTGTTTTTTTCTACCACCTTTAAAGACTATGCTACCTCATACTAACAGTAACTTGGAGCCCTCAGCTCCTGAGACTAGGAGGGGAGAGATCTCCAGTGGCTAGCTAATGTGCTCTCTGTTTCTGACGTTGTCATTGTCTTCTTCTTTCTTCCTTCCTTCTCCTTTTGTGTCATCTGGGCTAATGAGTTAATTAACCTTTTAATTCCCTCCAGACTATCCCAGTCTATCAACTGGGAACACTTCCCTTAGTCAGGTGTGGTCTGGGACAAATAATTGGAGTTGCAGTGATCAGAGTGCTGGCTCAGCTGCCATTGCCCCACTCTCTGTAATACTTCCCTACACCACACAAGATTAATGCAGAGCAGTAGTTTTCAACCTTTTTTCATTTGTGGACCCCTAACAAATTTTGAATGGAGGTGTGGAAATCTTAGATTTAGTCTGAGGACCCCCAGGGGTCCATGCACCACAGGTTGAAAACCACTGGTATAGCGAATCACTTCAAGCCTGATCCAAAGCCCCTTGAAGTCAGTAGGAGTTTTTCTATTGAGTTTTGGATTGGGCCCTTAGAGACAAGCAAGAGGCTGCCAGAGTAGATTAACCCCATGGTGGAATTCTCAAATGAAGTGTCAGTACTATCATCATAAACACACGTGGAAAGAGCTATTATATTCAGAACCCCTATTTTTCACTCACTCAATTTTTGCAAATGTTTTGCTCTTGGGCTGAAACTCTCATACTAAGGTTTCAGCTCAAAGGTGATTTTAATATTGCAAGTTAAACAAAATAAAGACGCTCAGTTGTTTGGTGTTATGAGAATTTCCCTAATTTACCTTGCATCTGGAAGACAATTCAACAGTTCAGTAGTGTTATGACAGTCAGAATTCCAGGCTGGGAATTATTAGATGACTGTGTTTATGTTGTATAAAATTATGTTATGCTTCACTAAATAGGAATTAGAAAAATGGTAGGTACAGAAAATAAAACACCGAAAAACATATGTATTTAGTGATTTCTTCAGAAGACACATAGAAATGAGCTCAGATTAAAAACCCAGATTTGATCCTTGAATGCAAGTTTACACATGAATTTGCAGCTCAAAACCCCATCTGTGGCGGTGTATGCACACCCCATCCGCTGCTGGGGTGGATAGTGGGTGTGTGGACATCGCGGTTACTGTCTACCCAACTGTCTCGGACCTCACCACACTGAGGTCTAAGGGTCAGAGTGAAAGCAGCAGCCCTTGTGTTCAGGGTAGCGTGGCCTAGTGGCCAGAGTCAATACAAAAACAACAAGGGGTCCTTGTAGCACCTTAGAGACTAACAAATGTATTTGGCCATAAGCTTTTATGGGCTATAACCCACTTCATCAGATGCATGGAGTGGAAAATACAATAGGCAGGTATAAATACAGAGCACATGAAAAGATGGAAGTTGCCTTACCAAGTGGGGGGTCAGTGCTAATGAGGCCAAGTCAGTTAGGGTGGATGTGGCCCATTCCCAACAGTTGACAAGAAGGTGTGAGTATCAACACAGGGAAAATTATTTTTTGTAGTGACCCAGCCACTCCCAGTCTTTTTTCAGGCCTAATTTGATGATATCAAGTTTGCAAATTAATTCCAGTTCTATAGTTTCTGGTTGAAGTCTGTTTTTGAAGTTTTTTTGTTGAAGAATGGCCACTTTTAAGTCTCTTATTGAGTGTGCAGGGAGATTGAAGTGCTCTCCTACTGGTTTTTGAATGTTACAATTCTCGATGTCTGATTTGCGTCCATTTATTCTTTTGCATAGAGACTGTCCGGTTAGGCCAATGTACATGGCAGAGGGGCATTACTGGCACATGATGGCATATATCATATTGGTAGATGCAGCCCTTGTGTTCAGGGCAGCGTGGCCTAGTGGCCAGAGTCAATATAGTGGCCCGCAGATACAGGGCAGTGCAGCCTAGTGGCCAATACCCAAGAGGCCACCGCCAAGGGGGGTGGCAGCTCGAGTAGGGGGGCCCAGGACCACCCAACTCCACTGGGCCCTGACCCAGGGCCCTATCAGTGGCAGAGTGGTCCGCCACTGGGTCAGTGGGGTATCCCATTGAAACACGCTGACTGCATATGGGTGGGACATACCATTCGCTCACCCTCCCTGGGTCATATCCTACCGGGCTTCCTGAAGCTGTCATCCATGGGGTATCGGGGTCTCCAGGCTCCTCGGCATGGATAATTCCCTGGGGCTCCGTTGGCCACAGATCTCCAGTCTCATTCTCGGGATCTCTGGCTCCCTCAGGAAAGGGCTGTGATGGCTCCTCAGCTGGAGACTCCACCAAAGGTCCTCCTCCAGCAGTCAGTCCAGACTGAGCCGGGCTGCTCTCTTTCATATTGGCATAGCACTTGGAGCATGCCCACTACGGTCTGAAGGGTGGGACTTCCTCCACCCATAGTGTGACTTATACCCTTCCGGCCCAGGGCAGGATATGCATCCTGTTGCAGCATCTCAGTAATAGATTGAGCCTGAATGCCAATTCCAACCAGATTTTGAACCCCTACATTTGTTAGGGATTTGGCTTGCCTCTTTGTAGATCTATGAAGTTTGCACTAGGGCTGTCAAGCGATTAAAAAAATTAATCGTGCTTAATTGCATGATTAATAGCGTTCTTAATAATGGAATACCATTTATTTAAATATTTTTGGATGTTTTCTACATTTTCAAATATACTGATTTCAATTACAACACAGAATACAAAGTGTACAGTGCTCACTTTATATTTATTTTTTATTACAAATATTTGCACTAAAAAACAAAAGAAATAGTATTTTTCAAGCCACCTCATACAAGTGCTGTAGTGCAATCTCTTTATCATGAAAGTTGAACTTACAAATGTAGAATTATGTACCAAAAATAACTGCATTGAAAAATAAAATAATGTTAAACCTTAGCGCCTACAAGCCCATTCAGGCCTACTTCAGCCAATTGCTCAGACAATCAAATTTAGTTACAATTTACAATTTACAGGAGATAAACTGTAAACAAACAGTTTCTTGTTTACAATGTCACCTGAGAGTGAGAACAGGTGTTCGCCTGGCACTGTTGTAGCCAGAATCGCAAGATATTTAGGTGCCAGATGCACTAAAGATTCGTATGTCCCTTCATCTTTAACCACCATTCCACAGGACATGTGTCTATGCTGACGATGGGTTCCGCTCGATAATGATCCAAAGCAGAGCAGACCGATGCATGTTCATTTTCATCATCTGAGTCAGATGCCACCAGAAGGATGATTTTCTTTTTTGGTGGTTCGGGTTCTATAGTTTCTGCATCAGAGTGTTGCTCTTTTAAGACTACTGAAAGCATGCTCCACACCTTGTCCTGCTCAGATTTTGGAAGGCACTTCAGATTCTTAAACCTTGGGTTGCGTGCTGTAGCTATTTTTAGAAATCTCACATTGGTACCTTCTTTGCGTTTTGTCAAATCTGCTGTGAAAGTGTTCTTAAAATGAACATGTGCTGGGTCATCATCCGAGACTGCTATAACATGAAATATATGTCGAATGCGGGTAAAACAGCTGAAGACATACAGTTCTCCCCCAAGGAGTTCAGTCACAAATTTAATTAATGCAATATTTTTTAACAAGCATCATCAGCTTGGAAGCATATCCTCTGGAATGGTGGCCAAAGCATGAAGGGACATACGAATGTTTAGCATATCTGGCACGTAAATACCTTGCAACACCAGCTACAAAAGTGCCATGTGAATGTCTGTTCTCACTTTCAGGTGACATTGTAAATAAGAAGCAGGCAGCAGCATCTCCTGTAAATGTAAACAAACTTGTTTGTCTTAGTGATTGGCTGAACAAGAAGTAGGACTGAGTGGACTTGTGGGCTCTAAAGTTTTACATTGTTTTGTTTTTGAGAGCAGTTATGTAACACAAAAAATCTGCATTTGTCAGTTACACTTTCAGGATAAAGAGATTGCACTACAGTACTTGTATGAGGTTAATTGAAAAATACTATTTATTTTATCATTTTTACAGTGAAAATATTTGTAATAAAAATAATATAAAGTGAGCACTGTACACTTTGTATTCCGTGTTTTAGTAGAAATCAATATATTTGAAAATGTAGAAAAACATCCAAAAATATGTAATTCAATTGGTATTCGATTGTTTAACAGTGCGATTAATCGCGATTAATATTTTTGAGTTAATTGTGTGAGGTAACTGCGATTAATTGACAGCCCTAGTTTGTACCTTTCTGTAAGAGTACATTTTAGTACCATTGCCTTTATTTTTTACAGTAAGTATTTGTATCTGTGAATCGGTATTTCTTTTTAATTTATCCATATTTTCAAGGGGAAAAAAATCATGTTTTGTCTGAAACATATGATTGAAAAATGTCGGCAGGGCAGTGTGTCGCTTAAATTGTCCCTGCCCATAGCTTACTTACTGTAGCCATTAGCAGAGGACTACTATAAATCCAGTACTTTTCAGCACAACATTCAAATGTTTCTAAGTTTGCTGTTGATTATGCCTCTAAAAAAGTTTAACGGCAACCCTGATCTGCTTTCCTTGACTGACTTTTCACTTCAGCTTATAGTTGGGTCAACTGATTTCCCAAGTTTTCAGTTAGTTCTATCCTTACAGGCATCAATTTTCACAGTCATCTGGTCAAATTTATTATCCAGAATAGCAATCACTGACTGGACTGTGTCTGTATTTGTGTCCAAGCCTATTTTCCAATTTATTTTCCTCATTAGTGCCTAGAGTTGAGTTTGCATTTGTTGTTGAGTTTGGCCTTGTATCCGTGTCAGCTCCTACTGAACCGTCTGTGGATTTTGTTGATAGTTTCTTAATTACAAAGAATTCTGCCGTACAGTGTTCAATATGTACTTTAGGCATTTCTCCAATGTCTACATTTTCACTTAAATAGGTTTTCAGGTTCAAACCAACTTGGACTACATATAAAATGAAACTGAAATTCCAATTTTTTCTTCACAGAGCTCTGACAAACCGTGTATGTCTCAGCAGTGCCATCCCTTCCCTCCTTCTGCCTGACCTCTTCTGCTAAATGGCCCTGTTAAGAAAAGTTTCTGTACAGTGTTATGCTTTTTAAACTCATCAGAAAATATTGTATATGACACTGTTTTATTTTGCTATGGGCTTTAAAGCATGAGGGAAATCTGGAATGTAAGGCCTTGCTACTGCAAGCACTTATGCATGGGCTTAACTTTACTACCTTGAGTAGTCTCATTGAAATCAAATGTAGTAAAGTTAAGCCCATGAATGTGTGTTTGCAGGATCAGTGCTTAAGATAATAGAAGTAATCTATATTGCCTTTTAGTCCCCTGCTTTCATGGGAGGTGTTTGAGATTATTCAAAAGAACTCAGCCAGAAAAAGGACAACTTTACCATTTTTCTTAAAATCAATCAATCAATCAATCAAAGAAGACCCATCTCATGCTTTGAATGGTATTGTCTGTTTATGGTAAATAAAACAAACCAGTATACAGTGGAGTCATTGGCACAGCTTCTTTGGAACTGTCAGTGAAGTTCAAGAGGGTCCATCACAGATTCTAATGAACACCTCTTCCTAGCCATCTGCTAAGGCTGCTGGGAAGGGAATCCAAGCCTCTGTGCTCTTGATCTTCTGGGCTGACTTCTAGAGACTCAGTAGGCTGCAGCACTGCTTCCTCCCTTGGTCTCTCTGACACATTTCCCAGGCACTGAGTCTGTCTGCTGTTCCATCTCAGAAAAGGAGCTCCTCAGCCAAACAGCCCTAAGCCCCCAGGATCAGTGCTGACCCCCAAGGTACCCCATTTACTTAACACAACCCTTTCCCAGACCTCCACCCCAAAGATGGGAGGCTTCCGATTTTAACTCTCCCAGTGGCATGCAGCTATTGGGGAACAGTCAACACACACACGCCCACTCACTTTGTACTGTCCAATATCTTTATGATCTTTTATACTTAATCATGTATGGCACAGGATCATACAAAAAAACACAGTAAATGCTAATGGGAAGGGGGTAGGTTTAGAAGATAAAATAAAAAAAGAACAAGTTAAAAATCACTTAGAAAAGTTAGATGCCTGCAAGTCACCAGGGCCTGATAAAATGCATCCTAGAATACTCAAGAAGCTAATAGAGGAGGTATCTGAGCCTCTAGCTATTATCTTTGGAAAATCATGGGAGACGGGAGAGATTCCAGAAGACTGGAAAAGGGCAAATATAGTGCCCATCTATAAAAAGGGAAATAAAAACAACCCAGGAAACTACAGACCAGTTAGTTTAACTTCTGTGCCAGGGAAGATAATGGAGCAAGTAATTAAGGAAATCATCTGCAAACACTTGGAAGGTGGTAAGGTGATAGGGAACAGCCAGCATGGATTTGTAAAGAACAAATCATGTCAAACCAATCTGATAGCTTTCTTCGATAGGATAACGAGTCTTGTGGATAAGGGAGAAGCTGTGGATGTGGTATACCTAGACTTTAGTAAGGCATTTGATACGGTCTCGCATGATATTCTTATCGACAAACTAGGCAAATACAATTTAGATGGGGCTACTATAAGGTGGGTGCATAACTGGCTGGATAACCATACTCAGAGAGTTGTTATTAATGGTTCCCAATCCTGCTGGAAAGGCATAACGAGTGGGGTTCCGCAGGGGTCTGTTTTGGGACCGGCTCTGTTCAATATCTTCATTAACGACTTAGATATTGGCATAGAAAGTACGCTTATTAAGTTTGCGGATGATACCAAACTGGGAGGGATTGCAACTGCTTTGGAAGACAGGGTCATAATTCAAAATGATCTGGACAAATTGGAGAAATGGTCTGAGTTAAACAGGATGAAGTTTAACAAAGACAAACGCAAAGTGCTCCACTTATGAAGAAAAAATCAGTTTCACACATACAGAATGGGAAGAGACTGTCTAGGAAGGAGTACGGCAGGAAGGGATCTAGGGGTTATAGTGGACCACAAGCTAAATATGAGTCAACAGTGTGATGCTGTTGCAAAAAAAGCAAACATGATTCTGGGATGTATTAACAGGTGTGTTGTGAGCAAGACACGAGAAGTCATTCTTCCGCTCTACTCTGCTCTGGTTAGGCCTCAACTGGAGTATTGTGTCCAGTTCTGGGCACCGCATTTCAAGAAAGATGTGGAGAAATTGGAAAGGGTCCAGAGAAGAGCAACAAGAATGATTAAAGGTCTTGAGAACATGACCTATGAAGGAAGGCTGAAAGAATTGGGTTTGTTTAGTTTGGAAAAGAGAAGACTGAGAGGGGACATGATAGCAGTTTTCAGGTATCTAAAAGGGTGTCATAAGGAGGAGGGAGAAAACTTGTTCACCTTAGCCTCTGAGGATAGAACAAGAAGCAATGGGCTTAAACTGCAGCAAGGGAGGTCTAGGTTGGACATTAGGAAAAAGTTCCTAACTGTCAGGGTGGTTAAACACTGGAATAAATTGCCTAGGGAGGTTGTGGAATCTCCATCTCTGGAGATATTTAAGAGTAGGTTAGATAAATGTCTATCAGGGATGGTCTAGACAGTATTTGATCCTGCCATGCGGGCAGGGGACTGGACTCGATGACCTCTCGAGGTCCCTTCCAGTCCTAGAATCTATGAATCTATGAAAACACTAAACACATGTCCCTTGCTTTTTATCTCACCCAACCCTTGTGAGCTGTTGGGGAAACCTCCTGGATCCAGGAATGCAAGCAGGCAGGGTGTCTCCTCTTCATCCAGATTGTTGCATGCAAACTGGTCTCTCTCCCTCATGAAACCCCTTCCCAGCTTCTGTGACCTTGCTCTCTCCTGCCCCAGGCTCTGTCTTCCTGTCTGGCCCCTGTTCTTGTGTGTTTATTTTAAACCACTCGTTGTCACCTGTCCTCTTTTGTTCTTCTCCTAGAACTTTCCGCTGCTCCACCTTCTCCACCACCTTCCCCCTTCAGAGAAATCAACTAAACTGTGTTGTCTAAGGATGCAGCTTACCCATTGTCCAAGATGTCTGCACTTGAATAGGGCCTATAAGTGGCAAATACCTTCTGTTGAATTTGTGTGGTGCATATGTAACCCACACACCTTCTGGTTGTGGTGTTCTGTCCGATCTAGTGGCACTGAGACCACTTAGAGAGAGAGATATAAAATGAGTCTACTCTACAGCCTCAGCTAACGGTCAGTTGGCTTTTAGCTCGTGCAGTAGAGGCTCATGCACTAATCTCCAGAGGTCCCCGGTTCAATCCCGCCCGCCAATGACCGGGGTCTGTTGGCATGACACGTACATGCTACAGGACCTGTCAGCAATGGTGGTGCCACATACATATAGGCACTCATGACACTGCAGATAATACAATTTCACAAGATCAGTCAGAATTCATAAATTGTACAAGGTCAATTTATTTGAGATCCTGGTTTGGTTTTGTTCTTTAACCCAATTTTCCTAGTTTGCTTCACTAAGGTATAAGGATGCCAATCATAATTTGCTAAAGATCAAACGATGAGTCAGTGTTTCTCAGCACAACTATGAACCTATAATCCTCTGGGCTTCCAATTGAGGATTAAAACCCTCTGATCCATGCAGTCTCCTGTGTTAGATACAAATATTTTTAGATGGTTATCTGTGGTTAGGATTCCTAGGTAGAGGGAATGTAACTGGAATTGGGCAAATTCTCAGCAAATAAGCATAATATATTATGATTTTTTACAGGGAAACAATGCAAAGGAGTCCCTGGCTTGTTTCTAAAGTGAGTGGTAATGTGCTAAACTACTCAGGAATAGTTCATTAGCTAGTGGTAATATGGGATACATGCCAGTTCTTTTGCTTTGGGGTTATTGTTTGTATCCACAGCAGCTGGTAAAAACATTAAAAAATTGCCTTTGAAATATTAACGAATAAGACATGCATTGCGTAAGTCTACCTTGTCACCTTAACGTTCCTTAATATATGCATCAGGTTTTGTTGGCATTATTAATAAATACACACTGGAATTAGCATAAAAACCCAACAAGGTAATTGAGATAAGCCATTGTCTTCATATGCTTTAAGAAAACCAATGTAAAAAGAACAGGAGTACTTGTGGCACCTTAGAGACTAACACATTTATTTCAGCATAAGCTTTCGTGGGCTACAGCTCACTTCTTCAGATGCATAGAGTGAAACACACAGACAGAAGATATTTATACATACAGAGAACATGAAAAGGTGGAAGTATGCATACCAGTTGTAAGAGGCCAATCAATTGAGATGAGCTGCTACTGATAGCTCATCTTCTGTCTATGTGTTTCACTCTATGCATCTGAAGAAGTGAGCTGTAGCCCACGAAAGCTTATGCTGAAATAAATTTGTTAGTCTCTAAGGTGCCACAAGTACTCCTGTTCTTTTTGCGGATACAGACTAACACGGCTGTTACTTTAAAACCAATGTAAACTCTCTATGTAATGTAATGCACTCTCTCTGTAATGCAATGCAAACTCTAGATGTAAATCTCTTGAACTTCAGTTTGTGCATGGCCATCCTTAGACAGTAAAATCAGAGAAAGTTCTTTCACTTTAAAATTAATTAACCCATGTTCTAACAAACAAGCTAGCCTTATTACACCTATTTGAGCACCAACGTATCCATTTTATGAATCATTAGTAGCTACAAGCATAAATGAAATCTACCCGTCTCTTAAAAATTTGGTTTCATCCCATTAAGACTGATATTCCTCCGGATAGGTTTCTCTGGTTGCTCACCAATATGAATAGCCAGCACAGGTCTAGTAGTGTTGAAGGATTTTATAGTAAATGATGATCTCTTTTATTTGTGCTGTAATTCCTTTCTATCGCTCCAGCATAACACAGACACCAATCTTTTTTTTTCTGTATTATCTTAGCCACCGCTTTGACCTTGGATCTATTGGTAGAAAAGCATACTGCTAATCTAACAATGTAGTTGAAGTTTGAGTAATTTAGCTCATCACATATATCTTATAATAAATATTTCTGGGTCACTGGTTTCACTCTGACCTAGACTGGTAGTTATTTCAGCAAATCAACACAGCTTTGATCGCACAAAAAAGTTTTCAGGAAAAATTGTCAACATTATCAAAAGCCTTTGAAATTCAATTTTTTCCTAGCACCTGTTTGGCTGTTGGACTTCTCATGATTTACTATATCTACAGAAACAGCAAATAAATCACAAAGGCCAGTATTAGTTGATCAGCTCACATATTTGCATTTCTGGTGAATAAATCTAGTAAAATTATATAGTAAAATTGTAGATTCAGGAGGTCCATTACACAGAAAAAACATAGAAGATGGGAGGAAATAAGCTGATGCAGCTACATTTGTCCTGTTTGTACCAGTTGTAGAACTGCTTTTCAGGGGCCTTTGCTTTTCTTTCTTTACCAAGGAAACCCCACTGGGTGGAGGCATGGAGCTGAATTTCCCCAGTGAAAATCAGTAGTAAGGAAGCAGCAGTTAGAAAAGATGTAACAGTTCAAGAGTTTCAATACTATTTAAGGTCCAACTTCTATTTAGGAAGTTTGCAGTTCTAGCAAAATAAATAAATACAATTATAAACAACATTATAAAAAGAGCCTAGAAAAATATGTTAAAGTAGCAAGTTTTTAACTATATTTGTTTATGAAGTTTGACCCTTTAATCTTGTAAATGTATGATAACTAAAGCCGGCCAAGAATTCTACAAGAAGAAAAAAATAACTTGTGTGCTATTTATGCAGTCTTTCCCTGATTTGTCTCCCTTTAAGCCAAAAAAAAAAAAAAGAGAGAGAATTTATATATAACTTGTGGCATCTTACAAGTTTACTTTGTCTCATGAGTCTTATGGGCAAATGGCACATTTCCAAGTGAAGTCTTTACCAGGAACTTGGTTACATAATTTGACTGACAAATAGCTCAATGCAGCTATTTACGTACAATGAAAATATTGCTGGGGAAAAAAAGTAATTGAAGGGATGATTCAGTCTCATTGGACTTTGGGGAACTAAAAATGGTCTAATGGCAACAAGCTCTTTACACCAGGAAATCATTTAGGTAACATGAAGCATCTGTAGAATGTCTCAGTTAGTTCCAGATAGACTTTAGTTTTTTTTTAATGAAATTCTAGTCGAATATAGAATATGAATTTCTGGGTACTGCAATGTTTTAGAACCCACGTTTAATTGGTTGGGTATAACCTGTAGGCAGGAGCTACACTTAAGAAAAATAAATTAGTGAGAGCGCGATACAGCAAAGCAGACATTACTGAAAATATGCGCTGCATCTACAAACAACTGCATCACAAGTGACAATGGGCTAGATTCACAAAGAGACTTAGGTACCCTGCCACCCCTTGGAATTCACAGCCCTGAGTTAGGCACCTATGCACCCTATACAACGCATGGGAAGAGTTAGGAGACTAAGGAAGGGATTTGCAGAAACCAGCAAATCGAGCAGGGAGCTGCCTAAGCTAGCCAATAGGAAATGCTGAGGAGAGGGGTGGAGCTTAGGCCCTTAGGTGCCTAATACCATGCTGGAGGGAGGTGCCTCCCTGTGCTCAGAATTCTCAACTGTGAACTTTCTCCTGAAGTTTGGCACCTAAGCCAGGTCAGCGCTTCCTTGCAAACAAACAAACAAACAAACAAACAAACAAACAAACGCACCAAGAGAGAGACCTCCTCTACTGTATAGCCAATTGCACAATGGTTAGGGCACTCACCTGTGATGTGGGAGGCCTGTCTTCAAATCCCCATTCTGCCTGATATGGAGCAGCGATTGGAACTCTGGGCTCCCTTATTCTAGTTGCCTTAACCCCTGGGCTAATGGGACACACGCACACTGGCCAGCCACAAAAGTGCCTGATCTGCTCATCCCAGATGCTTTTTGTGTGGGTTAGACATGCTCCGAGCATAACTACTGGATGAAGCCCTGCAGGCTAGTTTGTAAATCCCACCTGGCTCAGGCAAAGGCTAGGAACCAAGTGGCTTGGTACTGTCAGGACTTAGGTATTTTCCACATGTCCACTGGCAGAAACATAGGCATCATGGGGACTTTACCAGCAGCAACTTAGGTGTCTACAGGGGTAGGCAGCAGCTGAGCAGGGTTTTGGAGGATCTCAGTGGTGTCCAAATGTTGGACTGGGTGTCGAGAAAGTGGCTATTTGGCACCTACGTCCCTTTGTTGATCTAGCCCAGTATACATTTTCCCAAGACCTAATTCCTTTATATTCAGATATACAGATTTATAGCACTATCTTACGGATTCTGTATTTTGGGATTCATTAATTTCATTTTTCAGAGTTTATTTTCAGTATTTATTGAGTTGTATGCAGATGTCAAAAGTTAGGGTTTTAGAGCTTTCTCTTTGTATGTGCTCTAATGAGTAATATATATTATGTACATTACTCATTACAGTAGCATATGCTGTCATGAGTGATCTAACGTTCCCTAGTTTTAAACAGCACTACATAAAAGCACACTAGGGGACCTTTAGTGTGCACCAGAAGGATCTACACAGACTCTATTAATGTGCAACACATTTGTACGTTTTAGAAATCGCAGACCCATAGCCTGCATTACTGCTTCTTGTAGGCAAGCTGTTTGATGCATGTTAAAATTTCTGATGTTTATTAGATAAACAGCATTAATTTCTTTTTGTAACAGGAGTGTTTATTAGTTAAAAAAATGAAAATTCAGAAGTCCTACACTATCTGTAATAGCATCCTCTGAATCTGAATAATGCTACAGGATCTAGACTGGAGATGGTCAAATTATTAGTTGTGAGTAATATCTATTTTGAATTTAGCCTTCTTTTTCTCTTGTTCATGAATCACTTGCAGACTGACCATATCATCCTTCTTTTTTATACAGATGTCCCCCCTCACCCCCCCCGGTTACACAGACCCGACTTACGCAAATCCGCATGGATGGAAAAAGTTCCGTAAGCTAGAAATAGGAGGGGTTTTTTGTTTTGTTTTTTTGCGTAATGGTCGGGTATACGTTTCTGACTTAGGCAAAATTCGAGTTATGCAAGATGTTCTGGAATGGAATGCTTGTGTAAGTCAGGGAGTGTCTGTATCCCTCCACTGGTTCCTCCTTCTCTCAAATAGAAGCTCCTTGTCTTCACTTTTGTAATCACCACCCTATCTGTTATCATTCATCCACTATCAAAATGACTCCCACCTCCAGTTAGCCTATGATATCAACCTCTACAACCCACCTTTAAACTTCCAAATAAGCACCTTCATGCTTGGGAGAAGGTCCCTGTGAATAACAGCAAAGCTACCAAATTATCCTCCTTCAAATCTCTCCTTAAGCTCTCCTTTGCCATGATGTCTACAAAAACCTTGACAATGGTTAGGCCACAAGTGTGCTGATATCACTGTCTATTATACTGACCAGTGATGTTTCCTTGTACTCCCCTGTCAGTTAGCACCCACAGGAAAAAAAAATAGTGGGTGCTTATCACCCACTGATCAGCTGTTTGGCAGGCCCTGCCAATCAGCTGTTCAGTGGTAGGTGGGAGGTGCTTGGAAGAGGGGCGGAGTGAGGGTGGGAAGAGGCAGAGCAAGGGTGGGGCTTTGGAGGGAGGGGCAGAGTGGGGGTGAGGCCTCATGGTGGGGCGGGGGTGGAGCACCCACCAGGAAAAATGAAAGTCACCGCCTGTGCCTAGCACAGTAGGGTCCTAGGTCATGACTGTGGCTCTTACTTCACATGGTAATACAAATAATGAACCTGATTTCTACTAATGTATTAACTATTCATCAGTAGTCACCAAAGAGTTTGTGCAGACAAATGTCAGCCTATAGATTGTTCATAAACTGTTCACTTCTTCTATTCCTGGTGTATGATGGTAATGAAATCACATGGTATATATTTGCTTCTTGATTAGTGTGACACCCTGACACCCCAATATTCACCACTGTCATGTAATTAGGATATGTTTTGTACAAAGTATGTCTTGTGAGGTATCATTCTAAAAGTCTTGATCTCCTAGACATTAATATCTCATTGGATTGTATGTGTTATCATCGTATGTAAAGTTATGAAGTTTGTATGTATGTGTTACTGAAACATGTTGTGAGGTTGAAAACAACCACAAGCAGCCTTTCAGGTACAACACTAAAAAGGCCAAACAATGTTAATGGCTTATTGAGGAAATGCACACAAGCACAAGGATTACCCCAGGGACTGTGTGCAATAGAAACTTCTCAAAGATAACACCAGCTGTGCTGGAACAATTTGTATAGTGGGGGTGCTGAGAGCCATTGAACCAAACTGTAAACCCTGTATATAATGGAAACCACTTGAAGCCAGGGGGTGCTGCAGCACCCTTGCATCCCTAGTTCCAGCACCTATGAATAACACTACACAATGGGAACGGTTTGATCCAGGTCACAGCAAAAGAGCTTTCCAAGTGGAGGACAATGGGATAAAAGGGGGATAATGACATCATTAGGGACCTCACTCTCCCTGCAAGAACACACCTGGAAACCCCTGAGGGGCAAGGACTGAAGTGTGGGAAGTGATGTTCCCAAGCTAGATGGATCTTTAGCCTGTATATGAAAACCTGGGAAAGTCAAGGCAACTTGTGCCTTAAGAATCTGCCAGCCTGTTTATCACTCAGGGTGAGAATTTGCTAGTTTATATCCTACCTATCTAGTGTGTTAAACTCAGTTTGTGTTTTTTGTTTATTTACTATGATCTGTTTGCTATCACTTATAATCACTTAAAATCTATCTTTTGTAGTTAATAAACTTGTTTTGTTTTCTCTAAACCAGTTTGTGCAAATCATAACTGGGGGGGGAAAAGCTGTGCATATTGTCCTCCACATTGAGGGAGGAGGCGATTTTCATGAGCTCACATTGTACAGTTTTCTGTGCAGTGCAAGACAATACAATTTTGGGTTTGCACCCCAGAGGGGGTGTGCACTTGAGTGCTGGACAGTTCCTTAGCTGATTCTTCCCACTCAGAGCTGATTTAAGTATCTGTGTCTTTCTGCAGCTGGGTGTGTCCCTACCTGTGTGTGTGCTAGAGGAGGCTTGAGAGTCTGGCTCAGCACGACAGGGTGAGGGAGCCCAGGCTGGTGAAATGGGCGGGCTCAGTGGGACCCCAGTACATCAGGTAGCATGCCGGGGGGGAGGGGACCCATCACAATTGGATTAGTGAAATATTTTAAATAGCATAATGATTGATGAATAGCAACTAGTAATGACTAATGCATTTCTGGTATACATTTTTGGATTAATAAAATTTATTCTAGGACTAGCAGCCCTAGAATAATACATATTCAACATAAGAGTCTTCAATGTCTTAGAAACAGAACCATTAATGCTGTTGGGGGAGGGGAATATGATTGTGTGCACATGCCATTTTAAACCTAAACGCATGACTTAGTTGCCAAATGTCACATGTTTCATTATCTAACTTTGCCCTGGGTCCATAATCTGGTTAATTGGGCCTAACAATTATCAGTTGTAGAGTGGATATAGTTATTTATGTATAGGGGGGAAAGTTTTAAAAACAGGAAAGTTGTGAAACTTACTTTACCTTTCAGTCAGCACAACTGAGATATTTTACCTTTTCACTAGCCATTTATTTTTAAGGTTGATATCGATTCTATTGTACTTGGAGAGGAAAGTTCATTTAAAAATGCAATATTTCAATGTTTCATTACTCTCCCTTTTTGCTTGAAAGTGTTGTGAGCTATAAGGTTTCAGAACCTGAAAGCTAGAGGCAAGCTTGTATGGGCTAGGTGACATGAAAGTGTAGTGTGGCACCAGAAAAACTTGACATACAACTTTCAATGTAGACCTGCTCCACTCTGACCATCATGTGCAGAATAAGGCCAAGCATCTCTTTAGCATGTTCTCTAGGGAGAGGCAACTGCCAAACAGAGACCAACTTGCTTCAGCCACAAGGAACATGAAGAGAAATGAACAATCTTAGCTTGATGTCTCGTCTCTGGTAAGTATCCTAATTCTCATGAGTGAATAAAATAGTCTGTCCAGTTCTTTGTGCCTCGTGGTCTGGGAGTCACATGGCCATGCTGCCTCCCAGGAAACAAGAGAAAAAGCACGCCCATTCTCCCTCAGAGACATCTAACTCCTTCTTATTCATATTCCTGCCCCAATAAACCAAAGTGTAGATCCTTCCTTTCCAGTCTGCAGGATAAACAGTTGGGACAGACACCCTGATTAGTTCCTTTTTTCAGTCAGTCAAACCCAGCTTGCTGACTTCAATGTGTGGTACATGGCTAGTAGCTTAATAAATATTGGCTAAGGGATGAAGTTGTAGTACAGCAGACAGCTTAGTTAAAAGTCTACTTAAAAGTTTCAGAGTGGTAACTTACTGGTATGCAGCCTGCTCCCTGCAGATACTGACTACCACTCATCACTGTCATTTATTTCACAGGCTCTAGTTCTCCACTGCTGGATCCACCAGCACAGACCTTTGTGGTTATATGGAGACCTAAGGGACTTTAGGTCAGCATTCCATTTTCTACAGTCATAGGAGTCTTCAGGAGCAGATCTCAATGCAGGACTGGGGCTGTTGACTTTAATGGGTGGACTGAGCATTACATCCAGCAGTAAAAGGTTGTAGGATCGGGCCCTTATTTAATGTTGTATGTTTATAGAGAATCATAATTTTAATGTTTCACAAGGAGTGACGTGAAAACAAATGAATTAATTTTCTGTCTTTTTTTAGTGCACAGTGTCTATTTAAAAAGATATTACCATGTTTTCAAAGTCATTGGAGTCATTCAAAAAACGAAGCCCGCAGAAGCAAGGGACTTATTAGTTTGATTTTTTTTTTTAATAAAAAAAAATTAAATTTCTGTCACAGAGGGTTCATTAGCAGTAGAAAAATTATATAGGTACGTTGCTATCTTAAAATAAAGACCCAATTTGGGCCTGGCAACAACACTTAGTGGTAGTAGAATGCACTGGCATACATGTTAGCTGAGTTCCTGGGGTGAAATCTTGCCCCACTGAAGTGAATGGGAGTTTTGCCTTTGACTTCAATGGGGACAGGATCTCATCTCAGTTCCAGTCTCTCACTTGCTAGTTAGGCAGGGTGTCTGAAAGGTCTTGGGAGGCAGAGCTCTGAATCCTATGGGCCAAGGAATGAGTTTCAAGATATAAAAGCAAGCTTGCTAGAACTCTGAATGTAATCTTTTCTCTTCCTCCAAAAAAGGAAGGATGGCAGTCCTGATACAAGAAATCAGACCTTATAGTGGAGAAAACAGGCTCCTCAGGACTCAGTCAGGCAAGGAGAAACTAGAATTAATTCATGTTTTAGCTACGCATTTGTCATTTTCTTTTCTTCAGATAACTGCAACTACCATACTCTTCCTCTGATTGGGAATGCCAGGAATCCATGTATACAAAGAGCATCACGTAATGAGCAGCAGTCACCTTCCCTCTAGTTCTGGAGAACAAGTGCATCACCTCTGCCATGCACACCCAGGGCCATGTCTTTGAAAGGCAAATCTATTCGGTGGAGTGACAATGGTGCAGGAGGGCATATTGTAGAGTTTACTGTGGGGTTACACGAATGCCCTTTCATAGAGCATGTAAAGTACATCCCAGGGCACTTTAGGATGAAAGCAAAAATCTGTCACTTAGTTTTGGTGCTTTAAACTCACTTTAGAGACAAAGTAGTGAAACATTCCTGGGTACACCAGCACGACAAAATGAAATAAAGTAAAACACTCATTGAAATATAATTATCTCAGATTTTATTTGCAGGGCCAAAAACAATATCTGACTTTCCTGAGAGAACAGAAGTGTTGTTTCAAAGCAAAGTTAATGGATTTGTAGCCTGAGTAAATGTGCATCTCTTTGCAGTCAATCACCAGGTAAATAATGCATTTACCAGACTGTTGTTGCATGCAGATTTGAAATTTCTTCTAGAAGTAAGTTTAATGCTTTTCTAACATACTAGTTATGCTGTTTTCTGAGCTGTAAATTTATTAGCAAATTTAATACTTTTATAAAAGGAAGTGTCTTACAATTATTTTCACAGTCAAGTGCAAAGAAGAAATTTTCACACAGTCCTATTTATTTAGATCATTTGGGCATCATTATTTGTGTATTTCAAAACCATGAGGATGGGGCATTGTGCTGGGTGCTGCACAGATAAGAAGTAAAAAGACAGTCCCTGCTGCAAAGAGCTTGCAAGCTTGGGCCCCACTTCTACCAAGATTTATGCATGTGCAGAACAGTGTGAGCAGTCCCATTTAAATCAATGGGATTATTTACACTGTGTAAAGTTAAGCACAGGCATAAGGCTCTGTTAAGCCTGGGAGGTGGTATGATATATTCAGAGCATTTTTCCTTGCATTTCTTGTCACTAGTAGCAAACGTTAAACTCCTCTGTTGGAAGTAGCTCATGCAGAATTGGGATTATTTATTTATTTTTTAAATGGAGCTATATATTATCAACATTGGGCCAGATGCTCAGGCCTGACTCAGTCCAGTGCCTTAGCAATGCAAATCAACCACCTTAAAGAGAGGAATTCTCAGCTATCTGGCAGAGGGGACCCCTTAGTTGTTGTTGGCTCTATTCCACCTGCTTCCCTCCCGATCTCTTTCCACTGAATGGGTGTGCCAAGGGCAAGAGGAAGTGAGTGGAGAGCACAGCATTCCACCAGATCCTTGGCTGAGAACAACCCCATTAGAGCAACCTCTAAATTAAGCTACGTGCTGTGGTCCTATATGGATTGCTGTGTTAGCCAAAGATCAGAAAGCATACTATCAATTCTACTCTGCCCTGCTATCTGCTGTCCCTAGTATTCCCTCCATAAGTCCCTATATGATAGAGCCTACTGTGGTGCTATTCACCACCAGAGAATTGCTCTGTCTAGGGCAGTGGTTCCCAAACTTTAACAGCCCGCGAACCCCTTTCACTAAATTGTGAAATCTCGTGAACCCCCTGCTAAAAATGAATATTTTCAGGGATTTAAGTTTAAATTTCCTCAGTGTGATGGATGCCCCAACTGCCCGGCCCAACTCTTCCTGGGGCTCGGGCTGCCAGCCCTGTGTGGGGAGCGCTGGGGTTCGGGCTGCCGGCTCCCCCCGCTGACGGGGGCAGGGCTCGTGCTGCCAGCCCCAACTGCCCGGCCCCGCTCTCCCTGGGGCTCGGGCTGCCAGCCCCGCGTGGAGCGCTGTGATTCAGGCTGCCGGGTCCTCCGCTGACGGGGGCAGGGCTTGGGCTGCCAGCCCCAACTGCCCGGCCCCGCTGTCCCTGGGGCTCGGGGTGTCTGCCCTGCAACCGGGTCCCACCTGCTGTCTCCAATGCCCGGGGTTCTCTGTCCACCATTAGTGAAATTTTTCTGGTGAACCCCCTGTAATGTTCTGTGAACCCCCAGGGGTTCGCGAACCCCAGTTTGGGAACCACTGGTCTAGGGGGAATCTTTGGCTGCTTTGTGTTGCTGAGTCATCCAGCTCAAAAGTGTCGGGGCCGAAAATCTGGCCGTATAGCTAGAACCACAAGGGTGCTGGGGGGAGGGTGGGGGAGATGGCGGGGCTGAGCTCAGGGATGTAATATGCATTTCTCATTACTAACTATTGTGGTCCTACATTAGGAACTTGGCAACGCAGTTCTTATGTTGCAAGCAATCCGTTTGCTGCAAAGGAGCATTGTTGTGCTTGCTACACTCGTGAAAAATGTAAAAATAATGTTGTCTTCCTGTCAGAACAAAGACTGTTCGGTACGGCTATACCAAAAATGCTAAAGAAACAATAGTGCCATACAAAGATCTAATTCAATCAAGAGGTCCATTTCTGCTGTGACCTCTTAGGACCCAGGAATGAAGCACAAGTTGTTTTGTCACCAGGATGCTGACATGGAATTTCTTTGTATTACAATACTGCAGTTTTAAAAAATTTGCCTGTTGCCTGTTTACTTTTCGTGATCCAAACATTCTGTTTGCACGGACAGGTTGTCTCCCTTAGACGCTTTTTATATTGTCCCCTGCTACGCATATATTTCGAGATCTAAGGAATTATTCCATAGAAGAGGTGCTCTGTTTTCCAAGGCAATAGTACTCTTTCCAAGAGGATAAATAATGGAGCTAAAGACCATGTCATTTTTTTCCCCCAGTGAAGGAACCAGATCCCTGGGAAGGAAAAACCTTCTTTAGTTCCTACCATGTAATAAGACTGACTATGGCCTTCATTGTGTAAAGACTTATGTGCGTGCTTACATTTTATGCATGTTGAACATGGGTGGTGGGTGAACTCCTCCTTTGGGGAGGCTAGCCACCCCCAGTCCCACCCCTTCCACCTGAGGGCCCCATCCTCCCACCTGCCAGAGCCCTGAGCCTGAAGCCAGAGGGCCCCCCCCGGGCCAGCTTGGGCCGGCCCGAGCTGCCCCAGTCACGCTGGCTGGCCCAACCCCTGGGCCGCCTCGATCCACCCCTGGCCGCCCCAGCCTCTGGCCACTAGCTGGAGCTGAGCCCCCACTGGCTTCAGGGGAGAAGGGGGGTGAGGACAGGGCCTTGGGGTGAAGCATGGGCAGGGCCACGGCTTAGCCTCCCCTAGCCTTCAATATCCGCCGCCCATGAAGTTGAAAGTCCAATGAAGTCTATGGGATGTCTCAGGTGCATACAGCTCAGCAACTGCATACATCTTTGCAGGATCAGGGCCTTGATTAGTCAAAAGAAAGCTATTCTTTTTCAGTGAGTGCTGTTCCCTTGTACTAAGTATATCCATCTGTTGTGAAGGGTTCATACTAGTAGTGCAATCAGGGAGTGCGCTGAATCACTCACTGCTGCTGCAGAGACTACTTACACAGACTTGGTGTTTCAGACACAAAAAGTATGGTAAAGTTTCTCTCACCTTATAAGTATTTTTTTTTTAAATGAGATCTCAAATTGTGGCAGGTTTTGTTGTCACAGGGAATCAGCAGAAGGAATTTTAATAATTCAAATCCACTGAGTTTGGGTGAGGGTGGGGGTACAACAGTGGAAAAAGAACTGCATACATCATCTGCATACACCAAAGCAGATTGTGAAGAACTTCAAAAAGATCTCACAAAACTAAGTGATTGGGCAGCAAAATGGCAAATGAAATTTAATGTGGATAAATGTAAAGTAATGCACATTGGAAAAAATAACCCCAGCTATACATACAACATGATGGGGGCTAATTTAGCTACAACGAGTCAGGAAAAAGATCTTGGCGTCATCGTGGATAGTTCTCTAAAGATGTCCACGCAGTGTGCAGAGGCGGTCAAAAAAGCAAACAGGATGTTAGGAATCATTAAAAAGGGGATAGAGAATAAGACTGAGAATATATTATTGCCCTTATATAAATCCATGGTACGCCCACATCTCAAATACTGTGTACAGATGTGGTCTCCTCACCTCAAAAAAGATATTCTAGCACTAGAAAAGGTTCAGAAAAGAGCAACTAAAATGATTAAGCGTTTAGAGAGGGTCCCATATGAGGAAAGATTAAAAAGCCTAGGACTCTTCAGTTTGGAAAAGAGAAGACTAAGGGGGGACATGATAGAGGTATATAAAATCATGAGTGATGTTGAGAAAGTGGATAAGGAAAAGTTATTTACTTATTCCCATAATACAAGAACTAGGGGTCACCAAAAGAAATTAATAGGCAGCAGGTTTAAAACAAATAAAAGGAAGTTCTTCTTCACGCAGCGCACAGTCAACTTGTGGAACTCCTTACCTGAGGAGGTTGTGAAGGCTAGGACTATAACAATGTTTAAAAGGGGACTGGATAAATTCATGGTGGCTAAGTCCATAAATGGCTATTAGCCAGGATGGGTAAGAATGGTGTCCCTAGCCTCTGTTCGTCAGAGGATGGAGATGGATGGCAGGAGAGAGATCACTTGATCATTGCCTGTTAGGTTCACTCCCTCTGGGGCACCTGGCATTGGCCACTGTCGGTAGACAGATACTGGGCTAGATGGACCTTTGGTCTGACCCAGTACGGCCTTTCTTATGTTCTTAACTAATAGTGTATCGCTCAGTAGGCGTTCTTCGTAAAAGATGCACTGTTTCCATTGGGTGTAGGGGTCTGTGTGCTCATTTTAATTATTTCTGCTTCAGATTTCATCCATTGCATTATGAATTTCTTCCAGGAGACTAAAAAAATACTGTCTGATTTCTCAAGAGGAAACTGCAAACTGACTGAAATAATGAGCTCTTGGATTTATGAAATCACCTCTTTTGTTGTCATGGAAACTAAAGTTATAAAAAATGAAATGAGGATGATGATAACTCCCATATTTTTCTTATACATTTTCGTACTGTTAATGATCCTTAACATAGCTTTTTAAATACTTCTGAGCAAAGGTTGGAACAATACAGTTATGTGTAAGTATGGCAGCAGAGTTCCCTGCATAATTGGGGAATACTAACCCTTTTAAATCAATATCCTATTAGTTAGAGCCAAATCCTATTCCCAATGAAGTCAATGGAAATTTTACCATTGCCATTAATAGGAAGAGGATTTGGCCTGAGTGAAGATACATTACTGTTCCGTAAACCCTGGAATTTCCTACTAATGGGGATTAGGTTCTTCCGAAAGATTAACTGTCAGTTTTTCCAGGACTACTACATCCTTCAAGTGTTGTCTCTGTTGGTTAGTGTCCAGAACTCTTTTCCAAAACAAGGCTCTCTCCTGTATCTCACTGCATGAATCAACTGAGCAATCGAGCATCTGTTTTGTTTGAAAGAGCTGTCTTCTGGCATTAGCCCAACAGAGATCCTTTGGGTCAATAGTGCTAGCCACTTTGTAGCTCTGGTCTTAATTATAGCTATAACCAGTGCCCAAAAACTTGAGGGTACTCTCACTATATAAGAATGTGTGATTGTTACCCTACAGCAAGCATCTAGATTAATTCTGCTGTAAAATGGGATATCTGTATGTCCACGGGAGTACCAAATTAGCAGTCACTTGGGCCTGGTCTACACTACACAGCTTTGTTGACAAAAGTCAGCTTTTGGCGGCAAAACAGTGGACATGTACACACTGCAATGCCACATTTGATGACAAAACTCTTCAGTTTTGGTGACAAAATAAAACCACCTCGATGAGAGGGCTTTTTGCACAAAAGTTTTGTCAACAAAGTGCCAGTGCAGACACCGCGCTTGATTTTTATCGCTTTAATTGGCCTCCAGAAGGTGTCCTACAATGCCCACCCTGATCACTCTGGTCAGCAGTTCCAACTCCACTGCCCTGCAGCCAGGTAAACAACCATACGTCGCTTCCCCTTTAAAGCCCCAGGAATTTTTGAAATTCCACCTCTCCTTTGCTCAGCATGGAGAGGTCTCATTGCATCTTCCCAGCTGACAATGGCAGCTTCACACAGCAGACACTCTTCCACTTGGACCACTGCAGAGCTGCTCGATCTCCTCCTGTATTTGGGGAGAGGAGGCTGTGCAGTTGCAGCTGCACTCCAGCCGTAGGAATTTTGATATCTACAGGCAGATTTCTTGAGGCTTGTGCAAAAAGGGTTATGATCAGGACACAGTGCAGTGCGGAACAAAGATCAAGGAGCTGAGGCATGTGTACCCAGGGCTGCCGAGAGTGGGTTTGGGCCCCGGTGAAAATTTTTTTTCGGGCCCCCCAGCAAGGGCGGACCGGCTAAACAGGGCTGACGAGAGTGGGGTGGGGAGGAAGCCAGGCCCCGGGCCCCCTTCCGTACCGCCGGGCCCCAGTAAGGCGATGAGAGGGGGGGAAAGCCGGGCCCCGGGCCCCCTTCCGGACCGCCGGGCCCCGGTAATTTGTACCGGCTTCCCCCCCCCCTCGTCGGCCCTGTGTGTACCAGAATGCAAGGGAGGCAAACCATCACTCGGTGCTGCGCCAAAGACCTGCTGTTTTTATAAGGAGTTGGACACTATCCTCAGTAGCAACCACACCTCTACCACCAAGAACCCCGTGGATACTTTGTCAGGGCTGGAGCTGGCAGAAAGTGGACCTAGCCCAGAGGATGAAGTCATTGATGAAGAGGTGGAGCCAGATAATGTGGAGCCCACGGCGGGGTCGCCCAGTGGTGTGTCCAGCAAGGAACTGTTCTCCACTCTGGAGGTGTCTAGCCAGTCTCGGCAGTCGCACCCTGGTGAGCAAGAAGCGGGAGAGGAAACCCCTGGTAAGTGGTTTTGCTTTGTGAAGTGTGGAGGTGGGATGAGGGCATAGAAATGTACAAGACTGGCTGTGTTTCTGTGTGCTGGACATTCTCTGTGCAGCTAATCGGCGGAACAGGGTGTTGATGTACACTGAGATTTTACGGGAATCCTCCAGAGAGATCTCTAAGAAACTTTCTTGGAGGTACTCGGCAATCCACTGCCAAAGGTTCTGTGGCAGAGCTGCTTTGTTCCTTCCCCCATTGAAGGAAACAGTCCCATGCCATTCAGCAATCACTTGGGCAGGGACCAAAGCAGCACACAGGCGAGCAGCATATGGACTGGGTCAGAAGCTGCAAGTGTGTAGTAGATGCACACTTGCTTACTCTCAGGAGTGAGATATCTGCTACAATGACCCTGCCTGTGGAAAGGGTGGGAAATTTTAGAATATTGTCCCTTAACAACTGCACTTTGACCCTTTCATATTGCTTTTCTCCCCATCTACAATGCCAGGGTAAACTCACCATGCTTGGGGTATTCACTGGCATGTGTGCTTGTCAGGGATCAGTGTGAAAGGATTGGTATGTACTAGAGGTGTATTTTACTAAAATGTTTCAATGTTGTGCGTTTACTTAATCATGCTTCTGGGTATTGTTCCTTGTGCTTCTACAGATTTGGCTTTCAGAGGCACTCCCTACACACTGGTGGAGTGCCTCTGCCACATAAGAAAGCAACCAAGACGAAGCAAGGAGGACATGTTCCAGGAGCTTCTGCAATACTCAAATGCAGAAAAGAGAACACAGAGTGGAGGGAAATCAAAATGCAGGACAAAAAAGAAAATGATGCCTTCATTAAAGACACTACTGAGAGGATGATTAAAGTTATGGAAGAGCAAACTGTGATGCTGAAGTCCGTCATTTTCCAGACTGAGCAGAAGATTCAGAATTCTTTTCTAATGTCCTCCCCAAACTCCACCCCGTGCATTCCTTTCTGCTTTCTGGGACTTCTCGCTTTCCTGTTCACTCTACCGCCACAGACACCTTTTCAAAATTATAGATGGAGTTATGCACAGCTCTGAAAGTCAGCCTGTGTGTGTGTGTGTGTGTGTGCGTGTGTGTGTGTGTGTGCATGTGCGTGTGCGTGATAAAAGCAAAGTTTTTGAATGTTAAATAATCTTTGTTTCCTGCAAATTGTGATAGCAGGTGGCAGCAACACATACACAAGTAGTTTAATCATTTGCTTACATGGAATCCTAGGCCATTGAAATCACAAGTACTTCCTTACACAATTCGATTTCATTAAGCATTGCAGTCCCGAGCATAGTAATATATATTACTGGCTCTCATTTTCAAAGTGTAGCCTCAAAGCCTCCCTGATTTGAATCCCACCCCCTACCATTGTTCCCCTCTAATAGCCCAGATATCTGGCTGTTCAAAATCAGTGACCAGGTGGTCTGCCTCAGCAGTCCACCCCCGAGCCAACTTTTCACCCTTACCTTCACAAATATTGTGCAACAGTAGCAGCTATGACCATGGGACTATTATCCTCATTGAGGTCTAACCGTCCATAAAGGCATTGCCAGGGCGCCTTTAATCTGCCAAATGTACATTCCACAGTCATCCTACACCTACTCAGCCTGTTGTTGAACCGCTCCTTACTGCTATCCAGGTTTCCTGTGCAAGGCTCCATGAGCCATGGCGTTAAGGGGTACGTCGGGTCTCTTAGGATCACTATGGGCATTTCAACATACCCCACTGTAGTCTTCTGGTCTGGAAAGAAAGTCCCTGCTTTCAGCTTTCTGTAAAGGCCAGTGTTCCTGAAGATACGTGCGTCATGCACCTTTCCAGACCACCCTGCATTGATGTCAGTGAAACGTCTAAGGTGACCCACAAGCACCCACAACACCATGGAGAAGTACCCCTTCCTATTGATGTACTCTGTCACAAGGTGGTCCGGTGACAGAAGCGGAATGTGTGCGCCATCTTTCGCCCCTCTGCAGTTAGGTAAAACTATTTCTGCAAAGCCATTCAATATTTCACGCATGTTGCCAAGAGTCACAGTCCTTCGCAGCAGGACTCAATTAATGGCCCTGCACACTTGCATTAATGCAGCCTTAACGGTCAACTTCCCGACTCCAAACTGATTCACGACCAACCGGTAGCAGTCTGGAGTTGCCAGCTTCCATACTGCAATCGCCACGCATTTCTCTGCTCTCATTTGAGTGTCCTTGTGCCGCAGGGCTGGGGCAAGCTGTGCACACAGTTCCAGGAAGGTAGTTTTCCTCTTCTGAAAATTCTGTAGCCACTGCTTATCATCCCAGACCTGCATGATGATGCGATCCCACCACTCAGTGCTACTTTCCTGAGCCCAAAAGCAACAGTCCACCATGTGCAGCTGTTCCATGAATGCCAAAAGTAATCTAATGTTGCTCCTATCCATGTCAGACAGCACGTCAGGCAACTGAATCCTGTTGAGTTAGGAACTTCACAATTAACTGCACTGCTTTCATGATGTGTTACTGACAGCTAGCAGAACATTGGAGAGCAGTGCGGGATTCATCCTTTCACACATAGATGGTGGGGTGAATGGCAAACAAGGACAGGTGAAAAATGCTGCAAACCAAAAATGGAAGCACATGGAATGCTGGGACAGAAAGCAATGCATCATGGGATGTTGAACCATGACCCATGATGCGCTGTGATCCACTCCAGCATCCCACAAGACTTAGTGGTGGAAGGTTGCAAGCTGAACTGTGGGATGGCTACCCACAATGCACTGCTGTCACTGTTGATGCTAGTGCCCCAAATGTGGGCGTGTTCTGCCGACAGAGGGAACGTAATATGAACGTGCAATACCGATTTTCTTTTAGTGCTTTTTGATTGTCGACAAAACTTTTGCCAATAAAACTCTGCAGTGTAGACAAGGCCTTGCCCAACCAATATCAGACTGTTTCAGGTACATCTAGCCAAATCCTATTCCTCTAACTGAGTTCTTAACTCCTGCTTTGTTTATTTCCCCTATTAATTTGCCAAGTGGGTGTTCTCTTGATTAGGTCCCGGTATAATTTGGAGACAAATTTATAGCTAGTGGATTTCCCAGCTATTATTTATTCAACCTATAGCAAAGGTCTGATTAAAGCACCTCCAGTATTAGAAGCAAAATATTTAATTGTAATTTATGAAAAGTCAAGTTGTGGGTCCAGGTTCTAGCTGGTCATTTTTTTCACATAGTAAGTTCTTATTTTTATAGCACTGAAAAAATGAATAAAAAAAAACATCAAGCCCTATTAAGGTCAGTGGCAAAACTCTCATTGACTTCAATAGAATATCAGGGTTAGAAGGGACCTCAGGAGATCATGTAGTCCAACCTCCTGCTCAAAGCAGGACCAATCCCCAGACAGATTTCTGTCCCAGATCCCTAAACAGCCCCTTAAGGATTGAACTCGCAAGCCTGGGTTTAGAAGGCCAATGCTCAAACCACTGAGCTAAGGGCTAGGATTTCACACAGCTCTCTATACAAGCTGGAAACTTCCCAAGTAACAGAGAGGAGGAGGGGGGGGGGGGGGAAATTAAGTAGAAAACAAAAAGAGAGAGAGAAGGAGGTTTATTTTGTACCATGAGTCAGTTATTCTTAGTTCAGTAATCTCTCTCCCCCTGACCTCTCCCTCCCCACCCCACCCCAGAAAAACCTTTCACATATCTCCAATATAACTTCATAAAAGTTAAAGTTGTAGAAACTCCTTCATATATTAATAGTTCATATATCTGCATTCCTTGTATATTTAAAGTCTGTTTTCAAACTTCCTGGACATACTTGTTTGTTTCTTGTTCAAGGCTCATTATATAAAGTTTAATGGGAATTTTTCCATTGACTTTTGTTGAGTCTGGATCAGATAGTCCTTAGTTTGCAGAATCCAGGCCTGCACAAAAATTAATTAATCCAAAAATGTTAGGATCAAAATTTAGGCAGTTTCTCTTTTAACCTCATAATAATAGGAAATCAGACATTTTATTAATAATCATAGAATAAATACATGTTATTGTTTCCTATTTAAAACTGAAAAAAATACGTACAAGCCAATATATAAATAAAGAGAAGAAGAATGGTCTAGTTGTTGGGACACTAGCCTGGGAGTCGAGACCCAGGTTCAATCTGCTCTGCCACAGATTTTCTGTGAGACCTTGGGCAAGTCACTTAGTCTTTCTGTGCCTCAGTTCCTCATCTAGAAAATGGGGTAAAACAATACTCCCCTACCTCAGAGGAATTTGAAGATAAAATATATTAAAGATTGTGAGGTGCTCAGATATCACAGTAGTGGGGGCCCTCAAAGTGCGATAGATACAAATACAATACAACATTTCACTTGACTTTGAGTCTTCAACAATCCCAAATCTTTAAAAATCCAGGTAAGTCATTAAAATGTTTCAAAAATCATTAAAAAGGTATAGCCTTTGTCCAAGGGCCACAGAGAGGGGAATATACAAAGGAAGAAAAGGGGAGATGAGTTGTTGGAGGAAAAGATAAGGGGCTATGGGGCTGGCGAGAGGATAGTTTATGCTTTTCTATTTCTGTAAGAGACTTAAGTGACCAACCACACCCTCGAATTGTGAGTAGTTAAAATGAATAGTTATTGAGTAACCCATAAGCTGACTTTTTTTGCATAAATTATTCACTGAACACCTACAAGTAACAAATCCATTTGTAGTAATTGGGATTGGCTCCCAAGCTGGTGAAATTTTCAACCAGCTGTAGATCAGATACTTTTTTACATATGTCAGCCACAAATACACTTGAGGCGTTATTAGATGGCAAGTCTGATAAAGTGGGCATTGCCTTTGCATCAAATGCTATTGATTGTTGAGCTCTGAGAGCTACTGTCTGTGGGAAATGTGGAGTTCTTGAGCTCTTGCCAGTTTCTTGTTGCTGAGCAACAGCATTTGCCCCCTCCAGTTGTGTGTGTGTGGCATGTACATATGGATTAAAAATAAGAGCTCTGTGGCATGAAAACTACCCTATACAGTGTCCATAACTGTTTAATGACCATATCAAATATCATGTATGTTTAAAAATTAATCAGACCTGACAGGCAGTATATTTTCTGGCTATTGCTACATAACCAGACATAAAGCACATGCTGTTGAGGACTAAGTAACGTCAACCAACTGATAAGAGCAAAAATCCTCTACAAATACCCTGTCTGCTGTATCTTATTGCTTTTATCATAGTGCATTTATAAATACAAATAAAGATCCCATAACAGGTATTTACTGGAAATTATTCATGATGATAAGTCAGGGTCATAAAGCACTATGTGCATTTTTTACATTGCAGTGTATTTTTTTATATAGTGCTAGAGCTAGTTTAAAAAAAAGGGGGGGGGGGGATGGGGGATCCCAGCATTTTCATTATCGCCCCTTTTGTTCACCAAAATTTGAAATTTTCAACATTTAATTGAAATATTTCAACCAGCAATACAGATGGTTGAAAACTGGGATTCAATTTTCATGAAAATTTTAAAAGAATTTGTTTACCTTTTTCATTAAACGTACATTGAACTTTCAACTAGTTGTCTATTAGGGTCTGTGGATTCATTAAGCACCTGTATTTGTGTCCGGGATTGTAAAGTCATTCACTAATACGTTAAAGTGACAGTCTATCAACTGATCAATTACAAACTAAATCCTACATAATGTCTTAATGGAAATAGAGGCATTCAGGTTCAAGGGCATTCAGGTTCAAATGGTTCAGTGCAAAACCAATTCCAAACCAAACAGTAACCCGTCCTAGTGCTCTCAAGCGAGGGCACTTAATCACATGATTCTTGTGACTCAGTGGCACAATGATGATGATCAACAGCAAACATCATAAATCACGTTGTGACAATATCAGAGTATTTGGGTTTCACTCGGCAGACTTAAATGTAAATATTCTGGGCAGGGTGGAGTTTTCACCTGTATTATTCAGCTCTGTCTAATTGGAACCTTACCCGTGTCAAGTGTATAGCTTCTCTCTTCCCTCCAAATTTATTTTGGTAATAGGATGAATGGAGACTTTCCTAGTCTATCTTTTATCCGATCACAGATAACGATTTGGATGACATCTTAAAATCTTGAGCCCTGTCTGCACGTCATGGCTATTAAAGATTCTGTGGCACTTTGAATAAAAGTTGAGGTTGGCAGTGATGTCCTTGGCCAGAATTTCCCTCTGTTATGCAATGTTCTGTGCACTAATATCTGAGTGGCTGCTGCCATCCACTTCAGAAGTGGTGTTGTATGTATTTAAGACCTGAACCTGCAAACCTGGGATTCTTATACCACTATGGGTTGCTGCCCACTCTAGTGGGAAGCTGTAAGGGTCTCTGTGTAAAACACACCTTTGGTGGATCAAGGCAATAGTTTTTAATGTACTTGGGGTCTTTAGAGATGAAAGGCAGCAGTTAATAAATAAATATATGCTATTATTGTTTATCTCATGAAGATTGCCAGCCTTTCATTTTCACACACATTCATACCACTCAAATGAAAGGAGAAAAGGGATTTCAGAACTTGCTGATGTGTGTGCATGAATACAGAGGTGATTGCCATGAGCAAAATGGCAAAGTCAGGTGATAAGTGATCTTAGCATGCATATTTGACTTCCTTGCTGCTCTCTGCCTATTAATCCATCTCCCCGTGACTTATTCTAACACCCCAGGGCTTTTAACTGATTCAAACATTCCCCATTAATTTCAAAACATGTTTCCTGAGAGCTAATTCCTCTTTTCCCCTTAAATGTGGATTTTCCTGTCTCAGCACCAAGAACAGATTCAGCCCTGAACCAGTGACAGCTTTTCTATGCAGAACAACGAAACTATCTTAAAATCTGATGCCTTTTGGCCCTAGAGGAGTTGATACTCTTGGAAGAGGATATTCCCAGCTTCCCAATAGCACCAACCTCTTGCTTCAAACTCTGGAAGATTCTGAGATAATGTCCTTCAAAATAGTGCCTTTTTATGTGGAGAAAGCCATTGTAGGCTATTTTAGAGGGTTGTATTGTTCCCTTTGAGCCCTCTATTGTTCGACTCATGGCATCCAAGAGAAAGTGATTCAAAATGTTTTAAGGGAGTTATTTGTTTGTAACACTCTAAACATCCCTTAAATAGTGTTTTCTGTAACACATGTGGCATATACAGAATAAATGGTGGTGTAACGTAAGGGTTCGATTAACTCCCACTTTGGAATAATTCACTCATGGTTTGTGGTGTTACAGTAGGCAGGAGCTGTGGAGCACCATTTAAAGTGAGAGAGCATAGCTTGGACCCCGTCCCCCCCATCTGACCCTTCTTTCTCCTCTTAGTCCCCTCCACCCCCCATCAGCCTGGCCCATGAGCCTATACATCACCCCCCTTCCAAATTTGAGAGAGTGGCATTGGTACCTGGCATGCAGGGTCACGCCCTGCTCAGGTTTGGCCTGGCCAAAAAGTGGTCGGGCCAAGCCCAGGTGACCCTTTCAACTCCACGGTCTATGTTAGGTGTGGTAATGGTAAGGTGTGTGCTTGTGAGTGGAGAAATAGAGGGCATGAGCTGCCAAGTGGTGTATCTTCACTTGCTTTTGTGGCTTTATGTCAGGTGTGTTGTGTGTGTAGCAAACCACATGCTTCATGTGTATTTATATGCATATATATGAAAGAGAAATGATTCACTTATATATTACAGACAATTGTTTTATATGGTTTGGCCATAATGCTCTAAGGTAATTGTTCTTAGTCTAGTCATAGTCATCCCCTGTTGATATAAATCATTAATAAATCTGAGTCATCAGCAATCAGTCTGCACAAATATAGAATAGAAAGTCTGGAGAATAAAATGATGGAACACGTTAGGGAGTAAACTCTGGAGATGAGAGGTTGCATCTCATAATAACAATGAAACAGTTGCTTCTTCTAGAATGTTGTCAGTGAAACATCAAAAATGCTACTTGTTAAAAGTAAATTACGGACAAAAGGATGATAACAGAAGATGCAGACTGATATTAAGGCTGAGAGACTTTTGAAAGGCACAGCCACGGGTACTGAATTAATAACAGTGTCTCTTATGATTTTGTGTGCAGTTTCGTGTATAATGTGAGCCTTATTTAAACAAGCAAATTAAAGATTTACACAGGTGGGGGAAGGCTTAGACAATAGTTTTACAGGGAAACCAGGTATGGGCATACAGAGATGAATCACAAGGTCATACCTGAAATCACCACAAAAAAGATGGCACCAGACTCCTGTGGTCATAACAGGTGAAAAGTGTTAGCTACATTATTCCAAGAGAATTGGAATTCTGTCTTGCAGGCATTAAGTTATTGAGGTCATTCTTTGAGCCAGCTAATTCAAACTTGTTTGCTTCAGCTGCTTCCCAAAATGTGTGCAAACACATGTTGCTTATGCAGACCCCAGGCTTCAATTCAGGAAAATGATTTTATAGATGCAAAATGACTCTGTAGGTATACAAAACAGATAACTGTATGGCTAGGAACACAGTTTGCTTATGCAAATGTTGTATGCACACATGGATGGAGGTACAGGGGATGCATGCATAAGCTTTTGGTGCAGTATAGGCACTCATATTTGAACAGGGCTATATTTTCAAAACAATTTTCATTTATGACCAATGTTGTCAAATGGCTCACCAGAACCCAACCAAACACGCCTGACACACGAGCCTCAGAAAGTTAGCCGGCTCTTTGGCAGTTACATCCAGATTGTAATTCAGGCAGCCAAAGTATTCAGACCAAACAACAAACAAACAAACATTCTCCTGGGTGCAGGCTCATTTAATCTGTCTTTAGCTCCAACACCAATAATTCAGGAACACTCCTGATGGTCTACAAAGCCCTCTGTTTTTTTCTCATGCTGTTAAAAATCAACTGACAACAACTCAGAAATCCCTCTCTGGAACCACAGATGTCCTGGCCAAAATTCAAATTCAGGTACTTACACTCTGCCAAGTTAAAAATTTCCTCAGTCATTAAATTTGAAAAAAAAAAAAAAAAAAAAAACAACACCACAAAAAACCCAACAACATTATTCTTCCTTTCCTGTCTTAAAAAAATGTTATGCTGTTAGACTGGTTTCTTATCAACAGTGCTGGCTGTTTATTAACAGTGGATGAAGTAATCTCTGCATATAGTGCTAGAGCCTGGGGCCTGGCTGAATTCTGCATAGTGCAAATTAGTGTAATGTGTAAAGGTGGACCTTGGAATCTACTCCTCTAATTCTTACACAGTAGAGTTGTATTGATTCTGCTGCCCATAGAAGTCTCTATGACCCCAGAGGCCTGGGCAGGATTGCCCCATACATTTGTGCCATTGTCTTGTTAGGTAAAGAAGTTAAACTTACAGGGAGGTAATTACCAGGATCATTCCTCCTTTTTTATTTTTTTAAAGGAACTACATTTCCTTTTTTCTTTTATTCTGTATTTTTACCACATATAGGGCTTGATTCAGCAAAACAGTTAAACATGTGCTTAAACTGATTTCAGTGGGGCTACTTACATGCTTAAGTGCTTTACTGAATCAGGGCTATAGTTTTCAGTAGTACAATAAGTTTATTATCTAATTTTCTCTATTTTAGGGTACAGATCAGCTGTTGAGTATGTTAATATTTTCCAAGATCAATTTTCAACTACACCTCTACCTCGATATAACACTGTCCTCGGGAGCCAAAACATCTTACCGCATTATACGTGAAACCGCATTATATCAAACTTGCTTTGATCCACCGTAGTGCGCAACTCCGCCCCCCCCGGAGCACTGCTTTACCGCGTTATAGCCGAATTCGTTATATCGTGTCGCATTATATCGGGGTAGAGGTGTACCTGTTCATTCTCAACAATTATTATTGCCAGGTTTTCCTCATTTCCTAATTATTCCTATTTCTTTACTTTACTTGTCAAAGACTGATTTAAATTGAGTTCAGTAGCTAAGCAATTTGAGTCATTAATTTCATTTGTTAGTGGACCTATTTTCTCTCTATTATTAATAGGGCAGTCGATTAATCGTAGTTAACTCACGTGATTAACTCAAAAAATTAATCTCAATTACAAAAATTTATCGCTATTAATCGCACTTTTAAACAATAGAATACCAATTGAAATTTATTAAATATTTTGAATGTTTCTACATTTTCATATATATTGTATTCTGTGAAGTAATTGAAATAAAAGTTTATATTTCTTATTACAAATATTTGCTCTGTAAAATGATAAACAAAAGAAATAATATTTTTCAATTCACCTCGTACAAGTACTGTAGTGCAATCTCTTTATCCTGAAAGTGTAACTGACAAATGCAGATTTTTTTGTGTTACATAACTGCTCTCAAAAACAAAACAATGTAAAACTTTAGAGCCCACAAGTCCACTCAGTCCTACTTCTTGTTCAGCCAATCGCTAAGACAAACAAGTTTGTTTACATTTACAGGACATAATGTTGCCCTCTTCTTATTTTACAATGTCACCAAAAAGTGAGAACAGGCATTTGCATGGTACTTTTGTAGCCAGCATTGCACGGTATTTACGTGCCAGATATGCTAAACAGTCATATGCCCCTTCATGCTTCGGCCACCATTCCAGAAGACATGCTTCCATGCTGATGACAGTCCTTAAAAAAATAATGCGTTAATTAAATTTGCTACTTCAGGGGGAGGGGAGAGGACATTTCCATCAGAATCTTCAAAGCAGTGACAATGAATGCCCTGATCTAAGTGTGCAAGTGGCAGCAGCGTGCCTTTCAAATGGGGGGGTGGGGGTGGAGTGTGACAGGGAGTGTGTTGTGTGTATGTGGGAAGAGAGACAGTGTGTTTTAGGGGGCAGAGAGTGTGTCAGCATGCTGTCTTGTAAGTTCAGACAGCAGCAGACCCCCCCCCCCCGCCGCCTCTCTCTCACACACACATACGCACAAATGCCTGCCTTGGCAGCAGCAGCATTCCCCAGTAATGGTTTGCTTTGTGTCCCAGAACAGATAAGCATGCCGCCTGTCAGAAATGGAGCTTTGAAAGGGGATATTCGCATGCCTGCAGCCGAGTTCAAAACAACGACCAGAGTGGCCACATGACTTCAGGGGATTATGGGACGCTTCCAGAGGCCAATCACAGCGCAGTAATGCAACATGTCGTCCACACTGACACCCGGGCGTTTCAGCCAGGGTGCAGCAAGCTCTATGCTTCTTGTGGAGGTGGATTACCAGGAGTGCTCCAGCTGCAGAGTCCAGGCGCTCTATGTGCCTTGCCAGTGTGGACACTTCAGGAGTTAGGGTGCCCAGGGCTGATTTAATGTGCTCTAACTTGTAAGTGTAGCCAAGTCCTAAGTCTTTGCTCCTTTTGTTCTTGGTTTCTCCTGTGCCCAGTGAAGCAGGACTTTGTACATACCTTGTAAATAACGAAAGACTGCATCAAAGAAATACCTGACTATCACCAATTTCTCCTCCTAACAGGAACTTTGACTAGCTGCTCGGTCAAAAAGGGGCAACAATATAATAAAAGAACAAACACGATATGTGCTAATTGTCACCTTGATAACTTTGCTGAAATCCCTACATTTTATCTGGATTTTGGTTTGGTTTGGGTTTTGTCTTTTAGAGTGCAGGCTCTCCAGAGCAGGGACTGTGTCTTCCTGTATGTTGACATAGCACCTAGCACACATAAGCCCCAGGTCAGCAAATCATTTACGCCCATACTTAAGTTTATCCCCTATTCAGCAAAGCACCGAAGTATGCTTAACTCTAAGTCAGTGGGAGTTAAGCACATGATTAAAATTAAGCATGAGCTGCAGTGTTCTGTTAAATAAGGAAGGACTGTTGAATTGGGGACTTTTGACCCTACCATAATATTATATATAAAATATAAATATATAAAAATATTAAATTTAGCATCACATTAACACCATGATGGGCTCTTTATAAATAAGGTCCCCCACCACAAAGAAATAGAATTCTGATCTTGCATTGGGATCTGCTAAACTTGGATCCCCCCGGCCCTATATGGATTTCCACTGGATTCAACAGGATTTTGCAGAAGCAAAAGGGTCCACTCATGGCTCCTGTTGCTAGATTTGATGCAAGTACTCTTTGCCTCCGATGTATTTGTAAAAGGTCTTATTTTATGGATGGGAATTTACCACTTTTAAAGAAATTTGCATTCACTGAATGGCAAACTTTGGCTTTGGATCAAATACATTAATATTTTATGGAGACATCCATATTTGCAGGTGATTACTCTTAACGTAAAAATCAGTCATTTTTAAAAACAATTCTACTCCAGTACTGATCTAGCAGTAGACATCTGGAAAATACTCAAAACTGGAGTTTTATCTGCCTCAAAAGCTTTCCTGCCCCCCACTGAGATGCAGTATTTTTCCTCCCCTCAAGACTGGAAAATAAAATAGCATCAGTGTCTATCACAGAACTGTAAAGCTGTGACTAACATATTAAGGGAGCACCACTTATGTGTGTGTTCCAGTGGAAAAGGCAGTTTCATGAAGGCAGTTGCTACTTCAGGGGGAGGGGAGAGGACATTTCCATCAGAATCTTCAAAGCAGTGACAATGAATGCCCTGATCTAAGCGCCACAGAAAAGCGGGAGTTGACAGATGCATAAAAAATGCATCAAACGTAAGAGCTGTGGTGAACTATGTGTGTGCCGGCATGGGCAGGAGGCAATTCAAAATGACTCTTAACATGACGCTGTTCACAATGCCACCACACAGTCAATATCCTGTCTTTAGCATTTCTCTGTGCATGACTGGGTTTCTACATGTCATATTACATCTTATTGCCATCTGGCACAATGAAATATAACAGCGTCTAGGGGAAGTTGTGTCCTTAATCAGCAAAAGGAGGTCACTGTTGGGACATTGGGAGCCATTTTCCAATGTCTTCTGTCTCCATGGGATGAAAACACAGTCTATGTAGTTTCCCCAAGCCTTGTCATCCTCTAGAGTGAGAGATAATCTGATTTGTATTACATTTACAAAAGATACATAAAGATAAATTAGCCATTGGCATACATTTTCTCTGAGTGTTTGTATTTTGACTGGTTTCTGAGAAATATCAATGTCTCAAAGACATACATTTTGTGTTATGATTTATACCCTCTGACCTGGATCGTTCATAATATATAGTATTAAACTTCTAAATTGCATGATTAGCTGGGGTGAGACAATGGTGGGCAGGTGCTACACTACTGTAGGAACACCTGGAACACAAAACCTGCCTGTAATCAGAATTTTGATCTGTATCACCTAAAAAAACAAAAACAAAACAAAAAAACCCCAACACATGTGATGATAAAAGTATGAATTAACCCACTGATCAGCAAAAATTTCACCCATTTAATTAGCAGTACATTGGTACGTGGTATGTTACATACTAACAACTGCAGTTTATGATAACCTTTAATATTGGCGTTTCAGAAGCACAGCAGAAAGCTCTTGATTACTCCATTTTTAGCAGCGGAACCACATTATGCAAAGAGAGGATTAGACGGCAGTGAAATGTAAAAGAATTAGCTGGTCAAACGGAACCATTATCCTGCTTTAATTTTTGTAGCTTCTCTCCCCCACTCAGATCTTCTCAGGCACAATTATAATTGATGTGCACATCTGGCACAGGATTTGTTCCATGCCAGCACACATTGGGACACCAGCTATCCCAAAAGGGATGCTGAGGCCATGCCCCGTCCGCTCTGGGAAGGAGCATGCTGTACTCTACAAGGGTGTTCATAGGATTTATGGGAGAAATTGTGCCTTCCTGGAGTTTCTTTGGGGTGGGGTGGCTCTCCATTTCCTTCAGTGTGGGCCAGTGCCTGTTGGGCACAAGGATAAAGGGCTATATTCTCCAGTGCTGCACCTCCTGCAGAATTTGCCCATCGAGATGGCTTAACCAGCCTTAAAAAGACCCTCTTCCATTGCAAGGGGGAGTCCTCAGTGGCCTAGAGCCAGCATACAAGCTCATATACCCACTCCTCCCTGCTGCTGGGATAGCAGGGGAAAGGAGGCACAGCAAAGGAGGCATGGCTGGAACAAGATGGAGTATGGCCAGAATGTTCCTATGCAGTAGCAATCTGGGATGAAGTTTTGTTCAGCCTTGAAATAGTTTGCAGCTAGTGGTGGCCCAGCCCTACTCACAGGATCAGAGGAAGGCAAAAGTGAGCTTTATGCCACCTTTGCATTGCCATCCTCCTGACATGCACTGTGTACATTTCAGTTGGACTCCAGAACCTGGTCCACAGTATAGATGAAATTTCATCAGTTTCTCATTTCAGTAACTAGGCAACAATTCTTATACATAATTGGTCTAACGGAGATTATTTTTTTCTTTTAAATGGGGAAGGCAGGTAGAAGGGTTTGTGGATATTGTGAATGACATTCTTCTTATGATGATGACTGAAAGAAGAAAGCTTTGTAGCATTTCAAATGGTCAGACTCTGGATTCACCTAAGTTTCCTCCGGAAGATTGTTCCATAGCTGGATCCTCTCAATCAAGCTAGCTATATCCCCCACTCTCATGCACAAGGTCCTGGGCTTTGTGATCTGTTCAGCATGTGTAGGGCCCTATCAAATTCACGGCCATGAAAAACATGTCACAGACCGTGAAATCTGGTCTTGTGTGCTTTTACCCTATATTACATAGATTTCACGGGAGAGACCAGCATTTCTCAAACTGGGGGTCCTGACCCAAAAAGAGGTTGTGGGGATGTGTGTGCAAGGGTATTGGGGGAGGGGGGGTCATGGTATTGCCACCCTTACTTCTGGGCTGTCTTCAGAACTGGGTCACCAGAGAGTGGCAGCTGGTGGCCAGGAGCCCAGCTCTGAAGGCAGAGCCGCTGCCAGCAGCAGTGCAGAAGTAAGGATGGCATGGTATGGTATTACCACCCTTACTTCTGCACTGCTGCTGGTGGGTGCTGCCTTCAGAGCTGGGCACCTGGCCAACAGCCACTGCCCTCCGGCTGCCCAGCTCTGAAGGCAGTGCTGCTGCCAGCAGCAGCGCAGAAGTAAGGATAGCAGTATCACAACCCCCTACAATAACCTTGTGACCCCCCCCCCACCCGCCCAGCTCCTTTTTGGGTCAGGATCCCTACAATTTCAACACTGTGAAATTTCAGATTTAAATTTCATGATTTCAGATATTTATGATTTTTTAAATCCTATAACCATGAAATTGACCAAAATGGACTGTGAATTTGGTAGGGCCCTAAGCAAGTGAGTAGAGGCTTTTGTTTGAAGTAGGAAGCAGTTACAGACAAATGGGTTATCTAATAAGATCCATACTGAGAGCTTGATTCTCCTCTCTCTCTTACTTTTGATTTTTACTGGTGTAACTTCACCGAGGTCCCTACAGTAACACCAAATCTACACAGGTGTAAGTGAGAAAAGGATTGGATCCTGAGGCTAATCCCCTAGACAAGCAAGGAGATGCAATATATACCATTCCGCAGGCCGATTTCATGTAAATGAGCAGGGGGTGGCTTTCTTCAAGTTCATTATTATTTTTATTATGGGTTATACAGAGAGTGTGCTCAGTGCTGTACAATATGCAGAAGATAAGGGGCCAGATCTTCAGCTCGCGAATATCATCATAGCTCCATTGAAAAACAGAGCTATGTCAAGTTGAGGATTTGGTCCATCATCCTTGCCCTCAAAAATATATAAACTAGAGGCAAAATACAAATTTTGCAAGGTACTGAGCTCTTTTTTTAAGGTGCTTAGCAACCTGAACTCTCAGTTCAGCATTTTGCTGGACTGGAGCTGTGATGGAGTCGACTCTAAATTAGTTCTTGATTATTTGGTTTCTGTAAGTAGCAGTGAACTAGGGTTTAGTATTGCATCAGCTATAGTCATTTTACACATTTTATTGTCAAAAGCATGTTCCTAATCACCTTTGTACAAAATGTTGGTTGCCTGTTTATAACATTACCACCATATTTTCAAACCTTTCTATTTAACTGTGATAGTTAAGATGTTGGATGCATTTCCCGCAAGTGGATGAAGTCATCCCAGGGGAGGAGAGTGGGGGAGGGAGTATGAAGCTAGCTTTGCAACTTGCTCATTAGATGTTGCTATGTGATAAGCATTGTCCCATAGGAAAAGCCACAGAAAATTGCATGTGCATTTAGACAGTGCCTTGTGAGAGTCCAGGAGAACTCCTACTGAGCTATAGATCCAATCCAAGCTGCATATCCTTGGTAAAGAATGCTGCTGCTTACAGATAAATACATCATTACTGAGGAATGCACAGTTGTACTGGTGGCTTAACTTGATATAGTATTGGTGTAAAAATCACAAATCAACATAATTTTAACAATCTATTTGTATTCAAAGCGTTGATTCCATTATTTCTAAGTGTACATTCTCAGAAAGCATTTGATGTACTAATGATTAAATATGAGATCTGCTTTAAAAACCTCACACCATGTGAATCAGCCAGTTACTAAATATGAGCAGGTTGGTTCTTAATAAATTATACAGTGAGCTTCACAAAGTGCGAAGCCGATTAGTCACTGAAAATACAAGGCAGTTATAACTTTAGCATGCACGTAACTTGGGATCTTGAGAACTGAACAAGAATGTGTTTTTCAGAGGGAGTGGAAGGGCTTGACTTGATTTTTATAGAAGACATTTTGGTTTACATTTGTGTGTATGTGTATGTGTATATTAGGGCTGTCAAGCAATTAAAAATTAATCGCAGTGTTAAACAATAATAGAATACCATGTATTTAAATATTTTTGGATGTTTTCTACATTTTCAAATATATGGATTTCAGTTACTAAACAGAATACAAAGTGTACAGTGCTCACTTTATATTTATTTTTGATTACAAGTATTTGCACTGTAAAAAACCCAAAAAAATTGTATTTTTCAATTCACCTCATACAAGAACTGTAGTGCAATCTCTTTATCATGAAAGTTGAACTTACAAATGTAGAATTATGTACAAAAATAACTGCACTCAAAAACAAAACAATGTAAAACTTCAGAGCCTGCAAGTCCACTCAGTCCTACTTCTTGTTCAGCCAATCGCCAAGTCAAACAAGTTTGTTTACATTTGCAGGAGATAATACTGCCTGCTTCTTGTTTACAATGTCACCTGAAAGTGAGAAAAGGCATTCTCATGGCACTGTTGTACACGGCATCGCTAGATAGTTACCTGCCAGATGCGCTAAAGATTTATATGTCTCTTCATGCTTCAATCGCCATTCCAGGGGACATGCGTCCATGTTGATGACGGGTTCTGCTCAATAACAATCTGACACACCGCAGACCGACGCATGGTCATTATCTGAGTCAGATGCCACCAGAAGAATGTTGATTTTCTTTTTTGGTGGTTTGGGTTCTGTAGTTTCCACATCGGAGTGTTGCTCTTTTAAGACTTCGGAAAGCATGCTCCACAGCTCGTCACTCTCAGATTTTGGAAGGCACTTCAGATTCTTAAACCTTGGGTCAAGTGCTGTAGCTATCTTTAGAAATCTCACATTGCTACTTTCTTTGCGTTTTGTGAAATCTGCAGTGAAAATGTTCCTAAAATGAACAACATGTGCTGGGTCATCATCCGAGACTGCTATAATATGAAATATATGGCAGAATGTGGGTAAAACAGAGCAGGGGACAAACAGTTCTCCCCCAAGGAGTTCAGTCACAAATGTAATTAATGCATTATTTTTTTAACGAGCATCATGGAAGCATGTCCTCTGAAATGGTGGCCGAAGCATGAAGGGATGTACAAATGTTTAACATATCTGGCATGTAAATACCTTGCAATGCCGGCTACAAAAGTGCCATGCAAATGTCTGTTCTCACTTTCAGGTGACATTGTAAATAAGAAGAGGGCAGCATTATCTCCTGTAAATGTAAACAAACTTGTATGTCTTAGCTGTTGGCTGAACAAGAAGTAAGACTGAGTGGACTTGTAGGCTCTGAAGTTTTACATTGTTTTGTTTTTGAGTGCAGTTGTATAACAAAAAAAAAAAATCTACACTTGTAAATTGCACTTTCACAAGAAAGATTGCACTACAGTACTTGTATGAGGTGAATTGAAAAATACTGTTTCTTTTGTTTATCATTTTACAGTGCAAATATTTGTAATAAAAATAATATACACTTTGATTTCAGTTACTACTCAGAATACAATATATTTGAAAATGTAGAAACACATCCAATTTAATAAATTTCAATTGGTATTGTATTGTTTAACAGTGCGATTAAAACGGCAATTGCAATTAATTTTTTTAATCAAGATTAATTTTTTTGAGTTAATCGTGTGAGTTAACTGCGATTGACAGCCCTAATATATATTATATATTCATGAGCATGTTAGTCTGTAGCATAGCTCAAAAGCTGTTCCAAATACTTCAATAAACAACAAACAAATTAATCTCCTTAGAGCAAAGGTGCTGAATTTGGTCTATAAAGCTTTGTATGGGTTGGGCTATAGCTCTGTCTTTCTCACAGGATCTGCCACAGCTTGAACATTTGAGATAACATATCCAACATTTATGTGTGAAAGGGTGTAGTATTCTCAGGGGGATATTTGACTCTTCATTTCTTTCTCCTTTAGGTGGTCTGCTAGTTAATGAATCTGCTAGCTTTCAGGGCATCATGCAAGACCCAACTATTTTCTAAAGGCACTGGCTTGGGAAAAGAAGAGCCTTGATTGTCTGAAGAGCCTTGTCTTTTGCCTCTGAAAAGTGGTAGATTTATATGTAGCATTAAGTATGTTAGGTGTAATAGGAGCCAGGTGGAAAGTTACCCTTTTTATAAATCTAAAGAAAAAAATTAAAGATGTACACTGCCAGTTTGAGCTAGGTTAAACACAATCAGTTCACTGTAATACTTTAAATATAACCAAAAATTACTCCTAAATAAGTCATACTGTGTTTAATGGACTTTCCCCAAACAAATTTCCCTTTATTATAGCTGTAAAATGTTTAGCTGTTTGTATCTTATCTGCAGCTAATGGGCAGCCCTGTTGTTTCCTTACTGATGAGTCTAGGTCAGCTGGTGTCCTGGGATTTAATGTCTGATTTACCCCAAGGTACGTGAGTTGTTGTGGAAACGGAGAGTTTATATCTGGTTCACCTGGGAGCATTGCAGTCAGCTGAAACACTCTGGTGACAACACAGAATGTTTTGTTCCCTTTAACGTATCAAGCTGAACCTTGCCAGCATCCCAGACAGGTTCACAACAGAGCATATTTCCATAGACATGTACGCAACTTCAATATCCAAAGATAGATTTTTCACAACAACCTCTTCTCATTCCTTTCATTTTGCTTGGATGGATTCCATGATTTCCTATATTTTAGAGTTGAGTTTTCATTAGGGGAGCAATTTCACTGTTCAGACACTTAATGCTATTAATTAAGCAATAATGCATATAACTGATCAAAACCAGATAAATGTCTCCTACCATTTTCATTATCTAAAAAGACATGCTAAAGAAAGAACTGTTTATTTTAAAGTCAGGAGATTGAACACTTGTCTATTGGCCATACACACAGGCTTTGTATCGTTGCTAACAATACCAAATGACGCAGTTAGCAACATGCTGTTGTCAAGATCAAACATGCAAAGTGAGAATTTTTAGACTAAACACACAAAGTTGCTCTCATTTATTGTGTTTCAGTCCATCAGCTGCTATGTCATAGCTCTTAATAAGCAGTAAGCTCGGTTATTCTTGTGTAGCTGGTTTTAGAATGATCTAGTCAGAGCCAAGGAAGAAAGAGGCAGACAACCACCCATCACCTAGCCAAGGAACAAGGTGCGCACTGATTGCTAAAACCACTCTGCATTGCTTCCTTGGCTGTGGCTGAGCATGGGCTTATAATGTGTTGCTAGGCCTGGGAAAAGTTGGTACCATTTAACTAGGGTTTCTCTTAAGATAGTTATTTTGCTGTAGATGAGAAGGGGATGTATATCACCATAGGCCTTATTTCACCTATGACTCAGTAACATAGATGGCAGGTTTTAGGATTCTGGAAAGGGACTGGACATATGGCTCTTATGCTGATTAACCCTACTGTCATGTGCTGGAACCCTACTTAAAGGAGCAAAGGTATTTCTGCTGACTCTTGCTTGGCAGGCCAGGAGGGGGAAGGGCTATTAGTTCCAACTCAAGATCCAAGAGAGTTAGGAGGTGGCAGGACGTTGTTATTTCTCTCTCTCTCTGCTGGGGCTGGAGCATGGGGAAAATGTGAGGATCAGTCAGGGAAAAGCTTAAAACTAGGCTTATGTTTTGCTGATACTTATGTCACTAGTAGCAGTAAAATCCAGGAAGAGGGTACATTTGGACCACATCCAGTGTGAGCTTGATTCTCCACTGACTTGCATCTTATGTGGTCATTTATACCTGTGCAATGTGAGTGCAAAATGGCTGTCAAACACTATCATTCTGATCTGGTAGCATTTTACACCCATGTCACAGGCTGGCTGGCACTTTAAGGGGACTTGGGCTCAGCCTAACCTGGGCAGATCCCCTTTGTTATGCCCTCCAGTTGATCCCGATTGACTAGGGCCCAGGCAGCACAATTCAATTGTCAGACCCAGCTGGGGAAGAGTTGGGTGATTTGGCAGGTTGTCTTCTGTTACTGCCCTTGAAGAGAAAGGGTGGTAGGAGAGAAGGAAGTTTCTGTGGCAGGCCTAGGAAAAGACTAACCTCAGGCAGATAAGGAATAAGAAAACTAGACTGGGGGAAGGGTTCCAGAAAGAAGCTTTGGGGGTCATTAGCTTGGATAGGAGCCGGATCTCTAGGAAGGAAGTTCTTTGTCATTGAGTTAATGAGACAGAAGGCTAGCTGAGGAAAAGTGAAAGGTTCCCCCTCCCCTCCCCCCACAGGGGTAGTGAAAGCTTCCTAAAAGTGTGTGTGTGGGGGGGGAGGCACTGGTGCCAGAACCATGACCCTGCCCCCTGTGCTGTCCCTGCCCCTGAGGCCCCACCCTCATGCCATTCCTTCCCTCAAGGCCCTGCCCCCCCCGCTTGCTCTTCTCTGCTCCTCCCCCCACTGTTACTCATCCTTATGGCTGGTAAAAAGTAGGAGGGCCTGGTCCCCCCTGCCACCCCTTTTTTGTTTTGTTTTCTTTGAAGTAGAGACTATTAATTGGTAGAAGCTCCCTGAAAGAAGGTAGGCATGTTTCAGGAATACTGAAAGGACTAGGAGGGACACAGAGGCTGAACCACTGTTGCATTGTGCCATAGTGGGCTTGTCCCATTTTGGGATGCAACCCAGACCAATGAGGTTATATCACCAATTGTGGTGTAATCCTGAGTACCATAAAATGCTCTGCTGCAGCAGCTCCCTGTCTGGATGCTCCCAGCCAGCATACAAGCATGCACGGAGTGTCTGCGTGTGAAGCAGCCCTGGTTCAGCTGTTCTGACTCCAGCAGCCTGCTTGTTACTCCGCAGCCACACTTCTGTTTCCATCAGCCTTAGTTACTATTAGACAAGTAACCCCAACACACACCCCAGTCCTGAATTTTCCCCAAACCATCTCTCCTGAAATGTCTAGCCCTTTCTTGCAACATTTAGAGAAGCAGTAAGGTCCATTGCTCCTTTAAAGAGACAAAACCATAGCAGTTTGTTGCTTTAACTTCCATTCAAACATAGCAGTGGGTTGGTTTATTAAAAGTAAAACAATCTTATTAACAAAAAGAGAAGATTTTAAGTGAGTTCACGTGTGAGGGATAAAGTCAGAAAGGGTTACAAGCAAATAAGTAAAAAATGCTTTCTAGTGACTAAAGCTTAACAAAATTGCAGGCTTGGTTCAAGGTAAGATTCTTACCACACCTCCTTCCAGCAAGATGGCCGTCCATCCTCTTGGTCACGATCTCCCACAAAGTCCAAAGTGCTTGGTTCCTCTGTCACTTTAGGTGAAAGATAACATGGGGTTCTTTATCCCCCCCCCTTTTTTTTCTTGTCCAGTGAACTTTTGAAATGTATCCTCTCAAAGTTCTGTACCCTTGCTATGACAAGAAGTGTTATGGAATCTGAAGGAGAGGGTTCCATGCTGGTTTCTTCCCTGCTGGTGCTTTCTACAATGCAAAGTGATCTGTCCCTGCAGCCTCTGATATGCTAATGAATGGCCACTTGACTGTGATTACCAGTTGTCTGTGATTGCACCTGGATGGAAGCATCAGCCTTTCCTTTGTCTGGAAAAAACCTGTTTACCCACTCCCCGGACCTGTATGGTTCAAACACATTTTAGTCCTTTATTTTCTTCACATTTGTACAGTCCTTTGGGCATTTACAATACATACAACATGCAAGAATATTAATGATCAGTGTGTAATTGGTTTTCCAGTGATACCTCACATGAGACCTATTAGATACAGATTACGACATAAGTGAATGGGGTACACTGACCTGATCAGGCCAGCTGAAACTCACTACCTGATAGCAGTGAGCTCCTTGCCCTCTGGCACTGGGATACTTTTAGGGTCACAGGGCCTCAAGCGGGTCCAAGGAGGATATGCTGTAACAACACACTTTGTACAGATAGAAGGACTATACAAGGTGCAAAGCAATAGAAAAGCTGGTACTCTCTGTATATGCTACTTACATTGTCTATAAGAAAAAGTTGCACTAGTTTAACTAAAGATGTGACTTCTAAGGCTATGGCTACACTGGCGCTTTACAGCGCTACAACTTTCTCGCTCAGGGGTGTGAAAAAACACCCCCCTGAGCGCAGCAAGTTACAGCGCTATAAAGCGCCAGTGTAAACAGCTCCTAGCGCTGTAAACTAATCCCCTCGGGGAGGTGGAGTACCTGTAGCGCTGGGAGAGCTCTCTCCCAGCGCTGGTGCACAACCACACTCACACTTCAAAGCGCTGCTGCGGGAGCGCTCCTGCAGCAGCACTTTGGAGTTTCGAGTCTAGCCACGGCCTAAAAAACAATTTACTTAAACTGGTTTAAAGACTGTATGAACACTCTTAATTTGATTTAAACTAGTTTTTGTGTGTGTGTTTATTTTACATTGATTAGGATTAGTTTAGATTAAACTGAAATAAAACACTCTCAAACTGAAATGTGTCCACACCTATTAGTGTGATGCCACTGGTTTAACTAAATTGGTTTAAAATAATACCTTTTGTTAAATCACTGCAAGTTTTGTGTGTGTGTGTGTGTGTGTGTAGACACTGTCTGTGCGTATAATGGGAACACCACCTATTTATACTAATCTTTTAAGGGTACTGTCAAATGTTTTCAAAATAGAATAGCCAAATGTAATCTGAAATCATTGAAACTATGCTAAATAAAAAAAATAAAAAAACAATGCTTGGAGCCAATGAATTAACTTGAATTTTTGTGTTAAAATGAATTGGAACTGACTTAAATGATTATGTTATTTGAAGGTATGGTCTTATTGCCACATTTTAAACCCACTGTAAACTAATGCTGTAAAGTAAGTACTACCTAAAATAAAACCTTATGAAGATATCTTGACCTTATTGTACAGTGAAGATCTTTATGGGATGTCTAGCAGATCCAGTGAGTAAGAGAATCCTTAGTAGGATTTCACTAGGATTGTTAAGTATTGAAGCTTTGCCTGCAAAATGGTTCAGACTTCCCTATTCCCTTGTGCTTTACATGCCTGTTCATAGTACTTTATGCTGTGCATAGTGTTACTTAAGGGAGTGACTAAATATAGGTCATGTTTGCTTTCCATAAAGCACTATGGGCTCTATTATGCTTCCTTTGCAAGTCAATTGGAACTTTACCATAACTTGCATGGAAACAGCCCGATACAAGAGAGGAGGAATCCAGAAATGTATGGGCTCCAGAAAAATATCAAACAGGAATCTAAGTTTTTGTTGTACATTTTCCAACTGCAGTATTTTATCTTCTCAAACTGACTTTTTCACTGTTTAGCACGTTGGCCCGAATCCTTCAATGAGCTCTGTTAGGGACGCACCCCTGCACCCCCACGTGGGACATGCAGGGCACTGCAGCTGATTGGAGGATTGGAACATTTTATCTACTTCAGAAACATGTTTTGTTGACTGATTTACTAATTTGAAAAGGCAAAATGGTAATATATTTTGATAGTGGACTGTAGTGATTCAGCCTGTGGAGAAAAATCAGTCACTGCCAGGATCCACTCTCTCTCTCTCTATTGACCAGATTAGATGCACTACTCACTAAATCTAATTCAACTGGCAGTTGCCTTGAGATTAAGCCATCTGATCTGAAGGATTTTCTGCCTTTTCCAGGTACGCAGCACAATTTATTGTATGTAAATGAGATGCTTGAATATTTTTTAGCACAATCAGAAGTTATGGGCTTGATGTGTGAATCAGCTGGTGAAATTCTATGGCCTGTCTATGCAAGAGGTCAGACTAATGATCAGAATCATCCCTTCTGGCCTTAAAATCTATGAACCTACACAAACATTTTATTAGGCCTGCAACAGACTGACAATATCCTGGGCAAACCTTATGGAATTAAAGAACTCTGTTGAATTAAGTTAAATCTTATTGAATTAGGTTTAATACTTTTGGGGTCCATTGTATTAAAAATTCAGTTGTGTATGTATTATTGCGGAACAGTATATAACTTCTCTAGGAGTGGGCGATGCTAATATAATTCCTCCAGTTATCAGATCTTTGAAGCCATCCCTTGGAGCTACCTATACTAGTTCAAACTGGATTCTCCAGGGATCAATAGACCAAGAGAAGATTTTGGATAAACAGCCCTGTGTTAAACTGGCTCATGAGGTTCTTCCTGATATGGAAGCCAATGGATAGCACTTCCGGTCCACAGTCCCTAGTGAAGGGTTGGAAGAATTTGGTCTACTGAGGGCCCATAAGACTGCTTGTTCTGAGCTGAAGCTGTGATGGACTTGAAACCACAAGGAAACCCCTTGGGTGGTCTACTCCTGCCAGAGCCCATGTTAGGGTTGGGGTGATCTCTGGTAAGCGTATTAGCATGCTTGTAGGTTCTTTTATTGTTTTTAATATGTTTTCTCTATAATGTTTTTACCTTCAGAATAAACTAGGCTTGCATAGGAAGTGCTGTGTAGTAACTTATAACTGTGGGGCAGTGACACAACCCTCTGAAGAAAAAGTAAGCAGATCTGCTTAGGCAGAATTTCTTGTTGGGATATCACAGTGAAGGCAGGGAACTGTTCAGCCTAGAGATAGCCAGATCAGAAGGGAGAAAAAAAAATGAATGCACTAAGGGTATGTCTACACTACCCGCCGGATCGGCGGGTAGTGATCGATCTATTGGGGATCGATTTATCGCATCTAGTGTAGACACGATAAAATCGATCCCCGATCGCTCTGCCATCGACTCCAGAACTCCACCACGGCGAGAAGTGGAAGCGGAGTCGACGGGGGAGCGGCAGCGGTCGACTCGCCGCCATCCTCACGGCCAGGTAAATCGACCTAAGATACGCCAACTTCAACTACGCTATTCGCGTAGCTGAAGTTGCGTATCTTAGGTCGACCTCCCCCCCCCCCAGTGTAGACCTAGCCTAAGAGAAGAATTTGTCCCTAATTGTGAAAATCTGATCAAACACATGCCTCTTAGCTGACCGAAATAGACCTTTTCTTGTTCAAAGGCATGTCCTTACTTGTTGACAAAATATATCAAAGAAATATCAGAAATCAATATGTGATATTAACCACTGCTGTGTGCACAACATATAAGCAGTGCTGGATAACTTGGTTTGGTAGACTTTACGAATTCATAACTGCCATATAGCTCAATGGTAGTCTTTGTCATACAAACAATCATGTTCTCAGTTGGTAGGAACTGGTAGAAGAGCAGCTCTTCTAAAGTCAGTGGAGTTATATTGATTTACACCTGCTGAGAATCTGGCCCAAAGACTGCAGAATTAGGAACCTCAGCCCCCATAAAATTTTTGAAAGAATGAGAACTCTTAGCTTGAAATAGCTACCAAAATAGAGAACAAACAGTAGCTTGGTATGAGATGAAACAAAGTAGGAAAGAAAATAACTAAAGATGCCTGGATATAATTAGACTGTACTGAAAAGTAGAGAGATGATGGCATAGTCACAAATACTATAACTGAACCAAAGTAGAATGTAAAACAAAGATAAATTCAAGTTTAATAAAAAAAAAATCTACCAGATTATATTGCACAACAGCTAAACAGCTCAGATGGTGGGTATTACATGCTTTTAAAGGGAAGTAAACTGCCTGTTCATTTCTGCTTCAGTCCTCTCACGTTCTCCAAATAGACCTTACTAAACCAAGAAATGTAGCTGACCTTGCCAACAGATTTCCAATTATGAATAATGCACTTTGGTGCAATCGTTATTAAATATTAATCACTTTAGAATAATTCATATTATGCTTGCATACCTATGCTAAGAAGCAAGCTTTGCTTTTTATTTTTGGTTATATAATAGTTCAGATTATTGAAACTCCAATCTTACTCTATTGTTACCATGAAGAGGTCCAGGTTAAGTAAAAGAGAGATTGAATTAAGTCCCAACTGAGTTAACAAACATGATATTTCAGGTTTCAGAGTAGCAGCCGTGTTAGTCTGTATCCGCAAAAAGAACAGGAGTACTTGTGGCACCTTAGAGACTAACAAATTTATTAGAGCATAAGCTTTCGTGGGCTACAACCCACTTCTTCGGATGCATATTTCAGGTTTAACAGCAAAGGAACTGCTAATAACTAATTGTCTCTCTTTAGCGTGTGTGTGTGTGTGTGACTTTTTCTTAGCATATAGATTGAAAAAATGTTCCAAAACAGGATGGCATGAAATGTATCATACAGTCCCAACTAACCAGGGTGCTTGGTAGCATGATCCAAGGATCTGCATAGAACCCCATTGAATCCATAAAGAGAAAAGGCCTTTCATCTTGCAGCATTTTTAGGCTCTAATCCTACCAGGTGCACTTTGTGGGTGGATATCTGTGCCACTGCTGAACCCCAGTGAAGTGTTCCACCCACCTGGCATTCCTTGCGGGATCAGTGCCTTAAACTGGTGCTACAACACTAAGGGCTTGTCTACACTGGCAAGTTCTGTGCAGTAAAGCAGCTTTTTGAACTCAAACTGCAGATGTGTACCCACAGTTTGAGCATTGGCCTGCTAAACCCAGGGTTGTGAGCTCAATCCTTGAGGGGGCCACTTAGGGATCTGGGGTAAAATCAGTACTTGGTCCTGCTAGTGAAGGCAGGGGGCTGGGCTTGATGACCTTACAGGGTCCCTTCCAGTTCTATGAGATAGATATGTCTCCATATTTATTTTATTTATACACTCTGTGCACAGAAATCCTCAGTTGCAGCGCTGCAAAAAAACCACCTCGACGAGAGTCGTAAGGCTGTTTGCGCAGAGGCTCCCGCGCTCTACTGCCAGTGTAGACACTTGATTGCTTTCTGTGCTCTAATTGGCTTCCGGAGCTGTCCCATAATGCCTCAAGTGACCGCTCTGCTCATTGTTTTGAACTCGGCTGCCCTGGAGACATGCGCCCCTCCCCTTTCAAAGCACCATTTCTGACAGCTTTTGCCTGCTGTGCTGATCTGCTCCAGGACACAAAGCAAACCATTAATGTGGAATGCTCATGCTGTTGAACACAGAGGCAGGTGTGTGTGTGTGTGTGAGAGAGAGAGAGATTGCTGTGCAGAGAACCCAGGGAGGGAGGCAGGGGCTGATGTCGGGGTTTCCCCCTCCCCCTGCCTCAGGACTGGTTGCTTCCTGCCGCTGTCTGAACTTACAAGACAGCATACTGACATACTCTCTGTCCCCCAAAACACACTGTCTCTCTCCCCCCTCTACACACACACACACACACACACACACACTCCCTGTCACACACTCTCCACCCCCACCACTTCAGTTGAAAAGCAGCTGGCAATGTAGTAGGATGCCCATGGAAGAATGGGATTGGGAAACCTGCATCATGTGATGCTGTGCCTGACCCATGAGGCATTGCAAACCCTTCCCAAAGCACCCTGCAGCCAGCTGCACAGTGGGATAGCTACCACAATGCTCTGCTGTCTTTGCTGTTGCAAGAGCTGCTAATGTGGATGCACTCCAGTGTGGACACGTAACAGCGGTTTAATTCCAGCTTTTTAATAAAAGTGGTATAACCTGTGGTGCAGAAACTTGCCAGTGTAGACATACCCCCAACTTCAGTGGATTTACTCTGGATTCACACCACTGTAACTGACAGTAGAGTTGTCCCAAGGTGTTCTAAAATTCAGTAAAGATACCTACTTCTAGGCAGCCACGTGCAACCACAGTTAAACACCACTAATGTTAGAAGAATCTCTTTTTTTGCTAGGCAGAGACAAAGCAGATGAAACTATTTTAGGCATGTACATTGATAGGGCTATAACCAGGATCCTGTCTCCTTTTTCCAGAGATCTTTCACTTGTGTCTGAGAACATACTAAATCCCTAATCCAGCAAACATAGATTCATAGATTCTAGGACTGGAAGGGACCTCGAGAGGTCATCGAGTCCAGTCCCCTGCTCTCATGGCAGGACCAAATACTGTCTAGACCATCCCGGATAGACATTTATCTAACCTACTCACAAATATCTCCAGAGATGGAGATTCCACAACCTCCCTAGGCAGTTTATTCCAGTGTTTAACCACCCTGAGAGTTAGGAACTTTTTCCTAATGTCCAACCTAGACCTCCCTTGCTGCAGTTTAAGCCCATTGCTTCTTGTTCTATCCTTAGAGGCTAAGGTGAACAAGTTTTCTCCCTCCTCCTTATGACACCCTTTTAGATATCTGAAAACATGTCCCCTCTCAGTCTTCTCTTTTCCAAACTAAACAAACCCAATTCTTTCAGCCTTCCTTCATAGGTCATGTTCTCAAGACCTTTAATCATTCTTGTTGCTCTTCTCTGGACCCTCTCCAATTTCTCCACATCTTTCTTGAAATGAGGTGCCCAGAACTGGACACAATACTCCAGTTGAGGCCTAACCAACGCAGAGTAGAGCAGAAGAATGACTTCTCGTGTCCTGCTCACAATACACCTGTTAATACATCCCAGAATCATGTTTGCTTTTTTTGCAACAGCATCACACTGTTGACTCATATTTAGCTTGTGGTCCACTATAACCCCTAGATCCCTTTCTGCCGTACTCCTTCCTAGACAGTCTCTTCCCATTCTGTATGTGTGAAACTGATTTTTTCTTCATAAGTGGAGCGCTTTGCATTTGTCTTTGTTAAACTTCATCCTGTTTACCTCAGACCATTTCTCCAATTTGTCCAGATCATTTTGAATTATGACCCTGTCCTCCAAAGCAGTTGCAATCCCTCCCAGTTTGGTATCATCTGCAAACTTAATAAGCGTACTTTCTATGCCAATATCTAAGTCGTTAATGAAGATATTGAACAGAGCCGGTCCCAAAACAGACCCCTGCGGAACCCCACTCGTTATACCTTTCCAGCAGGATTGGGAACCATTAATAACAACTCTCTGAGTACGGTTATCCAGCCAGTTATGCACCCACCTTATAGTAGCCCCATCTAAATTGTATTTGCCTAGTTTATCGATAAGAATATCATGCGAGACCGTATCAAATGCCTTACTAAAGTCTAGGTATACCACATCCACCGCTTCTCCCTTATCCACAAGACTCGTTATCCTATCAAAGAAAGCTATCAGATTGGTTTGACATGATGTGTTCTTTACAAATCCATGCTGGCTGTTCCCTATCACCTTACCACCTTCCAAGTCTTTGCAGCTGATTTCCTTAATTACTTGCTCCATTATCTTCCCTGGCACAGAAGTTAAACTAACTGGTCTGTAGTTTCCTGGGTTGTATGTATGTATGTGCTTAATTTTAAGCACCCCAGTTATCCCATTAGCTTCTTTCTGCTTGCAGGAGTGGAGCCTAAACGTGAGCAATATACACACACACACTGCTTTCTGCATTTTTATGCAGGTGACAGATGCATAGGGAGTATGTTCTCTAAGGGCTTCTGTACGTGAGAAAGCTGAAATGATTTAACTTAAGATGTGCTTTTAAGCCTGTTGAATTAAAAACTGATGCAAAGACTGTGTGGACACCTATTGTTGTTTAAACCAGGCTTAATTTAGTTTCAGTTTCATTGATTGGAATTGGATTAAGCTAAACTGCAATAAATCACTCTTAAATCAAAATAAGAGGATTCATGCAGTATTTTGCATCGGTTTAATTAAATTGGTTTTAAATCACACCTTAAATTAAACTGGTGTGTAACTTTCCCATGTAGACCAGGCCTTAGTCTACACTTAGCATTTAGATTGACATAGCTACAGCACTCAGGGGTGTGAAAAAACCTGAGCGCCATAGCTATGCTGACCTAAACCCCAGTATAGATGTAGCTAGGTCAATGGAAGAATGCTTCTGCTGACCTAGGTACTATCACTTTGGGAGGTGGTGTTCCTGCAGTGACAGAAAAAATGCTTCCATCCCCATAGGCTGTATACTACAGGGTTATGCCAACATAGGTACAACACTATACATATGCCACCATAGTCCCCATAGTATAGACATGGCTTAAGATGTTACATTTTAGGGAATCAGAGGTATGGTACTTATGTACACTTCCTAACACATGGCAAGAAAACACATTTTTTCATGATGATGATGAAAATGTTAGCAGACATGTCATAGTTTATTATAAACTCAGTAAACACTAACTTATGTAATTAGTAGAGCTGGTCATAATTCTTCAAACATACATTTTCTGTTAAAAATGGCATTTTTCCCAAAATGAATGTTTTGCAAGAATTATTTTGCTCTGAAATTTTTCAGAGCTCTAAGGCTACTTGGTGTGAAGCTACTGGGCATGTCCACATTATTCCAGCAGGGCAGCACAAAAGTAATGGCTATTTTGATGTCTTTCCAAGTGTAAACAGACCTCACAGAGCAGGGTTATTGTGCAATAATTGGAAATACATCCAAGGGTCACCCCGTCACAAAACCCCCAACCAAGCTTTAGCAATGGTCCATCACAGTGGTGGTATAATTGATCCAGCTGATGAGAGTGACTGTAGCCTAGGTGGAGCTCTGAGGTGAGTGGGGTGTATAGGTGTCTGCAGTGCATGGGGAGGGGGAGGTCTTAGACACTGATTTCAGAGTCTAGGGTGGTTGCATGGAAGTGACTCACATCTCAAGGAATGGCATCAGACAAGAGGTCTGAGCTCAGGATTGCGTCCTAAGGCCCCAGAACTACAAACGGTCACTAGAGTCTCCTCAGACCCAGTAGGCTTGAAAGCATGTGGGACCCAGCAGTTGGGTCACTCTCAACAGACTGGTGATGGTACAGTGGGCACTGAGCCTGGCTGTTACAGATTAATCCCCTTCAGGCCTATGGAAGTGTTCAGACAGCCATATGCCCTTTTATATTCTTAGAATCATAGAATATCACTGTTGGAAGGGACCTCAGGAGGTCATCTAGTCCAACCCCCCTGCTCAAAGCAGAACCAATCCCAAGACAGATTTTTGCCCCAGATCCCTAAATGGCCTCCTCAAGGATTGAACTCTCAATCCTGGGTTTAGCAGGCCAATGGTCAAACCACTGAGCTATCCCTCCCCCCGTTTATCTTATCCAGTTCTATGCTCCAGCAGGAAAAGATCAGGAAGGAGTGTCTCAAAATATGAACCTATGAACCCTAACAGAAAAAATATGGTGATTATCAATTATACTTAAGGAGAAGAGGATGTAGTATGAAAGGAAGTCTGATTTAATTGAATATTACAAAGATCCACTGCTGGCACCAGCTAATGGAGTTATTTAGGAAACTTTGGGTTCTACTCCCAGAAGTAACTTCTCATAATTAATTTATTGTGCTGTATTGTTTCTGTAACCCATTAAGGAAGAATGTTACGGAATAGAAACCTGGATTGTTGGCTATTGAATGGTGCCAAAAATGTTGCTCCAAACCACAAAGGAATTTGTAAATGATATGAGATGGGGATCAGGGATGGATTTTGAAATGATATAGTAAAGACAATCTTTCATGCAAAAATAGAAAGATGCAGTAATACCTCTGGAAGAAATATCCTGCCCCTTCTTTGAGTATAATCTTGTGTGCACATTAACCCTTACTTTACAACTTTCCCTGCCTTATCTGTAATTGTATTTAATATATTATATTACAGCAGGTGTGTATTAAACCAAACATTACGACTGAAGCAATGCATGCCAATACTGATGTTTGGATGGGTATTGTCCAGCTTTTTATTTCTGATTTTTAAAATTTATTTTTCATCACTTTGTGTCCAGTGTTCTGGAACAGGTTCTGCAAATTCTAATAAAAAGAAAAGCTTTCTAGCCAGTGGCACCAGCAGAACCATTCCTTTAAACGTCTCAGCACCCACGAGACATCCTTTCGAGAACCATACCCGAAGTTTCAATATAGTTTCATTTATATGTTGGTGAATTTTGTGGATTAAGAGCTTTGAAGGTAATCCCAAAAATAACTTTCTGAAGTGAGGGCTTGTGAAAGGTAGTGAGGATGTTTTTAAGCTGAATGTGGAACAGAAATATGTACAGGAAATCACAGTTTTCACAACAACTGGGTTAAGCAGCAATTAGTGCATCACTTTGACACCTGCGCAATTATCTGGAACAGGAGTAGATTCCAAACAAACTTCTGTGTGGAACTAATCCCTCTGGCCAGGACCCTTCACAGAACTCAGTGTTCTCTTCTTTTGTCTCCTCAAGTGAAGGATAACTCAGGAGCTCTCTTCCCCTCTCTTTATAGTCTAGTAAACCTTTGTAATGTATTCTCCTAAAACGCAGCCCCAGATAAAGTTCCTTTTCCCCGCTGAGTGTGGATGCCATGCTATCTTCTCTCCCGCTGGTGATTTTTATAATGGGAATGATCTCGTCCAATAACCTCCAGTACAAATGAATAGCCCGTTGTCTTTGGCCACACTTGGCTTGAGGTGTTGGCCTCTTTCTTTTGTCTGTAAAATACCTGTTTATCAACTCCCCCCGACATGCCTGGTTTAAACATCTTTTAGGCCATATCTACGCTACCACTTTTGTCGGCAAAACTTATGTCACTCAGAAGTGTGAAAAAACACCTCTCTGAGCGACATAAATTTTGCCAGCATAAGTGGTATGGTGCACAGCTCTATGTCATTGCAGGTGGTTTAATTATTTAATTGACAGCAGAGCTCTCTCCCATTGGCATAGAGAAGCTACACAGGAGATCTTCCAGAGGCAGACTGCATCAGTACAGCTGTGCTGCTGTAAGGTCTCTAGTGTAGACAAGGCCTTAGTCACCTATTTCCAGCCCATTTGTAAAAGTCTCTGTGGGTTGGCAGTCCATACATCATACAAAAATATTAATGATCAGTGAGTTATTAGTTTTCCAATGAGATATTACATGCCACCTTTTGGGTAGATATCATGCCAACAGTGTGACATCTTGCCTTGGGGTACTCTTAGGGTCACAATGCTGAAGAATTTTATGTTTAGTTTCCTTAAATCATGTGTTAGCAAAAGATTATTAGATACCAAAAGGAGGGAAGTGTGATCTTTCTCCAGAAAAACACACATTTGTTATGGCAAATGGATTTCTGCTAGAACAACTGAGCTTTCAGCATAACTATTTATATAGAGATACTGAATATTTTATATTAAAGTTAAAATGATTGCGGCCTTGTCTATACACAAGGTGGCAGTATAACTAATTTTCAGTTAGGGTATGATTTCTTACTGGTGAAGTAAGGGTACATCTACACAGCAGGCAGGATCCTGTGGCAGCGAGTTTCAGAGCCCAGCTGTGCAGACTTGGGCTCATGCTATGGTGCTACAAATAACTGTAGAAGTTTGGGCTCCAGCTGGAGCTCAGGCTCTGAAGCCTAGGGAGTGGGGTGGGCTTCAATGCATCTACACAGCTATTTTTAGCACTGTAGCATGAGCCTGAGTGTGTAGACATGGGGCTCTGAGACTCACTGCCACGGCATCCTCTTTGCTGTGTAGAGGTACTCATAGAGTGATACAAGCCCCACTGTGGATGGAGATATACCAGTAGGAATGTGCTTCTATAACTTACAGAGAGAGCGTATGTTTTTTTGTTTTGTTTGTTTACAGGTATGCCTCTCTGCTGATCTACAGCGTATAGGGGCACAGTAGAGCCAGGGCTCTTAGCTCAAGCTGTTCCAGTTCATGTACCAAGATGACAGCCCCAATGTAGTTTATTCCCAAACAGGAAGGGGAATCGGGTATCCTTATAGTAGCATAAATGCATCTGCACAAGGGCTTATGCTATTTCATAATGGTAAGAAATCCTACCCCTAATGGAACTAGTTATATTCATACAAAAACTGTGTGTAGAGCACTTTAGTCTCTTTAAATGAATTGCTGATTCCTATGTAATAATCAGACTTGTCATCTCTGATATTTTTAAATCTGATCTTAATGGTGTGTGTGTGTGTGTATCTTTGTTGCATTATTATGCAGCACAGAAGATTCTGATTGTTTTGTCTCAGTTTAGGGTGTGATTAGGGTTGCCGCCACCCATCCTGGTTTTACCCAGACAGTCTGGTTTTTGGCTTCTGTGTCCAGATGCCATTTAGGGTTGCCAGGTGCCTCGTTTTCAACCTGAAAGTCTGGTCGAAAAGGGGACCAGGCAGTGTTTGGTCAGATGTACTGACTGGAAACCAAAATCTGGTTACCATGGGGAGGAGGGGAGGAGTCGTGTAATTAACCTGCACCAGGCCCTGCTCAGCCGGGGCTGCCTCCTACTTGCAGGCAGGCTCCTTGTAAGGCTGCAGCAGCTCCCGTTCCGGCCCTGGAGCAGAGAGAGTCCCTAGGGTGGGAGGGAGGTGGAGATGATCCAGTGAGCGATGGGGGGAGGGGGAAAGAGGAGCAAGTGACAGGGAGGAGGAAGAGGTGGAGAAGTGGGAGGGATCTGGGGAAGAGGCAGAGAAGAGGCAGGGCCTTGGGGAAAGGGACGGGGCAGAGCCGGGGCAGGGTTTTGATGGTCCAGTTACCAGCAATTAGAAAGGTGGCAATCCTAGATGTGGCTTCTTTTAGTTCTTACTGTATGTTTCCTTAGCATAAATTTTATGCTGTGGCTTATTGCTCTATCCCTGTTCCCCTTGTCCACACTACAGGCTAGATCATGCCATCCTCTTTTATGGACTAAGGACAGCTGAACATGTGTTAGAATGGCCCAGATTTTATTGAAACAAGGGAAGGTTGAGTCTGAGCATCATAGTTCCCCTTTTTTGCTTCATGCGATCCCCATGTGTTTGTGGCTTGATGATAAAAAAAGTGGAACATCTCAGTAAGCGTGTGGGAAGGAACCAGGACCTGGGGAGAGCTGCTTTCTGTGGAATCTTTCCCTAACTATACCTGCCAGGGATTTTCCTGCATAAGTTCATGGTAATTAAGGGTCAGACGTACTGTACGTTCCATGCTCTCCACTAGAGCTGGGTGAAAAATTTCAAGCAAATAATTTTTGCTGAAAAATGCCATTTCAGTCAACCTGGAATTATTTGTGAATTTGACATGAATTCACCCAACAGTTTTGGCCAAAACCTTTTTTCAGGCTAGATTTATGAGAAGACTTTGCTACCCTTCACAAAGCATCTGGAGGAGGTAGCGGTGGTGCCCCCCCTACAACTTTTAGCCCAATAGTAAGGCGCTCACCTGGGATGTGAGAGACCCAGGTTCTAATCCCAGAACCTTATTTATATGCAGTAGAACAGCTTCAATAGGGGAGACTGAGATACACCTACCCCAAAATAGTCCAAAGTTCAGTAGTTAGGGCACTTGCCTAGAAGGGAGACCTGACTTCAGATCCCTATTCCAGAGGTGTCATTTGAACTTGCATTTTCCACAACCTAAACAAGCGCTTTAAGCGCAGAGTTAAAGGCTATCAAGGGGCCCTCCTCTAGCTGATGTGTGAAGCTAGCCCTTGAAAAATGCCTGGAAACAAAACACTATGGGTTGGTTGAACTATATGTTTGATTCAGCGCAACTGATTTTTTTTTTGATTCACTGAACAAAAATCAGCTTTCAGTTTAACCCCTTTAATCTATCTAATCTACCTACTATCTATTGACTATCCAATGACCAGAACAAAAAATTATTAGCTCAGCTCTTCTCTCAACTCCCTTCTCCTCTGATGTTTTTGGGTCAAATATGCTCAGAGAACAACCATACAGTACTTCCAACCCCACGTTTTCTGAAATCATGAGCTAGGTGCAATATATTTATATATATATATATATATAATTTAAAAAGTGAACAAAGCATTTGGGGTTCATTTAATTTGTTTTCTGGTTTTTGAGCCTTTAATCTGAAGTTGGGTCACAATTTCAAACTCTTCTTTGCAGCACTGATAGCTAGAAACCTTTTTTAAAATAAAAGCTGCAATTCTCACATTCACATGATTCCAGGATTTGAGGCTTTGAGAAAAACACCAAATACAATGAGACAAATCATTAATGGCAAAACAGCCATGGCTCCTGAGACAGATGGGACACAGATGTGTCATGGGGCACAGAAAACCCTGGAACAGCACAGAGATACTAGTATTAATGCTGTGTAGATATTAAAGCTGCAGGATTTCCCCACAGCTTGTGGGATATATATTGATTTAGGAGGGCCAAACTATCTGCCTGGGCTGTGGGACTGGAATGGTACTGAGCTAAGACACAGGCAATTCCAAAGTCTGAAGGCAGTGGTGTTTTCAACTGAACAGGTTGCTTTTACAAGTGATCATGCGATTTGGCTCTATTTCCTGAGGTCAACATATGAAGTAATGTCAAACTGACTGGCTTCATTTCCCATTGCTGATTAAGTTCAAATACTGTTGGGTTTCCTGACTTAATTTTTATCCTAGTGAAAGGATACTATGTGATTACAGTACTTATACAGTACTTGAACTGTTTTCCTTCAAATATAAACAAAATGCATCTGTTCCATCCAACGCCAGTCACAATGACTTAGTAAGCCAGTCACCAAACCTCTCCAAAGGTATCCCTGTTGGAAAGCAGAGTGGGCAAAATAGCAATTTTTTTTAAAGAGCTTTGCTTCTAAGATAGTTTTCCCCCTAATGATTTTTTTAATAGTGTAGAGGGTTAAATGCTAGTGCCATGGTTCTGAAAAGAATAAGTATATGGGTTCTGTCTAACATCCACTGATGTCAATGGAAAGGCTCCCGCTGACTTCAGTGAGACTTGGATTGACTCCATGCTAGCTGAGCAGAACTCGAATGTAGCCATCAAACTCAAGATTTACCAGGAGACAATAGAAAAGAAGCCCAATCTAAAACTGACTCTGAGTTTTAGAAACTAAGGTTAATTTTTTTAAAGGATTCTTGAGTCACTTAGAAGCTGAAGTCTAAAATTTAGATTCTCAACCCTCCCTCAGCTGCTGTCTAACCTTGTATGTGCCTAAACTCCCTAAGCTTCTAAATTTGCAGGGGTAAAATCCACACAGCACCTACATTTCTACCATAGCAATCTCCATTCTGACACCACTGAGCAGCTCAGCACCTACCTCAGGCCTAAGCCCCATGGGGATCCTCACACTAGGCATTGCCCCAACTACCTCACCTGTGAGGTCCAATCTGGTAGGTATGCTCAGAGGCTGTCCACCAGCTTGGGCCTTGCACAGAACACAACCGCTAGTGTTACTGCTGCTCTACCTTAGCCTTTAGTTCAGTGGTTGGAGCAGTCCCCCAGGATATGGGACACCAGGGTTCAGTTCCCCCACTCTATCCGATGTAGAGCAGGGATTTGAACCCACATCTCCAGCCACTCAGGTAGGTGCCAGCCGCCATGCTTTGAATAGTCTGATGTGGGGGCTACTTCAGTCTCTCCTATTGAAGCTGTTCCACTTTGTATAAATAATTAGTCTTTGGAAAATGGATTGGAATGTGGGTCTCCCACATCCCCAGGAATGCCCTAACCACTTAGTTATACAGTCATTCTCACCCTCTCTCTGGCTCAATTACTATTTATTTCAGACAAAGTGGACCAGCTTCAACAGGAGAGACTGAATGATCCCCATCCCAGAATACAATATATCCCTGTGGCCGGGGAGGTGAGAGACTTAGGTTCAAATCCCGACTCCACATCAGGCAGAGGGGGAATTTGAACCTGGGTTTTCTACCACCTGGATGAGTGCTCTAACCCCTGGACTAGGGATTAAAAGGAGGAGGGGGAACAAGCAGCACCACCATCAATTTTTTATGAAAAGGGGCTTAGGTGCCCAATCCACGAGAGGGTTCATGGGTGTGAATCTCAAGCAAAGGAAGGCACCTTGCTCTATTTTATATAGGCTTTTATAGTGTACTAATCGCTGTAGTATCTGAATGCCTTCCAGTAGTTAAGCAATGTGACTACACATCTGTCATGTTCTGTTTGTTCTCTCCTCTTCTCCCCAGAGGGAGAAGCATGTGCAGTGGAGTGTCTTGTTGGGATAGTGCCTTTTTTTTTTTTAAACATAAATATACCTGTTGCTCATGTTTATGTTAGAAAACCCAAGGTCAAATAAATGTGTCTGCTGCCACTTGTGACTGAAACAGACAATGCCTAATTAAGGCCTGGTCTACCCTAGAGAGTTAGGTTGACATAAGCTGCCTTATGTCGACTTAATTATGTCAGTATACACACTACAGCCTTGCTCCCGCTGATGTAAGTGCCCTACTACACTTTCACTAGAGGTGTAGGGCTTATGTCGATGTAGTTAAGGGTGACGCAGTGTCCCTGCAGATGCTGCAGGTTACTTACATGGGCTGTCGGCTGTCATTATGGTCAATTTCACGGCACCATGCTGGAGCTGTGAAATTGACAAGAAAGTCTGGCTCACAGCTCAGGCTGTCACGCGGGAGTGGTTTGGTGGGGCTCCACTTAGAGCCCAGCTGCCCAGGCTCCCAGCTCCTCCCCTCCAACCTGGGCTGCTGCCCATGCTCCCCGCTCCGAGTCGGGCTGCTGCCCATGCTCCCCGCTCCCCCCAAGAAGTCAGGCTGCACCTAGGCTCCTGGCTCCCTGCTCGGAGCCTAGGTGGCTGCCATGCTTCCAGCAGGGAATCTGAGAGTCCAGGCAGCTGCAATGCTCCTGGCAGGGAGCCAAGAGCGGGAATGGGGGGAAGGCAGCCGTGCTCCTGGCGTGGAGTGGAAACTCCAGGGGGTGGCCAGGCTCTTAGTTCGGTGGAAGCGCTCCTGCTGAGGATGCGCATGACTGACAGAAGGGGGGTAATGTGGACATGAACCTCCGCAGTAATTACTGCAGTGGCTGTTTGTACTAAGTTTGTACTTTAGATATGCCCGCAGAGAAGGAATCTTCCCACCTACCTCTGGCCCAGACATAGGCTACATCTAATTCCCTTTGAGGGGTGGGGCTTACATCACATCCCTTTCCTCAGTGTTTCCCATTAGGCAGCTCTCTGTTCAGCTGGTTGACTTTTATTGATCGCAGGCTTAGGCACTTAATTCCCCCCAACATTGTACAGGGAGTTTGGGCACTGAACTCAGTGTTGTGGATTCTACTAGGTGGCTACAAGCCTAAATGTGAGGCACTGCAATGCTGGGTCTAATGTAATTATTGAGGCTGTTCAGTACTGGAGCACACCAAGCCCCTAAGGTGCCAATAGTGTGCCAGCTGTGACACCACTTAGAGCAGGGGTGGGCAAACGTTTTGGCCCCAGGGCTACAGCGGGTTGCACAGCTGGATGGAGGGCCGGGCAGGGAAGGCTGTCCCCTCCAAACAGCCTGGCTCCTGCCCCCTATCTACCCCCTCCCACTTCCTGCCCCCTGACTTCCCCCCTCATAACCTCCAACCCCATCCAACCCCCCCTGCTCCTTGTCCCCTGACCGCCCTGACCCCTATTCACACCCCTGCCACCTGACAGCCCCCCCCAGGACTCCCACCACCTATCCAACCGCCCTCTGCTCCTCATCCCCTGATCACCCCCTCCCAGGACTCCCCACCCCTAACTGCCCCCTTGGATCCCACCCCCTTATCCATCCCCCCCTGCTCCCTGTCCCCTATCCACATCCCCACCCCCTGACAGGCCCCCCAGGACTTCTACTCCCAATCCTCCCTGTTCCCCATCCCCTAACCGCCCCCCCACAACCTCCACCCCATCCAACTGCCCCCTCCTCCCTGACTGCCCCTGAGGACCCCCCCATTCCCCTACCCAATCCCCCCACTCCCTGCCCCCTTACCAGCAGCAGGAGCTCGCAGCCGCAACACCCGGCCAGAGCCAGCTGCGCTCCCCACGCTGCCCAGCGGGAGTGGCGGGTCAGAGCGCGGCTGGCGTGGCTGTGGGGGAGGGGGGACAGTAGGGGAGGGGCCGAGGACTAGGCTCCCCGGCAGGGAGCTCAGGGGCTGGGCAGGACTGTCCTGCGGGCTGGATGTGGCCCGTGGGCCGTAGTTTGCCCAAGTCTGACTTAGAGGCAAGCACTGTAGGCACTCCAGCAGCTAACTTTGTTGGTGCTAGGTATGGGGGAATCCCAATAACCACTCAGATGTCAGACCCATGACTCAGTGACTGGGTATTTTAGTAGGGCTGGCAGGAAAGGGAAGGGTTGCAAATACCTAGATACAGAGGCTTAAATGGTTACAGTTTGAGTGAGCAATAGCAGTTCTTATTTGGGTCCCTGGGGCAGTCCAGTTGAGAATGAGAACTCTTCAGGCCCAGTGCTGGAGGAATTCTCTCCACCCCAGAGTTTCTATTCCAGCGAACAGGTGCTTTGTGGGTTTCCGGGCCAGGCTCAATTAGTGTCACTCATTAGGGCCTATCTGCACTGGCTGCCAGCCCAGCTGCTTCTACTCCCTCATAAGCCCCACACAGACCTGCACCCAGCTGTTGTGTCCAGCAGTCACAGCCTTTTCCACATGCAGCTCTGCATTCAGTTTCTGGTGATTCCACTCTACATCCAACTTCTCTGCAGATCCTGGGATAAAATGTAGTTACTGCTTCCCCAAGTCCTAAAAGAGCCCAGCCTCTTCTTGGTTCAGGACCTTTCCCCTTACCTGGTCAGGGGAAATGGCTGTGCACTGAGGAAGGAGCTGATAGGAGCTGTAGTCCCCTGCTTAGCAGATTCATCACACTCAGGTGCTGTTGTGGATCCAGCTGCTAGTATGATTTTCAAAAGCACCTAGGTGCCTAAATTTTGCCAGCAGCTGGGAATGGGCGATGGGGATGGATCACTTGATGATTACCTGTTCTGTTCATCCCCTCTGAAGCACCTAGCATTGGCCTCTGTTGGAAGACAGGATACTGGACTGGGTGCAGAGGCACTGAGTTCCTGGGGGATGCTTGCCCCCCACCCCATTCTGCCCCAGGCCCTGCCCGCACTCCGCCCCTTTCTCCAAGCCCCCACCCCTTCTCTTCCTGCTCCTCCTCCTCCCCTCCCCCCAGTGCCTCCTGCATGTGGCTGAACAGCTAATCACAGTGGGCAGGAGACGCTGGGAGGGAGGGGGAGCAAGCATTTGTGAGGCTGCCAGTGGGTGCTGGGTAAGCACCCACTATTTTTGTCCTCATGGGTGCTCCAGCCCCAGAGCACCACAGAATCTTCGCCTATGGTTGGATGGACCATTGGCCTGACCCAGTTTTTATGTTCATAAATTACTTGGGGTACTTTAAAAAATGTTACCCCAAAGCTTTGTTGTTTGTTTCTCCAAATGCTCTATTCAGCTAGAGGGATGGGTGGGCATGTGTAAAACTAAGATTCATGAGGCACAGGGAGGCCATTTGAGGCTAGGTCTACACTACCCGCCTGAATCGGCGGGTAGAAATCGATTTCCTGGGGATCGAATTATCGCGTCTCGTCGGGACGTGACAATCGATCCCCGAATCGACGCTCTTACTCCACCAGCGGAGGTGGGAGTAAGCGCCGTCGACTGGGAGCCGCGGAGGTCGATTTTGCCGCCGTCCTCACAGCGGGGTAAGTCGGCTCCGATACGTCGAATTCAGCTACGCTATTCACGTAGCTGAATTTGCGTATCTTAAATCGACCCCCCCCTGTAGTGAAGACCTGCCCTGAGTGAGATTTAACCTGAAATGAAGGTAATATATTTCCCACAGGAAAAATATTCAGGAGGCTACCCACTCTGATTTCTATTTTGCTGCGGTGTTTGAGGTAGCATAGTTGTTAGCACTCGCAGAGGTGTGTAGATACATATTCAACATACAGGTAGGGATACACTTAATGGAAGCATTAGTTAAGTAAGTCACTATACTTTGACTTGAATGCATTTAATACAGTTTACATTTTAAAAGATGTAGACTTTGTAAGATTAGGGCCGTGAAACTTTTTAAAAAAAAGTATTACAAACTTAGGAAGAAGGCAATGATTTATCACTTTAGGAAGATAATCAATGCCTGTTTAGCCTAATACCACCACAGCTAAACAGGCAATTCAACACAAGTTGTTTTCTTCCCATTTAAAGAACAGAAAGTTTGATTAAAACAATAGATTTTGTATATAAGGGAGAAACTAATTTCAGCTTCATAAAACCCATATGAAGGAGGCTTCTCTTTTAGGTTTGCAGGAAACTGTGGTGTTTCAGGTTTTCTAAATTCCCAGTCTGAGTAGTCATTGCTATGATACTTCTGCCTGGTCACATCACTCAGATTGTCCACTGACATAACTGGGCATGATGTGTCACACAGCTAAAAACATCAGCCTTAAGAAAGAAATAATAATCAGCAGCCTAGGGGACTCCCAAAGTCATAATATCACATGAACCACACTCTGAAAGAGAAAACAAAAAAATACATGTTAGACTGGCTGAGGAATCTGATTTGTCCTTAGCTATGCAGTCAGGTAGACCGGGAAATATTTATTTCTGCACATATGGTACCTGAATTTCTCACAGCATGTTCAATGGGAATAACAGTGATCATATTCTACTACCCTTACTCCTTTTGACCTCAAGGGGAGCTGTTGGCTGCTCAGCACGCTTGAAATACAGGCTGGTCCCTAATATAGGTTTGAAAGCCTGAGGTCTGACCCCTACACAAAGTCACTGCACTGATTTAACCAAAGATGTGTTTTTAAAGCAATCAATGTAGTTAGACCAATACAAACCCCTGTGTGAACCTTCTTAAATCAGTGTAAACTTGGCTTATCAATTTAGTTTAAAATGAGTAAGAAATCAATTTAAGCTAAATGTAATCCTGGTTTAAGTTGATTTAAGAGGGTTCATACAAGGGTTAACTCAATGAAACTTTAAATTGATTTTAATTAAACCAGTGCAGCTTGGTGTGCAGACAGAGCTTAACTTTAGGTTTCTACTTTTGGAAATCTTGGCCCTAGCGTGTTAATTTCCTGTATCTTTTCTTCTTCTCCCTTGCAGGATCAGGTCCTTAAACCAAGTTTTCGATAACCAAGACCTAATATACACTTGAAGATTTTACCGGTATAACTATTTTGGATAGGAGTGTGGTATTTTTACCAATCTAGTTACACTGATGCAGTCCTTATGTGGATGTAGTTATACCAGTCTAAAGGTTTCCATAGGAATAAGCTACACTGCTACAAGCACATTCATAACACTATGACTGGATCCACATTAGGGGTGATTGTACCACTTTATCTATACTGGTATTGTTAAAGCAGTGCAACTGGTGTGTGCATAGACAAGCCTTTCTTCAGAAGAGGTGAGGAAGCAGGAAGATTATACCTCTTCCACGTCTTATCTGCTACAAACAAAATACTAGAAATTTTTCTTTGTTGTAGGTCACCTCTTCCCAACCCTCATGGACTTTGTATATTGAGCTAGTTTACTGCATATTTAAACACAGCAGGCTGCAACTGTCTCTCATTCAATATCATTTTCAGCTTTGGCCATAGAGATTTGCTGTTTAGGAAAACTGGAAAGTACTTGTTCTTCACATCGCTGAAGAAACTCATAGAATAAGTTGTCAATAACTATCTTGCTACTGTCATACACAGCCTTATTGCATTCAGACAGATTTTACCTTTATCTGCTGCATTAGTTGAACACAGGAAATATTTTGTATTATTGCATAAACATTAGGTGACCACTAGAGTTGGTTGAAAACTTTGTCAAATTATTTTAAGATAGAAAATGGGGTGTGCGCGGGGGGGGGGGTCCTAGGTCCCAGTCATGTGACTCAGCACAAACACCAACCCTCCCTCGTGTGTGTGTGTGTGTGTGGGGGGGGGTATAATTAACCTCTGGAACAAACACCACACTTACCAAAAGAACAGCACTTTTATATAACCCAGGCAAAGCCAGGAACCGACTCAGGTCAGGATCTCTAGCACCGATTCCACAGATTCCCTTGCCCCTCACATAGCATAGATCTCCCCCCACCCCCATGCCTGGCTAGCCACACATAGACTCCGCCCTGTGCCAATGCCATCTCCTCCCTACCTTGAGTCAGTCCAGACTGTCTGGTGCTGGCGTGCTTGCTCCCCTCCTTTCTCCCCCATCCCGGCTACTCTGCACAAACCTGATTGGCTGGGGCAGGGGGTGCTACACAGAACCAACTCTGATTGTTGGGAGGGTTTGGGCAAATGATGAGCCTGGGAAATTTGGAAAACAAAGAAACAGAAAAGCCCTGACTAGGGCAGAGAAGGAGGAGTAGAAGCTCTCTCAGTAGTTCCACATGGAGGTTTTGATTAAATGGAAATTTATGCAAGAGCCTTACACAGTAATATCCTTATCCTCTATTTATTAACAGTTACCAAAACAGAATGCACACGCTACACATACAATGCTCACCACTCCCAATAAGACAGATGAACTTTTCTTGATGGCTGTGACGTTATCTGATTAAAATATGACCATACAGATCATTGTTGCTACCACTGTTATATAATTGCAACAAATCTTATATAAAGTGTGACACATGGCCAGAAAGGGTTAAGCATCTTGCAGGCTAAATGACCCAGAGTCAACCTGTAGAGACATGTTAAAAAGTATATAAATGGTAATTAGGGCCACTCCATTTTAGATAGGCTAGAACTTTGAAATGCAAACCTGTATTGTTAGAAAATTGGAGGTGATACTAATTGTATGTGCTTAATTATAGCTTGTTAAATGTTAGCCATGTAAACAGACAGTTCCTGTCTGTCACTATAACTATTGATTCAGACATAAAAAGGGAATATTAACATTTAGATGAATTCTTGGGTGAAATAATGTCATTGTCTATGTCTCTTTAAAGTTTGTGATAGACTGCCTAATGGATAAATTGCCTTATGTTAATCCATATAGCTAATTACCGGTGATGCTTAGGAAATAGAACTACTTCAAAGTCACCCTGATTGCCTATTGTTCACCTAAGGACTTCGACCTGTTGAAGTAGGCCTGAAAACTATATAAAAGGCTCTTGGGACCTGATCCTTTTTATCTCAGATCTGCTTGATGCTTCATGCAAGGGAAGTTTAAACCACAAGGCTGAGATCTCTGGTCCTAATCTGGATTCACCCTGAATATGGACATTGGACTATAACCTATGAACTAATTCTGAAAGAACTCTTTGCAACTACAAAGCTCACTCTACTATGAATCTGATCTCAGAACGATACTCATGTCTGTATGTATACTGATCTTTTAACCAATACTTTCTCTTTTTTCTTTTCTAATAAATTTTAGTTTAGTTAATAAAATTGGCTATAAGCGTGTATTTGGGTAAGATCTGAAATATTCATTAACCTGGGAGGTAACGTGTGTGATCCTTTGGGATTGGTAGAACTTTCTTATACGATGAATAAGATTTTCAGTAATCCTCATCATATTTGACTTGGGTGTCTATGTGGAGGCCTAAGGCTGGTTTACTTCAGGGGAACTGTGTTGTTGGCTTCTGGGTAACCAGAGAAGTATTATAGAAGCTGTTTTGTGCTGGCTTGGTAAATCTAAGTATTGGAATATCCACCAGCCTTGGGGATTGCCTGCCACATTCTTTGCGGTTCACCCTAATTGAGTGATCTCAGTTGGCTCCCCTGGGACTCAAGTCACAATGGCCAGTCAGGATCAGGTCCATCTGGGGGACTCCAGTTACTGCATGGTATCATTGGCAAAGTGTTGAGGTCTGGCAGCTCTGATCTTTGGGGCTGTGTCCTGGAGTTGGTTCCCAAGGAACTGCCTTTTGTACCCCAGTTTACATAGTGAAACTTGAATCCTGCTTAGCTATACCTTAACCAATCATTATACTAAAATTTTACTAAACAATCCTGACATATTGTAACATGGTGACTGAATAGCCATATTCAGAATGAGGAAATTCCCCCTTGACTTGAGAGCTGGGATGTTCTTTTCAATTTTGAGCTGTCTCAGTGTCTTTCCATTAACTCTAATGTTCCATCATTGTCTTTTACTGAGCTGGCCAATGGGCAGTTACTTCATGTTTCATGTAAACAATTAGCCTGGGAGGTGCCTGACCCTGGGGCGGCTCTATGTATTTTGCCGCCCCAAGCACGGCAGTCAGGTGGCTTTTGGCAGCGCGCCTGCGGGAGGTCCACCGGTCCCACGGCTTCAGCGTACCCGCCGCTGAATTGCCGCCGAAGCCGCGGGACCAGCGGACCTCCCGCAGGCATGCTGCCGAAGGCTCCCTGACTGCCGCCCCCACAGCGACCGGCATGCCGCCCCCCGCGGCTTGCCGCCCCAGGCACACGCTTGGTGCGCTGGTGCCTGGAGCCTCCCCTTGCCTGACCCCATTTGACTGCTCACCACCCTGCTGTGAGGTGTAGCTGAAGTTGCAGCACAGATCATGGTCACAGTATTTTATAGACACAAATGCATAAATTCATAACCACAGTCTGTATACATATCTCATAATGACTATCAATATCAGAACATTACAAGCTTTCATAAAACACTTTAGTCACTATATTTTATTGTACATTAACACTGTATGCAATAAGTTGATTTAACTGCTTATTTTGGGGGTATCAACCTTTTGTCCTCCCCTTGGGATGTCTGGACCCTGATTGTTAGAAAGAGCCAGCATGGATGGGAGCTAATCATAGAATAATAGAATATCAAGATTGGAAGGGACCTCAAGAGGTCATCTAGTCCAACCCCCTGCTCAAAGCATACAGAGCATTGTAAGAAAATTGTGACACAGAGGCATCCTTACTATCTGGTTTCAGTCATATGGTATGGGTGAGGATTACAAAAGATAATATCCCTGATCCAAGATTCCCTTGTATAGCATACAACAAAACAGCTCTCTCTCCCCCCTCCCCTTCCATCTGGCTAGTCACACATAGACCCTGTGCCCCATGCCAAGGCAATCCCCTCCCATTGCCACACTGAAAGGCACTAAATAACAATTGATGGTAGATAGAACACTACCTTCCCTAAGTGTGAATCCCTCTTAGGATGGCGAAGAGAAGAACACTTTGTAACTCCTTGCACCAGCTGTAGTGAATGTGGCCTCTAGATTTGTGATTAAAATCTCAGTCTAAATGTTATACCAATAGAATAAAAACCAGCAGGATCTTATTAAGAGGGATAAGGCAAAGATGCCACATTTATTGTAAATATAATGATAAAGCAAAAGATAAAAGTAAACAACATTGTTTGACCACTTATTTCTATCACTACTTATTCCTTACACACACACACACACACACACACACACACACACATTCATTTACACAATCATTCATTTAAGTTCTGTATAGGTGTTATAGTTACCAGCCTAGAAGTTGCTCATGCCAAGTTACTGGCCAGGTATCTTGGTCATGAGGATGGAGCTGAGTCTGTGTCAGGTGCACCTGATGCTCCTGGAGGCTGGCAGCAGAACCAGAGACTCAAAATCCTTAGTCTTGAGAGTCCATTCTTATAGGAATTAATTCCTATGTTAGTCTATGGGAGCTGTTTCATTCTGCTGTTGCTAACTCAATCAGCAGATGGCACATTCCTGGGCACATTCCTGGTGGCTCCACACTGTCCAAAGTTTATGTTTTTCATCCTTCCAGGTGATGGGGTGGATCCCAGTTTACCCTCCGGGGGTTCTGGTGGTCCACTTTACACATTCTTCGGCCGATGGATACTCCCTTTCTAGGCTGGCACCTCCATAACCATTCATGTACATCAAGCATTCATCAACATACATTCCATATCTTAACCATATTTTAATTTACTGTCTCCACCACTTTCGGGGTGTGTGCTAATTTATTTGAGACTCCCGGCCCTTTAATCACAGAGGGTGGGGGTCTGTTTCTAGGAGCCGTTGCTGTTACAATAAAGTGAAAATCTGTTAAGGGCTTATAGCATTTGTTTACATTCTATCAATTACAGAAAGTATCTTTCACAGGACAGATACAATCAATGGTTTCTACAGACAGTAGCTTACAAGTTTTAACAGAAGACCCAAGAGATTTTTGTACTTGGTGAAACTGTTGGATTTTTAAAGTGTGGGGGACAAATTATGGGGGGGGGGGGTCACTGTCACTTGGGGGAATCACTGTTAGTACCTTCTTTAATATCGCTACATAAACCTTGCATTAGGATAGGGTTTCTTTGCACATCAATATGAATGCATAATCTATGCATTTCAGTAGTAAGTGTGCTCTTCTATCATAGAATCATAGAAATGTCAGGCTGGAAGGGCTCTCGAGAGGTCATCAAGGCCAGCCCCCTGTGCTGCAGCAAGACCAAGTATACCTAGACCATCCCTGACAGGTGTTTGTCCAACCTGTCCTTAAAAACCTCCAGTGATGGGGATTTCACAAACTCCCTTGGAAGCCTATTCCAGAGCTTAACTACCCTCATAGATAGAAAGTTTTCCCTAATATCTCACCTAAATCTCCCTTGCTGCAGATTAAGCCCATTACTTCTTGTCCTGCCTTCCATGAACATGGAGACCAATTCATCACTGTCCTCTATAACAAGCCTTAACATTTTTGAAGACTGTTATTAGATCCCCCCTCTGCTCTTTCTCAATACTAAACATGCACTATGTACCATAGTGTACATGATATATCATATGTTTTCCAAGACATGAATTAGATCCACCATGACATCTAATAGTTAAATTTCATCTAGTTAAATATACATTTCACTTAGTTCATGTAAAGCAAAGTTTTAAATAGGTTTGTATTTTGGATATATTTTACCACAGGGAAATTCACTGGCTCATGCTGTGATGCAATATAACAAAAAGAGACATATAATTCTTTGTGACAAAACCAAGATTACATGGACAAAAAGAGGACATTTAATTAATTATCCCAAATGATACATTTTATTTTACCAAAGTCTCTCCTAAATCACTTTAAAAAAATCAGGTAAACTTAAATAAATATTTAAACAGTTGCCTTTGCACTTCTGTAGTGGTTCTCTTCTCTCAGTGTATATTTCCTTTATTATTACAAAGAAAACCTTGTTTACATAGTGTGAGAAAGTTACAATATATGCACTGTATACTATCTAAATACATGTAATATAAGAACTGTGTGTATATGCACACATACAAATACATGTAAGAATATTGAACTATAGTTCTTTACAAATTCAGTAAAATAATATATCTGAGATTGTCCCAGCAATAGAGACTGAAACAGCTCTGTCAAATATTTCATTAGTAACTATAACATTGTTAGGCTAATATAAAGGAAGAATGGCTGGCACCAGTTAATTATAATAGGGTATTATCTGTTCATGACTTCTAGATAACTACTGTACCCTTCCAGATAATACTCCTCTAACATGTCATGAATATTTCACCAATCTTAATTAAAGCTAAATCCTTTACCTGTAAATTACACAGAATATTGAACTTGTATGTAAATCACTTTGGCATTTGAAAGTTCATCAATATTCATTTTAACTTGGTTGGAATGGTCCCTTCAGCTGTTCCTGCAGGCAAGTAAGGCAATTTAGTCATCCATGGGAATCAGACTGTATTAAAATGAAATAATCTCAGAGGCTGCTATTTACAGGTTTAGTTTTTGTCACAGTTTTAGTTTATGGGCTTCTTTTTAATCAAGGGGAATAAAAATAAATGGCTATCACTGCTGCTATTATTGTTGTAACATCGGAGATGTTTGAAAGAAGGACTAGCTGAATTTTTATTTCCTTGCTGAGTTACAGCATCTAGCCAGATGTCATCAATAAGAGTTCACAGAATCAATCAACTGTGATCTATTGAGTGATAGAGAAGTTCACTGAATAAATGAAGACTATTCCTGAAAGACAAATAAGAGATTCCTCCTAGTTCCTCCCCCTCCCCCAATATATACACACATATATTTGGCAGTGACTTTATTACTGTCTACTCTGGTCTGTTGTCTAATGTAGATGAAGGTATGGGGCAAATCCCACAAATCCTAACTCAAAGTTAATAATACTAGCAATAAAGCAACAATTTGTAGTATTTTAGATTTCATGATTATACCAGTTCTCTTTTTAAATTTTTTTCTAGCTGTTTTGATTTAATTTCAGACAGCTCCACACCTGTCAAGAGGGTGTTGTTTCCCAGATTAATTCAGTGTTGCATGCAGTACTGAGTTGACTGTTCCACTCTACCTTCAAGTAGATGCCTGTGTAGTTTAGATTCTCCAATTGTCTAAAGAGGTGTGAGGAGGTCTGTTAGGGATACTAATTAACCTCCTTTCAAATGCTTAACTTTCTGACCCAGCAGACAAACCCCAGCTTGCAACATGGGATTCATTCAATCTCATGTTTCAGAGTAGCAGCCGTGTTAGTCTGTATCCGCAAAAATAACAGGAGTACTTGTGGCACCTTGTGTGCATCCGAAGAAGTGGGTTGTAGCCCACGAAAGCTTATGCTCTAATAAATTTGTTAGTCTCTAAGGTGCCACAAGTACTCCTGTTATTTTATTCAATCTCATAGCTCCCTTTCTCAGGGGTGTGAAAAATCCACAGCTTTGAGAGACATAGCTATGCTGCCCTAACCCTCAGCATAGACAGCACCATTGTAAACCTGGTACTGCTCATCAGGCTTGCTAGATCCCAGTACATCTATGGAAAACTCCTCAACCAGATTGTCTTTAACGGAATACACTTGACTTTTCTGCAAATGGGATCTGCACAATTTTGCAAAATGTTTATTTTCCCCACATTTATGACAGAGTTTCCAATGGCAACATACTGTTTGGGACCATGCTGTGATCCACACCTTCCACATGACCATCTGTACCTAATCTTCCCCCTACCAGTGGTTTTCATAGTGAGTGGTTCCGCTCTTTCATTTGACCTATTCTGGCTATATTCTTTTGTACTTAGTACATGGATAATCCCTTCTGGTGAATTCAGCTCTTTGGCTTGTGCTTTCAGTTTCTGCTGCCCTGCATATTTGGAGAGCTTACAACAAAACAGCTCCTTAAAAGTTGTCTCCTTCACAGAGCAGTCTCCATCTTAACACATTGTCTTTAAAGCCACAAATGATTTTATCTCTGACCAGAGACTCTCTTAGCTCACCAAAGTCACAGGTTTTACTGAGTTTCCTTAATTCGGTGACATATTGTTCTATTGTGTCATCATGCATGTTAAAAAATTGTCTCTCAAAGGTTTCATTCGTCTTTGGCACGGAATGTTCCTCAAAATTTAGTCAGTACTTTACTTAATTTCATGGTTTCACCTTCTTCAAACGTAAAGTTGTTATATATATATCCAATGCTTCCTCCCCAACAACATGAAAAAGATTGATTTCACTTTATCATTTTTCTCCTCTGCCGCTATGGCTGCTAAATATGATTTAAATCTCAGTCTGATTTTTTTTCCACTTCTCTGCAACATTGCCTGATACTTGCAGACTGGGTGGAGGTTACAACACATCCATTTTTTACTTTTCCCCCCTTCTTAAGCTAGTCAGGCTACTATTTTTTTCACCAAACACATGCAAAAGCCTCTCCCCCCCGCTCCACCTGCTTCTCTGGTGCCTCCCTTTGTCTCTGCTTTCAGTTGCAAACTGAAGTTTCCTTCTCATTTAGCACTTCTGACACAATGTAAGGATCTTGGGGTTCATTAAATAACAAAATTTTAATAAAACAACTGGAGAGCTTCTGTAGTGAGCTGCTACACTCAGCCATGTAGTGTTCCCAACCCCCGCCTCCAGGGCACATCTCCAAATTCCCACACTTACAACACTGTCCCTTATGATGGAGCATCGCCCAATCACAATCTTTCATAAACATCTCTCTACACACCCTGTTCTGAATTTAGGTGAATTTGATGTATTTTAATTCTTCTGCTACAGAGTTTCTATTACATAGAGCTAAACTTTAGCAGATGCTACACAAACTTTTACAGTCTCCTCAAGAAACTTGAGACAGATTTTAGTCATCCCTACTTTTTGAGGCTTTATCTACAGTGAAGTTTCTTGGTATAATCTAAGGTATGAATATAAACTCATATTCAATGAAAAAAACGACACCAGCACACAGCTACGGTTGTTGGAGGTATGTCATTCCTTTGCAGAATGATGAGTTGAGCAAAACTCAAACTTTTGAAAACCAGGAAATATACAGTTAAGGTTGCCCATGCAACCTTTACTCTGCCCTCTTTCAGCAATGCCCCAATATGCTCCTTTAACACACATATCTTGACTCTACTAACCCACAGCTGTGAAAATGTACAAGCTCTTTTTCTCCTTTTAGAGTGCATTCAATCTCACCTACAGGATTCTAACTAACACAATTAAAGGACAAAACCAAAACCCAAAAATTGCTTACGTCATCTTCCCTTTACCCGCTTGGAGCAATGACTCAATATGCACATATATTGGCTCTTGGCATTATAAGTTTCAGAAGGTTCCAGATCCTGGCATTCACTCACACACTCAGGCTATGTCTACACTGGCAATTGAATGACAAAACTTTTGTCTTTCAGAGGTGTTAAAAAAAAAAAAGCCTGAAAGACAAAGGTTTTGCTGCAACAAGTGCCAGTGTGAACAGCACATTGTCGGCAGGAACGCAAAAGCCGTTCATTGGGGGTAGAAGTTTTTTTGTCAGCAGGAGAGCTGACAAACAGCAGCTACACTGCGTGACTTTTAGCAGCACGGCTGTGGCAACACAGCCATGTCACTAAAAGCTGTGTAGTGTAGACATAGCCTCAGTCAATTCCCCAGCAATAATACCAGATGTGTATAATGTAAGAACCACTTCACAGCCTTTTACAGCTCCCTTACACTTACTCACAGGATACCATCTCAAACTACACTTTCATTTAATTATGATTAAAGCATTTGATCCTTTCATATTCCACCTCATTACTGACAATATCCTTTATAATAAAAACCCTATGCCCTGCTACTGATGTAACCTACACAATTCCACGTAGAAATGATGCACACTGCACACTGATGGTACACATTACACCCTCTCCCTTTTCTTCACACATATGAGGGTGTAAAACTTAGATGACTTCATGTCACAATCACAGCTCTGTCACACATTTCAAAGCAATCCACAAATCTTACAAACACACTTCTATGAAGCAGGGGCAACTACTGACTCCACCATCCAGAGAGACAAAGGCCTTGCCTACATTGCCACTTTACAGCGCTGAAACTTTCTCCCTTAGGGGTGTGAAAAAACACCGCCCTGAGCGATACAAGTTTCAGCGCTGTAAAGTGGCAGTGTAGCCGCGCTCCCAGCATTGGGAGCTATTCCCCTCGTGGGGGTGGGGTTTTTTTTACAGCGCCAGCGCTGGTGCCGCGACTACGCAGCCACATTAAAGGGCTGCCGTGGCAGTGCTTTAACGTTAGTAGTGAAGACATACCCAAAGTGAGTGAGGTAATATCTTTTATTGGACCAACTTCTGCTGGTGGAAGAAACAAGCTTTTGAGTTCAACGAAGGCCCTTCTTCAGGTCTGGAAAAGGTAGCCAGGGTGTCACAGCTAAATAGAAGGTAGGACAGATTGTTAAAAATAAGGTATTAACACATTGTGGCAAACCCAGGACAAACAGCTACAAAGGGGGGGGGGGGTAGTAATCAGTCCCAGGGGGTTAAAAAGGCCTCTCCCAAGCCACTGAGGAGAGAGAACCATGGGGAAATAAGGTTCAGCTGGGCAAGGGGTTACCAGGGAACTAATTAGGTTCAGCTGGCTCCAACTGCTTGGGACCTTTTTAAACCCTCCCCGGTGTGGAAGGGAGGGGGGAGAGAACCAGGGAAGCTGCTAGTAAGCTAGGAGCAGCAAGGCTCTGAACCCTCCCTGCAAGGAAGGCCGCACTCTGTCCCCAGAAGGGAAGATAAACAAGCACAAGGGACTGACTGAGGGAAGGAATAGCCAGAGCCTGTGCTACCTACAAGGATTTGCTTTGCCCAAGTCTGTGTCTCCAAGGCTAAAAAGGACTGAGCCTGCTGAGGAGAAGAAGGTACTTTGCCACAACATGTTGCAAGAAACTACTTAAAATGAAGTGGGCACTTAACACCTTTGCAGTCATAGGACAAAAGAGAGTAGTAGGCAGCAGGGTCTGTTACAAATTGTTGTAATGTCTCTGTTGAGACCATGATTTTCATTCAGAACAGCTGCACCTGTCACCAAGCACACACTCAGTTTACCTGGAGTGCATGTAGATAATAAATGGTTAGACTGCTCACATATCCCAGCTTGCTATTGACAGTATCTTTTGTTATTAACCCCGCCTGTGCCCTGCTATTCTGCATAGTTATGATGCAAAAAGAACAGGAGTACTTGTGGCACCTTAGAGACTAACAAATTTATTTGAGCATAAGCTTTCGTGGGCTACAGCCCACTTCTTCAGATACATCTATCTATTTGAAGAATAAACCTTTCAAATAAACTCTCAGCATCTGGAAGAAAAGCTGTTGGATCACAAGCTGCAAAAATAGGTAAAGCCCCTCAGAAGCCTCAGCTGGAGTTGAGTGAGGATGCAGACACTAGGGATAAAAGAAAACCTGCCAAATCTGCACCAAACACTGCGAATCCAGGCGCAACATCTCTTGAAAGCTTTTTAACGAAATCAAGAGAGGAGCTCCTGAAGAAGTGGGCTGTAGCCCACGAAAGCTTATGCTCAAATCAATTTGTTAGTCTCTAAGGTGCCATAAGTACTCCTGTTCTTTTTGCGGATACAGACTAACACGGCTGTTACTCTGAAAATAGTAATGATGAATACTGGATCCTGAAGGTACGCATGCAGCTCTTCCCTTTGCTCACACACATTGGAGGGTGCAAACATAGATCTCCTCATATCATAATCACAGCTCTGTCACACACATGTAAAAGTAATCCACAGAAGTCCTCATATACCAAACACACAAGAAGGCCTAACTACTGCCTCTATTATTTAGTGTAGGTACACCCAATACAGAGATTTCACCTGGAGTGTATCCAGATAATTCCCATTGACTACTGTTCCCCCTGGAGCTGGCAGAAGGAAGGTGGAGTGGGCAACCTCCATCTCTCCCCTTTTTATCCTTTAATGGTATTAGGGCTCGCTTACACTTGAAATACTACAGTGGCACAGCCCTTAAGGGTAGACACTACCTACACCAACGGGAGGGGTTCTCCCGTCAGTGGAGTTAATCTACCACCCTGAGAGATGGTAGATAAGTCAACAGAAGAATTCTTCTATTGACCTAGTACTATCTACACTGGTGGTTAGGTCAGTTTAACTATGCCACTCAGAGGTGTGGATTTTTCACATGCCTGAGCCATGTAGTTAAGATGACTTAATTTTCTAGTGTAGACAAGGCCTGAGATGGAATTCAGTAGTGAGAGTGAATGGGCTGCAAAAGATAGACAACTGGTGCCTCTCCATACTGGGACACATGACCTCGCCACATGTCTCCCCTGCCCAGTGACCCCTCCTGCCCTGCACCCAGCCCAGGGTCACCACTCTCCACACCCCATGTTACCTGGGTGGGGGGGACTTTCTGTCCTTCTCTTCCTGCACCTCTCCCCCGGCACATTTGACTGCTGTCCCTGGCATCCGGGCAGGGAGCGGGATGGAGCTGTTTCTGCCTGAGGGTATGTCTACACTAACTGGGGATCGCTGCTGCAATTGATGCACGGGGAGGGCGCAATTTAGCAGGTCTAGTGAAGACCCGCTAAATTGACCACAGACTGCTCTCCTGTCAACTCCGGTACTCCACCTGAATGAGAAACATAAGGTAAGTCGATGGAAGAGCATCTCCCATCAACCCAGTACGGTGTAGACACCGCAGTATGTCAACCTAAGCTATGTCAACTCTAGCTACGTTATACACATAGCTGGAGTTGCGTAACTTAGGTCGACTTACCCCCCCTAGTGTAGACTAGGCCTGAGAGAGCCTGGCTGGGAGGTAGCATATGCCTGCTCTCTGCCTGAGCTTGGCTGATGGAGGGGAGGATGGGGGAGGTGGAAAGGGGCTCAGGTTTGCTTAGCCCCGGACCCTATCCCTGGCAGCTGGAGCAGCAGCGGGTCACCCCCCACACGGGTCCTGCTGCCAGGGACAAAGGTTGAGCGAGCTGGAGCCCCCTTCCTCCCCTCCAGCAGCCGAGCCCAGACAGGGAGTGGGCTGCCGCTGCCTCCCAGCCAGGCGCTCTCAGGGAGAGCAGTTGAACGTGCCAGGGGAGAGGCTCAGGGAGAGAAGAACAGAGCCCCTCTCCCTTCCCGCCCCCTGCCGGCCAATATGGGGAGGCACTTGACCCCCATGTTCCCTCTACATGTCACCTCTGGTACATTTTAGCAACTCTGGGGATGGCAGAGTAAAAGTATGTGTGTTCATCTGGCATATGAAGGTATTGCTAAAAGAGAACAGAGTTAATGTTGCAGGAGAAACCTTACCTGTGCATTTCCTGGTTTTCAGAAGTTTTAGTTTTGCTCTACTCAGTACTCTGCAAGGGGATGACATACCAACATGTCACCAAACAACCTTAACAGTTTTTTGCCACTTAATTTCCTAGATTTTTGAACAGGAAAAGATATGTTGTTGGTAAGAGTTTGTAATCATTTAGGCAGTTGTACATATCATGTCCCACAATTTGCATACTCAGTCACCCCCACCAACACCAACATCACATCACCTGGGCCCCACCACCTCTGCTTTGGCACAGCTCCCCAGCCATGCCCCTGACACATTCACTGTTTCCCTCTTCCCACTTCCCCTCCAACCGGCTCCCTCCCCACTATTGATCCCAGGCCTCACTACCACAAGCAGGGAACACATCTCCCTGAAGTCCTTACTCTCTGGTATAAAAACATTTCAATTGCTGTTAATTCACCCCTTCTATAACCCAACTCACTTGCAATGCATGGACGGAAGGACAACTATGTTACAGTGGAATGTGTTCCTGGTCGTTTCAGAATGGTTGGAGGGGAAAATGTGGAAGGGCCAGTAAGAGAAATCACAGACAGGGTTTCTGTTCCAAAATACCAACAGTTTTATCTTTGAGACAAAGGTCCTTTGACCCCTGTTCAATAGATGTACTTCATCTCCAAGAAATAGTGAGGTGCCAGAGCTTGTAATGTTTCAATGACATATGGTACACATTTTCTGGTCATCCATGAACCCTCCAATGTCCTGATTAATGTTCTTCCAACACTTATTGATAGTCTTCATATCGTCACTGTAGCAATTATTCAGATGCTCAGCAAATTAGAAAAAACTATCACAGCTCCTGGACACATCTCTGATGCAGCTCAGATCTGCTTTCATGCACTGTATGAGGTGTACACCAGGAATAAGACCCAGTTCATTTCTGTCTGAGTGAATCCTCACAACATCCACAGGATCAGGAAGTTTTTGGAGAGTGTTGGGGACAACTTCCTTGGTGCAAGTGCTGGAGGAACCAACTAGGGGCCATGTTCCTCTTGACTTGCTGCTCACAAACAGGGAAAAAGAAGTAGAAGTGGGTGGCAACTTGGGCAGTAGAGACCATGAGATGGTCAAGTTCAGGATCCTGACAAAAGGAAGAAAGGCGAGCAGCAGAATACAGAGACTGGACTTCAGAAAAGCAGACTTTGAGTTCCTCAGGGAACTGATGGGCAGGATCCCCTCGGAGGCTAATATGAGGGGGAAAGGAGTCTAGGAGAGCTGGCTGTATTTTAAAGAAGCCTTACTGAGGGCGCAGGAACAAACCATTCTGATGTGCAGAAAGAATAGCAAATATGGCAGGCGACCAGCTTGGCTTAACAGAGAAATCTTCGGTGAGCTTAAACACAAAAAGAAAGCTTACAAGAAGTGGAAACTTGGACAGATGACTAGGGAGGAGTATAAAAATATTGCTCGAGCATGCAGGGGTATAATCAGGAAGGCCAAAGCACAATTGGAGTTGCAGCTAGCAAGGGATGTGAAGGGTAATAAGAATGGTTTCTACAGGTATGTTAGCAACAAGAAGGTGGTCAGGGAAAGTGTGGGACCCTTACTGAATGGGGGAGGCAACCTAGTGACAGATGATGTGGCAAAAGCTGAAGTACTCAATGGTTTTTTTGCCTCAGTCTTCACAGACAAGGTCAGCTCCCAGACTGCTGCACTGGGCAGCACGGTATGGGGAGGAGGTGAGCAGCCCTCAGTGGTGAAAGAACAGGTTAAGGACTATTTAGAAAAGCTGGACATGCACAAGTCCATGGGACCAGATGCAATGCATCCGAGGGTGCTGAGGGAGTTGGCTGATGTGATTGCAGAGCCATTGGCCATTATCTTTGAAAAATTGTGGCGATCAGGGGAGGTCCCAGAAGATTGAAAAAAGGCAAATGTAGTGCCCATCTTTAAAAAAGGGAAGAAGGAAAATCTGGGGAACTACAGACCTCACCTCAGTCCCTAGAAAAATCATGGAGCATGTCCTCAAGGAATCCATTTTGAAGCACTTCGAGGAGGAGAAGGTGATCAGGAACAGTTAACATGGATTCACCAAAGGCAAGTCATGCCTGACCAACCTGATTGCCTTCTATGATGACATAACTGGCTCTGTGGATATGGGGAAAGTGTGGACGTGAGATACCTTGACTTTAGCAAAGCTTTTGATATGGTCTTCCACAGTATTCTTGCCGGCAAATTAAAGAAGTATGGATTGGATGAGTGGACTATAAGGTGGATAGAAAGCTATCTAGATCGTCGGGCTCAACAGGTAGTGATCAACAGCTCAATGTCTAGTTGGCAGACGGTATCAAGTGGAGTGCCCCAGGGGTCGGTTCTGGGGCCGGTTTTTGTTCAACATCTTCATTAATGATCTGGATGATGGGATGAATTGCACCCTCAGCAAGTTTGCGGATGACACTAAGCTTGGGGGGAGAGGTAGATACACTGGAGTGCAAGGATAGGGTCCAGAGTGACCTAGACAAATTGGAGGATTGGGCCAAAAGAAATCTGATGAGGTTCAACAAGGACAAGTGCAGAGTCCTGCACTTAGGATGGAAGAATCCCATGCACTGCTACAGGCTGGGGACCGACTGGCTAAGTGGCAGTTCTGCAGAAAAGGACATGGGGTTTACAGTGGGCAAGAAGCTGGATATGAGTCAACAGTGTGTCGTTGTTGCCAAGAAGGCTAACGGCATATTCGGCTGCATTAGTAGGAGCATTGCCAACAGATCGAGGGAAGTGATTATTCCCCTCTCTTCGGCACTGATGAGGCCACATCTGGAGTATTGCATCCAGTTTCGGGCCCCCCACTACAAAAAGGATGTGGACAAATTGGAGACAGTCCAGAAGAGGGCAATGAAAATGATTAGGGAGCTGGGGCACATGACTTATGAGGAGAAGCTGAGGGAATTGGGCTTATTTAGTCTGCAGAAGAGAAGAGTGAGGGGTGATTTGATAGCCTTCAACTACCTGAAGGGGGGTTCCAAAGAGGATGGAGCTAGGCTGTTCTCAATGGTGGCAGATGACAAAACAAGGAGCAATGGTCTCAAGTTGCAGTGCAGAAGGTCTAGGTTGGATATTAGGAAAAACTATTTAACTAGGAGGGTGGTGAAGCACTGGAATGGGTTGCCTAGGAAGGTGGTGGAATCTCCATCCTTAGAGGTTTTTAAGGCCTGGCTTGACAAGCCCTGGCTGGGATGATTTAGTTGGGATTAGTCCTGCTTTGAGCAGAGGGTTGGACTAGATGACCTCCTGAGGTCTCTTCCAACCCTAATCTTCTATGATTCTATGATCATAACCTTGTAAGTTACTGGTTAGTCACTGCAGAGTGGGCACAACATGATGCCAATGCAGGCCATCTCACTCCATGCAGCTCAGCAATCTCCATGTCATGGTGTATTCCTTGCTCTCCGGCAAACTCATGATCCAGGAATCGCACAGAATCCACATGTTGGCAACCCTGACAGTGCTTTTTCTTCTCTTTTTCAGTGATCAATGTACTTGCACCGTCAGTTCCAAATCTCAATGTTGCATGTCTTTGGCAATACCACATTAATCTATCCCAAGATCAGGAAGCAGACACTCTCATCCCCCATCCCATCTCCACCCCTGGGGCTAGTAAAATACAAATTTTCTCAAACAACCAATCCAAGACTTGCCTACCCATCCTATTTCTCACCCCCTCTGCAGCTGCAAGCCCTCTCCTTGTCCCTGTTTCCCCAGTTTCCCCCCAAAGTCCTCTGGCACCAGATCCTCCCCAGCTGGTATAACAAAAATGTGGTAAGACTGGCTGCTGACTGTTCTTATAGCAAGCAACAGGAGTTATTAAATCTTTATTGTGCATGTGTGCAAAGGTTCAGACTAGAAATATCAATGATGGTGTGCTCACCAAGGACACTGGTGTCAGAACATTTTCTTGAACTACCAAGATAAGCATAAAGTGGTTGCAAAGAAACCCTGTTTTTTTCTTTATTGGTGCATATTCACTGTAATCCTTCCAGACTGCACATACACATAGGTGAAGACGTGAACATGTTCTTCAATACTGTTCTCAGTTTGGGTCCCCCAAAATTTAGTGGGTGCCAGGCATTACCTTGGGTAAAACTCAACAAATTGAGACCATTTTGACATGCATCGCATCAATAGTTTCATCTCTAGCTCTGCGCAAAACAAACACATGAAAAATAAAACAAAAACCTAGAAACTTTTTGAAAAAAGGGCTATTTTTTCCATGGCTTATTTCTCCACAACCCCTAGTTCAATGGCCCAAATTTGGGTCACTAACCCTAATCTGCATCTTTTTGAGGCAAATGAAATTTCAAAAGAATCTGACCAAGCATATCAATTTTAGAGGACTTAGAAAGGTCAACCTTGAAACAGAAGTCATGATACAATTCTTAACTATAGTGGTGCTGCTGCAGCCCTATAACAGTTACATTGGTATAACAGCCCCCCTGCCGCCTCACCCCTCCCTCCCCCAGGTACAACACTGGCTTTTTTTTCAGTTTAGCTTATATCACTTGGGAAGGAGTTTAAGCTAAATTGAAAAAAGACATTCTTATGGTAGAATAAGAGAGTTCACCTGGGGGATTATATAGATATAACTGTGCTACAAACTGGTTGGCCATTTAAGGAGAGTTGGGCTCAGCCTCACCTGTGATGGATTGGCTTGCTCCCCCGCACCTGATTTTGATGGGCTAGGGGTCAGATATTTTGAGTCAATTATTAGACTCAGCTGGGAAGATGGTAGTGATTTCCTACAAAGCTGGGACAGCTCGGGGGGGGAGGGAGGCAGCTGAGTCTGAAATGAAAGGGTGGCAGGAGAGAAGAAGGTAAGCCCTAGAGAGGATCAAACCCCAGGCAGATGGCTAGGAGATAGACTGAGAATGAGGATCCAGACAGTGGGAAAACCAGACTAGGTGGAAGGGTAGCCCAGGAGGGATGGAAGACCCTTTTGTTTTATGTCTCCTTGGAGTTTAAGTTTACGTTTGTTGTCAATGGCCTGCCTGTGGGTGCTGAGAGAGATGGTTAAGTGTCAAGAGCATTGGTGGGCAACCTGCGGCCCGTCAGGGTAATCCGCTGGCTGGCCGCAAGACTGTTTACATTGTCCGTCCGCAGGCATGGCCACCCGCAGCTCCCAGTGGCTGCGGTTCGCCGTACCCGGCCAATGGGAGCTGCAGGAAGTGGCGGCGAGCACATCCCTGCGGCCTGTGCCATTTCCTGCAGCTCCCATTGGCCGGGAACGGCAAAACGCGGCCACTGGGAGCTGCAGGCGGTCATGCCTGTGTACGGTCAATGTAAACAAACTGTCTCACGGCCCGCCAGTGGATTACCCTGACGGGCCACATGCGGCCTGTGGGCTGCAGGTTGCCCACAGCTGGTCAAGAGCCTCTCTGAAGGGAAGATAGTCCTGAGGCAGAAACCTTCAAGACAAGGTTGATTAAAGAGAGACCTGGAAAGTCCAGGTACAAGGGGATTAAAGATCCCAGGGGAAAGTGAGAAAGGGTGAGTGGTGCCATGGTTGGCTCCTACTGGGGGAGAGCAGTGGAGGTGGATCCTACCACAAACCACAAAAACTTTCCTGTGTAGACAAAGTCATTGTCTTGATTCCCTCAAGCAAATACTGTAAAATTTGTTGGATGTGGAAAATTGATGTTTTTAAACTTATTTTGCTCATCATCTGGGACACATATTAAGCAGTCTCTGGAGGGAAAAATAGGTACAAAAAATAAGTGCAAGATCTAAATCTAATAAAACACTCTAGTGAAATGTGTTGTCTGTGTTTTCTAAGGTTATTTCATTTATACAATACTGAAATGCCAGTAATTCTATACCCTTCCCAGCAACAGTTATATTACATTTATTCTGTGCTGTCTAAATCAAGGAGTCTGCCCTTTGTAATGTAGAAAAACTGAAATAATAATGCTTTTCTAAAAAGACAGGATCTGCTTTCAGGAGACAATGCTTCCAGAAATGTCACTCATAGAGCTGGTTGAAAAATGGAAAAACACGTCAAGTGTTGAAGGTGTTTCCATTTCATAGGGTTTGTGAAACATATTTTTATTTTTTGTAATGTTTTCATCAAAATAGCAATTAATGTTTTGTATCTCAAAACCCAGAGAAAACGAGAAATTTCCACTAGTTTCAATTAAAAAAAAAAAAAATCACATGAAAAATGTTGAAAAGGTCAGCAGTTTTGTTTTTGAAAAAGGCCATTTGTCAATGAAAATACTTTCCACTCAAAACCTCTCACTTAGCCTGATTTCTGGGCTGGTACTTGGGTATTAAGAAGTATCCAGTTGGGGCTACATTAGGGCAGTTACTGCACACACGGGTGCAGGGAGCTGCATGGAATCACTGCACCCTACAAGGACCACTGGAGAGATTGTACCAAGAACAATCTCTCCCTGCACTGTTTCTTGTGCATAGATAGTGAGCAATCTACTTCATCAATATCTCTTGCCAAATATACTCCCTGTCACAGCGTAAGATATGCTGCCTTCTGCACTGTGGTGACTTGTGTATGTTAGTTCATAATACTGTCTAGAAGACCGTTGTGCTGCTTTTTGTTCAAGGACTTATTTCTCCCATCTATGCACATGAATTACTTCTTTTAATAGTAAAGTTAAGTTGTTCACCTAAAGTAGCCTCTGAACATTAATTCCCTCTGGAATAATGTAGCTGTTTATTTTCTGGTGCAATTGCTTTCCATCGCATCCTCTTGGTTTGTAATATGTGACTTTTTTTTTTTTAATGTTATGTGGCAATACAGTTACATAATGAGAGAGAACAGGCTGCAGGGAATTCCAGCATGGGTTTGCCAATAAACCACACAGCTAAAATCCACCATAAATAAATTATTTCCTACTTTCCAGCACACACACAGAGATTAATCACTTCCCAGTGGATTGGAATTACATTTAAAACAGTAACATGTAGATTATATATTTTCTAAAACAAGATAGAATATGATCAAAAAGACTCCAAGAGGAAAAACTCTGCCATTCAATGATTATCTACCCAGTGAACTACAATTTACAAAATCCTTTGCAGAATATTCATGCTTGGTCAAGCCAAAACTGATTATAGCTAATCCTCCAGTAGAATGAGAAATGGAGAAATTGATGCCAATGTAGTGAAGATGCTCAACAAACAGAAAGTACAAACAACTGTAGCTGTACCTGGATTTGTATTGGTTCAGCACTAGGTGGAATTCATTTTTTTAAATTCATCAGGAATACAAACCGTCCAGTTTGTTTACTGCATACATTTTCAGCTGGGTGTGGGGTCCAACAAGTGAGAAGCAGAGAATGAATGAATCCAAATGTAAAACACTGAATCTAATGTAAAAGTGTGAAACATGCAGTTCATGTATTTTATATAGAAAGAGAAGAACTGGTTCAAATCAAATAAGAACCCAACTCTGTCCAAAATTCTGTCCAAACCCACAGAACCTTTTTTTGAGTTTTAAAATACGTTCAGTTAATTTTTTAGGTGCTTTTCATTTTCACATGCCTCTGCATTTTCTGGTTGTTCCTGGGAACACCACTGCAAAAAACACTGTACTTAATTTTTTCAAAGTAAATTGATTGCTTGTGTCTATTTACTTATGGCCCTCAACACCATAGTGTCTGAGCACCTCACCATTAATGGATTTTTATCCTCATGACATTCCTGTTGGATGAAGAATCCCCAATTTTGAATATTGGATATAATGGCACAGGGTAGACCAAGGATCACACGGAAAACATGTGGCTGAGGCAGGAGTTAAGCCCAGGTGTCACAGTCCAATGCCAATCACTAGATCATTATTCCTTGGTTTTCAGCCCTCTAATATCCTCCAATTAGCCACAGAACAGGTACAACAGAGGCAGAAACAGTGCCTGTTCTCCAGGCCACAACCCTAGTATAGGGCTTAGAAGATAGTTAAGTTCCAATTACCCTTCAGACTTTCCTTTTCTGTTGGGACTGCTGAAAATATCAATGACATGACATGGGACAGCTGTCTATGAGGAGCTGGTTAGAGACTGTTTCAATACAGTACTAGCACTAACCTGGTCGCCAAAACCAGTTACCTGTTACTCATCGTCAATCCAGAAACCAAACTATAAAACGCATAGGCCAAAAATATCTGCAGGGAATCTAATATACTTCTTGTGCACGATACTGGACTTGAAAAATACACAGCATACTTGCAAAAGGACTTAACCCTGTATTCCAAAAATGCCCGCTGAGTTACATCTTCTTCAATCAAGACTTAGTTGGTCCCACTCAGTCTCCTTGCCTCAAATGAGCCCAAGGAGTTGTTGTTGACTTAATGTTGGAAGGTCTGGTATATTAGTAGTGTCTGTGTCCCAGGCTGATCCGGTATTGTGATATCCCTTATCTGAAGTTAAAGCTTGTGAATCTATGTCATGCTATGAAAAGAAGAAACTATAAATACTGGCAAAGGAGTGAAAAGCCATTTTTTAAAATAACTTTTCTTGACACTGTTTTCAGTATAATTTTCTTTTGGCTGTGTCACTTTTAACTTTTACTTTATGGCAAATGGTGCCTCTTTTGCTCTTTATACAACATACATAATAGGAAGAAAGGCACAGTAAAAACCAAATACCGTGTTTACTAACCATATGTGGCATGCAAGGCCTACCTACCCCTACACACTGCTGCTCTGGCAGGGTTCTGGTGGCTTCACTTGCTTCTGACACACAGAAGAAAAGCCATGCCAATAGAGGGCTCACAGACTATTTAAAGGGATACTACCCACTTTTTATATACTACAGCAAGAAACTAAAAGAATTAGTATTTGGGGTCTCTTGTTTTCTTATCTGCAGTCATTTGACTCCTGGTGACTTAGTGTGCATAGTGTTAGGGATATCATAAAAAAATCCCAAGTTCTGTTTTTGATTAATTGAATCACTGAAAAGGACAGAGTGATTTCTCGTTAATATATTTTCTCACCAGACTCCAAGGTTGCTTTCTGCTTAGATGTGCATCATTTGCATAACTAGCTACAAGTAAAGCAAAGCTTTGGTTAATTGTACAGGACAGTTCAGAGGAACTCAAAACACCAGTGCTTCACACTAAAGATCATGACAACAAATGTACTACAACACTTGTTTGTTCAGACACTTTGTGACATTTAAATGTATTTGACTAATATGAACAAAGGTACATGCCCACTTCAAAGGCATTTTTCTTTACCATGCCCATCTAGGAGAAATCCAGTTACAAAATGAAATGGAGCAGAGGAAACCTTTGCTAAGACAAAGCCAAGAGTAATGTTAAATATTTATCAGCCCCCAGAGATTCTGTTTAGTTTATTTTTTTTTCTTTCAAAAAAGACCAATGTGGGTTGAAAGATTTGTAAGCAGAGTGAAAGATGCTGTTATTTTTAATAGAAAAAGCCGAATCTCTATCTTAAAGTAATAACATCTCATCTCGAAACATTCTCATCAGAAAACCTGGAATTGAACCAATTTACTCCAAAAAAGACTTACAAGCGAAGCTGATTCAACTGAAGACAGGTAAGAAGGATGCAGATGCAGCGCAAGTAGTCAGAAAATTAAAGGTCTGCTCTTGCCTTTGTGCTGCTTCTTGTTTGACAGGTTTCCTGAAAATGGCAAAACAGACACTGTGGTACATTCATGAGTACACAGTCTGAAATGGAACTTTCACAAAATTGCTGATGAGAGCTTTAAAAGAAATCTGTGTGAGTTTTTGCCAATGTTGTTCTTTCGGTTGTTATCTGGAAGATGCTAAATTTAGTGTAAGGAATTCATCTTCATCATAATGTTGTGTCAGCGGACCTTGATGTGATCTTTCAGGGGGTCTCTACTGCTCTCTGACTGGCTTTCTTTGGTTAGCCCTGGGTCAGGGCAGTTCTTGGCTCCTGACCTCTAATTAGGCATAGTGGCCTTTTGATCCTTTTGGGCTGTGTTTTTGGGGGGCAGCTTGGTGCAGGGATGTAGCTCCTTTGCTGGCTCAGGCCTTTCTAGACCACCACTTTTGGGTCCTCAGCCCATCTCCTTCCTGGTACCTGGAGCTGTCATTCCCTCAATGGCAGGTCCACAAATGGTTTGAACAACCATATAGTCCTCCATGAGGTGGGTGGCCTCAGGTAGGGTTACCGGGCAGAGCCTACAAACCCAGACTCAGCTGGCGGATGGAAGGATCTGTACAAATTGTTCTAGGTCAATGAATTCAGATATCTAGGTTCCCATTTGAGTCTCTGGTTTTAACCAACACCAGCAGAAGTCCTTAAGCCTTTGAGTGACTATCCGAGGTTATGCCTTTGGGAGGGTGGGGTTGCACTGTTGGCAAAAACGCTGGTGGTAGGCTTCTTCTTCTAGGCCTAGTCTGTCTAATATGGCTGTCTTCACCTGCTCGTAGTCTTGGGCTGCAATGTTGTTGAGTCCCTAGTATGCAGCTTGGGCTTCCCCGATGAAAAGTGGGGCGAGGCGGATTGCCCATTGAGCCTGGGGCCAGTGTGAAGCTGTGGCTACCTTTTTGAAGGTTATCAGGAATGATTCTGAGTCATTGTCTGTTGTCATCTTAGGGATCGTCAGGGCCGGAGCGTTTCCCTGAATTAAGGGTTATGCATTTCCCATAGGGGCAGGACTCTGGGGGGTAGCCATTGGTACTAGCTCTGCTATCTGTTGTAACAACTGTTGCTGATGGGCTGTCATCTGTTCAAACAGCTGTTATTGCCTCTGTTGTTGGGTTTGTGAGTCTGCCTGCCATTGCAGGAGTTGATTCACCCTATAGTCCTCTGGACTATATGAAAGAAGAAAGAAATTTTTGTTTTTGTTTCTGTTTTGCTTCCCTTCTCTGCAGGGAAATTCCAGTGCACAAACTCACTTCTGGTACTACATTGTCAGTGGTCCTTGATGTGGTCTGTCCAGGGGTCTCTACTGCTCCCTGACTGGCTTTCTTTGGTTAACTCCTGGTCAGGGCAGTTCTTGCCCCTGACCTTTAATTAGGTCTAGTAGTCTGCTTTGGTCCCTTTGGGCTGTGTTTCTGGAGGCAGCCTGGTGCATAGGTGTTGGGCCTTCACTGTCCCAAACCTTTCTACATTTCCTCCTTCTCTGAGCTCTCTCCTTTTATAGCAGGCTTTGTTACCCTTATTGGTTGCAGCTGAGGGTGCCTGCCTCCATGATTGGCAGTTGTGGCAGCTGAGTGGGGGTATGGTCAGGCTCTTTGCCTGTAGGCAGGAGAGGATCCCCTCCCCCTTCTGCCTTTGCTCGGTGTGGGGTTTGCAAACCCCATTATATGTTGTCACAAAGATTTGGGGGGTAGATATGAGGGAGCAGATTTGGCTGCTGAATTAAACCTATGTACTCAAAATGACAGAATTTGATTGTCAAATAGAAGAGAAATATGAAAAACTCTAGAAGAAAAAATGTAGATACATGAAAAGCACTGGGCTAAATAATGTTTATGACAATTACCTTATTTGCCTTTCATTTTTTAAACAATGTTGAGATGTGTAGTGTTAGAGAGCTTTTTGATTAAAATGCTCTTTTCCTTTTCAGAGCTATCATGGTTTAAAATGTCCTGTGATGCAGAATTCTGTCATAAATGGGTCAAGCATGAACTAAAGGTTCAAAGGATGTTATCATACAGAAAATCAAAGATGGCTTTGAGACAGTGGCTTTTTCAAGGTAGTAATTGTTTTTACTATCTTCCACAGATATTGTTTTGCTCTTAAAAGGGTTCTGTATGATTAAATGTGAAAATCTTCAGTACGAGTAGTTCATTAATCACTGAAACCATTAATTTAGGATCCAAAATGATAGATACATTTTGCATACATAATACATTAGCTATTAGATTCACACAAAAGTGGAAATAATCTCTCTCTCATACACACACCAAACAGATTAAATGGTTTATTAAAGGTACATTTAAGGTATTTATGTATCTGCACATTTAGGGTATGTCTACACTACAAAATTATGTTGACTTCAGTTATGTCAACATACAGCCACCACAGAAATTAAATTGCATAAGGCATGCATTTAAGAACATAAGAATGGCCATACTGGGTCAGACCAAACATCCATCTAGCCCAATATCCTATCTTCTGACAATGGCCAATGATAGGTGCTTCAGAGGGAACGAACAGATCAGGTAATCATCAATCATCATCCCATGTCGCCCATTCCCAGCTTCTGGCAAACAGAGGCTAGGGACACCAACCCTGCCCATCCTGGCTAATAGCCATTGATGGACCTTTGTAATGGTGAAAGTAAATAACCATTGGACCAATTTACCAAAAGTCATGGTGGATTCTCCATCACTGCCAATTTTTAAATCAAGATTTTTCTAAAAGATGTGCTCTACTAATTATTTTGGGAAAGTTCTATGCCCTGTGTTATACAGGAGGTCAGACTAGATGATCACCATCGTTCTTCTTGGGCCTTGGTTCTAGGAATCAGAGCAGTACAGAGCACCTAAAGTGTGCTTGTGGATTTTTTTTATTAGAAGGCTGTATTAATGACACCTGTGTCAGGTGAAAGGGGCAGAGAAAATCTAATCTTTGAGTCCCTCTGCCCTTGTGCTTTCAGGCCTCCCCCTGCACTCCTGTCTCAGTTCCTCTGGCATGCCACTTCAATGTGCATCTATGCCCCAAGGAGCCTTTTAAGCACTGATGGCCAAGCAAGTATACAGCCACATAATCTATAAAGAGCAGTGACAAATAATCTACCAAAGAGAACTCTTGACACATGTCCAGACTCTCTCATACCACTGAGTCTCTCATACCACAAACAGTTTAATTGTTGCATGCAAATTAGTTGTAGAGAAAGAGGGGTGATTGGTTGAGTTACCTCTGACATCACAATAATTCCACGTAAGTCACCCAAGCTGCTGAGCTTGTCTGTAGCCTAGTTTAGTCATTACACATAAAAAAAGATGTTAAAACAATGTTATTGAGGTTGGAAAGTCAAGCACTCAAAAGTAGGCACTGCAAGAATTAAGGTTGCATGTCTTCCTATGATTGTTTACAGGATATCACAAAGGTAGATGAATGAATGAACAAATCCAGATCCTTCTAAAACATATTCCACATGCCTTAAGAAAGTTTAAAATTAGCAAAAGATGAATTTAATAATATGAAAAACATGATAATATGAAAAGCAACAACCAACACAAAGAGTACATTCTATAGTTTCACCACCTCCTAGTGAAATAGTTTTTCCTAATATCCAACCTGGACCTCCCCCACTGCAACTTGAGACCATTGCTACTTGTTCTGTCATCGGCACCACTGAGAACAACCTAGCTCCATCCTCTTTGGAACTCCCCTACAAGTAGTTGAAGGTTGCTATCAAATCCCCCCTCACTCTTCTCTTCTGCAGACTAAATAAGCCCAGTTCCCTCAGCCTCTCCTCATGAGTCATGTGCCCAGCCCCCTAATGCATAGATGAGACTTTCCGGGACACATTAGAACAGTCCTACCCCCAGTCTGACAGCCTCAGTGCTATTGAGGAGGATGAAAGTCTCAGGGAAGGAGAACATGCAACTGGAGGAGAGGGAAATTATCCCATAGTTGGGACCCTCCTTCCAGATGATGTTGTGGTATCCTGTCGCACTGAGGATACCTCTCCAGGGGAGGGAACTCTGGTTATTAGGAAGAGACAGGTATTAGTAATGGGTGATTTGATCATTAGAAACATAGATAGCTGGGTTTGCAATGACTGGGAGAACTGCACGGTGACTTGCCTGCCTGGTACGAAGGTTGCGGAACTCTCAAGACATCTAGATAGACTTATGTGTAGTGCTGGGGAGGAAGCAGTAGTCGTGGTACATGTAGGTACCAATGACATAGGGAAGGGTAGGAGAGAGGTCCTAAAGGCCAAATTTAGGTTGCTAGGTAAGAGATTGAAGACCAGGACCTCTATGGTAGCATTCTCTGAAATGCTTCCAGTTCTACGCGCAGGGCCATTTAGACGCAGAACTGCAGGGTCTCAATGCGTGGAAGAGACGATGGTGTAAGGAGGAGGGGTTTAGATTTATTAGGAACAGAGAAGACTTTTGGAAAAGGGGAGCCTATTCAGGAAGGATGGGCTTCACCTAAACCAAAATGGAACCAGATTGCTAGCACTTAAAATTAAAAAGGTCGTAGAGCATTTTTTAAACAAAGGGCTGGGGGAAAGCCGACAGGTGTGGTTCTGACAGAGACATCCCTTAGGGGAGGATCTATTAATGGAGATTATCTGTGTCCTAGTAAGGAGGAGAGGATGGAAGATGATAAAATGCAGGTAGGAACTGATGAGAAACAGTCAAATGAAAAAAAGTCCCATTCAATTACATCATGTAACGGCAGACAGCTGAAAAGTGTCAAGTGCTTATATACCAATGCTAGAAGTCTAAATAATAAAAACTAGAGTGCCTCGTATTACATGAGGATATTGATATAATAGGCATCACAGAAACTTGGTGGAATGAGGATAATCAATGGGACACAGTAATACCAGGGTACAAAATATACTGGAAGGACAGAACAGGTCATGCTGGTTGGGGAGTGGCACTATATGTGAAAGAAAGTGTAGAATCAAATGAAGTAAAAATCTTAAATGAACCAAACTGTACCATAGAATCTCTATGGATAGTAATTCCATGCTCTAATAATAAGAATAACAGGAATATATTACCGACCACCTGACCAGGATGGTGATAATGACTGTGAAATGCTCAGGGAGAGGCTATTAAAATAAAAAACTCAATAATAATGCGGTATTTCAACTATCCCCATATTGACTAGGTACATGTCACCTCAGGATGGGATGCAGAGACAAAGTTTCTTGACACCTTAAATGACTTCTTCTTGGAGCAGCTGGTCCTGGAATCTACAAGAGGAGAGGCAATTCTTGATTTAGTCCTAAGTGGAGCACAGGATCTGGTACAAGAGGTGAATATAGCTGGACCGATTGGTAATAGTGACCATAATATAATAAAATTTAATATTCCTGTGGAGGGGTAAACACCACAGCAGCCCAACACTGCAGCAGGGGAACTACACAAAAATGAGGAAGTTAGTTAAACAGAAATTAAAAGGTACAGCGCCAAAAGTGAAATCCCTGAAAGTTGCATGGAAATTTTTTAAAGACACCATAATAGAGGCTCAACTTAAATGTATACCCCAAATTAAAAAACATAGTAAGAGAACCAGAAAAGTGCTACTGTGGCTAAACTACAACTTAAAAGAAGCAGCGAGAGGCAAAAAGGCATCCTTTAAAAAGTGGAATTTAAATTCTAGTGAGGAAAATAGAAAGGAGCATAAACACTGGCAAATGAAGTATAAAAATATAATTAGGAAGGCCAAAAAAGAATTTGAAAGACAGCTAACCAAAGACTCAAAAAGAAATAGCAAAAACATTTTTAAGTACATCAGAAGCAGGAAGCCTGCTAAACAACCAGTGGGGCCACTGGACGATCAAGATGCTAAAGCACTCAAGGATGATAAGGCCATTGTGGAGAGACTAAATGAATTCTTTGCATCGGTCTTCACGGCTGAGGGTGTGAGGGAGATTCCCAAACCTGAGCCATTCTTTTTAGGTGACAAATCTGAGGAACTGTCCCAGATTGAGGTATCATTAGAGTAGGTTTTGGAACAAATTGATAAACTAAATAGTAATAAGTCACCAGGACCAGATGGTATTCACCCAAGAGTTCTGAAGGAACTCAGATGTGAAATTGCAGAACTACTAACTGAAGTTTGTAACCTATCATTTAAATCAGCTTCTGAACCAAATAACTGGAGGATAGCTAATGTGACACCAATTTTTAAAATGGGCTCTAGAGGTGATCCCGGCAATTACAGGTAAACTGGTTGAAACTATAGTACCAGGAAAACTGGTTGAAACTATAGTAAAGAACAAAATTGTCGGACATATAGAGGAACATAATTTGTTGGGGAAGAGTCAACATGGTTGACCAGAATTCTTTGAGGGGGTCAACAAGCATGTGGACAAGGGGGATCCAGTGGATATAGTGTACTTAGATTTTCAGAAATCCTTTGACAAGATCCCTCACCAGAGGCTCTTAAGCAAGGTAAGCTGTCATGGGATAACAGAGAAGGTCCTCTTATGGATTCGTAACTGGTTAAAAGATAGGAAACAAAGGGTAGGGATAAATGGTTAGTTTTCAGAATGGAGAGGGGTAAATAGTGCTGTTCCCCAGGGGTCTGTACTGGGTCCAGTCCTATTCAACATATTCATAAATGATCTGGAAAAAGGGGTAAACAGTGAGGTGGCAAAATTTGCGGATGATACAAAACTACTCAAGATAGTTATGTCCCAGGCAGACTGTGAAGATCTACAAAAGGATTTCTTAAAACTGGGTGACTGGGCAACAAAATGGCAGATGAAATTCAATGTTGATAAATGAAAAGTAATGCACATTGGAAAACATAATCCCAACTATACATATAAAATGATGGGGTCTAAATTAGCTGTTACCAGTCAAGAAAGAGATCTTACCAGTCAAAAAAGAGAACAGAATGTTGGGAATCATTAAGAAAGAGATAGGTAATAAGACAGAAAAGATTATATTGCCTCTATATACATTCATGGTACGCCCACATCTTGAATACTGCGTGCAAATGTGGTCGCTCCATGTCAAAAAAGATATTGGAATTGGAAAAGGTTCAGAAAAGGGCAACAAAATGATTAGGGGGTATGGAATTGCTGCCATATGAGGAGAGATTAATAAGACTGGGACTTTTCAACTTGGAAAAGAGACGACTAAGGGGGGATATGATAGAGGTTTATAAAATTATGACTGGTGTGGAGAAAGTAAATAAGGAAGCATTATTTACTCCTTCTCATAACACAAGAACTAGGGGTCACCAAATGAAATTAATAGGCAGCAGATTTAAAACAAAGAAAAGGAAGTATTTCACACAACACACAGTCAACCTGTGGAACCCCTTGCCAGAGGATGTTGTGAAGGCCAAGACTATAACAGGGTTCAAAAAAGAACTAGATAAGTCCATGGAGGATAGGTCCATCAATGGCTATTAGCTAGGATGGGCAGGGATGGTGTCCCTAGCTTCTGTTTGCCATTTCTGGAGCTATTTAAGAGTAGGTTAGATAAATGTCCATCAGGGATAGTCTAGACAGTATTTGGTCCTGCCATGAGGGCAGGGGACTGGACTCGATGACCTCTCGAGGTCCCTTCCAGTCCTTGAATCTATGAATCTATGAAGCTGGAAATGGACAACAGGGAATGGATCACTTGATGATTACCTGTTTTGTTCATTCCCTCTGGGGCACCTGGCATTGGTCACTGTTGGAAGACAGGATACTGGGCTAGAAGAACCTTTGGTCTCACCCAGAATGGCCATGCTTATGAATCTGAGTCAACAATGTGATGCAGCTGCTAAAAAACCTAATATCATTCTAGAGTGTATTAACAGGAGTGTTGTATGTAAGACACGGGAGGTAACTGTCCTGCTCTACTGGGCACTGGTGAAGCCTCAGCTACAGTACTATGTCCAGTTCAGGATGCCACAATTTAAGAAACATGTGGACAAGCTGGAGATAGTCCAGAGGAGAGCAACAAAAAATGAAGTTTAGAAAACCTGACCTATGAGGAAAGGTTAAAAAAAATTGGGTGTGTTTAATCTTGAGAAAAGAAGACTGAGGGGAGACCTGATAACAGTGTTCAAATATGTTACCGGCTGTTCTAAAGAGTACAGGGATCAATTGTTCTATATGGCCACTGAAGGTAGTACAAGAAGTAATGGGTATAATGTGCAGCAAAAGAGATTTAGGTTAGATATTAGGAAAAACTTTCTAACTATAGTAGTTAAGATCTGGAATAGGCTTCGAAGGGAGGTTGTGGAATTGCCATTGGAAGTTTTTAAAAACATGTTGAATGAACTCCTAACAAGGATGGTCTAGGTTTACTAGGTCTTGCCACAGCCCTGGGGGCTGGACTTGTTGACCTTTTGAGGTCCCTTCCAGCCCACCTTTCTATGATTTCTATTAAACAAGATTTTCTTTAGGGTACAGCACACTTTTTTTAGTGGCAGTGTTATATATAAGAGTCATATACACACACTTATACCATTTTGGAATGTCACTGAAATGTGCCTGAGTATTCATTTTAAAAGACACATCTTGATGTGTCACTGCATTACTGTTCTCCAAATGGGTAAACACTCTTAGTTTTAACTGTATGACATAACCTCAAGTATCAGTTTCCCCATTGTATTTATCACATTTGTCCAGGCAATTTGTGGCTCATGTTCTCAACCATGCCCAGGGGATAGGAATATTAGTTTATTATAACACATTTTTGGTTGCTACAGGATTTTGGTTACCTTTTGCTTTTCATTTTGTCTTTTTGAAAAGATGCCACAAGGGCCAGTGGCTCATTCTGTAGTGGATTTCTTAGAGCCTGAATCTGTTATGTTTCCAGTTTCACTGGCTCAACAAAGGTCTATGGTTCATTAAAGTTAAATTAGCTGAAGCAGCCTGTACCTTGCTCAATCACTTTGTATTTCACATACTCTGTTGTAAAAGCCTGTCTTTTAATAGTCACACAGTTCCTCAAATTCACATGTTTTAGCTTTAAGGTTTTAGCTGAAATACACATGCATCAATTGGTTCATATTCCTTTAATTATGAACATGAAAAAAAGTCTCTTATAAGCAGCACTTTTCTGTGATTACAAGACAGATTCAGCAATGATTTGGCTGCACATTAATAAAAGTGAGGTCCTGCCTGGGGTCCTGGATGTTGGTTCTAAGTCTATTGCTGCTGCCTGACTTACTATTTATGGATCATCATTATCACTCTGACTGTCTCTGTGTGCCGGTCATAATAATCAGGAATGCTTTGAGCATACTGTGGGATTATGGTTGGGAAGGGACAGACCTATCTACTGTTGAAGATGGTCTCTGTGTGCAATTGCACATCCTCATCTTAGCTCTGCTTATTCTAGTAGAGACTAGAGAGAGTCTGATGCTCCCTCAGTTAATCCAGCCCTACTTTGCAGATCTCTGCAATAAAGGCAGGCAGTTGTGGCCCTTTTGTAGAGAAGCAGATTAATCTTTTGATCAATTCCCCAGAGGTAGAGGGGGCACATGCCATCACAGAGCTGAAGAAGCTGTTTCTGAAAGTCATAGGATTTTTCTTATCCCCTGCCAAACCAAGGGTGATACATGGAAACAAATTGTTCACTTTCTGAGGCAAAACAGAAGCACTCCGGGAGCTGACCAGAAAGGCCTAGACGCTGAATTTACCATTTACTTACCATATTTTGCTCTACAGAACTTGACTTCTAAAGCATTTTGTGTGGACTCTCTCAGAAGGTATTTAAATATTTACTCAGCTCCAATAAATTGATATCTTCCTCAAAGATTTGTCCACATCTCTGATGTATCGAAATAACTGAGGGTATGTCTACACTGGCAAGTTTCTGCACCACAAGTTATACCACTTATTAAAACGTAGGAATTAAATCACTGTTGCATGTCCACACTGTGCTCCTTGTGACACTGGAGTGCATCCACCTTAGCAGCTCTTGCAACGGCAAAGACAGCAGTTCATTGTGGTAGCTATCCCACTGTGCAGCTAGCCGAATGGTGCTTTGGGAAGGTGTAATCAGGCGCGGACTCACCCCTGCGGCGCCTCCTTTCGGGAATTAGCTCACCAGCATCCAGAGCGCTCTCTGCAGGCCAGGTGTCCCACCTGTCCTTGGCCCCCGTGTCCCTCCCGGACTCCGGTGCCCTTGGCTTGGGTGCTGCCCCCCGGCAGTACCCCACTCTCTCTCTGGGTCTCCCCACCCAGGGGAACCCCCACCCCCTATCCCACTGTCACCTCAGTTATGGCTACTGCCAGTCACCATCTAGCCCCCGCGCCCTGGGGCAGACTGCAGTCTATCAGCCAATCATCACAGGCAACAAGGGGTTTGGACTGGCTGCCTTTACCCACCCTCAGGTTGCCCCTCTGCAACCCCAATACCTATATGGGCCTAGGACCAGGCCCTGCAGCCTGGGGAGTTGCTGGCCTAGGGCTTCTCAGCCCCCAAGGCCTTTCCCCAGCCCTGCCTCACTCTAGGTCCCCAGGTGAGCTCCCTGCAGCCAGGTCTGTCTCTCTCTCCTGTCAGAGGGAGACTCCTCAGCTTCTGGCTGCCCTGGCCTTCTTATAAGGCTAAGTGGCTCAGTTTGGGGCATGGCCCCAGCTGCAGCCACTTCCCCAATCAGCTGGGGTTTTGCCCCTTTACACAGCCCCAGCCCTCTGCAGGGCTTTCCCAACCCCTTCAGGGCTGGAGCAGGCGTTCACCCCGCTACACAAGGGTTTGCAATGCCTCATGGGGCAGGCACAGAGTCACATGATGCAGGTTTCCCAATCCCATTGTTCCATGGGCATCCTACTACGTTGCCAGCTGCTTTTCAACTGAAATGGTGGGGGGAGAGTGTGTGTGTGTGTGTGTGTGTGTGTGTGTGTGTATGGAGGGGGGGAGAGAGACAGTGTGTTTTGGGGGACAGAGTGTGTCAGCATGCTGTCTTGTAAGTTCAGACAGTGATAGGAAGCAACCAGTCCTGAGTCAAGGCATTCCACATTAATGGTTTGCTTTGTGTCCCGGAGCAGATCAGCACAGCAGGCAAAAGCTGTCAGAAATGGTGCTTTGAAAGGGGAGGGGCGCATGTCTCCAGGGCAGCTGAGTTCAAAACAATGAGTAGAGTGGTCACTTGAGGCATTATGGGACAGCTCCGGAAGCCAATTAGAGCGCAGAAAGCAAACAAGTGTTCACACTGGCAATAGAGCGCAGAAGCCTCTGCACAAATAACCTTATGACTCTCTTCGAGGTGTTTTTTTTGCAGCGCTGCAACTGAGGAGTTTCTGTGCACAGAGTGGCTTGGCAGTGTGTACACGTCTGCAGTTTGAGTGCAAAAAGCTGCTTTACTGCGCAGAAACGTGCCAGTGTAGACAAGCCCTGAGTAACTTAGGTTTCGGGAGAAAGTGTAGCATAATGCTTCAGGAAGGAGTCTGTAGGTCAGTACCTTGGGGTGAGATCTTTGGCCCCTGTTTACCAGGTGAAAGGGCCAGAATGGCATTAGGGCGTCCTAAAATCCCTTCATCTAATGAGAGGAGGATTCTGTTGGCTCAATCACCAGGGAACACAGCCATGAGGTTGCCTCTCAAGGACCTCCCTCACAAACCCAACACTTCATATGGAAGCTTAATTATTACTAATTTTTGCTTGTGTCTAGGCGTCAATTTGCACCTCATTAAAGTTTCTTGATCTTACCGTACGCCGCTTTCTTTTTTTAAAGAAGTGGTGCACTTAAAGATATGTACGTCAGGGGAATCAAAGCACTTTTTGAAGACTTTTCTGGACCGAAGTCTATTGGTATAGCTCTTTAGTGAATTTTAGCTGTAGGTATTTTCATAACTGGTAATAAATTGTGTACAACTTTTTGCCTTTTGCAAGATACCTATCCTTGGAGTATTGCTGATAAGCTTTTAGTGTTTCTTATAAAGCTTTGGGCCATTTGTTTTCCGTCTCAAAGCTTTCCTAGAAAAAGCGTTCCACCATATTAATTTAAATGATTTATATATGTATGTCAGAGATGTTCAGTCCATGTAGCGTTGTGCCTTAAAATAGAAATTACTGGAGGAAAAATTCTGCAGGATCCCTTAGTCGCTAGAAGCCTGTAATACCTCTGGCATAGATATGACAGATGTTAGGAACAGAATACACTTATTTGTTCTACATTTATAGATGATTAAACAGAATTTAGTTTATTTATTTTAGATTTTAATACTTTAAATTAGTCATCAAGTTTAAGAATGACCTAATTTTAAATTTTGCAGCAAATAGGTTCCAAGTGGAAATCAGTGTATTTTCAAAATAGTGATAACTAGAATGCTGGTTTTAATGTTCTTGCTTTTATGCATTTAATACGTGATGAGATACAAGACATAACGTTGGTATTTGCAGATACTGGGTGAAATTCTGACCCCATTGGAATCGATGGGAATTTTACCATTAGTTCAGTGGGGCCAGGATTTCACCCACTGCATTTCATTTGCACTCCTTAATTTTTGCTTTTCATTTTCTATAGCACTAGATAGATTTTGTGCATTATTTTTTGTGTTTGTTCACATATTAAGCATATTTATTTGCCTGTGTGCATGTCTTTTTTGAATTTGTTTTCTGAAAACATTCTAACAATTCTAACATTACTGCTAGGAATGTTCGCCAGACCTCTGTTTTTTAAAGCCACCATGTAGAATATTCATAGAAAATAAGTTCTAATTTGAAATGGCATTTACGTCAACCTGATTTGCACAGCCATGCGGTGGCGTCCAGTCACTACATGGGGGCATGGTGAAAGTCCTGTTTATATTGTAGAAAGTAAATGATTCAGGGGACAACTATTAATTATTATTATTATTATTATTATTATTGTTGTTATTTATTATCAGCACAGAGCAGAAAAGGTTCAGTCAAAACTATAGAAAGTTCTCTGAATGTCCAAAATAGGGGGAAGGATGGCACCATCTGAGCTACATTTTACCCACACACACCCAGTGTAGCAGTCCCTGCTTTGGCTGCTCCTGCTGCTTCTGGCTAGAGTCAACTGGGTAGTAACTGGGACTTAAGACACAGTTCTGTTTGACACTGTTCGGTTGGACAGACCCTTTGTGTCATCACAGTCTGTATTGTAGTTACCTAAGTCTCCTTGTGGTGTTTTCAGGAATGTGCAAAATGTGTATTTATAGGGCCTGCTTCCTCACAACAACCACTTGATTATGTGGGTAAATGTGTAATGAAGACTCTAAGACCCATATACCTATGTGAAATTCATGGCACTTTTAGAAGTCACACTTTATATTAAGAGAACACTTATTAATCCTTTATAAACGATTTACAAATAAGTAATAGCTGTTATAAGTGTGTTACAGACAGGAGTAGTATGTGATAGATAGCTGTAAGCACATCAAAAGAAGGAGATACAGAAGGTTATAAGCCATAGTTATAAGCAACCTGTTGAACTTTGTAATAATCTGTAGCACTTATTAAAACATCAGGTAATCATTTATTAACCCATTATAACCTATCTATACCGTTAATGTACAGTAGGGGTTCTCAACCTTTCCAGACTACTGTACCCCTTTCAGGAGTCTGAAGCCCGACCCCCGCCACCTGGGGCTGAAGCATGTAACTTAGCTTTGTGGGGCCCCAGGCAATTTCCTTGCTTGCCACCTCCTAACACCAGCCCTGCACTTGCAAACCCCCTAAACCTGTCCCACGGACCCCCCCTGGGGCTCACGACTCCCAGGTTGAGAAAGACTAAGCTAGATAAGCTGATTTACCCCCTGGAAGATCTCTGCATACCCCAACGGGTACCCATACCTCTGGTTGAGAACCGCTGATATACAGTATAATCTTTTGGGAGGAGTACTGAATATGTAAAAATATATTTTGTTTTTGTAAATCCAAATATTAAAAGCTGTATTTTAACATATATCTAACAAGGTTTTGCTTGTGTGAATATTCACTTTCAATTTAACACAGCTTTGAGAATTGTAGTGACGCTTTTTATTTTACCATATTAATGGGTTTGTGGGTTTTTTTTAATATCTTGTTTTGTAAAGGAAGAAACCACTAGCAAGATGGTTGCAAACATGTTTAAATATTTAAGATGAGATGTTTCTGTATGATTAATATATCCTCTATAGTTGTAGATTAGTTTTTGCTCTTTCTTACAATGGTAGCGGGGTACAAAAGATTATAGTGACATATTTTATAATTACATTTTCATAGGAAACATTTGCTTTTTAATGATTGGGGAAAAACAGAACAGAAATGAAGTCAAAGTATATTTTGAAAAAAATATGATTTGTTTCAATCTCCAATGTGCTTCAAGCTGTATTTGTAATTTGTTTTCAATTCACTATCAGATGTAAACTAATAAGTTTACACAATTGAAACATGCTGTTATATAGATTTGCGTTATGGGAACAGAGGCATCTAACAAGAGAGTTTTGGGGAGAATAGCTGTAGACTCTGTCCTTGGAGGTAGAGGGACATGGTTGTTATTTCAAAAACAGATTAAGGGTACCACCAGAATAGCCTACCCATTGTGCCCTCCCAGGTTTATCAAAGGTTCTCTTAAAACAGTCCACCTGTTATGACCACATCAATCTGTTCTCATCAAGTATGGGTCTTCAGGGTGGCCTAGGAATATGTTGGGCTTGCCAGGGATTCCCTGTTTCAGAAACTCCACAGCACAGCTCAGACCTGTTACCCTTAGGAGACACGGATACAGCCTTCCAATAAGTGATTAATCCAAGCAGTGTTCCAGAACAAGGCACCCTTTTAATGGTACAAACAACAATTCCTAACACAGTAATAATCTAAACCACAAATCCCTTATAACAAGTTAAAGAGCACTCCAAACCATATTGACTTATGGTTGAAACAATGTTAAATGGTGTGCCCTGCTTCCAGGGCAGGCTCCAGGGTTTTGGCCGCCCCAAGCAGCCAAAAAAAAAAAAAAAAAAAGCTGCGATTGCAATCTGCGGCGGCAATTCGGTGGGAGGTCTTTCGCTCCGAGCCGGAGTGAGGGACTGTCTGCCGAATTGCCGACGAATAGCTGGACGTGCCGCCCCTCTCCGGAGTGGCCGCCCCAAGCACCTGCTTGACAAGCTGGTGCCTGGAGCCGGCCCTGCCTGCTTCAGATGGCCAGTCTTCCACAATTTGCTGACAGCAGTTCTTAAGGTCTTACATATATACATTCCTCTGACAATCAACACACATATTCATCTTTATTAACCCCCTTCCCTCCCACACACACATATACACATTAACACTATACTATAGCAGTGGCTATAGCTATAGCTATAACTTTGCCTGACAGACTTACTCTGATGACTATGTTGCACTGTCCCCCCGTGCGCTCTCTCAGAATTCCTTTCTCTCTCTCTCTTCTCAGCTGTCTCCTCAACCTGTCTCCTTGTTAGTTGTCAACTAACACATTGATCTTTATACTGTTTTTCAATTCTATTTTTACATGACATCATCCTACTTGTTTACCTTCTTTTACTAACTGCCAGTTCTGTTTTTAGACTTGCAACCATTATTTACCTCAGTGTTATGATCGGCTGAATCATTGTTGCTTATCACCTTTTCCCCCCACCACTTTGGTTTTCCTACCAATTCTATATTTAGCACCATGTGATCTGCAGCTTCCATCTAATGGTGGAGTGACTCTTGCTTATTCAAGATGGAGGTCAAGAATACAAAATGGAGTCTGGGTTTTCTCTGTATCACTGGTGACTGATGTGTTTTGGTCTGCCTGTGGTTGTTTAGTTGACTGTTTGTTTGTTCTTTGTGTATGTGCTGCATAGCTGAGCTATGCTACCAGGGACGCTTTGGTATAAAAAGCTAGGTGAACTTGAGAGCTGCTAACAGAGGCAGCTAACGAGAGTTTTGGAGGGAGTTTAAAGATTGAGTGAGTGGATTTCCTTCCAGGTTCAGCACTACATGTGATATCATGGTGGTCAGCAATGGAAGAGTGGTGGTGACCTGCAATAGATGTGCCACATTCTCTCCTGGATGAAGCCAGAAGGTATTTCCTGTGCATGACGTGTAAGTTGGTGACTATGCTGGAGGAAAAGATTTTTTGATTGCAGGTGAAAGTTGAGATGAGACTGAGAATCAGAGAAGCTGAAGAGTTCCTAGATAGCCAGGTTCAGAAAACACCAGTACCCCAGGTTTAAGGAAGCCTGGAGCTGGCCACCAAGGAACTCGAGAGAGAGGAAGTCAGGTAAGACTCACCAGAGGCAAGAGGTCAAGGTGGCCTTCTATACAGCTGAAGCCAGATGAGGATGTGCAGGCTGTGGCTACCAGAGAGAAAAGAAGCAGAAGGAATTCCACACAATTAAAAGTTTCAAATCAATACCAGGTCCTCTGTGTGGAAATTAGACACCTCTCAAGATCCAGCAGGTCCAAAGGAATGGAGATATGTACAGGCCACACATTATGGATTGCAGCTTGGCCCAATCTGTAAGAAACTCAAACTTGCCCTCAAGGAGTTCTCCAAACATCTGAGGAAGAAAGAAATGATCCTTGTTGGAGATTCAATACTCAGAAGAATAGAGAAAACATTCTGCAAGGGACAGGTAAACAACGGGGTGGTGTGCTGCCTTCCTGGAGCCAAGATACTAGATATCACTCTAAGATTGGATAGGCTTCTGCCATTGATGGGCCAGGATCCACTGGTGATGATTCATATCAGCACAGTGACACTGCATCATGGGATATATCACAGAAAACAGATTACTTCAGAAAACTTGGAAGCATGCTGAAGAAGAAAATCCAAGTGATCTTCTCTGAGATTCTTCCTGATCCATGAGCAAAGGAAGACAGAAGGTACAAGATTCTGGAAGTGAACCAATAGCTAGGGAAGTGGTGTAGAGTGAAGTGTTTTGGTTCTGTGGAACATTGGTCCACCTTCTATGGAGAAAGGGGACTGTATAGTTTGAATGACCTCCTCTTCAGCAGAATGGGAACCAGTCTAATGGGGACAGGCTGGATAGAGTAGTCAGGAGGTTGTTAAGCTAATAGCAAAAGGGGATGTCAAAAAGAGGGAAGATACGAGCAGTCAGCACAAAGTTGAGATGTTGAGAACAAAATTAATCAAGGAACCAAAGGACATGAAGAGAAGAAATTCTTGAATTGCCTATCCACTAATGCTAGGATCCAGATAACAAACAAAAGGAATTGGAATTGCTTATTTATGAGCATAAATTCAATATGGTTGGTATTACTGAAACCTGGTTGATTTACACTATCTGTCATGGCCGAGTTGTAGGCAGCCAGATCTAGTGGTCCGAGCTGGAATCAACATTCACAAGTCAAGAGTCAGTTGGGTCAGCATACAGAGCAATCAGATGCAGCAGACAAACTGGAGATCAGAACCACAAGTCAGAGGCCAGGAGGCAAGCCAGATCAGGATGCTAGGAAGTCAAGACGGGGAAGCAGGAGGTATACAGTTCAGAGCAGGGTGGATCCCAGTTGTTCAGACATCTTCCTATTCGTGTTGCTGGTTTAAGTAGGGTCAGCGGGCCAATCAGCTGATCTGAGGCTCTGCCAATTGGATGTCAGGGGTGGAGCCTCAAACCAGGGCAGAGCTTCATGGGCCCTGGGTCAGCAGGCTGCCAAGTGGAGGGTTGAAGCATGGCTGCTCCTGGGGGCCTGGGTTTGAGTCTCATAGGTCATGACATTACTCCCTCCCCTAGGGGCGCCCTCTGGGTGACATGGGTCCAGGTTTCTTGGGGTGATTCCTGTGAAAGACCCGAACCAAGGCGGAAGAGTGAACATTCTCTGTTGGCTCCCAAGTGCGCTCCTTTGGGTCATAACCTTCCCAGTCAATCAGGTACCACAATTTACCCTGCTTGACCTTGGAATCAAGGACTTCATTGGCAATGTACTCCTTCTGACTTTGTACATGCACTGGTGGGGGCGGTGATTGGGCTCTGTGGGGAAATGTGTTCTCAGTGTAGGGTTTTAGGAATGAGACATGGAATATGGGGTGGACCCTAAGAGATTGAGGGAGCTGCAGTTCAAAGGTGAACAGGTTGATTTGTCGCTTATTCCGATATGGGCTAGTTTCTCAGAGGGTCTGACTATGTGGAGGTGCTCTGTAGAAAGTCATACCTTTTGTCCTACAAAGTAGACTGGGCCTTGGTGCCTATGCTTCTCTGCATGCTTTCTGTAGTCCTCCTTTGCCTTCTCAAGGTGTCCCTTCAACTACTCTTGAGTATGATGGATGTGCTGTACCAGGTTCTAGGCCAATGGGTTGGAGGAGAATGTCAGTAGTTGTGGCTAAAATCAGGGATGATACCCATAGTTAACAAAGAAGGGGCTGTGGTCTGTGGATGCATGGTCTGCATTATTATATGAGAAATCAACATGTGGTAATAGTGCAGACCAGTCATCCTTGTGATGGTTAGTGTAGCTTCATAGGTATTGCTCTAGGATCTAGTTGATTCTTTCCATTTGACCATTGGACTGAGGATAGTAGGCAGAGGACAGGTGCATGGAGAACTCTAACAGAGGTAGCCAGAAGCAGGCAGTGAACTAAGACCCCCAGTCGGAGGTGACATGATCTGGGAGGCCATGAAGATGAACTACATTGCTTATCCAGAGTTGGGCAGTTTCCCCTGTGAAAGATAGATCCATGCAAGTGGTGAAGTGGGCCATTTTCGAAAAGTGATCCACCACTGTCAGGATGGTCATGAAGCCACTGGATTCTGGTAGTTCTATCTCAAAGTCCAAGGAAATGGCCTCACAGGGCTGAGATGTCCAGGTGTCCAGAGGTTGGAGAAGGCAACAGGGTTTCTGCTGTCAGATTTTGGTAAGGGCACACACTTGGCAGGAAGCAACAAAGGTCTTTATTTTGGGGTGCATACAGGGCCATCAGAAGTATTGGGACATTAATCGTTGGGTTTTATATTTCACCAGTATTCGCTCAAGATGGAAATGTGGCACGGCTGAAGAACCACCACCCTCGCAGGTCTGGGGGGAACATAGATACGATCCCTTATGGATTTGATCCCCTCCCAGGTATTATGTGGTCCTTGGTTGATAATGGCCATCTCATCAGGTGGAATTGCAGAGACAGAGGCAGAGTGGATGAGCATGAGCAGGTCCTGTGGTGGGTCACACTGAAGAAATTATGGGACTTGAGAATGTGGGCTGGTTCATGGATCAGAGCTATATCTTCAGGACAAGGTGTCAGCCTTGCCATTTCTAGTTCCAGGGAGGTAGTGTTGGGAAGCTTTCCCCTAAATGTATGTTTAATAATGTTAATGTTAGTGTTTATGTTTGAATTAATGTGTTTGCTATAATTATTAGTATAAAATGAGTTAGTTGTGGAACAGAAATCAATGGACTCCATGATTCAAGATGGTGTTGTGTCATAATGACAATTTGGACTCCATGTTGTTGCTCCTTCTTGTCGGAACTTTCACACCTTTTCAAACTAGTGGTGGGAAAAGAACAATGGACTCCTGGGGGCAGTTAGAACCAGCTCAGACCGCTAGGTTCGTGCCACCGAGCCTATAAAAAGGGCTGCATGCCTGAGCAGCAGCCAGGTATCACATTGATTTGCACAGACATCGAGGATCTCCTCAGTGATTCCAGACCCACACCATCAGCCAAGAAGACATCACTTACCATCACTCATGAACTATAACACCTACCTGTGTCCTGATTCCAGTGACGTCTTTATCTTCAATCCTGGTTCCAGTATATCTTCGCTGATGGTCCTATGCTCCTCCTTCCCCTAGCCCAAGTCAGACTGTGAAGCTTGGTTTGAGGTCCAGGATTCAGATCCCATGCTCTCAAGCTACAACGAGATACACCACCATCAGCTGTTTTGTCTTACCTGAAGTTGTCTTCTCTGACTCAGTACAGTATTGGGGTAGTTTGTGTTTTCCTTTTGTTTAGTTTAAATATAGCCAAGGTTAAGCGTTATACGAGTCTTCGGGCTTCAGGTCCAATTGGGGGCAGCCACACTTGCATTTGTATTGGGTTGTTTATTCCAGTTATCATTCCCCTATCCCTGCTATTGTCAATTTCCTTAATAAATCTTTGTTAACTGTTTTTGAAGCATACGCATCTCTCTGTCTCTTTTCTCTCCTACATGAGAGGGAGGTGGGTGGATTGACAAACTGCTTCCACAGGTGATCAGATACTGTATAGCCAACCCTGTTGGCTAGGTTGAACGTTAACAGATCGTAGGACCGCGGCAGGACTGGCAGGGAAGTAGCTCACCCTTGTCAGTCCTAGCTTAGAATGTTATTTAGTTTTTACTTTGTAGTGTGGTTGCATACGGCACAACAGCTCAAGGAGGGAACTCTCAAAGTGGAGATTGGTGGTGCTGGCGAGGAGCCTCACCACGAGGTGGCTAAGGTTGTTGCCGTCCTTCCAACCTTTGGCAAAAGGGACTGATAACCCTTTAGTGTTACTGTAAGAGAAGTCCCAAGGGAATCGTTCCACGAGGAGTTGGGGATGTATCCCGTTTTGGAGCTGTTATCTCCACAGGAGGAAAAGAGAACAGTCCTGCAAAAGTCTCGGTTCTAGGCAGAGGCTTGGCCAGCCTCCTTACTGGTGGAATCGAGCAGTGGCATGTCAAAAGCGAAGCTCCCACTTGTGCCGCTAGTACCTTGGCCTGAAATGCCGGGGGCGCGGCTGCAGCTGAGGGTCCACATAAACGGCCTAGGATGCTGCACATAGCCAAAAGAAAATGCTTCGCTAAGGATCCCTTACACAGGATCCAGGAACCAGAAGTGACAGCACCAACCACAACTGGCTTGGTAGGCTGTTTAGTTAGTTATACTGTGGGTCGGAGGTAAGACAATCTGAAGAATGGAGAAGGTCTTCAGCATCTCCAGCTGGACAAAGCAGCTCAATAAAGCTTCTGTAGAATACTGCATGTCATCTTTTGGAAAAGGGAAAAACCTATGGCAGGAGGAGTCTTTCACTGGAAAGGACGCACTCCAGAAATTTAGTAGGCTGTGGGAAAGGTACATGCTTTGTAAACCAGTACCTAAAAGGAAAGCACAAAAGAAAGCGCTATATGGTTTAGCAATGGTGAGCCATGAGCTTGATGGTCAAATTAAAATCTTAAAAGACTCAATTGACCAAGCTAAAAATTAATTGATTGGGAAAAATCAGGAAAACGAAAAGCTGATGGCAAAATACAACGCCGCCACAGCCCAGGTAACAAACCAGACTCTGCAGCTCACCCAATTAGAGCAACAGTTGCAAGAGCTGAATGGCAAGATGGTTACAACAGAGTGTGAAAACCTAGTCCTCAGTAAGAAACTTGAGAAGTCCCAGGCCACAGTACGTCAGCTCCTCAGAGAGGCAAAAAGGTCTGGCGAAGGCAGTGCAGTCAGCCACGAAATCTGCCAAAGGAGGTTGCAAAAGCTGCAGCAGCAGCTCCAAACATCCAAGGGAGTGATCCATGCCATACAGGCCAACTCTCTGGCTGGGTTTGACTCCAATGGAGCAGAATCAGATGTTGGTTCTGACTGTGGTGAACTACCACCTAGATACTCCACTTTCCATGGCTCCTTACCATCAGCTCCATCGAGCCATGATGAGACCCAGGAGGGAAAAAGGTGCCCACCATTTGCCCGATTACAACCACAGTGGTAAATCACGGCCTGGACAGGCCACAAGAGACTAAATATGAGTTAAAGGCCTTGTCTCCAGAAGAAGCATGGGCAATGGGAAAACAAATGGGACCCCCACAAAGGAAAGTGCCATGGACTGGCTTGCATGGCTGAGCTCAACACCAAACTTCAGCAAAGAGGACGTTGTGTCCATTGTGCGGAAGTGCATGGACCATGATGACTTTAACGCACTCCCCCATGAGATCCTTATGGGGAATATCAATGAGATGGTAGACATCTATCTCAGGGTTATCAAACTATTCTTCCCATATCAAAACCTAATGGGAAAGGCCTATTCAGAAAGACAAAGGCCCACTGAATGCCCCGAACGATATTTGGCCCAGAAGCAGCTACTATACTGGTTGGTTGGGTTATCACGAGTAATAAATGATATTGTCACATACAACAGCCCTGAGTTTTGTGAACTGTACATCCAGGGGCTTTTACCATCTATAAGACTTGCTATGGACCCTATAAACACTTGCATGGTCAGCCTCAGAGAATTGGAGGCTAGGGCCAGGGAAGTGTATGAACGTAGGAAGGAAGGTTAACCGAGCTCAGGAGGTGGTAAATGAAAAGTAGCAGCATTTAATGCAGCTAAATCTCAAGACTTAAAGAACAAAAACCCTAACTATAAAAAGGGCAATAACAACTATAACTATAAAGGGAAATGGTTGTTGAACAAAGAGGGATTTAAAGGGTCACATAATCACAGAGATATGAACATGGGCAGTGTATTTCAAGGCACTCTGGAGGAGATGCGCATATTTAGAAATATGCTGTGGAAAAGACTGTTAAAGTTTGAATCAAGGGATCAACTAAATGGCCTGCCAACAGATGAACTTTTTGTCAGGCTTTCCAAGTATGAGAGATACATGCAGCCAGGGAGTGGTGATTGGCACAATCCAGGGTCACCACCTCCCCAAAACACCTTCTGAGGAGGCCAAGCTCTCCCTCCCTGTGGGTTCAACGATAAGTGGGGGAGACCAATGACTAAGATCGCGTTGCATGGGGAGTTTGGGTCATTTCAGCATAAGGTGCTGGTTGAGACAGGGTTTTCAATTAGCATTATTTGCACACATGTGGCACTGCAGGTGGGTAAAATCCGTCAAAGACATTATGACTCTGGAAAGCTATAACCAAAAAGAAAGCGTGGTACCTTTTACCAAGTTGATTACAAGTACTGTGGGCCCGATTTCAGTCAAGGCTTCACTGGGCCTACATGCCTTAGACAGGTACAGCATAATGGGAATTAATCTGTTAAAAGATCTTAAGGTTATGGTTGATCTCCCAAATAAGATGTTATGCCAAAGCCCCAGGTGTTATCATACCTGAGGTGCACAGGGTTAGCGCCTTAGAAACACCTATGAGACTGGACTTACCTAACTGGGATAAGGACATCATGGACATAGTTTTTGCTGCTGATAAGATGAGGTGTGGCAAAATCAACACTGCTATCAGGGTGGAAGGCCCTGATCCTAAGCCCCAGCGGCAATATAAATACCCACTGGAGGTGAAGGAAGGGATAACACCACTGAGCTATCGGACATTAAACAATTGCAGTTAAAAGATGCAGAAATAAGAGAAATCTTGCACAAACAACAGCATAGAGCCTACAAGATTTTCCAGCATAAATCCGGCTTAATCATGGCTAAGAAACAGGACTTCCCAGATCAAGTGCCAGTGCTGGTCATTCCAACATGCCTGCGAAAGGAGATGTTGTCTCTAGCTCATCAAGAGGGACATTTCAGCCCCAAGAAGACGGTGCAGCATCTCTTAGCCGTTGGTTGGTGGCCTAGTATAGTGAAAGACACCGAGGAGCTTAATAATTGCCTAAGGTGCGTGGAAAACAACCCCGACCACCAGTTGAAGAAGGGACCAATACTGCACCAACCCAATAGATGGTCCCTGGCAGTGCCTCCAAATAAACTTTATCGGGCCTTGCCAAGAACTGGAAGGGGAAACATCTACTGTTTAGTTATTGTGGACCCCTTCACAGAGTGGGTGGAGGCTTATCCATCAAAAAATTGCACTGCCACCACCACTGCGCGCCTGCTCCTCGAGCAAACTTTCACCAGGTTTGGTTTGCCTGCCTATATTGACTCGGACCAGGGGCCCCACTTCACTGGGGAGTTCATGCGTCTTGTTTGTGCTGCTCTAGGAATCTGTCAATGATTCCATGTGGCTGGACATCCCCAAGCATCGGGACTTGTTGAGCACACAAACAGGACTATAAAAACAGTGTTAAGAAAAATCATTGAGTCCTCAGTAAAAAAACTGGGATGCCAAGCTCCCTTTCATATGGATGGCCATACGGTCCTCAGTGGGGACATGTGGCTACACCCCTCATGAGGTCCTTACAGGAAGACCAATGCACACACCTGAGTTAGGGTGGATACAAGGAGGGGTACCCCCTGATGATTATAAAGCTAGAATTAGCATGGACTGCTATATAAAAAGCCTATTAAAAAAACATCAACATGGTCCAGAGGCAGGTGGCAATCAATCTGAAGTGCAATCTGAAACAAGTGGATCAGCACCTAAATTCCAACCTGCACTTGTCAAATGAAATATTGGGGACAAAGTACTATACAGATACTATTCTGAGAAACACCATCCTCTCAGTCCGCGCTGGGTTGGGCCAGTACCTATCATTAATAAGGCCAGCCCAACTTCGTACTTAGTTGAGATTAAGTCTGGGAACAAAAGGTTACAAAAATGGTTCCATTCTACCGAGCTCAAGAGCTGGAAGTGTCAAAGTAAGAAAGATGATGATAAACCACCATAAATGGTATCTGACATGCTTTTTCCTCCTCTTTTATAGGAAAGGAAGATGAAGAAGAAATCCTATCTACATGTATATAGTTCTAATCACATTCTGGTATAATAATAGCAGCAACACCTTATTCATCAGGGAGAACGAGCATTGGTTCTGTTTGGTTAATGAATTGGCTTTGTATAAGTGGTTACAAGTTAAAGTTAATTATGAGGAGTATGAATATCAGTATAATAACTTAAGCTATGATCATGACTATGATATAATAGTCTCCGTGAGTATGAGAGTGATGTTAGCTCTAAAGAAGGCTTAGGTGTTCCTATAGCAAAGGAACCACTAAGACCTGAAAACTGGGAATTGGTGCCAGACTCGGCACCAATTAAAGGGAATAGTCTCTATACATGTGTATACCCTAGAGGGTTCCTGTTACATCATATGGAAGGAGGAACGTGGGAATGTTTCTTTATTTGCCTTTACTGACAACTGGAGCAATCGCATGCATGATCCTATAGAGTAGTGGTTCTTAACCTTTACTGCAGACTGCACCCCTTTGGTTCTCAAAATATGTTCTCGCACCCCTTATCAAAAATCAAAATATGTTCTCGCACCCCTTTTAATTATTCAAGTTGTTGTAATCATGTACTTAATTTACCTTACCATCTGGCTAAGGAAAAGGCTGGTTAAGCGTGTAAAACCATTTAGCATGCTATAGCTGATCTAATTCATGCACAATCTTGTATTGCACTTAATGTCATCTATCTGTCATCTGTGGTGACAGACACAAAGTTGATAAACAATAGTGTCTGTCAAGGAGGGGATATGTTGGGAAGTTTTCCCTGAATGTATGTTTAATGTTGTTAATGTTAGTGTTTATGTTTGAATTAATGTGTTTGCTGTAATTATTAGTATAAAAATCAATTAATTATGGAACAGAATTCAATGGAGTCCATGATTCAAGATGGTGTCGAGCCATAATGACAACTTGGACTCCATGTTGTTGCTCCTTCTTGTCAGAACTTTCACATTGATTTGAGCGGACGTCGAGGATTTCCTCGGTGACTCCAGACCCACACCATAGGCCAAGAAGACATCACTTACCATCACTCATGAACTATAACACCTACCTGTGTCCTGATTCCAGCGACATTTTTATCTTCAATCCTGGTTCTAGTAGGTCTTTGCTGATGGTCCTGTGCTCCTCCCTCCCATAGCCCAAGTCAGACTGTGAAGCTTGGTTTGAGGTCCAGGATTCGGATCCCAGGCTCTCAAGCTACAACGAGATACACCACCATCAGCTGTTTTGTCTTACCTGAAGTTGTCTTCTCTGACTCAGTACAGTATTGGGGTAGTTTGTGTTTTCCTTTTGTTTAGTTTAAATATAGCCAAGGTTAAGGGTTATACGAGTCTTCGGGCTTCAGGTCCAATTGGGGGCAGCCACACATGCATTTGTATTGGGTTGTTTATTCTAGTTATCATTCCCCTATCTCTGTTATTGTCAATTTCCTTAATAAATCTTTGTTAACTGTTTTTGAAGCATACACATCTTTCTGTCTCTTTTCTGTCATACACGAGAGGGTGGTAGGTGGACTGAAAGACTGCTTCCAAAGGTGATCAGATACTGTTTGCCAGCCCAAGTTCCTGACCGTGTTGGCTAGGTTGAATGTTAACAATAGGTCAAGGTAATGTTGAATTGGGAGAAGAATGGGGTCCACCAAAGCTGTCATTGGTTTATGGCCTTAGCCCTACACAGATACTCCAGATTCTAGAAATCAGTAAATACTTGGACCAGATGCTGGGTCCCTTCCAAAAGTGTCACTATTCTTCAAAGTCACTCTTGATTGCCAAGAGCTGTTTGTCTAAGGTTTCATAAGTAAGTTTCCTCAAGTAGTAGGCGATATGGGTGCAGTACTTGCTTGGGTCCGTGTCTCTGGGAAAGGACTGTCCCAATCGCTGTGCTAGAGGCATCGGCCTCCACAATGAAAACTTGCATCACGCCTGGGTGGACCAATGCTGGAACAGTGGTGAAGGCACACTATAGCTGTTCGAATGAGTGCTCAGCCTCAGGCAACCAGTAGAATTAGATGTTCTTCTAGAGCAGGGCAGTGAGTGGCTCAGTTTGTTTTGAAAACTTTCAGATGAACCTCCAGTAAAAATGTGCAAAGTCTAGAAAATGTAGATCATGCACATTGTGGGGGGCTGACCAGTCACAGACAGCCTAGACCTTGTGCAGGTCCATCTTGATTCCTTCCAGGGACAGGATGAAACTCAAGAACTCAGTCTAGGTCTGATAAAATGCTCACTTTGTGAGTTTTGTGTAGATAACATGTTGTGATGCATCTGAAGAAGTGAGGTTTTTACCCACGAAAGCTTATGCCCAAATAAATCTGTTAGTCTTTAAGGTGCCACCAGACTCCTTGTTGATGTTGTCATAGTCTCTCCAGGACTGTGCAGTCGTGAGTGGTGTGTTGGTCCAGATCGTTCAAAAAGATCAATATATCATCTAAGTATACTACTACAAACTGCTCCAGTAGGTCATGTAGCACATTGTTAATGAAGTGCTGGAATGCTGCTGGGATATTAGTCAATCTGAATGGCATGACTAAATATTCAAAGTGGCCATAGCAAGTTCAAAAGGCAGTCTTCCGCTCGTCCCGCTCTCAGATACGGATGAGATTGTAAACTTCCTGGAGGTCCAGTTTAGAGAATATGTGGGCAGCCCCACACAGTCCAACAACTTGGGGATTAGGGGTCATTAGTAATGGTTCTGGATTGTTACCTGGTTTAGGGCTCAGTAATCAACGCAGAGCTGGAGGCTGCCATCTTTCCTTTTTTAAGAAAAGAACTGGGGCACCGGTTGGTGAGGTTGACCTGTGGATGAACCCTCAGGCCAGGTTCTCTTGAAGGTATTCCTGCAGTGCTGCCAGCTCAGGTTTGAGGTACAAGGTCCAGAGCAGAGTTGATTCCAGTTGTTCAGACAGCTTCCTGTACCTGTGGGCCAATCGGCTGCTGTGGGCTCCACCAATGGCACATCAGGGGCAGAGCCTCAAACTGGGGCTGGATTCATGGGTCCTGGGACAGCAGTTGTCAGCAGGCTGACAAGTGAAGGGTTGAAGCATGGCTGCTCCTGTAAACCCTATGGACCTGGGTTTGAGGCCTGTGGGTCATGATGACATCATGGGAATATTTAAATCAATGGTTATAATCTATTGAGGAAGGATCAAGTAGGCAAAAAGGGAGGAGGAATAGCACTCTATGTCAAAAATAGCATTACCTGTTTCCAAGTTTCTGATAATTTGGAAGAAAATGATCCTGAATGCTTGAATCCACAATCAATGTGCTAACTGATAAATCACAAAATGGGTTACTAAATGGTGTCTGCTACAGACCATCAACTCACACTAGGGGACTAGTTGGATGACCAACTCCTTAGGTACCTATATATAATGTGTAGGAAAAAAAGCTGTGTGACCATGGGAGACTTCAATTGAGGGACATATGCTAGAGGTCTCATGCTGCCAGTACTAAAACATAGTTGGAATTTCTGACGCAGAAAGTGTTTTAGCCAACATCAGTAAATTCTTTATTAGACCTTGTCTAAACCAATAAAGAGGAAAGGATCACAGAACTGAAAACTAGTGGTAGCTTAGGTACCAGTGAGCACAACTTGATCACATTCCTAATGTGCAGGGCCACTAATATATATACTTAGTGCTTTAGTGGGGCCAGTTGCACAAAGCTGAAAACAACTATGAGCCAAATCAACCAGGAGGAAGAATTTAATCAGAAAAATACGAATGATTATTGTGCATCATTTAAGAACACTGTACTAGATGCCCCAAAAGCCACAATCACACAATCGAGGAAGAAGGGTGGTACTGGTGTAAAAAAAATGGTTTAGACAGGAAGTACAGGCAGCTGTATATATATTAAAATAAAACAAATGGAAAAAAGGGGAAGTTAATAGCAATGACTATAAATCAGAAGTTAAAAATTGTAGGAAGCAAAGGGACACAAGGAGAAATCTATGGCCAATAGAGTTAAGGACAATAAGAAGGCATTTTTAAAGTATATTAGGAACTGTAACAGGATGGCTTGCCACAAGGGCTGGAGAGTCCAAGGCTAAGCCAACCTGAGTACAGAATGGGTCCCACCTGAGAGGAATCAGGTGATTACTAGGTAAAAGGTGTCAGGCTTAATTAGTGATAAAGCCCATCTGGGGAAAAAGCTGGAAGGAGGTTCTTATACAGGCTTGACGCTTGGAGCAGGAAGTGGCAGTGAAGGGGGAAGGGGGGCTAGCCCAGGAAACTGCCAATATATCCGTAGAGATTTCAGGGAGCAAGAAGGCTCCTGCAGGGCCTTTAATTTGCAGGAGAAAAGTTCTCCAGGCAGGGAGACCTGAGGAGAGACCCTGACTAAAAGCAAGGAAGAAACTGTAATAGTTCTCCAGGCAGGAACGCCTCACAGGCACCCTTCTCAAACAGCAAAGAGGGTAGAAATGCAGAGAGGGTAGAAGGTTTTGTTGTTGTTGTTGGATTAAGATATTTTCATAGAATCATAGACTTTAAGGTCAGAAGGGACCATTCTGATCATCTAGTCTGACCTCCTGCACAACGCAGGCTACAGAATCTCATCCACCCACTCCTGTATCAAACCTGTGTCTGAGCCACTGAAGTCCTCAAATCATGGTTTAAAGACTTCAAGGTGCATAGAATCTTCCAGCAAGTGACCCGTGCCCCATGCTGCAGAGGAAGGCGAAAAACCCCCAGGGTCTCTGCCAATCTGCCCTGGAGAAAAATTCCTTCCTGACCCCAAATATGGCGATCAGCTAAACCCTGAGCATGTGGGCAAGACTCACCAGCCAGACACCCAGGAAAGAATTCTCTGTAGTAACTTGAATCTTACCCCATCTAACATCCCTTCACAAGCCATTGGGCATATTTACCACTAATAGTCAAAGACCAATCTCATTATACCACCCCCTCCATTAGCTTATCAAGCTTAGTCTTGAAACCAGATATGTCTTTTGCCCCCACTACTCCCCTTGGAAGGCTGCTCCAGAACTTCACTCCTCTGATGGTTAAGTATCAGGGGGTAGCCGTGTTAGTCTGTATCTACAAAAACAACAAGGAGTCTGGTGGCACCTTAAAGACTAACAGATGTATTTGGGCATAAGCTTTCGTGGGTAAAAACCTCACTTCTTCGGATGCATAGAGTGAAAGTTACAGATGCAGGCATTATATACTGACACATGGAGAGCAGGGAGTTACTTCGCAAGTGGAGAACCAGTGTTGACAGGGCCAATTCAATCAGACAAAGCAAGACGGGTACCCAGAAATCACCTACTACAGGACAGGCCCAACAAGGACAATAACAGAACACCACTGGCCATCACATACAGCCCCCAGCTAAAACCTCTCCAGCGCATTATCCACGATCTACAACCTATCCTGGAAAATGATCCCTCACTCTCACAGACCTTGGGAGGCAGGCCAGTCCTCGCTTACAGACAACCCCCCAACCTGAAGCAAATACTCACCAGCAACTACACACCACACCACAGAAACACCAACCCAGGAACCAATCCCTGTAGCAAACCTCGTTGCCTACTCTGTCCCCATATCTACTCTGGCGACACCATCAGAGGACCCAACCACATCAGCCACACTATCAAGGGCTCATTCACCTGCACATCCACTAATGTTATATATGCCATTATGTGCCAGCAATGCCCCTCTGCCATGTACATTGACCAAACCGGACAGTCCCTCCGCAAAAGAATAAATGGACACAAATCGGACATCAGGAATGGTAACATACATAAGCCAGTAAGTGAACACTTCAATCTCCCTGGTCATTCTATTACAGATTTAAAAGTCACTATCATTGAACAAAAAACCTTCAGAAACAGACTTCAAAGAGAAACAGCAGAACTAAAATTCATTTGCAAATTTAACACCATTAATCTGGGCTTGAATAGGGACTGGGAGTGGCTGGCTCATTACAGAAGCAGCTTTTCCTCTCCTGGAATTGACACCTCTTCATCTATTATTGGGAGTGGACTACATCCACCCTGATTAAATTGGCCCTGTCGACACTGGTTCTCCACTTGCGAAGTAACTCCCTGCTCTCCATGTGTCAGTATATAATGCCTGCATCTGTAACTTTCACTCTATGCATCTGAAGAAGTGAGGTTTTTACCCACGAAAGCTTATGCCCAAATACATCTGTTAGTCTTTAAGGTGCCACCAGACTCCTTGTTGTTTCTCTGATGGTTAGAAACCTTCGTCTAATTTCAAGTCTAAACTTCCTGATGGCCAGTTTATATCCATTTGTTCTTGTGTCCACATTGGTACTGAGCTTAAATAATTCCTCTCCCTCCCTGGTATTTATTCCTCTGATATATTTGTAGAGAGCAATCATATCTCCCCTCAGCCTTCTTTTGGTTAGGCTAAACAAGGCAAGCTCTTTGAGTCTCTTTTCATAAGACAGGTTTTCCATTCCTCGGATCATCCTAGTAGCCCTTCTCTGCACCTGTTCCAGTTTGAATTCATCCTTCTTAAACATGGGAGACCAGAACTGCACACAGTATTCCAGATGAGGTCTCACCAGTGCCTTGTATAACGGTACTAACACCTCCTTATCTCTACTGGAAATACCTTGCCTGATACAGCCCAAGACCGCATTAGCTTTTTTCATGGCCATATCACATTGGTGGCTCATAGTCATCCTGTGATCAACCAATACTTCGAGGTCCTTCTCCTCCTCTGTTATTTCCAACTGATGCGTCCCCAGCTTATAACAATAATTCATGTTATTAATCGCTAAATGCATGACCTTGCACTTTTCACTATTAAATTTCATCCTATTACTATTACTCCAGTTTATGAGGTCATCCAGATCTTCCTGTATGATATCCCGGTCCTTCTCTGTATTGGCAATACCTCCCAGCTTTGTTTCATCCACAAACTTTATTAGCACATTCCCACTTTTTGTGCCAAGGTCAGTAATAAAAAGATTAAATAAGATTGGTCCCAAAACCGATCCCTGAGGAACTCCACTAGTAACCTCTCTCCAGCCTGACAGTTCACCTTTCAGTACAACTCGTTGTAGTCTCCCCTTTAACCAGTTCCTTATCCACCTTTCAATTTTCATATTGATCCCCATCTTTTCCAATTTTGGGACTTTTCATTTTAGTTAGGACAATTATGACCCCAGATGAGGTGGATTAATGACCGTGACTATACTATTTAACTTTTTTTATCAATATCCTGGAAGAAAATATAAAATCATCACTGATAAAGTTTGAAGATTACACAAAAATTGCGGGAGTGGTAAATAATGAAGAGAGCAGGTCACTGATGCAGAGAGATCTGGATCGCTTTGTAAACTGGGCACAAGCGAACAATAAGTGTTTTAATATGGCTAAATGTAAATATATACATATAGGAACAGAATGGGGGACTCTATCCTGAGAAGCAGTGCCTCTGAAAAAGATTTGGGAGTCCTAGTGGATAATCAGCTGAACATGAACTCCCAGTGTGATCCTGTGTCCAAAAGAGCTAATGCAATCCTGGCACGTATAAACAGAGGTATCTCAAGTAGGAGTAGATAGGTTATTTTACCTCTATATTTGTCACTGGTGTGACCAATGCTGGAATACTGTGTCCAGTTCTGGTGCCCACAATTCAAGAAGGATGTTGATAAATTGGGTCAGGGGGGAGAGATGAGCCATGAGAATGATTAAAGGATTAGAAAACATGCCTTATAGTGATAGATTCAAACAGCTCGATCTATTCAGCTTAACAAAGACAAACTTAAGGGATGACTTGATTACAGTCTGTCTGCTTTGATACTTGGAAAGATACTGGAACAAATTATTAAACAATCAATTTGTAAGCACCAACAGGATGATACAGTTATAAGGAATAGTCAGCATGGATTTGTCAAGAACAAATCATGCCAAACCAACTTCATTTTCTTCTTTGACAGGCTTACTGGCCAAGTGGATACAGAGGAAGAAGTAGGTGTGATATATCTTGATTTTTAGTAAGGTTTTTGATACAGTCCTACATGATATTCTCATAAGCAAATTAGGGAAATGTGATCTAGATGAAATTACTATAAGGTGGGTGAACAGCAAGTTGAGGACCATACTCAGAGTGGTTGTCAATGATTCACTGTCAGGGTGGGAGAGTGTATCTAGTGGGGTCCCAGAGGAGTCTGGTACTGTTCAGTGTTTTCATTGATGACTTGGATAATGGAGTGCAGATGATAATTTGCAAATGACACCTACTTGGGAGGGGTTGCAAGCACTTTGGTGGACAGGATTAGAATTAAAAACAACCTTGACAAATTGGAAAATTGGTCTGAAATGAACAAGATGAAATTCAATAAAGATAAGTGCAAAGTACTACACATAAGGAAGAAAAATCAACTATACAACTATAAAATGAGGAATAACTGGCTAGATGGTAGTACTGCAGAAAAGGATCTGGGATTAAGGTGGATCACAAATTGGATGAGTCAACAATGTGATGTTGCAGCAAAACAGGCTAATATCATTCTGGTGTGTATTAACAGGAGTGTCATATGTAAGACACAGGAGGTAATTGTCCCAATACATTCAACATTGTCGAGGCTTTAGCTGGAGTACTGTGTCCAGTTATGGGTATCTCACGTTAGGAAAATGTGGAAAAATTGAAGAGAGTCCAGAGGAGAGCAACAAAAATTATAAAAGTTTACAAAATCTGACTTACAAGGAAAAGCTAAAAAAAATTGGCATGTTTAGTCTTGAGAAAAGAAGACAGAGAGGGAACCTGATCAGAGTCATATTAAGGGCTGTTCTAAAGAGGACTGAGATTGATTGTTGTCAGAGCCAGCGCTTCCATTTAGGCGACCTAGGTGGTCACCCAGGGCACCAGGATTTGGGGGGACAGCAATTCGGCGGCGGGGGGTCCTTCCGCGCTCTGGGTCTTCGGCGGCAATTCTGCGGCGGGTCCTTCACTCGCTCCGGGACCTGCCGCCGAAGTGCCCCGAAGACCGGGAGTGCGGAAGGACCCCCCCGCTGCAGAATTGCCGACGACGACCGGGAGCGCAGAAGGACCCCCACCTAGGGCGCCAAAAACCCTGGCGCCACTCCTGATTGTTGTCCATGTCCACTGAAGTTAAGACAAGAAGTAATGGGCTTAATCTGCAGCAAGGAGATTTAGGTTAGATATTGGGAAAAACTTTCCAACTATCAAGGTAGTTAATAAGCTTCCAAGGGATGTTGTGGATTCCCCCTTTATTGTAGGTTTTTAAGAACAGGTTGGACAAACACCTATCAGGGATCGTTGAGGTTTACTTGGTTTTGCCACAGCACAGAGACCTGGACTTGATGACCTCTTGAGGTCCCTTCTAGCCCTACATTTCTATGAATCTATAAGTACCTACACTGGGAACAAATATTTAAATTGGGCTCTTCAATCCTGCAGAGAAAGGCATAATATGATCCAATGGCTGGAATTTGAAGATGGACAAATTTAGACTGAAAATAAGGTGTACATTTTTAATGGTGAGAGTGGTTAGCCACTGGAACAATTTACCAAGGGTCATGGTGGATTGGATGTTTTTCTAAATGATATGGCCTAGGAAGTATTTTGGGGGAAGTTCTATGGCCTGTGTTGTACCGGAGGTCAGACTAGATGATCATGGCTGTCCCTTCTGGCTTTGGAATCTATGAATTTATGTGAATGACCTTGACGTTTATTTCCATTTTATATGCACAATCTGTACGTGAGATGATTTAACTATGCATTTTAATTACATTTCAACTTAATTTAATGACTTTACCATTTGGTGGCATTTCTCTCTCTTGTACCTGCGCCCGCTTGCACGCTCTCTCTCTCTCTCAATGCTCGTTGGTTGGGGAAAAAAAGTAAAAACAAATTGCAATTTTTTGTGGGACAGTTTGTTTTGAAGTTTTGACAAATCAGACTCCAGGGCATTAAGCTGGGCACCCAGAAGATGAGGAACACACATAGTGATCACCTGTAAAAAGTTTGGTGTAAGAAACGTGCTCACTATCACATAGGAAATCAGCCAGTTCCAGTCTCCCACTTCAGCTCCCAGTCTGTCGGTATGCCAAGCCAGTTCCAATTTTCTCCCATGCTCCAAGTCCAGTTTCTCTCTTCCCTCACTCCTACCCTCCAGTCCCAGTATTCTACCCCTTCTACTCCTCTCTCGACAACTCTGGTACAGCTCCCATCCCGTCTTCCATTAAGTTAGGCTCCTACCTCTTCTATGCTTCCTGGGTACCAGAAAGGTGGGGAGAGTGTCACTGAGAGCACAGGAAAGACAGGTTCCCTGGCCTGAGCAGCCAGTACCTGCAGTTGCAGGGAAAATCCTGCTGAGGCCTAGTAGCTTTGGGCTGGAGCATGCTAAGTTTCTGTGGGGATGGTGCATGTGCACTGTGGTCACATCTTTGAGCATGCTCAGTGCATACAGAATCATCAGGGAACTTAGCAGCTAAACTCTAAGAAGTCTCTTCTAATGGTATGCAAAATTAGAGTTTTCAAAGGCTTATAACTGGGCCAAATTTTCATGGGGACAGCAAAAGGCACATCCCTGATAAAAAAGGAACCCCAGTCAAATTTCAAGTCCCTCCCCCCAAAGAATGGGGACACTAGAACTTCTCAACTAAACTGTTTATAAGACTTTTTTTTAACATGGTGTGACAGACCCAGAGCAGTGGGGTACAGGAGTCTGGTAGAGGGCAAATATACTGGTCACTGGATGAGTAGTTTTCTGTTTCCTGAGTGACCAGAGCAGGGGCTGCACTAGAGTAATCAGGAACCTGCTAGAACCAGTTAAGGCAGGCAGGCTAATTAGGACACCTGGAGCCAATTAAGAAGAAGCTGCTAGAATCAATTAAGGCAGGCTAATCAGGGCACCTGGGTTTTAAAAAGGAGCTCACTTCAGTTTGTGGTGGGAGTGTGAGGAGCTGGGAGCAAGAAGCTGAGAGTGAGAGGGTGTGCTGCTGGAGGACTGAGGAGCACAAGCGTTATCAGACACCAGGAAGAAGGTCCTGTGGTGAGAATAAGGAAGGTGTTTGGAGGAGGCCACGGGGAAGTAGCTCAGGGAGTTGTAGCTGTCCTGCAGCTGTTACAGGAGGCACTATAGACAGCTGCACTCCACAGGGTCCTGGGCTGGAACCTGGAGTAGAGGGCGGGCCTGGGTTCCCCCCAAACCTCCCAATTGACCTGGACTGTGGGTTCTTCCAGAGGGGAAGGTCTCTGGGCTGTTCCCCAACCCACATGGTGAATCTCTGAGGCAAGAAAATCCGCCAATAAGCGCAGGACCCACCAAGATAGGGGAGGAACTTTGTCACACTGGTGTCAAGGGTGGGATTTTGGGGTGCACAGCGCGGCGGAAGAAGGAGGGTGATTTAAAACAAACAAACAAACAACAACAAAAAACAAACAAACAAACAAACAAAAAGGAGAGGGTTTATTTTTTTCACCACAATGGATGATGTAGTGCGGGCACTGATACAAGCTACGGCGGCCCAGCAGGAGGCTACCCGTGTCCAGGCAGCCGCCCAACAAGAGGCAGTACGGCTGCAGCAAGAGACTAATCGCCTGCTGATGGACCAGGCTGCTCAAGACCGAGCTATGTTGCGGGAACTGGTAAACCAGGTAAAGTCCCTTACAGAGCTGAATCGCGGCCATGATGGGACGCGGCTCATACGGGCCAGCCATTGGCTGCAGAAAATGACATGGGAGGATGATGTAGAGGCATACCTTCTGGCCTTTGAGAGGACAGCCCTACGAGAGGCCTGCTCTCGAGATCAGTGGTCTGGCATCCTTGCCCCATTCCTGTGTGGGGAGGCCCAAAAGGCCTACCATGATCTGCCTGAAGAGGCTGCGTCAGACTACCCCCAGCTGAAAGCAGAGATCCTGGCCAGATCTGGGGTAACGACAGCAGTGCGGGCCCAGCAGTATCACAGTTGGAGGTACCAGGAAGACAAAACCCCGCGGTCCCAATTGTATGACCTCATCCATCTCGCAAGAAAGTGGTTGCAAACAGAGTCCCGGAGTCCGGAGGAGATACTTGCGGTTCTGGTCATCGACCGATACATGAGGGGACTACCACCAGACCTTCGTGCCTGGATAAGCCAGAACAAACCCTCCACCTATGACGAGGTTGTCGCCCTGGTAGAGAGGCGAAGGACAGCGAGGGAGCTGACCCGACCAGTTAAGGAAGAGGCACGCAGGGTTAAACTAGCAGCACCAAGCCCTAAAGTTCGGGTGACTGGGCCACCAGGAGGGCCCAGGTGGAAAAAAGAGAGAGGCTGAAGGCCCATCAGAGGCCACAAAGAGTCGGAGCACTGAGGGAGAAGAGGATCGTGATGTTAGACTGCCCAAACCAAGAGACCGGGGAACGTCTAGGGCTCCATACAGATGTTATGCCTGCGGGGAGTGGGGACACATAGCTGCACAGTGTCCCAATGCTGAGGAGCCTATGCAGTGTAACCTGGGGAACTGGGCAGATCCATGCTCCCTAATCCACCTTGTGGGGGTCTCACTAACCCCACATATGTATACCAGACAAGTGAAACTAAATGGGGTAGGGACCACGGCACTGGTTGATTCGGGGAGTGCTATCACGCTTATCTCAGGGAAGCTCGTGAAGCGTAGTCAGCTGCTGCAGGCTAAACGTACGGGGATAACATGTGTCCATGGGACAGTTAGTTACTACCCCACCATTCCAGTAAAAATCGAGATCCAAGGGAACACTACTGAGGTAGCAGCAGGTGTAGTCCCTAAACTCCCATACCCGGTGCTCATAGGGAGGGACTTCCCAGGGTTTGGAAACTTACTCCCAGTAGGGGGATTGGAGAAAGATGTGGACCCTAAAATTGGTGAGGCATCCACAGCAGACTATCAACCCCCAATCTTCTCTGAAATATCCCCAGATTTGTTCTCCACTCCCAGACAGGGTAGAAAGACAACAAGGGAAAGAAGGGCAGCTAAGGCCTTGGGAACCCGAATACTGACCCAAAGCCAGAGGGTTGCTCTTGTAGGTAGGCGGACCCACGCAGCTGAAAAGGAGGCCACGCAGGAGGGAGAAGCACCTGAGTCTGACCTCCACCCTAATGCTTCTGAACCAGTAGAGGCAACAGAGACTGGGCCCCTAGATCTTGGGCAGATTAGCCCCGGGAGAGGAAAATTTGGACGGGACCAGGCAGAAGACCCAAGGTATGACAACATTAGGAAGGAGGTGACTGAAATAGATGGGGTCCCCGTGGAAGGAAAAACCCAGGGACCAGGACCCTACTTCATAATGAAGAAGGATCTCTTATACCGGGTTGCACCAGTACAGGGGCAGAAGGTACAGCAGATCCTAGTACCTCAAAAACACCAGAACGCTGTATTAAGTCTTGCTCATAGTCATCTTTTTGGGGGGCATTTGGGGGTAGAGAAGACCTTGGCACGAGTGCTACGACGGTTCTTCTGGCCCGGAGTACATGAAGAAGTGCAGAGGTACTGTGCCTCCTGCCTGTAGTGTCAGCTGCACAGTCCCCGTCCCCACTTGAGGGCACCTTTAGTACCCCTTCCCATCATAGAGGTCCCCTTCGAGCGAATAGCCATGGACCTAGTGGGACCCCTGGAGAAGACGACTCGAGGCTACCAATATATACTTGTTGTTTTGGACTATGCTACTCGCTACCCAGAAGCCGTCCCCCTGCGGAACATGGCCTCTAAAACTATAGCCAAAGAGCTGGTGGGGATCTTTGCCCGAATGGGGCTACCGAAGGAGGTATTAACCGACCAAGGAACCCCATTTATATCGAAGCTAATGAAGGATCTCTGTACGCTGCTCCATATACATACCCTGAGAACTTCGGTCTACCATCCGCAGACTGATGGGTTGGTAGAAAGGTTTAACCAAACCCTCAAGGCTATGATAAGGAAGGTGGTAAGTCGGGACGGGAAGGATTGGGACACCCTACTACCCTACCTTATGTTCGCTATCCGGGAGGTACCACAGGCCTCAACTGGGTTTTTCCTCTTCGAGTTATTATACGGGCGTCACCCCCGTGGCATAGTAGATATCGCCAAAGAGATCTGGGAAGAGGAACCCAATGAGGGGAGAAATATAATAGAGCATGTAATGCAGATGCGAGACCGGATAGCCCGGGTTACCTGTATTGTACGGGAACATTTGGAGAAGGTACAGGAGGCCCAGCAAACCCATTACAATCACCAGGCAAAAGTGCGACAGTTCCAACCAGGGGTTCGGGTTATGGTGTTGGTACCCACGGCAGAAAGCAAGCTTCTGGCCCAATGGCAGGGGCCCTATGAGGTGGTTGAACCCGTGGGGGAAGTAACCTGCAAGGTGTGGCAGCCAGGACGCAGAAAACAAGAACAGATTTATCACGTTAACCTTCTGAAACCCTGGCATGCACAAGAGGCATGCATAACGGTCCAAAAAGACCTAACCCAGGAAAACAAGCCTTCCAAACAGGTGAGAGTGTCTCCCGATTTAACACCAGACCAGAAGAATGAGGTGTCTGAGATGATCTTCCGGAACCAAGATGTGTTCTCGACAAAACCGGGTCGAACAACCGAGACATATCACCACATCATCACGAACCCTGGGGCCAGAGTAACAATGAGGCCCTATCGGGTGCCAGCAGCAAAAAAGGGAGGAAATAAAAGCAGAAGTAAAAAAAATGCTGGAGTTGGGAATCATCGAAGAATCCCACAGTCAGTGGTCCAGCCCAATCGTGGTGGTGCCCAAACCTGATGGCACCACAAGATTTTGCAATGACTTCCGGCGATTAAACAAAGTATCCCAGTTCGACGCGTACCCCATACCTCGCATAGATGAGCTAGTGGACCGTCTGGGTAATGCCCGGTACTTGACTATCCTAGACTTGACAAAGGGGTACTGGCAGATTCCCCTTGCAGAAGACGCAAAGGAAAAGACTGCGATCTCTACACCAGAGGGTCTTTTTCAATATACTGTCCTCCCTTTTGGACTACATGGGGCCCCAGCTACCTTCCAGCGCTTCATGGACAAGCTATTACGCCCGCATAACAGTTATGCTGCTGCCTACTTGGACGATGTGGTCATTCATACCACAGACTGGGAAACCCACCTGGAGAAGGTGGAGGCAGTCCTTGATACCTTCAGGTGAGCTGGCCTTACAGCAAACCCTGCCAAGTGCGCTGTAGGGTTTACAGAGGCCAAATATCTTGGCTACATTGTGGGAAAAGGTCTGGTAAAACCCCAAGTGAACAAGTTAGAGGCCATCCAAAATTGGCCCCGACTAAGTCGCAAGAAACAAGTCCGGGCGTTCCTAGGTGTGGTGGGGTATTACCGATGATTTATCCCCCACTTTGCCACAAGGGCAAGCCCCCTGACAGAGCTAGTGAAAGCCCGTGGACCTGATCTGGTGAGATGGTCTGACGCAGCAGAGGAAGCATTCACAGACCTACCGACTGCCCTCTGCAGTAACCCTGTACTGATAGCCCCTGATTTCACCAAGGAGTTTATCCTGCAGAGGGATGCATCGGAAGTAGGGTTGGGGGCCGTTCTATCACAGATGGTCGGGGAGGAGGAACACCCAATTCTATACCTCAGTCGGAAACTCCTTCCAAGGGAACAAAAATATGCAGTGGTGGAGAGAGAATGCCTCGCTGTAAAATGGGCCATGGAAACATTGCACTACTACCTGCTCGGGCGCAGATTTGTCCTCGTGACCGACCATGCCCCTCTTCAATGGATGCAGCGGAACAAGGAGAAGAACACAAAGGTGACCAGATGGTTCTTATCCCTCCAACCTTTTCAGTTCCCTGTGCAACACAGAGCAGGGAGCCATCATGGCAATGCCGATGGCTTGTCACGTGTGCACTGTCTGGCGTCCCAAGCTGCCCAACCCCTTGGCGTTGAGCAGGGGGGAGGGATATGTGACAGACCCAGACCAGTGGGGTACAGGAGTCTGGTAGAAGGCAAATATACTGGTCACTGGATGAGTAGTTTTCTGTTCCCTGAGTGACCAGAGCAGGGGCTGCACTAGAGTAATCAGGAACCTGCTAGAACCAGTTAAGACAGGCAGGCTAATTAGGACACCTGGAGCCAATTAAGAAGAAGCTGCTAGAATCAATTAAGGCAGGCTAATCAGGGCACCTGGGTTTTAAAAAGGAGCTCACTTCAGTTTGTGGTGCGAGTGTGAGGAGCTGAGAGCAAGAGGCACAAGGAGCTGAGAGTGAGAGGGTGTGCTGCTGGAGGACTGAGGAGCACAAGCGTTATCAGACACCAGGAGGAAGATCCTGTGGTGAGAATAAGGAAGGTGTTTGGAGGAGGCCATGGGGAAGTAGCCCAGGGAGTTGTAGCTGTCCTGCAGCTGTTACAGGAGGCACTATAGACAGCTGCAGTCCACAGGGTCCTGGGCTGGAACCTGGAGTAGAGGGCGGGCCCGGGTTCCCCCCAAACCTCCCAATTGACCTGGACTGTGGGTTCTTCCAGAGGGGAAAGTCTCTGGGCTGTTCCCCAACCCACATGGTGAATCTCTGAGGCAAGAAAATCTGCCAATAAGCGCAGGACCCACCAAGATAGAGGAGGAACTTTGTCACAATGGCAACACCCATATTTGTTTCCCAACCTCATTCTTGGAAATGGTTGAAGCTTTTTGACTGAAACTTCCCAAAATAGTTTTGCCTGGGGTCAAACAACTGGCATGGAAAATTTCAGCCCAGGTAGTTAAAGTTTGGCAAAGTTATAAGCAACAGAAAACAGCATCTTATGATGGAAAGCATCAGTCAACTTTAACAGGCAGTGTTGCGAACTCAAACTATAATACTGCGGGGCCAGTCCTGCTCCCAGTGAAGCTAATGGGCGATTCAAGTTGCCTTTATTAGGAGTAGAAACAGACGACATGTGAGCTGCAATGCTGTCTGGCATTGTGCTAATTAGCACTAATAAACTGAATCAAAGTCCTGAACTTTGAGACACTCTGGACCCTATTTTGAAGCTTGGACCCAGCTTAACAAAAACGACATTGTGGGAACATCCTTGTATTTTTAAAGTTCTTGATTTTGTCTTTGTTTTAATATTCTGCATGTGTTTGTAAGTAAATATATTAATTAAATCTGTTCTGAATGAATATTTCTAAAGAATATAGATACTTTTCCTGTCATTAATGGACTCTTGAAGCAGACTCTCTCTACTGCAAAGCCATATATATTCATTTTACAATGGAATAAAGCCAGTTAAGAACATACTTTAATTTTCAGATACATATAAAATATTCATCTTTTAAATACTTTTTTTTTAAATATAATTCATGAGAGAGGAGGGAAGGGGAAGACATTTGAATGCTTTATTCCCCCAAATATGTCTTAGTAAAAGGCTGCACTTAAAAGTGCCTATATTTATTTCTCAAAGTGGTTTCATAATTCTCTCCCAAGATTAATGAATTACAAATTATACATGCTGAAGTACCTGTAGGGCTAACCTAAAATCAGGCAATCTGTGGAGTAATGCCTCAAATAGCTGCAAATTAGTCATTTCAGCTTCTCAAGTGTGATAAACCCTTTTTCCAAACTAGGCTTCTATATATGTTGAAATATATAGACAATGGTTAATTTTTAAATAAAAGAGAATATATTGATCTCAAAACAGAACAGTATTCGCTTTAGATAATGCTCTATTTTTCTCCATGACTTTTAATAATCACAAACACTTTATTTACCTATTTTCTTAAATGTGTTTACACATTTTTTATATTTTATCACCATAAGAAAGCTCGACTGATTTTTAACCTTTTAAAAAGCCTCTGTGTATCCATCATCTTTAGCTTTTTTCCCCTTTAACTGTTAAAAGAAAACTGCAGTGTAATGTATATGTTGGAAAGCAGTGACTCTGTAAAGGAATTAGGAGTCATAGTAGACAAGCAACTGAATATGAGCTCCCAGTGTGATGATGTGGCAAAAAGGGCTAATGTAATCCTACTTACTGCTCCCTTGTTCATATATTCAAGGAGTTGGGAGGTGATTCTACCTCTGTATAGGTCAGTGGTTTTTGAACTTTTGAGCTGAGTTACAATTTATGGTCATCTTCCCCCCAACCGAGACAAAAATAGACACATGCAAAAGTATGCTTGATAGCCTACTTATAAACCTAACAGATTGACCTTAACAGAACTTTAAAAATAAACGACCTACACCTGTAAGTTTCAAATACACAGATACCTAACGTGAAGGGTGTGCCTGTTTCTCTGCAGACAGTTTATCAATTTGTGGTGAGATTTTTGAAACAGTCACTCTGAGGTTGTCCTCCACTTCCAGTCTCAAATGGTACTTTGTCTTTAGCACAGCCAGTGAAGAGAATCCAATCTCACACAAATAAGATGAACCAAACGGTGAAAGAGCTTTGATTGCACATTTTGACAAAGCTGGATATTCTGAGCCAACTTTCAACCAAAAATCCCGCAAACACAGTTTTTTACATTGAATTTCCAGTGTCCTATCACTCTGAAGTTCAGTCAGCTTCTCCTGAATGTCATTTGAGAGATGGGACAAGGTCACTGCCTAAGCTACAAAAGGTTGGATAATCTAGTCATTCAGGGGTGCATTTCCTTTGGGAAAATATTTATCCAAACTGGCTCTGAGAGAAGTCAAGTGATTCCACGGCACTCAATAGTTCAGATTCTGTTTCATTGGTAGCATCAGTTAACAATGGGAATGGAATGCTTAAACCAGTTTCAATCTTTGTTTTCCAGAGATCTAGCTTTCTCTTGAATGCAGATATCTTCTTGTGCCTGTCAAAAATAGTACTTTCCTCTCCTTGCAACGAGACATTTAGAGAATTCAGTTTGTCAAAAATATCAGCAAGGTAAGCCAAAAGCACAAGCCCGTGGGGATCACAAAGTGTGTCTGTGTTACTGAAATTCAAATCCACTAAAAAAAGTTGAACTTCATTTCTTAGTTCATAAACGCATTGCAACACTTTCCCCCTGGATAGCCACCTGACTTCAGTGTGAAACAACAAAGCAGCATGCTCCACTTCCATTTCTGCGCAAAGTATTGCAAAGAAATGTGCCTTTGTAGGATGCATCTTGATAAAGTTCACAATTTTAAAGGAACTTAGAACATCAGTAAGTTCCCAATCCATGTTTTGAGTTGCAAAGGCTTTGCGGTGTATCATATGATGAATCCATGATATAAGTGGAGCAATTTCAGACACTTCGGCTTTCAAGCCTGCCCTACCTCCAGACATAGAAGGGGCTCCATCTGTGCAGATTCTGATGCAGGCTTCCCACTTCAATTCATGAAAAGTTAGGAAGTCATCAAAAACATTAAACTGTTCAGATCCAGTTGCACAAATCTTAATTGGCTTGCAGAATAAAAAATCTTCCAATATTGATATTTCATGAGAGTATCAAATGTAGGCATATTAAATGAGCTTCTTTTGATATATCCATTGTTTCATCCTACTGGATTGCAAATAATTGGATTGCAATCAACAGATCAGCAATGCCTTTTTATTTTCTGACATGTCAGATATTTGGCAGCTGACTGTGTTGTCTGACAGCGGGATCATTTTTAACTTCTCTGCTGCACTGTCACCGAGCATCATCTTGCAAATGTCAATTGTAGCTGGGAGAATCAGCTTTCCCCCAGTTGTGTAAAGCTTTTTTTTCTTGGCAACTTGTGATTCGCAACTTGATATGATGCTTTTAAAGCTCTTGCAGGGGTGGATACCACATTTTTCATTGTGTTTTTTGTTTATAAATTTCTTGAAGTTTTCATTTGAAAAAAAAAATCCGTTCTTTCATACCAGCTCACCATGGTTTGTTTCAAAATGGCATCTTAATTTTGTTGGCTTCAAGCTATCATTTGCTAAAGTTACTGCACACACTACACATTGAAGCCTACTTTCTCCATTAACTGCAATGGAAGTGAAATCAAAATCCAAATATGCTTCATTATATGTTCTTGTTTCTGCAGATTTTTTCTATGTATCAACTTTAGCCATATCAGCTTCTGGCTTTCATTTTGGAACACTCCCACCTTTTGGCAATAAGTACAGATCAATGTTCCCTCTAATTTTTTATATCCATGTGGAATGAATTTTATTATGTGCACCAATATGGAGGTGATGTGTGTCAGGGATGAGGCCGAGGGGTTCGGAGTGTGGGAGGGGGCTCAGGTCTGGGGCAGAGGGTTGAGGTCTGGGGGTGTGAGGGCTCTGGCTGGGGGGTGTGGGCTCTGGGGTGGGGCTGGGGTTGAGGGGTTCAGAGTGTAGGAGGGGGTTCAAGGGCTGGAACAGAGCGTTGGGGTGCGGGGGTGGGTGATGACTTCAGCTGGGGGTGGGGCCAGGGATGGAGTTTGGGGTGCAGGCTGCCCTGGGGCTGGGGCCAGAGGACTCCCCCCAGCCCTCTCCCTGCCAGCAGCAGCGAGCTCTGGGGGAGGGGCAGAGGCCTGTGGCAGCCCTGCATGCCCCAACTTGCTCCCCTCCCCAGTCCTCGCCCACCCCTACCTCTCTCCTCTCCAGGCCCCTGTGGCTGCGTGGCCCTTTATAGCCTGTGGCCGAGCACCTTAGAGGGAACTTAGATACCGATCCATTTTTCACCACAGAATCATATGAAAAAATATCAAAGTCACCAGCAGAATAAGCACTGCACAACTGCTTATTGTAAGGACAGCATATGATACTGAACTGGAAGGCGCAGGGGCAGATTAGGGTTTTGTGGGGCTCTGGACCAGAGCAAGTGGGGACCCCTACCCATCCGTTCTGCTTAAAGTCCCAGTGCCTCCTTCCGGTGCTCCTGCCGGGGAGCAGGGTTGGGGCATGGGGGCTTGCTCCACCCACCCAGTGCTCCAACCGGGGAGTGGGGTCAGGGGCTTGTCCCGCTCCACCTGTCCAGCAATCCTGCCACTCCCCGGCCGGGTGAGCGGTGCGAGGCAAGCCCCCATGCCCCGACCCCACTCCCCGGCAGGAGCACTGGATGAGCAGAGTGAGGCGGAGGTGCACCTATTTTTCCGGGGCCCCAATTGGCTGGGGCCGCTGGGCAGGGGGCCCATTGGTCCAGTGGCTAATCTGCACTGGGAAGGCAGGAAAGGTAGTTGCTACATAAATAATGGCCTGGTGGCGGGCGCTCCCATACTCCCTGGAACGTTCCTCCATGCCCCCCGGGGGGGGCGATCCTCAAAGTTTGAAAACCTCTGGTCTAGGGCATAGGTGAGACTGATACTAGAATACTGTATACAGTTTTGGTGTCCACATTTAAAAAAAAGTTAGAAAACTGGAAAGCGTACAGAAAAGAGTCACAACAACGATTCAAGGGCTGGAAGAAATGGCTTACAGTGGGAGATTCAGAATTCAATCTGTTTAGCTTATCAAAAAAAGAATGAGAGGTGACTTGATTACAGCGCATAAGTGTACTCTCATTCATGGGCAGAAAATACTGAGTGCTAAATGGCTCTTAAAGCTAGCAGAAAAAGGCACAACAAGAACCAATGGGCTGGAAGCTGTAGCCAGATAAATTCAATTTAGAAATGAGGCAAACATTTTTTACATTCTGGGTGATTAACCATTGGGAAGTGATGGATTCTCTGTCTCTTGAAGTCTTCAGATCAAGACTGGATGCCTTTCTGGATGATAAGCATTAGCCAAACACAAGTTATTGGGCTAAATGAATGAAATGTAATGGCCTGTGATATACAGGAAGTCAGATGAGATGATTTAATGGCTCCTTCTGGACTTAAATTCTGCGAATCTTAAACTCTATAAAGTGTTTCTAATTGCTACATCTATTACATGGCATCATTCTTGCAATGCCACTTGTGGCTATTCTGCCACTCTTACTGCTGTGCAGTGAGGAGGTTGCTGTACACTGATCCCTAACAGAGAAGCACCAAGTAAATCACCCCAGCCCTGTACCAGCATCTTTATGGATGGATCAGAACATACAGGAATTGCTGGATGGGATCAGATCAGTGGTCCATCTAGTCCAGTATCCTGCCTCTGTCAGTGGCCAGGAACTTTGGCCTCAGGAAAAAAAAATGTGTTCACTGAAGTAGGTCAATGCCAAAAAAATCTTCAAGTTCATCACTGCCTGAGGTAAAGTTTCCTTCTAACTTCCATAAATGAGAGATTTGTCATGAGGAATCTTCAGACTCATGGCTCATCTTCAGACTTAAGGCAGGAGAAAAGACTTGGAAGGAAGGAATGAAAGAATGATTAAGGAAGGGGGAAGGGGAAATGGCAATATTGTAGAGTTAGAGAGTAGGGAAATAGGTTGAAGGGAAAAGAGAATGGGTCCAGGTGGTGACTGAGCCAATGGAAACCCAATAACTGTAATAGGTGAAAGGCACAGATCATTTTGGGGCCAAAGGGTCATACTTGGAGCTGAGGTGGGGGTGGGGGGAGGAGAGTCAAAGCAGAGTAAAAGGGCTATGTGGGGAAACAAAGAGCCAGAAGACAAGAAATAAAAGGGAACAAGGAAATAAATGCACAGAAAGGGGAGAGAGAATGAACAGGGCTGAAAAGTGGGAGATGGAAGCAGAGAGAAGATTTTTAAAGAATGGGGAAGAAGAGAAAAGAGAATACACACAAAACCATTCACTGCTAAAAGTTAGTAAATTCTCAATATTTATTTTTATGAATAATGCATTTTAGGGTATGTAGGACTGTGGTGGGGCAGCTGCCCCACGCCCGGAGAGTGTGGGCTGCGGCAGGCCCGGGTGCCTGCATATCCCAGCAGCCAATAAGAGAAGGGCTTGTTGCGAGCCAATCAGAGCCCAGATTGGGGACAGCAAATCAGGGCCAAGCTCAGCCATATAAAAGACTGCTCAGGGAGAGAGCAGTCAGTCTGTCCCAGGCCTTCAGAGGGGAAGGTCTGTCTCCAGAGCTGGGAGGCCAGCACCACGGACAGCGCAGTGCAGGCCAGCCTTGGAGAGCGGGAGAAGGTCCTACTCCGTAGCCTGCCAGGCGGCAGGCCTTGAAGGAAAGGGCCTAGCGGGAAGAAGGGCCATTGGGGAAGTGGTCCAGAGGAACAGACGGAGGAGGAAGGAGAAGGAGGACAGCGAGGCTGTTGCTAGAGGGCCTCTGGACCAGGACTCAGAGTAGTGGGCGGGCCTGGGTCCCCCCCCTTTGTTCCCCTTGGCAGTACACCCAGCCATAGGCCGCAGGGAGCGGCCAGCTGAAACTACACCAGATCCTGGACTGTAGGGATTGGACTTGGAGGTTTAGGACTGTTGATCATCCAGCCCCCGGAAGGGGGTGTGAATGGACAAAGGGACACTGTCGGAGGGCAGTGTTCCAGAAGAGGACACCGTGCGTCGGGAGCAATGTGGGTCCACACGCCAACCAAAGGCAGGACAACAGACGGGACACCACCAGAAGGGGGCACTCTACTGAATCGAACCAATTCCCCGAGATGACCAGTAGGAGGCGCCGCGGTGGTGAGTCCCAACATTGTCACAAGGACCTTGAAAACAAGTTTGAATTTTGAAGCATGGCACAATGAAAAGCCAGTGAAATGCCTTAAAAAAGGAAGGATGACAAGGTCAAACTAATGGGCGGGGAATAATTTTGACAGCAATATTTTGATTGGACTTGGTGAGTCAAGGGTAGCATTAAAAAACCCAGGAAGACGATATGAAGTAGTCAAGGTCCAAATGACCAGGGAGTGGATTCAGTCATTGGAAAGAAGAAAGAGGCCTGAATTTTAGAGATGTAAAGTAGCAGTAAGACTGTCATTGTCTGGAGGTAATGAGGAGAAGAAGCAAGAGCCGTCAAAGATGACCCCTTTGTAGGCATGGGTGACAGGGAGGTGTTGTCCACAGCAGTGGAGTATGAAGAAAGCAGAAAAGTTTAGGGAGAAATAATCAGAAGTTCAATTTAGACCATATTGAGTTTGAGATTACAGACATCCATCCAATAGTGCCAAGGATAGTCAAGCAATGGTTGCTGCTCCCCCCCCCCCCAACCCCAAACTGTCTGCTGAGAAGGGGGGATGCTATTAAATGCAGTAGCATGAAAATTCTCAGGATCGAACTCTTGGCGTGCTTTAAGTGCTTTTATAGCTCTCTGCAGCTGATCAGATTTTTCACCCGTGTGCATATTCCAGTACTAGAAAATCTGTGACAGCATCGCTGCATATAAAACAGAAGGCACTGCTGGTTCTAGTCAGCAGCCAAATGGACTTGAGGGCTTTATTTAATATTCTGTGTGCATATTCTTAAAACGTCAGTGCATATTTTAGACACTTCGCTGCACTTCTGTGCGTCACTTCATGTTTTTAGTTTTTGTTCTGAAGTGCAAATACATGAGACGCCACTGAAAAAAACCTGCGGTTGCCACTGAACTGGTTCTCTAGCTTCTTTTGATTCATCATAATAGCTCATCATGGCAATTGTTTCTCTATATGCGTATGCATTCACTTTGTGGTGAAGGTTGCTGAGTGAGGCTCATCTTCCCTCAAGGGGAGAGCCACTTCTCTTTTCACCTCCACTCCCACAGAAAATGTGTGTAAACAGCCTTTGTACCCTGTCTAATATAAGCTCCTACACTTATGACAAGCTGTATAGATTGAGTACAGTTCAAAAGGTTTGCATACTTGGTCTCATTTTATGTCAGTATACACTTAGAACTCGAAAGGCAGCGTGAAACCATTAACTATGGGAGATACCTGTACAGTGTTCTACCATCTTAGTTAACAACAGCAACTTTAGAACAACCTCTATTGGAACTTGTTACAAAACAAGGACACACCCTGTAACTCTGACAAATCTTTAAAACACCTACACAAGCAGGTACACTTCCTTACATAGGTACTCTGTTTCAGAAAGTGGTCAATTGACTGATCTGGGTCATCACCCAAGAGGAAGTCTGTAGGTTACTTATCACCAAATCTTTTCTCCGCAATCAGCTTTCTGCTCAATTAGCACTGACAGCAGGAGTCAAATGTAACCCCAGTGCCTAATAGGGAGACATCTCTTTAAAAGATCTATTTGGGGGGTGATGGGTAGGAGTGAGTTGTGTCTGGATCATTGTTGCTAGGCAGATGCATCACCTGAACCCATTCTCTTTTCCCTTAGCACTCCACATCTGGAAGTTTCTGGAATTGGGTGTGGTAATTTTGGGTATGCTCAATAGGTTCCCTGTAGCTGGATTCAGACTCCATGAGGACAAGCAGTTAGGGCAGCTGAAGCATTTTGCAGCAGGTTAGTGATATTGTTAACCCTCTAACAGGGAAGCCCTGGCAGCCTTCATTATAGAAAGGCAAGAAACACTATAAATACTTTGCTGCACAAGACTGTATCGATGCTGGTAATGGGACTATAAATAACTCATATGAAGTTACCACTTACTGGACAGAGTCTGAATGGTTTCTGGGGCATCAGAGCATGGGGATGGAGCGTACCCTATTACACAAACAAACCAACCTAAGGACAACACAGTACCATCTGTACTGCAATCATTACTCCAGTAAGTGAAGTTTAGTGTCCATTGTAATAATTTGCAGCATATTAGTAAATACCTGAAATATTAATTTTAAATTAGTGAAGACTTGGTAATAGGAGTCTCGTAACCTTTTGATTTGGTCTGGGTGCAAAATGCAGGAGTCATTAATCACAGGTTCTCTACTCATGTGGCTATGTGAAATGTATAATAAGAAATTAAATTGGTGAGTCACATGTAGAGATGTGAAGACTCCATTCAGTATCTAAATACATGGGGTTTGGATCAAGTCCTTAAATCCTAGTTTATTTTAAAAACAAACAAAATAACTGTGTACCCATGGTGCCTGATTTTTATAAGCAATCTTCACACCAATGGAAAATAAAATAGGCAATCAAGAAACCATGTTTTGATAAATGGGGTATCTAATGAAATGGCAAAAGACTCTTAGGTATGCTATTATCACACATTTTAAATCTAGTCTAAAAAGTCTATTAGGGTTGCCAACTTTCTAATCGCACAAAACCAAACACCCTTGCCCCGCCCTTCCCTGAGTCCCCACCTCCACTCACTCCATATTCCCCCTCCCTTCATCGCTTGCTCTCTCCCACCCTGACTCACTTTCACTAAGCTGGGGCAGGGGGTTGGGGTGTGGGAGGGAGCAAGGGCTCTGGCTGGGGGTGTGGGCTCTGGGGTGGGGCTGGGGATGAGGGGTTTGAGGTACAGGATGGGGCTCCAGGCTGGAGCCGAGGGGTTTAGAGCGTGGGAGGGGGTGTGGGCTCTTGGAGGAAGTTTGGGTGCATGAGGGGGCTCAGTGCTGGGGCAGGGGGTTGAGGTGTGGGCTCGGGGAGGGAGTTGGGGGCAGGAGGGGGTTCTGACCTGGGGCAGGGGTTTGGGGGGTTACCCCAGGCGGCTCCCGGAGACGGCCAGCATATGCAGCTCCTAGGAAGAGGGGCCAAGGAACTCTGTGTGCTGCCCGCAGGTGCTGGCCCTGCAGCTCCCATTGGCTGTGGTTCCCAGCCAATAGGAGCTGCGGAGCTGGCACTCAGGGTGGGGGCAGCGCACATAGCCGCCGTGACTGCCCCTGAGCTTAGGAGCCAGACATACCGGCACTACCAGGAGTCGTGCGGAGCCAGGGCATGCAGGGAGCCTGCCTTAGCCCCGCTGTGCTGCCAACTGGACGAGAGCTGCGAAGGTCCATTTTGGACTGGGCATTCCAGTCAAAAACCAGATGCCTAGCAACCCTGAGTCTAGTGCCAAGTCTTTTTACACAATAGCTTTCTATGACCGCAACAATTGCTTAAGGCAATGAAAGCATGGGACTGTGAGATGGTGAAGCAGGTCCTGCACTTATCCTGAGGCCATTAACTCTAGGGAATTGTTAACAGACAAAGGAGTAATAAATCTGGCATGCAGTTTAGAAGCTCTGTACACTACAGTAGAAGAATATACCTTTATAGTACTTTCCCCCCCTTTCTTTTTCTCTGCTTGGTAGAACTTGGTATGCTTGTATATTTCAACATTTAACCTCATGTTTACCTGCATAATTTTGGGATTGGATACATATAATCTGTGACAGGGGCTCTCAACCTTTAGAATTTTGCCCCACCTTTAGAATTTTTTTAAATTGGAGCCCCTTCCTCCCAAATTTTTTTAGTGGGTGGCATTGCAACCTGATGCTTGGCCTGGAATACTTTTACTATAATTACTGAATTATTAGGCTCACTGCAATGCCCCCCTCCCATGAAAGTTTGATAACGCTTCCCCCATCCCCCACCCCCCGCGTTGAGAAATTCTGATTTATGAAGTCCAGTGTTTATGGCTCAAAGTTTCACTGAGCCTTGACCTGACTTCTAAAACTATAGGCAAAAATTTTTGTATTTTCACATCCCAGCTGCTTTTATTATGCAAAAATTCATTTTCATTTGTGAATTTCACTTATGTATGCAAATTGTATACTTATACAATTAGTTTACCTTATTTGTGTGTGCAACTTTAGAGCCAAAAATTGTAACTTTGTTGGAAATTTGGCCCTATTTTTGTATATGTCTGCTGCTTTTAACCGATATATGGGACTCTGGGAGGCACTGTGGTTTAGTAAATGGGGAACTGGGCTGCAAGTAGGATTTCTGGGTTCTTTTCCTGGTTCCGCACTGACCAGTTGTGATCTTGGGCAAGCTGCTGCCCCTCTGTTTCCTTATGTGTAAACTGAGGGTGACAATACTTTTCTTTGTTTTGAAATCTATGGATGAAAAGCAAAGTTAATTATTATGAAAGGATCCTTTGGATAAATCAGAAGGTGAATAAGTGTAGTAAAACTACTAGAAAGTTATACTTAAGTAAAATTGTATATGTTGGAATACATGTATACATATGGGCTCAGTCCTGCAGGTTGCTAAGTGCCTCTCTTAGAAGAGGCTCAGTGTATTGCAGGATTGGGCCCTAACGGTACATACATATACCCTCTCTGTGCTGGCATTTGTGGCATATGCTGGCAATCTGATCTGGGTAGTCTCAACTCATTTCAGATAAACGCCGTTATTTCAAATTAAGATACATTACATTAAATAGACATTGCTAATGAATTTTCCATGTAAAATATTCCAAAGCTCTGAACAGTGTAATCTTGACAATCATATATCCTGAAATAGTCAATTGCATTCAGAACATATTTTAATATGACATACTCAAAGCCACAGTGTTATAAGATTTTAAAAAATAGGCTTAATAGGGAGTGAGTTCCACAATCTAGGAGGAGGCTTGGTGTTCATTGTTAAACAATCTAATACATGATTCAGGCCTAGCTATTCAGAAGTAGAACAGAGAACGGGCTGGGGTTTGCAATTCTCCAGCGGTTCTCAACTAAATAACAAGGGCATCTGTCAAATAGACAATCAAAATTGAATAACAAAATTTCAAAACCAATCCATTGTGTGGCAGAATATTGTGAGACTATTGTGAGAATAAAGTGTGAATATTAGCAGGGTTATGTAATGTTTCAGCCAACGAGATGGACTGCCGTGTTTTCTGAAGTGCTTGATGTTGTGTTATAATTACTTGTGGCCAACCCATAAGGACTGAGTTATAATTTACTAATTTAAACAAAAGTAAAGCCAGAATTTTTTTAAAAAATTAAGATTAACAAACCAGTGATGCGTGATATGTGTCTTTCAGATACACAAATATAGAACTAAACCAAGCAGAGATGGCAAAGGACAGACTGCACTGTAAATCTTCTTGTAAGTCTAAACAGCTTTTCTTCTCTGCTTGATTTTTCTTCTAATTCAAAAGTGTCTAGATTCCCACTTAGATGTAGGAGGGCAACTGATGAAGTGGTCTGCCTGAATAGCCAAGAATCAGTGAGAACCTTACTGTGAAATCACTTTACATCAATGAAAATCCTTCCTGTGTAATAACAAAATACTAAAAAAAAAAAAAAAACCCACCTTTCTCTGCCTCATCAACTCAATTTTCAATTCTTATCTGGAAATGTATTCTTTTTCCTTTGCTGCCATGCCCCCCATCCACCCAATGTTTTCTTTCTCTGGGATAAATAGCTACAAACTTAAAATATTAACTCTCTAAACCATTTTATTTTTATATATTTTTTGCATGAAAGATGCAACAAAAAATAAAGTTTTATTAATTAAGAACCATAGGGCAAAAGAAATGAGGAATTTCTAAACCCATGATGTATTAGAAGAGTTTTACTAATGTTGGGATTGGTACAAATATTTGACAGTGCAGAGTCCTTTTTTAATACTCCTTTAGGATTGACTCTTGTAGCAGAAATTCAGAGAACTTTAAGTTGACACTGGCAATTATTTGGAGCTGCTTTTGAAACACTGCAATGTCATTTTCCTTCTATTCTTTGCCTCTTGTAACAAAGGAAGAGCAGAGGATTCCTAATAACAGAAAATGATTGCCAGGAGAGAATAACTGTGTTAACTCTTGGGAAAGAAAGTAGGGGAATTGGACTATTGCAGTGTGTGATTGAACACCAGCACAGTCAAATGACTTCAGCAGGTAACTCCCAATTACATTCAGTGTATTCACTGATTTACAAAGTCCAGAGTGAAATTGTAGTGGGGAAACAAGTGACTCATGCTTAGAGCCAAAATAAGGAGAGGGAAATGAAACCCATAGACTTTAAGGTCAGAAGGGACCATTATGATCATCTAGTCTGACCTCCTGCACAACACAGGCCACAGAATCTCACCCACCCGCTCCTTCTAATAACCCCCTAACCTATGTCTGAGCTATTGAAATCCTCAAATCATGATTTAAAGACTTCAAGGTGCAGAGAATCCTCCAGCAAGTGTCCCGTGCCCCACACTGCAGAGGAAGGCGAAAAACCCCTAGGGCCTTTCTGCCCTGGAGGAAAACTCCTTCCCGACCCCAAATATGGCGATCAGTTAAACCCTGAGCATGTGGGCAAGACTCACCAGCCAGCACCCAGGAAAGAATTCTCTGTAGTAACTCAGATCTCTGTAGTAACTCAGTACATCCCATCACAGACCATTGGGAGTATTTACCTGCTAATAATCAAAGATCAATGAATTGCCAAAATTAGGCTATCCCATCATACCATCTCCTCCATAAACTTATCAAGCTTAGCCTTGAAGCCAGATATGTCTTTTGCCCCCACTACTCCCCACTGGAGATCTCCTTTTAAAACAAAGTTTGATGTAAATCTGCCTCAGGTCAATCATATCTGACCTTTAATTTTGTTTAGCAGAGAAAGGTTCACCTGCTTTTGGAAGTTGAGGCCTTGCTGAATGTGAGAAATTAGAAAGGCTGTACTCTAATCTATTTTGCTGCTGGAGGCCAGCACTGAGCTGTTTGTCAGGTTAGGTATTTTCCATGCCAGGATACATTTTTATTCCAAAGTGGTGAGGAATAACGAAGACCATGTGTATCCGATCCTTTTCTATGCACACTATCCAATTCCAATTAAAGAGTTTTTCCACTGGGAAAGCCATTGGGAGTTGGATTAGGCCCTATGTTAGCAGAAACTAGCAGAGACCTATTATAGTATTAGGGCTTATAATCTGTAGACTGCAATCTATTTTAAAGGCTGTACGATCACATGCATTTTAGAGATAATAATACCTAGCACTTAGAGGTTCCGTAAATTCTTTACACCAGAAGCAGCTATCATTGGTCTGTGTTTAGATGGGGAAACTGAGGCATATACTTACAAGTTGTGAAAATTTGTGTAATGGTATTTAACCACTAGAAACTAGCACTTTTGAGCAAGTGTGACATTAGAGGTTAGTGTATATATTCAGCATAACAGGATGAATCTTATTTGCAGAGTATTCATAGATTGAGGGGATCACTATGATCATCTATTCTAATATTTTGTATTGTAATACTACAGACCATAGAACTTCCCTGAATTAATTCATGTTTGAACTAGAGCATATCTTAGGAAAAACATTCAATCTCGATTTCAAAATTGTCAATGATGGAGACTCCACCACAATCCCTGAAAAGCTGTTCTAATAGTCACTGTTATAAATTTGCATCTCCATTTTCAGTCTGAACTGGTCTAGCTTCAACTTCCATCGATTGGATAATATTATGCCTTTGTCAGCTAGATTCAAGAGTCCATTATCTAATTTTTATACTCTATGTAGGTACTTATAGACAGTGATCATGTCACTCTGTAGCCATCTCTTTAAGTTAAACATGTTCAGTTTTTTGATTCCCAATTCTTTAATCACTCTCATAGCTCTTCTCTGAACGCTCTCCTTATTGAATTGTGGACACCTGAGCTGGATACAGTATTCTGGTAGCAATTGTACCAGTGCCAAATCCAAAGATAAAATAATCTCCCTACTCCTATTCGATATTCCCCTGTTTATACATCCATTCATCTTTCAGCTCCAAGCCACATTACGATAATGCCAAAGCTGTCACGCAAGGGTTACTGAAAAACACCAGATAAGACAGACAAGACTAGAGACAGTAAAATAGGAGAAACAGCATAGACAGGCATCCATTTAAAAGAAATCCCTGTAGAACACTTCAGCTGCATAGAACTTCTAGCAATAGATTATGAGATTCTTAAACTCCCTTCACCACAAAATTGTCCCTCTAGGTTCTATTCCTAGTTCCCTCCTCTTATTACTTTCTATTTTTAATTTTTTTATCTCATCAAATGTTTTAACTCTATTCTCTGTTTGATTCCTAAATCTGACTCCTGGCTATGTCTACACTGCAGCTGTAGCTAGGCAGTGTAGCCTAGGCAGGTATCAGGGCCGGCTCCAGGCACCAGCCCACCAAGCTTGTGCTTGGGGCGGCACCTGGAGGGGGGCGGCGCGGCGCTCCGGCTCCCGCCGCCGGGGAGAGCGGAGCCCCGGCCGGGCACTCCGCCCTCCTCCCAGGGCTCCGGCCGCCCTCCCCCCCCCCGGCGCCCTCCCCCCGGCCGGGGAGAGCGGAGCCCTGGCTGGGGCTCGCCGCCCTCCCCCCGGCACTCTGGCCGCCGGGGAGAGCGGAGCCCCAGCCGGGGCTCACCGCCCTCCGGCCGCCCTCCCCTCCCCCCCCCCCCCGCGCTGGCCCTGGCAGGTATACACTCGAGCTTGTGCTCTAAAAATAGCAATATGGACATTGCTGCACAGGCTAGCCATCTGAGTTTGGACCCCGGGGTCAGGAAGGCTTGTACGCAGGTGGCTAGCCATGCTGCTGCTTGAGCTGCAGCGTCCACACTGTTGTTTTATCACATTAGCTTGAGCAAAGATAGCATGTCTGTCTGTCTGCCTGGGCTGGAGGCATGTTCTCAGCCTCTGTCCACCATCTCCAATTCACTGTCCTTCAAACCAACTTCTCTTTTCTCCTAGTCTCTCTTCTATGCCTCCATTTCTCTATATATCAATTGATTCCTCAAGTATGTTTTGATGTTGCTCAGGCCTATAATCTCAGTGCACTCTTTTGACTGACTTTTCCTTTCCTTTCCCTTCTATTTCAAATGTCTTGCCGTTTCCTCTTTACTAGCTCAAAAATGTATATTTTTCCTCCTTGTTCTCACTGTTAAACCCTTGTCTGTGCCCTGGACCTTTTCTGCCTTGATTCTCCTTCTGGCCTCCCTGCCTTGCTCATCTCACCACTCCACTCTGTCCAAAATGCAACTACTAACACCCTTTTCCCCTGTTCTGACCACATCTTCTCCATCCCAAATTCCTCTGACTTCCTGTCTCATAATGCATGAGATCCAAGGCTGTCATCAAAAGATATTATACAATCTCAACCTCACCTGCATATCTGCTCTCTCCCCCCTCCTCCCCCCATTGACTTTTCCCGTACTCTGCTTTGTTTTTTATTTTGCTGCCCCTTACACCTGGATCACTGATCATCCCATCTCTACCCCCCACCCCAATTCACCAACCACACATGGTCTTCTCCTAATTTCTTCCATTCACTACTCCAAGTAATTCTTCCTCCCTGATCTATTTTCCTGCTCCTGAACTGTTATCCCACGTCTTGCTTTATTTAGATTAGAAAGTCTTCTGGAGCACAGACCATGTTTTTCTATTTTTGTAAAGCACATGTAAATTAACAGTACTATATAAATGATTTTTAATAAATATACAAAAGCTGGTATTTTTCTTTATCTAGATCACTCTTCTAGGCATGGTGCCCCCTGCAAATGGTGGAAGCAGAATGATGTGAGATTTCACTTCTTGCAATCATCTTTCCTCTGATTCCCCACGCAGCCTATGAAAGGCTGCTCAGCACGTGAGCTGTTATAGTATTATAGCATAAAGCTGTATGGCTGCAGGAAAACAGTACCCTATATTTTAATCTCAGTGCTTTGCAATATGGATATATTTTTTTCCTCTAGGTTACTTCAGACATGATATGAAATCACTTATTTGCATATGTTTTCAATCATTTTGAGGTTCTTGTCAGATTCTAATAAATTCTTCTCAGATCACCACTTGCTTTCATACAATGGGACATATGCCAGATCTAGACATTTAATTTAAAGCTTTTAACTAATTTTTCTTGAACTTCATTAAACAAATTTATTTCTGTGAATCTCTAACTGATTACCTTGCATTTTTCTAGTGAAGGAATAAATTATTATAAAAATAATTGGACAATAGGGAAGTAGCACCTCCAAAAAATATACCTCTCAACATTCATCAGAACCCTTAGCCCATTTCATCCCTCTTTATTATTTTTTTTAAATAAACTTAACTGCGGAGATTGTGCCTTCATTTCTGTTGAAATAATATTTCTTATCGCCATTACTGTTCCGAGATGCTGCTGCTTTGGAACTTCTAAAGGTCCTGGGAAAGCATGGAAACCAATTGATTTGACTGGTAGGATTGGAAGTGCACCTTTAGGGAGGGAATGCTATAATTAAAAGCAATCTCTTGGTTAATTCAGGTGTATCTATGACTTCTTTTAAAAAAAAAAAAAAAAAAAAAAAAAAAAGATTCCTGTCAGTCTTTGGCCAGGAGAATGGTGGTTCCATAAGAGACCTCAAAGGTCGGGGGAGGAAAGAGTTAAAAGGAATGTGGAAATATAAAGGCAAAGGGTAGTTGGGGCAGCAGAGCTGCCTGAAGAGGCTGCAGCAAGAGAAGGCTGGTGAGGAGGGGTGGAAAAAGAGCACCTGTGCACTTCCCTTATTTTCCCCCTCCTTCTCCCCCCCCCCCCAAAAAAAAAAGAAAAAAAAGGAACTAGAGCAGTTTTGGAGAAACATCTCCGTCAACAACTCCATCCAGTGACTGCTTCTCACGTGGTCAGAATTTAAGCCACACTATTTCCTTCTGCATCTATCTGCATTCCACTCAACTCCCCTTTACATAGATAACTGGGCAGGAGAGAGGGCTGAGGAGGAACACTGCAGGAGCGTTCAAAAGGCCAGTTCCTAAAAAAGGAAAGAATCCAGCAAGGACCCCTAAATGTGCAAAACTAACATAACAATGTTTCCAAAACCACTGAGAATGGGCATTTACTCACCTCACCCTAACTCTTCTGAACAGGGAGAGTGAATAAAAAATGAGGGCAGCCAAACCCTAGAACTAGAAGAAAATAAGGATATTTAAAAAGCAAGGGTTTCTTATAAGTTTGAGTCTCTGTTGCTCTGAATATGCAGCTTTCTGCTGTGCTTTCCAATAATTATCACTGTATCATGCAACCCCCAACTCTTGGCAGCACCTGATGACTTAACTGAAAAATCAAAGTGGACTTCAAACATATTGTTAAATATATCTGGAACATAAAAAGTAAATACTGTATGAGGGGCACTAATGCTATTTGGCCAACTCCAGAGATAATTCTAAAGGAGTCTGAACTGATGTAACTCTCACCATCTTCTAGGATTAGTATTCACAGGTGCATTTAGAAGCCCTTTTTTAAAAAAAAGGAATAAATTGTACTTTAATTTATAAGAGTGCTTTGGAAATCTTTACAAGGAAAGATAACTAAGTAAATATTAATTAAGCCATTAATACTTGACAGAGCACACTGGCCCATTTTTCTTTCTTTGAAAGAAACTTATAGGAGGTAAGAAAAGACTCCTATAGTAAGTCTTCTGGAGCAGATAAAAACCTTCATAGTTTTTCAAAGACCAAAGATGTATGATGTCATTCTTTGCCGGTCTTGTGCTGATGGCATGGCTATCTGTGGCATACAGTCCTTAAGTTTCCCAGTGTATTTTAAAGCTAACAAAAAATAATTCAATTTCCAACAAATGTGAATTCCAAGGCTTTTATAGCTACCCTCAATGGTTGTCTAATATTACTGTCAGCAATGCATAGAGAAGCTGTGCTATTCAGCATACAATGAGTTTGTGCCAATCATTCCATCACCTGCCTCAAATTACAGCCTATTTTCACATATTTGGATTTTAGTATCTGCCCTTAAATTGGATCATTGATTCTTGACACATCTTTGGTTTGCACTTACTATCTTTTAATTGAATGAGAATGTGACTTTCATGTTAAAGGTTTACAGTCCTAGCTGTCATTCACAACAAAGAACTCAGGACTTCTAAGACATGTGGCTTGTTGCTTTCAGATTTTCAAATCATCATGGTAATACAGGTACAGAACATATCGGGGATATACAGAACACCAATGAAGGGCATTTCTTGCAAAAACAAGCTTCGGACAGAGCACTGCTTTCATGACCTCCTCCCGCCCGTTCCTTCCGATTTTGGAACAAAGTTCAGGCAGTGCTTTATTTTAAGTGTTCCATCACCAGGATGAATTAATTGTTGTAACTGACAGTCTTAATACCTTCACTGCCCATGTGAGGGGCACTAAGGAGATGTGGCCAAATTCAGACATCAGTCTAAGCCAGTGGTTCCCAAACTTTAACAGCCCGCGAACCCCTTTCACTAAATTGTGAAATCTCGTGAACCCCCTCCTAAAAATGAATATTTTCAGGGATTTAAGTTTAAATTTCCTCAGTGTGATGGATGCCCCAACTGCCCGGCCCAACTCTCCCTGGGGCTCGGGCTGCCAGCCCTGAGTGGGGAGCGCTGGGGTTCGGGCCGCCGGCTCCCCCCGCTGACGGGGGCAGGGCTCGTGCTGCCAGCCCCAACTGCCCGGCCCTGCTCTCCCTGGGGCTCGGGCTGCCAGCCCCATGTGGAGCGCTGTGATTCAGGCTGCCGGGTCCCCCGCTGATGGGGGCAGGGCTTGGGCTGCCAGCCCCAACTGCCCGGCCCTGCTCTCCCTGGGGCTCGGGCTGCTAGCCCCCCACAGAGCGCTGGGGTTCAGGCTGCCAGCTCCCCCGCTGACGGGGGCAGGGCTCGGGCTGCCAGCCCCAACTGCCCGGCCCCGCTCTCCCTGGGGCTCGGGGTGTCTGCCCTGCAACCGGGTCCCACCTGCTGTCTCCAATGCCCGGGGTCCTCTGTCCGCCATTAGTGAAATTTTTCTGGTGAACCCCCTGTAATGTTCTGTGAACCCCCAGGGGTTCGCGAACCCCAGTTTGGGAACCACTGGTCTAAGCTGATGTAACTCATACCTTCTTCTGACCCTACTCAGTGTGTAAATTGCACTCTTGGGACCTGATCCGAAGCCCATTGACCTTAATGGGCTCTGGATCAGACCCTTAGTCTTCTTTATATGCCTACCCACTTACAAATTTGTAGTTTACACTCCCTTATACATGACCCATTAAGATGGCCCATTGAATCCAGTTGACTATATGGGAGCTTCTGTAATTTACCTGTTGATAGCTGGAAGATAAAGGTGTGTTAGGATAAGTAATTACAAAGAGGGGGAAAGAAGGTGTAAGTTAATGTGGTAGCTGGACTGGAAACTACTGCTCACTCTCATTGCTGGTGGCTATTTGGTCTGGAGTGCTTGTTTAAGATCCCAAAATTCATGTTCCAAACTTAAAAAACAAACAAAAAACACTTTCAGAGTCTACAAGCTACAGAGCTTGCTGGAGGATAAAACTGAACAAGCAGTTAAATAGCTTGGCAATAGCTTTCATTGAATGGAAGATAGTCAAACTACAAAAACTGCTGGCTCATTTATGTAAGCAGAATAAACAAAATAAAAAAAAAACTGCTGGAGGTAGGCAATTCTTGGCACTACCTAGTTTTATCATTTTTAAATGTAGATGAAACCACACGTTTATCTATTCCCACCTTGCTATACATTTTGGTCAACAGCAGTCCCTTTAGTTCTGTAAGGTAATAGTGTTCTTCAGAATCTGTGCAGGGACATCCCAATAGACAGATACTGGCAAGCTTGAGAAGCAAGTGGGTTTTAGCCCACGAAAGCTTATGCTCAAATAAATTTGTTAGCCTCTAAGGTGCCACAAGTACTCCTCGTTCTTTTTACTAATGCAGGCTTGTTATGCTATGGTTTATAGCAGGGGGGGCTTGTCAGCCCAGGCAAACGAGGCCCAGCCTAAGAATTTCCAAAAGCTACAAAATATATTTTGCATATTCTTATTTAATTGATCAATATATACCGATTGAAGGACAAACCGTGACTTGATTTAAATGTCACAACACCAGACAGTTTGAAAAATGTAGTGCTGAGTGAGGCTCAATTCTTGGTATAGCTAATAGTGCCTCAATAAGCTGCCTTGTTACCATAGCAATTTACCACATCCAGGAGACTCTTTAGAAGGGTGTTGCTGTGTTACTGCAGCTTGGTGAGGCCCTGGCAGGAGTGTAGCAGATAAGCCCAGGCTGAAGGGAATTTGCAGGGGGTAGGGATGGGGCTTGGGCCTCCTGTATGGGCCAGGGTCCATGCATGTGTCTAAGGAGCCACCACCAAGCTCACCAAAGCTGGAAGTCTGATTACCTATTGTAGTTACATTGTATTCAAACAATTCTTTCATAGATGCTCATTGGGACCACAAAATAGTGAGAACAATCACAAACAATGGCCCAGCATGGTGACAGGACATAGAATGCAAGGTGGAATATGTGAGTCTTGTAGAATGATCTGAAAGGCAGTGTGACATTATCCAGGGTACAATCTGGACTGCTGAACAACAGTCCCCTCAGTTCTCCAACCTGGGGAGCCTTTCTCACTGCTCTGCTATGAGAGCTACCACTCCTGGTCTGCTCACACACAGCCTCTAGCATGTAAGTTACTTCCAATTATAGTGTATGAGTGCTATAGCACTGGAGAGCAATGCCGGCAAATCCCCCATCCTAGATTTCCCCCCCGAAATTTACATCTTGTCCAGGAGAGAGCTGGGCAGTACAATACAAGCTCATATAAAGTATGTCATTTTATTAATAGAAACTGATACGCACAAATCCTGTTATCCCAAATGGAGTTTCCCAAACACTTCAGTCCAAACACACTGGTTGAGATAACAATACAAACAAACTATAAAAGATAAAGTGACTACAAATAATGACACATAAAAGTCAGAATTGCTTACACTGCTCTACAGCCAAAATGCTTCTGAAATAAATGTAGTCAAACTTTACTAATTCTGGGTCACTGAGAACGAAAATGATGCTTAAAATTGTTGATTGGCTTTAGTTTTCAAGATATGCTATTGGGTCAGTATATACGACCCTTGACTTGGGAATGGCGGAGGATAAGTGAGTTCTAAAGGGAAGGGATCTCAATTTAAACCAGAAATGACTAAAATACATCTTTGACTGGATCTATGAATAAATCTATGACTGGGTTTGGACAGTACTTGCTTTTTAGGCAAAACAATGAATGATGCAATCTGAAGCTGGTATTGCGTCATACATGATATGAATTGCATCATGTTATTCCTAGAAGTCATGGATGATGCAATCATAACGAAGCTTACATCACTCTGCTGAACAAATTGCCCTATATCAGCTCTAGAAATCATACAGTGTCGTGCTCTCTTCTTTGTCAGTGTTTGATTTTGCAAAGGGACACATTTCTGTTTAGCCAAAGTGATCAGAGATGCCTCGTACTTGTGTGAACAGTGCAGATAACTTCTGCTATGTTTGTGGTGAAGTGACTTTTGCATCACAAAAGCGCAGTATAACCACTATGGTTAAGAAAGCCTATCACCTTTATTTTGGCTGCAAAATTGGAGATCAGGACAAGAGGTGGGCCCCATATATATGCTGCAACACTTGTGCAACAAATCTTCGCCAGTGGTTGAACAGGAAAAGGAAATCTATGCCTTTTGCAGTGCCAATGATTTGGAGAGAGCCAACAGATCATACCAGCAATTGTTACTTCTGCATGGTGCCTCCAGTTGGGAAAGGTGTGTCAAAGAAGAAAAAGTGGACTGTGCATTATCCAAACATTCCATCGGCTATACGCCCAGTACCCCACGGAGAAGGACTGCCGGTTCCTGATGCACCAGAATCATTCTCACGTGAGTCAGACGAGGAAGAGGATGAAACTTCTGGTCCTGAACCATCAATGTCACAGGACCCACATTTTCTCCCATCCTCCGCCTCTGAACCACACCTCATAACACAAGGTGAACTGAATGACCTTGTCAGGGATTTGGAACTACCCAAGAGTAAGGCAGAGCTGTTGGGCTCCAGACTACAGCAGTGGAATCTCCTGGCAGGTGATGTTAGGGTTTCCATGTTCCGTGACCGTCAAAAGGATCTTGTCCCATTCTTCTTCATGGAAGGTGATCTTGTAGCCTGCAACAACATCGATGGTGTGATGGCAGCCCTCAACATCGTTCACGATCCAGATGAGTGGAGACTGTTCATTGATTCATCGAAGACGAATCTTAAAGCTGTTTTACTGCATAATGGCAATGTTTTGCCATCAATTCCAGTTGGTCATGCAGTCCATATGAAGGAAACCTATGACAACATGAAACAACTTTTGAGGTGCATAAACTATGACCAACATCAGTGGCAGCTTTGTGGCGATTTGAAGGTTGTTGCTCTCTTGCTTGGTCTGCAGACTGGATACACAAAGTACTGCTGTTTTCTCTGCGAATGGGATAGTCGTGCAAGAGATTCCCACTACATCAAGAAAGATTGGCCACTCCGACAGTCATTGGAGCCTGGGAGGAAAAGTGTTCAGCATCCACCACTTGTTGAATCAAGGAAGATTGTTACCACCCTTACAAATCAAGCTGGGTCTGATGAAGAACTTTGTCAAGGCCATTGACAAAACACAAGCAGCTTTCAAGTACCTCCGTGGAAAATTTCCAAGGTTAAGTGAAGCTAAGATAAAGGAAGGTGTCTTTGTTGGCCCTCAGATTCGTGAACTTCTTCGAGATGATGCATTTGACCATGCACTGCGTGGCAAGGAAAAGACGGCATGGAAAGCCTTCCAGTTAGTGGCAATAAATTTTCTTGGAAACAACAAGGCAGACAACTACAGGTTGTTGGTGGAAAACCTCCTCAAGGCATACAAAAGCCTTGGTTGCAACATGTCACTAAAGATACATTTTTTGCACTCTCATCTAGATTTTTTTCCACCAAACTGCGGAGCAGTGAGTGACGAGCACGGCGAGCGATTTCACCAGGACATTGCAACAATGGAGAAACGCTATCAGGGCAAATGGAGCCCATCAATGCTTGCAGACTATTGCTGGACAGTGACAAGAGATGCTCCATTTCATGAATACAAGAGACAAGCCAAGAAGCGCCGAGTAGACACTGAATAGGATTAAACTATGTACATAATAGTTTTTTGCCTTTTGTTTCATAATAAATTTTATTTATATAACCCTTTTGCTGATTTTTAAAGTGTTACATAAACAGGACAGGTGAAATATTATCATGTAAAGCAACCATAAACACATGAAAAGACCTAGGTTTACAATTTATGATTAAAACTCTACTATCTACACAATATACATAGACATAAAATGTAAAAACTTAAATATTTTAGAAACAGTAGCCAATCAGTTGTTTTAATTGTCATATTTGAATTCAGCACATCAAAATACATAATAAATAGCACATTTTATCTCTGAAGCAGACGACTTCTCAAAAATTGTAGACCAGTGTTACAAGAAAATAAAAGTAAAATGCAACTAATGCCTAACTTATGCTAAGTGAATTAAAAGGAAAGTCTCTCTTACCACGTTTCAGCAGTCTTAGGCCTTGTCTACGTTACAGAGTTTTGTCAACAAGATCATGTTGACACTCAAAAAGTGCTATAATAAAAATTTGTATTGCATATTCACACTTGCTCCCTCTGTCGGCAGAGCGCGCCCACAGTTGAGGCACTATCATTGACAGTGTGAGCAATGCACTGTGGGTACCTATCCCACAGTCCAGCTCAACATCTTCTGCCGCTAGGTCTTATGGGAAGGCAGAGCGGATTGTGGCGCAAGTTGGAACTGGGCTCAATGACCCATGATGCATTGTTTTCTGTCCCAGCATTCCATGGGCTTATGGAATTTTTCAACGGCCCTTGTTTGCTGTGCACCCTGGCATCTTTGTGAGAAGGGATGGATCCTGCACTGCTCTCCTATGCTCTGCTAACTGTCATTAAGACATCGCGGATGGCAGTGCAGTTAACCACGAAGTTCCTAACTGAAGAAGACCGCAGTTGTCTGACATTCTAGGAGCAACTTTAGATTGCTTTTGGCATTCATGGAACAGCTGCAGACAGTGGACCGTTGCTTTTGGGCTCGGGAAACAAGCATTGAATGGTGGGATCGTATCGTTGTGCTGGTCTGGGATGATGAACAGTGATTACATAGCTTTCAAATGCAGAAAGCCACCTTCCTGGAACTGTGTGCAGAGCTCGCCCCAGAACCATGTGCAAGGACACCAGAATGAGAGCTGCCCTATCAGTAGAAAATTGCATGGCAATCGCTGTGTGGAAGCTGGTGACTCCAGACTGCTACCGGTCGGTCACAAATCAATTTGGAGTTGGGAAGTCAACCTTTGGGGCTGCGTTAATGCAAGTGTGCAGGGCAATTAATCGTATCCTGTTACAAAGGACCATGACTCTGTGAAATAGTGGATGGCTTTGCAGAAATGGGTTTCCCTAACTGTGGAGGGGCACACGTTCCAATTTTGGCAGGAGACCACCTTGTGATGGAGTACATCAATAGGAAGGGGTACTTCTCCATGGTGTTGCAGGCGCTTGTGGATTACCGTGGGCATTTCACATCAAAGCGGGGTGGTCCAGGAAGGTGCATGACGCACTCATGACGCACCGGAACACCGGCCTGTATAGAAAGCTACAAGTGGGGACTTTCTTTCCAGACCAGAAGATTACAGTGGGGGATGTTGAAATGCCGATAGAGGTCGTGGGAGACTCAGCATACCCCTTACAGCCGTGGCTCATAAAATCTTACACGGGAAACCTGGACAACAGTAAGGAGCGGTTCAACAACAGGCTGAGTAGATGCCGGATGACAGTAGAATGTGCCTTTGGCAGATTAAAGGTGCGCTGGTGATGCCTTTATGGCAGGTTAGACCTCAATGAGGATAATATTCCCATGGTCATAGCCGTGTGTTGTATGTTGCATAATCTTTGTGAAGCTAAGGATGCTCAGGGGTGGAGTGTTGAGGCAGACTGCTTGGCTGCTGATTTTGAGCAGCCAGGTATTAGAGCTATCAGAGGGGCCTAGAGGGGGGGGCAATTTGAATCAGGGAAGCTTTGAGACAACACTTTGAAAATGAGAACCAGTAATGTATATCTCTGTGATTGGTGCTACAATGTTACTTTACATGTAGTTTTCCTAGGAAGCAATGGTGAAATTTGGGGCCTTACATTCGAGTAAGGAAATGATTGAACTGCCTGTGTATGTATTGGTAGTGCCTGCTATCTTAATTTGTAGGATACAAATAAAGATGAGTTACCATTCAAAAACTTTGCTTTTATTGCCCAAGAAACAACACACACATACACAAAGACACTTGGTGGGGAAAGGAGGTGCCAGAGAAGGGCAGACTTTCAGAGTTGTGTGTAGGTCCAGCTATCATTGTGAAAGTTGTCCGAGGGGTGGAGTGAAGCAGAAACCGAGAAGTCGCAGAAAGTGGAAAGGACTGTGTGGGTGGAGTTTGGGGGGGAAGAGGGGCACTGAAGAGTTCTGAATGTGCTGTAGGGGAGGGTGGGCATGCACCTGCTCAGTCAGCAGCATTAAGGACTTCAGCCTCTGTGTTTGCTCCTCCATGACTTTAATCATCCGCTCAGTAGCATCCTTAACAAACTCCTGATTTTTCTTTTCTGTCCTGCCTTTCAGCTTCCCTCTATTCCTTGCGTTCCCTTTTCTCTGCATTGGCGAAGTTCAGTACCTCCTGGAAAATGTCTTCTTTGCTCCACCTTGGGTGCTTTCTTATCTGTTGGAGACGCTCGCTGGGTGTTCCTCGAGTCCACATCTGCCGAAGCAGAAGGAACAATGCACAGAAGCATGATTAAGTTCATGCACAGCATTGAAACATTTCAGTAAAATACACCTCTGGTAATATAACAAATCACTTTCTCACTGACCCTTGGCAAGCACACATCTCGGTGAACATCCAAAGCATGGTGAGTGTGCTGGAGGGGGGGGCGCTCTATATGGGGGGGAAAGAGCACTCTGCAAGGGTTGAAGTGCAGCCGACTAGGGGGAAATTGTAAAATTCTCCCACACTTTTCTACAGGTGGGGGTCATTGTAGCAGATATCTCACCACTGAGGGTAAGCAGGGAAGCGAGGGTACATCTACTACATGCTTGTGGCTTCCGCCCTGGTCCTTGTGCTGCTCGCCTGTGTGCCGCTTTGGTCCCTGCACAAGTGATTGCTGAATGGGCATGGGAAAGTTTCCTACAATGCGGGAAGGAACCAAGCAGCTCTGCCAAGGAACCTTCAGCAGAGGATTGCCGAGTACCTCCAGGAAACTTTCCTAGAGATCTCTCTGGAGGATTCCTGTGAGATCTCGGCGTGCATCAACACCCTGCTCCACTGCACTGATTAGCTGCAAAGGGAAATGTCCAGCACGCAGAAACACAGCCAGCCTTGTACATTTTTATACCCTGAACCCACCTCCGCACCACACAAACCACAGCCACTTACCAGGCATCTCCTCTCCTGCTTCTTGCTCGCCAGAAAGCAACTGCTGAGACTGGCTAGACACCTCGGGAAGGGTGAACAGTTCCTGGCTGCCTGCCCCACTGGGTGACCCCACCAGGAGCGCCACATCATCGTCTAACTCCACCTCTTTATCAATGACTTCATCCTCCGGGTTAGATCCTCTTTCTGCTGCCTCCAGCCTGCCAAAGTATTCACAGGGTTCTTGGCGGTGGAGATGGGGTCGCCACCCAGGATAGCATCCAGCTCCTCATAGAACCGGCAGGTCTTAGGTGCAGCACCGGAATGACAGTTTGTCTCCCTCGCCTTATGGTACGCCTGCCTTTATCTTCACTCGGCACTGCAGTGTATCCTGATCATAGCCCTTTTCACACAAGCCTCGAGAAATCTGCCCGTAGGTATCAAAATTCCTCGTGGAACTGGGACTGCAGTCTCCTCTCCCCATATACTGAGCAAATCCAGCAGCTGCACAGTGGTCCAAGTGGGAGAGCGTTTGCTGCGATAAGCTGCCATGGTCACCCAGGAAGATGCAATGAAACCTCTCAATGCCACGCCAACAGGAAATGGAATTTCAAAAATTTCTGGAGCTTCTAAGCGGGAGGGGCAGATAGTTGTTTATCTGGCTGCAGGGCAGTGGAGTTCAAACTGCTGACCAGAGTGGTCAGGATGGGCATTGTGGGACACCTCCTGGAAGCCAATTAAAGCAATAAAATCAAGCGCGGTGTCTACACTGGCACTTTGTCGACAAAAATTTTGCGCAAAAAGCCTCGTGTGTCTCGTCAGGATGGTTTTATTTTGTCGTCAAAACAAGACATTTTTGCTGGCAAAACTCTGTAGTGTAGACAAGGCCTTACTGGACCTAGCCCGGCCCTGATTGGCTGCTGGTCTGCACAGCCTCTCTGGCCTGGTTCAGCCCTTCGTCTCAGGGGGTGGGGCACCGCCCCTCCCACTGAATTATTAACTAAATGTTTGTAAATATAAGCAGTCCCATATTACAGAAGGAAATTTGACCCTTAGCCTTTCTAAGGGTCAGATTTCTAAAAGTAGCCTTGAATTTTAGATGCCTTAGTTTTGGATGCCTATCTGTAGATACCTAAGGCTTTATTATAAAGGGTGCTCTTACTGACTCCTTTTTGAGTTGGGGTACTCAATACTTCTGAAAATTCAGGCCCTTAGAAACTTAGATTTCAGAGACGGCAAACTTCAGCTTATTGTCCATAACCATTTCTTCTGGAATGCCAGAACAAGACGCTTTAACTTTCCTAGATTTGTAGATGTTAGTCACAGGAAATAGTGGCTTCTGGATACCGTATGTCTCTGTTCTGTACACAGGGCTGGTGTTATTCTTTCCCGAGGCCTAACAGCTAGTACCGTGGGTAAGAGCTTTGAGCTGTGTGTGAAGCTAAGCGGACAAGAGCGGAGAGAAGGAGGGCAGAAGGAGGCTGCCGCTAGAGTGTCCCATCTGGGTCCCCTCACTTCCCCCCCTTGCATTGCCCCTGGCCACCGAGGAGAGGGGCCAAGACAGACCGCGACCCGCCCCTGAGACGAGGGGCTAGTCTCTAGGGTTGTGGTTGGCCATCGAGGCAGGGGCAAACAGACTCCTGTTAACACCCCCCCCCCCCCGGAAGGGGGTGAGACCAGAGTAGTGGGCAGTGCCGGAGGCAGTGTCCTGAAGCGGCACGGGCCAAGGGATGTGGTGGCCGCGGCTTCCCTCAGCCCCCATTGGCCTGGAGCAGTGAACCGTGGCCAGTGGGAGCCGCGATCGGCCGAACCTGTGGACATGGCAGGTAAACAAACCGGCCCGGCCCGCCAGGTTGCTTACCCTGGCGAGCTGCGTGCCAAAGGTTGCTCATCCCTGTACTACAGTAATACAAATAGACTGACTTTTGAAGGCACACCACTTTCGTCTCTTCCTGGAGAAGCTTTTTCAAAATTCTTATGTGCACTTTGTCACATGATAATGACACTAAGTTTTACGTGTGCGAAACTTCATATGAAAAGGATCTCTTAAATTTTCAAATGGCTTGTTGATGCTCTAATCTTTTAGGAGTAATCAGTTGTTTTGCGTAAATCATGCAAAAACTGGTGGGGGAAAATAATTTTGTGTTTCAAAAAAAAAAAAAAAAAAAGTCCCATTACCACTCTCTCAGGGATTGAGGAGCCACAAAATCTTGCTGGGGTTCTATAGGACCACCACCAGTGATGGTTGCAGCAGGGATTATTAGCGTAAAATAGATAACTAGCTAGGTGCTAAGTAGTTATGTATTCTGCTGACCTTTAATTAATTTACTCTGGTTATCTGACTCACTTTGTACCTAACCCCAATAGCTAACAAATTGGCACCCCAGATGGGATATGAATAGCCCATATCAATCAAACCACGTGATTAACAGAGACTGCAGCCCAGTTAGCAGTAATAGGTGATAGCAGTATAGAGATAAGACTCTGATGGCTAACAGTCTAAGGTGTACAGCATATGCTAGCAGCAAGGCTGTGTAATTGTTTAAAGACTGATTATAGCAGAACACTTTTATAGATGAAACCTCTATAATGCTGACAGAAAATAAAGAACTGCTCAAGCATTTTTTAAAATTTAATATGTAATGGAATATGGATGTGCTTCAGTTTTGCTGGACACGCCCCAAAAAGGATCCATGGAGTTATATTTATAAGTGGTATAGGCAAGATAAGACAAAGGTAAGAAAGGAAAGGAGAATCAAAAGCAGTTCAGGGGCTTCAATATGGCCTGCATGGCCCTTAATAATAAGGTAGTACAGACGAGTAAGGAAATAAAAGAATTAAAGGAAGGATTAAAACTAGAAGAACAAAATAAAGATTTTTTTTAAAAGTATTGAGTGTAAGTACCCTCAAATCTCTTGCTCATAATTTAGAAGAAATAAAAGGGATACTAGGAAGATATCAAAATAGATGTAACCAGGAGAAAGGTGAAAAGATAGGAAGGCAAAGAGAGGCTGAGAACCTACCTTTGCCTGCCTCCCCATCCTCACTACCTCAGTCTTTCCAGCCTTGACCTCCCTCTTCTAGTACATTCTATTTTTACAGACCGTTCCAGTACTTTCTCTGTTTGACCCATCTCTCTTCCTCTCTCTCCTGTACCCCCGCACTTGGCTCAATATGCTGAACTTACTGCTGTGGCTTGTGTATTGTAATGGTTCACTCCTTCTTCACCCCCCTTTCTTTTTCTCTCTGATTCTGAATGGGTTTGTAATGCCCTTATGGAATTCTTTCCTTTCTGGCAATCTCATAATTTTACTTCTGCAGGCTCCCCACTAGCTTATGCATCCCTACTATCTTATTGTCTTTCTTGCCTGTGCCCTCCACTTCCTTCATTTTGAAGGTTAAAAATCATAGTGAAATGGAGCACTTTTAGTATGAAAAGTCTGTAGCTCACTTTCTTACTAAACAGGTGCCCAATGGGAGGTGGGGAGGAGGCATGATGGACTGTCCTCACATAAGATTCTGAGTGCTACAGAGACCATACCTGATTTGCAAGCACTGCAGAAGCAGAATGCAGTGTTGTCAGAAGCAATAAAACAGGTGCAGGCAGGGAAGGAATTGTCACAGGACTTGCCCTTAAAACCAAAATTAACCTTCGTAATGGAGAGTTGCTTAGTCACGTATAGAGGGAATAAGGAAGCAGTATGGGTGGTGCCAGAGCAAATTTTGTAAAGATCTGATTTATATTTGGTACATGATATTCTCTCAGGAGGATATCAAGGGGAACTGACAAAACCGTGCAAAAATTGAAAACTAGGTTGGTGGCCAGGTCTAAGAAGTGTGAAACAGTACTGTGACAATTGCTTAATCTGTGCAACAAAGTAAGTTTTTAAAAAGGTGAATAAAATGCCTCTGTTAATTCAAAGTGCACAGGCTGAAGACACTTCCTTTGCTGTATCTCTACAGGTATTGGACCAGGACACCACCATATTTGATAATTGGGCAGCTGTCCATTCTCTGGGTTACTTGGAAGGAGACATCTACAAGAAGCATCTGGAGCTACCACAGCTACTGGTATTTCATCTAGCAATCAAATCTGGAGGACACCACATATGGCCTGCTGCTCTACAAACGAATATTGGCATGTGTCAGTGTGACATCCTTGGCACCACAACTCGTGTCTGTTGCCATCGCAGACTCGTGTGTTGGCACCAGGGGGCTACTACCCCTGAATGGATCTTTAATGGCTCCCAGTGGAACAGATAACTGTCATACCAGTGAAAAAGATCCACAGTAATTAACTTGCATACACTGCAGTTTATTCGAGAAGGAATTACACAAATGGTAAAGGGTTACATTAAGCACAACTCCTATGTTAGACATTAAAGAACTATACATTCCTCTTAGTGAGCCTCTCTTTCACAAACATACACAAACAGGTCCTGTGCTAGCCTCATACACTTCCTGCTTGGCAAATAGAGAAGGTGGTTACCAATTCTATGGATGACTTTTTCTCTCCAGGTCTGGTCTCCTCAGCTCTCTGGTCTGTCTCTGATTCCCTCGCGGCAAGGCCTTGGCTGCCTGGAAACCCCTCTGGCTCACAGTCCTACTTGAGCCCACGGAGCAGAATTTTGGTTACTCTGTGTAGTAGCATTGCTTCTTTAAGTGTTAATTAAGGAATCCCCCCCAACAGTAACTGAATTTGCTTGATTTTTATACTCTTTTTCCTCAAAGGCGTCACATGTTTTAAAAGCACGCTCAGTGGGCATCTGGCTACTAATTTTTACCTAATAAATACTTTAGGAGGAGACTGCAGAGTGCTGCCAACTGAACATTACCCCACATTCACTCCCTTATCAATCTTTCACTTCAGCCCCTTGCGTGATGTCCTTCAACAGGGTCGAGATTCCCTGGTCAGCCCATGCCCCACTCATGATGTTCTACACATGTTGTTTGCTTTCAAGTGGACATATTTGCTGACTCAAAGATCAGTATTAATCATACACGCAGTATGGAGCCAGTCAGTTTCACCTCTGCCATCTGCCTGATGCTAAGAGAAGGATTTTGCTCCCAGAATCCTCTTTCACAGTTCAGTCATGTCAAGCCATGTTTTCATCATTCATTTGGTATGGCCACACCAATTCAGCATCATCCCAACAAGATGGCTCAACAAGTGAAATAGCTGCTACTGCCTCTTGCCTTACGAAGCTCAGCAAGTGGCGATGTCCAGAAGGAAGGGTGACCTGCAATATAAATGGACAATAATATGTTGTAACTAATTATGAAAAAAGTCACTACTCCAGATTTGTTTCACTCCTCCTGCATGCAGCATTATGGGTTTAAACCATGATTATGCTCATTCCAATTCATCACAATTAATTCATTATTCAAAGTGAGCTCAAACACCAAGATGAAGTTGAGAAATGCATACCGGTTTCTAACTTAGACATTGATCCACTAACCTTTAAATGTTTTAAAAAAAATATTAGATCTAAAGAACACCCGTTCAGATTAGCAATGACCTGCACAAAACAAAACACAAAATTCTAGATGGCATCAGACATGATGGTGACTTAGAAATACTTATTTCTAATACATGAATGGAGGTTACTTTTAAGGGTGTGATTGTTTAACACATAGTATTGATTTTGCTTGTATTGATTTTTGTATTGTCACTTATGCATTTTGCTCAAACATATGTTGCACTTTGGATGCTTTGACATTAGCTACATACAGTAGATTCTGCTTCATAGCAATCCTGATACTAGCAACATCCACTTAATGGCAACATTTTCCTGGGAACCAGTCCCATCCCATTAATATCAATGGAATATGCCTTGTGGGGCTACAGCCAGAGAAGCCTGCCTGCAGCCAATCCTAATGCTTCTGTCTAGGGCTGCACCCTAGCAAACCTGCCAACATACTGGAGATAAGGGGTGGGACTGGGAGGGGAGGCGGTGGGCAAGGCAGTAGCAGGGAAGAGGGCTGCAGTCCAGATGTCGGAGCTCTCTCTGCACTCTCCTGGCTGTGCCCTGGTGGAGGACTGCACACAAGGAAGGAAACACTGGGACATGATGAGCCCCAAACTCCACAGAGCAGGGAGAGGTACGGTGCAGCCCCATAGGCTCACAGCACCCTTGCTTTCCATAGAAAGCCCTGGCAGCCAGGCTGCAGCCCCCTTTCCCACTGCTGCCCTGCTTGCAGGCAAGTTTGCAGGGCTGCAGCCAGGGAAGGCATGTCCCAGCATTTCCTTCCCTGGCTGCTGCCTTGCAAACTTGTTTTCCACTTATTAGTAACTGCTAAATAATGGCAACTTTTTGCTGGCAACAGAGGGATTGCTAATAAGCTGAATCTACTGTATATGCATTTTTCACAGGTGCCATCCTGATGCTGTGATCAAGGTGACAAAGTGGGAACTAGTAGTTAAATTGTCTGTTCTTTGTATAGGCAGAATTTGTCAGAAACAAGGTGTATGTTTTGTTTAGATCAACTCACCAGGACATCTGAGCAAATGGAGTTGATGTGGGAAGTGACCACAATTTGTGTGGCAAGACTGAAGATCAAACTCCAGAAACACTGGCCAAAAAGTAGCAAGAAAATTGACAGCAAAAGGCTAGCAGACAAAACATTACAGCAGCGATTTTTCAAAATGATTTGATTTCAGGACTTAGAGCCACACCATGAAGTCAACATTAACATGACCTGGCCCTTCCTGTGTCTCAGTATCACAGATGCTGCAATAACTGTAGTTTGGTTTCCAGACTAACAAATCTAAAGTCTGGATAAGTGAGGATATGTGGAACTGTGTGGAAGAAAGGAAACCGGTGACCTCGGAGCACCCAAATGCAAAATGGCAAGGGTTTTCCTGATATGTAACAGTACAACTCAGCTAGCCTGACTAGCTCATTACACCTCACACACTTTTATTTAAAAGGTGTCATGTAATAAATCATTTGAAAACTAATAACACTCTGGTCATTAATCACTGTGAAATGTCTGTAACAACACTGTAGGTGAAACTATGGATACTCTGATATGTTTTGGAGACTAAAGAAAGGAGGCGAAATTTTTCCCCAGAGAAAAGGGAAGACGAACACCTGTTTCAATGGCAAACTGAGTCAGGTGTGACCAGAGACCTGGACAATGGACTATTCATTTGCAGGAGATTGCAGGAAGGGCATTTGCATTGTAAAATCACAGGAGACTGTGAAATCAATATGGCTTCAGGTCCCTGGAGTACTCAGGGAGCAGAGCCAAGCTGAGCCCCTCAGGAGTGCTTCCTGACTCTGAAGTCAAAGATAACCTTTGGGGAATATAAGGAACTGTTGAAAGACTTTGAGGGTATCCATCTCTTGAGTGAACAAAGAAACCAGCATTTTGATGTTGTAAGGGTGGATCTTGGCTGGAACAGCCAGTCAAGCTGGAGAAATTGTTGTGAATAGGGAAACCATGCTGAACAAGAATAATAGCTGATTAAGTTTTAGTCTTAGGAGAGTGTTTTACTTTTGTTTAACCATTTCTATCTTTATTCCTCCTTCTTGGTATCACTTAGCCTATGTCCTCCTGTTAATAAACTTGTTTTTACTATAAACTAGTTCAGTGCTGTGCTTTAAATAAGTGTTAAATTGAGCTGAAATGTATTGACTTGTTAAAAGGCACAGTGAATGTAAATTGATAGGGGCTGTGTACTGCAGAGAGACATCTTTGAGGAGCTCGGGGGCTGGAGTTCACTGATTGTTACCTGCAAGGCAAGGTTATAACTTGTAGAGTCAAGGAGTTTGCTGGTAAGGAGGACAGACTGGTATGGCAGGAAGCTGACACAGTCTAATCACCAGCATAGCTCACTCTTGCTGAGGCAAAGAGGTAACACCCAGAGCTGTGAGCCACTATCCTCAGCAGCATGTGATACCAGCCAAGGCCAATATTTTTCTCAAAAACACCTACAGAAAAAGCAATCACAAAAAATCTGTATAAAACACAGGACAAAGCAATAAAAAGCAGTGCAAGAAGAGATGAGGGGAAAAAATGGATAACATCACCAAAGGAGCTGAAGCAGCTGCTGAAAGAGGTGATAGTAAAAAGCTATCTACTCAACAAAGTTCTAACTGGCAAGTTTACATCAGCTGGCAGGCCTGTTACAGATAAACAAGGAAAGGCCTTAGTAACAGAATGAATAATGATCCGCAGAGCATTTTCAACACTCCTAGAAACTATTGGCTAAATTAGACACACACAACTAGATGTGACATCTCTTATCACAAACAAAAGTGAGAGACACAATAAAGCTAACCTAGGAAAGCTGCAGTTGCAAGCCACTGGGAAAATGTTGAAAACTTGCGATGAGACCATTGATGTAATCCCCAAACTTTTCAAATTATGGGACCAGGAAGAGCCTCTAAAACAATGAAAAAATGGTATATATAAAAATACCAGAGATGTGACCTAAACAACTGCAATGATCTGGGGAGCTGTTACACTCCTTTCAGTGTTAAGCAAAGTCTTCTGCAGTATCATCTTAGCTTTACCTTAAAAGCTTCCTTTATTCTACCTAAGTGAAGAGCAGGCTGAATTTCAACCTGGAAGATCACGTCCAAGAGGTTTTCAACTAACCATAATAATCAAAGATAGCATTAAATGCATAAGCGCCGACTCCATCGGTGCTCCAGGGCTGGAGCACCCATGGAAAAAAAATAGTGGGTATTTAGCACCTAACAGTAGCCAGCTTGCTCCCTCCCTCCTTCCTCTCCAGGGCCTCCCCCGTCCCCTGCTAAGATCAGCTGTTCTGCGGCATGTAGGAGGTGCTGGGGGGAGGGGGAGGAGCAGGGACATTCAGGGAGGGGGAAGAACTGAGCAGAAAGAGGTGGAGCGGGGGTGGGAAGAGGTGGGGTGGGGCTTTGGAGGAAGGGGTGGAGTGGGGACATTGATTTTTGTTATGAGTGTAGATGGATCACAAGGCATCACAAGGTTTAACAGTATATGAAATTTTTAAATTTTGCTGATGACATAGCTCTTCTAAGTGATAGTTCAACATGCAAGCAAAGACCAAAAGATTGTCCAGCATTGCAAAAAAGAGGTTAATAATTAGTTATGAAAAAAATAAATCTAATGAGAACCCAAGCAACTCCTAACTTGAGCATTATGTTAGAAGCAGTGGAATAAAAGAGGTGAATCAATTCACATACTTTAGTAGTAATATGCAAGCTAATGGGGGTTATCCAAAGGGAATGATTTTATTAATTACCAAGAGGCAGGTGCATCCACCAGCTTAAACAAGATTTGGTCATTGAAAATCTACAACCGAAAGACCAAAAAACAAATCTTTTAACTCACATGTTGTTTCCACTTTAATATAGGGATGTGAAAGCTGGAAATCCACCAATTTTATAGACATCTAAATGCCTTCCAAGTATTAAATGGAATTAATTTATAATAAATGCCAAGATTCATCAGAGTACAACAACACTTGTCTCCAAAGTTATGCAGAAGAGAAAATCAACATTGCTGGTGTAACGCCAACAGACCCCGGTCAGCGGCGGGCAAGATTGAACTGGGGCCCTTTGGAGCTTAGTGCATGAGTCTCTACCGCATGAGCTAAAAGCCATCTGGCTGCTAGCTAAGGTTGTAGAGCGCACATGTGTGTTTTCTCTCTCTCCTCCCACCGCAAGACCACACCCAGGAGGTGTGTGGGGTACACTGGGACATCATAACTAAGCCAGAATGTCTGCCTTGGTAGGCATGCCATTGAGCAGCTGCAGGAACACTGTAAAAGAGGCCAACCAAAAGCATCCTTCAGTTGGACAGTACTTAGAGAACAAAAACTCATGGGACTTAACACAGAACATGAGTGGCCCAGGACAGATAGGGTTGGTGAAGCCTTATTCATGCTCTAAGGGACAATTGGTATAGAAAGGATTCAAATTCCATACAAAATGTAACTGGGAAGATCATGAACTTACCCTGTCAATCTGACCATTTCTCTCTCTTCCTTGAATCCTACCATTGGCTCTTTCTTCCCCACGGCATCAAGTTCAAACTTTGTCTCCACCTTGAAGGCCTTGGATAAATCTGCCCCACCCTACTGATGCAGCCTTTTATTGCATTGTTCCATTGCACAATCAGTTCTTTCACAACCATCTCCATGATTTCTTCCATATGACTCCTGCAACTGCTTGCACTCCCTCAACCCTCCTAACAGCTTCTCCCAGCTATTTTTATATCCAACTCCTGTCCTTCCTTACTGCCCCTTGGTTTAAGAATATTTAATTCTGTGCATTAAGGGCTCCAATTCAGCATAATCTTTAAGGACATTCTTAGATTTAAGCACATACTTAAAGTCGGCTGAAGTCAGTGAACATGTTTCAAGATTCTTTCTTAAACTCAAGAAAGAGTTTAAGATTAAGCATGTGCTTAAGGGATTTGCTGAATCATGGCCACACATCCTCTCTTATTACACTGGTCTACAATTTTTGAGAAGTCGTCTGCTTCAGAGATAAAATGTGCTATTTATTATGTATTTTGATGTGCTGAATTCAAATATGACAATTAAAACAACTGATTGGCTACTGTTTCTAAGATATTTAAGTTTTTACATTTTATGTCTATGTATATTGTGTAGATAGTAGAGTTTTAATCATAAATTGTAAACCTAGGTCTTTTCATGTGTTTATGGTTGCTTTACATGATAATATTTCACCTGTCCTGTTTATGTAACACTTTAAAAATCAGCCAAAGGGTTACATAAATAAAATTTATTATGAAACAAAAGGCAAAAAACTATTATGTACATAGTTTAGTCCTATTCAGTGTCTACTCGGCGCTTCTTGGCTTGTCTCTTGTATTCATTCAATGGAGCATCTCTTGTCACTGTCCAGCAATAGTCTGCAAGCATTGATGGGCTCCATTTGCCCTGATAGCGTTTCTCCATTGTTGCAATGTCCTGGTGAAATCGCTCGCCGTGCTCGTCGCTCACTGCTTCGCAGTTCGGTGGAAAAAAATCTAGATGAGAGTGCAAAAAATGTATCTGTAGTGACATGTTGCAACCAAGGCTTTTGTATGCCTTGAGGAGGTGTTCCACCAACAACCTGTAGTTGTCTGCCTTGTTGTTTCCGAGAAAATTTATTGCCACTAACTGGAAGGCTTTCCATGCCGTCTTTTCCTTGCCACGCAGTGCATGGTCAAATGCATCATCTCGAAGAAGTTCACGAATCTGAGGACCAACAAAGACACCTTCCTTTATCTTAGCTTCAATTAACCTTGGAAATTTTCCACGGAGGTACTTGAAAGCTGCTTGTGTTTTGTCAATGGCCTTGACAAAGTTCTTCATCAGACCCAGCTTGATGTGTAAGGGTGGTAACAAAATCTTCCTTGATTCAACAAGTGGTGGATGCTGAACACTTTTCCTCCCAGGCTCCAATGACTGTCGGAGTGGCCAATCTTTCTTGATGTAGTGGGAATCTCTTGCACGACTATCCCATTCGCAGAGAAAACAGCAGTACTTTGTGTATCCAGTCTGCAGACCAAGCAAGAGAGCAACAACCTTCAAATCACCACAGAGCTGCCACTGATGTTGGTCATAGTTTATGCACCTCAAAAGTTGTTTCATGTTGTCATAGGTTTCCTTCATATGGACTGCATGACCAACCGGAATTGATGGCAAAACATTGCCATTATGCAGTAAAACAGCTTTAAGACTCCTCTTCGATGAATCAATGAACAGTCTCCACTCATCTGGATCGTGAACGATGTTGAGGGCTGCCATCACACCATCGATGTTGTTGCAGGCTACAAGATCACCTTCCATGAAGAAGAATGGGACAAGATCCTTTTGACGGTCACGGCACATGGAAACCCTAACATCACCTGCCAGGCGATTCCACTGCTGTAGTCTGGAGCCCAACAGCTCTGCCTTACTCTTGGGTAGTTCCAAATCCCTGACAAGGTCATTCAGTTCACCTTGTGTTATGAGGTGTGGTTCAGAGGAGGAGGATGGGAGAAAATGTGGGTCCTGTGACATTGATGGTTCAGGACCAGAAGTTTCATCCTCTTCCTCTTCCTCGTCTGACTCAAGTGAGAATGATTCTGGTGCATCAGGAACCGGCAGTCCTTCTCCGTGGGGTACTGGGCGTATAGCCGATGGAACGTTTGGATAATGCACAGTCCACTTTTTCTTCTTTGACACACCTTTCCCAACTGGAGGCACCATGCAGAAGTAACAATTGCTGGTATGATCTGTTGGCTCTCTCCAAATCATTGGCACTGCAAAAGGCATAGATTTCCTTTTCCTGTTCAACCACTGGCGAAGAAGTGTTGCAGCATATGTATGGGGCCCACCTCTTGTCCTGATCTCCAATTTTGCAGCCAAAATAAAGGTGATAGGCTTTCTTAACCATAGTGGTTATACTGCGCTTTTGTGATGCAAAAGTCACTTCACCACAAACATAGCAGAAGTTATCTGCACTGTTCACACAAGTACGAGGCATCTCTGATCACTTTGGCTAAACAGAAATGTGTCCCTTTGCAAAATCAAACACTGACAAATAAGAGCATGACACTGTATGATTTCTAGAGCTGATATAGGGCAATTTGTTCAGCAGAGTGATGTAAGCTTCGTTATGATTGCATCATCCATGACTTCTAGGAATAACATGATGCAATTCATATCATGTATGACGCAATACCAGCTTCAGTTTGCATCATTCATTGTTTTGCCTAAAAAGCAAGTACTGTCCAAACCCAGTCATAGATTTATTCATAGATCCAGTCAAAGATGTATTTTAGTCATTTCTGGTTTAAATTGAGATCCCTTCCCTTTAGAACTCACTTATCCTCCGCCATTCCCAAGTCAAGGGTCGTATATACTGACCCAATAGCATATCTTGAAAACTAAAGCCAATCAACAATTTTAAGCATCATTTTCGTTCTCAGTGACCCAGAATTAGTAAAGTTTGACTACATTTATTTCAGAAGCATTTTGGCTGTAGAGCAGTGTTACACACTTATAAAATTCAGGCCTTCATCTGATTTTCCCCATAATATCTGTACTGCTTCAGAATTGTGCCAGAGTATCATTTCTGAACTACATAGCATGAGTCTGATTGGGTCCTGATGCTGCAAACATGCATGTGTGAACTCTACTCACATCAGTGAAGTTACTAATGTAGATGGGTATTTGGAGGATTGGGTCCCTAGATTGTAAAATCAGTGGGGTAGGAACCATGCCTTTTGGGTTGTTGTTGTTGTTTTTTAACAGAAGCAAGTACACTGTGAACTTTCAGTAAATATAGGACTTCTTGTATTGGCAAAAAGAACATAAAATTAGGACAGTTTCCTGGATGCTGCTGTCAGGGCAAAGCAGTATGCAGTTATCCATCTTGATTAACTCAGTTGCTTCTTAAAGCTTGAGGAAAGGGATGTTTTTGAGATTTTGATATGGTCTGTGGAATTCATCACCTGACATGTGGTTTTGTGAGGGACCATGTGAGGGTTTACGCCCCTCCTTACAGGGCAGCACGGCCTAGTGGCCAGAGTTCATAGGATAAACCCTTGTCGCAGGGCAGCACGGCCTAGTGGCCAGAGTCCATGTAAGCACGCCTGGTTGCAGGGCAGCACAGCCTAATGGCCAGAGTCCATGTAAGCGCCCCTGGTTGCAGAGCCGTAGGACCTTACTACTGGCTCAGCGAGGGGGTCCTATCGAATCACGCTGAGGCTTACTGGGGTCAAGGTACCAGTCCGTCATCTCCCCCGGGTCGCTCCCTACCGGCTTGGGAGTTGGGGTCTTCCACAGATCCCAGGGTTCTCCGCGAGTCTCCGGGTCCGTCGCCTCCTCTGGTTCCTCCCACAGTAGGGGTTCGTGCCGGCCTGTAGAAGCCTCTGTTCCTGGCAGCTTCAAGAGTGTCGGCTGGTCCTCTGCAGGAGCTTCCCAGTTAGGTCCTTCTCCTGCGGCCGCCAGCCCCGACTGAGCTGAGTTCCCTCCTTTTATACTCAGTGAGCATCTGGAGCATGCCCAGTATGAACGGGGCGGGACTTCCTCTGTCAGAGCTACTGGTCTGACACCGCTGGGGCTAGTGCGGGGCGGGGCGGGGCGGGGCTGCCCCGTCACAGACCAGTAGGAAGCAGAAGTCTTTATAGATCTTGGCAACTACAAAAGCTATCCCAGCACCCCCCCCCCCCACTTTGGTAAGGAATGATTTTTTCCCTTGCCAATTTATAATAGTAATAATGATATGACATCCATTTGGTGTCAGCACAATTTAAATTGGGCTCCACATTTGGCCTGGCTGACTTGAGTTCCACAAAGACACCAGTAGTGATAAGTGGCATGTTAGGGTTACTGCTTTGCCAATGATAGCTATACTACTGATTTGAGTCCAACAGCAGAGCTGTGTGATGAAACCAGATGAGGTTCACAATCTTAAAAGTAAGGTTCGCAAAACTGAGTCTGGGCTGGTTTATAGTGAGGAATGTAAGCCATGTGACAGTCAATGGGTTTTCCTGGATTTGCTAAATTCTGTCTGGTTTCATGACAGTTTTTGTTGAATTTCCTTTGAATTTTTAAGTCCCTGAAAAACAAAATTGGAAACTAAGTTGACATTAAACACGGGCCTCTGCTTTTTGTACAATTCTCAATAGGCTAAGACCTGAGGAACTGTGTAGGAAATAATGTTAGTTCTGTGGTGAGGGTACCCCCATGTTCATTAAATGGATCCCATAGCTTCATATATGAGCCTGAGATAACCTTGTTTTTTTCCACAGTAGCCCCAGATCCCTTCCACAATATTTAGGGAGTCAGGAATTAACTTCAGAGCAAACAGTTGCTTTGCTCAGCAATAAACACTTTTATCTGGGCAGAGGCAAAATCTCAGTATAAGGGACTGTTCAGGCATGCCTATGAGGACTCTCAAATACCTTTCTACACTTCAATGTACTGAGTCTCTCTAATATCTAGATATACAGATTAATACTCTCTAGCCCCATTAAGAGTCCAAAGGGCATGCAATTCCAGTCTCTTAGGCCCAGATCCACAATGGAATTTAGCAGGGCCATAGCATAGCTATATTGGTACAGTTGTGCCAGGGCCCAAGAAGCTATGGGTGCCCAATCAGGAGAGGCCACTCTACCTTAGGCACCATTGTAATTATGTTCTAATTTTCCAAGATGATAAATCTAAGTGAAATTTCCAATTTTTGAGAAGGAGCCCCAATCTATTTTTGTTCCAGGGCCCTCTAGGGCCTTGCCAGGTCCTTGGTATTTAGGCTCCTAATTTCCATTAACTTCAATTGAAGTCAGTGGAAGTTAGGAGCCTAAATACCTTGTATGGGTTTAGGCCTTAGTCCTGAAACAAGGTACTTTCTGCCCTATGTGGTGCAAGCTTGGAGAGGTGAGTATCAGTCTCTGCCTGGTTGCCTGGTGTCCACACCTGCGGTTGCTATGCTGGTCAGGGTTCCTCTGCTGCATCTGGGTTGGTCTTCCAGACAGGCTACAAATGTGCCCCAACCTGCTTCCTATGGCTATTCCCCTAACCCCGGTGATATTCAGGCCTCCTCCCAGTGATGGTCTTAAGCACATAGTCTTGCGTAAGCTGGATGGCTCCTCTCTCCAGGCTCATTGCTGTGCCAGCCAATTGGCTGAGAACCAACCAGGTGGCCTGTAACCACCCTGTCCCTAAGAGCTCTGCAGGGCAGAGTTTCTTGCACTGAAGTGGCATTCCAATCCTCTCGTGATAAGTTGGCTGGCAGAAAAAAAACCTCCTGGGTGGGATTTCTTCCCAGTCCTTTAGCCATCTGTGGCTCTGGGGTCAGCTCCCCTCTCTGCTGCTTCCTAATCAATCCAAGGCTTGTGGGGATAGGGCTGGTCCTTTGACACTGAGGCCCCGTGCATGCAGGACTCCACAGTCCTGACATCTACTTACAACTTAGGCACTAACACCCCACTTCATTTCGGTTCCAGAAAAACTACCCCCAATAGACAGAATTTCATGGACTGATAGTGAGAGAGAGACACCTCCACACCCACATCTGTGGGTAAAATTGTTTTCAAATACCATGAAGTAAATATTGACAAATCTCCTAACACTTCTCCCATAAGAATTGTTTCTTGCTTGTATGAATATATTGTAATTGTTTGGCTGCATGTTGCTATTCCCAGAAAACTGTCCAAATATCTGCTCATTTTAACCTCTTCTCCATCACATACTGCCCCTTGCACATGCTTTGGATTACAATTCCCTTGAGCTGCTTCTCATGTTTGTTGCACATCTCCTTTTTACTATTTGTCTTTCCTCCAAAGCAGCAGCAGCAGCACTTCTGCTGCCATTTCCTTGGCTTGGAACCAATTCCCATTTCCTGCCAAATGCCATAGATCCTACAAAGTGCTTGTTCTGCACTTGTAATTTTGCTACTTAATATAAAAGAGCAGAATTTGCTCTGGAGCTCTTCTATAAATAGAATAGAATTTTTCCAAGGTCTTGCACTAATTTGCCAAACTGATAATTTGTATTCTTGATAATTGACTTGAATCATAAAATGACACTTTCTCCTCTTCTACTAGAACAATAATCTATTAGTTTTTACAAAATTTTTGTATAGTTATTTATATTCTGAAGGGGGAAAATATTTTCTTTTTATACACTAACACCCAATATTCTGTTCCCTTCCTCTTATGTTCAAACCTAATTAAAGCTGTGAAATAAACCAACAAAAAGTCTGGATACTGGAAGTTTAAGCCTGATAGAGCTGACCTTAAATCCTTTTTTAAAAAGGGGAAAAAAGTCTGTTTGCCAGATACCCTCAGAATACCTTAATAAAAACAGAGGTGTGTGTGAACTCTGAACTGTCTAAACAAAATAACTTGCTCACGTCTACACTGCTCCCAACAATACCCCAAAAAGAGTAATTTAAATTATGGTTTAGTGTCCTGAACAATTTTAATCTAACAACAGATCCATTTTAGATATATAAGTGTGGGAAAATAATAAAGCTTAACATTTATCAGTAAGGCTTTTAAAATAATGTAATTTAAGATCTCAACACACAATACTATAGGGCTGGTAAATGATATGGTAATTTTGCTATTCTGGGAGAAGGCGAGTGGGGATAGAAAATGTATAAAAATATTTGTTGCAAAAATAGTTGATTGCCATTGTGATTTAAATAAACATACTGAAAACTGTGCAAATGCTTAGGGTCAGATTTTCAAAAGGCTCAGCCTCCCTCTAGACAAATGGTATTTTTGCTTGTAATATTTGCAATTGCAGAATTGAATTCTAACTGCAATTTGCACCCCCAGTCCAAATACATGTACAAATCAGAGTAACTATTTTTAATTACCTATTTTTGTTTGAAGCAATGATGATCTATCAGATCTGCAACAACTGCGCTGGATGGTTAAGGCACTAGTCTGGGAGTCAGGAGCCTGGGTTTGATATGTAGCACTGGCATAGACTTCCTTTGGAACATTATGTAAGACACTTAGGCTGGAATTTTCAAATGCTTATACATGCTTAAGACAACTGTTGTGCTCTCCGGCTGGGACTCGGCACATGTTTAGATGCCTAGGTGATTTTTGGAATCTGTCTGCAGTTGTGCTGGGGTCTCACTTGTTTGGGTGCTGAGTGAACCAAGAAGACAGGGACAAAAGTTATGCAGGAATTCTGGAGTTAGCATACTTTCCATCAGTGCTTGGCATGCCATAGTGCATGTAAGCCAGATACCTTGGAGAGCTCCTAAGAGAGACAATGCCGCCGTCTGGAGTAGGAAACCCACTTGGGGAGGATGACCGACCAACCTGAAATTAGTGTAATGGTGTTTGTAGCAAGATTCCCTTGGTTTTGCCATGACTCCTATATTCTTAGTAGATCAGCCGTACCAATACTGTTCCAAAAAGGAGTTTGGTTTAATATGGAGTGAATAGAAAAGACCACTAATATCCAGACCGTACAGCTTTGCACAAGACCACGTGTATTCATGACAATGGTAGAGGGCACATGCTAGCTAGTATTTTGCACCTCTCTCAGGAGACATAACTTCTAAAGAACTTGGTTCTTCACCCATCGTAAACCTTCTAGCAGTTCTGAGAGCATCCTTGTGCGGTGCTTGAACAGCCAGAGAGCATTTGGTCTTCTCAAAAAGAGCTTCAGGAGTCTCTGCTTCAGAGTGGAGGCAATATGCCCCCAAAATGTTTAATAAACTGTTCCTGGTAAGTTGCATGGTTCATAACACAGCCATCAGATGTACAATATCTTTTGCCTAGGGAGGCTGGTACTAATGATGACATGAACCCAACAAATCAGAGGGCTCAGGAAGAAGGGAAAGAAGGGCCTCGATAGCGAAACACAATGAACAGGATTTAGGAGGTGGTAGTAGACCTGGGGTGAAAAAGTCACTTTTACTGAGCCTAAGGGAACAGGGTGATAGCAAATGCTTTTTCAGGTAAACAATGAGGAAGAAATGAATAGGAAAAATAGTCATATTCTGATAAGATGTTAAATGTGCATATGTATTATAATAATTAACTCACAGCAATAGGTGCTGGTATTCTCAAGATGATCATGTTATTTAGAAAAGATTGCTGGGAGGGAGGAAGGAGAGTAGGAGGAGGAAGGTATCAAGCCCCCTGATTTGATAAGGGCTCACTACAGATAAGTAGATATTAAGCATTTTTATACAGTTTACACACATGATAAATGCAGAGAGGTTTGGTGGCTTGTCTAAGGTACAACAGCAAGTTAGTAGGACAGCCAGGAGCAGAGCCTCTTCTAATTACTAAATCACAAAAACTGGGTTCCACCACTGCATGATCTAAACCATAAGGAAAGACTGTTAGCATTATAAAATACTGAAGTTACAGCATTATGAAGAATGTCTGTAATACTGCTTTAAAAATGTAACCAAATAAACCATGAAAAATATTAAAGATACCGGGCCAAACTTTAGGTAGTGTAAATTAGAGTAGTGTCATTAACTTCAACAGAGATATGCTGAATTGCAACAGTTAAAGATCCAGCCCTTTAATGTGTTGCCAAACAAAGGACTTGTTGGATAGTAACTACATTTGTTTTTTTTTTTAGTATTTACCAACAAACATAAATTGAAGTCCCAGATTTCAGAGCAAGTAACTGCTACGTTGAACATTGGAATGAAGTCATTAGAAATCCCATGCTGGTATGCAATTTAAAATTCAGTTTTTGCAATGTAAGGTAGATAATGTATCAAACAACTAAAGATTTCCATGGCTTGTAGAATGAAGATTAATTTTCACTTAGAATTATGCATCAAATATGAGCATTAATAAACATCCCTGATTATTAAAATATAAAAAAGTATAAACGTTTTTGTTGAGTGGGGTTTATGTTAAGAGACTATAGCAGCACTCAGTAATATTTGTTTTTAACTTAACAGAGGTTCATAGCACAAATCTGACACAAAAACTGGCCCTAAAAGAGTTGTTCTTGATATTCAGTGTGACTAGATCCTTACCCCATGAGTAATCACATTGAAAACTAAGGTTTACTCACACTGAATGAGATCAGAATTCAGCCCTTAATCATTTACTTTACTTTATTAATTATACAGATTCTCTACATGTAACATAACCTCTAAATAATGTCTTGTAACTAAATAAGCCTTACATAAATACAATAGATTGTACCTACTGAAATATGTAGTGTTTCATAAAGAATTACATTTGTCAAAGGCCTGATTGTCACACTGTAAACCCATAATAGTCCTATTGAAATTAAGTGATTTCACTGTCAAATACAGTGAAATTAATGGGAGAACTCATGGAGTAACATACTATTCAAACTGAATAAGTATTTTGCCACGTGCCTGTATAAATGTCCGTTTCCCCTTGTTCCACCAAAGGTGGGCAACTAACTAACCCCTTACTGGACTTCTCCCATTCTTAGCTCCAGGTGGAACTCCATGTAGCCTCTATTCCTGCACCGCCTCCCTGACTTGGTCCACTACTCCTCCACACGTACACCCCTTACATGTTTTCCCTTTCAAATACCCCTCTTCTATATAGCCTAAAAACCTAGTTCCCTCTATCATGAGAAGCAACAAGAAACCATAACGCAATAGACTTGACAAACTGAAAAATAAAATAATTACAAAACTGTGGAACTACTGGGAACTGAACTTAATTTGTACTGCTTGTTCATTGCTTTCATTCTATTATATGCAAAAATAACATTAGAGGAACTTCAAAGTTGCAAAGCAATGACCTCAAAAGTTAGGCAATGCCATACTTAAAGTTGCCTGAGCAACCTGAATGAATCTCTTGTATATATGCATTATGCTATCTTTAATTATATTTTCACATACATTTTTTCCCTACAAGACTACTGCCTCATTCAGTGCACAGGATGGATGGTGCTCACAGAATGACCACCTGTTCGATATTTCTTTTAATCCTTGAAAGTGGGCCCTAGGCCATATCATTCAATGTATGGCTCTAGCTCTTATTTACTGCACACTATTCAAACCCTGTAACAAATACAGAATTATTAATTTCTTCATTGGCTTTGTTATGGAGCTCTTACCATAGTGTCTTAGTGGTTTATAAGCATTAACAAATTTATATTCCTAACAAGCCTGTAACGTTAGGTAGTACGGGGAGCTGAGGCACAGATTGAGGCCAACAGTGTTAAAAAAAATCAACTACCTGTGAGAGCCCACTTTTTGAAGCCTTATGGCCTGATTTATCAAAATACTTGGACTTTATATGTTCAAAGCACAGCTCCCCTTGACCTTAATTGCAGTTTTCAGTGCTCAGCACTTCTACTAATCAGACCCTACCTGTCTCAAGCTGGTTACCAAGAAAATTAAGAATTGTTAGTGATCACCTGTGAAAGGATTGCTTTAAAGTGACTTGATCAGAATCACACAGGACATCAGTAAAAGAGGCAGGGTCAGAATCCAGTTTTTCAAGACATTCACCTGCCATAACTATGAGACTAGCCTTTTCTGTTCCTACAAATCCCTCCCTCATTCCCATACAGCTGTGACTCTGGGGGTGGAGCTTGCCATTGTTGCTGTTGCTGGAGTTGCTGCTGTGGCTACTGAGTGCTGTTGCTGGGGCTGGGAGTGCAGCATGGAGCCCTCCCCCTATTCCAACCACTCCTCCAATGCAGCTCCTGCTCCTGGAGACTATCTGCTTGCAGAACTGCTACCCTGCCTGCCTACTGGCCTCTACTTCTCCCTTCTCTGGAACTACTGTTGCTCCAGAGACCCTTACCACAAGCACACATGGGACTTAGCCTTTCCCTCCTTTTTCTTTCCACCCCCTTCTCCTTTCCCTCCACTTATCAGCAGACTGGTGGGCCACCTCCTGCTTGCCCAACAACCCTGGTAGTTTCCTACCCCCCAATCACACATGGGGGACCCCCTCCTTTCAGTTTGCTGCTCCCCCCACACCTAGCTAGCTTCCTGCTTTCTCTGTCCCACTGAGGGCTTCTTTATTGTATGTTTCCTGCCCCACCTGGGGCTCCCCTTCCCTTTGACACTTTGTTACCTGCCATGTCTGGGGACCGCCCCCTCCCTTGCTGTTTGGTTTGTCATGCATGCCCTCATTGTTTTGGTACTTGCCTTCCCCGCCCCCCTTGCTTTTGCTGTTTGTTTCCTCCATCCTCAACCCCACTTGCCCCAAGCACCTCTGCTTTCCCACTGCTTATGATTGCGCCCCACCATTTTATTCATCTGCAAGTCACTGCACATCCTAATACTTACAGCTGTCCCTCACCTCACCCCCAAACTCTGCCTATTGTGCTCTACATCCTCCTTGCTTTATTTCATTAACCCCTCCAACTTTTCTTTGCACCCTCCTCCCTCACATGTAGCTTAGTGGAGATGGGGGGGAGGGAGGTGCTCAGCCTCCATTTTCCCTATCCCCACCCTTCCCTTAACATTTATACCCCTCCTCCCGCCGCTGGCTGCTCCTGGTACCTGCCCTTGATAGTGGACCCCAACTTGACCATGCATGAGGCTTCTGCTCCAGCAGCTTCACCCGTGAGAGGAGACTGAGGGAGGAGGATCTTCAATTACTGTTGTTGCCCTATCTCAGCTTTCTCCCCCATCCACCTCTGTGGCTGCCAGCACTGCTGCTAGTACTGTCAGTGCCCCTAGTGGGGTGGTGGCAGCAGGCACAGGAAGGGACTCAGCTGCCAAGACTCCTACCACCATGAAGGGGGCCCCCTCAACTGGCAGAAAGGGCCAGGGGAAGAAAAAGTGCAAGAGCTCTGCCCTGAAGGCTCCTTCTATGGTGGTAGCTGCTACTGCCATGGCCCTACCATTGACCATGGCTCCCCATCCCCTGCCGTCCTTTCTACAAGCTGTGGGGGCACTTGCTTTCTGTCTCCCAGACTGTACACCAGGTGGCTGCAGCCCCACTGGCTGCCCTATCTCCATCGGCTGTGGCCCCTTCACCCATCACTGTTGCTACTGCTGTCACCAGCACCTCCTCGTTTAACATGAATGGCATCCGGTGCCTTATGGTGGCCACTTTGCCCTGTGTCAAAACTTATGTCCATGTGGTGGCATGGGCAGTGGGGCCCTCAGCCATAACAGAGGCCTCCCTGGTGTGCGGGAAGGCTGTCTTCTACCTGGCATTGGAAGCTGCCACCCAGGAGGTGGTGGAGAAAGGCTTGTTGGTGGGGGGGGGGGGCTCTTTGTCCCCCTCAAGCTCCTGAAGGAACTGGGTATATAGGTGGTTCTTACCTCCATTCTGCCCTTCCTCCCCAGTGCTGCTCATCTCCTTTCCCTTTCCACCTTGGGGAAGCTGGTCTTTGCCCACACTTCATCACATCCTCATTCTGCCTGCAAATCACCATTCAGCTGCTGGTGGTGGTAAGTAATGGGGAAGGAATTTGGAGGGATCCTTTCTGGTGCCATACCAGGGTGTCCTGTACTGTGTCCATTAGTTGTTGGAGGAGGCTTGGTGCTTCCTCTGTTGGGCTTTGGAGCATGTGTGGAGAGACTGTTCCATGGTACCCCCAGAGATCTGGGAGAGTGCTGGCCCTGCCACCCCCGGTGACCCTACCCACACACTTCCCACCCCACCCTCTTCCTACACCAGCCACCAATCCTCCTTGGGCTTGGGGGTGGGGTTGGGGGCAGGATCACATCTAGTTGAATGGATGGACCCCACTGTTGCTAGCCCATTGGACAGGATACATGGAGGCAGGAGTTGCCATTACATCTGGGAACCTGGGTTCAACTCAGGGGAAGACAACCGCACCCATTCCTGATCCCCCACTCCCTGGTCCCATTGTCCTTGCTCCATGGACCGACCCCCCTGGCCAGCCCTCCAACAGCACCACCACTGAGGGCTAGGCACTAATAGTGGGGGAGGGGGTCAGAGTGGCAAGCATAAGTCACGGGCCCAGCACCTCCTTCTTGCTATAAGGCATGTAGAGGGGCCACCTCTGGGCTTTCCTCCATGCCCCATGAAAAAGTCAAGCAGGTGGAGCTGGCTGAGGAGTCTCTGGCAGAGGAGGTGGGGTGCAACACCTCCCTCCTCATGGAGGAGGCCTTGCAGGTAGCCCTCCCACCTTCCTGTTACCTGTCCCTCCTGTTGGCACCTAGGTGGAACTTGCCTCAGTCACCAATGGGGAGGACCCTTTTTTGAGGGGGTGGGGACCTCCAAGCAATCTTCCAGGAGAGTGAGGCTCTGGGTCTTACCCATGTAGCCCAGGGGGGAGGATGACCCTTTGCCAGTGGGCTTTGGTCTGGGCACCACGTTCATGATGGCGCACCCTCCTCTTCCTCCACTTCCCCAGTCCACTGCCTTGGACAAGATAGTGAGCGGGGGGGGGCGGGGAGGAGGAGCAGGGTGCTCCTCCTGTCATGCAGGCAGGCCATACTTTCCCTGATGCCTAAAAAGGGAGGATCTCTGTGTCCTAAGGAATTGGCACCCACTTTCACTCCTCAGTACAGACTACAAAGTTATAGCAAAAGCCATCATGCTGCAGCTGAAGTAATTGCTTGCAGACATGATCCATCCTGACCAGAGCTATACCATCCTGGGCCTGACCATCTTTGATAACCTCTATCTGGTCCAAGATCTACTCCATCTAGTGTGTAGGAATGCTCTTTCACTCATCCTTCTGTCCCTGGACCAGAAAAAGGCATTTTACAGAATGGATCATGGGTCTCTCATGGGCACTCTGTGGGCGTTTGACTTCAGGCCCTGCTTCATGGGGTTTCTGCAAGTGCTGTATGCTCAACTGGGCCTTGACTGAACCTGTTATCTTCGGTTGAGGGGAACATCAGGGTTGCCTGCTGTCCAGCCTGTTCTATACCATCTCTATCAAGCCCTTTGTCCATCTTCTTGGCAAGAAGATGGCAGGGTTGTTGCTTTGGGAGCTGGTCTTGAGGGTGGTCCTGTTGGCATATGCCAATGACATGCTTCTCGTGGACCAGAACCTGGGAGACCTGGCATGGGTGGAGGTTTGCCAAGCCATCTATTTGGCAACCTCCTCTATCCAACCAGTAGGGCACAGATTCACTGCTCTATCTGGGTGTGTACCTATCTGCCAGTGATCCCTCCCACTGCAGAATTCGATTTATGTAGAGGCCAGGGTGTCTGATTGGCTGCAGTGGTGGATGGGGCGACTCCGGTGCCTTTTCCCTCAGGGTAGGGGGCTGGTGCTCAACCAGCTGGTCCTGTTTTGTGCTCTATCACTGGTTCAACACCCAGAGCCCACCCCTGAGTTTTTCCAGCCAGGACTGCAGTGGGTCTCTATGGGTGTCCTGAGCTTCCCCTGCAGGGTGGACAGGGTCTGGCTTCTATCTACAGTCAGGTCCATGCCTTCTGTCTTCAGGCCCTGCATAGACTCTTTTACAGTGGAGTATGCTGGCGCACACCTTCCTCTGCTACCTCTGCGGGCTCCAATATGACTGGCAGCTCTTTTATCTCCACCTGAGAGGCCTCCCCAGAGTGCTCTCTGAGTTGCTGGTCTTTTACCAGGGCCTCCTCAGTACCCTGGAAGCTAGTTTCAGTGACCAGGTCCTTAGCGGCCGCCGAGGGGAGGACCTCCTTACAAAACCCGTGCTACACAATGTACACTTTAGTTTGCAGGTGGTGTACTCTGCTTGGTGATCCAGAGGATGGTTCTTTCTGGTGCCACCAGACTCGGAGACCTTCTGGACTATGATCAGAGGGACTGAGTGAAGCCTGCGGTGCTCCTGTGTGTCCCCTGTTGTGTGCTCCAGGAAGTGAGGGCAACTTTGCCTCCTGTCTCTCTCACTTTTTTCGAGTGGGTCCTGCAGAAGGTGCTCCCTACTCACCCCTCAATCCTGCCCTCCAGAACTTATCACTGGGCCTCTGTACTGGGAGCCTCCATCTCCGAATGGCACCCAGAGAACATCTGTACATGCTCATGCTTCATACCATGCTCTTCCTCCCCCCTCATGTCTTATACCTACATCAAGTAACCGGACCTGTTGCCATCTAAGGAGGGTGAGAAACCCAGTGGGCCAATCTGTACTCTACTGTGTTTACACAGCCTGCCAGGGATATTAGTTGGTGGCTCCTCAATAGAGCCATAAATACAGGCACGTGCTTGGCACAGTTCATTAAATCCCCTGACACCTGTTCCTTTTGTGACAAGAGGGAGACTCTGTTCATGTCTATGTGGGGTGTGTCAGGTTGCTGCCCCTCTGCCCGCTCCTCCAGAACTTGTTACTGAGGTTCTGGCTGTACTTCTCCCCACACCTCTTCATTTTTGCAACCCCAACCACGGCTTCACAAAGACCTCCTCATCAACCTCCTCCTGGCACTGGCCAAGATGGCCATCCATCATACCAGGAGGACGCGCTGGAAGGTGGAGGGGGTGCTCTGCGACCATGGATCCTATTTCCAGTCCTTCTTCACACCTCAGGACAGAGTTCCACTAGGTAGCAGCCACTGACTCCTTAGATGAGCAGTGATAACTGTCGGGGGGTTCTCTGCTCAGTGTCCCCTTCTGGATCCCTGGATTAACTTTCACTCCTGTCTGTTTTTCATTTGTTGTCCCAAGTATTCACTTGTGGCCTGGGTCCAATGGCTCCTTCCCCTCGGTGGAGGGAGATGGGCCTCTAGCATTGGGTAGGCCTCACTGCCCCGTCTCAGTACCCAAAAAGAATACACACCTTCCAGCTTCTGCAACAAATGAGGCAGGGAGCCTCTAGACAAGAGCTTCCTTCACTACACAACTGATTCATCCCCAGAGCAGGTTCGTTCTGTGCACTGAATATGACAGGATTCCTGTAGAAAAATGAGTTTGTGGTCATGTAATTAAGGACTGTATCATAATGCATAAACACAAGGAAACTGAATTAAAGTTGAAATGGCAACCATTTGAGTGCTCATCTTTGCTATCTTAACATTCTTTTAAGGTATTTTTAAATGTAATCTCCTATGTTTTAAAAAAAAAACTTTAAAACTGAAAAAATAGAAAGTCCATCATGTGGAACCATATTGACCTCTGACAAATGAGCCAGCTGCAGGTTTGGAACATTTAGAACCCCAGTACAGTCTTCTACCACTTGAACTAATGAAGCAACTGGTAGCAATAGAAGGCTGTTATCTTTTTTGTGGCCCTGTTGCTAGAGGCATTTGCCAGTGGGTTTCACATCTACTTGTTAGACAGCTCAGGAATGTTGAGAATCAGGAATTATGGGTTCAATTCCGGGTTCTGTAGTGAGTACTTACAGATTTGCTCTAGTACTTATAGATTTTCTGCCTCAGTTTCTCCTCTTATCCTTCAGCTCCTGCCCCTTTCGTCTACCTGAACCCTGCCCATACCCCTAGTCTTACTCCTACCCCAACTCTTATCCTGTTCCCTCCATCCCCCTTCCCCTGCCTATGTTTTGCCACCATTCTTTGGCTCCTGTCCTCCCCCGTCCCTAGCCCTTGCCCCTCTCCCCTACCTAGTTCCTATCTCCCACATCTTCTGTCCCAGTGCTCTGGTTATGTAAGAACATAAAGGTGGCCATACTGAGTCAGACCAATGGTCTACCTAATCCAGTATCCTGTTTTCTGACAGTGGCCAATGCCAGATGCTTCAAATGGATTGAACAGAACAGGGGAATCATCAAATGATCCAGTCCCAGCATTTGGTAGTCATAGGGACACCCAAAGCATGGGATTGCATCCCTGATATTGTTAGATGACAGCCATTGATGGACCTATCCTCTAGGAATTTATCTAATTTTTTTTTAACCCAGTTATAGTTTCGGCGTTCACAACGTCCCCTGGCAATGAGTTCCACAGGTTCACTGGGCATTGTGTGAAGAAGTACTTCTTTTTGTTTGTTTTAATCCTGCTGCCTATTAATTTCACTGGGTGACCCCAGGTTCTTGTGTTATATGAAGGAGTAAATATTACTTCCTTATTCACTTTCTCCACATCATTCATGATTGAGGGGGTGGAAGAAATTCAGCTGGCCCGGTTTTCATCTCCTGTTGGTTTAAATAAGAGAGACAAGTGGTCAATGTCTCTGAGAATGAGGCCCCATATGTATAACAACCTGATGAGTTGTCATTGCATTAGCACAACCTTACACAGCACTGGCATTAGCATCAACTTCCTAGAAGACAGTTCTTTTGCCAATCCTGCTAGCAAGAGTATTTACAACATAAGCAGCCTTTAAGAACAGAAGATTCAGCTGCAAAAGTGGAAAAAATGAGGACAGCATAAAACAAAGGGAGTTAGTTTCTTGACTCTCTCTACACCGAGTTAGAGATCAAGATCCTCAATACAGAAACCAGGCAAAACAAAGGTTATTATTTGAGAGTTCAAGGGTCACACACCATCTGCAGTGATGGCAGATGCTGTAATGCTAACCCACTTTCCCTGAACAGAACATCTGTAATAGGTACTGTCCTCTGTTGGATTAATTTAGATGGAATAAATGGGCCAAAGGTGACTACACCCTAGTCACTCCCCAACATTAAACAGTGTTAAACAACATTTGGGGTTTGATATAAAGAAACCTCAGCCTACTTAGTACCATGGCAAACACATAAACATCTTTTTTAACCTTTTATTAAAAATACAGACAAGAAGGAAAAACAATTAGAGCATTTGAAATGTAAGGTATTAAATAAGACTTTCATTTTAAAAACATCCCTTGTTCCCTTTCACTGGAGAGTTTTTAGAAGGAAAAAAACCCTTGTTCGACAGTCTTTTAGGTGGTATCAAAGTTGGTAATAACCATCCTTTTTGGGGCACAGAGAGGAGATAACTGAGATGGGCTAGAGCTGTCGTTGTTGCTGTTGTTATTAAAGTCCAATCTCGTTTCCTAGAAGATACCACAAGACAAACACACAAAAGGGAAAAGAAAAGAACAGCAAAGATAGAAAATGCAGTTTCTGTCTCTCTTGTTGATTTTTACTTGCAGCGTCACTGCTGGAGAAACAAGTACAGCACACGGTTTTATCAGCCACTCTGAGGCCTGGCAATCTTGTACCTGCATCTACTGTTTAGGGCATTGCTTTGAGCTGCCTCTTTCTAGTCACAGGCTTATAACAGAATTGTGAAATATACAGTTTTGGCCAGCTAAGCCAGACTCTTATTAGACAAAAGGAAAAAAGAGAGCGTGAGGAAAAAAGAAATAAGGTAGGGAAGAAAAAGTACACACTTTGGGGAGAACAGAAGCGGGGGGAGGGAGAAAGAGAGAAAAAGTTTTGCATCCCTGATGGTATATGGGATTAAGCTGAAGCTGGCAATATCATCAGTGTCCAATCTCTCTAGCCAGGCTCAACAGGACATTTTTCAGGATTAGGATGAAGAAGATCTTGGGTCCAATGAGTCAGTGAGTGTGGTAGTCATTCCCCCTCCCCCCCCCAAAAAAATCTTTTTCTTTAAGTACCCCAAAAGGGAATGATAGGCAGAATAGCCCATCCCCTCATTATTTTGTTTACCAAGCATGATCTTAACACAGTCCTTGAATTATATCAGAAGGCCTTTTTGTTTGGACTAATTCAGTGTTTGTCTTCCTTTCCTAACTTTTCCATCATCATTTGTTATTATAGGTTATTGTGACATCTTATGCCCTGTCATGTACTGGAGCTCACAATTAGGGGAAATTTGTAGGCCCAGTTGTCACACCTCCCTGCCAAGCAGCCCAGTCATGGTGTGTGAGAGAGGGTGGTAAGAGCAGAAACATGATGAGGCTCAGCTGCGGCTCATTACTGCATTAGGTGGTTGTAGTATGATGAGTGGGAACTGGAGAAAGAGGGTCAGGTGGCAGGAGGGACCTAGTTTGATGTGACATCAGGGTACTAAGGTGTGCAACCTGCAGCATATTTCTGCACAGACCTCCCAGCAGGTAATACTGGCCTCTGTGAATGCTTAATAAAGGTCTTTTTCCTGAAATGCTGCCTGCTTGTTGCACTGCCTGTTGCTGATGAAACCGCAGTTACTCAGGGTCTCCTGAGCCTGCTGAAATCAAGCACAAGAGAAGATGGAATATTTGAATTGTCCTAGTGTTGTCAGCACATATGATTTTATAGTTAGCCTTGCAATATTGGGTGTTTTTCTTTGAGCTCTAGACACCCCCCCCCCAGCATCATGTGACTGCAACAAAATCTCAGCTTTGATTTATAAAAAAAAAGTTGTAGCCCTTGTAGCTGTAGAGAAAAGCTTTAAAATGTGAGGCCCTGAATGTTTAAATTCTAGCAGGCAAATAAAAAGAACGGTGTAAAATCTCATGATTTTTGAGTGCTCAAGGTTGCTATTGTTCTTTGAGTTTGGAGAGATGATATGACTAGAACTGCCCTGGAACAAGGGGACAAAGAGGCTTTGAGTACCCCTTTTATCTATCTTTATTGTACTCCAATGACAAGACCCCTGCCCTTTTTTCCCTTTCTTCATTCACCTGTAAAAAAGCAGTGTTTTGGAGTTCTAGCTAGAAAAACCCTGTTTGGATTTGCCCTTTGGACCAGCCACACAAATTTCCAGTTTGAGGGTGTTTCTCCAGCAATTAGCCCAAACTCTCCTACCTTGTTGGAGGGAGGGAGGAAACCATCACACAAAGCGTACACGAGTGAATTGACAAGTGGCTTCCACTATCCTCATTATTCTGAGCAGCAGAAAATATAGCCATGTGCAAAAGGTACATAAATTGTTAGGGTGTAAGCTAAAATGGCCCCGGGCAGCTTTTTTACTTTCCTTGTTTGCTGATTTATCATACTTGGCAAAAAATGTATGTGTTTCAAAGAGCAACTCAGAACACAAGAGATAATTGTTTCCACTATTTCCTTGATCTAGTTTGCACCCTCTCCACTCCTTAGCCCTACCATTTGGGGTGTAATGTGGAGGTAGACATTAATTTCTAAGAGAAAAAAAAGTTAGTTAATTGCAAAGACACATAGTCTAGATGGACATGTTAAATTCCACATTGTTACACAGATGCAAAAAAATCACGGACGGAAAGGGCATACAGTTTTCAAAGGGTTGGTCCATTGCTGTTGAAACCTTAAACTGTCCTTTTATGTTCTCTTTTGGAATAAGCTTTTTTTCCACTGTTCACCAATTGCCATTATATCACCATACAAAATGATAGGTGATGAGCTTAAAATGCAATTAACAACATCCCTTGTATTGGTAAAACAAAGCTTTGCAGCCTTTTAATGAACTTTAATGAGCTGGACTTCCCCTGGTGCAGTAAAGCATCTAACACTGAACTGTGGGGTTAATATGCACTCCACTAGAAAAAGCTTTTGTCCCCTCGGCTTCCGATCTGCTGTGCATTTCTGTCTATCCACTCACTCAAATTTGCTGTTCTTATTGGAAGTTGTCATTTCTTTGATCAAAATACGGCTTTGAATGTAGCTTTTCATCTCAATGAAAATAATTTCTGGAAGAATGAGCAGGATAAATGAAGAGAAATTCAATTACTCATTCGCAAGCCCATTTAGATTCTGCTTTTGTTTCTCACAAAAAGAAAAGAAAATTGACACCAAGGGAAAGGAGCACGCTGCTGTGATAGTAGCATTGCCTCAATCTAGTTGCCAGAGCTGCACATTTCCTAAACATTACTTTACACAGACAATTTTTTTGAGGAGGATGGAGGGAGAGAAATGAAATAATTATGAGATTTTACTATGAAAACATCCTAAATAATGTGTCCTCCTGAGTGTTCCAAACATATTATTTTTCAGTTTGTTCATGGCACAAAGATGAAGGGCCAATGAAACTAAGCCAATTTACACATGCTGGGGATCTGGCCCTGGATTAAAAACATTGTAGCAACGCCCACCAGTTTGTACTGTTTCTCAGAACATTTTTACAGGCGTAGAATTCTTCAAAGCCTGATGTGCTATTTATTATTTATACTCTATTCTACTCCTGAGTTTAATAAGATGGTTTAAAAAAATACAAAGAAAAACTGACAGTATGAGTCTTGAGAAAATACTAATAATTTTAGGGCCCTAAAATATTCTATTTCCCAGATTCCATGTTGATTCTTCTTTTGGGTGTGGCGTGCCAATCTCCCACTAAAACCTTGTATTTTTATTTTTCTAGGTAGGTGCATTAATGGAAGCAATTTGTTACACGCTGATGTGTATTTTGGAGTAAGAGATATTATTAAAGTAAGTTATCACTTGTTAAACAGCTGTTTATTTTGGAGCAAGCAGGATTATTAAAGTAATTTATCATGAGCTGAACTGCTTATTTTGAAGCAAGAGACACTAAAGTTGGTTTTCATTGTTCAATCTCTGTATGGGCCACAGAACCCATTGGATAATTTCAAGGAAGTGCTGAAGTAGTGTTAACTGGTTGTTTGGTGTCTTGGTGTTTACATTTTCTTCCCCACCATTCAAAAGTCAGTCAATAGGCTAACAAACCTGGGTTGCTTTTCATATTTATCATCATTCTAAGCTACAGCTTTCCTCTTTTTGCTATCTATTTGTACATTGTCCAAGTAAACACACTACATTCCACCCCAAGGAAAAATGAGCTTTTCTGTCAAAAGCTTAAGCCAGTGCTACATCTGGAATGGTTGATGGTTGGGCTGAAAAGGAGTGAGAAAGTACTGTAAGTGCATCCTGTATCAGTAGCATTTCATCTCCTTAATTGTCTGAAAAACAAAATGACCTGTTCCTCCAGCCAGGATATTCTGCATGGCAGCTGATTGGTATCTAATTCCTTAAAATGTTTTATAATGAACTTTTACCTACATTTAAACAACATAAGAAAAAGAAAGTACTGTGGACTTGCAGTTCTTTGTCATTATTTTGCACATTGAATTATATGTTGGTGTCCAGCAAGTTGCTGCCTTTAGATCTCATATATAGAAAATTGCAGCCCATAAGCATAGAAAAGTTAGAAAGTTTATGTAACTGTCACATGGTCAGACACAGGAGGTAAGCAGTGTAAAGCAAAAAGTAGCAGGATCTATGGTTTTTAAAATGATATTGAAAAAATATTAAAACTTCAGCTCCTTTCATCTTGATGCAAATAGATACAACAAGACAAATGTGTGAAAAGGATTTTATTTCTCTTATGACAAAACTCTTCCCATCTGGCTCTTGCCTCTTCCCTCTGAACTATCACATAGACGTATTTTGACCATGTCCAAAATTTTCAAATATATGGGCCTGAATTAGGGATCTAAATCCTTATTTAGGCACCTAAATAAGTGGTCTGAATGTAAGACATGCTGATCATTCATATCTTCCACTGGTACTGTGCATGCTCAGCACTTTTGAAAATTTTGACCTATGTGCTAGTATCAAGCAATTTCATAGATCTATTAGATTTAAAGGCCAGAAGGAACAATTATGGTAATCTGACTTGATGAACAACACAGAATTTCACCCAGCAATCGCTAATACTAGAGTGTTTTGGTCCACTAAAGATGCCATACTGCAGTCAATGATACTGGGTAGTTGTGAAAATGGGAGTGGCTCTGCCGAGTATGGTTACAACCACTTAACTCTCCTGTCTGGTTCCCATTGTCCATTTATCCTAAATGAAGTAAATGTACAACAATGTTCACAAAGTCTCTAGTGCCGACAGCCGGCGGCTTTATGTTCAGGCTACTTGATAGCATTCCTATCACTTCCACTTCCTACACCAGATCCTGGTATGGTAGCTCTGATTCTCCTCTCACCAGTTTCATAGCAGTTTGCTTCCGTTGATTTCAGTGCAGTTATTCTTGACTTATGCCAATGTAAGGGAGGGAAGAATCAAGAGCAGTAGATCATTTAACAGTTAATAATGTTGACTGAAAAAACAAACTTGAAAATATTACAGAGAATGGGAACATCACATCTGAAACACCTTGAACTTTGGATCTGAGCTTTCCCAAACTTTGTGGTATGGGCCCTGTCTGATGAATTAAATTCTTCAACCTAGTTGTATCATTCAGCAAGTTTTTAGGCCCGGTTTGAGGCCTGAGGCCTAAACTAAAGTAGTGGTCAAAGCTTTGCTGCTATAAAGCAAAGTTAAGTTGTGAGCAAAAGGCAGGGCCTGCTCAGAGAATCTGGCAAGAACAGGGCTGATATTGCAGAAACACATATTCCTAAGCAGTGATAGGCACAAGAACACACACGCGAACATATTCTAGAAGGATGGTACCAGAACACCCTGATACCAGCACATTCCCCAGAGATAACGGGAACACACTGACCCATCTTAAAGATAAGATCAGAATGACAGCATAATGGATAAAGATGTTTTGATCGAACCAACATGTACAAGGTAATGGTCGGCCCCTGGATACATCAGATGATGGCACCTGGCCACCTCAGAGGGACAGTATATAACTTGTTTGTATTGGTGTATAAAGAGGTATCTCAGAGGAAGTGTTTTTGGCCAGCTTAGTGGGGAATGGAAAGTCCTGCCATTCACTGAGCTGCGTCCATTGTCACAAGCATACATGTCTTGTATCCTCGTAGAGTCTGCCAAGTGCTATTACCATGCTTCATTGACAATAAATGTGGCTGGGCATCTTTGTACCTTAACGGATCTTGTGGTCCTTGGGCGGTTCACTCAAGGTCTGCTGTGGCAGCTGTCTGCGCAGAGCTGGGACAGCACACAGAGGGAACACACACATGCAGCCAAACATCTAACGATAGCACTATAGGGTCATTTTGTAGCATCTGGCAGCACTACTGCCATTAAGGATCTGTCAGCACTTCCTTTTAAATTCTCCTTCTGGATGGTTCATAATTTACTTGTATTAATTTGTTTCATGATGGTTCTTGGCATATACATTTTTGCCTTAGATGCAGATTTTGGTCAAAATCTGCTGTAAACCAATCTAGTAACTTTATGCTACTCAGAGACTCACTATTTTAAAAGTTTTAGCACTGGACAAGTTTGGATTGTCACCTGCCTGCCCTAGGTACGTTGTCTTCAGTGCTTAATTAACCACTAATGCAATTGTGAGAGATAGCTGCTACTTTTAAACAGCTTGCCTTAAGAGTGATGTAACTATCTGCTAAATTGTATTTCCCATTTCCTTCACTAATATTCTTATATTCACTTAAAAAAACCCAAACCACACAGTACTTAGATTCAGCCTTTGAGGTACAATGTTGCACAGTCAGAAGCAGAGACAGAGGTCATGGGTAGGATTAAACTAAGATTGGAAAAGGTGACATATTCCAACCTCCCTACAGTCCTGGGTTTTGCGAGACTCTCCCATTTTGCCCCCACATCCCCTTATCCTGAATGAAGTGAACATTTCCTGCATACAGGGCTGGGAGGAGAAGGGGAAGTTTGCCGCACCCCACGCCCTTCGTTTGAAAGAATCCCCAAAGTGAGTAGTGTTGCAGCCTGGCACATAGGGTTGCCGTGCTACTCAGGTTTGGACTGTCTGCCACTTTGTCTCCATCTATGGAGGTGCATATGGGCCAAAGCTTAGTGGCACTTCATTCCGCATTAGCCACTTGAAAACTCAGGAGGTATGCTCATTGTCTTCAGGGGCTGCTCACATTGTGCTACTTATTTAAAGCTAGGTTGGAAGGTCGTTGCAGAGGGCCTTGCAATGGCACATTTGAGCAACTGCACTGTGGGGGGCACAGGTTCCATTTACTCCTGCTTCTGCTGGGGGGAAACAGGAGGCCAAACAGGGGGTAAGGAGTGTAGTGGTTGCGGAGAATCCATTCCATTATCTTTTAGATGGTCTTTTAGAGTATCAAGTATATGAGCCCGGTAATGCGAGTCCATTCCAGGTTTTGGTTTTGACTAGAGAGTGCAGTTAGCTACCAACAGAGAAGCTGCCTGCTGTGCAGGATTAAACCAGGACTCTGTGGAATTTTGTTTTAAAACTATATGCCCTGTCTGTGTGATTCATTCCAGAAGCGCCTAATCAGTTAGGGCACAACAAGGAGGAGCCTGGGTTTGTGGGGGAGCCCTCTGAACTGACTTGTGGAGCAGAGGGTGGTACACTCCACGAGGAATCTCCTGTAACCCTAACAGAGAGAGTAGATTGCACACACTCTCCTCCACACAGATCAGCCAAAGAGAGAAGGAGTTTTCCTGAGGTACAATCTATCTGAGGCTTCTCTTGGGGGGGAGCAAGTCTGCACCACCCCTCCTTGGAGCAATGCATAAATGTCACAATCTAGGTCCTATTGTAAATCTCAACCTTGGTCGCAGCTGACTGGAAATGATGTACAACTTCCCTTCAAAGATAACTTGTCGTTTTTATACCTGGTGCAGTACATGGCCATCAGAAAGGATGGGAAGGAAGTAAAAGATTTATGATAACTTGGGCAGGAACCCACGTACAGTGTAGGTCAAATTTCTGCCTCCTCCTGTGCTGGGGAGCATTTGGGAACTGTGCAGTCTGCTTGGAGTATGGTGTTGCCTGGTGCCCCACCCTCTACCACAAAGGCAGAATCTGAGAGTCCATTCCACTTCCCTCCACTACTATCATATGCAGCAGATGGGGCACTAGCGAGTATTGTTTGGAGACATTTGTTCTCCAGTATCCTGGCAGTGTGGATGGGGTTGGATCCTCTCTGTCTGAATGACAGCTAGGGCCTGGGACCCAAAACTCTGAAACATCTGTCACCTGGGAAGGACCAGCTGTCTTGATAAATTGTCATAAAATCCTGTGATATGGGTAGGCTATGTTGTCAATTTCTGATTTATTGGCTTTTTACTTTCTAAAAAGAAAGTGTGATATGCTATATCCTTATCTAATGAAGAAACACTTGCAGACTTGGAACTTTGTGTACATATGACAGAGTTGTTTAAAAACACTTTGAATATCCATCAAAATGACTTTGAAGACTTAATTGTTTCATAACTTTAGACAATTTTTAAAGTGGCTTCAAGATTTGTTAAGAAACTCCTATCCAATTCCATTGTAGGGTGATTATAAACCAAACTGAACTTTTTCCATCATGAAAGGGTTAAAGCTAGTCTCCTATTTTGTAAGCAAAAATGATTTTATTTTCAGAAGAACTGAGTACCCCCAAATCCCAATGAATTCAATTGGATCCACAGAGGCACAACACCTTTGAAAAACCAGGTCAAAACCATGGTAACATTCTCCATTTTAGATTTTGTAGCTGATTTTTAAATTCCAGCAATAAACAACAAAAGTGCAAAGTACTTTCAGCTGTCACATATTACTGGGTTTATAAAACCCACTTCATATGTTTCTAATAATTGCTTCAGGCTTTTGCAAATTTCAAGTTTTCTACAGCATGGTCATTCTTTCTTATATGACCTCAGTCACAGAACTCTGTAGCAATCTAATTAGAATTATCATCTAATTATACAGAGATAGCAGTCACTGTAGGTTAAAGTGGGCTTGTCCTTCCAGTGGAAAATCTGATCTAAATGTCTGATTATATTTTCAAAATGAGCTACATGTCCCTGTTAATAATAATAATACCAATTTGCAGGGGTGGATTCTAGGAGTTCATCTTGAGGATAAGGAAGGGGGTGGCAGAGGAAAGAATAAAAAATTTTCTGGGAGGTGCTAACAAAATGTCCATAGAAAGCAGAAATGTTTATATATATAAACTATATATGTAATAATTTGTCCTTATTCTTTTCAAGCACTATACTAACATTGATGGCTGATCCTTATAACGCTCCTTTGAAGTGTAAGAATAGGATCATGTAACTAGTATGGCTGACAATACTAATTCTTTCAGGAAGGAACAGCTGTCTGTCACAACGTTGTGGTTGACAATACCAAATCTACAGACAGATCTAACGGCATGAGGAGGGATGTTTGCCTTTTGTCTATGGGCAAAATATTTCCTCCACAGAATCAGTAAAAACCTTAGCCTGGATTTGTGTCCTGAAAATAAGGGTTTGAATCTGTTTCCATACTCCTAGTGTTTTATAATGTAGATATCAAGAGGTGAAGCGATTTTAATAATCTAGGTCTGGCTATAACTTTAACACCCACTAGAAGATCATGTGCACTCTTTGGAAACAGTGCTGACCAGGAGTCCATAATTTGAAGAATAAACTATTCAGAACACACTTTTATAATGTGGAACAAAAGGATGAAAGACTGTATTGGGCTGTGACTTCTTGTTGATAGGGTGTTAGTTCCTAAGATTTCAGATTAATTGTTGAGGATTGATAGTTTTGACAGCTGGAACAGAAAATATTTGCACCTATTTCTTGAGTAGTTTGCCAGTGGATTGGATTATATTTGAATAGATCTTAGACCAGCGATACCCACCTTATGGGTATCTATCCTCTTAATGGACTGAATGCCACCTCATCCAAAACTAACCAAACACCCTTTCTGCTGGGAAAGCAGCAGCTCTTTTAGGAGATAAGCTATAGGGAAGTTTTCAAATGTCAGAGGAGTTTGAAGTGGCTCTTTTATGTCACAAGATTGTTGGTACAGAATAAATATAAGTATTTGTTGATTGTGCAAAGTAATGTGAGAGACTAACTCATTAGCATGTCTTATTCTTCCTGTGCAGACTGTTGTAGCCCAGAGACATAAAGAAGAAAATCGTAGGATATTGGGGAAGGATTATAGAAATATTTTGTGCTAGCACTGTGTGATATTCTGTGTCCTGCTCTTGGTTAAATAAATTCATTATCCAGGATGTTGCAAAAATGACCATTTATTGACAGAAAACGAACATGAATATTCTAATGAACAAATAATCTACAGATAACCTTCAAGAACCACAGAGTTTCACAAACCTGCTGTGCTATTCAGAAGAGATAAAGAGCAGTTCATTACCCTGTTAACTATGGTTCTTCAAGATGATTGCCTGCATGAATCCATGCAGTAGGCAATGGGCTTGCCACAGGCAAGTATGGCCAGCAAGTTCTAACCTCTTCCTGGCTGCTCCCTACAGATTTAAAGAAATAGTGCATCTATCATCTTCTTCCTCCCTTCCATTGTCTACTAACATCACTCACCAGTTCTGGCTCACTTAGATTCTGGCTCACTTAGATTCTAAGTTCTTCTGGACACAGACCACATCTTCACTTATTAATGACCACATGCCCATTGATAGTGATTGTAACGGCGTTAGCACCCATCTCTCACAGGCACCCCCTTTTTGGTTGGGTGTGAACCTGCTTTTCTTTTTGTTCTTACAACGGGGTGGCACCCACCTCTTGCAAGTGCTCCCCCAGCTGATGGTTCTTTCGGTGACTCAGCCCTCTGGCCAAGTCTCTAGTTCCCCTTCCGGGGTGTACAGTCTCTAATTCCTTCTCACAGATCTGGTATGGTGCCATAGCACCAAGGCTTCCCCCCCAGAGGCACTGCCTTCTTTAACAGCCCAACAGGGGTCCATCTCAATACCCTCAGTTGGTGTCCTTTTGGCAGCCCTCCCCGGGCTCAGTCTTTAACCAGACAACCAGGGCCCATCACAGTGCCCACACCCCATCTGCCTAGGTTCTGGGCTCAGTCCTCTGGGCTCAACCTGCCCACACTGACCTGTCTATGATCCTGCTACTCTTCCAACCAGCCAGGTACCCGGTACTCCTTCTTCAAGTTCCAGGCAGCAACTAACTGCTCTGCTGCTTCCTTTTATATGGCCCTTCTGGCCCCTGATTGGCTGCTTCTGCAGCCCCTCTAATTGGTTGCTCTTCTGCAGCCACTCTAGGCTGCCTGAAGGACTTCTCCTCTGCTCTTTTCTGGGGGAGGGTGAAGCAGGGCCACCAGGCCTCCAGCAGGGAGCCTCTGGACCTAGTCCACACCGTCACAGTGATATAAAAATAATATGATGGGAAAAAACTGCACAGGAGCTACAATGAATAGATATGAAATCATTAAGTTTAGTTTGGTTTTCTAAAGCAAAACTGATATATAGAGAAACAAGAATGAATTATTTTGCTATAGCACTTTCATACTATAGAATCTTCAAAATATGAGTAAAGTACATAAAGATAGTAAGCCCTGCTCCCAAAGGCTTACAATCTATATAAAATATTTAGATATAATCTATATATCTACGTGCATACAACATCTAGCATAAAGGGTCTCTGCCCCAATCAGGCCACCAGGCACATTAATAAGTATTACATGACAATCTTCTGAGGTTTACAACACCAAGAGGGTAACACCAACAACTGGTGTTCTCAGTTGCTTGTAACTTGTGGTGTTTAGATGCTGCTTGTATTATTAGAACTGGGAGCACTGGCTGTTGGGAGTCTGAAAGGACAGGAAACAGGAAGGAGGGGGGAGGAGTTGAGGAGGCTGGGAGAGTTACAGAGTGTGCAGCTACAGCTTGGTAAAGAGATTTCCACTGTAAATAAAGTTCTGTTAAAGTTTGTTAATACCTTGCCTGGTGGATACAACATTTTGGCGACAAGGGTGGGATCTTCTGCCTCTGAACCCACCTGCACCCTTTCTGCAAAGCCCAGGTGAGCCTCCAATTGCTTTTACTGTCTGGATCCGTATGTTTGAGACTTATCTGCTTGCAATCAGTGCTACAGAGATTTCTGAAGTAAGAAAGCGTGCTCTGCTAATCCACTGCCTTGGAGCAGAAGGGCAGCGTATATTCTACACTTTTCCCCTTGCAGATGATAAATATGAGACTGCACTCACTGCATTAAAGAACTTTTTTGTGCCAAAAGCGAATGTAGTAGCTAATCGCTACAGATTTCGCCAGCGTGAGCAGAAACCAGGGGAGACTATAATGCAGTATATTGCCTCCCTGAGGAGTCTGATTGCAACTTGTGACTTTGGGAATATGGCAGATGAGATGATTAGAGACCAGCTCATTGAGAAAACAACCATGCTTCGTGTAACAGAACGCTTACTTCTAGAACCACAACTTACACTAGAAAAAGCAATAACCATTGCTACTCAGATTGAGTCAGCTACAGCTGAAGCCAAAATAATGAGCACGGGTACAGGAGGCCCAGTCCAGACTATGACTCCTTTGCAGAAAAGTTCACTATCACTGCAGACAAACAATTGCAAAAGGAAAACTAATGTAAAGCCACTGAATCAGCGAATGCAAAATACAGTAAAAGCATGCTTTTGCTGTGGATCCCCACAACATCTTGCAAGCTACACAGGATGTCCAGCAAAAGTAGCTCAGTGCAATCATTGCAAAAAGATTGGGCATTTTGCTAAAGTATGTCGCAGTAGCCAGTTCAATCAACAGGTGCATGCAGTTACAGTACCAGATGTTACTGTGCTGAGTGTAGACAAAATCACTACTGCACATATTCCAGAACAGATAAAGTGCACTGTAAATGTTTCTGCCATACCCTCAGGCAAATCACACTCTATTCAGCTAATGTTGGACACTGGCTCAGAAGTATCTATACTACCTGATTCCATCTATTTGCATTACTTTAAAGATGTGCCTCTTACTGATCCCAAACTTCACTTGGTATGCTATTTGAAAAACCATATTCCAGTACATGGCTGCCTGCCAGCAATAGTTACTTTTGGTGATCGCTGTGTAACTGCGGAATTCTACATTGTTCACAAAGGCACTCCTATCCTTGGCAGAGATTTATTAGCTGCTTTAAATCTCAGGGTAGTTAATGGATGAATTGATCTTCCTCAGCAAAGCACTCTTGTGGTACACACACCAGTTTCAGCTGGGACCCAACTCCAGGTTGAGGAGAAACTCGGCTGTGCTTATGGGTTTCTGCATAAAGTTAAAATGCGGAATAATGTGTTGCCTGTACGACAGAAATTACGGTGCTTACCATTTTCAGTCAGGGAAGCTGTTTCAGAGGAACTTAGAAAACTTGTTCAAAAGGACATTATTGAAGAGATTAACTCCTCGGAATGGGTTTCACCTATAGTAGTGATGCAGAAGAAGGGTGGAGACATTCGCTTTTGTGTGGACTTAAGGGAGCCAAATAAAGCTATTGTGATTGACAGCCATCCTCTTCCTCACATAGAGGAAGTATTTGCAGAACTCCATGGAGCAAAGATGTTTTCTACTCTTGATTTGCAGAGCGCATACCACCAGGTTATGTTGCATGAAGATAGCAGAGACCTCACAACATTTATTACACATGAGGGACTATTTCGTTTTAAACGTGTTCCATACGGTCTCGCATCAGCCCCAAGTGCCTTTCAAAAAATGATGTCATTGATTCTGAAGAATCAACATGGAGTTCAGAGTTATTTGGATGATATTATTGTGTTTGGAAATACTACTGAGGAGCATGACAATAACCTGCAGTCTGTACTAAACTGCATCAGCAAAGCAGGCCTCATGCTCAATAAGTCCAAATGCAAATTTAGACAAACCGAACTCTCCTTTCTGGGGCATACAATTTCACAGGCTGGACTAAAACCTGATCCAGATCATATCTTGGCAATTTCAAATGCTCCTCCTCCAACAGATTTGCAAACCTTACGTTCCTTCTTGGGTCTTACCTCCTGGTATGCAAAATTCATTCCCAATTATGCTTCTGTCATTGAACCGTTACGAGAATTACTACAGAGAAGTTCCACCTTAGTGTGGACAACGGATGCACAAGTTAGTTTCGAAAGGGTGAAAGACTTGATTGTCTATAGTCCAGTACTTGCATTATTCAGTCCCGCATTGCCCACAATTGTAACTACTGATGCTTCTGATTATGGACTTGGGGCTGTCCTCACACAACTTCATGAGGACAACACAGAGAGGACTGTTGCATTTGCTTCAAGGACACTAAGTAATGCTGAGAGAAAATATTCTACAGTTGAAAAAGAAGCACTTGCTTGTGTCTGGGCTACTGAAAAATGGAGAACTTACCTGTGGGGCCGCACGTTCAAGTTGCGCACAGACCACAGCCCTTTGACAACGTTGCTCACCATGAAAGGACTGGGAAGAGCAGGATATCGTATTGCTAGATGGTCTGCAAGACTACTTTCTTTCAATTATGAACTGGAATATAAGCCTGGAAACAAAAATGTGGTAGCTGATTGCCTTTCTCGCCTGCCTTTGCCTTCACCAGATGGTCCACCGGAGGATGAGGATGTAGTAGTTGCGCTTATTACAAGCACTCTTACTGCAGTTACAAGAGAACAATTTCATGCTGCTTGTTCAGCGCGTCCAATTCAACAAAAAATATGGGAATTTCTGACAAAAGAGATGGCCCAGTAACCCTAAAAACCTTGACCCAGTTTTGCTGCCTTATTTTAGAGTTCGGGATGAACTTTCTTTGCTCGATGGCTGTGTGCTACGAGGTACACACCGGCTACTTGTGCCAGAAGAATTACAGTCAAAACTCATACACCTGGCACACGAGACTCATCAAGGAATTGTCAGAACCAAACAACGATCTGTATTGGTGGCCAGGGATGGACTCTCAAACTGAAGCACTCATAAAATCCTGTGTCACTTGCCAAATGCATGATAAGACAGCAGTGACATGTACCCCTCCATTACAGCCTGTTCCTCTTCCTGAATCTGCATGGGAAAAAGTGGCGATTGACATTGTAGGACCCTTTGATACTGCTCCAATTGACTGTCGTTATGCCATCACTTTAATAGACTATTTCAGCAAATGGCCTGAGGTAGCGTTTACATCGCAAATTTCTTCTGCTACAGTAATTAAGTTCCTCTCTTCAGTTTTTAGCCGGGAAGGTAACCCCAAAGAACTGGTTTCAGATAATGGTAGTCAATTTACTTCCCTGGAGTTTGAAACTTTTCTAGCAGAGAGGAACATTTTACACAGGAGGTCATCCCTATATTACCCTCAAGCCAATGGGGAAATCGAACGGTTTAACAGAAGTTTGAAAGAGAGTTTGCAAACAGCTAAACTGGAAGGGCGATTGTGGATACCCTTCACCACTGATTTCTTGAAAGCATACCGGGCTACACGACATGCCACAATGCAAAGATCACCCGCAGAGTTACTTCATGGGAAACAGATGACTACTAAACTGAACATTGCTGGATTGTTAAAGGCACGACCTGATGCCCCAAACAAGGATGATGTGAGAAAGACAGTTGAACAGAACCAAGCAAAGTCTAAGGCTTTTACAGACAAACGGCGGGGTGCTAAGGAACCAAAGTTTGAGTGTGGTTCCTTTGTTAGAATACGAAAACCTGGAATCTTATGCAAAGGGGACCATAAATTCACAGCTCCTCTTAAAATCATAGAGAAGAAGGGACCTTACACCTATCGACTTTCTGATGGGCGGGTATGGAATGCTTCTTATCTTGCACCTGCCTATGCACCAAGAGGAGATTATGCCAACACCCAGTCTGCATTGGATGACTTCACTGTAGAACCAACACAACAAGACATTGCACTGGAACCGGGGCTTGAGAGACAGCCTGTCAGACTCAGACGACCACCTGCCTGGACTAAAGACTATGTTATGTAGTATCTACAGTGTTTTCAGTGTAATATTCCTGCCAACAGTATAGTGTCTTGTTTCATATTTGTTCCTGGGGTTAGAACAACAATGTTTATTTTAATTTGGAAAGTTTCTTAAGAGAGGAGGGAATGTGTTGTTTAGATGCTGCTTGTGTTATTAGAATTGGGAGCACTGGCTGTTGGGAGTCTGAAAGGACAGGAAACAGGAAGGAGGGGGGAGGAGTTGAGGAGGCTGGGAGAGTTACAGAGTGTGCAGCTACAGCTTGGTAAAGAGATTTCCACTGTAAATAAAGTTCTGTTAAAGTTTGTTAATACCTTGCCTGGTGGATACAATATAACTACCCAGGTCACCTTCTGTAGGAATGTAGTGGGATCAAGAGAGGTCTCAGTTCAGAGCCTCCTGCTACAATCTCCTTTCAACTTGTCTTTCTGGTACGTGTTTGTGCAGCACCTAGCACAGTGGAGCTCTGATCCAGGACTGCGCATCAGGCACTAGTATAATGCAAATAATAACTTCAGTGCCCTTTAGCAGCTAGTAGTAAGTAACTGTGTTGATGTAGGCAAACATAGTAGCCATGACAGACTTAGCAACACTTTATGCACACAGCCTTGGGCACTACTGAGAGAGGTAATTCTGCACCTTGTAGCATCCAGGAAACCCAGTCAAAGATCAGGGCTCCATTGTGGTAAGCACTGTACAAAGCAAAGTAACAAAAAAGGCAGTTCCTGCCCAAGAAAGCTTACACTCTTGGTGTCAAACAGGATACAACTGGCTGATGAAACAGACAAACAGCATAAGGGTGAGTGGGAGGATGAAGTAACAGTAACATAGAATTCTCATATTTCCTTTTGAAGAATTATTATCTCTATATATTATAAAGTAGTTTTGACATATGTACAAACTGATAATAGTAGATAGATTCAGTGTATTATGTGTGAGTTGGGGAGATTACATTGCTATGGCTAAAGTCATGTGCTACTGTTTAAACTCATCAAACCATGCATCTAGAAGAAAACGAAATTGCTTGCTTAAATTAATCATATAAAATAACGGAGTAGAAGGAATTCTGTTGGATTGAGGAAGCTTATCAGGCATTATGCAGCCTTGCTTGTTTCTGCAACATGGCTCCAGTCTCATTCAAAGGGTTGGATTTCATTTTTTCCTGTTGCACTGTACTTTAAAGGGATACTATCAAGGTTTACAGGTCCAAAATGTCCTCCCATCCTAAAAAAAAAAATCTGCTTTTAAAATATCCTCCCGATAGATTTTTACTACTAATCTTGAAATAGTTATAAAATGCCAATGTAGTGAGAGAGGAGGGTAGGGGGATGATGATGAAAGATTCTATATAATACTCTCTCTGTGGTTCTTTCACTCCGCTTAACTCCTTTTTCATAGATCAGTGCTATTATTGCTTTCCACCATTCATTCTGAACTTCTTCTTGTTTGTAAATCTCATTGAATAGCTTGGGCATCACCTGCTTGCAGCAGTTCTGTGGTTATGTTGTCACTTCACTTTTCTTTTTCAAGCATTCTCTCAAGATCTTTGCTACTTCTTCTAAGAATCCTGACCTCTGCTATCCCTCATTTGTACTGGGAAGCTTCTCCAAGACTGTTTCATTTACTGTGTTCTGTACATTGTACAGCTCTTCAAAATATTTTTTCCATTGCTCATTCTTCTTTGTTCATCTTCAGTTATTTGCCTGCACTTCTCTTTCACTGCTGACATCTTCAACAACCCCCGAGTCACATTTCTGTTAACATGTTCTTCTGCTTCTTTACATTATTTGCCTATTCAGTTGTTTTCTATCTCTCTTTGTTTTCTCTTTTCTCTCTCTGGTCAACCTATTGTACTCCGCTCTTAAGACTTCATTTTATTCTCCGTCATCTTCCTACACTTGTCACTCAACTGCAGCACTTCATACATTTTCCATCTTGTTTTCTTCATTTTGGCCTTGTAGCCCACTTGTGCAGCCACTCTTGTAATCCCATTTTTTATACTTCAACGTTAATTTCTTCTTTCACCGGAGACATGATGTTTTCCCGCACAGCTTCTCTGTATTCTTTCTCATGTCTGCCTCTTTCTATTTTTCCATGTCCTAGATCTTAGTTCTTGGCATTCTTTCAGTTGCTCTCAGCCTCAACCTCTTTGACACTAGTATTAACTTATTCAATTCAATATTGGCCTCAAATGATCTGCACAACAACACACTTGATTTCCATATGCGATTCACAAGTATGAACTCTATCATGTTTTTCATCTGCCATCAGGCGATATGCAAGAACTACAGAGGAATCAGCTTCTTGGGTGTGCCAGAAAAAGCATTCACCAAGATGTTGCAGAGGAGACTAAAGAGATACATGGAAGTGGGGCTTACAGGGGAAAGGCCAGATTTCAACCAGGATGAAGTGCAATAGATATTAGTGATAAAATAGCTATCGGAAAAGTACATAGAACCCAAATGAACCCACTACAACAGCTTTAGAGACTTCAAAAGGCTTTTGGTAGCATTTGGCAGAAAGGGCTATAGAAAGTTTTGAGAATGTATGGGACCCCTGAGAAATTGATCAAGCTGATTGAGAAGATCTACAGCAAGTCAGTGAGTGTGGTCAAAGTAGACAAGAAGCTGACAGCATAGTGAAAGTAAGACAAGGATGCATGCTAACACCAGATTCGTTCAAATGGGTACCGGCAGAAGTAATTGCTGTAGCACTGAGAGATGAAATGGGAGGAGTTATATTATGTGGCTGGAGAGCGAGTAATCTTAGATTTGTTCAAGACAGAAAGTGGTGAAAAGGCTTCATTCAGCTTCAGCATTACTGTTGAGCTGAGGTACAGAAATTGAAAAATAAGATGAATTACACTTCCCTTCTTCCTGCAGCTCAGCGTAAGTTTTTGCTGAGGCATAGACCAAAGTTCTGTCTTTCCCAGACTCTTCAGAAATCATTATTCAGAGCTAAACCTCAGAGCTATTGTATGTAAAAGCCTGAGAAATAGATGTTGATAGTTCCCAGTGAGTTTCAAAGAGAGAATATCATGTGATTTCTTAGTAAAAGAAATATTTAATTCACAAGAAAACTTTGAAAATAGTCTAAAACCAGGGTTCCCAAACTTTTATACTGAGGCTCCCTTACAGATATTTTAAAACTTTGTGGCTCCTCGCAACCAAATACTGTTTTTTATTTGTTTGTTTTTGCTGACTCAGCACATTAGCTTCAAGAGGGACACTAGAGTTTGGTTTGGTTTGTAAATTTATTCAACTGTTTACAGTTTGTTTAATTATACAATCCGATTAACTCATGTTTTTCAAACTGTAATTTGAAAATACAGGTTTTTTGACATGGTCAGACACAGCCTAAGATTTTAGTAAGAAGAAGGGGCCTGTATCAAAATGCATAGTTGTACAATGTTTGTTTGAATCTATACTGCCAGATGTAAGTTATTTTCCAAGTTTAAATGATTTCTATGTTCAGCTTTCACAGATATCATTGCTAAAAACTCACCATCACAGAGGTAATGAAGTGAATGGAAGCCACATTTTCATAGGTTCATCACTGAGTTCTTCATACTTTCCTTTAACTGAAATCCAGAATTCATGGTTTGTTCAATTTGAAAATGTGGTCTTCAGCGTGTTGTCACTTGACAAGTCAAGACATTTTCTTGAACCAAAATACTTAAAGGTGGAAAAGAGTCAACTGTTACTGAGAACAGGTTTTGAATCCAGTGAGTATCTGGAGATTCATCTTCAATTCCAGGAAAATATTCTTTAAAATAGGAACACAGTCCAGACAAATTAGTTAATGTTTGGTCTTTAATAGCATTTAGATCATTTTCAATCTGTTCTTTTAACAAATTTGACAACACTGGAAACATCTCAGTAACGCCCTTTTCAAAGTGGTGTCTCCAAAGACAAAACTTCTTCATTAATTCCCAGCTTTTCTCTTTCATGTCTAGTATAATGTGTGTTCCTACCTTGAAGTATTAGGTTCAGTGCATTCAGTTTTCCAGATATGCCTACCAGGTAAACTAACATCATCAAGAAGTAAGTCCACATTACTCATGTAATCTGCAAGGGTTGGGTCACCGAGACTACCACCTGATGTGCTGAGACTACCTTTAAGCCCTTTTTCCCTGGCAGCTTGGGACTTCAGGACCCTGCCTGATTGTGCCAGACACACTAGCCTGCTACAAACACAGACCCAGGTCTGAACCACGTCCCCCAAAAGCTGCAGGCTTAACTGAAAACAGCATAAGAAGTGCTCCTGTCTCCAACACCCAACACCCAAATACCCAGTTCCCAATGGGATCCAAACCCCAAATAAATCCGTTTTACTCTGTATAAAGCTTATACAGGGTAAACTCATAAATTGTTCGCCCTCTATAACACTGATAGAGAGATATGCATAGCTGTTTGCTCCCCCAGATATTAATACTTGCTCTGTGTTAATTAATAAGTAAAAAGTTATGTTATTAAATATAAAGAGTAGGATTTAAGTGGTTCCAAGTAATAACAGACAGAACAAAGTAAGTTACCAAGCAAAATAAAATAAAAACACGCAAGTCTAAGCCTAATACAGTAGGAGACTAAATGCAGGTAAATCTCACCCTCAGAGATGTTCCAATAAGCTTCTTTGACAGACTAGACTCCTTCCTAGTCTGGGTCCAGCAATCACTCACACCCCCGTAGTTACTGTCCTTTGTTCCAGTTTCTTTCAGGCATCTCTTTGGGGTGGGAGGCTATGTCTTGAGCCATCTGAAGACAAAGTGGAGGGGTTTACAGGGGCTTATAAGAGAAAAGATGGAGTTTTGCAGTCACCTGGGCAAGTCACATGCCTATGAATGATTCAGCTTTTTGCAGGCTGATGCCACTGTTTACATGTTAATTTGAACGTTCCCCAGGAAAGCTTAGAAGGTCCATTGTTAGATAAGTACTCCCAATTACTTGAATAACCCCTTCACACTATGTTGACCAAATCTGTCTTATGTGCTTACTACTGCAAACACTTTGAATACAAGCATAGAGCCAATGCTCATAACTTCAGATATAAAAATGATATATGCATACAAATAGGATGAATATATTCAGTAGGTCATAACCTTTGCAAAGACATGTTACATGGCATATCTAGCATAAAACATATTCCAGTTATGTCATATTTACTCTCATAAACATATTTCTATAAAGCATTATGGGGTGCAACGTCACAGTCTGTTTTCCCAAGGGAGAAAATTCTGATTTCACCAGGCAATTCAAAGATGTGCTGTAACACTTTCCCCCATTACAATCCCTTGACTTCACTGTGAAACAGCAGCTGAGTGTAGCCAAAGTTCATTCCTTCGCACAGCATACTTAAACAATGTGTTTGCTGCATGGCATTTTATAAAATTAACAATTTTAATAACAGTGTTGAGGGCCTCGTGTACTTTAGGTTGCAACTCCTTCGATACCAAAGCTTGGCGATGAATCATGCATAGGGTTGCCAATTTTGGTTGGACATATTCCTGGAGGTTTCATCACATGACATAATCTTTAATTAAAGATTAATCTTTAAATCCTGGAGACTCCAGGACAAGCCTGGAGGGTTGGCAACCTTAATCTTACAGTGTGTCCAAATTGATGCTGGTGCCACTTTCTTTACTTGTGCTGCATCCCCATTGCTCTCACCAGTTATGGCTGCTGCCCCATCAGTGCACAGCTCCCCTCCTCCCCACATAGTCCAATTAAGAGCTCTACCAATACAAATTTATCAAGGATCTTGCATATTTCCCAACTAGTGGTTTGGGTTGGGATTTCTTTGCAAAATAAAAGTTCTTCAACTGTTGTACCTGCTTTGACAAATCTCATGGAACACAGAAGCTGAGCCATGTTGGCTATGTCTGTGGATTTATCAAGCTGCAGTGCAAAATGTATCATCTGCTCTAGGACATTTTCTGCAAGGTCATCAGTGTATCAACATATGGTACTACTTGATATAAGAATGGTTTTCAGTGCTATGGCTGCTTGTTCACCAATCATAATTCTACGCATTTCTACTTCCCACAGCAATAGACAGATCTCACCAATGTGTGTGCTTGCTTGCATTTTGCAATTTGCATGGCCACAACACAAAATCCTCCTCAGGCTTTTTGAGGAACAGTTGCGTCTTTAGATATGACCTTTTTTTGCTGCTTTAGTTCTTGTTTCCAAAGGAAACATTGTGGCACAGATTCCAGGTGTGAGGTTTCTAAACCTCACTGTAGTTTCCCTGGCCTCAGACCTTCATTTACTGACACTTGAAAACAAATGGCACATTGTGACTATGGACTTTTCATAGTAATACTGAGACATGAAAATCCAAACATAATGTAACTACCATCCTATTGTCTCATTTGCTTCTTTTCCTCTTTACCTGTATTAAAAACATCATCCTCTATCTACTAATGCTGGTGCTGCCAGCCCCAGGAGCCTCTCTGTGCTCTCTGTTCCAGCAGGGACTTTCACCAGAGAAATTTCCTGCTGAATGTTTTCCCCTGCAGGGAGCCTGTCTGCTGAAGGCCCCCCTGCAGGAGCAGAGGGCACAGAGTAGCAGAAGCATCAGACACAGACCCATAGATAAGACACCGGTGATTTTTAAGTCCAGTTTAATAGTTTCTTAATTTGAAAATAACAATTTTCCCCTAATGCTTGTGGCTCCTCCATGAACACTTTATGGGTCCCCAAGGGAGCCATGGTTTGGGACTATTCTAAAATATTGTAAATAGTATTTAGAATATTTTGAGCAACTGTTACATAAAAGCTATTAGACAGTAAATCTACTAGGTGTTCCTTATACAGACGTCCCCACTTTATTTCCGTTAAGTGCATTCAAATATAAAGTTTCAATTTTCTGTACTTTAGCACAGATATCAAAACACATTCCCCTCTGACCTTCTTTCAGAGATGGCTTTTCAGTCTGTAGTGTGTGTCACCTGGACCCTTCAGAGCTTGAGGAGAATGTCAGCCTCTCAATCCTTTCAAACACTTCATAGTACCCTGTCAGCAAACAAACAATGTGGGAATCGCCACAGCTATCGACATTCCAGTCCTTGGGTTAATATATCTGAATGGTCTTCTCGGTTGCTGGTGAAACAGAAATCTCTAGCCTGTATCCAAAGTGATACAGATATTGGGGTCACCATACAAAATATCCGTTTCCTGGATCTCTATAAGGCTCTCACTTTACAGGGAACTATATTATCCCCCTAAGCTCAGCTGAGGGTATATCTATATTATAGTCATACCCTATATGTCTGTATCGGTACAGCTGCGCTGCTGCAGCACATCTGGTGAAGGCGCTCTATGACAACGGGAGAATGCTCTTCCAGCAGCATAAAAACCGCACCTCTGCTAGCGACAGAAGCTATGTTGATGGGAGAAGCTCTCCTGCCAACACTACGCAGTACAAACAAGTGCTTATGTTGCTCCGTGTGGGAGTGTTGGAATATTCACACCCCTGAGCGACATAAGTTTTGCTGACACAGGTTGTAGTGGCAGCTGCGGTATGTACATGGTCCTAGCAGGGGTGCCTGACCAGAGGTATGTTTGCATGAAATGCCGCCTAATAGAGCTGCTGGAAGAAAAGATCCAAGGTTTAGAGATGCAGGTAGATACCCTGGTAGAGTTTAGAAGGGGGTTTGAGCAGCTGATGGAGCAAAGGCAAGGAGTGGCTGAAGGGGAATGCTCAGGGGTACAGGTGGAAGCAGGGGCTAAGGTTTGTGAGGAGGGAATATTGGGGGGAGAACAAGGGCAGTGGAAGCATGTGACCGTGAGAAGCAGGCCAAGGAAAAGGAGGGCCAGTGAAGGAGAAATAGAGCTCAGGAACAGGTTTGGGTGTTTGGATAACGAGGAAGGGGTGCAGCAGGAGGTAACTGAAGGGGGAAGGGTGAGGAAGAAGAGAAGAGCGGCTAGTCCCATAGAAAGAGGGGAGGAGTTGATGGAGACAGCACCAAATCTGGGCCCCGGGAGGATACAGGATGCCACAAGGGGGACTATAAGGGAAAATAGGAACAGACAGGGGTTGCGACTAGAGGGAACAGGGGATAGATTAGTAGATCGCACTGTCACCAGGCAAAGGCAGGTTTATGTGATTGGGGACTCCTTACTGAGGAGGTTAGACAGGCCTGTGACCAGGGCGGACCCAGAGAACAGAAGGGTGTGCTGTCTGCCGGGCGCTAAGATACGGGATGTGGACCTGCGGTTGAAAAGGATCCTAAAAGGAGCAGGTAAGAACCCCTTGATCATCCTTCACGTAGGAACGAATGACACGGCTAGGTTCTCGCTAGAGAGAATCAAGGGAGATTATGCCAGGCTGGGGAAGACACTTAAGGAAATCGAGGCTCAGATCATTTTCAGTGGGATTCTGCCTATTCCTAGAGAAGGGCAGCAAAGGGCTGACAGGATTGTGATGATAAATAGTTGGCTGAGGGAGTGGTGCTATAAGGAGGGCTTTGGGATGTATGGCCACTGGGAGGCTTTCGGGGACAGACAACTGTTCTCACGGGATGGACTTCACCTAAGTAGGGAAGGAAATAGACTTCTGGGAGGGAGGCTGGCTCATCTCATCAAAAGAGCTTTAAACTAGGAATTCGGGGGAGACAGTTGGGAGATGTCCAGTTAATCTCCACGCCAAATTACAACATTGAGAAGGAGGGTGACGAGACAAGAACTGATATAGCCGGGGGGAAGAGATTGGACATAAGGAAGCCAGGGGGGATGGATACTAGACTAATAGGTCATACTGGCGGTACGGTGTCCGTACCAAATCGGATAACTAATGTGAGGGAGGCTAAACGGCATAAATTAAGATGTTTATACACCAATGCGAGAAGCCTAGGTAACAAAATGGAGGAATTGGAGCTCCTGGTCCTAGAAATGAGACCGGATATCGTAGGAATAACCAAAACGTGGTGGAACGGTAGTCATGACTGGAGTACAGGTATGGAAGGGTATGTGCTGTTTAGGAACGACCAGAACAAAGGTAAAGGTGGGGGAGTAGCATTGTATGTAAATAATGAGGTAAACTGTAAAGAAATAATAAGTGATGGAATGGATAAGACGGAGTCTGTCTGGGCAATACTCACATTGGGTAAAAAAACTACTAGAGCCTCCCCTGGGATAGTGCTTGGGGTGTGCTATAGACCGCCGGGATCTACCCTGGATATGGACAGAGAACTCTTTAATGTTTTTAGGGAAGTTAATACTAATAGGAACTGTGTAATCATGGGAGACTTTAACTTCCCCGGATATAGACTGGGGAACAAATGCTAGTAACAATAATAGGGCTCAGATTTTCCTAGACGTGATAGCTGATGAATTCCTTCATCAAGTAGTTGCTGAACCGATGAGGGGGGATGCCATTTTAGATTTGGTTTTGGTGAGTAGTGAGGACCTCGTTGAGGAAATGGTTGTAGGAGACAACCTTGGCTCGAGTGATCATGAGCTAATTCGGTTTAAACTAAATGGAAAGATTAACAGAATTAAATCGGAGACTAGGGTTTACGATTTCAAAAGGGCTAACTTTAATAAATTAAGGCAACTAATTAGGGAAGTGGATTGGACTAACATATTTATGGATCTAAAGGCGGAAGGTGCCTGGGATTATTTCAAGTTGAAGTTGCAGGAGTTGTCGGAGGCCTGTATCCCGAGAAAGGGAAAACGGATCGTAGGCAGGAGATTTAGACCGAGCTGGATGAACGAGCGTCTCAGAGGGGCGATTAAGAAAAAACAGAAAGCGTACAAAGAGTGGAAGAGGGGAGGAATCAGCAAAGAAACCTACCTTATTGAGGTCAGAGCATGTAGAGATGGAGTGAGAAAGGCCAAAAGCCGTGTAGAGTTGGACCTTGCGAGGGGAATTAAAACCAATAGTAAGAGGTTTTATAGCCATATGGTACAATGTCTAAACAAATATTTTGCTTCGGTCTTTAATGAGGCTAATGAAGGGTTTAGGAATAGAGGCAGCGTAACGGAGGGGAACAAAGGAGGGGGGGTTGACATTACAGTATCCGAGGTAGAAGCCAAACTCGAACAGCTTAACGGGACTAAATCGGGCGGACCGGATGATCTTCATCTGAGAATATTAAAGGAACTGGCGCGAGAAATTGCAAGCCTGTTAGCGATAATTTTTAATGAATCTGTAAACTCGGGGGTGGTACCATTGGACTGGAGAATAGCTCATGTGGTTCCTATTTTCAAGAAGGGGGAAAAAAGTGACCCGGGTAACTACAGGCCTGTTAGTTTAACATCTGTAATATGCAAGGTCTTGGAAAAAATTTTGAAGGAGAAAGTGGTTAAGGACCTTGAGGTCAATGGCAATTGGGACAAATTACAACATGGTTTTACGAAAGGCAGATCGTGCCAAACCAACCTGATCTCCTTCTTTGAGAAAGTAACAGATTTTTTAGATAAAGGAAATGCGGTGGATCTAATATACCTCGATTTCAGTAAAGCGTTTGATACGGTACCGCATGAGGAATTACTGGTTAAATTGGCAAAGATGGGGATCGATATGAAAATCCAGAGGTGGATAAAGAACTGGTTAAAGGGGAAACTGCAGCGGGTCGTACTGAAAGGTGAACTGTCAGGTTGGAGGGAGGTTACCAGTGGAGTTCCTCAAGGTTCGGTTTTGGGTCCGATTTTATTTAATCTATTTATTACTGACCTTGGAACCGAATGTAGAAGTGGGCTGATAAAGTTTGCGGATGACACAAAGTTGGGAGGTATTGCCAATTCGGAGAAGGATCGGGATATCCTGCAGGGAGACTTGGATGACCTTGTAAACTGGAGTAATAGTAATAGGATGAAATTTAATAGTGAGAAGTGTAAGGTGATGCATTTAGGGATGACTAACAAGAATTTTAGTTATAAGCTGGGGACGCATCGGTTGGAAGTGACGGAGGAGGAGAAGGACCTCGGAGTCCTGGTTGATCACAGGATGACTATGAGTCGGCAATGTGACGTGGCCGTGAAAAAAGCTAATGTGGTCTTGGGATGCATTAGGCGAGGTATTTATAGTAGGGATAAGGAGGTGCTGCTTCCATTATACAAGGCGCTGGTGAGACCTCATTTGGAGTACTGTGTGCAGTTCTGGTCTCCCATGTTTAAAAAGGATGAACTCAAACTGGAACGGGTACAGAGAAGGGCCACTAGGATGATCAGAGGAATGGAAAACCTGTCGTATGAAAGGAGACTCGAGGAGCTCGGTTTGTTTACCCTAACCAAAAGGAGGCTGAGGGGGGATATGTTTGCTCTCTTTAAATATATCAGAGGGATAAATACCAGGGAGGGAGAGGAATTATTTCAGCTTAGTACTAATGTGGACACGAGAACAAATGGATATAAACTGGCCGTCGGGAAGTTTAGGCTTGAAATTAGATGACGGTTTCTAACTGTCAGAGGGGTGAAGTTCTGGAATAGCCTTCCGAGGGAAACGGTGGGGGCGAAAGACCTCTCTGGCTTTAAGATTAAGCTTGATAAGTTTATGGAGGGGATGGTTTGATGGGATAACGTGATTTTAGTCAATAAGTCAATAACATGCCATCGCTGGTAATTAGTATCAATGGTCAATGTGGGTCTGGCTGGAGAATCTTGCCCGCATGCTCGGGGTTCTGCTGATCGCCATATTTGGGGTCGGGAAGGAATTTTCCTCCAGGGTAGATTGGCAGAGGCCCTGGAGATTTTTCGCCTTCCTCCGCAGCATGGGGCAGGGGTCGCTGGCTGGAGGATTCTCTGCGACTTGAAGTCTTTAAATCATGATTTGGGGACTTCAACAGCTGAGTCAAGGGAGAGAATTATTCCAGGAGTGGGTGGGTCAGATTTTGTGGCCTGCATCATGCGGGAGGTCAGACTAGATGATCATAATGGTCCCTTCTGCCCTTAAAGTCTATGAGTCTATGAGTCTAGTGTAGATGTAGCCTAAGTCAAGAGAGAATGTACAAACTCTCACCTCACTCGTGCTGCCCCATTATCTCTCTTTAACTGAGGGCAAGTCTACACTACTGCTTAAGTCGATCTAACTTATGTTGCTCAGGCATGTGAAAAAGCCCCCCTTCTGAGCGATGCAAGTTACAGTGATCTAAGCGCTGTCCACACCGACGTAGCTTCCTACTCTCATGGAGGTAGAGTAATTATGCCGACGGGAGCAGGCTCTTCACCAGATGCTGTGCAGGTGCGCCGATGTAGCACTTCTAGTGTAGACCTGCCCTGAGACATAATCCCAGTTGAAGGCAGTTAGCTTATAGTTAAATATAAATTCCACAGGCTCTGTGGACTCTAGGGGGTAACAAAATGCTCTAGGAATTATTTTGGAGATGTTCTATGGCCTGTGTTATATAGGAGGTCAGACTAGATGATCCCAATGGTCCCCTCTGGCCTTGGAATTTATGAATCTATGGATATATGTTCTTCCCCCTCCCAGCTTTCTCTCTAGTTCCATAAAATGCACCATGATGGACCAAATATTATCTGAATGGAGGGGCTTCCCTAGTAAATAAAGCTGGAATAACACTCACCTGTATCCCAAGTGTTACAGGTGTTGGGACCCAGCCCTCACAGCAAACCCATCTTTTGGTCCTGCATGGATCACCTGCTGAGTCCACAGACCAGAGGTGTATTTAGTTTCTGTATTTTTAATTCTAACTATATTTAGCTCTTACCCAGTTGCACTCTGATTGGCTCAGCTATCACAAGGTGATTAGGGTTCTGACCTGCCCAGTAGAGTGCCCATAATGAAAACTTCCTCTAGAGCTTCAGAAGAGCTAATGAGCCTGTCTAGTAACTGCCACACCCTATTTCTAGATGTTTCTTGGCCCTTCTAGCTGAGTTGCTCTGGCCAGCACTCTGCACGTGTGCAGAGACAGAGTATTCCAGCTCAAATTCACATCTCCTTCCCACAGCTTATTTCCCTTCTTGGGGCAAAAAAAGGTCAAATACTGCAATATAAAGCATGTGGGTTACACCAGCGTCTAAGCTGGGCAACCATTCAACCAATTCAGGGGACTGGCTTCATTGCAAGCAACCACATTATGTTGTCTTTCTCATTCTTCCTGTTTTTGAACGGGTGGCAGTGGCTTTATACTTATGAAATTCATGCCCTCTTTGGACTTCAGAGATCAGGAACCTCAATAGTTACATTCTTCTGTTGGTTCACTAGACCACAGCAAGAAGGAAGAGTACAGGGAATGCATAATCTGAGCATTCACTATCCTGAAACCACACATCCTATACTGCCTTCCAGCCTAAGTGGTAGTCCAGGATGTGTGAAGTTTAAGAGTTTAAGACTGTCATGGGCCTCTTTTTTGAAGGACTGATAGTGAAAAACTTGTTAGGGCTTTAAAAATCTTTTGGGGATGGATTGTGACCCTGCCCATGCAAATTGGAAAGGGGAAGTAAGGCACTCCGTACATCCCTGTGCACACGGCTGGGACCTAGGGTCTGGTTGTGCAGGAGTAAGTACATTCTGCATGCCCACTTGTTCCCAAGCATAATGTGTGGTCGGAGAGTGTGCCAGGAAAGATGGGGAGTGGATGGAGCCAAGGTTCCACCTCCCCAATGCACTGTATTGCACAGATGAGCTAGTGCAGGGTGTTTTCTAAGTCTAATAGTATAGGCCAATAGCAAATTACTGCCCCTCCAGTCTGGAGTAATAAGGAATCAGAGTGGAATTGTGCTTCAGAGGACAATACCTCCCAGGACTACTCTTCAGGTGATGCTGCTTACACATTGCCTTTTGTTCAGGACTACCCAAAGATAAAATTTAGCCCTTTAAGGATATCATAGCAATTGTTCCAGAAGTAATTACAGCTCAAACTACAGTTCCATTTAGAATGCTTAATAGAAGGAATTTGTTAATTTAGTATGGTACCAGATAGAAAACGAATCCTAATCACATTTAACTTGCACATTAATAATGGCATCTCACACTAATTCTCATTTCTTTTGTTTCAGTGTGTAGCGGGACTGTTTTCCCCCCCACTACCTTGTATCATTCGGAGTTGGAAGCAGAGGTGTAAATAACTAAACAATGTGAAAGACCATGAGAATCAAGTCTAAAATGATCCTAACTGTGGAAACTTAAAAAATAGAACTGGTTGGGAATTTTCCATTGAAACATTAATTGAACAGAAAATACTGTTTCTGCAGGAAAAAAAATAATTTTGATTAAAAAAAAAATCATTTCAGGTCAGTTTTTCCTGAATTGAAATACTTAATTTTTTTGAAACCACTATCAGGTCAGTTTGATATCTGGCTGTGCTGCTGTGTTGCCTCATGAGAATTGTAGTGCAGGGGCCTAATTGTATGCCCTTATTCTCCTATTATATAGGCTGGTTCCCTACCTGGCTGGACTACATTTCCCATGATGCATCCCTTTGGTTGAACTGCTGTGATGTATCATGAGAGTCCCAACCAATAAAGGTACCCAAAGTGTGACTCAGATGACACTCCATGGCAGTTTAGGTAGACACAATTTAACATCAAACAAAACTGAAACTAATTTCAATTTGGTTCAAAAACCAAAACAAAATGTTTCCACCCAGGAATGTTGGAACATTTTCATTTTGATTGAAAATGTGAAAACAAAACATTTTGACATATCTGAATTGAAATCTTTCTGTTCTGAGAAATTTAATTATTTCAACCTTTTATATTGATCAGTGATGAAAACAAATGTTGAAATATTGTAAATTATCACTAGACAGAAATTCAAATTTTCAACTATTTCTAGTAATAAGTAATTTTTTTCACCTGCAGTTATGAAATAGGACGTTAAGGACCTAATGTGATGTTAAAAGAAGCATTTTATCATTGTGTCATATTCCTATTGAGCAAACTCCCAGACCAAAGTTACCATTACAATATCCCTAAAGAATCCATAAGTATGTCATTGGAAGAATCAAAATGGTTCATCTGTTTACATTCTGCCTCATTTACTTTCTAAAATGTAATCTCAGTGTTTATATTATACCTCACTTCATTATTAAAGAAATGGACTATGGAGAAGCCACTGAAAAATTATTTGCTTTTTCTAATAGTTTTCATTTTATAGGGAATATATTTTTCCCTAAAATTATTATATAATAGATTATGTTTCTGTAAGCTATTTTGGAGTGTTTTTAAGGAAATTTATGATATTTTATCATTTAGAAGTCTAATTCAGAGAAACCAAAGCACTTCAGAATTAAGAATTTGTTTAATTTCAGCCTAGGCCCCATTTAAGTACTGCTGCTGATTAGATGTGTGTGTGATTTTTACATACGAGTTTTTATACCAAGAAACAAACCAACAAAAAAAATAAAATGAATTAAGGATAGAAAAGGAGCCTTGAGTTTGAATTTTTTTTTGCTTTGAATAACTTCAGTCTGGTGAGGACCTGCATGTTATTTTGTGTTTAATGGGCATTTTTTTCCGTTGTAATTTTTAGCACTGGGGGCAACAGAATGGAACCACAGTAGTATCATTTACATGTCACTGTGAAATGGAATTGGCTGTAGTATAGTCAGGATAAAATTGATAGTAATTAGAATTCAGTATTTGCATACTCTTACCTATACATTTTACCAATAACTTTTAGAGACAGAAGACAATCAACATTTTAATTTGTTTTATTAGAAACCTGTCCTGTTTTTTTTCTTCTTAATGTCATGACAGAGTTTAATGAGAATTGTTACAGTTTGCAAGTGTCTGCTTCCCAAAGCGTATTTTAAATTGGATGCATTAAGAACGTATTTGCTGCTCTAATGGCAAGTCAGTGCGGTTTTCGAACCTTCCTTTTTCTAGTAGTTTCATATTTTTTCTCTGCACATTCTAATCCAATTTCTAATTACCACTTAGAGATACAGTATTACTTCCTTGACTTTTGAAAACACAACTTTCTAGAAAGAAACAGTGGGGGTGAAATCCTGGCCCCATTGAAGTAAATGGAATTTTTGCCTTTGACTTCAATGAAGTTAGGATTTCACCCAGCGAGTCTTATATCTGCGTATCATTATTGCTGGGGGTAGTGTGGGAGGCATGGGGGTGAAGGGGAAGGGGGGAAGACAGATGTTTCTGAGGTATGTTAGAAAGAATGTTTGCATAACAGCTGCCAATCTACTACTGTGTGCTATGCTCATAGGCACCAACTTTGGCTGGAGCACCCACAGAAAAAAAATAGCCCCGCAGATCAGATCTTCCCCCTCCCCACCCCAGGGGCCCCTGCCCACTGGTGGGCCCCAGTGATTAGCTCTTCCCCCTCCCTCCCAACGCCTCCTGCCTGCCACAATCAGCTGTTCAGCGGCATTCAGGAGGCTCCGCGGGGGGAGGAGTGGGGTCAGGAAGAGGCAGTGGAGGGGGCGGAATGGGATGGGGGCAGGGTGGGAAGAGGCGGGGCGGGGGCAGGAAGAGGTGGAGAAGGGGTGAAGTGGGAGCAGGGCCTGGGGCAGAGCTGGAATCAAGCATCCCTAGGGTGACCAGACGTCCCGATTTTATCGGGACTGTCCCGATATTTCCTTGTTTGTCCCGCGTCCCAACCGATATCCGGTCGGGACACTGGACAAACAAGGAAATGCTCCGGAGCCCGGAAGTGCTCGCCCCCTCCACCCCCTCCTCCCCCCATTGGCTCCCTCCCCGAATCCCCGCCTCTTCCCCAGGCTTACCATTCCTCCTCCCTCCACAAGTGCTGGAGGGAGGCCCCGGAGACGCAGGGGAAGTGCGGGGCCGGGGTGAGTGAGAGTCTGGCCTGGCCCCAGTGCAGGCAGGACTTAGTCGGGCGGTAGGGAGAGTAGGGGGGCGGCCCGCGGGCCCAGGCGGCGGCTGTTCTCCCCCCCTGGGCAGCGGGACTCGGGAGCAGCCGCTGCTGCAGCTCCCACTACCGCGGGGGGAGGAAGCGGCCAATGGCCAAGCTCAGCGGCTGCGGCTCTGGCACCCCCGAACCTCCCGAGCCCGGGCCTGCTGCGGGGACCCAGCAGTGCGCACGCTGCGCCCAGCCCCTGGCCGGTCGCGTCTGGGCTGCTGCCCAGCTGGTGCTATCCCGCGGCGGCCCCGGGGCAGAGGCATCGGCAGCCCAGTCCCGTTCGTTCCCCTGCGGGACCCAAGCGGGACGGGGGGGCTGGGCCCTGCTGCCCCCACTCAGGGGCCGTCGCGGGATAGCACCAGCTGGGCAGCAGCCCAGACGCGACTGGCCAGAGGCTGGGCGCAGCGTGCGCGCTGCTGGGTCCCCGCAGCAGGCCCGGGCTAGGGCCTGGGCACCAGAGCCGCAGCCGCCGAGCTTGGCCTTTGGCCACTTCCTCCCCCCGCGGCAGTGGGAGCTGCAGCAGTGGCTGCTCCCGAGTCCTGCTGCCCAGGGGGGGAGAACAGCCGCCGCCTGGCCCCGCGGGCCACCTCCCTACTCTCCCTACCGCCCAACTGGGTCCTGCCTGCTCGGGGCCAGGCCGGACTCTCACTCACCCTGGCCCCGCGCTTCCCCTGCGTCTCCGGGCCTCCCTCCAGCGCTTGTGGAGGAAGGGTGGTTTTTTTTTTTTGCCCGGCTCCCTCCCGCCACAAACCCCTCCCCCCCCCACGTCCCGATATTTGACTTGGGTGATCTTGTCTCCCTAAGCATCCCCCGGGAATTGGGGAAGTCGGCACCTCTGGCTACGCGGTCTATTCTTATGATAGGCCTCAAAGGAAGTAGCTCTTGAGAATCAAAGAGTAAAATGCTAGCTCCACTGAAATCTGTGCAAAACTCCAATTAACTTTACTGGGACCAGGATTTCACCCATAGAGAGCTGTGCTTGGAGCTAAATATCTAATTTGATAGTAAGAAAATAGGTTTGGAAACATGCCTTACTTTGAGAAAGGTAATAATTTCTTATTCTGATGAAGGAAAGGCCTTATAAAGCCTAAACAATATGTGTCTTACTGGGTGTGTATACTCAGATGCAATAAATACATCTGTTCCTAAACAATTTAAGACTATAAATCTATATATTTGAATTAGTCAATATTTGAGCCAGATTGATGGTGCAGATTCATTGACTGTTTGCATGGAATTTACAATGCATACAAACATGAGTCATTTAAAGGTCCTCCTTGTTTTGAAACATTTCCAAGATGATTGGAGAATATTTTTGAAATGTGCATAAATGTGCAAATGTGTGTTTTCTGAGGGGACATTAGTAAGTTTTATTTGTTTCCATTGTTTTATCTGACAAGCGTGTTCTATTTTTCATGATTTTATCTCCTCTTGATAAAATGACAGTTTTGAAACTGATTGTTTTCTTTGCAAAATATGTGGCAGATAAATTATTAGTGAATTTGCACTCTCCGCAGCCAGAGAGATGATTGTATTAAAATGGAAACAACTAGGTCCCTGTCCATAACATTTTAAATGCATTTCTTAAACAGCAACTGTCTAACTTTCTGCAACAATCAATCTAAAAGAAGACAACTTTCTGAGTATTATTATGCTCAGTCAGTTAGATTATAGGAAGAGAATTAGCCTCAAGATAATCCTTATAATTCAAATAAAATTATCTGAAAGGTGAATTTGGTAACTACAGTGTGACAGGGTGTACCGGGCCCTTTGAGGCCCCCTGCTTGTGGCTCCAAAATCCTACCACATCCTGGCTCCAAGAAAGAAGCAGCTAAGCTGGGTCCTCCAGGCCTGCCTAGAGAGACTGCATAGAAGCAACCAATCAGAGCCCAGAAGGCTCAGATAAAAGGAGTTGCAGGACCTGAGCATGTCAGCTGTTGGCTGGGACTAGAGAAGCAAGGAAGGGTGCTTCTTGATGAAGCTGAGTTGTGGTGGTACTTGCATTCAGTGAGGAGGAAGAGAATCTGAAATTTTCAGCACGACGTAAGGGTGAAGAGAAAGGGGCTATATGGGAAGAGAGCTAGGGACTATCAAGAGCAAACAGTTGCTGCTGTGTGTAGGATCCATGGACTGGGACCTGGGACCTGGTGTGGTGGGCAGGCCCAGGTCTCCCCACTGGTCTACTAGTGAAGTGGTCAAAGAAAGGCTCTGTTGGGAAGCCCAAGTGAAAGGCAGGACTTCAAGGGGCCCAGAGATGGAGCTGAAGACACTGCTGAGAGTAGACAGCATGTCAGGCTAGGTCTACACTAAGGGGGGATGTCGATTTAAGAAATCAGCTACGTGAATAGCGTAGCTGAATTCGGCGTATCCTAGTCGACTTACCCTGCTGTGAGGACGGCGGCAAATCGACCGCCGCGGCTCCCCCGTTGATGGCGCTTACTCCTCCTGATGAGGTGGGAGTTAGCTTGTCGATTCGGGGATCGATTTATCCGTCTAGATGAGACGTGATAAATCAATCCCCGAAAGATCGATTTCTACCCGCCGATCTGGGCGGGTAGTGTAGACTAGCCCTCAAACTATTTGCTACTCTGGAAGGGGTTCATCCATTTTAAATTGTGTGACTTGGCTGGAGTGCTAAGCCAGTGGTTTTCAAACTAGGGTCGCCGCTTGTTCAGGGAAAGCCCCTGGCGGTCCGGGCCGGTTTGTTTACCTGCTGCGTCCACAGGTTCGGCCGATCACAGCTCCCACTGGCCGCGGTTCGCCGCTCCAGGTCAGTGGGGGCTGCAGGAAGGGCGGCCAGCACGTCCCTCGGCCTGTGCTGCTTCCTGCAGCCCCATTGGCCTGAAGCGGCGAACCACAGCCAGTGGGAGCCGCGATCATCCGAACCTGTGGACGCGGCAGGTAAACAACCAGCCCAGCCCGCCAGGGGCTTTCCCTGAACAAGCAGTGGCCCTAGTTTGAGAACCACTGGGCTGAGCCACTGAAGACCTATTGAGTGAGGTCAAGAACCTACAGGGGACGCCAAGAGCAGGAAAGATGGCAGTATCACACCCAGCTGACAGGAGGCACTCATGAGAGGTGAGTGTCCCCCATTATGTACTGAAGCAAAATCAAGCCAATTTAAATAATCTGGCAAGAAATTGAAATGTGTGGTAATTACTGAAGCCACGTTAATACATGAACACTGCTGTTCACAGGGCCGGCTCTAGGCACCAGCAAAACAAGCTGGTGCTTGGGGCGGCACATTTTTAGGGGCGGCATGGCCGGCGCCAGAATGCCGCCCCTAAAAATGTGCCCCGGCCGCCCTAGCTCACCTCCGCTGCTGCTGCCGCTCGCGCGCCACGGCGCGCGAAACAGCTGATTCGCGCGCCGCTACTCGCCCTCCCTCCCAGGCTTGAGAGCCTGGGAGGGAGGGGGAGACTCCGAGTGGCCGCAGCGCGGGCGCCGCTTCTCCCCCTCCCTCCCTCCTAGGCTTGAGAGCCTGGGGGGAGGAGGCAGGGCTGGGGATTTGGGGAAGGGGCGGAGTTGAGGCGGGGCCGGGGGTGGGGTAATTAAAAAAAGGGGGGGTGTGGGGGGTGGCCAAAATTGTTTTTGCTTTGGGCGGCAAAAATCCTAGAGCCGGCCCTGGCTGTTCAGAACATATTTTGGCTCTTTATATGGCTAACCCTTTAAGCATGGATATTTTTATATATAGCATAACTTTATAGACCTGAGCTTTTCTTTTCATGTTGTTATGTATATGAAAATCAGGATAATACCTAAATGGAGTTTGAGTTTAGAGTCTCGTTTTGTGAACAATATATGGAAAGAATCTCTATACAAAGTCTATTTAACATTCATTAATGTAATTATTAATACATAAAAACATTAGTAACAATGATCACTTTGAGGTGCTGTAATTACTATAATTATTAACTTGCTCAAAGTCTTGCTATTTATTTTCATTTTGATTTGTTGTGTTTGCTCCTCCTTACTCCCCTATGGTTCAAGTGGGCTACTTAGCCCATTTTGTTAATATATAATGGCAGTGAGTATGCTAAAATCTTAATTAAAAATGGCATTTACAATGGCGGCCATTGTATTATTTTGTTATGTTGATTATTCCTTTCTTCACCTAACTCAAAAGAATTCCAGAGTGGCTGACATATTGAACTATTGTTTTGGATATGTCTGGTATCTCATTAGTGGTCACTTTTTCAGGTACTGCTAAGGTATGGTGCTGTTACAAACTTGACCAATGGGAAAGGCCACATTGCCATCTACATGGTTTGCTGTGGTGAGCCATAAAAGGCAGCTTTAAACTCTCCACTGTTGGTTAGGAGGATTCTATATTGTACTAACCCTATCAATCAGAACTTTTCTAATGGATTTTATTGCAAATATACCATACCATTTACTAATAAGATTAAATTATAATACTGTCTTCCATAACTAGAGATGAATCCCATATTAAAAAACTGGATCCACACACCCTGGAACTTTGAGAAAAGTTTAAATTTAAATCAGATGTTCTGTATAGGTGTCAACTCCAGTAATCACTTTGGAAGTCTTAGTTCTTTTGCACAGAAGCACTGGTAGCACATTAGCTCAGCTCACAGAAATGAGCAAGTGAGTTTAGCAAACCACCCAAATTCTTCTTAATGCCAATTTTCTTTCTAGTACCCTAGAGAGATAGGTAAAATGGCAGTGTGCAGTGTAAATATTTTCAATAGTTTTATATCTGTTTTGCTTTTAAAATAGCACCCCACTCTTCTGTCAGTCCTCCTGTTGCACTAAAATACAAGGGTGGGTCAACTCATGTATTAAGTGTAGAAAATAGAGACCCTGGAAGTATATACAAATTCCTTTACATCTTTTGGAGTAGGATTCCTAAAAGGAATATTGAAATCATAAGCTCATTTAGTGACTCACATAATAATGTGAATGGATGTTCAATGTCATGATCTGTTCATATGTCTGAAAAATCTAGTATTTGCTACAAGAAAAAGGACTACTATCTCTTTAAAAGTGGATTTATGTTTGCCTTAGTAAGTAATAAAACTATAATTTATTCTTAATAACAAAGAATACACATTTAATTACTTATAATCATAGTGGACATACATAATAATCAGCAAATGGCCCCTAAATTGCTATGCAAAGATTTTATTAAAAAAATTATCAGTGCTGTTTCAGAAAAGATCATCTACAGAAGACCACTTAGATGGGCAGATAGGAAATAGATATCTTAAACCATTTGTCTAGCTGGGACAGTGACAATTGTTTACTGCATACTTTGTTTCCAACAATGTGGGAAACTTATCCTCACTGCTCAGCTCATTGGTTAAATTCAAACCATGCAGTAAAAATGCTCATCTCTTTGGAGAGTCAATGTACAAACCACTGAACTGAAAGAAAAGCTGAGTGGGTGATGAAGGAAGGATGGAATCTTTCTTGACGATGAAGGCACAGCTCAGTGATTAAAGTCAAGGCACACACAATGCTATTCAGGAGGGATATATGGAAAGGTCACTTTAGGTCACCTGTGTGATCTCCCAGGCCTGGACCAGCTATGCACCAGATCAGTCCCCCAACAGAACTTAGAGTACCTGAGGACGGCTGTAACTTGTATCAGTTGCCTCAAGGGGACAATAGGGTAGCAGGGGATCAGCAGGATAGAAGTACCAGGACCAGTATGGCTGCAGGGAGAGAGGTGGCCTTGGGAGCTATCATGTCAGCTCTACACCTTCTATTAGGTTGATCTGCTGGCTCTATGGGCAGTTTGTGCCTGTGGGGCAGCACAGAGAGGCCAACATAACATTCAAAATCTGAGCCAAGAAGTGTTTCTTTTGCAAAGCTCATGTCTGTCTGCAATTAGTGGAATGACTGCTCCTTACCTGGAATCTCTCAGGCAGGCAGTGTAGATCATGTTATGATCCGTGCATCCAGTGTTGGCTCACTGGAAGGCATTCAGGCTTGCACTATGGGAACATGGCATTGGCCCTGTGCAGAAACCCTCTGTAGAAGCTGCAAAGACAGCTATGCTGGCTCTATGCTCTACCTCCTGCAGCAGGTCTCAGCTAATGGGTATGTCGGCTGGGGACAGAAGTGCCTGGGTGTGAAGGTGATTCTGTGCCACTGCAGTGCTTTCATGGCCAGCTTTAAAATCAGATATGTGCAGCGTGATTTAATATTTTCTCTTCATAGGAAGAAGTTACAGTGTTGCTCGAAAGGTTTGTGTGTATGATGTCAATAGATCATGCATCCCTTTGGGTGTGCTTTCTTTTAAAATTATCTACAAAAGATAAACTGTGTGTCTTTTCAGGAGAGGACATACACAGCCTCCTTTCTTTCTAATTTCAGCCTTCCCCCCCCTTAAAGATTGATTAACAAAACAACCTAAATAAATAACTCACTGATACGGTTCCAATATTACTGGAATCTCTGAAAAATGATGGATGGGGTAAAATTGAGGATTCAGTAACTTGAAGGCATTTTGCCCATTAATCATTTTTATTCTCATTACTACTTTGAAAGGACAGTGCAAATAAATTCTTAGGAAGTACAAACCTGCACCTAGCACCCGACTTGCAGATTGATGGCTTCACCTGTTCAGTAGGTACTACTGAGGCATATTAAAACACATACTCTGGACTTCAGCCCTGTGCAGTGATCCTGTTAAGAGCCTGTGCATCATTTCAGTCCCACCTCATGTTATCTTTCGAACCTCAGAATAGCTAAGTCAAAATTTCAAGCACCAGTAAATTATGAAGCCATACCATGTATACTTTTACAAAGACATAATTTTAACAATCTCTTTAAAATTATGCAACCACAAATTAATCATTAAGGGACAGTCGTGCTGTCCTCACATTTTAACTTCAGAAGGTCTAATACATGACTATAGGCTGCAGTATCGCTTTAAAATAGCAAATGTCATTTGTCTGAAAATGTTAATTAAAAAAAGAATCATTCCTAGGTTGAGAGGGAGGGAGGGATTCCTGGAGGGATTTTTCCCCCTCATTAAATAATTATAACAGTGCAAGTGTGCCATTATAATATTTTCAAATAATACATGTCAATTTTACATTCAGGATTATTTCAAAAACAATCACACATACAAAATGCCAAGTTTGAGGAAAAAACCCAAACAGTACATCCATATAAAGATGAGACCATGCCTATAAAAAGAGCCAAAACAAAGAACAGTTGTCCATTGAAATGGACAGATTAAACAAGAGAAAGTTAATGCTAAATTTGGAGTTCCTACTAATGTTTATGAAACCACACAAGGGAACTGTGAACTAGGGATTGGACCAAATTAATCCTAATTGTGTTTTGTTGTCAATTGACCACTTAAATGGCAAATCCTCCTGCAGCAAGGCTGGGGTTTTTAGATAATATATATAGCTCAACCATTCTTTTTCTAACTACTAGAATGTTCTGTATGTTTTGGATTGGTTAACATTTTGTTTGCTTTAGAAAATATTAAGTTACAGTATTAAACTGCAATCACATTAATGGGATAGACTTATTAGAAATGTTAATCAAAACACAACACCCATCTTGTTTCTTTGTAAATATAATACCAATACTTTGGGCCAAGTGTTTTAAAAGGATAGGCCAAAATCCACAAATCACCTCCGTTTGTGTGTGCAGATTATTTAAATTCACATGCAAATAGATATTTTCCAACATGTATCCAAATGTGGATGCACAGAGATCTGGGCCTCTATATTTCAAAACATTGGCCTTTTGTCTGTTTGCTTATTATATTGGTCCTGGAGGGCTTCCATGTTTTTCCATGGATGAACAAAAATTGAATTTAGATATCCATAATAAAAAACCCCAAATTCAAATAAAATGAATTTATTAGTTCATACTAGCTTGTGCCATCACTGAAAATGCCACAAACATTGTATTTAAGTATCAGAGGGGTAGCCGTGTTAGTCTGGATCTGTAAAAAGCAACAAAGAGTCCTGTGGCACCTTTAAGACTAACAGATGTATTGGAGCATAAACTTTTGTGGGTGAATGCCCACTTCGTCGGATGCATGTCCGACGCATTGTATTTAAATTACTCAGTTTTGCTTTAACATACAAATAAAACTTTTCCTAGTTTTTCAATATAAATTTCTCTATAAATAGGACTACAAAATGGGATTTATAAGCAGGTCTATACCATAAAACAAACTGTCTCAAGTTACAGTGATTCGTATTTCCAGGGGAATATGTAAATTTCCCATCAAGTATGGACCAGAGTAGACAGTCCCTGATAGTATTCTTTTCTAACCTTCTGAATCGGTATGGTGACTCGGCTGCACGTGTAGCAAATGTTACCAACACTGGGTAAAAGTTTCTAAAGTTCTTAAGTAGCCTAGGAGTCCAAGTCTCATTGACTTTCAAGATGCCTTTTAGGTGCATCATTTTCCAAACATTTCTTTAGTCAGTTCTATACCTCTTGAGATGGAGAAGGAGCTACCTTCTTCCATTATTTGCTCCAGGTGGGAGTTAGCTGTGGCCGAAAAGCAACAGCTCTTCTACATACTCACCTGCTGACACAGGCCTCACCTCTTCAATGCTGTGCAGTAAAGGGCTAAAAATCTATGGGAGTGGAGTGTGGTGATATGAGGTTGAGCTGAGGAGCAGCTGGAGACCATAGTGATATGCAAAGAGTTAATTTGATGGAGTACTCTACTACCTAACCCATGGCTTTCAGAGTGGAAATATACTTGATAGTTACTGTAGCTTAAAGCAGCAGTAACTCACTCCCCTTCATCCCTTTTAATTCACTTTGGAGTTGGGAGAGACACACCCCAGGACAGGAGTACATGTTAGCCAATGGCAGCTGAGTTGGTAAAGAAGCCAGAAAAGTTGGCAGAGGTCCATGTGCTACCTACATGGGGGTAGCCTGGGATCCAAGGATTTCTTTCCTGCATTCACCATGGTCAAGGATCCACGAGATTTGCAAGCCACTCCTATAGCCATCAGCCCCCAACCCTTCCTCTCCGAGGGGAGAATCCAGATGGAAGTGCAAGTTCAAACATACAGATATTTTGCTGTTTCTACACTCCTGAAGGTTTTTCCACAAGATGGTAACATGTTGTCCATAGTTCTCTGACTGGTGGTAGCTTGGTATCTCAGCTTCCACCTGTATCCTTTTTAGCTCAGGAAGGGGAGGTGGACATCTTCCATTAGTGTCCAAACTAGAAATCTTTTCTCCTTATATTTCTGCCACTGTGGCCTCTCTAAACCTTTTTAACCTTTTTGGCAAATATTTGCAGTGAGGGTAAAAAAAACCCCATTTGCGTTAAAGGAAAGCTCTAGCACTGCCACTGATTGTTCGTTTGAAATGTGACATTGAACAATGTATGTCCTTCTGTCCCCCTTAATTTATTTGGGTGTTTTCATTCTTTAAATTTATTATTAATATTGTGCAGGGTATTTTAGGTGCCAGTGTTGATCAGTGCAATTCCTGGAGGGATGTACATTTGAACTGGCAAAGAAGAAATGACTGGCATCCAGTTTAAATATTTATTGTCAAGGTTGGTTTTTTTTTGTCATGTCATTCACTGTGAAACTAATTCTAAAAATGCCATCTAAGACCTTCAAGGTCTGAAAGGTTCGTGACAACATATTTCAAATGCAGATTATCAATAGTCACTAAAAACTTAACATTTTTGCTTTTGATCTGTACAGCTTCAACATAGGGAATAAAACAGTAATTTTTGTGTTGGGGTCCAATCATGCAGTCTCATCCCAGATAAAACTCTCAATGATGTCTGATGGGAGTTTTGCTCAAAAAATCTTCAAAATTTGGCCCATAGGCTAAGCAACTAGGCTTTGCACTGGTTAGTTCTGTAGGGGCTGAAGGAAGTATTTCTTCCATAGCTGCAAAGCACCAACCCTCAAAGTGTGATTCTGATAGTCAGAAATCCATCAGCCCTGCCTCTTTCACCTACCTTCCCCCCCCCCCCCCTGGAATTGGTCACAGCATGCAGTATAGCATTTTGCCTACCCTCAGCCCCTATGGTAGAGGGACATCAATGATATAAGGTTCCTCCAAGGCCATGGAGGACAGGACAGAATTTTGGTAAGCTCAGAGAGCTGATAGGTAAGGTCCCATGGGAATCAAAACTGAGGGGAAAAACAACTGAGGAGAGTTGGCAGTTTTTCAAAGGGACACTATTAAGGGCCCAAAAGCAAGCTATTCCACTGAGTAGGAAAGATAGGAAATGTGGCAAAAGACCTCCTTGGCTTAACCATGAGATCTTGCATGATCTAAAAAATAAAAAGGAGTCATATAAAAAATGGAAACTAGGACAGATTACAAAGGATGAATATAGGCAAACAACACAGGAATGCAGGGGCAAGATTAGAAAGGCAAAGGCACAAAATGAGCTCAAACTGGCTATGGGAATAAAGGGAAACAAGAAGACTTTTTATCAATACATTAGAAGCAAGAGGAAGACCAAGGACAGGGTAGGCCCACTGCTCAGTTAGGAGGGAGATACAGTAACAGGAAACTTGGAAATGGCAGAGATGCTTAATGACTTCTTTGTTTCGGTCTTCACCGAGAAGTCTGAAGGAATGACTAATTTAGTGAATGCTAATGGGAAGGGGGTAGGTTTAGAAGATAAAATAAAAAAAGAACAAGTTAAAAATCACTTAGAAAAGTTAGATGCCTGCAAGTCACCAGGGCCTGATGAAATGCATCCTAGAATACTCAAGGAGCTAATAGAGGAGGTATCTGAGCCTCTAGCTATTATCTTTGGAAAATCATGGGAGACAGGAGAGATTCCAGAAGACTGGAAAAGGGCAAATATAGTGCCCTACTATAAAAAGGGAAATAAAAACAACCCAGGAAACTACAGACCAGTTAGTTTAACTTCTGTGCCAGGGAAGATAATGGAGCAAGTAATTAAGGAAATCATCTGCAAACACTTGGAAGGTGGTAAGGTGATAGGGAATAGCCAGCATGGATTTGTAAAGAACAAATCATGTCAAACCAATCTGATAGCTTTCTTTGCTAGGATAACAAGTCTTGTGGATAAGGGAGAAGCAGTGGATGTGATAAAACTAGACTTTAGTAAGGCATTTGATACAGTCTCGCATGATATTCTTATCGATAAACTAGGCAAATACAACTTAGATGGGGCTACTATAAGGTGGGTGCATAAGTGGCTGGATAACCATACTCAGAGAGTAATTATTAATGGTTCCCAATCCTGCTGGAAAGGTATAACAAGTGGGGTTCCACAGGGGTCTGTTTTGGAACCGGCTCTGTTCAATATCTTCATCAACGACTTAGATATTGGCATAGAAAGTACGCTTATTAAGTTTGCAGATGATACCAAACTGGGAGGGATTGCAACTGCTTTGGAGGATAGAGTCATAATTCAAAATGATCTGGACAAATTGGAGAAATGGTCTGAGTTAAACAGGATGAAGTTTAACAAAGACAAATGCAAAGTACTCCACTTAGGAAGGAACAATTAGTTTCACACACACAGAATGGGAAAAGACTGTCTAGGAAGGAGTACGGCAGAAAGGGATCTAGGGGTTATAGTAGACCACAAGCTAAATATGAGTCAACAGTGTGATGCTGTTGCAAAAAAAGCAAACATGATTCTGGGATGCATTAACAGGTGTGTTGTGAGCAAGACACGAGAAGTCATTCTTCTGCTCTACTCTGCGCTGGTTAGGCCTCAACTGGAGTATTGTGTCCAGTTCTGGGCACCGCATTTCAAGAAAGATGTGGAGAAATTGAAGAGGGTCCAGAGAAGAGCAACAAGAATGATTAAAGGACTTGAGAACATGACCTATGAAGGAAGGCTGAAAGAATTGGGTTTGTTTAGTTTGGAAAAGAGAAGACTGAGAGGGGACATGATAGCAGTTTTCAGGTATCTAAAATGGTGTCATAAGGAGGAGGGAGAAAACTTGTTCCCCTTAGCCTCTAAGGATAGAACAAGAAGCAATGGGCTTAAACTGCAGCAAGGGAGGTTTAGGTTGGACATTAGGAAAAAGTTCCTAACTGTCAGGGTGGTTAAACACTGGAATAAACTGGCTAGGGAGGTTGTGGAATCTCCATCTCTAGAGATATTTAAGAGTAGGTTAGATAAATGTCTATCTAGGATGGTCTAGACAGTATTTGGTCCTGCCATGAGGGCAGGGGACTGGACTCGATGACCTCTTGAGGTCCCTTCCAGTCCCAGAACCTATGAATCTATGAATTTGCATGACAACTTATAAGGTAATGCATGCTATCCCCGTGAAATGTCCTTGAGCACCACATACGTACAATATTTCCTTATGCATTGTAGCAGTCTCCGCCGCGGTTCAGCCGTCAGCGGGGCTGTGGGGTATCCCACCGCCTCGCTCTGGTCCGCCGTCAGTCCTGGTCCGGCGGCAGTCTGGGATAGCAGACGCACGGTTAGGGGGCTCAGGCCCGTAAGCAGGGGCTGAGCCAATAGGTCCGAAAAGAGCCCCAAGCCCTCAATCAGGGCAGGGCAGTAATCACGCAGTCTGGAGCTCCGGCCCTCAAGCCGGGGCTGAGGCAATGTCTATAGCAGCCCAGGCCCTAGGTCAGGGCAGGGCAACAAAACAGTCAGTCAGAAACCCAGGCCCTTAAGCAGGGGCTGGATCAGGGTTTGTAGCAGCCCAGGCCCTAGGTCAGGGCAGGGCAGCAATCAAATAGTCAGTCAGAAACCCAGGCCTTTAAGCAGGGGCTGGGTCAGGGTGCAACAGGTCCCAGCCTCTCTAGGCCAGGGAAAAGGGGGAGTCTGCCACCCAAGAAGTGGGTGGCAGGGGGGACGCAGGCCCTCCCACTCCACTGCGTCCCAGCCCGGGGCCCTAGCAGCGGCGGAAACTCGCTGCTGTCAGTGGGGATCCTGGCCGCAACACACTGACATCGGCTCTGGCAGTGCTGCCGCCAGACTGGGGTCGGCTACTCCCGGGCTACTTCCATACTCCCCCTCGTATGGTACCTGGGCCGTCCTAGTGTCCTCGGTGGTCTCCACCAGCATCGGTTCCTCTGGGTAGGTAGCGAAGGGTATGCTCGGCTCCTCCTCGGGATAGCAGGAAAGGGGCAGGCTCGGTTCCTCCTCGGGGTATCTCGCACGGGGCAGGCTCGGCTCCTCCTCGGGGTAGCTGGCACGGGGCAGGCTCGGCTCCTCCTCGGGGTAGCTGGCATGGGGCAGGCTTGGCCAGTCCTCCTCAGGGTAGCTGGAACGGGGCAGGCTCGGCACCTCCTCGGGGAGCTAGAACGGGGCAGGCTTGGCCAGTCCTCCTCAGGGTACCGGGCGAGGGGTAGGCTCGGCAGACCTGATGAGTCAGCAGGCTGGTCGCGGCCTGCGGCTGTCTCCCAAGCGGGAGCTCGGCCACCGACGTCTGCTCTCTCCGCCAACCTGTCCTCCACTGAGTTCTGCAGGCGGGCTTTTATACTTCCGGGTCGGCGCTGTGACATCTGCGGGGCGGGCGTCAGACCCGATGGCTCCGCCCCCATTGGTGTTAGGGGAGGTTCGGCCGTCAGCGGGGCTGTGGGATATCCCACCGCCTCGCTACACGCATATATAGATTTTTCCACAAAAATATTTGCCTACCACCTGCTCTCAAGTATATATGGTCAGTTCCCTTTAAAATCACATGTGGCTTGTAAAAAATAAAATAAAAAATAACACTTTGCTTGATTGATCCTAAATAATCCTCCAGCCATTACTGATGTCTTAATTTTGTATATGCTAGTAAGTGAGATACTAAAGAGCATTGTCTCTGATTTTAGCAAAGTATTGTCAGTTTGACACTTTATTCACCCAAGCCATTTTAAATAAATCATTATCTGAATGTTTACACACTTATCCATGAGAAGTTATAAAAAGGATATTTACATTTTTTTTGCCTAATAATACCTGTCGCTCCTTTATTTTAAGAATTACTTTGTTCTGTTTCACTGTGCTCTTATTCAAGTTAAGTTACATGCAGTCCTGTCTTATCTGTATTTAATATGTTGTGAGGATATAAAGAATTAGGCAGTGACCCTTAACAGAGAGATGGAGAATAAATTAATGAATGCCTCAGTCTCTGCAGTAGATTCATTCTTTGGTACCCACGGTCTCCTTGATAAGAGAGACAATTTGAAAGGGAGGATTTTTGAATGACCTTGTGCTTTTGTTCTGGCACACAAGTTATTGGGTGAGTTCCACTGTAAAGAAACAGGTTGTGGTATTACTACTACCTGACCCCATTAAGTGCTCACTGCAGTTTGGTATAATGGCTTTTATGGGGAAGGGGGAGCGAGAACACTTGAACAAAATTCAGCATTTACTCATGTATTCAGGGTTGAATTGGTTTAAAATAAAGTAGTTGAGTAGAGTGTGGTGCTGCTGAAGAGGGCTGACTTGTCTCTTTTAAGTACCCTCTTTGAAATCAAAGCAAATTTATTGTGTTTCAGAAATGTACATGTGAGGAGGTTTCCTGTACAAATAGAGTGAGGCAATGGAAGTTGCCTTTCCTAGTAAAAATGATTGGCATAAACAAATTGCTATTGTAAAGAATCCTGGGGAAGTCAGTGGGTTCTATTTTCCTTTCATTGCCTTAGTACTAACTCCTATTAGTACTAATTAATTATCCATTTTAGCGCCTTGCTTCAAATGGCTAATACTTCAGGTGAATGGAAGTTATATGCATAAATCTTTTGTGCACCGAAATAATAGATTGTAAGATCTTTGGGGCAGGAACTGTTTCTTACAGCCCCTAGCAAAACAGGACTCCAGTCCTGATCAGTGCCTCTGAGTGCTACTGTAATATAAATAATAAGGGCCAGATTCCAACACCTTTGCTTTCACGTTGAGTAGTATTTTACTCCACAAGTAATCCTATTGGGTCAGATAGTGCTCCGCCTATGCTGCCATGCAGGAGCACAAAGGGAGTAAGACATACTCCCTTGGGACAGACTTGGGATTGGGGCAAGGGAGAAAGCAGATTCTCTGTGCCCACTACTCCCCTCCCTAGCAAATGAGTGGGAATGGGTGGAGTTTTGGCCCTGTCCCACCAATATTCTGTTCAACGTAGGTGAGCTAGTGCAAAGGGGACTAACAAAGTCCTGATCTGGGCCACTAGCAGATTAACCCCTCCTGGAGCAAGCTTGGTGTAGAGACACAATTCTTTCCCTTTTCTGCTCCTGGAATTTATAGAAGACAGACTTCATAGCAAAAGCAATCTCCTAGTTTACAATGAGATTTATTGAACAGTACCTGACTCTGTAAAATGTTGTAATTTGACCCTGTATAATTAATAATAATAATTAATGTACCTTACTGTTGTGAACCTTTACAACATGGTTGGCTGCAAACTTGGACAAAGGCATTATATTACATTTGTCATTTTAGATAATAGCAATTTGAAATTTTACATAAGGATAATTCATGTAATATGCTTGCCATAACTTTAAGTCAATATTATAAGGCAGTACTCAACTCTCTCAACAATTACAATAGAAATAAATACATTTAAAATAGCTAAGGTCTTACATTTTATATTTAGTACAGGAACAAAGTAATCAATTCAAAACCAACAACTCCAGAACTCCTGTCATAAAAACAGATTCTCCAGAAAAATATATACTGGTTTTAATTACATTTTTATGGATATTTATTGTTAAATTCTTAGCAGTAACCATCAATATTAATATTTTCTAAGGAAGTATGATAATAAACATGGTTGGAGGAATATCATATCATAGCTTTTGTGTTATTCCCAGTTCAAGAAAAAACCCTAAATCAACTGATCTTTATAATAGTTATGGGCATAGTAGTCACAGCTCTCCTATTATTAAATCTCCAGCCACTTCACATTAAGCATGTTTTAAAAATGTAAATACAGTCAGCATCCTTCTGTCAGCAAGTGCTGCCCTTGAGAGGAAAAACTTCAATAATTGTCTCTGCTAGTAAGTGCCAAGTCAAACAGGAAAATGTTAGAGAGGAGAGTAATAAGGAGTGAGGAGGTAAAGTATAACCTGGAGTCCTCTCCAAACCTATGGAATAGACTTGGGGTTATACAGTAACACATACCTTTGCAGTCTTTTGTGCCTGGGAAGTAACAGAAGGTGATGTCAAGTAAGAGAGTTCACAACACAAGAGGACTATTAGCAACAAGAAGGTCAGGGAAAGTGTGGGACCCTTACTGAATTGGGGAGGCAACCTAGTGACAGATGATGTGGAAAAAGCTGAAGTACTCAATGCTTTTTTTGCCTTGGGAGAGGTAGATACACTGGAGGGTAGGGATAGGGTCCAGAGTGACCTAGACAAGCTGGAGGATTGCGCCAAAAGAAATCTGATGAGGTTCAAAAAGGACAAGTGCAGAGTCCTGCACTTAGGACGGAAGAATCCTATGCACTACTACAGGCTGGGGACCAACTGGCTAAGCGGCAGTTCTGCAGAAAAGGACCCAGGGATTACAGGGACAAGAAGCTGGATATGAGACAAGAATGTGCCCTTGTTGCCAAGAACAGCATATTGGGCCGCATTTGTAGGAGGATTTCCAGCAGATTGAGGGAAGTGATTATTCCCCTCTATTTGGCACTAGTGAGGCCACATCTGGAGTATTTTGTCCAGATTTGTGTCCAGTCCCTGCGACCCACGCTGCTTCCCACAGCTCCCATTGGCTGGGAACAGTGAACTGTGGCCACTGGGAGCTGCGGGCGCCCATGCCTGCAGACGGTCAATGTAAATAAACTGTCTTGTGGCCTGCCAGCGGATTACCATGACGGGCTGCGTGCGGCCCGCAGGTCACAGGTTGCCCACCACTGAGCTAGGCTGTTCTCAGTGGTGGCAGATGACAGAACAAGGAGCAATGGTCTCAAGTTGCAGTGGGGGAGGTCTAGGCTGGATATTAGGAAAAACTATTTCACTAGGAGGGTGGTGAAGCCCTGGAATGGGTTACCTAGGGAAGTGGTGGAATCTCCATCCTTAGAGGTTTTTAAGCCCAACTTGACAAAGCCCTGGCTGGAATGATTTAGTTGGTGTTGGTCCTGCTTTGAGCAGGGGGTTGGACTAGATGACCTCTTCAGGTCTCTTCCTACTCTAATCTTCTATGATTCTATTGTAATTATGATTTAATGTAGGTGATTAGCCTAGTGCATTTAAATTACCATTGAAGTTGCTACTGTGTAAGTAATGCTAAACATTGTAGTGCTCCTAGCAGTTGTCATGTGATGTCTGACCGTTCTAGCAGGCTGATGAGTTTGTGCCCTTCAAAAACAGAGACTGGTTGCTAACGTGCTGACAGAAAGATACTCGGTTTAATACTGAAATAATGTATATGTGCCTAAGGACATCTTTTTTTGTTTCATAGAGTATCTTATAAGCATAACGGGCAATAGGGTTATGATTCAAGAATAAACTGTTTTCCCATATACAAACTATAATAATGCTGGACAAGAGAGAGACCCTTAAGAGAGAGTAAACCTGTATTTTTAATTTTTTTTCAAATATATCTGTTGCATAAAAAACAAAACCCCTATGTTAAAAGTTTTTAAGTTGGCAGAACCAAGTACGTAGATGTTAGAAAATGCCAGAATTAAGGTTGCCTTAATTGCATGGTAAACTTCAATTCTGGCATTTCCTAACTTTGAGTGCTTAACTTTGCAACCTTAACATTCTTTTTAAAAAGTGTAATTTCCTATTTAAAAAAATCAACTCCACCCCCCCCCGAAATTCCCCCCCACCTCCTGGCTCCTCAACCCTTTCTCCCCCTCTTCTATTCTCCTCCATCTGTCTGCCTTCCTCCTCTTCATCCTTGCTGTCTGGATACCAGCAGGGGATGCATTGAGAATACAGGAGAAACAGTATTTGGCAGCAGGGATGAGCAATTGCATAGAAAGTCCTACTAAGCCCTGCAGCTCTGGGTTGGAACATGCTCAATACAGAAGGAATCTTTGGAGAATTTAGCTGCCAAACTCTTTGAATGTGTTTGAACTGAGATTTTTCAAAGGCTTATAACTTGGTCACATTCAAACAGATTTTCATAAGGATGGCGAAAAGGCACGTTCCTGACTCTAGGAAATTGTCCTGCCAAATTTCAAGTCCCCAAAGTATGGGGTCACTAGAACTACTCAATGGAATGGTTGTAAGACATTTTTGAACATAGACAAAACAATCTCATTCCCAGAAATGGCTGAATCATTTTCACTGAGACTTTCCCCAAACTTTCAGCCTGAGGCAGACATCTAGCATGAAAAATTTTCATCCTGAACTGCTAAAGTTTGGCAAATTTATAAGTGACTGAAACAAAAGTGCTTTAATGGAAAGTGTCAGTGTGACCCTGGGAGTCCCTCAGTGCCAACTGGAAGAGGGTGCTCTATACCATGACCCACATCAGGCATGACCCTCTCATTGCCCCAACATACTCTTGTCATAATCTGTATCTAAAAGGTGTCATGTAAAGTATCATATGCAAACTGACAACATGCTGGTCCTGAATATATGGTGATGTATGTATGGGATGTGTACAAAGAGTTATAAATGTATGCTGGAAAGATCTTAAAATGTATTTGGCAGACAGTGCATAAAGCCCTGCCCTAGACAAAGTAATGTGTATTTACTTGGTCGCAGAGAACAGTGAAAAGTACATTTACATATAAGGTAAATACAACCATCAAGCTAGCAAGTCGGGGAGATAACCACTTAATGATCATGATGGGGAATGGAGTCTGACTCTTGAAACAAAGCTAATGAACCTTCTCTCAATAAATAGAGGCTATGAACTTTGGGGTAATATAAGGGGAGCAAAGAGCCATTCAAGTCATCCATCACCTGAGAGATCAAAGAAGCCAGCACTTTGTATCTGTGAAAGATTGGTCCTCCTGCTAAAACAGAATGGAGAATGCTGCCAATTTGATGTGAGTAAGAAAATATGTTAGGCAAAGATATGTCTTGCTAAAATTAAGTTTTTCACACTAGAAAGTATGTTTTTTTGTTTTGTTTGTAATCCTTTCTTCTCTCTTTCACTCTTACTTGAAATCATGTAAAGCTGTTCTTTGTTAATCAATGTATTCTTAGCTTTAATACAAACCACTTCAGTGCTGTGTATTAAGGTGGAGTTTATAACCCTAGTTGGGCTAACAAGCTGTTCCATGTGCAGGCTCTTTGGAAGCAGTGAACTTGGTGTACTGGACACTGGAGGGGAGATGGTTTTGGGGACCCTTGAGATTGGAAGGGTTGCTGGGGGTCATCCGGCAAGGAGTAACTAGGCTTGTGGAAGCCAGGGAGCTGTGGGGATGCTGCTGGTGTCAAGACTCTGAACCAAAGCTGCACAGCATAGAGGGATACAAGTCAGGCAGCGATAGAACCCCTCATTGGTCTGGGTGAACCCCCAAATAGACAGCCTTAACTTTAGGCAGCACTACTACCTCTATCTATAGTACATCTAGCAGATCTCTTTGTGCACACACACTAAAAATGTGAAGACATACCTTTTTAAATCTAAAAAGAAATATTAACGATTCTAAAACCATTCCCCATATATCCTCCAAAAACAAACAAACACAGCTTTTTCCCTCCCTGTAGGGGGAGATTTTGGCAAAGCAGTAAAGTGCCTGAAAACACTATGGCTTATTGCTAAAAGCAGCCAAGTCAGCAGGCCATAAAGTGGCCATGCAGTAAACTCAGCTTGACCAAGGCAGGAGGGGAGGAAGTTTTGGGTGCCACAAAAAGGGCAGCTTGACCCCATGACCTTCCTGATAAAAATTGTGTTAAAGTTGCTGATACATGCATTTTAAAAGACCAGGAATGTCTATTGGGGCCTCAAGGCTGCAAACTCTGGAAAAACCCCACACCTGGTTAATCAATAATCAGAAGGAAGCCTCTTGCTTGATCATTGAAACTACTTGCTTAACAAGTTTTCTTTAAGGGACATGGCATTCTATTACTAATTTATAAATAAGGGGGGAATGTTTGAGGTAGTGGGACTCATCAGGACTGGACTATCCCTCTGGATACATCTTGTGTTCCCCACCAGCACATGGGCTACCACTGTGCCACTCAAAAGCCACACTCAGCTTCAGTAATTATCAAGGGTTGGGGGTGTTTTACTAACTTGTTGCGGACATGTGTAAGTGCTTAAGACTAAGTAAAGTTTAGCTTTAAGTAAAAGCACTCTCGTGTTGTCCTGTTTGTGCCAGCCATCTATTTGTTGGGCGGCCGTGTCTCCCCTGATTTATTTCCTGACACCACCTCTCATAGAGTAAAAGTTACCAAGAGCTTTGGGTTAAAAGAACCCCGGGTAACATCCCCACTTAAGCTAGTCCTTCACAAAAACATATATATGGCTGAACTGCTCTTCCTAATCAGTTTTATTGGTATATTTTAAAATATATACTATACATATATCAATATATTAGTTTCCTAAGGATTAATCTGTAATCATGTAATCACATTAATGGAGTAATGATGCTCAGAATTTTTTTAATGGTGATTGCTTCCTTGCTTGAACTGTTGGCCCCTTAAACAAATGAAAAGATATGAGGTCAGCCTATTTGCTTCCCAAAAGTGTACCTCCCACAAATTATAATCCATCTCATGCCACATGATATGTTTCTATTGTATCTTGGGACAACTTAGTTCTAGAACACACAAGAAGAGAGGCTATTGTTGACTATATCACGAAGGCATAGGCTCAAGAAATAACTACAGGTGAGCCACAGGGTAAGAATGAGCACAATATAAATACGTTCAACATTCTCTAGGGATTGTATCAAAAACCAATCATCGTGATACCAAACTTTTACAAAATAGGACTTTTTAAAAACTGAATCAAGAATGAGGTACCACTAAGTCTCCAGTATGAAACTGAGAAGCTCTGGGGCACTGATTAGAAAGTTCCTGATGAAATTTCTAATTGAATTTTAGAGCACCTAAAATTCCCATCTTAGGGAGTATGAAAGTTTTCTTTCAAAGTCCAAGCTTCCCAAATACAGATAAGCTACCCTTATATTCAAATACAGGTATTTCCCAGGTGTCGCATTATAATCGCAGCATAATGCAAAATAGGTTAATTTAGCTGGCTAGTTTACTTAATGGTAATCCATTATTCCTGTGGCTAATTCAACTTCAGTTTGGAATAGTCACATTGTTACAGTGTTTGGCATCTTGCAAATGTTTTGCCTATTGAGCTCTTTGCCTGCCTGGTTTCCCTACCATTAATTTACAGTTATAGAGTAGAAACTCACTAAACAGCACTTTGCTGAACCCGTAAATTGCACAAACACAACAAAAAATGATCTCTCCATACTTTTCATCAAAGATTTAATAGCTGAGTGCTGTAGTGAGATTTCAAGTAACTAAGAAGTCATGCAGAACATTTCCTAATCTATGATGCAATATTATTAGAACTAATTTAACTTACACTTCTCAATTCAATGTACAAAATATTTTGTGCTACATTACTCCTGCTTTATGTTTGTGTACTTGGTAGTTTATAAAATTCAGTTATTTAAAATAAGTCTTCCAGTCTTTAATGCAAAATAATGAAATTCTACTGCTTTATAAAACACTTTGGGATAATTTACACTCCTGTTTTTCAAAAGTCCTAAATTTCAGAATCAAAACAACTTTCTTTCTTCAGTACCCTGTACACATAGCATTAAGGAAGGCCCATTAATATAGAAACTATTTGCTAACATGAAATGAGATCTCTTCTTTGGAAAAAACAGTCTTGAAATGCTCTAATAGTTTAATTGACTGAAGATCTATTACAAAATGTCAGCAACATGGTATATTCAAAGTACAACTTCCTGGGTGCCAAGAGAGTGTCTCTAGTTGTTTAAAATCAAGACAGTGTCATCATGTCTTGCTATAAACTGAGAACCTAGATAATTTCTCAAAGGCGGCCAAATTCACCAAAGATCCAATTATATGTAGCGCTTCTGGCCTATTCTACGTTTTGTAGAAATCCTATTGAATGCAAGGGACCTGATTCTCATTTATACTAAAGGTACTTTGGCAATGTGAAGGGGCTGTAAAATGAATGTAAATGTAATTTGTTTAAAGTTTAAAGCCCATGTAGGCTGCCAGAGTTGTGTAAAGCTCCTTTAATGTAAATGAGAATCAGGCTCAAGATCATCAAACTATTTAACCTCCTTTGAATAGTTACGGCACTCCATCTATACCAATTGAATTTCAGCTAATGTTCCATAGCAGAAGAGTTCCAGTCTTTTCCTGTGCATTAACTGATAACCTATTTAAATCGTCATTTTTCCAACATGTATCATACTATGTGGACATTTCATCAGCTAAGGTATATCACATGCATGAAGTTAAATGTGATAAAATCCTTTAACACAACATTCCTTACTAATTAAATGTCTCTCTTTTATAGGTATTTTAGAGAGCTTATATACTAAGTCTGTCTGTATGTTTCTAGAGAGACACAAGGTGGTGAGGTAATATCTTTTATTTGACCAACTTCTGCTGACTGACCCAACTTGTGTGGAGATGGGGAATGGCCACTGTGAAAACTATCTGACAGGGAGGATATTCGATTGGAACTTCACAAGTAAGAGAGAACTTTGCAATATTTTTTGAGAGATAGGGAAAGTAGGGAAATGTGAATGTCATGGTATTGGGGTATCAGCTTTTGTGGGTCCGGATGTTGACTAGAGTTGATGGGAAAAAATATCCAGCAAGTATCAGAGCAAAATTTTAAAAATGAATTGGCTTCTCATGTCTCTTTTATATTCACTATCCACACACGTTCAAGTTAACACATCATTCACACTAATGCTCATGGACAGTGAAGTTTTAGTTTGCACACTACGGTATTCTAACTGGAAAAGGTACAATTATATGGGATAGAATGCTGCTTGACACAGCAGATAACACTTCTCAAAAAGCCTCACCAGAGACCTGGAAGAGAAGCAATTTAACAAGCCAGAAAAGGAGCTTGGTCAATATTCATTACAAAATTCAGGTTAGAAAACAAAGCCCTTTTGAATTCTGCCAGCACCTAAACTCTATTTTGTTTTCACTCCTGTAACTTAACATGTTTTAAAAATAAATTTAAAACTCCTCCCCAGGTATGCATTTGTAAGCCCAGTGTAGTTTTACAGCTGAGCTCTAAGCCCATAAAATAGGGGTTTAAATGCCAACATAGCCTTATTCAAGGGCACACAAACAGTGTAACTAGAATACTTCATTTAGTAAATGTTGAGTCTACTTATGTTTTCAGAATAACGTGCATGATAATCTTATAGTAATGAAACTGGCTCCTAATGTTTTCTTAAAACAAGGAGAACGTTAGTGTGCTAAGATCTTCTATTAAAGATGCTTCTAAATGTGCCAGTTAATGTTAAAAGTAAACAGTGGGGCAGTAGCTACAGAATTCTTTGGAATATCTAGAACTGCAGCAGGACCAGAAGTAAACTAATAATGGCTATGATGAGTTTTGGTGTCAGCTAAAGATGAAATAAGAATTTCAATTTCAGTTAGGTTCCCAGCTTCTCAGGGAACCTAATCTAAGTTTAGCATTAATAAAAGTATCAAAAATGGATCCCTAGTTTAAATTCTCATATAGGGCAATGCTGTATGGGCATTGTCAAATGCCTAACTGACTGCTTCTTGGAGCAGTTAGTCCTGGAACTCACAAGGGGGGAGGCAATTCTTTATTCAATCCTAAGTGGAGCACAGGATCTGGTCCAAGAAGTGAATATAGCTGAACCGCTCAGTAATAGCTACCATAATGTAATTAAATGTAACATTTTTGTAGGGGGTGGATGACAGGGCTTGCATGCCCCACACTGGGACCTCAGGGGATTAATTCCTCTCTTTGGGCAGAGGAGGCCACACCCCCTTGACTCTGCTGTACTTGGTCTGGCTGGAGGCCAGGTATAAAAGGGAGAAGCCCAGTTCATTTGTGGCTGACTGCTGGAGAGGAAGGAGATGTGTTGTAGGCTCCTGCTGAAGGAATGCCAGCACTTCAGTATGTGGAAGCCAGCCAGCCAGCAGCGACCTCTGACCCCCAGGCTCTGGATGCCACAGAGGGAGGAGAAACCAGGGGAACCACGAGACCACAAGCTGTGGAGAAACTGAAAGGAAGTAACCCAAGGAATCTTTGCGGGGAGGTGGTTGGAGAACTGGAGACTTAGCCTGGTGTGTTTTGGCTGGATCCCTGCAGAGCTGGGTGCAGGCAACCCTCCCATTGACAGGGTCCTGGATAGGGACCTGGTGGAAAGGGAGGGCCTGAGTCCCCCTATCCTGACTGCCACCCACCCGGGGGTGGTGGCCTGCCTCACCAGCCTTATTGACTGGCAGCTAGGCTGCACTGCCCCAATCATGAGGGCAGCTCTGACTCTGTCTGCTAGGCCACACAGCCCTGATCGTGCAGGCAGCTCTACTGACTGGCCACTAGGCTGCACAGCCCTCTCTATTGACTCTGGTTGCTAGGCTGCACAGCCCTGACAGAGAGGGTGGTGATAGGGACTCTGACTGCAAGACCACCCTGCCCAGATAGAGAGGGTGAGTAGATTGACTTTGGCTGTTAGGCCATGTTACTCCGAGACCTGGAGGGGTCGTACAGACTTGGCCGTGGGCCTATGATGACCCGTGCCCTATCCCAAAAGGGAATGAGGTGTGCATGATCTGTGACAAGAGAGAAATACCAAAGAAGTCCACCACAATAGCATTTAACTTCAAAAGGGGGAGCTACACAAAAAGGAATAAGCTAGGTCAATGGAATGCCTGCAAAGTGCAAGAAAACTTTTAAAACACACCATAATTAGGGCTCTACCAAATTCACGGCAATGAAAAATGCATCACAGACCTTGAAATCGGCCCCTCCCCCCGCTCCCAGCCACGGGGGGAGGGGTCACTATACAGGGAGCAGCCAAAGAGCTTCTTGCAGCTGGGGGAGGTTCACGGAGGTGGGTCTGACCTGGCCCTGGGAGCAGAAGAGGAAGTTCCATCCCTCCCTAGCCCAGCTGGGACTAGCAGCTGGAGCCCAGCACATCGTAGGAGGTCCCGGCAGGGTGCCCCGGCCAATGGCACTGGAACTGGGGAGGCCAGGGGGCCATGCCTGCCCACTTTTTAACATGGGAGTAGTTTGGGATGGTAGGGGGTGGCGTGCAGTGGTGCTGGCAGAGGCTGTGCTTTGCCCCTGCCACGAAGTGTAGCCCCGGCCAGCGTCACTCTGTGCCTGCCTGAGACTTGCAGTTTGGGGGGCAACACCCCTCCTGCTCCCCAAACTATGCCCATGCTAAAAAGTGGGGGGACATGGCCCCTGGCCCCCAGTTCCATTGGTGGTGGCCCCCCCACTTCTACAAAGGTTCTGATGCCCTTGGCCCCAGGCCTGCCTCTCTCCAGCTCCAGGCCCAGTGCTCAGGGGCTAAAGGGGCCTTGGGCTGTCTCTGTATGGGGAGGGGACTACAGCACCCCCCTGACCACAGGGCCCTGGGTGGCTGCTCACCTGTAAGGCTGGCCTTTCTCTACCGAATGATGACCTCCCCCATTCCATGTGACCCTCACGTCTGTGCTGCTCACTGCTCTCCAGCTGCCCAGCTCTGAAGGCAGCACCTCCGTCAGCAGCAGCAGAGAAGGAAGGGTGGCAATAACACGACCTCCCCCACCCTCCAGCCCTCTTTTGGGTCAGGACCCCCATGGTTATAACACTGTGAAATTTCAGATGTAAATATCTGAAACCGTGAAATTGACAATTTTAAAAATCCTATGACCATGCAGTTGATCAAAATGGACCTTGAATTTGGTAGGGCCCTAGTCTTTGGTGATTGATTCAACTGAGTTTTCACCCTATCAGCAAATTGCTTAAAATTAGATTTGGTTTTCCTATACCCAATGAATCTAATGATCACCTGCTAAAGTTGCAGATCCAACCCCATTCTTTGGAAAAAATCCAGACTTTCATCTTTTAAAAAATAAAACAAAACAAAAAACCTGAAAGTCCAAGATGCAGACCTAGGGTTATTACCTCACTCTTTCTCAATCCATTCATCAGTTTCCACAAGTATTGACACTATGTTTCCATCTTTATAAAAGAGTTATGCTGTTAAAGAGGTAGGATTTGGGATTGCTCTATAGAGGCCTCTAAGAATCAGTGTTCATAGAGCAAGTGCCCTCATTAAATTGTATCACTTGCACAAACCTTTATAGATGAGGTTAAAAATTAATTATACTAAATGAAATGTTTCCCACATCTTCCATGAGCCAAAAATTCTTTTTCCTAGACCACTTTTTTTTCTTGTTTACTATCCTTTTGAGGATAACCAGTTTTTCCACTCAAAAGAGTCAGTTTTTGTAGGTAACAACACAATATGGGGCAGGTATGAAAGCAAAACCAGTTGCCAGTTTGCATTATTGCAGAATCCTGCAACCTCTATAGGAACTAGACTCTCTAAAGGGCAGAGTGTTGACTATCCTGTCATAAACATGAAAGCAGAATTGCTTTTATGCTTGGGAAATTTAGCTTTACCACTCTGTTTTGATGAAACGAAGAGACAGACAATAATGGCACTTAGATTCCACAGTGACAGATGTCACCATGTAAGTGCTTAAAAATATCATTCCTTAGCTGAACCATAGCTCCTTTGCACCCTGATCTACTAAGGTATTTATGTGGGAATCCACACAGTTCTTTGTTGATGTTGCACCCTCTTTTGAAACCAGAATTACATTAACGTTGGTGCTTTTGATTTTAAGAGTTTTTTCTTTTAATTAAATACTTCAAGTCACATCCTCAGCTGATATAAATCCACATAACTCCATCATGGAGCAATGCCAATTTACACTGAGGATCAGGTCTTTTTATTTTTACTAACTGAGGCTCTCTCTGTTCATAGTACAGCATCTACAAATGCAAGAGAAAATATAGTCAAAGCCTGAACAAAGTAAAAACTTTTGCAGGTGTATATTAATAATATTTATTGCTAGGAGCCCTGTTGTCAATAAACACTGATTTATATTGAACCCCTAAATCTCATTAAATAATTGTCTGCATAAAACATAATCACAGTTACAAATGTGTTTGCCAATTGCTATGACAGCCCGCATTAGCTGGAGAAGTCTGAATCCCTCTTTCATTAAGAACATTTGCAATATATCTCCCTCTCCACACACACATACCCCTCCAGCTCCCCCAAAATCTTTGAGGTGTGGGTTGGGAGAAACCCATAAAAGAACCAAACCAAGGGAACATTTTAAATGTAGGCACTGAGACTTGAGAAATTTCCTCCTTGGGACATTGTGCCTCTCTGAAGTGAATAGTAAATGGGCAGACAGCATATATTTCCTGTTTGCTCTTTTTGTTCCTCTGACCTCACAGAATTCACTGTAATGGCTTCATCATCCAATCTGAAAGCACAAGTTTTGTAGCTTTGAATAGAGGCTAAGATGACAATGCAGGTGACAGTCTGAGTGTGGAGAGAGAGAGAGAGCTTTAACATGCGTGGTAGAGAAATACCATCTCTATACTTGTAGGGAATGGAAGATGGTGTGGTTTAGATCAGGGGTTCTCAAACATCATTGCACTGCGACCCCCTTCTGACAACAAAAATTACTACACAACCCCAGGAGGGGGGACCAAAACCTGGGGGCCTGTAATCTGAGCCCTGCGACTCAGGGCTGAAACTGAAGCATGAGCCCTGCCACCCAAGGAGCATAGTTGCCAACTTTCACCTGGTAAATAAGCACCCCGACTTTCACAATAAGCCAAAAATCAAAAATCCCATGCATCCGACAAAGTGGGCATTCACCCACGAAAGCTTATGCTCCAATACATCTGTTAGTCTTAAAGGTGCCACAGGACTCTCTGTTCCTTTTCCATTTTAAAGGAGATTTTACATTTTTCTGACACTGGATTTGTGAAATACAGGGAAACCCCGCTATAACATGCCCCGCGATAATGCAAATTTGGATATAACGCGATCATAAGGTGGCTCTGGCCGCCCCAAGCAAAAAAGAAAAAAAAAAGAAAAGAAAAAAAAGAGGCTGGAGTGCCGCCGAAGGGAAAAAAAAATGGAATGTGCCTTCCCCACTGCCTCTTCCCCCCCTACCCCCACTTCTCCTTTTGGCGAGAAGAGCCATTCTCCTCCACAGCTGCTCCTCGCTCTTCCTCTGCCCCTTGCACGTCTCCCCTGCTCTCCCCAAGTGTTTCCCTCTCTCGCTGCATGGCTGAGAGCCCCCGCTGCTGGAGCTGCACCCTTTCAGTTACTGTTATGGGCAGTTCGCAAACACAAGTCGTTTTCTGCCCAAGAGAAATTGACCAGCTTGAAACTGACCGGCTTGAAATGGTAAACCTCGCTATACCGCGACCCTGCATTTATCGCAATCGAATTTTTTGGACCCCAATCATCGCGTTATAGCGGGGTTTCACTGTATATTATTAAGCTATTAGTAAGGAGTGTTCCATTGGTGCTATGTGGTGTATAGAGCAGTGGTTCTCAACCTATTTACCATTGTGGGCTGCATCCAATACTAAATGTATGGCCCACAGGGATGCGCACGGGCCGCAGCTTTGTGCTGATTGGGACACAAGCAGCCCGCGGACCACAGGTTGAGAACCACGGGTAGAGAGTAATTGCCATTGGTTGTTATGCAACGCGAGGAAAAATGACTCTGCATTCCATTTCCATTGCTTATCACGGCCGCAGGAGTATTTTTCAAAGAATTCCAAAAAGCTAGCTAAACAAAACTTCTTCTTCATGGAACTAAATTGATTCTGATCATATTAGGTTTTTCAGTGTGTCCTCATTTCCTCAACCCAATATTATTTCTACATTTTCCTTCAATGACTGATGTTAATCTAACCCAACTATAACTCATTGTGAGCCATTTTTCCTCAATCTGACCTATCTGTTAATTACAAATATTAAGAATTATTGAAGTTCTGTACTTTTATTCTTTGAAACTGATAGATGGATGTTCTATAGACCAAGTAGGTGCTATAGCTGCCTGAAGAGAGACTATTAGTCCATTCACTTAGCAACTGCAAAATTACTCATTTCTGCACACTAACTCCTTTCTCATCTTAATAGGAAACATGACCCCCAAAGACAGAAGAAAAGTAGTTTTGTTTAACAAATCTATCATTTTCTGATCTGCTGTCTCCAATTTCCTTTTACGTATTATTTTAATAGAATTTTTTGGCCTTTTACTTCTGTATTCTGAGTACAACTGAAAAAAATTCTATATCGTTAGACAACGTTAGATATCATTCATCATTTCTCTTTGCTTTGTTAATGATTCTTTGACTTACATTTCCTTATTTTTATAGAGAAATAATAAAAAAAGCACCCTTCTACTCAATGTTTTCAGGACTCTAATCAAAAGTTTTCAAAAAATGGCTGCTGAAAGTTAGGCTTCTAAATCCATATTTAGGCAAATAAATGACTTGATTTTCTAATATACTCAGCACCTGGTGGCTCCCATAGAGGTTAATGTCAACTACCAAGTGCTCAGCATTTTTGAAAATCAAGACAGAGTTAGGTGCCTAAGTGTAGATTTAGGGCCTAATATTAGGCAGCCTTTTTTTTTTTTTTTTTTTTTAAATTTTGGCCTTTATATCCACTGTTGTTGCTTTTATCTCTGTTCATATTTACCTCAGACGACTTTCAATTTTACAACTGCTTTTGGTCCATTTTGTATTAATTTATCTCTTATGATAGTAAGTGAATTTGTATGAACCGAGCACCAAGGGCGGTCAGACTTTTTGCAAGCTTTATCCACAGTCTGTCACTCAAACTCAGTCCTAGACTTCTCTGGTACCAAGACACTCAATCATGTCCAGTTAATGTGGTGATTGGATGAGGACATTAGCCCTATCTCCAGCTATTTCTTAAATATATGTTCATTTAATATATTTAAATACATCTTACTATGTTTAAATATCTTTAATACCTAATAAAATTGTGGTCTTTAAGGGTGCAATCCACAAAGTTACTTAGTCACCTAAACCCAGATTTAGGTGCCTAAATCCCATTTTTAGGTGCCTACATCCCCATTGCGATTCACAAAACTCTCGCTGAACCCTGTAGGGCTAAACTCACTCAAAGTAAAAATTCCTTAGGCATCTCGCTTTTTGGCTGTGGGCATGAGCATTTCTGCCTCACTCTACGTGTCCAGACATCTATCTACAATGGAGCAGGAGCCTACTGTATTGGTCCTCATTAATCCAGGAGGAGGAGGTGGTGGTGTGCTAACCTCTGAACTATGAGATATTCTGATATGGGGCTTTGCATTTCAATGCCTAAATCCTTTCATAGATTATACTATAGGACCCCAATCCTGCAATGAGATCCACATGGAAAGACCCCCTTTGATTTGATTTAATTTAATCTATCCCTCTCCTAAACTATGAAGAATGGAGAATCATCCCCTGCTCTGGGGTTTTATCCAGTCTAATTTTAAATATTCCAAGTGATATATGCTACCCAGATTTAACCTTACCAATTTATCATTCTCCATTCTTAGGAGTAGATTCATGAATAGCCCAATATGCAGGCTGTGTAACAATATGTGTAAATATAAAATCCTGAGCTAGTTCTGGAAACATGCAGTGTTGCTGCTCTCCGAAATTTTTGCGGTGCAACTATTTCAGTCTACGGCAGAGTAATTATAAATCTGGTGTGTTATTCTTACACACTTTGTGATGCTGTGTATAAGAAAGGTGACCATTTATATCACCGTTGTTACCACTGTTACAAGATTACCTTGAATCTTGTACAAAGTATGACATTTAAGGTATTAATAGAAAAGTTAAGAATGCTAAGTATGATTATCTCGTTTATATGTATGTATCATCTTTGTATCTGAAGTTATGAATATTGACTATGTACTTGAATCTTAAACATGTGTTGTATTCCTGGGTAACACCCCCCTCCCCCAGATAGATTTATATTAGGGCTAAACAGTTATATGCTGGTAGCCCATTAAGGACACTCTACTCTCGCAATAGGTCATTGAAGAATCTCATCTCACCCAGTAGGCCTTTCCTGTGGATGCCTCAGACAGCGCGGAGCCAATGGCCACCCACTATGAGTCAGCAAAACATGTAGGGGTGTATAATATGCTCATGTGACCCTGGACTCCATCTTGGGCCACTAACTTTCCATACACAGGGGCTGTGGGCTTTGTTTGGGGCAATAAATTTCCATGCACATGGTGAAGGATATAAAGGACACCGGAGACATCTCCATTTTGCCTCTTTCTTGCTCTAATTCTCTGGACTGTGGATTTACAACTAAAAGGAGTATCTTGCTTTATGTACTAAGGACCTGCCAATCTTTTGGAAGTTACCAGAGAGACTTTTGCAAGCCAGCAGTCTATTCCATCACTACTACAAACTTGAGACAAACAGTCTTTAGTTAGTTTACTAAGGATTGGCTGACATGGTGTATTTGGGTAAAATTTCAGATTGACCTGGGGATAAGTGAACCATGTGAAGTGTGTAATTCAGGTTACCTATAAATATTTATTAGCCAGACATCTAGCCGATACGTTCTCTCTCTTCTTTCAAAATCTAGCATATATCTTAGATATCATTTAGCACACAGTCTTTATTCAGATCCTTCTGAGAACATTTTGAAGTTTTCTGCTTGGAATGGTGAAAGTGATACGTTTATTTTGGAAATCTCTTATTTGGCACAGGGCATGGTTATTGGATCTGGGTCTGGAAATTAATAATTTTTGGATTTGCTCAGATCTAAACTATAGCTATGATCTTGGAAGGGTTTTAAAAGCACAGTGGTATGAAGACTCCCCTGATAATGGTCCTGCTAACGAAAATCAGAGTTAGACAGGGGAATGTACTGTTTAATAAATGACATACTTGGGATCAGACTACCGGTAGCTAAATTCATTAAGAAGTGAGGGGGAAATTAACCATCTAATAGTAATACCTAGTTTTTAATGAAGGTTTATATATTTAGATCATCTGGCTTTGAAAATTGTTTCACACCCATAATTATTTTTAGGACAAGAAGGGAATATCCTGAAAATCACAAGTATACTAAACATTGATTGTTAGTCTAATTTCTCTGAAAGAGAATATATCTTTTTTGAAAACGTCATCTACCTTGCTTACAGTGCTAAGCTCAGACAAGTAATAACAATAACCTCCATTTATTCAGCACCTTTTATCTTAAAGGATCCTAGACTTTTGATAGACTGCTCATGTAGGGCCAGATTCTAATATGCTTACCGGTCTTGAACAGTACCTTTGAAGCCCATTTATGGAGTACGATGCTCCTCTGCATGAGTAAGTGTCTCTGGATCGGGGCCATGTTGATCATTCACATGTCCCTAAAAGGCAATCCTTTTGGGATGGAACATGGCAATCATTTTGTGCCAACCTCATGGCACAAGAGAGGACCTGACGAGAAACATCTACATAGTGCTTTCGAGGATAGGATTAAAATTCAAAATGATCTGGACAAACTGGAGAAATGGTCTGAAGTAAATAGGATGAAATTCAATAAGGACAAATTCAAAGTACTCCACTTAGGAAGGAACAATCAGTTGCACACATACAAAATGGGAAATGACTGCCTAGGAAGGAGTACTGCGGAAAGGGATCTGGGGGTCATAGTGGATCACAAGCTAAATATGAGTCAACAGTGTAACACTATTGCAAAAAAAGCAAACATCATTCTGGGGTGTATTAACAGGAGTATTGTAGGCAAGACACAAGAAGTAATTCTTCCGCTCTACTCCACACTGATTAGGCCTCAACTGGAGTATTGTGTCCTGTTCTGGGCGCCACTTTTCAGGAAAGATGTGGACAAATTGGAGAAAGTCCAGAGAAGAGCAACAAAAATGATTAAAGGTCTAGAAAACATGATCTATGAGGGAAAATTGAAAAAATTGGGTTTGTTTAGTCTGGAGAAAAGAATAATGAGAGGGGACATGATAACCTTTTATGTACTTGAAAACTGTTATTACAAGGAGTAGGGAGAAAAATTGTTCTTCTTAACCTCTGATGATAGGGCAAGAAGCAACAGGCTTAAATTGCAGCAAGGGCTGTTTAGGTTGGACATTAGGAAAAACTTCCTAACCGTCAGAGGGGTTAAGCACTGGAATAAATTGCCTAGGAAGGTTGTGGAATTTCTATCATTGGGGATTTTTAAGAGCAGGTTGGACAAACACCTGTCAGGGATGGTCTAGATAATACTTAGTCCTGTCTTGAGTGCAGGGGACTGGACTAGATGACCTCTCGAGGTCCCTTCTAGTTCTATGATTCTAGATGCCTGCAAGTCACCACGGCCTGATGAAATGCATCCTAGAATACTCAAGGAGCTAATAGAGGAGGTATCTGAGCCTCTAACTATTATCTTTGGAAAATCATGGGAGACGGGAGAGATTCCAGAAGACTGGAAAAGGGCAAATATAGTGCCCATCTATAAAAAGGGAAATAAAAACAACCCAGGAAACTACAGACCAGTTAGTTTAACTTCTGTGCCAGGGAAGATAATGGAGCAAGTAATTAAGGAAATCATCTGCAAACACTTGGAAGGTGGTAAGGTGATAGGGAATAGCCAGCATGGATTTGTAAAGAACAAATCGTGTCAAACCAATCTGATAGCTTTCTTTGATAGGATAATGAGTCTTGTGGATAAGGGAGAAGCTGTGGATGTGGTATACCTAGACTTTAGTAAGGCATTTGATACGGTCTCACATGATATTCTTATCGATAAACTAGGCAAATACAATTTAGATGGGGCTACTATAAGGTGGGTGCATAACTGGCTGGATAACCGTACTCAGAGAGTTGTTATTAATGCTTCCCAATCCTGCTGGAAAGGCATAACAAGTGGGGTTCCGCAGGGGTCTGTTTTGGGACCGGCTCTGTTCAATATCTTCATTAACGACTTAGATATTGGCATAGAAAGTACGCTTATTAAGTTTGCGGATGATACCAAACTGGGAGGGATTGCAACTGCTTTGGAGGACAGGGTCATAATTCAAAACGATCTGGACAAATTGGAGAAATGGTCTGAGTTAAACAGGATGAAGTTTAACAAAGACAAATGCAAAGTGCTCCACTTAGGAAGGAAAAATCAGTTTCACACATACAGAATGGGAAGAGACTGTCTAGGAAGGAGTACGGCAGAAAGGGATCTAGGGGTTATAGTGGACCACAAGCTAAATATGAGTCAACAGTGTGATGCTGTTGTAAAAAAAGCAAACATGATTCTGGGATGTATTAACAGGTGTGTTGTGAGCAAGACACGAGAAGTCATTCGTCCGCTCTACTCTGCTCTGGTTAGGCTTCAGCTGGAGTATTGTGTCCAGTTCTGGGCACCGCATTTCAAGAAAGATGTGGAGAAATTAAAGAGGGTCCAGAGAAGAGCAACAAGAATGATTAAAGGTCTTGAGAACATGACCTATGAAGGAAGGCTGAAAGAATTGGGTTTGTTTAGTTTGGAAAAGAGAAGACTGAGAGGGGACATGATAGCAGTTTTCAGGTATCTAAAAGAGTGTCATAAGGAGGAGGGAGAAAATTTGTTCACCTTAGCCTCTAAGGATAGAACAAGAAGCAATGGGCTTAAACTGCAGGAAGGGAGGTCTAGGTTGGACATTAGGAAAAAGTTCCTAACTTTCAGGGTGGTTAAACACTGGAATAAATTGCTTAGGGAGGTTGTGGAATCTCCATCTCTGGAGATATTTAAGAGTAGGTTAGATAAATGTCTATCAGGGATGGTCTAGACAGTATTTGGTCCTGCCATGCGGGCAGGGGACTGGACTCAATGACCTCTCGAGGTCCCTTCCAGTCCTCGAATCTATGAATCTATGATAGTGGGTTTTTTATTTAAGGTAGACAGAATGTAATGACCAGAACTGGAATTTAACTAGAACATGGAGTGAATACCCCTGTTAATATGAAAACTACAATAAGAATTCTTAATCATCACAAATGCTCAGGACCTCAGTTTTACATCTCATCCAAAAGACAAGAATCCCCCCACCACACACAGTATCAAGTCCCTTTAGATCGCTGCTGGGCTATTGGTTCAAAGCTGACATAGAATGGAGAGAGTCTCCTATTGTATCAAAATGTGTTGCCACCACCACTTTAAGCAGTTACTGTGTAATATCCTCCATACTGCACAGACTCTATATGATAGCATGAAAATAATAGTAGACTCACAAAATCATTACTATGGTGCTTGTGAAACTGTATGACACCATAGGATATAAACCAAAACAGTACACTAAAATCTGTACACTGCAATAGATACAGAGGATGGGCTCTTCCGCATAGTTAAAAACAAATTTACAGGCAGCTCACTTATATAGACACAAACATATTTTATATGTAGTTACTTTCTTAAATCACTGTCTGTGTGTAGATAACTACTCAATCTGTATAACTCTTCTGCCACCTTGCTCATGTTGTCTGTGTTTATACTGCCCTTTAGGCTAAGAATCATACTTTTAACGAGTTAAGTTAGGAGAATATGTTCTTCAAACAGGAGTAAAAATCAGCTCAGAAACCCCTTTAAGGTAAGAAATTAAATATCAAGAATAACAAGCCTTGTGGATAGGGGGAAGCAGTAGATGTGGTATAGCTGGACTTTAGCAAGGCTTTTGATACTGTCTCACATGACCTTCTCATCAACAAACTAGGGAAATATAGCCTAGATGGAGCTATTATAAGGTGAGTGCATAACTGGTTGGAAAACTGTTCCCAGAGAGTAGTTCTCAGTGGTTCACAGTCAAGCTGGAAGGGCATAGCAAGTGGGGTCCTGCAGGGATCGGTCCTCAGTCTGGTTCTGTTCAACATCTTCGTAAATGATTTACTTAATACATAGAATAGAGAGTACACTTATAAAGTTTGCAGACGATACCAAGCTGGGAGGGGTTGCAAGTGCTTTGGAGGATAGGATTAAAATTAAAAATGATCTGGACAAACTGGAGAAATGGTCTGAAGTAAATAGGATGAAATTCAATAAGGACAAATGCAAAGTACTCCACTTAGGAAGGAACAATCAATTGCATACATACAAAATGGGAAATGACTGCCCGGGAAGGAGTACTGCGGAAAGGGATCTGGGGGTCATAGTGGATCACAAGCTAAATATGAGTCAACAGTGTAACACTGTTGCAAAAAAAGCGAACATCATTCTGGGATGTATTAGCAGGAGTGTTGTAAGCAAGACACGAGAAGTAATTTTTCTGCTCTATTCTGCATTGATAAGGCCTCAGCTGGAGTATTGTGCCCAGTTCTGGGCGCAACATTTTGGGAAGAATGTGGACAAATTAGAAAGGGTTCAGAGGAGGGCAACAAAATGATTAAAGTTCTAGAAAATATGACCTAGGAAGAAATATTGAAAAAACTGGGTTTGTGTAGTCTGGGGAAGAAAAGAATGAAATGGGACATGATAACAGTTTTCAAGTACATAAAAAGGTTGTTAGAAAGAGGAGGGTGAAAAATTGTTCTCGTTAACCTCTACAGATAGGACAAGAAGCAATGGGCTTAAATTTCAGCAAGGGAGGTTCAGCTTGGACATTAGGAAAAACTTCCTAACTGTCAGGGTAGTTAAGCACTGGAACAAATTGTAGAATCTCTGTCACTGGAGATTTTTAAGAACATTCTATTTTATCATCAGCTCATTTTAAATACCCCCTCGGTGCTCCCTGGTGTGACTGCACTTTTGCAGTTGTCTGTATGGAACATCTTGTAGGATAGGGGCCTAATACATGAAATGAAAAAGAATCTCATATCCAGTTGAAACTAGAGGCAATCTAGGAATGCTGAATAATACTGAAACTTTGCATACTTCAGTATAAGTGGTCAGAACCTGGATTTTACATCTCATCCAAAAGAATCTAAAATATAGTCAGACTTCTGTAGAATTCCAGTGTAGATATTAGATTGTTCTAACATTACTTCTCAATACTACAAATAAGAGTACTATTAAATGAATGCAAATGTTCTGTTTTCAGAGGCAGTGGCAATGATTTACTGCTCTTTGTATAATTCCCCTCTTCTTGGCTCCATACCGAGGTTCTCTGCACTAAAGAGGCTCTTGACAGCTAGTGGAATACCACAAGCCCATTACAGCTGTGGTGGTTGCTGGTCATTGTATTTACATATCAAACAGCCACACATATGGAGGTGACCAGCAGAGAGAAAACATTTTATATAGCATTTTCTGGTCCTGTCAGAACAACAACAAATCTGAAAATTCTAGGCAGGATATAAGGCTCAGGGTAAGGCTGAATGTGAAAGGGGAACAGTTTCAGAGTTGGTTAAGAACCAGCAAGGTTTGCATTGGCTATTTTCCTCTCAAGATTTATTTGTAATTGATTTTGTTTTGTACAGAGTTGCATGTTCTTTAAACAATTCAATTGCTTGTGTCAATTTTATTGTTTAGGCTACAGATGTTTCGTTCAGTGTGCAATCGTGGCCAATAAAGCCAAATAATTCAGAATAATTGGTCATGCTATAATTAGATTTGATTGTATGTTCTTGTGTTTAATAAAATGTTCCAGATACACATTAAGTTTATTTGCTTGATACAAGTAATTGGGATGGAACTGCAGGTGCTTGGGTAAAAGGAAAGAAAGGTTTGTCTGTTTTTATTGCAGATGCTGTGGTTTGGTGGTGAGGGCACCCACCTGTGGGGCGGGGGACTTAAGGTACGTCTACACAGCAAGTGGCAGAGTCTCAGAGCCCCAGTCGACAGACTTGGGCTCAGGGGGCTCACACTACAGAACTAAAAATAGCTTTGTAGATGTTATAGCTTGGGCTCTGAAGATTAGGGAGGCAGCTGGGCTTCACAGCCTGAGCAGCAACTTCTACACAGCTGTTTTTAGCACCGTGGCATGAGCCCAAGTCTATTGACCTGGGCTCCGAGACTTGCTGCTGCAGGCTGTTTAGATGTACCTCTAGCATCCAGTCTCCCTGGTCCAAAGTTTCCCTAATAATTTGTACACAGTGGAACAGCTTAAACAGGAGAGATTGAGGGGAACCTTACATCAGAATATCCCGTAGCTCAGTGGTTAGAGTACTCTCCTGAGAGATGATAAACCCCTTGTGATGGGATATACCAGACACTTTGAGGCCCCCTTCTGTAGGCCTCATGGCCCTGCCACACCCCATCGCAAGGGCTCTATCACTTCTCAGGAGAGTACTCTAACTACTGACCTATGTAATATTCTGATGTAAGGTTCTCAAGAAAAGGGCAGTGGAGAGGGTCCTCCAAGCTGCCCAGAGTGGCTGTGTGGGACACAGCCAATCAGGGCCCAGCAGCCTAGTATAAAAAGAGCTGCAGGGCCCAAGCCAGTTCAATTCCTTGCTAGAGTTGGAGGAGTGTGGCTGGCTGATGGGCGGAGCTGCAGAGCCTCAGACAAGGCAGCACTGCCAGAAGCTGGGAAGAGCCTGAGGTGGTTGCTGGGACTCCATTAGGACAAGGCCCTCAGGTAAGGGTGATGACAATGAAGGGCCATGGTGAAGTAGCCCAAGGAATTAGAGCAGCAGTGTGACATAGATAAAGGGACACAGTGAATGGCTGCTATCTATGGGGTCCCTGGGTTGGGACCTGGATTAGTAGGCAGGCCTGGGTCCCCTCCACCCGCTCATTAGTCACTGGGGGGAAGTGGCCTGAATGTTGAGGCACCCCAGAGGAGAAACTGAACTGTGGTGGCCCAACTGGAGAGCTGTAACCAGAAAGGATATGACAGGCTGAAGATGTTGTCTCCAGGGAGGGAGCCCTGGGCCACTGCTCTATCCTGGAGCAAGGACAAACAGAGAGAGAGAGTGCAGGCACATTTACTTAGCCAATGGGGTGCTTGTGAGGTGTGTGCCCTGTTACACCCCTGTTCTAATCCTTTCTCCAGGCAGCAAGGAGAATTGAACCTGGGTCTCCCTGCATCCCATCTGAGTGCTCTAACCACTGGGCTAAAAGGACCACTGGGTGTCACCACCTCTTGCTGGGTTTTTTGTGGTGTTAGGCAGGTGCCTCACTCATTCCTGAAGAAACAGATTAGACAACTAAGCAGCCTCCCTCCAGGAGAGGGTTCCCATTTGTTGGTCACTAGCAGAGCTAGGTGCCTCCCTGCAGCTGTAGCTTAGGCACCTATCTCTGACAATGGAAGGGCTGAGGACATGCCCCCTGTCATTGGCAGCTCCCACGAGCTAGCTTAGGTGGCTCCCTGCCTACTGTGCTGGCTTTTGTGGATCACAGTCTAAGGCACCTTCTTTCCCCATTCATTTTACAGGGATCCTAGGCATCTAGCTCAGGCCTTGTGGATCTCAGTGTTGTTCCTATTTTTTTTTCTGGACACCTAAAAGTTAGGGACTGCAAAGCTGAGAGGTGCAATGCCTAAGATACTTTGTGGCTGTGGGTCCTGGTGGAATTTTCAAAAGCACCTAGACAGGTGCCTAGCTGCCATTGATTTAAATAAGAGTTAGGCACTCTCACTAGGTGCCTATCTGCATCTTTAGGTGCCTAACTACCTTTGAAAATCTGGCCTACGGTCCCAGTCTTGTAAAGACTGAAATGTGTGCTTAACTTTATTCACGAGTGACCCCTTTTAAGCCAATAGGACTACTCAAATACATTATGCTAAGCATGTGTATAAGTCTTAGCACCATTGTAGCTGAGACAATCATTGGAAGCATAAATGTTGCTCTCAGTTTAATATATTCCCTAATTTTAAAACAATATACCTGAGTAAGTGAGCATTCCTACCAAAAATAAAATGCTGCCGCCCACCCCCATCTCTTCCCACAATTTCTCAAGCAGAGATCAGTGGAGATATTGAATGCGTGTGCGCACACACATACTATTTCACTGGTCAGACGTATGTATTTTCACCAATACATTACATGAAAGTCATTTTCTTGTATTGTTCTTCAAATAGAAGTTGTTGGGACTTGTAGCCCTAGTTTTTGCCAGTTAATTTAGAACCCTGCAATGTGTATAGGTAATACAAATTATTTCTTATTATTACCTTGGACTTGTCTACACTGTATTTGAAGTTCCATCATTCTACTCATTTGATTAGCTTTGCTAGGTCTCTCTGGAATGCCTCAGGGTCTTCTCCAGTCTTATCATTTTTGTGAAGCATGGCTCTGGGAGGAATATTCTTTCAGTCTGAAAGGTACATAAGACTGAATGCTGTGGAGACCTCAAATATAGGCAAAGACTGATTTTTGGCATGGAGGTAGAAACATTGTGAAAGTGTCCTGCTGAAAAATGCCTGCCTTTCTACTGCTAGAAAAACCCATCATAGTAATTTGGGAAGGACACTTGCTAAGCAACTGGGATTGCATGGAACATCTGTGATCACTGATTGCCCCTGGGTCCTGGTACTTATTGTGGCTCTACTGGCAGCCAGGGGAGAAGAGATGCACCGCTTTACAAAGTGACTCTGATCTATCTGGGTAGCCCCATTATTTTCAAACTATGCCCTCAGTGACGGCTGTTGTAATAGGTTGGCTTGGGGCTCCAAAAGGGTTCTTTATGGTCTGATAAACCTTAGCCCCAGAATAAAATAAAGTGGTTAAGCCTAAATGGGATGGGATTCGGGGGAAAGAGGGCCTGGGAGGGTTGCATAGCTCAGGAAACTTGTTCTAGACCTGAATTTCTTTAGGAGTCTGACTCACTACAACAAAGGCAGCTGTGCTACGTTGCCAGTAGAGAGGTTTATAACTAAGAAGGCAGTCTGTCTCCATTTCTCTAGGAGGCTTAGGGGAATATGCTTGGCATAGTTAGAATTAAATCCCTTTATTGCAAGTTTTTTATTTACATTTGGGATTGTTTGTGCAGACTGGAAGGTCTTTGGGGTAACGACTGCCTTTTTGTTCTGTGTTTATACAGCACCTAGCACAATGAGGTGCAGGCCCATCCCTGGGGCTCATGGGCACTACCACAAATAATAATGATCGCAAGTTCGGAGGCACTGAACAGAGAATTTGTGTCTGACTGCTTTGAGGTTATCCGAGCCTAATAAATGGGACCTCTCAGAAGAAGCTTTGACTTTGCTTTCAGCAGAATTGCCTCTGGTTGTTCTTGTTGGACAACTGAAATTGGGGCAAAGGCATATCTATGCAAACTTGCTTTCAGCTAATAGGGTCTCCCAAGTGTCACTGAGGACATCATATAAAGACAAGGGAGTTGTTTGTTTCTGCCAGAGCTTGTACTCTTTTTACAGTTGGAGTGTCCTTGAGCAAAGGCTAGTCTGTCTTTTATCTTTCTAGGTTAGGACAACTGGATTTGCCCATAAGCCTCCAACTGAAAACCGATTTCTAGCCCCATCATAGTTCAGAATCCAAGCTCAGAGACGTTCCAGTCCAGCATCTGTTATGATGATGCTATGGGGAGATGATCAGTTGACCCCCGTAGACCTCTTTCCTTCCTTTTCCTGTCTTTAACCCATTCCCTTTGCCCTGGAGGTTGGCGGAACAAGGTGGGATCTAATGGGGTTTTTCTTCTCCAAAACACTACTTTTCTTTAGTACACTGTAGCAAAGGACCGTATGCCAGGGTATTTTGTGTAACTTGTAATTAATATTACAAAGCTAACAATCTTGCTAAGTGGGCATGGTTTTTTCCTAGTTGGAAACTCTATTTGAAAATAGACTTACTTTTCCTTGGAAGGACCAATAACCAGGGTAACTACAGAACTTAGAAGGTTTTATCTCATAATTAGGTGCAGGAAGGAAAGGAGTGGTACTTAACAAGGATGGTTCTGATCTATATATTTAGTTAATATTGATGATTTAGTGATGGTGGAAGGTGACATATTGACAGCTCTTGAAGACTTGAATCCTACTTATCCTCAGAGTAAGTACAGCACAGGGAGTGGCAGAACAAACTTCCTGCAAACACATTGCTCCACCAATGTGCCTAAATCCTGTGCTGCAAAGACTTCCACTAAGGATGAGAGGTCAAATCAATCCTTTTTCTCTCTGCTGAAGTTGCAAACAAGAGGTGATAATTAGGACCAACTTGAGCTGGTAGGAAAAAAGTTACTTAAAAAAACCCCATAGGAATAGTTCTATATGTATTTACTAGGTTTTTTCCCCCCCCAAAATTAAAAGTCAAATTGAATTTATCAGAAATTTTAAGTTATCCAAAAACTTTGGCTCACTGCAGAGCTGGCTGAAAACCCCAAAAATATTTGACAAGTTTTTGTTGGAAATTTTTTTAATTCAACTTTGTGGGTTTTTGGTTTCAATGAAATTTTTTGTTGAAACATGTTGCTGCAAAGCTGCAGAAAAGCATATACTTTCTCACCTCTCACATTTTTCTAGATAAGCTATTAGGAGTTGTTGCATCTTTGAGGCTGTAAGTAGAAAAATTATGTGCACTATAGTCACTGGTAGCACATCTTTACATGTCATCTATTGTATGTTTTATCACATCAGTTATACCTGTCTTGTGAAATGGCTAACTCTGCAAGACTATTGCAAATGGCATGTGAACAGTTTGATACTTAATCAATGTGGAAAGGTGGTGTGCCCTACTAGACAGAGCATTGGACTAGGATCCAGGACACCTGGGTATTATTCCCAGTTCTGCCACACACCTGCTGGATGACCTGTGGCAAGTCACTTCACCTCTTTGTGCCACAGTTTCCCCATCTGTAAAATGGGGTCAATGATACTGACCCCTTTTAAAATGCTTTGACATCTACTAATCCAAAGTGCAATATAAGAGGTAGGTGTTACCTATTAATCTGCACATTGATATATGTTGGGCTTGGTGAATGTTATTCAGATGTTACTGGAGTCTAAGCAACTGAGAACAAAAATAAAGGAAAGCACTGAAGGCTACACAAAGCCACTTCTGTGTTGCAGTTGCAAATGGCCACTTAGAATGTTCCAAATAAATGACATGCCTAATTTTTTTTGTGCATGGTAAACTTCCTTCCCTGGGGACTTCTCTTTGATGAGATGGGAAGGCTTGTATGTTCTATAATGCTGGGGTGAATTTTAACTCCTGGTAGGAACACCCAAACTGGACAGATCAAAGGGTAGGGACTAGATGAGAAGCAGCCCACTGGTGCTTTAAGTAGGGGGTTAAGCAATAGGTCAACAAGCTTATCTTTAGCTCATTATCAGATGCAGCATACTTCCCTGCCCCATCACTTCCAGTCAGCTTCTTTTGTGGTGGGGAGTTGAAGTGATGGAGATTGGCAGGGAGTAAATGGAACCATCTCCACTCTGGCCCCACTCTGCCCACTTGCTCAAAAGAGGCAAGGTGTATTGGGTGTGCCGCCCCACTGTTCTCCCTGTATTTGTACTCCAAATCTGGTAAATCCTATGTGACCTTAGGCCCCCTTCCTCCCTTGTGCAGCTGTGTAAAGTCACAATCCAGCTATTAATTAATATGTTATAAATCCAGTCCAAGCTATGCAATGATATAGGAAATGAGAAATACTTAGATACAACTTCTGGCACCCTCTATATTCTGAGCCATGATTTCATTTTGAGAGAAATTCTTTAAATATGTTTAGCATCTCAAAATAGTACAGATTTTGATAGCCATTGCTTCTAAATGGCTATTGTGACTGTAGGTCATAATAGAAACATTTTTCCTGTGCTTTCCTTTACACTTCTACCACAATATTAGGTTTTCCAAAGTTCCCATTTCTCTGGTTAAGGTAACATCTATTAAGTCCAGAGGTTAGTGCACCTTGGAAATCTGTATGAGTAGTTTCTTTTGATCATTTCAATTAGGAGAACTGTCAAAATACTGCATTTTAACATCATGGAATTTACAACTATTGTACTTGGGTGCAAAGAGCTTACTTCATTAAAACTCCAGAAAGCAACTGAGGTTTACATTAAGTCTTTGACCAGAATATGTAACAACAATGTTTGGGCAAATATTCATTCCTAATCTTTATTTGCTGTTTCCTTAACTTTGAATTTTCTTGTCAACTTGCTATGACCTTGTACAAGGGTGTATTTATTTGTAGATGAAAGTGATGATAAAGAATGATACTCTTCTGTTAGCTTCACTTTCAGGGGAAGGGGTAAGATAGATATAAAAAAATCTTATGTTTATGTAACATTTTCATCCCAATGGATTCTGAAGTGCTTTATAATCACAGGCTTCATTTAACCAACAATGAAATGGAATTACATTCAGAGTGGAGGACAACAGTCAGGGATAACACTACATAACAGAGGTGACAGAAGATCTTATTTACAAGATACAGTTTGCTTTTTAATGTTCATGTAAAGCAAACAAGAATTATTTTTAATAGATGAGAGCCTCACTTTGTGTAAATCAGTGCTTCTGATTTAAGAAGCTGGCCTCTTTTTGCCTTGAAACTCTTCCACAGAGTACTTTATTTATACGTTGTGGAAACATAAAACACTGATTTGACCATGCCTGAATCTGATTTGAATCTGTGGAAGTAGGGAGTCTAGGTTTCAAGTCTGAAGTTTATTATAGGTGGAGTAGGTAGTGATGCCTATTGTTAAGGTAGTTCAACACTTTTCATAATTACCAGTTTTCATTTGCTTAGAACTCTGCCAAATTTTAAGTTTGCAATACGTTTTCCATGTCAGGTGTCTGTTCTGGGCTGAATCTTTTGGAAACTTTCACAAAAATGGGTCAGCCATTTCTAAGAATGGGGTTAGAGCACAATAGATTTTGCTCAAGTTAAAAATTCTTACAACCATTTGCTTGAGAAAATTCCAGCATCACCATGCTTTGGAACAGGGACTTGAAATTTGGCAGGGGGTTGCTGCTGCTGTGAAATTCAGTGAACCTCAAGGCCTCTGACCTTCCAGGTGTGCAAAATTAACTAGCAGACTGCCTCAGCAGGTCATTTATAAGTCCCCACTAGTGGTCTCTGTAGGCTGTGCTCACAGTATAGGCCAATACAGTGAATGCCGCCTAGGGGCTGTCAATCAGTGTCTGCTGTGACACCTTTGTGGATCTGCATGTGCAGAGGGACTCCTGGCCCAAGAAACATGGGTCTCAAAGTCTTGGTATGATTCATGTGAAGAGTATTAATTGTAGTCTGCCCAGCAACAGTTACTGGTTTACCCAGTAACCGTTCCTGATTTGTTAATCTGTTTACAGAGTGGGAGAAGTTATTGATAGAGGGTGTGTGTGTGTGATGTCTTAGCATATGATACTCTCTTGGTGGTTTTAATAATTTCTGAACACAATTGGTTAAGATCAGAACAGATTTTGGTGGAAAACAGTGTGTGTGTTTCTTTATATATACACCCACTGTTTCCAAATCTTTGGCGTTATCTGGCAAGGAGTTATCTGCTAGCTAGGTTGCCCCACTATGATTGTGCCTGACCAACAGAGCTTCAGTGTTTGATTTCATTTCCAAAATAAATATTGTTTAAATACTTACCAAAGACTCCAGAGCTGGCTACCTGTCAAAATGGATATCTCAAACCAGGCAGGTAGTAGTAGGAACCTCTGCAAAGGAGCACTATTGCCTGGGAAAGGAAAGGCCAGGTAGTGCCCAACAGTGTCTCTGCCCAGATGTAGCAAGATACATTTTCCAAAAGCAGGGGACTCCTCAGACCTATCTGCAAACAAGGCCAATATGAAAAATCCTCAGTTTTGCTCCCTACAAGGCCACCATCCCAGCTCAATCATGGATGATTTCCTGCTACCCTGGTCAAGCATGTTTTACTACTCTTTCTCCTGAGTCCCATTCTTGCACTGAGTGCTGCTAAGATCAAGCAGGACCAAGGCTGAGTTACATTAATAGTCCCAGAATGACCTTGTCAATATTGGTTCTCCACTCTTCTGAAGCTGGTGGTGGTGGCAACTCCAGTTTCACTCTTACACCTGGATTTGATCTCCCAAGATCATGGTCAGCTGCTCCACCCTGTGAGCCCTTCACTTAACAGCCTGGAAGTTCCATGGCTAAATCCCAGGCAGGAGTCTTGCTCAGAGCAAGTTCACCATGTCTTGCTGAATAGTATGAAGCTTTTCACCAGAGCTGGCTACCTGTCAAAATGGAGCTGTTTCTCTATCTGGGTTCTTCAAACCAGAGTCTCACCAATCCAGTCCTCTATGCAACATAGTCTAGTATATTTATTGCACCTAAAACAGCATGGGTTAGCGATTCTTCTATCGCAATATCCGCTTTCCATCTTCATGTGGATAGCAGTCTGTAGTCTCGAATGACATGACAATCCAGTTTATGAAGGGCCTGGAAAGGTTATACCTTTAATTAGAGAACCTATTCCCCTTTGGGACTTGCACCTACTTTTGTCAAAGCTTATGGGACCCTCATTTGAGCCTCTAGCAATGTACTCCTTACTACCCCTTTCTCTGAAAGTGTCTTTCCTGGTAGCTATCACTTCCGCCAGGAGGGTGGCTGACTTGCCTACTCTGACATCCAAACCACCGTATGTAGGTTTTTATGCCCTCATCCAAGATTTCTCTCAAGTGGTATCAAATTTCTTATTAACTGGTCAATTTACTTATCTGCATTTTACCCAAACCCACACACCAATAGAGAAGAGCAACAGCTTGACATGTTAGAAAGGCATTGGCTTTCTACACAGATGGGACTAATTTTTTTTTTTTTGTCAATTCAGCTGTTCATGGGTATGGCAAACAGAATAGGTCTCCCAGTTTCTTCACAAATAATTTTATCTTGGATGCCTGACAGATCATAAACATGAATACAGGAAGTTATTTCCCTGCCAGGCAAACTGACGGCACATTCCACAAGATCACATCGGCATTCCTTGCACGAGTCCCTATCCAAGACATATGCAGAGCAGCAACCTGGTCTTCAGTTCACACCTTCCCATCTCATTATGCCATCATTCAATGCTCTAGAGATATTCTAAATTTGGATGAGTTGTACTCTAATCTGTGTGTGTGTGTGTATATGAACTCTGATTCCTCCTCCTACATTTACTTCATGTGAGGCACCATGAGTGGACTGGGGTTACTAACCTTTTGTAACTATTATTTGAAATGTTTTGCCCATTTCCATTCCATGCCCTTACTTCCCCCTCCCCCCTGCAATCCCTCTGCATCAGTCATCTGGTAAGAAGGAACTGAGGAGGCCAGGGTTAACTGGACCCTTTATACTGGTGCATAGTGGTGTGAGGCAGTACAGGGGGCACTCAAACCACCCTGATGGTTATCACTGAAGGAAAAATTTCCAACAACTGTGCACAGGGTGTGTGCACACCAAGAATGGATGGACATGTGCAACACATCTTGAACTGTTAAAGTTAGTAACCCTTTTTTATATGGCCACACTTTTTCTGCAGGACTCCTGCCTTATTTTTTTCTTCACTCCCCCTGCTCTTGTTGTCTGCAGGACCCTTGCCTCATTTGCTGCATAAAATTGAAAGGGGGTGCTGAATAAGGCATGGGTTAGAGTAGGTTTTTTTGGGGGGGATGTAACATTTATATAGTTTTGAAACCAGTTAGTCTTTCTTCTGCTGACCAGGACAATGCTGGTCACCTGCAAATGTGGCTGTTGCACAATTAATATGACAAACCACATTATACTTTCAACTGGGTGTTTGCAAAGCTGGGAATACAGAAAACGGATTTTTTTCTATGTGTATAAGGGCAAGTGACCTACCAATCATCGAGGATATCAATGTCTGACACAATGACCAAAATTCAGACAGTCAAATTAGGGTCACTGGAATAAGATAAATGCCATCAGAACTTGAGCAATGTGTGACAGATTGTCAGTGATTTATTAATTATCTGTTAGACTGAAAACTTTCATATAAGATTGTCTCCACACATGTCCTTCAGAAATTATTTTTTTGCAGTTGCTTATTTGTCTATTTATAGGCTGGCTTAAGAAGCATTTATCTTTAAACCTGGGGGGAAAGGATGAATTCATGTTTGACTTTCTCTTGAATAAGATCAAAGCCTATGTACCTTTTTAAAATTTCTCTGGTCTATTTCTCAGCATTTTGTGCATTAGCCCTTTAGAGGTGAGATCACCTCATGTACAGGAAGAGCCAATTCAAACATACATTTCACATGTTAATGGGAGTTACTTTCATAAATTCCCAGTGTACTGATGAGAGATGAAACCTGTCTATTGCACATCCTGTACAAAGCATTCTTCGAAACATTCACTCAATTCCTTAGGTAATTGCTTCCATTTGTTACCAGCCATCTGCATGTACCAATATTTATCCCATAGGAATTCTAACTTCCTGGCACAATGATGAAAGTTAATTTAGTCAATGAACATAATGGATGTGCCCTATTAATATATTGCATCATAGATTCCACACGACTGGAAAAAGTCTATGCATACAGTAGTTTTCAAACAAAACATTAGTCATAGGAAAAATATCTTCTAGTGCAGAGGTTCCTATGCTGTGGCCCATGGACCACTGGTGGTCTACCAAACACTTGCTGGTGATCCTTGACAAGCTGGCTGAGCACATGGCTCTCGCTCCTTCACCACATTTTCATTGATGACATTTCATTAAAAGACAGATAAAATATATTAAATACATGGCTAATATTCCTGTTCCATGTAAAAATCCAGCCACAGCAGTTTATCTGGTCAGTGCAGGAGCAGGAAGTAGGGCAGGGGCAAAAAGTGGCTTCATGCTCATGATGGTCTCCTGGGAATTCTGTGAGGGACTGGGCAGCTGCACTAAATGCCCAACTTTCCATGGCCCTAGGTGGTGTTCTGGCAGCCAGAGATCTGGCAGAGATAGACTCAATCCTCACTGATCTGGGTGCTGTGAGGAGAACATGGCACATGAGCAACTATGTCAGACCTATGGCACTTAGAAATTCTAATATACAAGGGGAATCCTTGGATAGCTGATTAGGCTATCTTTCCGGCTGTGTTGCATTGGTGGAGCAGCTGCTGGAATGGGTCCCAGGATAAGGCCCATGATATTTACATTAAAGTGTTAGGAAATATTTCACACATCTAAGTGCAGTAAAGCTCTCAGGAGAGGTAATCTTCTGAATCTGATTGACTTTGTCAGGAATAGTTTATTTGGAACGAACAGAATGAATACATTATAAGAGGTCTGTATGAACTGCCTCCAAGCCTTAGCATACATACAGCCTGACTCCCCCCCCCCCCCCTTTACACTAGTTTTACTCCAGTGTGTAACTCCATAAAGTTTCTCTTGATTTGCATCAGTAGAAGTGAGAGGATAATTTTAAAAGTGCACCCACATTGGCTTATACATTTTGTGCCTTGCCTTTCTGCTGAAAATGAGGTCCGTCTTTAAAAGACATATAACATGTACACTTTTGTACTGGTAATTTATTTGGTCCGAATTCTCTGTCACACCTGGCTCAGGCAATTGTACGGCGCACCTAAGGCCAACTGAATTCTGATAGCTACTAGACATCAGTAAATAACAGAGGCCAGAAGTTTAGGGTGAGTTACTGTAAGTGATACTGTAAGACTTGGGAAGTGCTGTAGATTGCACAAAGGCAGTTACTGCTGAAGTAACATGAGCTATATGGCTGGAGTCTGGATGGAGTCTCACATCAGTGTCAATGTACAAGGATTCAGTGAACACTATAAATGAACACGTATATGGCTGATCAGACCAATGCATAAACCACAAAGATGATGGCATGGGGGACAGACACAGTTGTCCATGACCATTTCAGGCTGTTATATCCTTGCTTTGCGCTGTTCATATTTTTCAGGTAAGGAACTGATGCACCTTGCTTCAAAGCAGTTAATGGATATGTGACAAATCTGCTGCCACCTTGCTCTGTAGTGGACTGCTGCTTCCCAGTTACCTGAGATTGATCTGATATGCTTTGAAGTTTGACTTCAGTGTATCTTTATACTGTTTGTATTGACCATCTGAAAGTGGGTGTCTTGCTTTAACTAACCATAAAATATGGCCTGGGGTATTCTCAAGTTAGCTATATGAACAAAGTGTCCAGACCAATGCAGCTGACCTGTATGAGAATGCTCTGAACGCTGGACATCCAACAATGATTAGGGATTTTGGTATTAGGAATCTGGTCCCACCATTTGACCCTTCAAAGAGACCAAAGACTGAGCAAATGGAACTGATCAAGTTCCCTGTGGTGGCAGCAATATGTTGTTTATGCCTCACAACCATATAGAGGTGTGGTTAGCACAACTGCCTGATAGACCTTAGCTTAGTGCTTATTTTGACACCCTTATCTTTCCATAGGTAGTGTGGCAACATTCCAAATGCAGACCTGGCCTTAGCTATGAGATGGTTAATTTCATGGTCCGTTTCTGCATTCTGCAAAAGCATGCTTCCTAGGTAACACAACTTCTCCATGGACTTGAGAGGAACACTGTCGATCTTAATAGTTGGGTGGACATGCGCATACCCCAGCACAGCATGGTACAATATTAGTTTTCTTTAGGCTAATTGTGAAACCAAAATAATTGCACAAGAGAAGTGATCAGTTATTTGATCAATGACATTCAATCAGGGCCGTAGCAACAAAGAACGTGGCCCCCTCCGAATGGTGGCCCCCTCCAAACATATGTCCGGGCGGGGCCCCTTACAATGCAGAAACTGGAATGCGGTATTTATTTTGCCACTTTTAGGGGCCCACTTCCTTGCGGGGCCCCCTCCGGTTGGAGGGTACGGAGGACTCTCGCTACGCCTCTGCATTCAATTTATGAGCAACTAGTGCAGTCATCTTCAAATAAAAGCTCCTTAATAAGTAAATCTCCCACTTTTGTGTGATCACAGAAGCACTGTAGATTAAGCAACTTTCCATTGGTGCAAGACTGAATAAATGCTCCTCAGTCAGTGTTATGAAATGCATCCATAAGCAGAGACGAAAAAGAATGTGGGAGCCAGCACACAGCCCTATTTGGTGCCATTAGTGACTGGAAAGGGGTCCAATATCCTGCAATTTCCCACCACTCTGGCCATCCTACTATTGTGGAAGGACTGAATGACAGAAATGTAATAAGAAAAGCCAAAAAAGAGTTTGAAGAACAGCTAGCCAATAACTCAAAAGGTAATAACAAATGTTTAAGTACATCAGAAGCAGGAAACCTGCGAAACAACCAGTGGGGCCCCTGGACAATCGAGATACAAAAGGAGCACTTAAAGACGATAGTCATTGCAGAGAAACTAAATGAATTCTTTGCTTCAGTCTTCACGGCTGAGGATGTTAAGGAGATTCCCAAACCTGAGCCATCCTTTGTAGGTGACAAATCTGAGGAATTGTCACAGATTGAAGTATCACTAGAGGGGGTTTTGGAATTAATTGATAAACTTAACATTAACAAGTCACCAGGACCAGATGGCATTCACCCAAGAGTTCTGAAAGAACTCAAATGTGAAATTGCAGAACTATTAACTATGGTTTGTAACCTGTCCTTTAAATCAGCTTCTGTACCCAGTGACTGGAAGATAGCTAATGTAACGTCAATATTTAAAAAGGGCTCTAGAGGTGATCCCTGCAATTACAGACCTGCAAATCTAATGTCCATACCGGGCAAATTAGTTGAAACAATAGTAAAGAATAAAATTGTCAGACACACAGAAGAACATAAATTGTTGGGCAAAAGTCAACATGGTTTCTGTAAAGGGAAATCATGTCTTACTAATCTATTAGAGTTCTTTGAAGGGGTCAACAAACATGTGGACAAGGAGATCCAGTGGACATAGTGCACTTAGATTTCCAGAAAGCCTTTGACAAGATCCCTCACCAAAGGCTCTTACATAAATTAAACTGTCATGGGATAAGAGGGAAGATCCTTTCTTGGATTGAGAACTGGTTAAAAGACAGGGAACAAAGGGTAGGAATAAATGGTAAATTTTCAGACTGGAGAGGGGTAACTACTGGTGTTCCCCAAGGGTCAGTCCTAGGACCGATCCTATTCAACTTATTTATTAAGATCTGGAGAAAGGGGTTAAAAAGTGAGGTGGCAAAGTTTGCAGATGATACTAAACTACTCAAGATAGTTAAGACCAAAGCAGACAGTGAAGAATTTCAAAAAGATCTCACAAAACTAAGTGGGCAACAAAACGGCAAATGAAATTTCATGTAGATAAATGTAAAGTAATGCACATTTGGAAAAAATAACCCTAACTATACATAAAATATGATTGGGGGGGGGAACTAATTTTAGCTACAACTAATCCGGAAAGATCTTGGCGTCGTCATGGATAGTTCTCTGAAGACGTCCACGCAATGTGCAGTGGCAGTCAAAAGAGCAAACAGGATGTTAGGAATCCCTAAAGGGATAGAGAATAAGATGGAGAATATCTTATTGCTGTTATATAAAATCCATGGTATGCCCACATCTTGAATACTGTGTACAGATGTGGTCTCCTCATCTCAAAAAAGATACTGGCATTAGAAAAGGTTCAAAGAAGGGCAACTAAAATGATTAGGGGGTTGGAACGGTTCCCAAATAAGGAGAGATTAAAGAGGCTAGGACTTTTCAGCTTGGAAAAGAGGAGACTAAGGGGGGATATGATAGAGGTATATACAATCATGAGTGGTGTGGAGAAAGTGAATAAGAAGTTATTTACTTGTTCCCATAATATAAGAACTAGGGGCCACCAAATGAAATTAATGGGCAACAGGTTTAAAACAAATAAAAGCAAGTTCTTCACACAGCGCACAGTCAACCTCTGGAACTCCTTGCCTGAGGAGGTTGTGAAGGCTAGGACTATAACTGGGTTTAAAAGAGAACCTCCATGAATTTATCTAGTTAAGTCCATTTATGGCTATTAGCCAGGATGGGTAAGGAATGGTGTCCCTAGCCTCTGTTTGTCAGAGGGTGGAGATGGATGGCAGGAGAGAGATCACTTGATCATTGCCTGTTACGTTCACTCCCTCTGGGACACCTGGCATTGGTCACGGTCGGTAGACCGGATACTGGGCTGGATGGACCTTTGGTCAGACCCAGTATGGCCATTCTTAAATAAATTTTTGCAGGGCATCCAAAGATCAATACAAGTTTAGAGTCCCTCATGCTTTAAAGACTCAAAAACCTTGGTTAAATCAACAAACCATATAAAGGCTGTGGTCTTGCTCTCAGTATTTTCTCTGAAGCTGACGGGCTGTGAAGACCAGGTCTATAGTGCCTCGTCCAGACCAAAATCTACCTTGAGACTTAGGGAAGATGGTTTCCACAAAATAGATATTAAGTCCATTCAATATAACCCATGCAAGGATTTGTCCAGGAACAGAGAGTAGGGACATAGCACAGTGATTATCACAGTTTGCCCTAATACCCTTACATTTATAAAGTGAACAATGCTGATATCCTTGAAATCCTAACCAACTCTTGCTCCTAGATAATGCAGAAGAGCCTTGTAAGATGCCTTGTAATATGGTGGACACCCTGTTTGTAAATCTCTGCTGGAATGCTATCCAGTCCAGGTGCTTTCCCTTGTAACATCTGCTTGACTGCTGTTGTGGACTTGTATAAGGAAGGGGCTAATGCAAGCTCTTTTAGTGGGTGTTGGGGGAACAGCATCGATTGCTTCCTCAGAGATGTTCGAAGGGTGGTTGAGAAGCAAACTGAAATATTCCATCCATCAAGCAAGTATTTCTTTTTTGTCAGTTAAGAGTTGATTGCCGTCCCGTATGAATAGAGGGATTATCCTGTTGCACCTGGAGCCATACACAGCACAGAAACTGGCAAAAAAGCTTTTAAGGTCTTTGTGGTCTGCTGCCAGTTGTAACTCCACTGCTTTCTTTTCCCACCACTGGTTTTTCATTTGCCAAAGTCCGGTCTGAACCATCTGTTTTGCTAGATGATATGCAGCCCTCCTAGCTGCCAAATCCTTATCCTCTAAGTAGACTTGATGGATAGCATGTGGTGAGTTCAAGAGCTGATATCAGCTTTTTTTCCTCCACTGTCTGTTATCTATGTTTAGAGTGGGTGTTTAGGGAGAGAAGGTTTTCTTGAGGAAATAACCGCACACTGATGGTGGGCACAGTATGGTCCCTCCCTGCCCTGTGCTTAGTCCAACAGGTGTTCTAGTGTGATATGTTCTAAACTTCACTCACTTTTATTTGTATTTTGAAATATTGGTTAACTTTTTTTTTTTTTTTTCCAAATGGCTGTGTTCCTAGCATTGGGCTGTCAGTGAAATACTAACACCTGTGCTACCTCAGGCTTAGCCCTTCTGCCCTTTACATGCAGTATATTGAATTTCCACAAATTGCAGGGTTCAGCTATTTTTTGCCTCTTGAAAAATAAGAGATCTTTGTCACTGTACTTCTCTGCCATTATTTGACATTCAAATGAAGCTTAATAAAACAGACTGCAAAGTAACGTTTAAATTCCATGAAGCTGAGTTCCCCTTTGCATTTTGGGTGGCTCTGTGTTATCCTGAATTTTTATGCTTTCTGTATGAACCATTTTATAGTAAAGGGAATAGGAAAAAATCATAAATTTCAATGAGAATAGCAAAGAATACAGGCAGTGCCACTCTATAGGTCCCAGTTTAGCCTTCTTTGTGCTGTTTACATTGATACCATACCAATGTTTGTGGCTGAATTTTAGCATTTTTTACCCATTACCACATTCTTTCATTTCTTCAAGACCAATTTCATTTAGGCCCCAATCCACATGTTTAACTGAATTGCTGGATTGGAGCCAGAGTATTCAGCTGTTTGCAGGATCAATCTCCAAGATGTCTCCACTGTAACCAAATTAGGGTTGCATTTATAATATTGAAGTATTTGTTATTTAATGAAGAGAATTGCTCTTAGAGAACTATTGTTTTAGGTTCAAGTTTCTACAAGGCAGCACCTCTGGCCTTTGGTTTTCCTGCTCCTATCCCCTCTGGCCTTGTGGCTGTCACACCCTTGAGTCCAATATGCAGCTTCCCATCATTTAAATATAAAGTAAAAATGGTGCAATGTATTAAAAGCTGTAATCTCATTAATAGAGCATTTGTTTGTTGATGCCATGCCATTTATATATAGAAATGAAACGGCATCTTCCTCATTATCCTCCTTCTCTCATTTATTTTAAACTTGTTACTATTCATTTTATTCCAAAAAATAAATAGCAGAAAAGGTGGAAAATTGCTCAGTATTGTGAATGATTCATACAATCTATTTACAATAGGCAACATCACTTCTTTCTCCCTCTCTAAGGATTCATAACCCTCTCTTCCTATTCTGGCCCCTCTCAATCTCTGAGCTATAATCAGTAATTCACCAACAGCTGTGCTGTCTTTTAACTTTCACTTTTTATTTAAAACCTCGGCTCAGGAAAAAAAATTATCTCAACTTACGCTGGCACTTTCTCAGTAAAAGTTAATATCTAGAACAACCATAGTGAAGTATTATTGAAAACCACAGACCCACTAATATCATGACAGGAAAAAAAATGGGTTGTGAAACGTGTTTGAGACACACAACCTACAGGCTTTAGCATACAACATGGACCTACATCCATATTCTCGAATATCCTAGTGAACTCGTATATCATGCTTTCTCTCTTGGAATGATGTTTTAAATACCAAGCAGATTTAAAGTACTTTGTGGTCTTCACTGGGAAATCTGTGTCCAGAGGCTTAGAGCAAGGAGGCAGTCTGTATAAACAAGAAATAAAGGCAGTCTTGCATCCCCTCTCCTCCTCCGTTCACTGTGTGCTGGGTTTCTGTAATCTACAGGGAGGGCAGCAACATTTCCCTCCTCCCCACAACTTTGAGACTATGACTAAGGGGAGGGGAGGAAGGCCATGAGAGATCAGCCCCATAATAATGTGGGAGCTGCCTAATAGCTTATGAGCTAATGTGTGGAGACTCAGACAGTTGAGAGAATTGGATGAAAGAGCCCAGCTCTGCTCCTCTCACAGGAAGGGGAAGGAAAAATGTCCCTTCCCTGCCCCCACATCCTCCCCAAGGCCTAGAGTACATGGGAGGAGGCAGAGGAGACTTCTGGAAGTAGGAAGGTACTGATGAGAGGATCCTTGTTTTGGAGAATGCCCCCCAAAGGGACAGGGACACAGATGGGATGACAGAGCACTGAGGGCCACAGAGATGCAGAACAGGCAGGAAATAGGACATTGCATTGGGGGTGTGCCACAGAGGGCCCAGAGTGTGCTGGGTGGACATGGAGCCCTGAAAGAGAGCCCTATTCAAACACATGCACGCATGCCGTCCTGCATCCACATACACACAAGCATACACACACACACTTGTCTGGCATAAATGTAGACCATGCTGCTACTAAGGAGCTTTGGGAAGGGGAACTCAGTCCAGTGTGCAGCCAGTTCTTCATCCCTTGCCATGTTTAGGGCAAAATATGAGTCCACTGCCCCAACACTTTTCTGTGGTTGCCTCTATGGGCCCATAGTCTTTTCCCCTCAGCTCCTTATACAGATGCTTGAACCATGTAATATTTTGTCTGAAGAGGACTCACAGTGAATCACACAATTAATTATAATGGACTATAGTATTTTCCAAAGTATTAACCAATGTAGACTATTTCCAAAATATAGTTCCCCTGAATTATATGCTAAACCTTTGAAGAAATATTGTTTTTAATAGTATTAGTTGGTAGTAAGTTAAGGCTTCTAAATAAAATTGACATATGAATTGCTGACTGCAGTACTGGAAGATTAGAAGCTGTGGGTTATTTGACTGCTATAAGTAGTAGCCATGAGCCTGTCAAAACACATAGCTTAGATTATTTCTTAATTCAATAACTCTAAGGCAGGGTTCCAGAGAAATAATACAGGTTATGTAATTAAAGACTATTCTAATGCCATGCCACAAGGGACAGTGTTAAGGCTACAGAAATAAACTTACCTTGATCATTTCCTAACTCTTGAGTGCAATCTTAAAAGTGGTGTTAAAAATGGAATTTCCTAAGGGTCTTTCAAGCTGCCATACTGGATGAGCTGCCATTCTGGATGAGACCAGTGGTCCATCTAATCGAGCATGCTGTCTCCAACAACCAGTTGCTGCAGAGGAAGGTGCAAGAAGCCCCACAAAAGGCAGTTATGGGATAACATGTCCCCAGGGAAAAATCAGACCCCTTCCAAAATTCAATCTTTCAGTAGTTTTACATACCTTGTTTAGTCTGCTGAAAATCTAGATCTGTCTAATGAAAATGCTGGAGTTATGGAAGTATGATGAAATTATGCAATATTTGGAACAATAAATAAATATACTGTTACATCTCTTTACTAATAGTGCTTTGCATCTTGTGGCATTCCAACCAGATCTACATGACTTTCTGGCAGAACTGATGGAGAACTGTAGTACTGAGATGGATATAGTGAATGCTGAAGATGGACTATATTCCGGGCTGGTTATGAACTGCATCTTCATGGCTCAAGTCTTCTAACTGAGGAATTTGTCAATATCATCTTCTTAAAGGGAAAGACACACTTTTTTTTTTCTCTTAAACATAGTACTTTTAACCATTAGTGAGGGTTTCTTCTCTTGGCTGCTATGTGCCAATTTGCCTAACCAGATTATACACTTCCAGTTTATTTTGACCAAAGGAAATCTCAAAATAGATCTGTAATAAAAGAGCAGCAACTTAATATTCACTTTTACACAGGGAAACTTCTTTAATCTTAATTGTTTTCTATTACTTATTAAGTCTAATTTCAACACCATGCCTATTATGTATGGGGAGGAAGTATATTGCTTACATTTTCTATTTCACTTAATGAGTCATTACTTTCATTCCTGAACATGTACTATAGATTTTTAATTTGTAGCCTATATTTTGCATTCTGTTGGAGATAGATAAGGGTACTGTGGAAAAATAATGTGATCATGTAATTAATGATGGCATCTTAATGCATACACCCAAGAAGGCAGAGTTGTGTTGCACAGGGAACCTTAATTCATGCATTTCCTAACTTTTTAAGTGTTTGCAACCTTAATCGTCTAACTGTGTGTGTGTGTGTATGTGTGTGTGTGTAATTTCCTAGGCTTTTAAAAAAGCAAACAAATAACAGATATTCCATCATGTGGTATCCTATTGATGCACACATGATTCATCAGAAGGATTGGAACTTTTAGATCCAATGCACAGAGCTCTGACACTTGAACTAACAAATAGTAGTGATAGCAGTAGTAGGTGGTTATCCTTTGTATGGACCAGCACTAAAAGGGGTGAGACATTGTGTCAGTGGGTTTCACAGATACTTGTTAGCTGCAGAGGAATGGTGAGACTAAGAAATCTTTGGTTACGTTCCAGGTTCTGGCATGGGAGGGGCAGTATTCTCTAATGAACACAGACTCTTCTGCCTATTACCCCTTCTGCCCCTTTCCCTGCAACCCGTCCTTGCCCTAGTCCTGCCTCTTTTCCACCCCTGGCTCTTGGTCCTAGTGCCATTCTCCTTGACCATCCAGTCCTAGTCTCAGCCCTCCAAACTCCTCATCCCAGTGTCCCCACCTCTGTTCCCTTACTCAGCCATTTCAAGTTCACCCCATCCCCCAGTTCCCCCTCCTAATTCCTCATCCATTCTCTCTGCCCACCCCGTTGGCCTCCATTTTCCCTCCCCTTTACCCATGTTTCCCAAGCCCACTCACACACAGTTCCAGTCTCCCACCCTGGGCTCTCTTCCTTGTCCCTCCTCAGACTCACTCCCTTGTTCAGTCTCTGTCCCCCTCCACCAATTGTCCTATTCTCCTTATCTCACCAGTCCCAGTGTCCCCTTACTCCTACTACTAGTCCAAGTCTTCTCCTCCCCTGGTTCCTTGTCCCAATCTATTCCTCCACCCTTCACAGGTCTGGCTCTTGTCTCCTTTGCATTCAAATGAGGCAAATTCCTCCTTACTGCCTGGGCATCAGAAGGGTGGTCACTGAGAGCAAAAGAAACATTCTCCATGCTCAGTTCTGGTGCCCCACTTTGGCCCATTCTACAGCAGCCCAGAGCTCAGTTGCAGAGAAAGTCTTGGTCAACTGCAGGCTGGATCATGCCTATTGTAGATGGACTCCTCAAGGAATTGAGCTGCAAAGCTGTGGCAATCCTCTTCTAGTGAGCATGTACAAGCTGTGATTTTTTTCAAAGGCTTATAACATGGCCAAATTTAGGCAGATTTTCACAGGGAGACAAAAGGTACATCCCTGGAAAAGGGGCCATATTTCAAGGCCAAAGACCAAATTTCAAGTTTCTGCTCCAAGTCATGGGGGTGCTAGAGCTTCTCAAAGAAAAGGTCGTGAGAATTTTGTAAGATGGGCAAAACAATGTGTTTTTCTCTACCTTCAATCTTGGAAATAGCTGAATGGTTTTAGTTGAAATTTTCCAGAAACTTTGGCTGACACTCAGCATGGAAAATTTCAACTCCAGTGGTTCAAGTTTGGCCAAGTTTTATAAGCAACTAAAACAGGATCTGATAATGGGAAGTACAGGGCAACCTTAATCATAGGTTAATCTTAATCTTCTAAAGAGTTGTGGTAAAGTTACAGACACAAAGACATGGGGATTCTCTGCTGGCATAACCCTGTTAGACTTCAGCAGGGTTACACCTGTAAAGAATTTAGCCTATGGTCTCTGGCTCAAATGGCTTACAATCTTAGGGTCTGAAACAGTAAGCACTTGTTACTGGGCATAGTGCTTACTGTGATAGCCCCACTGATTTGAACAAGACTTCTCTTTGTAGCAAGTACTATACTGCACTGTTTGTTTGCAAAATCAGGTCCTAAATCAGGGCCGGCTCCAGCGTTTTTGCCGCCCCAAGCGTTGGGGGGGAAAAAACCCACAACCTGCGATCGGCGCCACTTCGTCTTTTGGTGGCAATTCGGCGGCAGGTCCTTCCCTTAGAGGGACTGAGGGACCTGCTGCTGAAGACCCGGATGTGCTGCCCCTTTCCGTTGGCCACCCCAAGCAGCTGCTTGCTGTGCTGGTGCCTGCAGCCAGCCCTGTAAATAATACCACTTGGGAGTGTTTCAGCATCAGTGTAGTAACTGGTTGCCACTTTCTGCCATCTCACTAATGAGAAATCTTGCCATTGGTATTCTTGATAAGAAAACTATTCAATAAGAAGTCTATTGCTCCTGGCACTCCTTAAGACATTATAATTCTTAGTCACAAGTGGGGCAGAGGTAAATCAAACTGTATGAAATCTAAATGATCTGAGCGCAGCTTACATTTGCCTTCTGTTAAGCAACACTGAGCAAATTTAATGTATGTTCACTGCCAGTTAACTGTTCCTTTTTTTTTTTTTTTTCTTTTCCCCCTCCCAACATGTCTATTATGCCTATTTGGTGTGTGTGTGTGTACTATATTTACACTGATATTTACACTTTACACTTGCATGGATGTGACTATGGAGGATTGCTCCAGCAAAATAAACAAGGCAAAAACATTACAGTATTGCCTGTCAGTTATTTGGCCTATGCTTTATTATAATTGGATGCTGACAAGATGCTGCCAGTAGTGAACCAAATTTGTTGTAAAAATTATTAACTTTCATAAGAATATCTGAAATTAACTCCGAGTCATTTATTCAACTTGTCCAACACCCTTTTTTCTCCTGCAAGTGTGACAAAGGTTTGCAGAGGGAAATATGCTTTTATTTTTTGAGAAATTTTTGCCTTTTTCATGGCAAGATGAAATGTTTTCATCTATCTGAACTGCCTTTGATTCACAAAGATCAATGGAGAAATTAGAGGCAAAATAAAGTATTTGCCAAGGGTGAAAAATCTCTTCAATCAACCTTTATTGGCTGCCTATTGTGCACCAGCTTATTATAACTGAAACCCAGACTTAGAAGTGACCCTACCAATCTGTTCCTTTCCTATCAACTCCTGAGTTGGCTGAGTTCAAATGGATCGGATTTGGGGCACTGGTACTTGCAGGTGCCATAGCTTGTCTGTCCATTGTACATATTCTCCATTTGGAATCATGAATGATGGCCAGAAAGGAAGCATTGGTAGCATAATAATAATAATAATTAATCATTTATGTGTTTCACCGTTTGAGTCTTCTATTAAAATAGATAAGATCTTAAGGGCAGGGACTGTTTCTTTCTTTGTACTTCTGCAGTGCCTAACACAACAGGCCTCAATCCTGATCTGGGCACTTTTGTAATACAATTACACATGGAAAAAAGCCGATGTTAAAAACGTTCTTTAGGATGCAAAGTTAAGCACTCAAAAGTTAGGAAAAGGTAAATTTAAGGTTGCACGTTCAACTGTTATTCTGTCCCCTTATGCATCTTTTTCCCCCCACCAACCCTGATACAGTTGCTCCAGCAGCTCCCTGGTATTCCCAGTACAGTTGTTGGTGGTGATGGTGCTGCTGCTGCTTCTGACTCATAGACTTTAAGGTCAGAAGGGACCATTATCATCTAGTCTGACCTCCTGCACCAGTAGGCCACAATATCACCAACCCACTCCTGTAACAAACCCCTAACCTATGCCTGAGTTATTTAAACCACAATTTGAGGACTTCAAGACCTCAAGGTGCAGAGAATCCTCCAGCAAGTGACCTATGCCCCACGCTGCAGAGGAAGGTGAAAAACCTCCAGGGCTTCTGCCAATCTGCCCTGGAGGAAAATTCCTTCCCAACCCCAAATATGGTGATCAGTTAAACCCTGAGCATGTGGGCAAGACTCGCCAGCCAGCACCCAGGAAAGAATTCTCTGTAGTAACTCAGATCCCACCCCATCTAACATCCCATCACAGACCATTGGGCATATTTACCTGCTAATAACCAAAGATCAATTAATTGCCAAAATTAGGCTATCCCATCATACCATCCCCTCAATAAACTTATTAAGCTTAGTTTTGAAGCCAGATACGTCTTTTTCCCCACTACTCCCCTTGGAAGGCTGTTCCAGAACTTCACTCCTCTGATGGTTAGAAACCTTCGTCCAATTTTAAGTCTAAACTTCCTGATGGCCAGTTTATATCCATTTGTTCTTGTGTCCATGTTGGTACTAAGATTAAATAATTCCTCTCCCTCCCTGATATTTATTCCTCAGGATTGCTTTTTATAAATATATCAATCTCCCCTCAGCCTTCTTTTGGTTAGGCTAAACAAGCCTCGCTCTTTGGGTCTCCTTTCATAAGACAGGTTTTCCATTCCTCAGATCATCCTAGTAGCCCTTCTGTGTACCTGTTCCAGTTTGAATTCATCCTTCTTAAACATGGGAGACCAGAACTGCACACAATATTCCAGATGAGGTCTCACCAGTGCCTTGCATAACCAGGCCGGCGCTTCCACTAGGCGGTCGCCTAGGGCGGCAGCATTTGGGGGGCGGCATTTTGCCATCCCCGGCAGCAATTCAGCAGCAGGGGTCCTTCCGCTCCGCGTCTTCGGGGCACTTTGGCGGCAGGTCCTTCACTCACTCTGGGACCCGCCGCCGAAGCGCCCTGAAGACACGGAGCGGAAGGACCCCCGCTGCCAAATGTTCTGAGGAGCGCTGCTGCCTAGGGCGGCAAAAACCTTGGCACCACTCCTGTGTATAACAGTACTAACACCTCCTTATCTTTACTGGAAATACCTCGCCTGATGCATCCCAAGACCGCATTAGCTTTTTTAACGGCCATATCACATTGGCGGCTCATAGTCATCCTGTGATCAACCAATACTCCAAGGTCCTTCTCCTCTTCTGTTATTTCCAACTGATGTGTCCCCAATTTATAACCAAAATTCTTATTATTAATCCCTAAATGCATGACCTTGCACTTTTCACTATTAAATTTCATCCTATTACTATTACTCCAGTTTACAAGGTCATCCAGATCTTCCTGTATGATATCCCGGTCCTTCTCTGTATTAGCAATACCTCCCAGCTTTGTGTCGTCCGCAAACTTTATTAGCACATTCCCACTTTTTGTGCCAAGGTCAGTAATAAAAAGATTAAATAAGACTGGTCCCAAAACCGATCCCCGAGGAACTCCACTAGTAACCTCCTTCCAGCCTGACAGTTCACCTTTCAGTATGACCTGTTGTAGTCTCCCCTTTAACCAGTTCCTTATCCACCTTTCAATTTTCATATTGATCTCCATCTTTTCCAATTTAGCTAATAATTCCCCATGTGGAACCATATCAAATGCCGTAGTGAAATCGAGGTAAATTAGATCCACTGCGTTTCCTTTGTCTAAAAAAATCTGTTACCTTCTCAAAGAAGGTGATCAGGTTGGTTTGGCACAATCTAACTTTTGTAAAACCATCTTGTATTTTGTCCCAATTACCATTGACCTCCATGTCCTTAACTACTTTCTCCTTCAAATTTTTTTCCAAGACCTTGCATACTGCAGATGTCAAACTAACAGGCCTATAGTTACTCGGATCACTTTTTTTTCCTTTCTTAAAAATAGGAACTATGTTAGCAATTCTCCAGTTGTATGGTACAAACCCCGAGTTTACTGTTTCATTAAAAATTCTTGCTAATGGGCTTGCAATTTCATGTGCCAGTTCCTTTAATATTCTTGGAGGAAGATTATCTGGGCCCCCTGATTTAGTCCCGTTAAGCTGTTCGAGTTTGGCTTCTACCTCGGATGCGGTAATATCTACCTCCATATCCTCATTCCCATTTGTCATCCTACTATTATCCCCAAGCTCCTCATTAAAGACTGAGGCAAAGTATTTGTTTAGATATTGGGCCATGCCTAGCTTATGCTTAACCTCCACTCCATCCTCAGTGTTTAGTGGTCCCACTTCTTCTTTCTTTGTTTTCTTCTTATTTATATGGCTATAGAACCTTTTACTATTGGTTTTCATTCCCTTTGCAAGGTCCAACTCTACATGGCTTTTGGCCTTTCTCACTTTATCCCTACATGTTCTGACCTCAATAAGGTAGCTTTCCTTGCTAATCCCTCCCATCTTCCACTCCTTGTAGGCTTTCTGCTTTTTCTTAATCACCTCTCTGAGATGCTTGGTCTACAACTCCTGCCTATGAATTTTTTCCCCTTTCTTGGGATGCAGGCTTCTGATAGTTTCTGCAACTTTGACTTGAAGTAATTCCAGGCCTCCTAGGCCTTTAGATCTACAAGTACTTCAGTCCAATCCACTTCCCTAACTAATTTCCTTAATTCTTTAAAGTTAGCCCTTTTAAAATAAAAAACCCTAGTTCCAGATCTATTTTTGTTCATCCTTGCATCTAGTTTGGACTGAATTAGCTCATGATCACTCAAACCAAGGTTGTCCCCTACAACCATTTCTCCTATGAGGTCCTCACTACTCACCAAAACCAAATCTAAAATGGTATCCCCTCTTGTTGGTTCTTCAACTACTTGGTGAAGGAATCCATCAGCTATCACATCCAGGAAAATCTGAGCCTTATTATTATTATTATTATTATTATTTTATTTATTTTATTACTAGCACTTGTCCTCCAGTCTATATCTGGGAAGTTGGTCTCCCATGATCACACAATTCCCATTAGTGTTTACTTCATTAAAAAGATTAAAGAGGTCTCCATCCATATCCAAATCGGATCCCGGTGGTCTGTAGCACACCCCAAGCACTATCTCAGGGGAGGCTCTAGTAGCTTTCTTTCCCAATGTGATTTTTGCCCAGACAGACTGTCTTATACATTCCATCATTTCTTATTTCTTTACAGTCTACCTCATCATTGATATACAATGCTACTCCACCACCTTTGCCTTTATTTCTGTCTTTCCTAAACAGCACATAGCCTTCAATACCTGTACTCCAGTCATGACTACTATTCCACTGTGTTTCTGTTATCCCTATAATATCTGGTTTCACTTCCTGCACCAGTAGCTCTAGTTCCTCAATTTTGTTACCTAGGCTCCTCACATTAGTGTACAAACATCTTAATTTTTGCTGTTTGGCTTCACTGACATTCTTTACCCGATTAGGCACAGACATTCTACCGCCAGTATTGCCTATTAGACTGGTATCTACACAACCCTTCCTCCTTACGTCCATTCTCATACCCACAGCTGTATCCTTTCTTACTTTTTCTTCCTTCTCCATGTTAAATTCCGGCGTGGAGATTACCTGGACATCTCCCCCAAATTCCTAGTTTAAAGCTCTCAATCAGTTGTGCCAGCCTCCATCCTAGAACTCTATTTCCCTCCTTACTCAGGTGAAGTCCATCCCGAGAGAACAGTCCTCTGTCCATGAATGCTTCCCAGTGGCCATACATCCCAAAGCCCTCCTTATAGCACCACTGCCTGAGCCATCTGTTGATCGCCATAATCTTGTCACACCTTTGTTGCCCTTCTCTAGGAACAGGCAGAATCCCACTGAAGATCACCTGAGCCTCGATTTCCTTAAGCATCTTCCCCAGCCTGGCATAGTCTCCCTTGATACATTCCAGCGAGAATCTAGCAGTATCATTGTCCTTCATGTGGGAACAAATCAGTGGATTATTTCCTGCTCCCGTTAGGCTCCTTTTCAGCCTCAGGTCCACATCCCGTATCTTAGCACCCGGCAGACAGCACACCCTTCTGTTCTCTGGATCCGCTCTAGTTACAGGCCTGTCTATTCTTCTCAGTAAGGAGTCCCCAATCACATAGACCTGCCTTTTCCTGGTAACAGTGCGATTCTCCGGTCTATCCCCTGCTCCCTCTGGCTGCAAGTCCTCTCTATTTCTATTGTCCCTTACAATCCTCCGCAACCCATCCTGTATCTTCATGGGGCTCATATTTGGTGGTGTTATCTCCAGTGACTCTTCCCCCTCTTCCTATAGGACTAGTTGCTCTTCTCTTCTACCTCGTCCGCTCACCTTCAGCGACCACCTGCTGTGCCCCTTCTTCAGAAGATCATCTAGTCCAACCCCCTACTCAGAGAAGGACCAATCCCCAACTAAATCATCCCAGCCAGGGCTTTGTCAAGCCTGACCTTAAAAACCTCTAAGGAAGGAGATTACACCACCTCCCTAGGTAACCCATTCCAGTGCTTCACCACCCTCCTAGTGAACATTTTTTCCCCTAATATCTAACCTAAACCTCCCCAACTGCAACTTGAGACCATTACTCCTTGTTCTGTCATCAGGTACCACTGAGAACAGACTAGATCCATTCTCTTTGGAACCCCCTTTCAGGTAGTTGAAAGCAGCTATCAAATCCCCCCCCCCCTCATTCTTCTCTTCTGCAGACTAAACAATCCCAGTTCCCTCAGCCTCTCCTCGTGTCATGTGCTCCAGCCCCCAATCATTTTTGTTGCCCTCCGCTGGACTCTTTCCAATTTTTCCACATCCTTCTTGTAGTGTGGGGCCCAAAACTGGACACAGTACTCCAGATGAGGCCTCACCAATGTTGAATAGAGGGGAACGCTCACGTCCCTCGATCTGCTGGCAATGCCCCTACTTATACAGCCCGAAATGCCGTTAGCCTTCTTGGCAACAAGGGCACACTGTTGACTCATATCCAGCTTCTCGTCCACTGTAACCCCTAGGTCCTTTCCTGTAGAACTGCTTCCTAGCCCTTCGGTCCCTAGTCTGTAACAGTGCATGGGATTCTTCCGTCCTAAGTGCAGGACTCTGCACTTGTCCTTGTTGAACCTCATCAGGTTTCTTTTGGCCCAATCCTCTAATTTGTCCAAGTCCCTCTGTATCCTATTCCTACCCTCCAGCGTATCTACCACTCCTCCCAGTTTAGTGTCATCTGCAAACTTGCTGAGAGTGCAGTCCACACCATCCTCCAGATCATTAATGAAGATATTGAACAAAACTGACCCCTGGGGCACTCCACTTGAAACCGTCTGCCAACTAGACATGGAGCCGTTGATCACTACCCGTTGAGCCCGACAATCTAGCTAGCTTTCTATCCACCTTATAGTCCATTCATCCAGCCCATACTTCTTTAACTTGCTGGCAAGAATACTGTGGGAGACCGCATCAAAAGCTTTGCTAAAGTCAAGGAATAACACATCCACTGCTTTCCCCTCATCCACGGAGTCAGTTATCTCCTCATAGAAGGCAATTAGGTTAGTCAGGCATGACTTGCCCTTGGTGAATCCATGCTGACTGTTCCTGATCACTTTCCTCTTCTCTAAGTGCTTCAGAATTTGATTCCTTGAGGACCTGCTCCATGATTTTTCCAGGGACTGAGGTGAGGCTGACTGGCCTGTAGTTCCCCAGATCCTCCTTCTTCCCTTTCTCCTTCACTAGCCTGTCTTTTCCTCTGCCTGGTTCGCTTAGTCACATGCTTCCACTGTCCACTTTCCTCACCCAGCAGTCTCCCCTCAGAATTATTTGGTCCTGCTTCCATCTGCAAGTCTGCGCTTTTTCCTTCAGCCTCCTCATGTCTTTACACCATCATCTGCTAGAACACCCTTCTAAACTCAACCAAAGTTTCCACCTGCATCTCCAATCCTCGGATCTTTTCTTCCATCAGCTCTATCAGCCCCTCCAGGATCATGTACATGCCACAGCTTCCACATCCAGTCATCCTAATTGTCTTCCACTGCTGCATCTGTATCGGTCATAGCCTTCCCACCTAAAACCTGTTAGTCCGGGAAACACAAACCAATATGACCACCACCCACAGCAAAATAAACTCCCAACGGGCACCAAAACACTGGCAAACACCACCCACTCCCTTCACTAGCCTGTCTATTCCTCTGCCTAGCTCTCTTAGTCTCCCCCGCAAACTCCCCTTGCAAACTCCCACTGAAACTCCCCTGTTTACAGCTGTTTGCTGGCTCTTGTGCTACTGCAGCTGTCTATGCTGCTGCCTGACTGGCTGGCTACCTTTATAGGACCCCTAGGCAGAGAAGCCCTGCCCCCTAATCAGGGCTCAGCTTCCAGACATATAAAAGAGAGAAGGGAAATGGCTGTTTTGACTAGTTCATATCTCAGCTGAATCTAAATGAAATTTCAGTGGAAAAAGAAAAGTTGTTGTAGTCTGAATGTATTCCTCCTGCTGAATATCAGACTTGTTGCAAACACTGGAAGTGTGGGAATTGCTCAAAGAAAAGGTCACAAGAATCCTTTTATAGTGGAAAGTGCTGACAATCTAAATATAGGGGTCACTAATAAATCACTCCAACTTCCCTTTTTATAAAATCTGAGAGCTAGAGAGAGTGTGGTGCCTGGTCTACACAGAAAAGTTTTATTGGCATAGGTACATCAGTCAGGATGTGCAAAAAACGTCTCTGACTGATGTAGTTATGTCAATATAACCCCCATAGTAGACACAGCTTTGTCAACAGCAGGACTTCTGGCAACAGCTAACTTTATATGGGGAGGTGGTGTTTCTACACTGATGGAAATACCTCTTCTGTTGTATGCTATGTCTACTCTACAAGGCTATGCCGACATAGTTATGCCTGTGTTGTCTCTCTAGTATAGATCAGGGGTCGGCAACCTTTCAGAAGTGATGTGCCAAGTCTTCATTTATTCACTCTAATTTAAGGTTTTGCGTGCCAGTAATACATTTTAACGTTTTTAGAAGCTCTCTTTCTACAAGTCTATAATGTATAAACTATTGTTGTATGTAAGGTAAATAAGGTTTTTAAAATGTTTAAGAAGCTTCATTTAAAATTAAATTAAAATGCAGAGCCCCCTGGACCGGTGGCCAGGACCCAGGCAGTGTGAGTGCCACTGAAAATCAGCTCGCACGCAGCCTTCGGCACACGTCCCATAGGTTGCCTACCCCTGGTATAGATATATCCATATATAGATATCATAACATATTGAACCAGAAAAGCCTGATGTGGGTTGGGGAAAGATCTAAATGGATTTGGGGTAGTAAAAACTGGAATCGTGGAATAAAACACCCGCCCCATAAATAAACAAGAGCACACAAATAAAACACTGATCCACAAAACAATACTGATGGTTTTAGCCTTTAAGAGTACTATGTCTGACTGTGCAACTGTGCTGACTGATTTGTTCTCTATAAGGTCAGCTGAAGATACAGTATGTACACCTTTGTCAAGATGATGCCTTGTGAGGGCACTGAAATATTTAAGAGTTCACATTTGTTTCAGATAGAAGGAAGCAATCTGACAATGTTTTAGGTAACCTCAAATAACTTGAAGACATTAAGAATAAATTTCCAACTAATGAAAAAACAGGCATTTGATGCATTCATATTTATTATTGTAATATATTAATGGTCAAGATTTTTATAAATGACTAGTGATCTTTTTTCAGGAACTGCTGAGCACCCACCTCCAGAAAATCAGGCACCTTTAAGGAGTCTCAACTTGGGCACCCAAAAATCACAGTACCTAAAATCACTAGTTATATAATTTTAAAAACCTTGATCCATAACTACTTTTTTTTTCTCCAGGGTTTTCAGAGATTTGGAGACCCTAAAGAGGCTCCCAATTTAGCCTGCTTTAAACCAGTGGTTTTCAGACTGTGGGTTGTGACCCAGCACTGGGTCGCAGAATGTAAGGCATTGCATCACGGTGGCTCTGGTTAGCACTGCCAACTGGGCCATTGAAAGTCCCATCGGCGGTGCTGCCTGGCTAAGGCAAGCTAGTCCCTACCTGTTCCGACACCATGCTGCGCCCCGGAAGCAGCCAGTAGTAGGTCTGGTGCCTAGGCCGGGGGGCTCCTGGGCTCCATGCACTGCCCCCACCCCAAGCACCAGCTCCGCACTCCCGTTGGCTGGGAGCTGGGGGAGGGGGGTGGTGACTGCGGGCGAGAGCCGCGTGGAGCCGCTTGCACACCTCCATCTAGGAGACGGACCTCCTGCTGGCCACTTCTGGGACACAGTGCGGTCTGTCCCGCCAGGACAGGCGGGAAGCCTGCCTCTGCACCCCAGCTGCACCGTTGACTGGGAGCTGCCAGAGGTAAGCCCACGCCCCAACCCCGTGCCCCAGCCCTGAGTCCCCACCCCAAACCTGGAGCCCCCTCCTGCACTCCAAACCCCTCACCCACGGCCCCAGCCCAGAGCCTGCACCTCCAGTCCAGAGCCCTGCCCCGCTCCTGCACCCCAACACCCTGTCCCAGCCCAGAGCCCCCTCCCACACCCAGAACCCATTCCTGGCCCCACCCCGCAGCCCTCACCCCTGCACACCAACCCTCTGCCCCAGCTCTGAGCCCCTACCACACCCTAAACCACTCATTCCCCAGCTCCTTGGGGCCACAGGCATCAACAATTTTCTTCAACTGGGTTGCCAGAAAAAAAGTTTGAAAACCACTGCTTTAAACCTTCAATACTGAATATCCCATATAATGACCACCATCTTATTGGCCATGGCTGACTGGACAGAACTTCGTTGTTTTTGTTGTTGTTATTTGTAATATCCAGACCTCAATAGAATAGAATTGATTTTTAGAACCAGGTAGTTTACCTCATTATTCAGCCAGAATATTGAATGTATTATTGCCATCTTCCCCCCCCCCCTTAGTTGCTTAATACTCTGCCTTTGAGCACTCCCATCCCAGTTTTGCAGCCTGATCTTCAACTGGTGTATATCCACATAGCTCCACCTGGTCTCTTCATTCCAACATTTTAAACTCAAAGTGTATGGATAAGTAGCCCAGACCAAATTATTGAATTTGAACTTCAAAATTCATAAGAGTTAACCAATCACTACTAAGATATATTTCTGTTTCAAACCTGCAAGGAAATATTATGAAAAGGGAGTCCAAAAATCACAAATTGTTAGCAAATACCTTGACCGTTTCCTTCCACGAATGTGTGTTCACCAAAACACACTTTTTATGTTTCATTTTGGTACCCCATATTTTCACTTTCATATGAACCTTGGCAGAGTAATGATGTCATCTAGATGTCAGTGCCTTTGTAGAGTTATACTGTTGCTGTGGTGATGGTTGTTAGAAGCGGACTAGCAGAGGGTGAATGATCATTATCGGTAGAAGTGCTTTTCGTGTCCTCTAGCATGTCTCTGGTGGTTAACCTCTACAGCTTGCCAGAATAAAACCGGATACCTGTTGTCTGTGTCTTGCGGTTGTTATTGAAGAATGTAGTGGATATTGTATAAATGAACAGGTGAAAAAGGAAAAATGTTGGGCTTGATTCTGATCTCACCCTGGTTTTATGCCAGTGTAACTCCATTAAGGGAGGTTGCTTTTGTGGCTGATACAAATAGATAATAAACAACAATAATAAACTAAGCATCGGGTTGGAACTCAGATGATCTGGGTTAAATTCCCAGCATTGTCATGGACTTCCCATGTAACCTTGGGCAAGTCATTTAATTCTCCTGTGCCTCAGTTCCTCATCTATAAAAACAGGAATAATATCTGAAGATAAATTCATTAGTTTGTGAAATGCCTAGATAGTACAGCAGAGTAGGTAGATGAGTATGTAGATGGATATACACTCTGTGAGATCAGAATCAGGACCTTTGTGGGATCTCTCAGATGAAACAAGTTAAATGTTGAACATTAACATGAGCTTATAAATTGATACCTGCCAAAGATCTAATAGGTAAAATGGAAATAATCTGGGATGTGATGGAGTTGGGAAGGGTGGAATTATACCATCATTGCAATATATTTGAGACCACCCATTACAAACATTAAAATGGAGATTAGACATACTGTAGACATTGATCACTGGTGGAAGAAAAGGGAGAGGTAAATGCTGTAGTTTTGAACCCCCTTTTATCAACTGCTGGGTTGGTGGCTTGCTTATAGGTGGTAGAGAGGATGAGGGAAGAAACCTAGAAGCCACAGAAAGAAGTTGTCTGTCTTGGCTACACAAGGTCCGCACAGCTGTGTACATAGATGACATGTTCTGCTATCACACATGCTGAATGTTGTAACTGAAAGCTTTACTGGATCTTATATACATATTGAACTAGATTGTGGCTTTTAAGCCACAGCCCTATGTAGGGCCACACTGCTCCAGGAGGAGCACAGAAGGGCTTAGATAAACACAACCTCTCTGGGGCTGCCCTTGCGCTTGGAGGATGACAAATCTGCTCTATTCATTAAGATTGAGCAGATTGCTTCCCCTTGGTGCACTAGCCTCACTTTGTGGGAGAATGCAAAGATGAGAGAAATAGGGGATGGTGGGAAATTTGGGCCCTGACCCTCTCTCCCTCTTCCTTTTCTGAGCCCTGTGGAGCGGAGTAGGACACTGCATTCCCCAGAGTATAAGGCTGGCTACTGTGACCTGCACAGCTGACAAAGAGGAAAGGTAGATGACTTCTTGCTGGTCCAGGGGTGGCTCTCAATCTGGGCTATAACTAAGGCAAGTGTAACTCAGAAATCAGGAAGTTTTATTGTCTGTCTTGTGCTGAACAGCAATAGCTGCTTGGTGGCAGGGGACATGGTAGGATCCAATCAACTTTTCTGCTACTGTCAAGAGACCCTGATTAATGACTTTGTTTATTTTCTACAGCTTCCAGGATTTTTTTTTTCTTCTGTTGACATTCTATCTCATAGCAAAGCTTGATTTTTATCAGATATTTCATTGTGTGAAAAAGGGAGGGCATGTCTCACATTTTCTCAGATTCACTTCAATGAAGAATGTAATTGTGTGATCTTTGTATCAAGGGGACATTTAAAATAACTTTAACTGAATTAAATTATTTAGCAAAGCACTTTTTGCAAAGCAACAAACTGCTGTACTGAAGCATAATAAAAACATTACATGGGTATGATCAAAATTAGTAAGCTACAAAAATGAACTGACTGAAAAGAGACTCATTTGTTTCAAGTGTCCAGAGCATTAGTTGAGTGTTTAAATAAAAGGGAGCAGTATCTGTCAAAGCCATTTGATTTGAAAAACCAGCAGTAGTGGTTGTGATGAGAGCTGAACAAGTAACCTCAGCAAATATCAACAAATTCAGTCACTTTTTCTGGTTGCAGAATGGCCATGAACAGATCAGGATTTTCTCACATTTATTTAAAATGTACTTTGTTTTGCAAGTTATTTGTAGACAAGGGCTCTGGAACAATTTGTATAGGGGGGAGGGAGAGGGGCTGAGCGCCATTGACCCAAAATGTAAACCCTGGATTTGATGGAAACCACTTCAAGCGAGGGGCTGCTGCTGTACCCCCAGCACCCCTAGTTCCAGCACCTATGTTTGTAGAAGGGAAGGAAGAGGGCTTACTCTCTGGATCAATTTTGATCAGTTTGCTACAGGTATCTGATATTCATTATTTGAAATTTGAGCTGTTCTGATTGGTGGGGGGTGATCACGTAAGTCACATGATGTTGTTTATGTTCCCAGAATGGATAAGCATGATCCTGAAGAGCATAATCCTGCCAGTTTTTCCACATGGGCAGACCCTTGCTCCCATAAAAAGTCCTACTGAAGTCCACCTGCATGGAACAACTTTCAGGATCAGAGCCACAGTTAAGAGGCATGCTTGAGGAAGCTAAGGAAGATTTAAATATCTCAGGGAGAGGGAGCAGGCTATGGAAATGTAGTAGATAAACAGGTTTAGGAAATTAAAAAAACAAACCAACCATTTTTCCTTGCTGGGTCACACAGCCCTTGCCTGAGCAATCTTTTCTAGAAATGGTAGGTTACTGTCAGATTCATTGTCTAGGTGCAGAGTTTTAATATACGCTTTACAAACAGGAGGAGTCCCTTTTTAACTGCACAAATTATCCATAAACCATTTAATTGTTTGAAAAATCTGTTGTGGGAGTCATTCCATTGATTTCAATAGGGTTTAGCTCAAGCTTATAATGGAGAGGCTTTCCAAACTCTCTTCTACACCTTTGCAGAATGGGGCAGAGATTCTAGTCCCAGAAACCTTGGGTCCCATTTGTACTCCCTTTGCCTTCACCATCCCCCAGCTCCCTGACAAGTCAGCTTTAGAGGAGACATGCTTCCAGATAATTCCCAGGCAGCAGCTGCTTAACACAGCCCAGGGCCATCTCAGGTTGCATTAATTTTTCACTGAATTTTCCAGAGGCCTTGTAATGAATGATGTGCATCCCTTCCCCATCCTTGCCTGCTCCCATTCCTCCTCACAGATCCATATCCCTGGGGAGAGGACATGCCACCATCTCTGCCCTATGGCCTGGCAGGTTGCATTGAGTTTGGTTTCTTTCCCTTCACGGTAATAGAAGTGAGAATATGGCCCTGAATATAATGAGCATTATTAAAAGCTTTTTCATGTTTTGTCTATAAAATTTCAAGCTAATGAGAAGATTAAGGTAAAGAAATAAAACATGGTAACAAAGTAAAGAAATCTTTAAAAATATCTTTATATAAAACAATTCTGATAACTAGATTGTTAGGACAGCAAACACATCTAAAATAAAACTAACTACTTTCCCATTGATTTTTCTTTTAATGGCAAGATTCTGTTAAGTCCCAAGTTTGATTTCTGTACTTCCCAGTTTCTCTTATGGATTATTTTTGTCCATTGTCACAATAGGAGGAAACATCATTAAGTATAAACTTGTTTTATTTTCCCCCCCTGGATATCATTGGTAAATATTAGCTACACCCACTCAGCTGTAACTGAATTTACTGACAGTGAAATTATTTTTTTTGAAGACATGTTTGTTAGGTGACAGCTGGAGGGTTAGTAATAAATATCACTGGTTACCAAACACAGTTTATCAATTCAAACCTACCTTACATTTTAAACTGTTTTATTTTGTTTCCAGATGTTTTGTTTACATTGTCCTGTGTTTCAGAACTATGGCAAATGGACTGAGAGGGCTTGTTCACAGATAGCATCAGAGCTATCTGTGAACAAACAGGAGAGCAAAGTGAACATTTTCAGCATAGTGAAAACCTTTGGGGAATTGGGTGCATTGAGCTTGTTGTAAATGGAAGCTGCACACTAATGATGAGGGCCCCAATTCAGCACAGCTCTTAAACCATCTGCTTAACTTTAAGCCTGTGTTTAAGGCCCATTGAAGTCAATGTATTGGTTCATAGTTCTTGCTAGTTGCACAGCATCCTCATTGCCTATAAAAGCCAACCCCTTGTAGCATGGGTGGTGGAACCAGGAGAGAATGGGGTTGTAACATACCTACAATGGAAATACTGGGGAGACTCTACCCTTATGTAAACTTGCACTTGTGGTGGGTGGGGGCAGAGGTGAGAGCAAGACCCAGAGGGGCTGGAGTGGCCATGGTGGCACCCAGGATCAGATCAGTGAGCAAGTAGGAACCATTGGCACTCCCCAATCTGAAGCCAGCTCAAGTAACCTCCACCTCAAGTAGCTCCCCTCATTGCCCCTCTTATACCTCTTTCCCCACATCCCATTCACAGTGAGCTTCTGCCCCACCCCACCACCCACCTTGCAGAAGCAAATCCCTGATTTCTGAGACTAAAAATGGTACTAAGCTTTCCCAGCCAAGCCCTGGCTCATGTGTTCTGAGATACATTTGCCATCTGTCCAGAAAAACAAACTCTAAGTCATTAAGCACTTTTTTTTTTTAATGACCAAGCCACTTGGTGGTATCTGGTGAGAGGCAGGTACAACCCAAGATACCCATTCATTTTCCAAAAGAAAGGGGACAAAGAACTATGTATCCTGCATAGCTACAAGATTCAGTCTAGCATAATTTCACAACTACTTTTCAATGTCTGCCAGCTGTCTAAATATACGTCCATGCAGAGGCAAGCTCAAACAAGCAGTTATCCTCAAAGATGCACTGTAATTTAAAAAAAGGGACAAAATAATTCAGTAAATAGTGGATGTCTCTCATATTTATTCCAAAACAAAACAAAAATGACAGAAAAGCCATTTAAGGATTCAGAGTCAAAACACTGAACTGACTTGTCACATCATTAACTAAAAAAAACCAGTGCTTCCATGCCAGGAAATAAATCAATTATAAAATTTACATTGTCCCATAATAAAACAATTATTCTTATAAACTGTAAATGTGTTTCAATATAACCTTAACTCTGACCCAAAATGAACACCATTCTTTCACAAGCAATTTCAAAAGAGAAAGGAAACACTAAGCCTTTTTGAATATTACATGTTCAGATTAATGACACACAGAGTATGCTATTATGTCTCCTTAATTTAGAGGTATGTTGAGGGGGGGGGGGAGTAAAAGCAATTGACCTTGGAATAAATAACCAAGGGAAGTGGTCATGGCAACATCACTACCCATATTGAAGTCTATGACATTAGTGGGAATGATTTAATGAGCATCTGTGCAAAATGTAGATCATGCTGCATGGTACAAATGATTGGATTTTTTTGACCGTAGTATCTATGAAGGTATGAAACTGAAGGCTTCAGTGTCTATGGCGGTCATTCTGTCACCTTTCACTTCCTGGAAGGACCTTTCTCTGTTGGCCATCTTCCCTGCTAAAGGTGGGTGCAGTGCTGTTGCTGCTGCTAAAGGGAGAAGTGTGGATTTCTCCATTTTCCCTTATCTTTTTTAATTTGATCATCTTTTGTTGTTGTGCTTATTTTTTGTGCTGTTTGTCCCTTCCCAGTTATGTTTTTTACTTCCTCCTTTTCCAGTCCAGACCTCCCTTTGATTCCCCTTGTCCTCCTCTCCCAGTCTCTACCTACTGTGAAGAACAAGGGAGATAGCTATATTATTTTTATGAATACCATGTGCACCTCTGTTTGTTTGATAGTTGTTGTGCTGTCTGATACCTGGGTTCAAAGGGTTAACTCCTGTAGGAGCTCACACCATGTTCACAGGAAGGCAGCCAATGACTTTAGATAACCCAGTTACTGGTACTTAATGGACAATACAGGTGTTCAGTTACTTCAGTGTGTTGCCTCTGATGGAGCTGAACCTCTAGCTTCTGACAGGGAAGGGGGCCTTTAGCTGGAAAACCTGGACCAAAAACCTAAGCGCATGGGGGGCAGTGTCTGCAGGAAAGTAGACTGAATACCAGTCCCCAGAAGCAGGGGTACCTGGATGAGTTGGGCCTGCCTAAGCTTTGAGGGAAGTGTTAATCTTTAGATAAAACAGCTTGTAAATAAGCTTTTTTTATGTTCCTATGGATAAATAAGCAATACTTTGTCTTGAAGCTATTCTGAGTCACTGCATTAATCTACTGGTCACAGTTCCTGAAAGGAAGTCTCTTGCAGGTGCCAAACCCAGTTGGATCTGCTGAGGAAACATAGTCAGTAATCACAGATGCTGCATCCTGTGGACCTGATCTGTGAGTGGGAGCATCACCGAATTCATCCTGAGAATAGAGGAGGTGTAGGGACTGTCACTTGAAAAGGTGCGCTCAGGAAAGACCAGAGATGGGTTGAGGTTCAGCTCTCTAACTGTGACATCTGCCCAGGGAGCCCTTTTAACTTTTTTAGAGGACAGGTTGCCCCAATCCTGTCTTCCCTTTTCCTTGTCACATTTGTATTTCCATTTCCTCCTCCCCACCCCAATTGCATATCCCAGAACACCTATTGTACAATCCCCATCTATGTGCACAGCTGTGGAGGTCCCCCTCAGTGCACTGGAGGTTGGTCCTAGTGGGTGTCACTAGTCAGATTGCTCCTGGACTATAGCTGGCAGGGTTGGGTGGACCCCACAATGCTCACCTTGTGCATGGGGCTGCTCCCCCTCATGTTCCTCGCTGTGTGCTGGAGGAGGTGAAGACTATCCAGTTCCTTGCAGATCCTGGGAAGGGGTGCTCCCTGCCTGCCTATATAACCTGGTCCTCCAGAGTTTGACATGAGGTCCCTATCCCATGAGCTCCCCTAGTTGCTTGCAATGAATTCACATGGGCATAATGCTCTCCAGCTGCTCCACATCTGAACTGTGCCTTGGGAACTATACACACTCATGAGCCATACTCTCCAGTTCCTCAATCTCGTGTCCTTCCATGATACAAAGTGATGGGACCTTTTTGCCACCTTTGGAGGGCAAAGATTCCCCCATAGGCTAGCTTTCATTCCATGTTGCTTACAAAGCCTGCTTGGGACATAAGTGGGTGCCACCTTCACATAGCTGTGAGGATGGGCATATTGTTGGTATGGTTTAGTCTCCTACCACCTGCCATTTCTGCAGTGACACAGAGGAAACCATGGAGCATGCTTCATTCCTTAAATCACACATGCGGGCAGAGTTCCTTTAGGCATTGTCCACTGACTTCCTAGAGTCTCTCCGCAAACAGTGGGCATTGTCTGCTCAATGGCCTCCTCTGGTTCCCTCATTCTAACCCTATAACCTGCACTCCTGTTCTTGCATACTTTGTCCCCCATAATTAATTGACCCTTGTTCCTTTATAGCCTGCCTCTCCCTACCTTTTGTCAAGGGGTGGTTAAATGTGTTTGTTGTGGGGGAAGCCCCTTTGGCTCCATTCATCCCTACAGGGATCAGATAGTCTGGCAACTTTCATGAGCAGTCAGTTCACATAATAAAAAAAGTGAAACTATTGTTACCAGAATACCAGGATTATCGAAGAGAACAAGGTGCCATACTGAAATTACAAATGGATGATTTATAGTGAACAGCCTACTTTTGTAAAAGAAACCTATTACATCATATTGATTTATTTTGTTGTTCACAACCATAATCAGTCCAGAACTCTTGTTAGATATGTGGGGGGGAGGGGGGAAAGGGAGAAGAAGCTCAAGAAGATGGAAACGACTCTGCAGTTCACCAGCATGAAAAGCCATCTGGGTTAGTTGTCTTCCAGACTGTCTTCCTGCTGTGCTAACTCCACCCACAGATTATAACTCAATAAGGAAAATGGCAGGGCAGTGAAAGTGATTTCTTAAAAAAAAAAAAAAAAAAAAGCCCCATTAATCATAGTAGCAGCCAAGATGCATTCAATGTGAAAGTTAAGGTTTAAACCTGTAGGGTCAGATTCTGCCACCCTACTCACACTGAGTAGTCCCTTACTGCATGAGGAAAGAAATGCAACTTCTCCCAGAGGGAGGTACTACTTAACATGAATATTGGTGGCAGAATCTGGGCCATTGTCAAGTGAATTGAATTATATTTCAGTCTGCTGGATGGGTGCCTGTTGGCGTGTTTACAAATTGAAATAAACTATAGAACAATTAGTTATTAAAAGTGCAGTCAGACTTATCTGATGCCATTTACCTCGTCTCTGGCTGTACTGTGACTATTCTGAAGATCAAATAACAGATGTGAAGGAAACGTTTAGTTTTTTTGCTAGATCATTTTTCAGTAACCCAAAATTCCTTACTTTAGTGCTCATTTAATGGTCTCACATTTTCTTTTTTTGTCCGATAAAGTTAATGAATCTTATTGCTTTTCTAAATATCCTTAGCTAAATTGTTCATTTTTCCTGTCTGTGAATACTCTTTACATCTTATAAAAACTAACACTGCTACAATATTTTGATTGCTGTGACTAAAAAGCTTTGATTTTACTAGCAATTAACTTTAACTACTTATCATTTGTTCACGCTGGTTTTGAAGGTCGGTTCAGTTTTGTGTGGCAGGAAACACTCCTCTTGAATCAACTCTATGACCACTTTACCATTTAAATGCCTGCTAATAAACATTGCCAGTTCATTTAACTTCAGATAACATTAAAATTTAACCTTTTAAAGAAATTTAATTAATCTCTTTGTGCACCTCATATTTTTCCACTGGTTTTGGAAAACTGTATTGAACTGTGATCACTATTTCCCAAATCATCCTTACTAGGTGTTACACTTAACATATCTTCATTGGCTCATATTTAGTCCAAAAGGGTTAGTTGACTCAAAGACTTAACTAATTTTAGAAAATAGATTCTCTACAATACAACTTCTATTCTGTTCTTACTGATCTGTGATCAACTTCTGAACCCTAGCAGGCTAGGAATCGAACTATCTTTAGTATCTTTTATAAGATTTCAGCAGCTTTCTTTAGTAAAGATTTCCTATAAAAACATTTGACCTTTTGCCCCTTAATACTTCAATCCAAACTTACTCAACAATTCCTCTTATTTAAACAAAACCCCCAAACCACCCCTATCCCTCAGCTGTAATTTATCATCACTATCAGACTGCAACCTCACCCTCTTCCTCCCATCTCTCATTAATATTTTCAAATATCTAACCCAACTCTATCCATTGCCCACCTAATTTAGTAATTTCTACAGGGTGAACTATATCGGCTCCTGCACTGGTACGCTAGTACGGGGAAAGGGTGCAGGTATCCAGGATTCATCCTCAGGAGTGAGGTAAAAAAAGAGGTGTGCCTTCTAGTGATGTTACTGGGTGACCTAAGTAGCAGTCACACCTGTAACTGAAGGCAGAATTGAATAGCATAGCTTTTTTTTTTATTCCCAATTGCATAAGGGGATGAATAGAATTAAAAAAAAAAAAAACCCTAAGAATGTTTCTTAATGTTTGGCTTCCAGAAATAATGAAAACTGCATATGGCACTTGAGAGGAAATCACTTACCACCAATTCTCTTCAAAAAGCAAGAAGTCTGCCCTCTCACATATAATTGCCAGTTAGAGAAAATAAATTGGAGTAAAGACAAAACACTTGCTCCAATGAATTACAATAGCATTTGATAGCAGTTACAATCTTCAGATAAGTCAGGTTTGGTCAGCTAGGTCACCTACAGTATATATTTCACAGAGAAAGTCTTTTGCTGCAACTGTAAAGTAATTTAATTTATTATTGAGAGCGTTCAAATTGCTTTTTTCATCTAAACTGATATTCCCCCTGATAGGAGAAATGCTTAAGTTTATCAGTTACCTAAGGTAGCTGATGATGGGGATAGAATAAATAGGAATCACATTTACAATTGAATGTTCACCTTTGGGTGCATGTACTTTTGTTTAGTTTATTTAAGCTTTACATATCTTTCGACAGATGTAACGCAATGCAATATAATGAAGATAGAATCAATCAGGGCCAAAGAGTTTCATTTATTTTAAGGCCCTTTTAAGCTGCTAGAGAAGTGTAAATGGATATTAATGAGAATGAGTCCCTTTATCTTAAAATTAAAGGGTTGGGGGGGGGAGGTAGGTTTCTTTAAATTTACATTTACCTATTTCCTGCCAAAATGCTTTTTCAGCCTGTATAACACACCACCACTGAAATACATAACAGCTGGAGAGGAAACAAGGAGACAGATGGAGCATAATATAACTTCAGTGAAAGAAGAAAAAGTTTTGGGCAAGGAAATTAGGGTAAACCCTTAACCTTAGGAAAGGGCTTATGAGATCTTTGTAATTCACATAGTAAAGACAAGACCGCATCTTTAAGGCATCAGAAAAGACCAACATATATTAAATTGCATGCCAGTTTAGTCTGTCACCTCAGAAGGCGAAAGGGCTAAGTCAGTCCTGTCAGGATTTGAACCTATTGTTCAAGGGAGTGTGGTGATCCTTAGACTGCTGCTTTATCACTTTATATTGTGACTGGATAAATCATTTTATCAGACCAAATAAACAGTGATATACTCTTGCATCTAAATTCTTAATCATAAAAAGAGAGCTTCAAGGCAGAGTTCTTGATCCTATCCTCAATCGACAGAGGAATTTTTCTTAGAGTGCTGTGTATAAAAAAAAAATCATTATTTTTTAGCTTTTTTTTGCATATCAACCTTTATGTCTATCCATCCATTCATCTGTCCAATTCAATCCAAATCCTAGTAACTGGGTCAGTTTTTTGCAGTGGTTTCTTGGTGAATTAGAAAATGAAAAAGTAACCATCCAAAAAACAAAACCCCAATCATATTTGGTTTTGGTGCATAAATATTTTACTTGGGGGTGAGAGGACTGAGTTTTTCACCAGCTTTCTCAACCTAAAGCACTTTTTTTAATCTTTCATTTTCTCCCATTCACGGGAGGGAATCAAACTAGTTAATCATAGCATTCCACTACAAATAGAATATAAAAGCTGTCAATATTTTGAATGTATAGATGAATGTGAGCAAACACTTTATGCTCAAATGAGTATAATCAAACAATTGATATTCTAATAAATATATGAGAAATGCTGGAGTCTTTCTACTCTGTACTATGCCTCAGAATGGAGAAAGTAATGTCGCACTTTTACTTAATCCACACTGGAATAGCTATATCGAAGTGACAGCCATTCTCTTTGCTTTTGCTTTTTAAAGATTTATTTAATCTATTACATTACATTAAATTCTTTGGACCAAGAAATATAGGTCCTGCTTACACAAATTGCAGGGCGATGGAGAGTCATTTACACTAAGGTGAGGTGATTGCATGGTGGATATAAAATGCTACCAAATCAGAATGGTAGCATATAATACCTATTTTGCCCTGGTGTAAATGTGAGTCAGACCGATAGGAGGCAGAAGGTGCCTCAAAGTTCTCTTTGCAGAGTACCCTAGGAAGCATTCCTCAAGTGGGAGAAGGTTTGGGAGCCTGGAAATGTCGCAGAGAGCAAGGCCTTCCAGGCTCAGAGCCGCAAAGTTTATGACAAAGGGACTCATCCTCAGATCTGCAAAGAGCTATCCTGTGTATACTGCTCCTCTAAGCTGGTCCCATCCCTATGGCTCCAGTTTGCACAAACATTTTGCCAAGCAATGTACAAGGTTTCCTCTGCTCTAATTGACTGCAGTGGATCTTGCAGAATTGATCAGTAACATCCACATTTCTAATTTGTTACCATTCCCCTCCCTTATGGCTCTTTCCTTTGAGAACCTAATGAAAGGAAAGCAGCAGCTAGGAGACAATTATAAGCAGCAGCACATTAGGCAAGTCTGCATATTTTTCCCCTTTGTGAATAGTATATTTTGAGTTCACAAACATTCCCCTCTGACTCCAGTACATGTAAATGAGGAATATTGATGACCGTATAAACCCTTTCCAGCTGAAACTCCCTCCAGCTGAAAATATATTGATGTGATGCCAAAATTTTAACATATTACCCTTAAATTGTTTTACCTTAATCTGCTGCTGTTGTTCATCAGTTGTACTGTGATAGTGCCTAGCTGCCCCACTCATGGATCTGGGATACATACATGCATAATAGAAACATGTAACAAAGAGATCCCACCTTGAAGAGCATACAATCAGTGACCAGCAATATATATGACATCCCCTCCATAAAATACTCTTCCCTCTGTCTGTTAAAAAAATACATACCACTGATTGGTCAGGTAGGGAGTGGGTCCCCTTTGTTTTTTGCAGGGGGCAGGTCTCCTCTGACTATAGGTGGTCTACCCTACCTGACGTAGTGTTGCTAACTCTTGAAACACATGTAATGCGATTTTGGCCCCTTGCTCAAGCCAGTCTCCAGCCATGAAACTCCCACCCTCACACAATTTCCATCCTGGCATGGGGGAAATCCCCCAAGACTGGCTACCTTCCCCACTTCTCTGCCTCCTGGGTATGACTCAGGCACAGCTCTCATTCCACATATACCCCATACCCCCAAACTCCTCTCTGCTCCTGAGGGGGTAGGTAAGGGGGGGGAGAGGCCAATACCATTCTCACAAGAGGAGTGGGCGAGAAGGAAAATGTCCAGCAGTTCAGGGTGGCACTGCTCCCTCCTCCCCAGCTGTGAAAAATGGCTCAGGAGCAGTCCATTCTCTTCTCCTCCCCTTTCCATTCCTGCACCACAAGGCTTTGGAAGAGGAGGTGAAGAATGCAATGAAATGCACTCTCCACAGGCCTGGAAAGGGGTAGAAGAGGACCTCATTGCAGCTGCTCCCTGGGCCTGGAGAGAGGGGAAACTTACCCCCAACATTCCACAAGGACCCAGGTCCTTAAAAGGACAATGGTCTGGTATGTCCCTATGCTTTCCCTCTCCCAGATATTGTCTTTTCCCCAACACCGTCTTTCTCTCTCTCCCAGTGATTGCTTCAGTTATTTTCTGGCTTCCTTCTACTATCTCTAGACACAGAGAATGGAGTAAATGGCCACCCAAACTACCTCCTCTGGCCTTGAAGTCAGCCCTAAAATCTTCTTACGTGGGAGGAACTGAGAAACACACCTTGTTGGTCCATTCCCAGACCATTTTAAATAAGCTATCTTCCAATAATGTAATGCACTCAGAAATGGGCAGCTGGTCATTAGGGACTAATAGGGCTAAAACCCACTAATAATGTCATGGTGGTGTGACTGATGTACTACAGGGTGCAGAACTGCCCATTTCCATTGGGGGACTACTGGTGCAGCTGGTGAGTCTGGGGGCCCTTACCCCCACCACTACCCACTGAATAGAAGAAACCTGCTTCTGTAGCCTATTCTCTACCTGAACCAGGAGAGAGCCTTGTCCCACCTCACCTTCTCTCTTCAGCAGTATTGCCATACCCAAAACAATGAGATTTAAAAATAAATCTCATGATTTTGAGACCAATTTGTCATTTTTTTGGGTCTGTCTTTTGATTTTTGAACTTCCTCTGCCCATTCCCAGTTACAGTGGTGCCAACTCTCCCAGATGTAGAGTAAGGTGATTCTGGCCCCTGGTGCAGGAGCTCTTACCATGTGCCTGATCATTTTCCAACCTCAAAATTCTAATAATTCTGTGCCCCTCTCAGCCCAGCAATTAATGATGCACCTTCCAACCCCCCATATCAACTTTGCCCCCTGAAACTCCACTTCTGCTCCTCCTGCAGCTCCAGAGGTTCTTCACCCTCCCAGCCAACACAGACAGAGGATTGGGCTTATTAGATCCAGTTGGGGAGGATTCAGAGACCGATTAGTTGACTGGGTGGGTGACTCAAGAAAGAGGATCTAAGCTCAGTCAAGGGGGGAGCTGCTTTAAACTGGGGAGTATCACAAAATACATGAGGGAAATTTTAGTGCAATGTAGTAGGGTCCATATGGAGAGTTAGTGCATGGCAGGCTAATGCAAGGTAGATTTACCCCCTAGCTTGCTGCAAATTTAGTGATTGGGTAGACAAGCCCTGAGAGGAAGAGCTCAGCTAGGACATAAGCTGTAAGGAGGAGTGCTATGAAATCCTGAACCAAAGGGGACAGTCTACAGAACAGCATGGTCAGGACTAGAAACACTGCCCCAGGAAGGAGTGTGAAACCCCTGAACTGGAAAGAGGATGAGTTTATAGGCTTGGGAAGTCAAAACTGAAAGCACATAGCCCCCTAAAAAGGAGGGCCATGAAGACCTTGGACTGTAGGGGAGAGTTACAAGCCAAGGAATACACAGCTTGAAGCACCCAGCCCCAGGAAAGGGGCCTGGGAAACCCTAAATCTAAAAAATGTGCCATTTATGGGCAGTTAGTTAATCTGATGAGATTAGCCCCAAGGGAGGGGGAATATTAGTCTTAAAGACTCTGGGTATAAGCAGGGCCGGCTCCAGGCACCAGCTTGCCAAGCAGGTGCTTGGGGCGGCCACTCCGGAGAGGGGCAGCACGTCCAGCTATTCGGCGGCAATTGGGCGGACGGTCCCTCACTCCCGCTCGGAGCGAAGGACCTCCTGCCGAATTGCCACCGCAGATCGCAATCGCGATCACGGCTTTTTTTTTTTTTTTTTTTGCACCGCTTGGGGCGGCAAAAACCCTGGAGCCGGCCCTGGGTATAAGTGGGCTATTCTCACAATGAATGAGGGAAAGTGAGGAAGGGTTCCTGCCAGGCCATCCTTTGCCATGAGAGGATATAGACAATATACCTACAATATGCTATGTAAAGATTTTATATTATAATTTATATAGGACTGTATGTGTACATAATACAATCAAAGCCAAATAAAAGCACAAAGGGTTGTAATGATATAAAATCAGTTCTGAAATCTGTTTTATAATGAAACTGTGTTATAGGCAGTACAGGTAGTGATGCTTATAGTATTAGGTTGCATAACACTTTCCATTATAAGACCCTCTTTTTCAGTTGCTTATAATTTTGCCTAACTTTAGATCATTCATGCTAAAGTTTTCCAGGCTACGTCTCTGCCTATGGCTGATTTTTTTTAAAGTTTCAGCTAAAAATGGATCCGCCATTTCTCAGAGATTAGGGGAAATATGGTGTTGCCCATATTAAAAAAATACTTACAACTGTTTTGTAGAGAAATTATAGCGTCTCTATGTTTTAGAGCAAGGGCTTGAAGTTTGGCTGGGGATATGCTTGCTACATCTTTGTAAAAATTTTCCAAAATTTGCCCAGGTTATAAGCCTCTGAAAAAACACAGGTTGCACATGCTCAGTAGAGATTTGTTAGTGTTTGACAGCTAAAGTTTTCATCCCCTCTTGACTACCATATGCCAGTTGGACTGTGCTTATGCCATCCCTGGTGAGGAACTGAGCATGCTCCATCCCAGCACTGCAGGACTGAGCTCCTTGGGTACTGCACACCACTATGGCACCAGAACTGAGAACAAGGAGAGTGTTCTCACATTCAGAAGAAAGAGGGTTAAGCCTGACTTGAATGAAGGATGGAGAGCAAGGGGGTGGGGAGAAGAGATTCAGGGCAGGAGGACAGAGGTAGAAATTCAGGATGGAAGAGGGATAGGAGCAGGAGTTGGGATGGGGGAAAAGAAGCAGGAAGCCAGGGCAAGGAAGGGATAGTTGGGAACAAGAAGGGGGCAGGTGCGGAAGTGGGAAGAGGGGCAGGAGCATGGAAGGATAGGAGCAGAGAGGGAAGGGATAGGATGGAAGAGAAGGTAAATACAGGAGCAGGGAGTGGTGAGGACAGGCTTTGGAGCAGAAGGAGAAACAGGCAGGGAATGGGAACAGGAGCAGAGGGAGGAGGGCAATGGGGGAATAATGGGGTGGGGACAGGATCTGGGGATGGGGAGATAGAAACAGAGGGGACAGTGAGTAGAATCCTGGGATATGATTTACAGAAGTGCTGAATAGGAGCTTTGCTTAGGCCCTAGGGTCTCAAATTGGGCTCCAAAAGTAGAAATTTGGTAATTTCTATCTTGAGCTCTCTGCCTTATTTGCCATGTTAAAATGGAGGTAATATATCATTTTACCTCACACCCAGATGGTGAAGATAACTTCATTCAAGTTTTTCAAGAACTAAGTTATGATGGTGAGAACAGCATAGAAAAGCCCATGAGGGAATGAATAATTCCATATGCAGCTGATTCTAGGGACAGGTGAGCAAGGTGGCCACCCTAGTTGCTAACTTCCAGGTGGCCCGGTACCACTACACTGCTTGACCTCCTCCACACACCTGCAGCCACTCACAGGAAATGGGGTGGAGAGGAGACCGCACTGAAAACATTTTCCTCGTCCAGCAAATCAGCTGGGGCTGCTCTTGAGTGCAGGGTTTGGAAGGTGCACAGTAATTATGCATAAAACCATACTTAGAATGATGAGGAGAAAAAGAAACATTGAGCTTCCCATTCAGTCAGCACCACCCGTCCTATGCACTGAATGAGGCAGGGGTCCTGTGCTAAAAATTGTGTGTGATCATGATAAAGTGTGTATCATAGTGTATAATACAGAATAGGTCCAATTAAGCAACGTTGGAAAGCTTGATTTTGCCATTTTAACATTTTCTTAATTCATTTTTTGGGGGGTGGAATAGGGATGTAGAATATTGTTACTAAATGCTGCAGCATTCAAATAGCAAGTGTATTTCTAGTGAGTGTCCAGCTTATTATATTTTTTTAAATAAAACTACTTCCTTTTGGGTCTGGGTCTGTTCCCATTGAAGTCAATGGCAAAACTCCTATTGATTTCAATTAAACTCTTTATGGGGCTCCCTAGTGCATTGTGGTTTATATGGTTATCAGGACCACCTGATTAAAAATGCAAGTTTTGAATTGTGCTGTTTTCAGTACATTATACCTTACGAGGGGAGGGGGGTTGTTTGTTTGTTTTTACTAGTTATGTCCTTTCTGAATATGTGACAGTTTTTTTCTTTAAAAATATCGTGCTTTGTTATTTTGCACTATGATGCCTATGACATACTTTGCTGCTTCAGCCTAAGGAAGAAGAATATTAGAGAAATATTAGCTTGTTTTCTTATAATTTTTCTGAGCATATAAAGCACAAAACTAAATACAGATTTTAAACCATTTATGTTGTCAAATTCAAGTGAATTAATAAAGCTCTCAATTTTTGCTTGTCTGGCTTGTCAATATATTCATGATCCTTCATTGTAAGTATAGGTTTACACCCTGATTTTTATGCACATGACTAACTTTAAGCATACGAATAGTACAATTTACTGTACATAAAAAAAGTAAAACATTCAAAGCAAAATGATGAACTAGTTAGCTGCATCATTAATACCTTTCTGGAGTTGCTTATAACTACTGCCAGATATTGTTGTCTGACGAACATTAAACAGAAGAAGTGATGATTAAACCATCCATATATGTGACACCAAGTCATAATTCAAACAGTAGCACCACGCTGATGTTTTTGATAGATTGGTTAGGGTTTTTTTTTAATAAAAGGTAATTTATTATTGGTATTCCTAGGGCCAAATTTATCCTTGATGTAAGTGGATGAAACTCCACTGAAGCAAATTGACTTATGACTAATCATGTTGTCCAGTGAATAACAAAAGAAAATTTACCTATAGTTATATTCTAAAGATTAATAAGGGATTATGTATACCCAGCTGTGCAAGTGCTTACATTTAAGCATATGAGTAGTCCCATGGAAGTTACTTACAGAGAGTCAGTCAGAATTTGGCCTAAGTGTTTTCCCTTCTGTATTAAGTGTGTGTGTGTGATTTGGTTGGTAATATGTAAAAGAACAGTAATTTGAGGAGGAATGGAAGCAACCTAATATGACGGCCCTCAAAACATCCTACTATAGCAATTCCAGAGGCTACAGGAGATGACTGTGGCAGTGATATCTCAGTTACACAATATATAACATTATGAAATGTCATAAAATGAGGCATGATTAAAAAGGAAACTAAAGCTTTTACAGGAAGTAGAAATATTAATCAAATATGTCAAAGTAAGATGATCACAGAAGCATTAAAGGTCTAAGTGTTCAGCACTGAACTAAGCATTTCTCTGTTGTTACAGAAACAGTCATCCCTACAGCCCAAAATTCAAAGTGAGGGGGTAGAGTTGAGAGCTATCCAGACATATGAAACTGCATGAGCAACTAATACAAATTATTAAAAGGTTGACTCTTTGACATTCTGTTTTAGATTAAATTCATTAAACCAATTCAGTGAAATTCAAAATTCTGATAAATAATTGTTTTACATTTTCTCATTCATTGAAAATGAATGGAAAACCCCCTCATTCACCTGCTTATCTTCTATGAATTTGTCCTGTCAGGTTTTCTAGTAAAAAAAAAAAAATCAGATAGTCATCTCTGATGCAAACTTTGCTATAACAATCTTACTATCAGTACAAACTATTGCTGCAGTTCTGAAAACATGCTAGCTTTTTAGGAAGATCAACAAACCTTTCCACTTCATGCGGCTTTGATAGGGCTTCTCATCATATTCGAGATCTAGGTAAGAAGAAAAAAAACAATATATGCCTAAATCTATTTTTTTTTAAAGTACAGCTGCTTAGCTGGATTAATGTATTCAAATAAAAAATAACTACCTCTATGGCTCTAGAGGGGAGTTTTTGATTGTGACTTCAACAAGACAGAATAATTCCTAGTGGGAGGAGAATGGAGCGGGACGATACAGGATGTATTTCAAAGCCTATTGAAATCAATGAGATCCTTTCCATTCTCTTCTTTGGCCTTTAGGGTCAGGCACATAAAGGAGTATTTAATTTCTTTCCTCTTGTTTGTCTATGCAGTATGTACCAAAAATAGTTTACATAGGCTGGCCAACTTCCCCCCGTGAGCAGTCCTCTACAAATACAGTCTGGCGATCTGCCCAGGGATCTACCAGATGATATATTTTAAATTCTTAGCACTAAATGCTAAGTGTGGAAAGGTTTTCTCATTTTATAGTAACTGTGACAGAATACACCCCTGTGTTCATGCTCAACATACTACTGTAATAATGTTTGTACAAGGTATTGTGATACCGCTCGCTTGCCCTGAAAGGGTTAATGTAGATTGAGAAGGGGGCTGATTAACCTGAAAGGCCACAGCTGAGGGGAATCAGGTGGCTAAGTAATCCCCTGACTGAGTGAGGGAGCCCAGCTGAGGCATGCTGGGTTTATAAAGACAGGAAAGTAGGAGCAGAAAGACCTACTGGGAAAATCTATAGTCACTCTGTAGGAGAAAGGAAGAGTGTTCTAGAGCTACAGAGTCAAGTTACTCCTTAGGAGGAGGGAGTTGTGAGGCTGGCAAACCCTGAGAGAAGGGAAATACCAATGGTAAGGAAAAGAGAGAGAGAGAACAGACCTTAGCTGATGACTAGAGAATCCCTATGTTGGCAGCTGGAGTAGAGAGTTAGTGCAGGTTTCCTCTGCCAGCCACTGAGGAAGTGGCACTGTAGGATAAGGAATTCGAAACTTGTCTAACACTGAGGAGGAAATCCTGTGATACCTTGGAAGGGGAAAATGTGTATAGGGACTTGGCTGGAGGGCTGAGTCATGAAGAGGCAGCAGCAACCCCTGGAGCAAGAGAGGGTCTGCAGGGGGAGAGAGCGAGCGAGCAAGCAACTGTGGAAAAGAGTGTTGACCTCATGAAGCTAATCCATAGAATGGCCAGGCAGTGGGGCCATCTAGCAGAGTCAAGCATCACATCACAGGTATGACTTGTGAGGTATCACTTAAACTCATAATTTGTTGATCAATATCAAGCAGAATGCACATAGTGACATTATGTTCATAAGCTTACATATAAGCTGAAATCCTGACTGAAGTATGTTTCTCAAATAAAATCTGGGGAGTAACGAAACCAGTTCCTCGGAGACAAAGGGCAAGCTGATGCCTCAGCCAGGGGTCAATAAGGCTGATAGACCATAGATTGCTGCTAAATAACAATTTTCAAACTTTTGAGCTGAGCTGCTCCCCTTTGAGTTAACATTTTTGGTTATTCCCCCTGGGGGTGGGGGGACTGGTGGCCAGGGGCTCCTGCTGTCAACCCCGTTCCTTAGCAGGGGCTGGTGGTACTGATCCAAATGTTCCTACATACCCTGCACCCCCAGGGAGGGTGTGCCCTACAGTTTAAAAACCGCTGCTAGATGGCCAAGGTTTGGCAGGAAAGGGAGCTGGAAGAAAATCTACATTTTTTGCAAAGAAAGAGCATAGAGTTTCTTTTCTTCACTAGTCTGCCTTTTGCCTTACTCCCAGCTGGAAATGCTTCTGAAAGTGGGAACAGGGGTATAAAAAGAAAGGGGTAGACCCCCCTCCTCCCACTGCATTCGCTGTACCTGAAAAGACAAAAGGCAATAGCTGTTGGACTTTGGGGGAGGGGTCTTGGCCTGAAGAGGAACACCATTTCATAACTGAAGAGCGATTACTCATAAATGGGCAAAAACTGATACATCCCCTAGCCACCTACATCACAGACCAAACCAAAAAAAAAAAAAAAAAAAAAAGGCTGTGGCTGCACCCATTCAGCTAGAAAAACCTCCAATCAAGGAAAATCCAAAGTCATGATGAAGCCTATTTAGGAAATGAAATGTGACATTACTGGTTGCTATATATAGATTTGAGAGAGGCACAGTAGCTTAAGTTCATGATGTAACTGGGTAAACTCTCCATATGCCAAAAATGCTAAAATATTCATAGAAGATTAGTTAAACTTAATCTTCTTTGCAAAGACATGTGGACCCATAAGGCACATTGAAGATGTCATGGTTTTGAAAGACAAACGCAATGCACTGACTCTTGCAGTGTTTAATATAAATCGTCTTTTAAATCCCCTTTAATATGAATAGTTTAAAACAGTTTTGTATTCTTGAAGGCTATTGCTGTCCTATATATTTTGAGCACTACCTATTATATCTGTAGGATCTTGTGCCTCACCTTCCATCATGGTAGCTGAGCTCTGTCTTCTAATTCCTTAATGAACATATGCTTTTTATGGTTAAACTCCTAAGGGGCAATCCTCAAATGGTATAAATTACATAGCTTCATTGACTTGGAGGAGGATCAGAGAATCTTCCTGGTTTTCCAGTTCAAAAAATAATTCTCACTCCGAAGAAATATTCAAAAAAAGTGCCAAAGTACCACAGTGTGTGTGAGATTTCAAATGACATTGTAATACCTCTCCCTATACTAGGAGATTAAAATATTGATCCAAGCGCCACAAAGCTTTTTTTTTTTCTTTAAAAAAAGCACAAATAAAATGTGGTGTTTGTTTGTTTGTTTGTTTGTTTTTTACATGATATGGAGTAGAGAAGAGAAAAATGTGTGCTGACTTATCAAGGAGCTGAACCAATTTGTTTCAATTTTGCTACTTGCTGATTCTTCTACAACTTAAGGTTCTCACCTTGCAATAATCATCAAAATAGAAGGATCCCAGAGTCCTCCCTCCTATCTGTGTGTTGCCTTATAGACTCCATAAAGGTGACCTGCAAAGGTCAGAGCTAAAAATTCAAAATATCTTAAGATCTCAGAGGGGAAAAATTGAATAACACTGCATTATAACAAAATTTGAAACAATTACAATCTTAGAGCTGGGACTGAGCCAAAATCCCAGGTCCAGATACTAACCCCATAAACTCTGGAGTGCTATTATTTGCATCTCAACTTTACAACTAATGAATTACTTAATTTCCTGAGAAATTTTAGCTGCAGTTTCCCACCACCAGAGCAAGTGAGATCTCAACTACTATGATCATAGGCCTAATCCTGGAAACACCAAAGTGTGTGTGCAACAGTATTCACATGGAGATTTCTGGTTAAGTCAATCTGACTAATCTCATGAATCAAGATGCCCAGTGACCATGACATAATATGCAAATTTAAAGAGTGGTCATCATTGGCCTAACTTTGCCTCCATCGACTTCAATGGGAGCAGTGCTATAACAGTGCCGAATTTCTGAAAACCCCACTCTAGAGAGACACTGATGCTAAATACATTTATTTTTCACTCCATAACTTTCTCAATCTTTTCATCTAGGGCTGAAATGTGTCAGATCCGTCTGTACTCAAAGGTGATTTTTTTCTGAAAGTTTAAACAAAATTGATTGAGCTATTTTTGAATTATGTACAGATTGGAGGTGGTGGAGAATCTCCTTAGCCTAAAAGAAGAGGTGGCTACACAAGCTCAACAAAAAACTGAGCTTCAGATTTCAGCAGAATAGACATTCCAGTAAATTTTACCATTGACAATATCAGAGGTGTGGCAAAGAATAATGGCCCTTTTTATGGTATTTCTAATGCATCAGCCATAACATACATTAGAGGATGCAAAAGTAGGCAAAAATAACTAGAGATGAAATTACACAATTATAATTGTTTTAAGTCAGAAGAGAGTTCTGGGTCCTCTTCAGTTTTGGCTCTGATTCATGTCTGCTCCAGTTTTACTCAAATTCTTTCACTAATTCCTGCCTCTCCAGATGCAATGGTTCACTCTTGCAAATTGTTACAGATTTATGTGCTTTTAATGCTGCTGGCTTTCTCTGCAATTTATTGTGTGTGTGGTGAACCAGGGAAAAAGCTATTTAAATATTACAATGTTTCCATCCAGATTTTTTTCTCTTGTCTGTCTTCATAGGAGGCCCTTTCTGTCTAGTGTGTCTAGATACTTATATGGGTTACTCCAGCCAAACTCTTAAGCACATTTTAACTTCATTAAGCCCCATTATTATAACTTCAGTGGGGCTACTTTCATGCTTAAAGATAAGCATGTGCTTAAATGTTTTTGATCAGAACTGTAGCTCTTATCACAGTAGTATTGTAGTGCCTAGTCATGAGGACGGTGGATCCAGATTTTTGCCTCTTTGGGTGTGTAACAGAGCACTTACCTCTTTATCATGGAAACATGGCCACTGCCTGAGCTTCTCTCTTCCATACCTGGGTAGTTAGTTTGGCTGTCCAGCCAAGCCAAGACCATTCTGTGACTTCCAGGCTAATAGAGCATATTTTATAATGGGACTTTAACACAAGCAGTCCTTTACCCTGTTGTTCTCCCTCTGGGCCAAAGCCCTTCCTCCATAGTCTGTAATTCCTTTGGTGCGGAAGTTCCCCTTCTTAGAATATCCACAACACCTTCTAGTAGACACTCAGTCATAGTGGAACTCAGCTTCTCCATCTTCCATGAGCTATTTCTCTGGGGCCCCAGACAAATGAAGTGGCCAACTAGTCTGTCCTCCACAAACTATCTCAAATTCTCTTTTCTCTAGAGCTACTTCCTACACTCTACCCCAAATTAGGGTACTCAAAATACCATCTGTAACCAGCCCCCAAGATTTCCCATTGAGCTCTGTACCACCTTCCACCTCAACTTCCTCTTTCCTTTGGTTCCTTTTTAGGTCTTTTCCCAGGCTCTCTCTGGAGCTGCTTGAAAGACCAACCCCCAAGCAGTCTCTTGCAAATTATATATGGCCACTCCCTTTTCAGCATGTTTTGCCAATCCCTAATTCCCACAATGCTTCTGGAATACAAGTCTACTATCTGTGTGTTCTGGGTGAAGTCTGGGGCAGAGAGGGATCTCAAACATATTTTAAAACATTTTTGTAAATCTAAACAAACTAATTCATCAAATAAATTGTGGCAAGATGAAATGGTTCATATTTGTAAATTAGTGTTTTAAGAGCTGCTGTTGCCTTCCTGCTTCTTTAATTTTAGTTCTTTGCTGCACAACATAGTAAATAATGCATAATTCTAAACTCCCACAACCCTACTCCTAAACTTGAAACAAAAAGGCTTTTTATAACTAAAGGGTCTCATTCTCTTCTGACTACCATCAGTTTTACACCATTGTAGCTCTTTTGACGTTAGTGGCATTTCTGTACACTAAGTGAAAGGAGAATCAAGCCCAGTGTTTACAAGTTGAAATAAGCTGACATTCCTAGGCCTATGCTACGCTCAGACTTTCACGCCTACCCTGCAAGCTGAAATTTCTGCAGAGATCTAAACTTTATGCAAAGCTCAGAAAGCCTGAATGGAATGGTGTGAAACTCAAATAGACCAAGTTAAATTCACCATTGCTGCCGTGAGACAGTTCTATTTACATTGTAAAGACGATGACGTAAAGACTGAAAAAAAGAGATTCCAACAGCAAGACGTTTCATTGGCCAAATGCTTAGTAACACTATAATACTCTTCCTCTCATATTTGTTACTAGCATAACTGATATCAGAGTTCAAATTCAGTTAACTGCTCGTTAGTCCAAAGAAAGAAAGACACAGTTTGTATATACCATTAGAATTCTCAGTGATTTCCCTAGATTCTAGTAAACTTTATAGAACAGGGTCATAAGTACGGGCTGATCTTTTAAACTCTCAAAACCTTGTTGATACAAATTTTAATTGTTTTTAAAGTTTCCCAAGTAGTTTGACAACCTTCTTACAGGGCTATTTGCTGATAAACATTCAGCTCATTGTGCAATTTTAATATTGACTGATCAGCCATTGTGCTAATGAAAGACCCTCAGTGGATCAGCATAGAAACCAAAGGAACATGCATTGTCTTGTGGTTAAGGCACTGGACTGGAAGTTGGAGGATCTAGGCTCAAGTCCTGGCTTTATCACAGATTTTTTGCGAGTCCTTGAACAAGTCAATTAATGACTCTGCCTCAGTTTACCATCTGCAAAATGGGGATACTACTACTTTTTGCACATTCTTTTAACGTCTTGTTACATTTAAGCTCTTCGGGGCAGGAGCTATCTTCACATACATTAAAATAAGATACACAAATGGCATGTAGTTGTCCATATGTCATGCAAGCAAACCAGACATTTCACCACTTAAAGGTTTAAAATGGATTAGTTTTATACTCCAAAGATGAGATTTGCAAGGACTTTGGATGCCTAATTTCCATTAATTTTAATAAGAACGTGGGCCTAGATCCTCAAAGGTATTTAGGTGTTGCTCCATTCAGCACTGCAATGCCTAAGCACTAGGTGGCTGCCACCCAGTGGAATCCTCATCCCCAAACTAGGTTCCCTGGCTCTCCATTCAATGCAGGGGGAGACATAGGTGCCTAAGAAAGGCATCCTCAGAAGTCAGCCAGCTGAGTAGGGAGCTGCCTAAACTAGCCAGAAGTGAACTATTGAGGTAAAGTGAGGGGAGAGGAAAGGGACTTAGGCACCTGACTGAGAGGCCAGCGATAGAAACCTCCCTCAACACCTTCAGCCACAAACTCTCTCCTGGAGTTGGGCACCTAAGCCAGGTCAACTGCTTAGGTTGCCCATGCCCTAGCAACCAAAACAGGCTTTTTCTCTGTCTCCTGCTCATGCTCAATTCCATTGTCACTTACTTAACGTTGCCCTGTGTCTGATTGTTTTTGTGCTGCCCACATACCTACTAGTGTCTTGCATCTGGCCCTCCTGCTATAAAGTCTGACAGGTATCAGGCCTTAGGCATGCTCTGAGCATGCCTACAGGACCAGGCCTCACTGGTGAGATAGGTGGGGGAACATCTAGTTTGAGAATCCTGCTGTGGGGGTTCTGGGCCTTTGTCCTGAGTGAGGGCTCCAAGCTGGTCATCACCTACGGTGCAGCACCAGGGCTTAGACAGCTTTGCAAATGCCAGTTGGTGGAAACTTAAGCACTTATGGGATTTCAGTACCTATGGGGTTAGGTGTGAGCTAAGTGGAAGTTTTAGAAATGTCAATGGCACTTAAATGGTGGACTACAGAGGCAGATAGATGCCTAAATACCTTTGAGAGTCTGTCGGGTGTCTGAATCCCCAAGCAACCATGAAAATCTCATCCTGACCAAGTTCATAGAATATCAGGGTTGGAAGGGACCTCAGGAGGTCATCTAGTCCAACCCCCTGCTCAAAGCAGGGCCAATCCCCAACTAAATTATCCCAGCCAGGGCTTTGTCAAGCCTGACCTTAAAAACCTCTAAGGAAGGAGATACCACCACCTCCCTAGGTAACCCATTCCAGTGCTTCACCACCCTCCTAGTGAAATAGTGTTTCCTAACTTCCAACCTAGACCTCCCCCACTGCAACTTGAGACCATTACTCTTTGTTCTGTCATCTGCTACCACTGAGAACAGTCTAGATCCATCCTCTTTGGAACCCCCTTTCAGGTAATTGAAAGCAGCTATCAAATCCCCCCTCATTCTTCTCTTCTGCAGACTAAATAATCCCAGTTCCCTCAGCCTCTCCTCATAAGTCATGTGCTCCAGCCCCCTAATCATTTTTGTTGCTCTCCACTGGACTCTTTCCAATTTTTCCATATCCTCCTTGTAGTGTGGGGCCCAAAACTGGACACAGTACTCCAGATGAGGCCTCACCAATGCCAAATAGAGGGGAATGATCACATCCCTCGATCTGCTGGCAATGCTCCTACTTATACAGCCCAAAATGCCATTAGCCTTCTTGGTAACAAGGGCACACTGTTGACTCATATCCAGCTTCTCGTCCACTGTAACCCCTAGGTCCTTTTCTGCAGAACTGCTGCCTAGCCACTTGGTCCCTAGTCTATAGCAGTGCATGGGATTCTTTTGTCCTAAGTGCAAGACTCTGCACTTGTCCTTGTTGAACCTCATCAGATTTCTTTTGGCCCAATCCTCTAATTTGTCTTGGTCCCTCTGTATCCTATCCCTACTCTCCAGCATATCTACCACTCCTCCCAGTTTAGTGTCATCTGCAAACTTGCTGAGGGCGCAATCCATGCCATCCTCCATATCATTAATGAAGATATTGTACAAACCCAGCCCCAGGACCAACCTTTGGGGTACTCCGCTTGATACTGGCTGCCAACTAGACATGGAGCCATTGATCACTACCTGTTGAGCCCGATGATCTAGCCAGCTTTCTATCCACCTTATAATCCATTCATCCAGCCCATACTACTTTCACTTGCTGGCAAGAACACTGTGGGAGACTGTATCAAAAGCTTTGCTAAAGTCAAGGAATAACACGTCCACTTTTTCCCCCTCATCCATAGGGCCAGTTATGTCATCATAGAAGGCAATTAGGTTAGTCAGGCATGACTTGCCCTTGGTGAATCCATGCTGACTGTTCCTGATCACTTTCCTCTCCTCTAAGTGCTTCAAAATTGATTCCTTGAGGACCTGCTCCATGATTTTTCCAGTAGGTTAACCAGTAGGACTGCATATCCAGCAATATGTAGATGTGAACATAAAAGCAAATATGGAACGAAGAAGGGATGCCAAATCCCTACCAAATGCTGAAGTTTCACAGCAAGGAACAATGATCACCCTCCAGTTTGGTATAGGCAAGGGAATTACACTGGGTGGAACTGAAAGGGGAGAGTGACGGATATAGAGCTGATCTGTAATAATTATTAATACTGTATGCTAACCTGGTTGCTGGAATGTGTACTGTATGACTATATCAGGTTAAATCAAAAAGGCTTTTGGGAAATGGGCCAAAAGGCAAAACAATGACTCAAGATTAACACACACCCCCCCCCCGGCAAACAGTTAAGGGTTGTAACAAAACAATGGGTGAGCCATTGGCCCTGAGGAGACTAGCTTGATTTTTCTGCTGAACCCAACTGGTTTTTGACTAGCAAAGTCAAAAAGCCACAGAACTGAAGACACAAGGAAGTTGGGTTAAATATAAAATAACTCTCTGTAGGGAGGGAAGAGGTTGTTGGGTAGTTGGTTAGACTAATACACGCACTGGCTGCAAATGTCTGAAGAAGCTAGTCCTACCTGGGTCACCATCACAGACTCATAGGGTTTAGGTATGAGAGATACATGCAGGCTGTTTGGTACTTTAAATAATTTTCCTCTTATGTTATGCTAAGTTCCTACTGTTAAGGTTAAACAATACTTTGGTCCTAAGAAGGCTGTCTGGTCACTATATTCACTGTTGGTCACAGACTCCCAAAGGGAAGAATTGCAGGTGCCAAACCCAGGACAGATAAAGGCTCAACAGCTCTTCAGCACACTTCCCACCTCATGGGACACTGCAGAGCTCCATTGCATGCATGATGCCCAAGCGCTCTATATAGCAGGGGTGGCCAAACTTACTGACCCTCCAAGCCGCATACGACAATCTTCATAAGTTCAAGAGCTGGGGCACACTTGCCAGGGCTTGGGGCTCCATCTCTGCGGGAGGTGCCTGACGGGGCTCGGGGCTTCAACCCCGCTCCTGCTGAAGCCTCAAGCCCCAGCAGGTGCACCCCATGGTGCAGAAGCCCTCACCCCACCACCCCGCTGAAAGCAGAGGTCCCAAGCTCCCTCCCAGTCTGGTAGGTGGAGAATGGGAGGGCCTGGGGGGGCTTTGCAAGCCACACTTTAATGGTAAGAGTTCACAGTTTGGCTACCCCTGCTAGATAGGATGTCAAGGGCAGAAGGTGCTCTGGAATCGGGATAATTTTTGTCAACAGCAGGCTGTCTTCCTAAACTACTGGATTGCTCTGCACAGCCTTGGAAAGAGACATGTGAAGCCAATGTGAGGAAATGTTCTCCAGAGTGCCCTAGAGCAGCACAAAGGAGATGGTCTAGATTCCATGGGATTGTGCTCTGCTTTCTCTGCTGATCTTCATGATCTGTGTGGTTTTCAGGCTGTACCTCCTTTGCATTCTGCAAGGCCATAAAAACTTCTCCTTTTGAGCTTTGAAGGCTGAGTGTGGTTCCAGTTCTGAGGGTGCCTCTTGGTTTTTTTTAGTAGTTTTTCCCTCTCCAATGTTGCTTTTATCAGAAAGGAAGCATCCAGCCTATGCATGGCCTTAATACAATTCTGATTGAACTTACACTTGCTAAGGGGTATAAAGAGAGTCTAAGGGGGATATAAAAATGTTTCCTCATTTTCTCCTGCCCTTTACTCTGTCCCAGTAGCAGCTATGGAAAAGATGACATATAGGAAGTGTATAGGGTCATGCAGCTGTACTGTTTTTGGATGGGAGTGGCATTATAGAGTCTGGTGAGCGGGAGACTGATATAAAGTTAATGCTAGCAGACATCCTCATCATTGTGAAATGTGCAAAGCTAAGCCTTACTCTTACCATCATCAGTGACCACAACTTAGACAGGGAGTCAAAGCACAGTGCAAACCAAGAGAAGAATGATCTTGGAATCAACGGGGTAGGAGGTTTAACAGACAATTTCAACTCCAGTGTCCAAAATGCAAGGCAGGAAGAGAAAATTTGATGAAATATCTATCAGAAATGGTGAAAGGCTGAGGGGTGTGTGTGTGTGGAGGGGGGGAGCTGCATAGCTGTGACAGAAAGGAGTGAGACGGCAGAGACAGCTTACTGCTACGTGGCACATTGCCACCACCTCAGACATGGACATAGGAGATAAAACACCAAACACATGATAATTATCCTGTCCTGGACAGATAATTGAGGTCTCTTTTACTACACTTCAGAAACACTTGTACAGAATAAAAAGCATTGAATTACTTGCCTGACCTGTCCTGGAACAATGGCCTCTCACCACAAGGAGGCACTTACCTAACTTAGGGTATGTCTATACAACGAAATTAGGTCGATTTTATAGAAGTTGATTTTTAGAAATTGATTTTATACAGTCGATTGTGTATGTCCACACTAAGCGCATTAAGTCGGCAGAGTGCATCCTCACTACCATGGCTAGCATTGACTTACGGAGCGGTGCACTGTGGGTAGCTATCCCACAGTTCCTGCAGTCTCCGCCGCCCATTGGAATTCTGGGTTAAGCTCCCAATGCCTGATGGGGCAAAAACATTGTCATGGGTGGTTTTGGGTACGTCATCAGTCGCCCCTCCTTCCGTGAAGAAACGGCAGACAATCATTTTGCGCCAGACACCAGGGTGATTAGAAGAGCACAGCAAGGCGCGCTGCGCATCAGAGAGGCTTTGAAAACCAGTTTCATGACTGGCCAGGCTTCGGTGTGACAATTGTGTGTGTTTCTCCTTGATGCAAACCCGCCCCCTTGTTGATTTTAATTCCCTGTAAGCCAACCACCCTCCCCCCCTTCGAAATAAAGTAACTATTGTTTTGAAACCATGCATTCTTTCTTTATTAATTAAAAAAAATGCGATAACAGACAAGGTAGCCCGAGTGGGGTGGGGGAGGAGGGAAGGACAAGGCCACATTGTTTGTTGTAGCCACACTGAAAATCAAACTGTTTGAATGACAGCCTTCTGTTGCTTGGGCCATCCTCTGCAGTGGAGTGGCTGGGTGCCCGGAGCCTCCCCACCCGCGTTCTTGGGCGTCTGGGTGAGGAGGTTATGGAACATGAGGAGGAGGGTAGGCGGTTATACAGTGGACGCAGCAGGGTCTGTGCTCTTGTTGGCTTTCCTGCAGCTCCAACAGATGCTTCATCATGTCCGTTTGCTCCCCCATTAGCGTCAGCATCACGTCCTGCCTCCACTCTTTGTGCTCACTTAATTCCTTCCTCGCCTCTGCCACTGAATGCCTCCATGCATTAAGCTGTGCCCTATCAGTGCGGGAGGACTGCATGAGCTCAGAAAACATGTCATCGCAAGTGCGTTTTTTTCACCTTCTAATCTGCGATAACCTCAGGGACGGAGATGATAGGGGGAGCGTAGAAACATTCTCCACTCTACGATTCTGGGGGGACTGCATGGTCACCTGTGCTGCTGAGTTTGCCATGCTGACCAAACAGGAAATAAAATTCAAAAGTTCCCGGGGCTCTTCCTGTGTACCTAGCTAGTGCATCAGAGTTCAAAGTGCTGTCCAGAGCAGTCACAATGGAGCACTCTGGGATAGCTCCCGGAGGCGAATACCCTCGATTCGCGTCTGCACTACCCCAAATCTGACCCAGCAAAGTTGATTTTAGCGCTACTCCCCTCGCCGGGGAGGAGTACAGAAGTCGATTTTAAGAGCACTTTAGGCCGACGGAACGGGGTTGGTTGTGTGGACGCGGTCATTTTTAAATCAACCTAATGCGGCTAAATTCGACTTAACCCTGTAGTGTTACACTGACATAAGCACTCATGTACATGACACTATGTCGGTGGGCGAGCTTCTCCCGCTGACATAGCTTCTGCCCCTCGCGGAGGTGGGTTTTTTTCATGCTGATGGGAGAGCTCTCTCCCACTGGCAATAGTGTGTCTTCACTAGACGCACTGCAGCAACACAGATGTTTTGGTACAGCTGCGCTGCTGCAGCACTATACATATAGACATAGCCTTAAATTTCCTCTGCCAACTGGCGAGAAGCCAGTAAGAATAGCCAACTGAGAAGGAAGCAATTTTACCCCACCATCTTTTGTCTAGTGAACATTTCCACAGGAGGAAAAGACGCAGGACTGAGGAGTCTATAGGACTAGAGAGAGATGGTTGCTGAATAGCTCTGTCACTAAGGTGGGGATCTAATTACACAGCGACAAGGTCAGAAAATGTCAGCTGAACCTGCAAGCTGGGCACAGAAAGTAGAGGGGAAAGGCACCAAGGGAAGATTCCAAACAAAGAGTTAAGTGGACAAACCAATGAAATCCAGTGGAAGTGGGGTAGCCAGCCAGGGAATGACAAAGACTAGTAAGTGCAAGTAGAAGTTTACCATGCCATGTTGTGAGAAATCAGCAGGGTGACAGCACACAGACATCATAGTTAAGCTTAGATGGGACACCTGGCTGTCAGTGAGATTAGACCGGATCTGGTGAAAGAGAAAAAACAGACCAAACCCCACTCTTAAACAGAGTTCTCTCTCTGCTACATCCCACCCTGGCTGAATAATTATGAATTGTCTGGAAAGTGATCTGGGTAAAGCCAATCCTGACAAAACATAAGCAACACAGCTGGAGGTCAGGTGGGGGCCCCATATGTGTGAGGTAATTGCTAGTGATTTTCTAGTAGACTGGTAGTTTTTCCCAATGATTGTTCAGTGAGATCTGCAAGGGATGAACCATCTATAACTTTGGGATCAGTCAGAAGATCAGTGAAGAATATTCGGTAAATATCTAGGGAAAGACTTGTCAAGTGATTTATTCTGTTTACCACAGGCTATTTTCCAAATTAAACTGTTTGCTTCAATGGAACTGTCACTGACATGTTTCTCTATATTCTTTGTTTGGCTTCAAGGTAAGAATCATGCTATGTATAGGGAGGGGGTGATCAGGCCGCTATTATACAATTATTTTTTTCACACATGGATAAGAAATGTGACCAGTTTAGAGATGGTTAATCCATATTTGAAAGTCAGTTGATAACCTGGAGCAGCAGTTTAGCATAACCCACACAGCACCAAGACATTGCCAGGTGTCAAGTGTACTGCTTAAAGAAAGCATATTTTGTTAAGAACAGAACTGAGCTTTTGAAAAATCAGGTAGTGTTGTACAATGTATAGATAATGGGATTGTCAGAGCTGACATTGGAAAGAGACATCAGGTTGCTAGATTATTTTTTGAAATTATACAATCCATCATATACATCTCACATAGGCCTTGATACTGCAATGGGATCCATGTCCACACAGAGTCCCATTAAAGTCAATACAGCTAAATGCTTTCACAAAGATCTGCCTTTTTCAGGCACAAGGTTCTTTCATACCCATATAAAAAATACAGTGCTTGTTCAGATCTCAGAGTTGGGAGACCGGGGGGAAAGCATAATTAAATTGAAATATATTCCACCATCTCAGCTATGAAATCTCTTTGGACCTAGGCCACACAACGAAATGAACCTTTGGGCTTTTTGTTGACAGCAGCAAAGGTTGTGTAACAAAGGGAGTGTGACAAAGATGGCTTGTGGCAGCAGCAAAAAGCAAGTCAAAAAGTAAAGTTAAGAGAAGAAAACGGCAGAGATACAGAGAATGGTTAAAGAATGGAAGAACAGCAGCAAGTGAGACACAGAGGGCCTGTCTACATGAGAAAGTTGCAGCAGTATAACTTAAGGTGTAAATATAAACTGATGTATTTAAAACAGTGCAGTGTAAACATTATTAGGTTGATTTGAGAGTAGCTTATTTTGGTTTAAATAATGTAATTAGGAACAGATTTAACTTTAGTGACATAAGCCACTCATTCTGAAATAAGAGCTATTTGCACTGGTTTGGCTATATTGGGGATAAAGCTGATGCAATTTTCTCATTTAGAGGAGTTGAGTTCAGAGATGAGAAACAAAGATAAAGCTTTGCAGGGCAAGAAAGAGTTGCTGAGTCAAGGGAGCTGACTGTGTAAACAAGCAGTCTGAACAAACCCATTTTTGTAACAGCTTTTCTTAACAATCTATTATTGGAGTTGCTTAAAATTACTTGGTAATTAGTGATAAAATTAGCTGGTGGCTCTGTGAAGCTAATGACCAAAACAATTACTTTCAACTAGGGCTGTCAAGCAATTAAAAAAATTAATTGTGCGATTAATCGCGCTGTTAAACAGTAATAGAATACCATTTATTTAAATATTTTTGGATGTTTTCTACATTTTCAAATATATTGATTTCAATTATAACAGAACACAAAGTGTACAGTGCTCACTTTATTTTTCATTACAAATATTTGCGCTGTAAAAAACAAATAGTATGTTTCAATTCACCTCTTACAAGTACTGTAATACAATCTCTTTATTGTGAATGTTAAACTTACAAATGTAGAATTATGTATAAAAAATAACTGCATTCAAAAATAAAACAATGTAAGACTTTAGAGCCTACATGTCCACTCAGTCCTACTTCTTGTTCAGCCAGTCACTCAGACAAACAAGTTTGTTTATATTTGCAGGAGATATTACTTCCCACTTCTTGTTTACAATATCACCTGAAAGTGAGAATAGGCGTTTGCATGGCGCTGTTGTAGCCAGTGTCACAAGATATTTACGTGCCAGATGCATTAAAGATTCATATGTTTCTTCATCATTCAACCACCATTCCAGAAGACATGCGTCCATGCTGATGACGGGTTCTGCTCAATATGGTCCAAAGCAGTGCGGACTGACGCATTTTCACTTTCATCATCTGAGTCAGATGCCACCAGCAGAAGGTTGATTCTTTTTTGGTGGTTCAGGTTCTGTAGTTTCCACGTCGGAGTGTTGCTCTTTTAAGACTTCTGAAAGTGTGCTCCACACCTGGTCCCTCTCAGATTTTGGAAGGCACTTCAGATTCTTAAACCTTGGGTCGAGTGCTGTAGCTATCTTTAGAAATCTCATGTTGGTGCCTTCTTTGCATTTTGTCAAGTCTGCAGTGAAAGTGTTCTTAAAACAAACAACGTGCTGGGTCATCATCCAAGACTACTATAACATGAAATATATGGCAGACTGCGGGTAAAACAGCAGGAAACCTACTATTCTCCCCCAAGGAGTTCAGCCAAAAATGTAATTAATGCATTTTTTTTAACGCGTGTCATCAGCATGGAAGCATGTCCTCTGCAATGATGGCCGAAGCATGAAGAGGCATACAAATGTTTAGCATATCTGGCACATAAATACCTTGCAATACCAGCTACAAAAGTGCCATGTGAATGCCTGTTCTCACTTTCAGGTGATGTTGTAAATAAAAAGCCAGCAGCATTATCACCCATAAATGTAAACAAACTTGTTTGTCTTAGTGATTGGCTGAACAAGAAGTAGAACTGAGTCGACATGTAGACTCTAAAGTTTTACATTGTTTTATTTTTGAATGCAGTTATGTAACAAAAAAATCTACATCTGCAAGTTGCACTTTCACAATAGAGATAGCACTACAGTACTTGCATGAGGTGAATTGAAAAATATGATTTCTTTTATCATTTTTACAGTGCAAAGATTTGTAATAAAATAATATAAAGTGAAAACTGTACACTTTGTATTCTGGGTTGTAATAGAAATCAATATATTAGAAAATGTAGAAAAACATCCAAAAACATTTAATAAATTTCAATTGGTATTCTATTGTTTAACAGTGCGATTAAAACTGCAATTAATCATGATTAATTTTTTTTTTAGTTAATCGCGTGAGTTAGCTACGATTAATCAACAGCCCTGGTTTCAACCCCTGGTGGTGTGGTACAAATCAAAGTTAGGATGACCTTACTTGAAACATATTTATTAACACTGACCATGTTACTCATCAGCTTTTAACTCTAAAAAGGAACTTGGGTCAAGAGATCTCAACTCAAAGATGCACAATTTGTAGTTGCAGATCGTGGTTTTATAATGTCCATTTGATTGAGAGCTGATCTAGGAAAACAGAAGTGTGAGCACACTACGTTTCTTTGCTCATCTCTCCATTCAAGGGAATGGATAGCAACAACTGAAACTTGTCAGAAATGGGAAAAGGGAGGAGAAAGGTCCCATTCCTGGTACAGGGATCCAAACCAGGGTATGCCTGTGGAGAGGGTGTAACATTCAGTAGGAGTCATGGAACTAGAGCTGGGTGACTTTTTTTGGCCAAACATTTTTTAGCCAAAAAACACAGATTCTGCTCAAACAAAAGATTTCACACATTTGTGTAAATTTCAAATTAATTTTCTTTTAAACCTGGGGGGGAAAAAATTGTTCTGGCATTTTCTAAATAAACTGTCTTGATTTTTCAATTCAAAATGACTTTGTTTGAAATTTACCTAATTTTATAAAATTAAAAGGTAAAATACATAAATTAAAAAATGTTTTATTTTGGATCAAAGAAAGCATTGTGTGGGACCCAAAACAAAATAACTTATCAGTTAACCCTAGTTTTTTTTTTAATTGTTGACATGATTTTTTTTTATACAATCAGTGAATTGAAAAGTCAGTTATTGGCACAGCTGTACATGAGCCGCCAACATGAAACTGTTTGTTTAAAAGAATATTTTTGGACCATGCTGATAGAATCTGATTGCATTACAAATTTTAGTGGACAAAGGAGAAGTTTGTATCTGATTCAAGCAAACTGATCTTCAATAGGTTTGTTCAACATGAATTAAATAGAAATATATGGGTGCATGTGTTGGAAATAGTGATGGTTGTGGTTTTATTTTATTAGAAGCTTTTGTGAGTTGATCATGGTTGGTGACCTATTCACCAAACTATGCATATGATCATGTTACCTTTCAGAATCTCAGGCCTGGTCTATACTACAGAGTTAAGTTAACATGAGGCAGCTTATGTTACATCAGAGTCTACACCAATGGTTCTCAAACTAGGGCCGCCGCTTGTTCAGGGAAAGCCCCTGGCGGGCCGAGCTGGTTTGTTTACCTGCCGCGTCCACAGGTTCGGCCGATCGTGGCTCCCACTGGCCGCAGTTCGCCGCTCCAGGCCAATGGGGGCTGCAGGAAGTGGCGCAGGCTGAGGGACCCTTATGGAGCGGTGCACTGTGGGTAGGTATCCCACAGTTTCCGCAGTCTCCGCCGCCCATTGGGTTGAGCTCCCAGTGCCTGATTGGGCACAAACATAGTCGTGGGTGGTTTTGGGTACATGTCATCAGTCGCCCCTCCATCAATGAAAGGAACGGCAGACAATTGTTTTGCGCCTTTTTTCTGTGCAGACACCATACCATGGCAAGCGTGCAGCCCGCTCAGCTCAGCTCACCGCCACCACCACTGTGGTGTCCTGGGTGCTGTTGTGAGGTAGGACAGCTAACCGTCGTCATACACTGCTTCCGCTGCAACTCTGCTCTGCTGCTCTTGTCTCTATAGCAAATTTCTCCATGTTGTCTGTCATGGGCTCCCAGGTACGTGTGTTCTTCCTCGGGAAATGTGCGTGGTGCTAACCGTCTGCTTCTGCTGCAACTCTGCTCTCCTGGTGCCATGAATCCACCTCGCAGGTCCTCTCGTCATTCTATATAAATATCTACTCTCGTGGCATCTGTCGTCATCCACCGCTTCCGCTGCAAATCTGCTTTCCTGCTGTCCTGCAGACACCATACCACAGCAAGCATGGAGCCCGCTCAGCTCATCATCACCGCTGCTGTTGTGAGCATTGTAAACACCTCGCGCATTATCCTGCAGTATGTGCAGAACCTGCAAAAGCAGGTGAGGAGGCGACAACAGCGCGATCACAATGATGAGGCCATGGACACAGACTTCTCTCAAAACGTGGGCCCTGGTAATTTGGACATCATGGTGTTACTGGGGCAGGTTCATGCCATGGAACGCTGATTCTGGCCCCAGGAAACAAGCACAGACTGGTGGGACCGCATAGTGTTGCAGGTCTGGGATGATTCCCAGTGGCTGCGAAACTTTCGCATGCGTAAGGGCACTTTCATGGAACTTTGTGACTTGCTTTCCCTTGCCCTGAAGCGCAAGAATACCAAGATGAGAGCAGCCCTCACAGTTGAGAAGCAAGTGGCAATAGCCCTGTGGAAGCTTGCAACGCCAGACAGCTTCCGGTCAGTCGGGAATCAATTTGGAGTGGGTAAAACTACTGTGGGGGCTGCTGTGATCCAAGTAGCCAACACAATCACTGAGCTGCTGCTATCAAGGGTAGTGACTCTGGGAAATGTGCAGGTCATAGTGGATGGCTTTGCTGCAATGGGGTTCCCTAACTGTGGTGGGGCGATAGACGGAATATATATCCCTCTCTTGGAACCAGACCACCTTGGCAGCCAGTACGTAAACCGCAAGGGGTACTTTTCAATGGTGCTGCAAGCACTGGTGGATCACAAGGGACGTTTCACCGACATCAATGTGGGATGGCCGGGAAAGGTGCATGACACTCGCATCTTCAGGAACTCTGGTCTGTTTGAACAGCTGCAGGAAGGAACTTACTTCCCAGACCAGAAAATTACCGTTGGGGATGTTGAAATGCCTATAGTTATCCTTGGGGACCCAGCCTACCCCTTAATGCCATGGCTCATGAAGCCATACACCGGTACCATGGACAGTAGTAAGGAGCAGTTCAACTATAGGCTGAGCAAGTGCAGAATGGTGGTAGAATGTGCATTTGGACGTTTAAAAGCTCACTGGCGCAGTTTACTGACTAGGTTAGACCTCAGCCAAACCAATATTCCCATTGTTATTGCTGCTTGCTGTGTACTCCACAATATCTGAGAGAGTAAGTGGGAGACATTTACGGTGGGGTGGGAGGTTTAGGCAAATCACCTGGTGGCCGATTACGCACAGCCAGACACCAGGGTGATTAGAAGAGCACAGCTGGACACCCTGCGCATCAGAGAAGCTTTGAAAACCAGTTTCATGACTGGCCACGCTACAGTTCAAAACATATTGAATGCCAGCCTTCTGTTGCTTGGGCAATCCTCTGGGGTGGAGTGACTGGGTGCCCATAGCCTCCTCCCCCGCGTTCTTGGGCGTCTGGGTGAGGTGGATATGGAACTTGGGGAGGAGGGCAGGCAGTTATGCAGTGGCGGTCTGTGCTCCTGCTGCCTTTCTTGCAGCTCCACCGGACGCCTGAGCATGTCAGTTTGCTCCCCCATTAGCCTCAGCATTGCATCCTCTGTGTGCTCCTCCCTCCTCCCATAGCGTTCATTTAACGCTTTCCTGCACTCTGCCATTGTTTGCCTCCACGCATTCTGCTGAGCTCTTTCAGTGCGGGAGGACTGCATGAGCTCTGAGAACATCATGTTGCGAGTGCGTTTTTTTTCGCCTTCTAATCTGCGCTAGCCTCTGGGATGGAGATAAGGGGAGGGTAGAAACATTTGCAGCTGCGGGAGGGGAAAAAAGGGAGAGTAATATTTCACACTGAATCAAGCAATTCACATTACATAGCACATGTGCTTTTGGTACAAGTTCGCATTTTGCCTTTTATATTGAGTGCCTGCCAGTTTGGTGTGAGACATCACACACGCTCGGCTGGGCAACAGAATTCGGCTTGCAGGCAGCCATGGTAAGGCAAAGGGTTTCGGCTTCTTCAACCTTCATAACATGTGGGAACGGTTTCAAACAGCAGCGCCCTCCTTTCCCATACCAAGCAAAGCCTGTTGGGTTGGCCATTTAAAAGGAGGGGCTGTGGTTTTAGGGTGAATGTGCAGCACAATCCACCCCCCCCCCAATTCTCTGGGATGATCGCTTCACCCCCCACCCCCACCGGGTGGCTAGTATCAGGGAAGATGCCTGCCAGCCAAATGTGAACAGCTCAGCATGAACAGGCCTCCCCTCACCACGTGGCTAACAGCAGGGATGATTTATTTTCAGCCAAAGGCAAACAGCCAAAGCCCGGGCCCATTCGCTGCAAGGTTTTGTTCTGCAATGATTCCAGGCTACTTGCTACTGGCTTGGCATGGTAAATTAATCATTACATGCTTGCTTTTAAACCCTGTATTATATTTACAAAGGTACACTCACCAGAGGTGCCTTCTCCAGCTTCATGGTCCAGGAGCCCACCTTGGGAGGGTTGGGAGGGTATTGGCTCCAGGGTGATGAACAGTTCCTGGCTGCTGGGGAGAAGGGATTCTCTGCTTGTCTGCTGTGTGCTATCCTCAACCACTTCCTCCTCTTCATCTTCCTCATTCACAAAATCCTCATCCCTTTTGCGTGAGACTCCCCTCCCCGCCCCCTTGCAGGTGTCCATGGACAGTGGTGGGGTAGTGGTAGGGGCCACCCTAGAATTGCATGCAGTTCATCATAGAAGCAGCAGGTATGGGGCTCTGACCCGGAGCGACCGTTTGCATCCTTTGTTTTTTTGGTAGGCTTGCCTCAGTTCCTTAACTTCCATGCGGCACTGCTGTGTGTCCCTGTTGTAGCCTCTGTCCATTATGCCCTTGGAGACTTGGCATTTCGTCTTTTGTAACGGAGTTCTGCCTGCACGGATTCTTCTCCCCATACAGCGATCAGATCCAGTACGTCCTGTTCAGTCCATGCTGGAGCTCTTTTGCGATTCTGGGACTCCATGGTCACCTGTGCTGATGAGCTCTGCATGGTCACCTGTGCTGATCAGTTCGCCACGGTGGCCAAACAGGAAATGAAATTCAAAAGTTCCCAGGGCTTTTCCTGTCTACCTGGCCAGTGCATCTGAGTTGAGCGCTGTCCAGAGCGGCCACAATGAAGCACTCTGGGATAGCTCCCAGAGGCCAATACCATCGAATTGCATCCACGCTACCCCAAATTCAACCCAGCAAGGTGGATTTTAGTGCTAAACCCCTCGCCGGGGAGGAGTACAGAAATCAATTTTAATAGCCCTTTAAGTCGACAAAACAGGCTTGGTCATGTGGACGGGTACAGGGTTAAATTGACCTAACGCTGCTAAATTCGACCTAAACTCATAGTGTAGACCAGGGCTATGTATCTGGCTGCTGGGCAGCAGAGTTCAAAACGGTAACCAGAGAGGACACCTCTGGGAGGCCACTAAAATTGATATAAATAATGCCGTGTCTATGCGTCGACCTAACTATGTTGACCTAAATTCTACACCTCCTGCAGAGGTGGAGTTAAGTTGGCATAGTGGGTGAGTTATATTGGCAGGAGCGAAATTGTAGTGTAGACACAAACATAGTTAGGTCAATGTAAGCTGCCTTATGTCGATCTAACTCTGTAGTGTAGACCAGGCCTTAGCTTTGTGGATCTGGGTCTGAGGTGCACTTTCCCCTTATGGGCTGAGAGAATTGACTCCACAGCACTGCAAACACACATGCTGTCAGTCTATTGTGTGATGAATTGGATGAGCAATAACAGGTCATTAGAGGGCAGTGTGATTAAAGCTGCTAAAAGTAAATCATCTGCTTGCTTCTCTTTGGAGAGCGATAGGTTGGGAGGAAGGGAAGGTTGAAAGGACAGTAGGGGAGGAGTGGGTCACAGAGAGTGGGCATCTAGGGGGCAAAAAAGGAGGGGGAAGCTTTAGTGAAGAAAATGGGCAAACACCTGAGAAGTGTGTGGTTTTAATTTTTTTATGCCATCTATAAGAACAGATCTGTGAGGTAATTAAATCCTCAACTTACCAGCTGGATGGTGTTAGAAATTAACTTTAAGCATGATGAATCCCGAGGTGTTCGGATGGATTCTGAGGCTGATTTCTTTTATAATACCTCTTTAAGTTCTGCTCTGTCTGTTTCTGCTCTTTTAATTTGGAAACAAAATTAAAAGGTTCAAACTCTTTTGATCCTGAAAGGAATAATGATATCAAAGTGTTAATTACAATTGTTCAAGTAAAGAAACTTGATGGCTCAGGCCTATGGATCTTTTCAAGTCTAAGACACTGTTTTAAATGCAATTTAGATCAAAACTCATTAAAAGATGGTCAACATAGTATATTAAATGAATTTGGTGATCTCAGACTAGTTCCTAATTATGTGTTTATGGTGCAGAAATAACAAGAATGCTATAACAATGGTTGAGAGTCTCATCGAAGAGGCCAAAGATAGTCTGCTTGGAGACTAAATGACCCTCATTCCTTGAGGTAGCCTTTCAGAACAGGGCTGATTTACATTGATGAGGTTAGGGCAGGAACCATGGTTCTGGGCACAAGTTGGGAGTTAGGATCCATGACGGGACTTCACAATCAGACAGCACTGCAGTTGCCATGGAGATTAGGGAGCGGGAAGGGACATTTGTAGGACAAGAGCTACCCCTTGATTCTACCGAGGGGATGAGCAGAAGGGGAAAAAATGCCTCAGGGCTCTGAGGTGGCAGTTTAAAAACTGTGTGTGGGGGAGTTGCTGTTGCAACTCTTTCTCCATCTATCAGAGTAGGATGATAGTAGCATTAAAATTCCCATCCTTAACTCGTAGGCTACTCCTTTCAGACATCATTCTTTTTACCTATTCTAGCTGTTAGGCCCTCATTTTGTAAACACTTATGTATATAGTTAACTTTTACTTTACTACTGTGAGTAGTGTCTCCCCCAAAGTCAAGCCTATGTGAAAATGTTCACAGGATCTGAGCCTTTCTGTGTGCATTTAAGACTTTCTATGGAGAGTTACATCAGAGTTTCAAAAAAGTCAGTATATTTGGTTTTTCAGATAAGTTTCAGGTAAGCTACAAATCTTGCACAGCAGAGGTGCTACTTCAGTCTGAGATAAGCGCCTTTTACTCTGCTGCACCAGTCCTCTGTGCAAAAGGGAAAACAAGGACAAAAATTAAAGTAAAAAGAGGAGGATGCATAACCTAAAACACCCTCAACCATCAACAGACCAAAATCTGTCCTCTGTTACTCACATGCAACTTCATCTGAATCACTCTGGGAACAGTTGGAACCTTGATGTTCAAGATTGTCACTGGGTGTAAGGTGCAGTGCCAGTGGTCAATCATGGCTCCTTACTTTTTATATGAGAGAGAGCTGAAAGCCACAATTAGGATAGTCATAGGTTACATACAGTACCAGGCATTTCTATTAAAAACACACACACAACCCCCCCCCCTCAAAAAAAAAACCAGTCCATATATTTATTTTTAAAGCCCTTTTTAATGACTCAGCTCCTGTATTCCATGTAGCACTTTCTATAGTCCCCCATTACTGTAATATCTGGTAACCTCACAGTATTCCTCTGAAGTAGAGAAGTATTTTGCAGATGGGAAACTGAGACCCAAAGAGATTAAGAACTGGATCCACAAAGGTAATTAGTTTCCTACTCCCCAGATTTAGACACCGCTACAATCCACAAAAACCTGCTCAGCTGCTGCCTAACCCTTAAACACTTAGGCACTTAAACTCACTCCAAACCTAAGTTTTCAGGGTAAAAACTCACTGGATACATGTGCGTGGGAACCAGGGGTATGGGGGGGGGGAGGAGGGTGCTGCAGCACCCCCAGGTTTTGCGAGGGGTCACAGCACTGCCAGACCCATGCCTGGGGTCCCGACTGCAGGACCTGCACCTGTGGCTCTGCTTCTGCCCCCAGCTGTGGTCCCTGCCTCAGCCCCTTTACCTCTGTCTGCATCCCCCTCCCAGTCCCAGAGCCCTGGCCTGGTCCTGGCCCCAGCCCTGGGGAGAGGGAGCACAGAGAGGGGTAAGGGGGTGCAAAGTAAAAAAGTTTGGGGACCACTGGCTTTCAGCACCCCCACTGTAAAAAGTGTTCCAGCGCCACTGACTGGATACCTATGGTTCTGCCTCTGGACATGCACACACCAGTGTGCCTCTATAGGCAGCTTGATCCTTATCTCTCTCCTAAGCCCTAGAGCAATCCATGAAGTGGGGGAAGTCTGGCATTCCTCCTAACTCACGTGCAGGGCCTGGTCCTATAGGTGTGCTCGGAGGCCACTTAACTCCAGACAAAACAGCTGGGGAGGGGGAACAAGGAGACCATCCCTTATAACCTTTAGCTCAATAGTTAGGGTACTAAGTTAGGCTGTAGGAGAGCCCCCAGATCCCCCCTCTCCCTGAGCAGGAGTTGGGATTTGAACAGTGCACTGCTACTTCACAGGTGAGTGCCCTGGGCTGTAGGATATCCCTCAACTTCTCCTATTTGAAGTATTTCCACTCTAAATAAATGAACAATTAAATATTGGAGCAGAGAAAATGTGAGAAACTCTAGCCCAATGGTTAGATCGCTCACCGAAGTGGCATATCCCTCTTCAAATCCCATTCCCTCATTTGGTAGAGGGGGGACTTGAATTAGGGGTTTCTCACATTCCAGCTCAGTACCCTATTCCCTGGGATAAATGTTACAAGGGAGCACCTTCTCTCAGCCATTTTGTGTGGAGTTAGGGGCCTCTGATTACACCCCAGATTAGGCCCTGCATGCAAGTTAAGCAGAGGAACACCTATTTCCCCCCACTTCATTGATAGCTAGCAGACACAGGTTCCTAAGGAAGCACCCGTCTCTGCAAGAAGGGAGGGGCTTAAGACATACTCCTCTCATCAGCATCTCCCCTCCTAGCATGCAGGGTTTTGTGGGTCACATTTTAGGATGTCTCTCCCTCTTCATTGTATAGGGGAGCTTAGGGTGGCTTATGGATCACAGTGTTGTTCCTGTGATTTTCAAAGCATTGCACCACTAAGCATCACAATGCTTAAGTCTTGCTGTGGAACTGGGCCAAAGTGATTAGCCAAAGGTTGCTCAAGAAGTTAGTGGTAGAGGTAAGAATTGAATTCATATCTCCTTTAGTACAAGACTATCCTTCCTTCCCCTGCTTCTCCACTTCAAAAGGGACAGATTTCAATTATATGAGTCAATGATTTTTAATGCCACACAATGCATATATCCACATTTGCCCCTATGGTTAGCTTTACAATCTCATTAATTTGTGCTGTTTTAATTATTAGCTTGTACTAATGCCCCAGTTGTTAAAAGTCCTCCTCCTGTAATTAATCAAACAGATAAAATGCACGTAAAGGACCTTTAGTGGAAAAATAAACTAAAAATAGGACAAATCTGCAAAGCACTCTCACAATCACAGATCTAACTTGGTGTAATAATCTCACATGCTTTGCACATTGCATAGTATAAACATAGCACAATCTGTTGTGAAGTTTGTATAAAATATTTAAAATAAAAAGTTTATGGATTAAAATTGGTATAAGGAAGCTGCTCTTTGCTAATTATTAACTAATACGTACTAAACCCAGAAAAGTAGTATTTACCAGAGTCAGGTATACATGTGGGCCCTTTGGTTAGAATGGATTCAACCCAATTCTTTATCCACCATGGAGTGGTGGGGTGGGTCAAAGCCTGAACATATTCTCTTTGAAGTTAGAGGACGTTAGTCTTCAGGCTTAAATTAATGAGCACTAAATTCATTCAAAAAGAAACATGATTTAATGTACAAACAGTGTAACTAGAAACAGGATAAAGAAGCATTGAGCATCAAAATATAAAATCTAATTAAGACAAAAAAATCTGCTGAAGCCAAATACATGAGGTATTAATCAGTGAAGCTCAGGCAATATCATGCCATGTTTACTACAGGCCTGATGCAACACTCTTTGAAGTTAATGGACATATTTCTTTGACTTCAGTGGAGCTGAATGAGGCCCAAAGAGCCCTCTGGACTTCTTTCATTTCATCATGCAGCTTTTCCTAGTAGTTGCATTCACTAAAGACCCTGTTGGTGGCTGAAAAAGGGAGAAATCAGTATGTGTTAAGAAGAGGAGGCTGTGAGGCCCTATGAAATTTCACTTCTCTCCTCTCCTTCCTGAAGATTCCAGCTGGTTGTGGAAAGTCTTTGTAGTTGGTTGAACACTGTTTATACACTATGAGCCCCTTGTCTGGTATTTTGAAGTCAAGGAAGCTCAGGAAAGTTCAAACTGGGTCCAGACCTGCTAGGGTACCAGTAAACATGTGACAGGAGCACTAACAATATGGTTGAACAGCTATTCAGTTTGTAGGGCCACATGCAGGCTTTCCTACTGAAACGTAAGTCCTGAAGTCATTTAGCAATGGCTAAGAATTAAGGAACAGATCAATGCATTGGAAAAGGAACATGGCCTCTTTCAGGAGAAAAATCAGTGTGAGCTCTTAAGAGATCAGCAGTTAAGGATGCAACTCCAGCACCTGTGTGGGCAGGTTGTGTCTACAGTGCTCCAGGTGCAGAAGGAGTTTACAGGTGAACAAAGTGGAAAATACCAGACACCCCATGACTGGGAAGAACTGGTCGTGGTGGTGGCCAACACTCAAGCTCAGAGAGCCCTGGCCGTAGGAGAGGAGCAATGCTCAGAGACCCAAATAGCTGAACTTGAGGAGAAGCACAGCAATAGCACAAATGGGGAACAACTGAACCACAAGAGCAAACTGGCAGGAGAGTCAAGCAAGTACAAACTTAAGGGCCAGCTTACAGGTGATGGACCTCAGCATGCTGTCTAAGTACAGAACTTCTTCTTTGGAGGTGAGAATAATATAGTTTGAATGGCAATAGGATGTGGAGTCCAAGATGTGTCAGGCAGTCAAGGTGGAAAATAAACTAGTCCTCCTGGACAAATACCCAAGATCTGAAATGGAAAGAGTGTAAACAAGCCCTATTACTCCTGATAGACGGACTCTGGAAAGAGCAGCTGGACAGGATTTAAATGTCTGCCAGACATCATCAAACAGCTGAGACTGAAGGTGAAAGACACCATGGATGGACAGTGCATCCTGGAGAAGACAGGCAGCGCTGCACTAAAGGTTTTGAAGCGGCAGCTGCACCTGGAGTGTGACTGAGCAGACAAGATTCAGAAGAGACTGGAGGAGATCCTGAGCAACAGCAAGATCTGGACACCTATCCCTCCTAAGGCTCGTAGCTGAGATCAGAAGTGGAGGTGAAATGGAAGATGGAGAAAGAGGAGAAGAGGCTGCAAAAGGAGCAACTGCAGAGTCTGGAGACAGCAAAGCATGCAGAGATCTTTCTGATTGAGGAAGAGCAGAACAAGCTCTCCAAGAAACTGAAGCAGCACAAGAGAGTTGCTTGAGGCTATAAATGGAGAAGGAAACTCTTTACCACTGCAGGACCAAAAGTGAGGAGATTAAGCAGAGGAAGGATGAGGACCTGAAATCAACAGCCACCCTCTGGAACAAGTTAAGGAATAGAAAGGACTAACAAGGGTGGTCCAGGAGAGGGTGGACAGTGGAATGGAAAACAGTCAAAATATACCAAGGGACTTGCACCCCTGTGTGGGGTAAGAGTTAAAGCATCTTGGAGAATGGTGCAAGGAGGCAGGTTCACCTCCCAGTGAAAGACTTGATGTTAACCACCCCAAATACAGATGTGGTGTCCACAATCAAAGCTGCAGTAATGGTGGCAGCCTCTCCAACCTCTAATGGAAATAAGAGAGTTAGAAGACTGGGTCACATGGCTGACAGGGTCAAGGCAGAAATCATGGCACTGCTTGACACTTACAGGACCAAAAAGCAGCAGCTTTGCAGGTGTGAGGGTATGTCTACACTACGAGGGTAGTTCGATTTCTCTTAAATCGAAAATGTAGACTCGATATTGCAAAGTTGAACGTGTGTGTCCACACTAAGGACAGTAATTCGACTTTGTGAGTCCACACTAACGGGGAAAGCGGTGCACTGTGGGCAGCTATCCCACAGTTCCTGCAGTCCCCGCTGCCCATTGGAATTCTGGGTCGAGCCGCCAATGCCTTCTGGGTAAAAAAAAAAAGGGTCGAGGGTGCTTTTGGGTAATTGTCGTCATCCGTCCGTCACTACCGCCCTCCCTCCCTCCCTGAAAGCGCCGGCGGGAAATCAGTTCGCGCACTTTTCCGGTCAGTGACAGCGCGGACGCCACAGCACTGCGAGCATGGATCCCGCTGCGACCATCGCTGCAGTTGTGGCCGTTGTCAACGCCTCGCAGGTTATCATCCACCTTTACCACAGGCAGATGCAGATAAACCAGGCGAGGAGGCTACGGCACCGCGGTGAGGACCTGAAGTCTGAGAGTAGCACAGGCCTGTCAGAAAGCACGGGACCCAGCGCCGAGGACATCACGGTGACAATGGGTCATGTGGATGTTGTGGAACGGCGATTCTGGGCACGGGAAACAAGCACGGACTGGTGGGACCGCATAGTGCTGCAGGTCTGGGATGAATCCCAGTGGCTGCGAAACTTTCGCATGCGGAAGGGGACTTTCCTTGAACTTTGTGAGTTGCTGTCCCCTGCCCTGAAGCGCAATGACACCCGGATGCGAGCAGCCCTGACTGTCCAGAAGCGAGTGGCCATAGCCCTCTGGAAGCTTGCAACGCCGGACAGCTACCGGTCTGTCGCGAACCAGTTTGGCGTGGGCAAATCTACCGTGGGGGTTGTTGTGATGCAAGTAGCCAACGCAATCGTTAAGGTACTGCTCTCAAAGGTAGTGACCCTGGGAAACGTGGAGGTCATCATAGATGGCTTCGCCGCGATGGGATTCCCAAACTGTGGTGGGGCTATAGATGGAACTCACATCCCTATCCTGGGACCGGACCACCAGGCCAGCCAGTACATTAACAGAAAGGGATACTTTTCAATGGTGCTGCAAGCACTGGTGGACCATCGGGGACGTTTTACAAACATCAACGTCGGATGGCCGGGCAAGGTTCATGACGCTCGCGTCTTCAGGAACTCTGGTCTGTTTAGACGGCTGCAGGAAGGTATTTACTTCCCGGACCACAAAATAAGTCTTGGGGATGTGGAGATGCCTACAGTGATCCTTGGGGACGCAGCCTACCCGCTAATGCCCTGGCTCATGAAGCCCTACACTGGCGCCCTGGACACTGAAAAAGAACTGTTCAACTACCGGCTGAGCAAGTGCAGAATGGTGGTGGAGTGTGCTTTTGGACGTCTCAAGGGGAGATGGAGAAGCTTACTCACTCGCTGTGATCTCAGCGAAACCAATATCCCCATTGTTATAGCAGCTTGCTGTGTGCTCCACAATCTGTGTGAGAGCAAGGGGGAGACCTTTATGGCGGGGTGGGAGGTTGAGGCAAATAGCCTGGCATCTGATTACGCCCAGCCAGACAGCCGGGCGATTAGAAGAGCCCAGCGGGACGCGCTGTGCATCCGGGAGGCTTTGAAAGCTAGGTTCCACAGTGAGCAGGGTAACCAGTGACTTTTAAGTTTCTGTACAGAGAAGCTGAACCTGCCACCGTTTCTTTACCCAGTTAATGTTGACTATCCTCTCCAGTTACAGACCCCCTCCACCCCCTTCCAAAAAAATAAAATCAGTTTTATTTTGTTAATGAACACTGTTGTCTTTATTACTGTTTTCGCGGGAATGTTTTAAACCTGGGACGCAGACTGTGGTGGGGAGCGGGTGTAGTGTACTGATGCAAATGATCCTTCTAAACTCCAGGAATGACAGGATTCGCAGTGGCGGACTGGTTGTTTGAATGGAGCCTGCCAGCCCTCCTGAGCGGGACTGCGTGTATGTGGGGGCTATGTGACTTTATGGCAGGGGGAGGAGGGTTACAGATCCCCTGCTGCATGGCTCTGTGATCCAGGACAAGGACCGCTGCATAAGATCTGTAACTGCCCTCCCCCGCCACAAAGTCACAGAGCAACTCCCCCCTGCACAGAACATGAAAACCACCTCCCAGACTGACCAGGGTAACTAGTCACTGCACTGAGTATGTGCCCTGCTGCTGGACCTGCCCCCGCCTCTGTACCCTGCTAAAGGTGACTGTCCTGTCCAAGTATCAAGCCCCTTCCCCCCCCTCAGACAGACTCTCCCTCAAAAGAACATGATTGAAACAGTAATGAACAGAAACGTATTTTTTATTAACAACCACACATGAAACTGGGGGGTGAAACTTGGACGGGGGCTTGGGGGAGGCGGGCAGAAAAGGACTTTTCAAATTTTGGGGAATGACAGCCTTCTGGTGCTTGAGCAGTCTGCAGGGGTGGAGTGAGAGTTTTCACGGACTCTGCCGCCCCTCCTTCTTTGGACTTTGGGCGAGGGGGGTATGGGACTTGGTGGCGGGGGAGTGCGGTTACTGATAGACTGCAGCAGGGCTCTGTCCTCCTGCCTCCGTTCCTGCAGAACATCAACAAGGCGCCGGAGCGTGTCCGTTTGCTCCCTCATAAGTCCAAGCAGCGTTTGAGTCGCCTGCTGGTCCTCCTGCCGCCACCTCTCCTCACGTTCCATGTGTGTCCGGTGCATTTGGGACAAATTCTCCCTCCAATGGTTCTGCTGTGCTGTCTGGGCTCAGGAGCAGCCCATTAGTTCTGAGAACATGTCCTCTCGCGTCTTCTTCTTCCTCCGCCTAATGTGCGCTAGCCTCTGGGAGTGTGATGCCAGGCTGGGTTGGGAGACAGTTGCAGATGTGGCTGTGGGAATGAGAAAAAGGTAGTGAATTCCTCCGAAACATAAATGTAGTTGTGAACAGAGAACATAGTCTTTCTCTGTGAACAAGACCATGCACCGCACCTATCACATGCGCACTCAGGACAAGGTCGAATTTTCAGACCTCGCCTTCAGTGCCTGGGGTCTTGCACTGCCGATCTGGGAAGCGGGGCAGGACACCATAATCTCTGTAGCAGGCAGACATGGTAAGCCGTAGACTTGTGGCTCCTTAAAACTGTAGTAGTACCACTGGCCTCCTTTCACATTGAAAGCAATGCCAGTCTCTGCTGCCAGCAATCGGCCAAGCATGAACTCTGGCCCTGTCCCACCCCCTCGCGGCTGTCCCAGGGAAAGATCCCTGTATGCTGCCCCTCTCCCGCCTCCACCGCATGGCTGTAAACCAGCGGTTACAGTTCTGTAAAGGAACGGGCAAGCAGTCCCAATACTAACAGTCCCCTACCTAATTCAAAGCAGGTCATCATGAGCGACATCACACTCATGAGGATCTCGGACAGCGAGAAGGAAAGGATGCTTCGGGAAAGCCTGCAAAGACCAGGGCCCTATGCCGCCATGCTGTGCAAGGCAATGATCCCGGAGTACTTGAGGATCTCCTGGCGCGGGAATGTCTCCTACTTCGGAGGACCCACTAAGGTCGCTCTCCCCAGGAACCTGATGAACAGGCTTTCCCATTACCTCCAGGAGAGCTTCGTCGAGATGTCCGTGGAGGATTTCAGCTCGATCCCCGGACATATAGACCGGATTTTAATATAGCTGCAGTGGCAGGGACTAAAGAGTGGAGCAGCTTGGGCAGCAGAATCATGCACAACCGGACACTGTTAGATTTTTTTTAAATAGTTGGAACTGAGTACTTAAGCGCCCAGGGTTAAGAAATCATGAAGAACACATTGTTATTATTCTTAATATTCCAGTTTTGTTAAAAATAAATGTTTAGATGTTTAAAACACTTACTGCTTGATCCTTCCCCTGAATCTGTGTCTGGGTTAAATGCTGGGGAGGGTTGGTAGGGGATCTCTGTAAGGGTGATGAAGAGCTCCTGGCTGTCGGGGAAATCAGCTTGGTAAGCGCTGCCGACTGCCTCGTCCGCCTCATCTCCTTCCTTATCTTCCCCGTCCTCTAACATGTCAGAGGAAGCGGCCGTAGACAATATCCCATCCTCAGAGTCCACGGTCAGTGGTGGGGTAGTGGTGGCGGCCGCACCTAGGATGGAATGCAGTGCCTCGTAGAAACGGGATGTGTGGGGCTGGGATCCGGATCGTCCGTTTGCCTCTTTGGTCTTCTGGTAGCCTTGTCTCAGCTCCTTGATTTTCACGCGGCACTGCGTTGCATCCCGGCTGTATCCTCTCTCTGCCATGGCTTTAGAGATCTTCTCATAGATCTTTGCGTTCCGTCTTTTGGAGTGCAGCTCGGAAAGCACGGACTCATCGCCCCACACAGCGATCAGATCCAAGACTTCCCGATCAGTCCATGCTGGGGCCCTCTTTCTATTCTGGGATTGCACGGCCATCTCTGCTGGAGAGCTCTGCATCGTTGCCAGTGCTGCTGAGCTCGCCACAATGTCCAAACAGGAAATGAGATTCAAACTGCCCAGACAGGAAAAGGAATTCAAATTTTCCCGGGGCTTTTCCTGTGTGGCTGGTCAGAGCATCCGAGCTCGGACTGCTGTCCAGAGCGTCAACAGAGTGGTGCACTGTGGGATAGCTCCCGGAGCTATTAGCGTCGATTTCCATCCACACCAAGCCTAATTCGATATGGCCATGTCGAATTTAGCGCTACTCCCCTCGTTGGGGAGGAGTACAGAAGTCGAATTTAAGAGACCTCTATGTCGAACTAAATAGCCTCGTGGTGTGGACGGGTGCAGGGTTAATTCGATGTAACGGCGCTAAATTCGACATAAACGCCTAGTGTAGACCAGGCCTGAGAGGAAATACGCTCCTCAAGGGACTGAATTTTTGCATAAGCCATAAAATGAGAGCAAGAATTAGCCCATCTGAAGATAAAAGAAGACTAGGAACATCACCTGCTGTTACAGAAAGATCTGAGGGTGCAGCAAAACCCACCACAGAAGCCGGTAGAAACTAAGGCCACTAATAAAAGCCTTGAGAGAAGAGGGCATGAGATCCCTGCTCTCTTTGGTTGAGAAGTACCGAATGAAACTTCTGCTTTGCAAGAAGCCAAGCAGCAAGCCCTGAAAGAAAAGGAGGAATGCCTGAAAGAGAAGCCAGGGTTCTAGTCTTCAGTCCAGACTGAGCTCCTGGAGTATATGACAGATGTATTTCAAGTGCAGATCTGGGACATGCAAAAGGAACTCCAGGAGAGATCAGTTACCCTTTGTGAAGAGCCAGCTGAAAGGAGAGTGAGAGCAATTGCAGAATGAAAAAAACAGACTGGTACAGGTTGGAGGAAGAAATGAGGCACCTCTCTTCAACCAAAGATTTGGAAACAGCAGCACAAGACCATAATTAAAGGGGCATTAAAAAGAAGTCTAAACTAAAGGTAAAGATGATTCCCCTCAAGAGAGGAGGATAAAAATGGTTCTCCAATGGATAACATACCACACAAAGTGATATAGGTCAAAGAGGGTCCAAAATGGGCTCTCATAAGTTCTTTACTCAAGACTGTAGGGGAAATAAAGATGCAGTTGATAACACTTAGAAATCATTATGGGGAATTAGGCAAGTGAAAGGATGTATATGCGAGTGTAGAAGACTGTGCCTAAAGAGACTGAGAGGCAGCCATATGCAGGTTTGCCAATGGTGAGCGCCCAGTGCTGTCAATCACCTCTGATCAGGTCAGAGGACTAGACTCAGAAGGTCTGATTCCTGCAAAGAAGTGGATAGCAATGTCCCTTAAATGTGAAATGAACATCTTTCTCTTATAGTTTCTTTATTGCCTTGGGTTTCCAATCTACGGTGTTCTTATCAACCTGCTATATTTTCTTTACTATTAATTGTAAGTGTGCAACAAACAGACTAAATTGTATGTATTATAGATTGGCATCACCTCTAAGCCATGTTCCCACTTTTTAACCTCTTTAACATTTGCAGGACTCACTGTTGATGATGATTTTAGAAAAACAATCAGATCATTGATAGACACTTAAAGTTACAGGGCCATGTAGGTACAGACAATCTAGCTGTTATGCTGTATGGCCCTGTTGTAGTCAGTATGGATTCAGCTGACAATTCTGTGAAAACCTAGCAGGTTCTTCTTTCCTTTCATCTGACCCAGCCTACACTGGCTTAAAATATTTTTTGTTTCATCTGCCATTAAAATTAATACAAATTGAGAATTATGACAAGTATAATTTTCTCAATTCCATAGGGCATATTTCCTGCTGCAGGTGGATGAAGTCAGTATATTTTACTACTTCCCCAGCAGCATTGAATTATCAATTGATATCTATAGATTCGTACTTGATGTAAGGGTATCAGGCTTTCTTTTACAGACCTGCAGTGCTTCCTAAAATCATTTAAAGCCAACTCTGAGCCATTCTGTGGCATTATCTGCTTTCAAATTCCATATCCGATTACACAGACACTGTCATCATTATCTTAGATATTGGTACGATACTATCCTACTCTTTGAAGGGTGGTTTGATCTAGGTGCAGGCAGGAAACACAGCTCCCCAGAGAGTGGTGCTGATACGGATGCTTGAGGAGTAGTGGTGGCTCTGGGTTTCCCTATGAATGTACCATTCCTCTGTTCGTACCCTGAGATCAACAAAATCATCTCCTAGATGAAATTGTTGTTGTTTATGAGAGAGAGATTGCAGTTAGCTGCTTACAACTTCCTGTTAGCCCTGAAGATTCCTCTTTTCCATGGCCTTTCTATCCATAATATTTGTATGATCCCATCACCACAGTATGTGAGTATCTCACAGTCTTCAATATGTGTATCCTCACAATACCCCTGTAACACAGAGAAGCACGAATATCTCTATTTTACAAAGGAGGAACTGAGGCACATAGAGACTAAGGCCCAGATTTTTAAGGGTATTTTGGCATTTTTCCACTCCATGTGGGAAGAAGGAAGTCTCATTTTCAAGAGTGACTTAAGCACTTGGGCCCAGATCCTCTAAAGGTATTTAGACACCATTGATTTATGACTTGGAGCCTCAATCTCATTGAAAATCATTGGGATTTAAGGCTTGTCTACATGCAGAGCTGGCACTCGGCACAAGCAGACTAAGCAATTGCTTAGGGCCCTGAGCAGCTCAAGTGTCCCCCTATTCACTTTCTATTATAAAAACTTGACTGTTTTAGGGTTGTGGTGGCAGGGAGGTCCAAAAATATTCCTGTTTAGGGCTCCCAATAGGCTAGAATGGGCTCTGTCTACATGGTACGTTAGTTTGCACTAGAGGGTTGTAAATTCCAGTATGCACACAAACTGGCCTGTGTGGACCCAGCTGGTGCCCACTAAAAGTTCCCCAGTGCGTGTTCATGTAGTCCAGTTTTAATAGGCTACATTAATCCACGCTAGGGAACTTTTCAGAATCCACATTGTCCAGTTAGTGGGCGTAACACACTAGTGCACACTGGAATTTCCTAAGGGCCTTTGTCACATTTGAAAATGAGACTTAGGGCTTATCTACACTGAAAACTTACATAGGCATAGCTACATCTCTCAGAGGTGTGAAAAATCCACACCCTTGAGAGGCATAACTAAGGGCATGGCTACACTTGCGAGTTAGAGCGCATTAAAGCAGCCCAGTGCACTCTAACTCACGATGCGTCCACACTGGCAAGGCATGTAGATCGCTCTGACTCCATGGCTAGAGCGCTCCTGGTACTCCACCTCGGCAAGTGGAATAATGTTTGATGTGCCCCACTGGAGCACTGTGGTGCCAGTGTGGATGCCCTGGTCTGTTAATGCGCTCTGATTGGCCTCCAGAAGTGTCCCACAATGCCTGTTCTAGCCACTCTGGTCATCAGTTTGAACTCTATTGCCCTGCCCTCAGGTGACCAACCATCAGACCCGCCCTTTACATTCTCTGGGAATTTTGGAAAACCCCTTCCTGTTTGCTCAGCCAGGCGTGGAGTGCTATCAGCGAATCTTTCCAGGTGACCATGCCTCCATGGGCCAGGCGATCCCCAGTATGGAGCAATGGCAAGGTGATGGACCTCATCAGTGTTTGGGGGGGAGGAAGCTGTCCAGTCCCAGCTGCGCTCCAGCCGTAGGAATTACGATACCTTCGGGCAGATATCAAGGGACATGATGGAAAGGGGCCATGACCGGGACATACTGCAGTACAGGGTTAAAGTGAAGGAGCTGCAGAATGCCTACCGCAAAGCCCGTGAGCCAAACCGCCACTCTGGTGCTGCCCCGGCAACCTGCCATTTCTACAAAGAGCTGGACGCGATACTTGGGGGCGACCCCACCTCCACTCCGAGTACCACCATGGACACTTCAGAGCCCAGTTCAACAAGGCAAGAGGAGGAGGAGGCAGGAGCGTAGCTGGGGGCGAGCGGGGGGAGCGGCCGCTCCCCCACTGACCACATTCTTCAAAAGTGGCGCCTTAGGCGCTGACTCTCTGGGTGCTCCAGGGCTGGAGCACCCATGGGGAAAAATTGGTGGGTGCTGAACACCCACCAGCAGCCCAGCTCCCCAGTCCCCACCCCCCTGCCCAGCTCACCTCTGCCTCCTCCCCTGAGGGCGCCCCCGCCTTCTGCTTCTCCCCCTGGCTCCCAGCTCTTGCACCGCAAAACAGCTGATTCGCTGCAAGCCTGGGAGGGAGGGGGGAGGAGGGGGAACGCAGCGTGCTGGGGAAGAGGCGGGGCCAGGGCGGGGATTTGGGGAGAGGTGCAATAGGGGCAGGGAGGGGGCGGAGTCGGGGCGGGGCAGAGGGGTGGGGATTTGGGGAGGGGTCCAATAGGGGCAAGGAGGGGTGGAGTCGGGGCAGGGCCAGGTGGAAACAAAACAGCAATCTGGTAGGAAAGAACATTGAATACTAGAAACATAAAGCCTTTTAAAAATCCATTTCACCTGTCACTATTTTTGTTGTTTGCTTTTTGCATTTCTCTCAATGCTGACAAGGGAAATAAATAAAGTCAGTTCCACCTTTGTTTACAGTCAGGTTTGCAGGGCTGTGAAGTTTGGGTTGCAAACACTGCAGGGTAACCTTTATTTGTTTGAAAACCCAAACTGTTTCAATTAGAATGCTCAGAAAAATGCATCCCAAATCTCTCTTCTGGCCTTGTTTTTACAAATCTAATCTTGGGTCAAAATTTGAGTTGTGTGGTGGATCACTGTTCTCTCCCACAAACAACCTTTGTTCTGTGTCATAGCTTTCAGAAGTTGGCACGTATTCCATAGTAATAAAGTCTGCCCCTGCTACCAGAGGATCTGAACCTGCAAACACTTACACACAAGCTTAATTTTACACAGGTGAGGAGTCCCATTGAGTTCAAAGTTATGTATGTGTGTATTTGCAGAAACTGGGTCAGAGTTCCCTCTATCACAATTTAGATAACGTCAGGTCAAGCTACACGGCAATGATTTGCTACCAATACTTCAAAACAGGGGTTCCCCAAAAAATCTCCTTAGCTTGTGAAAAAACTAGGCATGTGGGTGGTTGCTGAAAGGACATTTATTTGCTTCCTTCCTTATGGAAAGGTCTCAGAATTTAATAGGGATTAAACCAATACAGGGAAGACATTAAATAGGTTTCTATAGAAATTGCTATAAAAACTTATAGCTAAGAATAAAAAACTAGAATGCTTTTTGTAGATGGTTCAAACCATTGTAGCCCACAGAGCTAGCTTTACCATTTATTTTATTTAGGGATAATGCAAGTAACCTACAGGACTGTATCCTGTAAGACATTAGCTTAAGCAGTTAGGATGAGGCTTGAGGCCTATGAACTTCGTCCGCCACACTTAAGTTATGGGGGAAGTTTATACACAACACCACCAGGCAACCACAGGAATATGAACCAACACAAGCTTTTGGATATTTAAAGTTTTTTGTTTTGCTTTTTTTTGTGTTTTGTTGTGCCTTTTTTTTTTTTTTTTTTTTTTTTTTTTGGACTAAATGGCGCACTGGAGAGAGGTGATGGATTGATGGCTCTAGTACCTAGAGTCACCTCTGTTCCTGTAGAACAGGAGAGCAGCAGGGCAAGCCAGCCAGCCCCCCCCCCCATGATTCCCCAAGATAAATCTCTGATAACACTGCTCTACAGACAAAATGCTTCTGAAATAAAAGTAGTCAAACTTTACTAATTCTGGGTCACTGAGAACGAAAATGATGCTTAAAATTGTTGATTGGCTCTAGTTTTCAAGATATGCTATTGGGTCAGTATATACGACCCTTGACTTGGGAATGGCGGAGGATAAGTGAGTTATAAAGGGAAGGGATCTCAATTTAAACCAGAAATGACTAAAATACATCTTTGACTGGATCTATGAATAAATCTATGACTGGGTTTGGACAGTACTTGCTTTTTAGGCAAAACAATGAATGATGCAATCTGAAGCTGGTATTGCGTCATACATGATATGAATTGTATCATGTCATTCCTAGAAGTCATGGATGATGCAATCATAACGAAGCTTACATCACTCTGCTGAACAAATTGCCCTATATCAGCTCTAGAAATCATACAGTGTCGTGCTCTCTTCTTTGTCAGTGTTTGATTTTGCAAAGGGACACATTTCTGTTTATCCAAAGTGAGCAGAGATGCCTCGTACTTGTGTGAACAGTGCAGATAACTTCTGCTATGTTTGTGGTGAAGTGACTTTTGCATCACAAAAGCGCAGTATAACCACTATGGTTAAGAAAGCCTATCACCTTTATTTTGGCTGCAAAATTGGAGATCAGGACAAGAGGTGGGCCCCACACATATGCTGCAACACTTGTGCAACAAATCTTCGCCAGTGGTTGAAGCATGAAAAGGAAATCTATGCCTTTTGCAGTGCCAATGATTTGGAGAGAGCCAACAGATCATACCAGCAATTGTTACTTCTGCATGGTGCCTCCAGTTGGGAAAGGTGTGTCAAAGAAGAAAAAGTGGACTGTGCATTATCCAAACATTCCATCAGCTATACGCCCAGTACCCCACGGAGAAGGACTGCCGGTTCCTGATGCACCAGAATCATTCTCACTTGAGTCAGACGAGGAAGAGGATGAAACTTCTGGTCCTGAACCATCAATGTCACGGGACCCACATTTTCTCCCATCCTCCTCCTCTGAACCACACCTCATAACACAAGGTGAACTGAATGACCTTGTCAGGGATTTGGAACTACCCAAGAGTAAGGCAGAGCTGTTGGGCTCCAGACTACAGCAGTGGAATCTCCTGGCAGGTGATGTTAGGGTTTCCATGTTCCGTGACCGTCAAAAGGATCTTGTCCCATTCTTCTTCATGGAAGGTGATCTTGTAGCCTGCAACAACATCGATGGTGTGATGGCAGCCCTCAACATCGTTCACGATCCAGATGAGTGGAGACTGTTCATTGATTCATCGAAGACGAGTCTTAAAGCTGTTTTACTGCATAATGGCAATGTTTTGCCATCAATTCCAGTTGGTCATGCAGTCCATATGAAGGAAACCTATGACAACATGAAACAACTTTTGAGGTGCAAAAACTATGACCAGCATCAGTGGCAGCTTTGTGGCGATTTGAAGGTTGTTGCTCTCTTGCTTGGTCTGCAGACTGGATACACAAAGTACTGCTGTTTTCTCTGCGAATGGGATAGTCGTGCAAGAGATTCCCACTACATCAAGAAAGATTGGCCACTCCGACAGTCATTGGAGCCTGGGAGGAAAAGTGTTCAGCATCCACCACTTGTTGAATCAAGGAAGATTTTTGTTACCACCCTTATACATCAAGCTGGGTCTGATGAAGAACTTTGTCAAGGCCATTGACAAAACACAAGCAGCTTTCAAATACCTCCGTGGAAAATTTCCAAGGTTAAGTGAAGCTAAGATAAAGGAAGGTGTCTTTGTTGGTCCTCAGATTTGTGAACTTCTTCGAGATGATGCATTTGACCATGCACTGCGTGGCAAGGAAAAGACGGCATGGAAAGCCTTCCAGTTAGTGGCAATAAATTTTCTCGGAAACAACAAGGCAGACAACTACAGGTTGTTGGTGGAAAACCTCCTCAAGGCATACAAACGCCTTGGTTGCAACATGTCACTAAAGATACATTTTTTGCACTCTCATCTAGATTTTTTTTCCACCGAACTGCGGAGCAGTGAGCGACGAGCACGGCGAGCGATTTCACCAGGACATTGCAACAATGGAGAAACACTATCAGGGCAAATGGAGCCCATCAATGCTTGCAGACTATTGCTGGACAGTGACAAGAGATGCTCCATTGAATGAATACAAGAGACAAGCCAAGAAGCGCCGAGTAGACACTGAATAGGACTAAACTATGTACAGAATAGTTTTTTGCCTTTTGTTTCATAATAAATTTTATTTATATAACCCTTTTGCTGATTTTTAAAGTGTTACATAAACAGGACAGGTGAAATATTATCATGTAAAGCAACCATAAACACATGAAAAGACCTAGGTTTACAATTTATGATTAAAACTCTACTATCTACACAATATACATAGACATAATATGTAAAAACTTAAATATCTTAGAAACAGTAGCCAATCAGTTGTTTTAATTGTCATATTTGAATTCAGCACATCAAAATACATAATAAATAGCACATTTTATCTCTGAAGCAGACGACTTCTCAAAAATTGTAGACCAGTGTAATTTTCATATGACTTTACATTGTGCCTCTTCCTATAACCTTGTAGTGGGTCTACCCACGTGTGACCTCTGTTTTCATGAAACTTTGTATCAAAGCCTCATATAGAAACCTTGTACTGATGAGCTTTGGTATATGAAAACTTCGTATCGAAGCCTCATGTAGAAACTTTGCATTGCCCTTGGTATAATGTTATAGCCCCTAAGGATAGAATAAGATAGAAGAAAAATGTCTCTTTGCTAAGAATAGACTAAGATTTCCCCCCACCCCTTAATCAGTTGCCCTGTTGAATGAATGAGGAAGGCGTGAAAGGCAAGCACCTCCAGACAGCTGCAACAGTTGGAAAGGGGATGGAAGCCAGACCCAAGGACAATAAAAATTGTCAGGTGGGCTCACGTACTTGTAAAATAATATAATTCTTGTGTTTTTATTTTAAGTACAAAATAAATATGTATAACGAATTTAAAAGTATGTAATTAGTAATTTGATATGTCGGGTGGTGCCTTTTTTTAATGTGTTCGCTCCCCCTGATGTTAGAACCTGGCTACGCCACTGGGAGGAAGAGGAGCAAAGTGGGAGCGAGGGTGCTGAGGCAGAGGAAGACACCCCGGAATCCCTAGATGCATGCAGCCAGGAGCTGTTCTCAAGCCAGGAGGAAGGTAGCCAGTCACGGCGGCCGGTGCTTGGGGAAGGACAAACACCAGAGGAGGTTCCTGCTAAGCGGCTTTTATTTTGGTAACGAAGTTATTCTGTGTGGGCTCTTGGGGCGAGGAGGGTTAGGGCTGCATGCATGCCTAGATGCAGAATAGGGTGTTGATGTGCTCTCTCACATCGCGGTAATCGGCCTCAGTGATCTCTTCAAAGGTCTCAGCCAGAACTTGGGCAATGCGCTTACGCAGTGACAAGAGCCACTGTGGTCCTTGTCCCAGTCAGGCTAACATGTCTGCGCCACTGTGCCGTGAGGGGCAGGGGGACCATTGCTTCACACAGGCAAGCTGCATATGGGCCAGGGCAGAAGCCGCATTGTAGTAGAAGACCTTCCCTTGCTTCCCAGGTCACCCTCAGCAGCGAGATATCTTCCAAGACAAACTCCTGTGGAAAATGTGAGGACCGTGTTCAGTATGGGGCCCCCTGCAGCTGTTGGCTTTCCCCAAGGCACAGAAACCTAGAGGACAGTATATCCATGAAACAATAAGTCCCCCTTGACCCTGTGCTTACTCACCATTCTGGGGCTCCCATGGGTTGTGTGCGCTCGCTTTGGGACGGGAAAATTATGCTATTGTGTAGACTGTGCTTGCCCTCCTTAAGTACGGGGGAATCATTGTTCTGTCTGGTGTTAACAATGCTGCCTCTAAGTGTTGTATTTTTCCTTTACAGATACAACCTTGAGATCTCAGCTGCCCATGTTATCACCGGCTGAGAGACTGCAAAGAATCAGGAAGAGGCCACATAGAAGCAAAGAAGACATGCTGCATGAAGTAATGCAGCAGTCACTTAATGAGAATCTAAAAGTGCAGGAGTGGAGGGAGAGTGAAAGGAGGATCCGCCAGCAGAATGCGCATCGCCAGCACAAAAGCGCGGAGCTCCGGCAGCAAAGCACGGATCAGCTGATAAGCATCATGGAGCGCCAAGTGGACTCGATCCAGGTGCTCGTAGCCATGCAGGCGGAGCACTACCGTGCCTGACCCCCCACAGTCCTTGTCCCAAAACTCTTTCCCTTGTACCCCCATGTCACCTCCAACCTACTTTCCCCAACATCCAGGTTCTTATCGCCACCAGCTGCCTCCAACACCTGTAGTTTCACCACCCAGCTCTGAAAACTCTGACCCTTAATCCCCATCACCATGCAGTATAGGCATCCTGAAGTGCAGCACTCATTGCACAGCACTCCAGACAGGAAGGCTGAGTATGATAACAGGACATACGCAAATCTGTGATTATACCGTTCCCTACCCCACCCCACCCCCTTGCCCTTTCTGTTTTCCAAGCAGTTGTTTCTTTTCAATAAATGGACTTTTTTGGCTTTGAAAACATTCTTTATTATTGCATAAAGTAAAAGATACCTTAGCACAGGAAAGCAACAGACACTGCAAGTCAGCGTAGCGCAAACAGATTCCTACTAACATTGGAACCACTGCACTTCACTCCCGTGCAGAGCACCAGACATTACTGGTGGCTTTCAGCCTCAAATTGCTCCTTCAAGACATCCCTAATCCTTGCAGCCCCACGCTGGGCCCCTCTAATAGCCCTGCTCTCTGGCTGTTCAAATTCAGCCTCCAGGTGTTGAACCTCTGAGGTCCATGCCTGAGTGAAGCCTTCACCCTTCCCTTCACAAATGTTATGGAGGGTACAGCATGCGGATATAACCGCGGGGATGCTGTTATCGGCCAGGTCCAGCTTCCCATACAGAGAGCACCAGTGGCCCTTTAAATGGCCAAAAGCACACTCCAGTCATTCTGCACCAGCTCAGCCTGTTGTTGAACTGCTCCTTGCTGCTGTCAAGGCTCCCTGTGTAGGGTTTCATGAGCCATGGCATTAAAGGGTAAGTGGGGTCTCCAAGGATCACAATGGGCATTTCGACTTCCCCTACAGTGATCTTCTGGTCTGGGAAAAAAGTCCCAGCTTGCAGCTTCCTGAACAGGCCAGTGTTCCGAAAGATGTGTGTGTCATGCACCTTTCCTGGCCAGCCTGCGTTAATGTCAATGAAACGCCCACGGTGATCCACAAGCACCTCAAGAACCATAGAGAAATACCCCTTTCGATTAACGTACTAGGAGGCTAGGTGGGCTGGTGCCAGAATTGGAATATGCGTCCCATATATCGCCCCTCCGCAGTTAGGGAAACCCATTTGTGCAAAGCCAGCCACAATGTCATGCACGTTACCCAGAGTCACAGTTGTTCTGAGCAGGATGCAATTAATGGCCCTGCAAACTTGCATCAACATGATTCCAACAGTAGACTTTCCCACTCCAAACTGGTTAGCGACCGATCAGTAGCTGTCTGGAGTTGCCAGCTTCTAGATTGCAATAGCCACCCACTTCTCCACTGCCAGGGCAGCTCTCAATCTCGTGTCCTTGCGCCGCAGGGTGGGGGCGAGCTCATCACACAGTCCCATGAAAAAGTGGCTTTTCTCATCCAAAAGTTCTGCAGCCGCTGCTCATCATCCTAGACTTGCATGACGATGTGATCCCACCAGTCAGTGCTTGTTTCCCGAGCCCAAAAGCAGCGTTCCATGGTGGTGAGCATGTCCGTAAATGCCACAAGCAATCTCGTGTCATATGTGTTACTTGAGTCAATAGCATTATCGGAGTCCTCACTGTCAGTTTGGATCTTAAGGAGTAACTCGACTGCCAAACGTGACGTGCTGGCGAGACTCATCAGCATAGTCCTCGGCAGTTTGGGCTCCATTCCCGCAGACTGAAAGGGAAGACAGAGCGCGCGGCACAAAAAATGTTGAAAGATGGCACCAAATGTGGATGGAAGCAGAGGGATTGCTGGGATGCGAACTGATGCATCACAGAGCCTTGGGACAGGACCCAGAATGTCCCGCACCCCCTGCACCCTTCCCACAAGCCACAGCGCCAGAATGAGAAGAGGTGCTCTGTGGGATAGCTGCCCATAATGCACCACTCCCAATGCCGCTGCAAGTGCCACAAATGTGGCCAGTGCACTTGCAGCTTTCAGTGTGGACAGACTGCAGCGCTTTCCCTACTGCGCTCTCCGAAGGCTGGTTTAACTCAAAGCACTCTACATCTGCAAGTGTAGCCATGCCCTATGCCTACCTAACCCCCAGTGTAGACAGTGCTAGGTTGATGGAAGGATTCCCTCCCATTGCTGTAGTGAGTGTCTACATTGAAGTCTTACGGTGGCGCAGTGCAGCTACAGCTGCACTGCTGTAAGTGTAGACATGCCTCAGGCATTGCAATCCTGATCAGAGCAACCTCTAGCCACTGGACAATCCTTCCTCCTCTTTGTAGCTTAAAGCAACAGAGAGTCCTGTGGCACCTTTATGACTAACTGATGTATTCCATTACATGCGTCTGACGAAGTGGGTATTCACCCACGAAAGCTTATGCTCCAGTACATCTGTTAGTCTTAAAGGTGCCACAGGACTCTGTTGCTTTTTACAGATCCAGACTAACACGGCTACCCCTCTGATACTTTGTAGCTTAAGTCCTTTTGCATGCTGTCAAGGTTCCTTCCCCACTCTGAACTCTGGGGTACAGATGTAGGGACCCGCATGAAAGACCCCCTAAGCTTATTTTTACCAGCTTAGGTTAAAAACTTGCCCAAGGCACAAATTCCACCTTGCCTCAAACAGTATGCTGCCACCACCAAGTGATTTAGACAAAGAAGCAGGGAAAGGACCACTTGGAGTCCTATTCCCTCAAAATATTCCCCCAAGCCCTGCACCCCCTTTCCTGGGGAAGGCTTGAGAATAATATCCTCACCAATTGGTACAGGTGAACACAGACCCAAACCCTTGGACCTTAAGAACAATGAAAAATCAATTGGATTCTTAAAAGAAGAATTTTAATTAAAGAAAAGGTAAAAGAATCACCTCTGTTAAATCAGGATAAGTACTTTACAGAATAACAAAAGATTCAAAAACACAAAGGATTTCCCCTCTAGGCAAAACTTGAAAGTTACAAAAACAGGGATAAACCTCCCTCTTAGCACAGCGAAAATTCACAAACTAAAACAAAAGATAACCTAATACATCTTCTCCCCTTATTGGTCCTTTTGGTCAGATGCCACCCAGGTTATTTGAGCTTCTTAACCCTTTACAGGTAAAAGAAAAATTAACCTTTTACAGGGTAAAAAGGGATTTTATGCTACCCTTAGCTATATGTTTATGACACATGCCATAGCTTTACTGCTGTGTCCCAGAAACTAGTCAGTCACCTCATCTTAGGTACCTTATTTTAAAAATAACGTTGCTAAGTTTTGACTTAAACTGTGACTAGATTAAAACATTAAAGCACATCATGCCTTGCCTTTTCCTCTGCTTTCACTACCACAATACATTTAGTGATCCATGGGATTGTACTTCTTACCATTTCTCTCTTGGTTTGTCATTTAATCTTTTTTAATCATGATTCATACATTACAAGATATTAATCAATATTTATGTATATCTTGTGTGTGTCCTTATAAGGAAAGAGAAGAATGTTGCCTGCAACAGTTCTGAATCATTCTGCAGGCAAATGATTTGTAAAATTGTCATATTCATTTTCAGTCATTTGGAATCCTGGTACAAAGGAAATATTTGATTAATTTCATTTGATCTAGGCATTCATTTCATCCACTACATACAGAATCATTTATTTTATGCTTACCAGTAAGCCATAGATAATTAAAGCCATAGTTTAGCGTTTTGCCTGAGCAACAGAAGCTTTTACATTCAGTGTCTGCCAGCTTTTCTCTTAGGATGACAATGATGTGTCACTAAAGGGACCTATACTACAGTTTTGAGGGCTATATAGTACCTGGATAGATCTATTTTATGATTTAGACTCCAACTAAAATGTTTTCTATCTTGGATACCTAGCATTATCAGCTCAACAATATACTGAATATACTAGTCATTTTCTGGATTCAGAACAAAACTGCCAATGGGCATAATGAGCATCTTCCAACCTGTTCATTTCATATACATAGCATATACAGCATGAACTTATTTGTGGATTTAAGTCACTCGAGCTTTTTCCTCCTCTACAGCAGCTGTTAAAAATTGCATTTGTTTCAGTTCTGACACTACAGTCACAGAGCATCTGAGGTAAGTATTAAATGCATGTAATATTCTCTTCTAGTACTGAGTCCGCAAACTGCTCTGTTTTATCTTGTGACTGTCGAGAGAAAACATGTAAGTTGGGGTTTTGAAGCTGTGATAAGCATATTTTGGTTTTGCCCTATGTACTGGCGGTGATACACCCACACAGATTGGCTCATTACCTTACTCATGACTAATTCTTTTTTTGCAGGAAAAAAATGACACAACATAACAAATTAGTCAACTAGAGCTGTAACTGAAAGAAAGTGTAGCACATTAAAGACTTATTTTCAATGCCCAGATAAAGCTGCTTGATTCTAACTACTAGCATATGACAAAGTTGGCAAATATTCTGTGCTGTCGTAGAAGCATAAACCACTCACAGGCCTTTGATGCCTTATTTGTCAGAGCAAGTTGTAAAAAATATTGTCTGTTTCAGACAAAGTAGAACAGTGTGAAACTTGATGGGTTTGTTCATGTGGGTTTGCAACCCCAAATGTTTACTTAGTGAATCCACAAATAGAGTAAAATGCAAGTGATAAAACAATTTTGCCTGACTTCCACATAACTAATTGTGGATATGGTTTAAACTCAGGTTCACAAACATTTCAGCAAAGCTGGTCCAAGCTTCAGGTTTCATTATGAAAGTTTTGCACAGGTCAAGTGAAAAGTGCCTTGTATCAAACAAAATTATTGAGACAAATGCCTGTTGTTCTTTCCAAAACTTAAAGCTCTTAGGGCTAAATTATAGCTGGTTCTGAATGGAGCCCTAGAGTGGAGAATGGTTTCAGGGATCCTCTTTCCATCCTTTCCCTCTGTATACAAGGCAGTCAAATTGACTGAAGGCAATGGAGAATGGATCTGGACTGCAGCCAGCATTGCTGCCAGTATGCAGTGTCCCTAAGAAGGGGGTTTTCTTTGGAGAGTGTGACCCAGATCATTACTCAGGGCAAGCTGCACCTTTTTAACAATAAACAAGGACTACCCATCACCCCAGAAGGCATTATGCCTCATGCCTCCACACTGCTTGAGCATTAGGGGTCGCTCAAATGTTCTACTCTCATGGCCATGAGAATATTTATGGTACACTTTCAACATCCTAATATATATTTAGCAAAGTGAAATGTACATGCCACTTTTTTAATATGGGAAATTTGCATAATTTGTTCAATTATTACTGAATTTTGGGGCTGTACACAACATTTGATCAGAAAACAGTGCCTAGCTTCAGTATCCTCCTTTCCCACTTCCAACACAATGAGGTAAGAATGAAAATGCTTCTACAGTGCTCTCCAAGAAACAGAGATTTAGAACCAAAGGTTTTTACAAGAACCCTCCTACACCTGAAACAAAATAAAACATACAATTTGTGACAAATGCTGTAGAAATAATACAGTATTGGAATTAAATGAATCATACAGTTTGTTCATGATTTAAAACTCTAGTAAGCAATTTTGACTGATAGCCCAAATCACACCCACATACCTCCGCTGAGTTACATTTTTTGAACTAGAAAAGACTATGATTGAAAGAGCAGATTTTTTTCCAACTGCAAAAAGTTGGCTTGGGGCCAAATTCATCTCTACTGAAGTCAATGGAGTTACACCACTGAATTAAGTGGTCCTTTCTGGACCAAATTCTAAGTTATACTAATGTAAGTAAGGCCCTGTCTACACTTATGGGTAAATCGGTACTGCTGCGATCGATGCAGCAAGTGTTGAGTTAGAAGGTCTGGTGAAGGCCTGCTAAGTCAATGGCAGAGCGCTCTCCCATTGACTCCGGTACTCCAGCTCCCCGAGAAGACTAAGGTAAGTCATTGGGAGAGCGTCTCCTGTAGACACATTGCGGTGTTGACACTACGATAAGTCAACCTAAGCTATGTTGACTTCAGTTACGTTATTCACATAATTGGAATAGCGTAATTTAGGTTGACTTATCATGGTAGTATAGACAAGGCCTAAGAAGTGAATTTGCCCCACCATTTTCAGTAATAATACTTCCTTAAACTAAAATATTTCTGATTCATTCTCTCTCTCTCTCGCTAGATAAAAACAAACACATACTTCTCAAACTGATCTGTCTCTGCCCCATAGAGCTAAGGTCAAGAGAGATGGAAACTTATTTCCCCCCCTTCATTCTAAGTTCAGTTCAATTCTTGTGCAAGGCTGTTTCCAAAAATCCACTCTTGGACCCATATATCCACAAATGAGACAATCATACCCCCTTTCTCTTCCCCCTCTCACCCCACACATTTACTTTATCTCATTCTGTTTCTTCACCAGTAAGTTGCATACTTTCTCCATGCAGCAGAATTGTATATAATAAAAGAATAGCTGAACCTGGAAAACGGATTTTATAAAAATGGCATCTTTCTCTCAACAGAACTTTAACTTTTGTATATTTGGAGTCTTAACCACTTACTGTGGTGACTTTTCTTTTTTACTTTTGTTAGTCCTGCAGAGTCAAATACAGCTAAAACTGAGCTAGCTGGCTTCTAGGCTTTGTACATGGTCCATAGAATTATTAACTAAGGCTTTTGTTTAACTACAATTTGTTATTAAGTTAACTTAGTAATGCCGGTGCAAACCTTTGTGTGGTCACACTTATGTAGGTTTACCACTGCCTTATATTGATTAGGCTTAATTTAAAAAAAAAAAAGTTGGTCAAACCAATGTTCCAATTACAAAATCTGGTGATGAATGATGAATCAGGAAGAACACACTGCTTGCCTGTCAGTGCTATGGAAGAATGGGCAGCAGGGGTAGTCAGAACCACTACCTTTTTTTGCTTGTGAGCAATGCTTGTTGGTTATGGACATCAATGAGAGAAGATACTCATGAATTCTGTTATGCCATTTTTAAGGAGGCACTTTTGAGAGGATTGCCACTCTTCAATAGTTCATGAATCATTGATTCCATATGGACACCTAGATCAAGTCCTTGTTTGCCCACTGGAACCAGTTTACTTTTGCATTCTGGAATGTCATTTGCCTCTCCAGCAAGTAGGTACCTTGCCAGGGCAGTATTACTTTTGACTAACTGAAGTATTCATGAGAATGTCTTAGTTCTATTGAACTCTGAAATGACTACTCTATGCTTATCTTTTCAAGCTTGTAGATTCAATTTTCCCCTTGAGGGAGTTATAGCCAGCAGTATTTTTGCCTTTCCAGAAACTATTTACTCATGCCACAGGTGGATTATGTTCATTTCCTGTGGATTCCCTACCACATTTTTCTCAGAGTATGAGGTCAGACATGTCTCTAGCCCACTCGGCCCAGGAAAATCTAGTAGTGTCTTAAAATCCTTCTGCACTTGATATAGCTTGTTCTATGGCACATTAGGCCTGCTTCTTCTTGCTGGAAGCTGGTGTGAGGGTTAAGGTCTGCTAGGCTTGTCTATAAGTATTTGTTTGTTTTAAAGATTAGCACCTTTACACCTGCATCTGACCCAACATGCACCCACTCCATCTCCCCGTTGCTATACTATCACACAATAACCATGTCACACTCCCAAATGATCAAAGCCTGTTACAAAATCTTCCTTTTGTACAGGCAGAGACTTAAGCTGCTCCAGTTTGGTGTCCAGATAGTTCATTCATACTAGGTTGCAGAATAAAAAGGAGCCTGAAGATTTCAGTCAGAAAATGAAATTTGTTGCTGTCTTCTCCATATGTGAAAAAATGTACCGTATCTAATCATAGAGTTTCTGGTAGGGCTACTTTTCTATTCATGAAGTTTCACTTTCTGTTGAATTACTGTTGACTTACTCTGTGGCAAGGTAGTCTGGTAACAAAATGGGGATATGCATGCCATCTATCTCCTCACTTCAATTTGGGAACTCCTTTGCTGCAAAACCATCCACTATGTCCTGCACATTACCAGAGTCATAGTCCTTCATAGCAGGAGGCAATTCATGGCCCTGCACACGAACATCACAACAGCCCCCATGGTGGATTTCCCAGCTCCAAATTGATTACTGACTGATCGGTAGCATTCAGGAGTTGCAAGTTTCCACAATGGAATCGCCATTTGCTTCTCCATAGTCAGCGCGGCTCTCATTTTGGTGTTGCTGCACTGGAAGGCTGGGGCGAGCACTGCACCCAGATCCAGGAATGTGGCCTTATGCATCCAAAAGTTCTGCAGCCACTGTTCATCATCCCAAACCTGCATGACAATGAGATTCCACCAATCAGTACTTGTTTCTCAGGCCCAGAACTGGCGTTCCACCATCTAAAGCTGCTTGGTGAACACTGCCAACGACCCTGAATTGTTTCTTTCTATGTCCCACAGCAATTTAGCCTCCAAGGAATTGTCATGTTCCCCACAGCTCCTCTTGTGGCTCTGCAAATACTGCAGGATCAGGCAGCCCATGCTTGCAACACTCATAATAATGCAGAGTTGTGCAAGATCCATGCTTCCATCACAGATGGTGGACAGCAAGTTGCACAGTGGGATAGCTACCCACGGTACACTACTCTCTGCATTGATACAAACGCTCCTAATGAGGACATGCACCACCGACTAAAGGGAGCGTAGTGTGGACACCCACACGCAATGTAATAACTGCAATGGCTGAACACCGACCTAAGCATAGATATGGCCCAGCTTTGTAATGAATTAAACTAAACAGGAACTCTTGTTGCAAAATAGTAGTGTCCACACCTGGTGTTATTCAGGAACAGTGATTGCTCTTTAAATTTACAACCTACCTTAATCCACAGCAACTTTCAAGGACTTGTCCACCTTTGAAATATCACAGTGGCACAGCTGCACCGCAGTGGCACTTCAGTGTAGATACTACACATGTCAACAGGAGTGATTCTCCTGTCAGTGTACGTAATCCACCTCCCTGAGGGATCAGCTCTTGACCATTTTATAGAAGTTCCATACAGGCATTGATAGACCAGTGGTTTGCTCCAGTATGGCAAATCTTCTGTTCCTATGTGAAAAACCTCTTTAGCCTCTGTGTCCTACATCACTAAACTGTTGCTCTGCTGTTTAAACTTCAGCCTGATGTTTTGTTTGTTTGGTTTTTTTAAAATAATTCTCTCAGGAGAGCTGTACAGCATTTTGTGATGGGAAAACAGAACAGCATTTTCTGTTTTGACCAGGCAGTGCTTGAATTTGACATGAATATCAATGTTCACCTACACCAACCAGCCCCTACCCACGGGGGGGTTAGCGGGAAGGGGAAGGAAGGTGAGGGGTGCGGGGGAAGGGGAGACAAAACAAAAACCTGTTATGAAGAGTTCTGCTACTTAAAGGCTAAATTCTGGTGCTCTTACTCACACTGAGTAGTTCATTACTCTACAATTAGATCATGACTTTCAAGACATGACTAATCACAGATTACCATACTACTTCAATGTGAACGAGGGTGTCCAGATCTGACCCTAAAAGTGCCAATGTGGAATACAAGTGCATGTAGATACAATTCAAGACCTGTTTCTGTGAGGTTAAAAAAAATAGCTGTGAGGTTAAAGGATCCTGTGTCCTGCAAAACCTGAATGTGAAGCACTAAGATTTTCCATTGCAGCTTGTGTTATGATGCAGAAGATAGTTAATTTGTTTTGAAATGAAATATGCTTTCATGCAGTATCTGTTGATCCGTTTTGACTATCCTTATTCTTGCTGAGTAGTAACTTATTTCATGAGTAGACCCATTGATTTCAGATCTGGCTGTTAATCCCGGATCTAAGGAGAAAACTGTCTAGATATTTGTTCTGATTTGGCTTTGAATTATGACAAGGATGCACGAAGAATGATAACTGATATGTTTTCACAAAGAAGAAGTGATGCCATGTCAGGGTGTTTGGTTTTGCTCCTCTTCCACTAACTGTGAGTCATAGGGATATATTTAGACATTTGAACTCAGAAAACTTTCTTTTTCAACATACCGGAGGAAGTGTTGGTGCTTTAGAATGCTGGACATGTGCCCACAATGAAGGACACAACAAATTGAGCAGAAACAACTTATTTTCATGTAACCATGGTTTCATCAGAGTACTTCTTTTGTTAGCACATCATTTTAAAGGGGGGGGGGGGAAAGCCTTTCTTTATGATAACAAGATAGATTTGAATCCAACATGACAGAATGTTGAAGGAAGACTTAATATAAATACCATAATATACTCCCTTATTTCCAAGAGATTTTTGAATTGCTGAAAAATCAACAATTGAAAGTATTAATTGGCTAACTGGGTTATTATATTTGTTGGTATAAAACTGAAATTATAAAGAGTGACCCATTGTGAAATGCTAAAGTAACATGACGTACTGATATTTATCTAGTATAACTCATTAGCTATTAAATTCTTAAGATTGATATCACCTTGAGGTTATTTGACCTAATGAGTATTTGTGGATGAATTTGATGACTCCACAATACCTAGACTCTGAAAAGACACTAAGTAAATATGACTACATAAATATAGTTTCCCAGATATTTCTCTCTGACAGCATGACGTGCTTGAAATTTTATACAAAACATGGAGAATTACAGTTCCTAAGACCCAGAGCTGGCTAACTGCTTTAGATATGTTAATTATGAGTATTGAGGTGACAGAGAATAAAAGATACAAACCAGTGGGGGAAACTTGTCAGAAACCAAATAAATGTGGATGAATTCCAAACTCTTTCCAGAAGGCAGCTTTAGTGGAAGAGAAATTTTTCATGAGCATATCAAATACTGAATGCTAGAGAACTAGCATTAGTACAATATTAAGGCTCAAGATCAAGCACTCCAAAGTTTGTCTTTACATTACGAATTTCCAAAGATACCATATTTACTATTGTACATTTTAGATGTTTTATGGTATACTTAAAATAATACTTTATTGTATTGCTATTATCAACCAAAATAAGGAATAGAAATATGAATGTGTGTAATGGGGTCAAATCAATAGTGTTGGATCAGTTTGATCTGCTGTAATGTCTTGACTTCTGAATTCTCAATCTCACAATCATAATGCTGCATTAGTACTAGTTTAGGGAAATTTTGTTGCATTTTTTCCTAATCTGGGGTTGCTAGTTTACAGCTCTGCAGACTTTTAAATATTTTGTCTCTGTAGCTATATACTTGACACAGGTTATACACTCTGCTGACTTTGGGCAGCAGTGGTGCCAGTACTTTAACTTCATGTATTTCATTTCTATATTTATTTGATCTGCTTTCCATATAGTGGCCCAAATTCTGCTCCCAGTTACAGAGGAACAATCCTACACTACAGAGTTGCATTGAAATCAGAAGGTAACCCAGTATTTTAGTTTTGTTCTTAGTCAACAATGCAATCCTCCCACAAACAACTATCATCCTCAGACACTAAGGGTCAGATCCTCAGCTGCTGTATAGTGTCATAGTGTCGTTCAATTATGACATCAAACAGGTGTGTTTCTATTGAGGTCCTGCAGGGATCAATTCTTGGCCCTACACCATTTAATATTTTGATCAGTAACACTGGTCTACAATTTTTGTGAAGTCGTCTGCTTCAGAGATAAAATGTGCTATTTATTATGTATTTTGATGTGCTGAATTCAAATATGACAATTAAAACAACTGATTGGCTACTGTTTCTAAGATATTTAGTTTTTACATTTTATGTCTATGTATATTGTGTAGATAGTAGAGTTTTAATCATAAATTGTAAACCTAGGTCTTTTCATGTGTTTATGGTTGCTTTACATGATAATATTTCACCTGTCCTGTTTATGTAACACTTTAAAAATCAGCAAAAGGGTTATATAAATAAAATTTATTATGAAACAAAAGGCAAAAAACTATTATATACATAGTTCAGTCCTATTCAGTGTCTACTCGGCGCTTCTTGGCTTGTCTCTTGTATTCATTCAATGGAGCATCTCTTGTCACTGTCCAGCAATAGTCTGCAAGCACTGATGGGCTCCATTTGCCCTGATAGCGTTTCTCCATTGTTGCAATGTCCTGGTGAAATCGCTCGCCGTGCTTGTCGCTCACTGCTCCGCAGTTCGGTGGAAAAAAATCTAGATGAGAGTGCAAAAAATGTATCTTTAGTGACATGTTGCAACCAAGGCTTTTGTATGCCTTGAGGAGGTTTTCCACCAACAACCTGTAGATGTCTGCCTTGTTGTTTCCGAGAAAATTTACTGCCACTAACTGGAAGGCTTTCCATGCCGTCTTTTCCTTGCCACGCAGTGCATGGTCAAATGCATCATCTTGAAGAAGTTCACGAATCTGAGGACCAACAAAGACACCTTCCTTTATCTTAGTTTCACTTAACCTTGGAAATTTTCCACGGAGGTACTTGAAAGCTTCTTGTGTTTTGTCAATGGCCTTGACAAAGTTCTTCATCAGACCCAGCTTGATGTGTAAGGGTGGTAACAAAATCTTCCTTGATTCAACAAGTGGTGGATGCTGAACACTTTTCCTCCCAGGCTCCAATGACTGTCGGAGTGGCCAATCTTTCTTGATGTAGTGGGAATCTCTTGCACGACTATCCCATTCACAGAGAAAACAGCAGTACTTTGTGTATCCAGTCTGCAGACCAAGCAAGAGAGCAACAACCTTCAAATTGTCACAAAGCTGCCACTGATGTTGGTCATAGTTTTTGCACCTCAAAAGTTGTTTCATGTTGTCATAGCTTTCCTTCATATGGACTGCATGACCAACTGGAATTGATGGCAAAACATTGCCATTATGCAGTAAAACAGCTTTAAGACTCGTCTTCGATGAATCAATGAACAGTCTCCACTCATCTGGATCGTGAACGATGTTGAGGGCTGCCATCACACCATCGATGTTGTTGCAGGCTACAAGATCACCTTCCATGAAGAAGAATGGGACAAGATCCTTTTGACGGTCACGGAACATGGAAACCCTAACATCACCTGCCAGGAGATTCCACTGCTGTAGTCTGGAGCCCAACAGCTCTGCCTTACTCTTGGGTAGTTCCAAATCCTTGACAAGGTCATTCCGTTCACCTTGTGTTATGAGGTGTGGTTCAGAGGAGGAGGATGGGAGAAAATGTGGGTCCTGTGACATTGATGGTTCAGGACCAGAAGTTTCATCCTCTTCCTCTTCCTCGTCTGACTCAAGTGAGAATGATTCTGGTGCATCAGGAACCGGCAGTCCTTCTCCGTGGGGTACTGGGCGTATAGCTGATGGAATGTTTGGATAATGCACAGTCCACTTTTTCTTCTTTGACACACCTTTCCCAACTGGAGGCACCATGCAGAAGTAACAATTGCTGGTATGATCTGTTGGCTCTCTCCAAACCATTGGCACTGCAAAAGGCATAGATTTCCTTTTCCTGTTCAACCACTGGCGAAGATTTGTTGCACAAGTGTTGCAGCATATGTGTGGGGCCCACCTCTTGTCCTGATCTCCAATTTTGCAGCCAAAATAAAGGTGATAGGCTTTCTTAACCATAGTGGTTATACTGTGCTTTTGTGATGCAAAAGTCACTTCACCACAAACATAGCAGAAGTGATCTGCACTGTTCACACAAGTACGAGGCATCTCTGCTCACTTTGGCTAAACAGAAATGTGTCCCTTTGCAAAATCAAACACTGACAAAGAAGAGAGCACGACACTGTATGATTTCTAGAGCTGATATAGGGCAATTTGTTCAGCAGAGTGATGTAAGCTTCGTTATGATTGCATCATCCATGACTTCTAGGAATAATATGATGCAATTCATATCATGTATGACGCAATACCAGCTTCAGATTGCATCATTCATTGTTTTGCCTAAAAAGCAAGTATTGTCCAAACCCACACATAGATTTATTCATAGATCCAGTCAAAGATGTATTTTAGTCATTTCTGGTTTAAATTGAGATCCCTTCCCTTTATAACTCACTTATCCTCCGCCATTCCCAAGTCAAGGGTCGTATATACTGACCCAATAGCATATCTTAAAAACTAGAGCCAATCAACAATTTTAAGCATCATTTTCATTCTCAGTGACCCAGAATTAGTAAAGTTTGACTACATTTATTTCAGAAGCATTTTGGCTGTAGAGCAGTGTAACCTGGAAGAAAACACAATCATTACTGATTACGTTTGCAGATACCACAAAAATTGGGGGGAGCAGTAAATAATGAAGAGGACAGATCACTGATACTGAGCTTAAGCAAGTAATATGCATTTTAATATGGGCAAATGAAAACAAAACAAAATCTAGGCCACATTTATAGGATGGGGGACTATCTTGGTAAGCAGTGACTGAAAAATACTTGGTAGTCATGGTGGCTATTCAGCAGTGCAATGATGTGGCCAAAGGGGCTAATGCTATCTTTTGGTATTTGGCAGTTGCTACTGGAATGCTGTGTCCATAATTCAAGAAGAATGTTGATAAATTGAAAAGGGTTCAGAGAAGAGCCATGAGAACGATTAAAAGATTGGAAAACATGGCTTAGAGTAATTGGGTCTAACAGAGAAAGTTAAGTGGTGACTTGTGTAAGTTAAGTGTGTAAGTACCTATGTGGGGAACAAATATTTGCTAATGGGCTCTCCAGTCTAGCAGACAAAGTTATAAAAAGAAAAAAAATCAGTGGCCGGAAGTTGAGGCAAGACAACTTCAGACTAGAAATAAGGTGTAATTTTTTAATAGTGAAGATAATTTCCAAGGGTTGCAGTGGATTCTCCATCACTGGTAATTTTAAAATCAAGATTGGATGTTGTTTCTGGGAAATATGTTCTAGTTCAAACAAGAATTAATTCAGGGATCTTCTTCTATAGCCTGTTATGCAGGAGTTCAGACCAGATGACCAGAGTGGCCCCCTCTGGTCACAGAATCTATGAATTTATTAAGGCAATTGAACTATGACAATTTACCCCAGCTGAGGATTTGTGCCAACTGGCAAAATCCTATGCCTGCCTCATCAGCTACACAGGGATAGTGGCTTATTAATATTGTCAACTGATCAGAAACATGTATTTTGATATGATAGTCAATCTTACAGAACATATGAAAACTGATGTTTGTTCTATTTGACATGACAAATATAAAACGAAAACCCTTAAATATAAGCTCCTAAATTTGGATTTTTTCACTTGCTATCTATAAGAATAGAACTAGAGATGTCCTCAACACAGACCTTTACAAAATTTGCATGTGAAGCTGAGACATCTAAGCATAAGTACTTACCACAGTAAATATCTAGCATGCTGTCCTGAAATTTAATCCTGCAACTTTTTTTTAACTTAATTGGGAATATGGACCATACTGCTATAGTAAGATATACTAAAATAAATATGCTCATTTGAAATAATCCATCCTGAGGGACTATTATTTAGGGGGATTGTTAAAAGGGTATAGAGCAGAAATCAGGAACTATATTAAGGAAAGGCGCCAAAGCTAATCAATTTCTATATCAAAATCAACAAACAGATGTGCTAGTTTTCCCCAAGCATAAGAACAGCCACATCACAAGTGAGTGCAGGGGGCTGTAGGAAGCTATGGGGTTAGATACTTTTTAGGACTAGCCTATGCAGGGGGAAGGGATAGCTCAGTGGTTTGAGCATTGGCCTGCTTAAACCCAGGGTTGTTAGTTCAATCCTTGAGGGGGCCATTTAGGGATCTGGGGCAAAAATCTGTTGGGGGATTAATCCTGCTTTGAGCAGGGGGTTGGACTAGATGATCTCCTGAAGTCCCTTCCAACCCTGATATTCTATGATTCCTTATATGCCAATATTTAGACTTGACTAGGAGGGAGAAATTATTTAATCTTACACTATTGCTTCTTGTGCCGCACTTTTTTGTGGACTAATAGGAGTTAGGTCTCTAGGATGATCAAACCAGCATATTTCACCAACAGTACATCAATAAAAAACAAACAAGGTAAGTAACAGTTCATCCTGGTATGCAATGCCTGTATGAAAGGTATGGCAGCAACCATCCAACTAATCTGATTATTCAAAAATTGTCTCATCCCTGGAAGGGTATCTGCAGGGAGCCAGGCTGCAGAGACAAAGAGATGATTTAAATGAGTCTCAGAATGACTGGTTTGTTGCAATAATGTGTCTCTTGATTTCAGTAATTGGCCATCCTTTGAATCATGGAGGTGATGTTTAAGAATGCATAGTTGCTTTACCTTTTGGCTGGATTAGCTGCTGCAGAATTTACTATTTGGATGGGGAAGACAGGCCAAATGTTTAACTATTTCCCATGCTATTTTTCAGTTTCTTCCAGATTCTTCTGAGTCCCCTATTGATTTATAGGAGGTTGCTGTCAATAAATCTTGATTTCTCCTCCATTCCTCCTTCAGATTTTCAGAACAAATCTCTCAGTTGGCTTTCCATCACTAATCTTATCTCTGACACTAGCTGCTCTTTTTCTCACACAAAACATTAAAAGAAGAGGAAAAAACAAATGAAGTGACCTGCCTCTTGGAAAATATTCTCCCACAAGCAACGTTATTTTTCTCCTTGTTCTCTCCACCCTCCCCTTGTAGTCATCAGGGCTGGATAAAGCATAGGCATCATAAGCCCATGTTCCAGGTCCTGGAGTCTTGTGATTGCATCAGAATTTGAATTTACTTTCTTTTAATATGTCTAGCTGTTATGGTTGCAAAGAAAAGCTTGAAAATGTGACAGTAGCCTCTCGTGGCTTGGGTTGCCTCGCTGGCCAGCCCACTGCAATTACTCCTTCATTTGGGCCCCCTTTAAGAACTCACTAAGTCTCCAGTGACCTTCTAAACTCAAACTTTAATATACTTTTTACCAGTTCTCCTCAGGCTGGCAACAGAGTCTGTCAAAAATAGAATTCAAAAGTCCAAAACAAACAACATTTTTCAGATCACCTTCCTTTCCTTAACTCCAACTCACAGGGGTTATCTGGCCAGAGCTCTGCAGGAGCCATACTTGCTCCTCCTAGCTGAGAGGCAGGAGGGGCCCTCCTGTGTCTGAGGTTGGGGGGGGGGAGGGTGCTGCCACTTCAGGTGAGAGACATGGCCCCCGCTGTTGCCCCTGCCTCTGTGGGAGGGTTGGGGCTCCCTGCCACTGCTGATCTAAGCAAGGAGTGGGGGCACAGAGGCAGAACCCTGGGGGTCCCTTGCTTTAGCATGTGTTGGGCCCTGGATTCCCTTAATGCAACCTTGGTCATCCATTGTTATTAGAGGTGGCTGAAACACAGGATTTCCGTTTCACAGGAAATTTCAACACTATTAAATCTGGTTTCATTCCAATTCAGACCAAACCAATTTTTTCAAAATTTTCCCATGAACCTCAAATTCTATGATATTTTTATTTTGGAAAAACCAACATGTTGATTTTAAATGAAATATATTCCCCGGGACTTCAGCAGCTGCTGACTGCCATTGATATGGTTCCCCAGCATCCTGGGGTGCAAGCTGACCTAGGAATCTGGAAGCACTGGGGTCCCCGGCCCTGGGGCAGTTCATACGGTGGGGCTGTCTTACAGTGATAGACCTGGAAGCCCAGGCTCCCTAGCAGCCTGCCAGGCAACCTGGAAGGGTTCTATTGAAACCCCTGTCTGTGATTCAACAAAAGTTTATTGAACCCAAGATGTTTCTTAAAAAACATGGTATTTTCTAATGAAACTGTTTTGTCAGAGAATTTGTGACCAGTTGTAGAAGTCATTTTCTTTGTTATCCATCTAATTTTGATTGTGAGCTCTTTTGGGCAAGGGACTGTATATTCCTACATGTATTTTAAGCAATTTGCATTCCTCTGATGCTAGATAAATAATTACATGGCTTCATGACAGGTTTCAGAGTAGCAGCCGTGTTAGTCTGTATCCGCAAAAAGAACAGGAGTACTTGTGGCACCTTAGAGACTAACAAATTTATTAGAGCATAAGCTTTCGTGGGCTACAGCCCACTTCTTCGGATGCAGTTTCTCATATTTGTGTTGACAACTTGCAAATATATTTCTTGGCATATGACCTCTCCCCCTTTGTTGAAACTTGTATCTCTGGCTGGCCAGTCCAGCATCTATTCCTGGACTTTTTGTAATGAATACCAAACTCATCGTTCTTCTTCATCTCTTTTTGCCTCCTCTTTTAATTTTGGCCATTTCACCATCCTCCCTAGCATGATGTAATTGTGAGCTGCTCTCTTACATGATCTTGCCTTGCCCTGCCCTCTCCTCCTCCATGTCCCTTCTGAAATGATTTGTCTTTAGAATTTTAGAAGACAAGAGTCAAGGTTACTGTGACAGAGTGCTGGGCAACAATGTGTTACTGTCCACAGTGAATCTAATAGACTTTAAGACCAGAAGGGACCATCATAATCATCTAGTGTGACCGTCTTGCACGTTACAAGTCACAGAACCTCACCCACCCACTCCTGCTGGTCAACAATGGCTGAGCCAGCGCTCTGGTCACAGCAGCTCAAATTCAGGGCCACCCAGAGGGGGGGAGCAAGTGGGGCAATTTGCCCCAGGCCCCGCAGGGGCCCCCACGAGAATATAGTATTCTATAGTATTGCAACTTTTTTTTATGGAAGGGGCCCCCAAAATTGCTTTGCCCCAGGTCCCCTGAATCCTCTGGGCAGCCCTGCTCCAATTAAACACTGCAGAACAGATCTTTTTAAGAAGAGCTGTGCCTAATGGGTGGGTGGAGGAGACCTGGAAAGCTAATTAAACCATTAGGCAGAGACTACAAAAAGGCAAAGGAAGGAAGTAAAAGGGGGGGGGGGGAAGAGATTTTGCTCTTTCCTGCTTGTCTCAGGAACTGAGGGCTCCCTCAGACTGTAGGAGTAGGGCTGTATATTGTACAAGGGTGGTAGAACCAATATTGTAAATAAACTGCACCAGGTGTTTTACCAGCATAAAGGTTTGTGGACTTGAGCAGAAGCAGGAGTCAGAGGGCCCTGCCACAGTTACGTATGGTCTTTTTGGTAGAGATGGGGGAGTCCTAGTGTGCTGCTGGTAAACCAGGTGCTAGCTCCTGCCAAGCCTGTAGGTGTCAGCTGAGCAGTGACAAATTCATAGCTGGAAACCCAGCTCACCTCTATGTTGCTATTGTTCAGGTGTTGGACTTGTAAGGATTGTTTGGACTCCATAAAATGCTTGTAAGTTGCTGCGTGCATTAATCTTGTAATGTCTATTCCATGCTACATGGTAAAATATGTTTGTTTTATAATTGTAAAAATACCTGCTCTGAACTTGTGAGCTCAGATGGGAAGAGTGGCTCCACCTGCCCAACCAGGAATATTATCAAATTTAAATGGGCCATTGAAGGACAAAAGCTTTTTCGATTACCCCATCCGCCTATGGAGAGGTGTGTGCAAGGGGTCTTATCCCCTCAATTTGAATGCTGGAAGAGAAAAATAAAAATACTTGACATGAAGATTTTTCCTCTCTTTGCTCTTACAAGGGCTGGAGCTAAGAAACAAGAAGCAGAGATCCCCTGGGTTGACCTGCGTTAAACCCTGAAAAGATAGTCAATGGTGACAAATTATTATATTGCTTTCACCTTTTGGAACCATAGACTGAACTCATTTGTGCATACAAGTTGCCTGTAAATAACTCTCTCATTTCATTTTCCTAGTTAATGAATCCTTAATTAGCTTACTATAGGATTGGCTATAAGCATTGCCTTTGTATGAGATCTAAGGTACAAATCAATTTGTACCTAAGTGACTGGTCTCTCAGGACTGGGGACAACCTCAATAATTAGTAATTTTTGGTGTAAGTGACCACTTATCACTAAGTCCAGCTTGCCTGGGTGGCAAGATACACTTCAGAGTCTAAGGGACTGTCTGTGACTCCATGGTAAGAGTGTTACAGTGATCCAAAGGAGTTCACATTTGTTATTGGGTTGGTGAAATCTAATTATAGAATGTACCACCAGTTTGGGGGAGCTGACATGCTTTTGGCACTCTGTCATGAACCTCCCCAGGCAGTATGACACCTAGAATTTCCACTGATGACAACTCTTGATCTGCCAGACTTTAGCAGAAGCCCTGGGATAGTGAAGGTGCCTGTCTTTGCCTCATTTCTTTAGGTGTGAAATATACACCCCTGCCAGGAGCGCCCCGAAATGCTGCCCCCCCCACAGAAGCGGCGGAAGGTCCCGCTGCTGAAATACCACCGTGGTCACCGCCCCCCAAATCGCCGACCCTGACCCCTTGCAGAGGGCCCTCCTCTGAGCTATAAAAGCCCTGCAAAGAGATGGGGTCAGAGGGCAGAACACTCATGCACTTTACACTCCAACTCTAAATAGGTTTGTATAGAGGCACATCTTGGAGCCAGGCTGAGTAGGCCAGTTAGAGGGCCAGTGGAAGAAGGGTGCAGACTGGGAGGCAGGCAGTGGAGCAGGTTTCATATCTTCATATATTTCCCCAGACAAAGCTTTTACTCATAAAATGTACCTTAAATGCACCATCACTTTGAAATAACATTAATACCACATAGTCTTCAGTCTCAGTTCTTAGCTTCCTTCTCCCTTCTGTGGTTAATTATTTAAAGTATTCAGCTTTTGTGTACAGTCAGTATGATATTTATTTTTACAAATAATGTGTGTTAAATTGGCAGACAAGCGGGGTTTTAAAATATGGACCATCTGTTTAGTGTTATTTTGTTAGCTGCTATCAAATTCATTTTTCTTACATTATAATAAACCCACTTTTTATACATATCTAGTACTTCATACAAAAGTAATAAAACTAAGGAGTGAAGGATTTTATTGTGTTTTACTGAGATGGGACAGAATGATGATTAACAAATGCTAGTAACTGTAATGTCAGAGTCAAGGTATCCAGATATTGAATCTCATCCAGAAAAGGGAATGCCAAACAATTTTAATGAATGATTCCTAAGGAAGGTTAAACAGGGCAAAATCTCATCCCATTGAAGTCAACAGGAGATTTGCCATTGATTTAAATGATCCCAGGATTTCACCCCTAGCTGATGCCACCTATAAACTCCATATTGCTTTATATCTTTATTTAAACAGAACCGGTTCCAGTAAGCTGGAAAATGGATGTAAGCAGAGTCAGGATGAGCTCTACCCTGACATCTGGTGGTGAATTATGGTGAGTGTGGAAAAGAACTCCAGGGGCTGATCTTGTTTGCATAGGCACACCCACCCGCCTGGCATGAGACAACAGCAACTGATAGTGGTTACTTTGGATGGGGTGGGATCCCCAGTTTCTCTGTTATTGGGGCAGGAGGAATAAAGTGTTGTTACCCTGATTATGTGAATCAAGGACAATGAAACAGTTTTATGACAGAGGATCTCACCATCACCTAAGTAGCACTCGCTAGACAAGGGACATGGGTTCCACAACCCAGTGAATTGAGAGAGGATGGGGACAGATATTTGTACCTGATGGTATGGGCCTCTTTTGAGGGCCTGAAACACCAATTGCTCCATCTCCACTGTTGTATGAGATCTGTTGAATGTCAGCGCTAACTTTGATTCCATTAGAAGTCTAGTTACAGGCTGCTGAGCTGAATTCACTTTGGGCTAATGGTGCACCAGCACTGGGGTTCTCCTACTATGAGCTGAAATTGCAAAAGAGCTAAAGTTACTAAGAGCTGAGATCACTGAGTGCTGTGTTAACTAGGGGGGGAGCCTGAAGCTATATTGCTAAGCGGCTGGTGGAGCAGTTTGCGGAGACGGCTGGAGGAGCAGCGAGCGGCGCGGAGCCTTGCGGGGATGGTTGGCGTGACCCAAGGAATGCCAAGCGGAGCTGTTTGCGGGGACGGCTGGAGCGGCTCACAGGTCGGTGAGCGGAGCGGAGCAGCTCGTAGAGCAGAGCAATTTGTGGGATGGCAGGAAGTGGACTGGCTCGTGGTGAAGACTGCGGCGGAACCCCATGGGGAGACGGCCGGTCGGCCTCAGATCACGTAAGGTGCCCCTTAACACCCTGCGTGCCTCCCCTTTTTACTCTGGGGCTGCACTGACCAGGGACAGAGACTTTGGGGGTGTTGGACTTTGGGGACTCTGGGTGATTTTTGGGTTCCTGGATTCAAGAACCAAAGGGAAATGACACGGCCCAATTTGCTGGGGTGGGTCTTTTGTTCATGGTTTGTGTTAGGAATCCTATCTGTGGTGTTTTTTCCAATTTAATGCTGATGTCGTTTACCTCATGTTATTAAACATTTTCTGCTACACTCAGACTCCATGCTTGCGAGAGGGGAAGTATTGCCTCTTAGAGGCGCCCAGGGGGTGGTATGTAATTGTCCCAGGTCACTGGGTGGGGGCTCGAGCCGGTTTTGCATTGCGTTATTGAAACGGAACCCCTAGATACAGAACCCGGCCCTTGTTGCTACCAACTTAGATGGGCAGAAGGGTTACATTTACATGTTTTTACTTTTTAATTTGTTATTAAGCTAAGTATCTTATAACCATTTAGATGGCAAATATTTTATTTAAAATATCTTTAAACCAGAGCGCTGGGAGGGAGAGCAAGTGGAGCACTAGGCAGGGTTGCCAGGTGTCCAGTGTCTAGTTTACGCAGCTCCCTGCCTAGCAGGCTGGCTTTTATGGATCCAATTCTCAGGTGCCTCTCTAGCTCCCCTCTCATTGTATAGGGAGGCCAAGTGCCTAACCCTGGGTTTGTGACTTCTACTGTGAGTATGTCTATACTGCAGCTGGGAGTGTGCCTCCCAGCGCGAGTAGACAGCCTTGTGCCAGCTTGGCTCGAGCTAGTGTGCTAGAAATAATAGTGTGGGGCCCTGGCAGACACTTGAGCTAGCTACCTGAGGTCAAACCCAGGGGTCAGGTAGGCTTGAGAGCCCAAGCTGGTGCCAGAGCTACAATGTGTACACTGCCATTTGTAGCAGGCTAGCTTAAACCAAGCTAGCGCAAGTCTGTGTCCCTGGGCAGGGCGGCTTGCTCCCAGCTAGGGTGACCAGACAGCAAGTGTGAAAAATCAGGACAGGGGTGGGGGGTAATAAGAGCCTATATAAGAAAAAGACCCAAATATCGGGACTGTCCCTATAAAATCGGGACATCTGGTCACCCTACTCCCAGCTGCACTGTGAACATATTCTGAGTGGCTAGTCACCTAAAAGTTAAGCGGTCAGTGCTTAAGTCCCTTTGTAGGTCTGGGCCCAGGTCCACCCCCTCTCCAAAAGCATTTCTTCTGCCTTGTCTAGACAAGGACAATAAGTGCTTCTGTTCAGTCAAATTAGCTTCATTTGATTAGAAAACCCACTTAACACCAATGTATCCACACACTTTAACCCCTTCAGCTCCTTTCTAACACAAAAGGGGACATCATCCTGAATTTATAGATAGGGGAAACTGAAGCACACAGAAGTTACAAGTCCATGGCATAGAACTCAGGTTTCTAGACTCCTGCTCCAGTACCTTAACCATTCTACTGGCTTGAAGGCCATAAGGTGGCAGCACAAAAAACATTCAGCTTTGTAATTTAATATTTTTGGTTTGGGGGAACTTAGCTGGAAGCCCATCTCTTTGCTTTATTGTAGTTCTAGACTATACTTTGGCCTGCTGTATTAATCACCAACTGAGAAATAACAGTTGTTTTCTTAATGAGAATGCTAGGCAGGAGCTTTTAATTGGCTAATTACATACAGCTGTTTGCTGGCTTGCACAAAGTTTGCATGTAACCCCTCTGGAAAGCTGCTTTTTCTGTAAAACGTCTGAGTTTTTCCTCCCATGCTAATTTTGGGCAGTTTTTGTTTTCTATTTTAAAAAATAAAGTAACACATTCATCTGTGTGCATTACATTTGACTTGTTTTCATCTTAAGAAACGAAGGAAAAATCAGAAGAATGCCTTGAAGAAAAGAGAGAGATTGTTTTAGAGAAAATTGACTACCAACTTTAAATTTTGGACTATTAAGCTCAAAAATTATTCTACCCGTAGGGGTGAATGGACATTGAGACGGGAAGAGCAAAAAATCCACCAAGATACACTAAATAAAGTTGAGTGAAGGAAGAACATAGAGATGACTTAGTAAGCTCTTACTTTTGTAAAAATCTTTTTAATGGAAAATTCCATTTGCTGTATTTTACAGCAGTGTTTGTTAGTTATAAATACTATGATTAAGGTTGAAAAACTGCTTTCAGTGATAGTTCTGCTTTTTCACAAGTTTGTAGCAAGCTTGGTCTGAGTTGAAAGGTGTTCTTATGGTTTGCGCTCTCATTATTATTATTATTATTATTGGGGAGGGGAAGTAATTCCTTTCTGCTGTTTGCAGTCTACAAAGATGGAAAGAGAATATTTTTCCTATTTAAAACAAAAACCACCGAACCTTGTTCACCTATTTTTCCTGCTCTTCCCCTCCTCCCATTTTTGATAACTGATGATAGCTGAAGTTTTGATACCTGGCATGTAAATAGATATCATACACATCCTTGTCAATGACTAAGTCTGGAAACAGTTTGGATAGTAATGGTATAAATTGTTAATGCTACTGTACCTGCACAGCAGAAAACTTCAGTAGTTTTTAGCAGTGGCACTCGAATATATTGCAAATATATGTGTTCTCACCTTAGTATTTGCTTTCTTGTCTCCCTTATTCTTCCTTAATGTTTCTTTTTAAATGCATTTGTCTTCATTTAATTTCCTAAGTTAAAGAAATGTTAAGGTTGCACAGGCACTTAATATCACTAAATGAAAAGATAAGCAAAATATAAGGATGCAACAGACAGTAGTATGGAGTATGTTCTATGCCTGCTTATCACTGGCTTGCTTAATAGATTCCTGTGTTATAAAAAATATATACCACAAAATATACAATGAGAGTAATAATACTGAGCTAACATTGTAATCTTAGTTTTTTGTATTTCTTCAGTTAGTGATACTTAGGATCTCACAATTGGATACAGATGGGTGGCCCCATGATTAAGTTAGTGGTGTTTCCCAGAACAGGACAGAAATGGGGAAGCCTGGCCAGTCTGTGCTGGTGGGGAGTTTGGTGAGGGAGGTACCTGAAGGCTGGCATTCCTGTAGGAAATGAATTAACACTGTGGGGTACGGTGGTTGTGCTAGTTGTGAAGTCTTTCTCTCTCTCTCTGGCTACAAGATAGTAAATGATGTGTTCCGTTAAATGGCTTAAGTTCTCAATTTCTTGCTTTTGAGGTTTTGTGCCGGGTATATATTGTGTGTAGCAGTCTTAACTACATAGTGTTTTGTGTATGAATACAGATACTGGTCACTTTGAAGAATTTTTTCCTTCCCAGTCCTCTTTCCACTGTTCTGTGACCATCACTGAAAAGCTCTCTGGAGTGAGTAGAATAACTACCCTTAAGGCTCTGATCCTGCACATCTTACTGTAGGATTAGTTTGAATGTTCCTATAATTGTTTTTCTTGTTTCAATGCTGAATTTTTCCTTTGGAAGATATTAATGCCAGAAGCCCAGCATTCATCTAACACCCCCACCTTCCAAACACAACCAGTGTGTGAGTGCAGTGAAGGGGATAAAGAAACAGATTTCAGCTTCAAGCCTCCAAGGGATTTATTGTAAAGATTAAGTGGCGGGGAGGGGAAGAAATGTTTTAAATATCATGAGACATTGATTCTTGGTAGCAGTTGCTCACTTCCTCTGTTGGGAGTCTACAGAAGCTGCATTGCTTAACCTTCCAGAGAGGGAGGCTATGAATGCTTTATATCCTCATGTTGCTCAGTGATGACTACTTTCAATACTCAAATAGTGACCCCTCTCTCATGTGCTGGATCTGGCTAGACAATGTAGGATTTTAGGGATTTCCTCAGAACGTACAAATATGCTAGCAGGTCAGACCAAGAGTCTACCCAGCTTAGTACCCTGTCTTGAACAAAGGCCAGTACTAGGTACTTAACAGGAAGGTGCAGAAAACATAAAATGAACAATTGTTTCATAATTTGTCCATATGAGATGGTTCCCCTACCTTCATGCAATTTGTTAGTTACTCTAATGACCCTGACCCTGCATTTTTTTTGTTCCAATTGGAACAGAGTGGAATGCTATTACTCCTGCTTTGCTGCAGTTTTTAACGGGAGCAGACTAAATCAAACTCTTTATTCACTTGTTACTCCCAGTAGTTAGAAGCAACACTAATAATATTCATTAGAGACCCTTGTGCTTTCTCCCATGCTTACCTTCACAAATGGGAGGAGCTCCCCATTAATAGCCACAAAACCACCACATTGTCCTCCTTCAAATACCTCCTTAAAACACTCTTCCTGTGGTGCCTACAAATACCAGTTAGCTGATGTGCTGAAAGCACTGCTTAACACGCTGACCAGTATTGTCTCAGGCTATGTCTGCACTACATCATTTACAGTGGTAAAGCTGCACTGCTCTGGTGCTTCTGATGAAGACATTTGAAGTCGATAGGAGCACTTCTCCTGTCTATACTGGTGCTTAGGTCAGTATAACTTGCATCACTCAGGGGTGTGGATTATTCACACCCCTCAGTAACGTAAGTTATACCAAAGTAATTTTGTAGTGTAGACATAGCCTCTGTGTGTTCTCCCTGTCTCTCTGTATCCACTCATCTTGTACTTTTAGATTCAAACTTTGAGGAGCAGGGAGCACTTTTTGCTATGTTCTCCAAAAAAACAACCAACCGACCCCCACAACAGTAATCCAGAGATGAGCCATATACAATAATGTAAGAACATAGAACTTACTTTTGTGGTGAGATTTTCGAGTGTTTGATCCTTTTTTTCATTGACACTTGGAATGGATTTGGTTTGCATGCTGCAAATTTACATAACCTTGCAACACAAGTGTGCATCTGAGATCTGGTCATTGTGCCTAGACTTAGAATGTGCTCCATACAGGAAAGAATGGCTCAGGGGGATTGTTAATGGGATACAGTCTTTCTTCCTTTCTGTGTTTTCAGTCAAACTTTTCCCAGGGAAAGCTTCTGTTGCATAGCTAAATGGAGTGTCTCTGTCTTCAGCAACTTTTAAATAAAACCTGTTAATAGTGAAAACTCACCCTGTGCAGGTGATCTTGAGTTTCTGAAGGAGACCCTGTTAGTGCAGGAAACAATCTTGTGGGATGGCCAAGCAGTACCACTACCTGGGGAGGCTCACGTATATGAGTTCAGCTGGATTCTCCAGAGACCAACAGACAAAAAAAGGACTTTTGGATAAATAGCCTGACTTCAATCTGACTCAGGGCCTTCTTTTTTTTCGGGGGGAAGCAATCCTTCTTGGGAGGGATTGGAAGGATTTGGCTTCTGAGGTTCCATAAGACTAGTAAGCTTTAAGCATGTTAATAGGAACTTGTTTTTATGGTTTTTTTTTTCTCTGTATTGTTTTCAACTTAAGAATAACTGTGCTTGCTTATAAAGAGCTATGTGGTAACTCATTGTTCGTAGCCTTTGAAGAGAAAGCAAAGCGCAGCTGTTGGCCTATTTAGGAAGTCTGGCTTGCTGGCAGATCCACAGTATAAGTAGGGATCGGTGCAGCCTTGAAAAACCTTGCTGAGGGGGGAGAGAGATGTAGGTCCCTATCCAAGAGAGGTGAAGGTTGAGGAGGCTGGAGTAGGTGCCCTCATGGGACCACAGAGGAATACGGCGCAGTTCCCATGAACTGACACTAAGGAGAAACTTCTTTACTATACAGTAACCTCAGTATCATAAATTATTCTGAAGCCTCTTACTCACTGGTGAAGTTGGCAGCAGAGAGCTGGGGTCGCAGGTCAAGTAGAGCAATCGCACAAGTAGCAATAATAGTTTTCCACTTTTAAAACAGAAATTCTACTCTTTCTGTGCTGGAGGGAAGGAGGTTGATGGGGGAGGGGGGGAGTAGATTTTCTGAATTATTCCACAATATATTTATAAATCATATGAATGGGAAGGAGGGCTGTGTATTGGTTAGTGCATAGGAAAGACTCTGGCAAAGAGAATGACTTGACCTATGCAAGGGCATGTGAGCCAGCGGGAAGTCCGTTTTCCCCTGTGCCTCCAGTTGCTTGCCTCACAGGAGTGTTGTAAGATTTAATTAATATTTAAGTATTGGGACCCTCACATGTAATGGTGACAGATGCAAAGGACCATTTTACACAGTGCTCACTTGCTATTAAGAATTGTAAGTCACAGGATGACTGCTCCCTGTATGGGGAAATGGGGACCCAGCCCCTACTGTGACTAATCAGCTATGTCCCAGCTGAGGCTAGGGGTCAGGAGGTAGCTGGAAGAGCACCTAGTTCTTATAAAGGCTGGCAAGAGCTCAGGTGAACTGGAAAATAGTGGATGGTCTGCTGGTGGGTTGGGAACTGCAGGGAGCATAAAGTATCAAGTATCAGAGGATAAAAGCTCCCGTGGGAGTCCCTGGGCCAGGGCATGGACCCAGAAGGGCTGAGAGCGGTGAGGGGAAAGCCTCTGTGGATTATAGCCCATGTTGGTCAGAAGAATTATTCCATCTTGGTATTTTGCATAAGCTTTCATTTAAACCAGTAATTTATACCTCAAGGCAAATGCCTGAAACAGGCTGGTGTGGCATCAATCCTTCCTGCTCATGCCCACCGACTTACAGACTAGTACTTTGTCATTTTTTCTTTGTGCCTGTTTTTTAGAATGGTCTTGCCAGCACCTTCCTTAGCTATTCATATTTCACCATTCACTTACATATGGGTAGCAATAGAACAAGCAAATGTGGAGGGCAAACCTTCTATTGTATCTCTGAGCACCTTTAGTACAGTTGTGAGCCTGGTATAAGAATCTGAATAGAATAGATTGCACTGGCTCGGTGGTTGTGTGTGTTTTGTTCTCCTTCTCACAAAGATGAATGACGTTTCCAGAGAAGCTTAAATATAAAATTCACTTTCTGAAATACTTCTTGGCCCCTGGTAAAATGGAAGTTCCCTGTCGATGCCAAATGAGCAATCTAGAAATCATGGACCAAGCCTTTTCTTAACTTGATATATGAAAGTTAAGCTAAAGCTTGGTCCCCAATTTCTAGATTGCTGGTTTGGCATCAATAGGAGGAACTTAGAAAACCATGATTATAAATCATTTTCAGTAATGTATTATTCTGCTATTCGGTGGTTCCCAACCTCTTATTGTAAGAGCTCCATACCTTCGGGATGGATTAGCACATGGGTGCCCCAAGTTTCTTTGCACCATATCACTCCAGTTTTTCTCTTATTTTCTGCTTTTTTTGTTTTTGTTCTATTTGTGTGTGTCTCATTTTCCCCCGCCCCTGACTTTTCTCCTTCCTGGTAGGTGTAAACCCCCACTCACCAGAAGACTCTGCTTGTATATGTCAGTATGGGGTGAGTGGGAGGGAGAGAGCTTCTGTTGGTACTCACACCAGAGTTTTGAGACTCTGAGTGGACAATGTTCCTTTTGCCTAAAGATCATTTAAAAAAAACAAAACAATATTTTTAGCTGTTAGTATTAAATAACCCCATAGATTGCTGTGACTGAAAGGCCCAAATCCTTGAAGGTATTTAGGTGCCTAACTCCCAGGGCCAAAAAGACTAAATGGTTCCCCTTCTCCCTCCCCCCCCCTTGTTTATTTTTCACATTTGCCAGCATTTGGGGTAGTCCTGCTAGCAGGTGACCTCACACTTTTGTAATTCTGTGCAACTCTATAGTCACCCCATGCAATGGACCTTGACAGAGCAATCAGGTGGGTGTCTCCCACTTCAGGAAGCCTGTGAAGGGAAAAGAGGTGTAGCCAGAAGGGTTTCTTTCCAACCCCCTGCAGCTGTGGTGAGGAGACTCCTCAAACCTCCAGAGGGAAGGGGTTGTGGGAGCTGGCTCCTACACACTGAACCTCACTGGTGTTGTGTGGTAAATGAGCCCAGGGTAGTGGACTAGTCTTCGTTCTTGAGCAGGCCATAGGGACTGATGTGCAGATAGAGGTAGAAGCTCCCTTGAGGTTGGGAAGTCACTGAAGGAAAGGGGGTTACCTGTTTCATAAACAGTCTTCACTCAGTTGGCAGAAAGAGCCATAAAGGAGGGTGGAAGAAGGGTATGGGAGGAAAGCAATGGTGGGTGTGTTCCATTTCCCTCTGCAGAGTCAGAGGGCAGCAGAGTCAAGGGAGGGGGCTGGTGAGGAGTGATCTCCGTTCTCCAGATTATTCTGCATGAGGGTGCAGAGAAGGTCACACCCTGGACACCTGCATAGGGCCTTGAGGTGGTGTTCAGAGCAGGAGGCATCTTCATTGCTTGGGCCTCTGTGTCATAGGGTTAGGAAGGATTGGGAGGTTAAGGGAAATGGAGTTGAGTGATTATTTTATTTAGTTTTATTGCTTCTGGACCCCTAGATGTTGCAGGAGTGGTGAGGGTAGGGAGTGGGGTAGATAAACAAGATTCGCTCTGCTGTGGGTGTGGGTCGGGAATGCAGGTAAGAAGGTTCTTTATAGTGGGACCAAGGAGTAGAAGTTACAGGATGGAAGGTGACAAGCAGAGGCTCCGACTTTGAGTTCCCGTGGAGTGTTTGAGCCCCGCTCAACCCATTCCCCCAAGGCCCCGTCACACCCCACCTCTTCCTGCTCCTTCCCCTCTCCCCCAGTGCCTCCTGCCCACTGCTGAATAGCTGATCACTGGAAAGCAGGAGGCGCTGGGTAGGAGCTGATTGGTGGGGACCACCAGAGGGTGCTGAGCACCCACTATTTTTTTCTGTGGGTGCTCCAGCCCTGGTGACAAGGGACAAGAGCATCACAGCTGCTCTGGGATATGAAGCCTAGGAGATCCAGGAGAGTGGGGGGATCTTCATCTTCTGGACCCTGGAGTACTAGCACAGTTGCTCAGGGCAGGGGATGAGAGCTCTGGAATGCTTAGGTGATCACAAGCATAAGAATGGCCATAATGGGTCAGACCAGTGGTCCATCTATCTTGGTGTCCTGTCTTCCAACAGTGGCCAGTGCCAGGTGCTTCAAAGGGAATGAACAAAACAGGCAATTATCAAGTGATCCATCCCCTGTCATAAAGTCCCAGCTTCTGGCAGTGAGAGGCTAAGGACATCCAGAGCCTGGGGTTGCATCCCTGATGATCTTGGCTAATAGCCTTTGATGGGCCTATCTTCCATGAACGTCTCTAATCCTTTTTTGAACCCAATTATAGTTTTGGCCTTCACAACATCCCCTGGCAATGAGTTTCACAGGTTGATTGTGCATTGTGTGAAGAAATATTTCCTATTGTTTGTTGTAAACCTGCTACCCATTAATTTCATTGGGTGACCCTGGTTTTTGTGTTATGTGAAGGGGTAAATAACACTTCCCTATTCACTTTCTCCTCACCATTCATGATTTTATAGACCTCCATCATAGCCCCGCAAGCTGAACAGTCAGTCTTTTTAATCTCTCCTCATATGGAAGCTGTTTTGTACCCCAATCATTTTTGTTGCCCTTCTTTGTACTTTTTCCAATTCTAATATAACTTTTTGGAGATGGGGCCAATAGAACTGCAGGCAGTATTCCAGGTGAGGGTATACCATGGATTTATTTAGTGGCATTATATTTTCTGTCTTATTATCTATCCCTTTCCTGATGGTTTCTAGCATTCTGTTAGCCTTTTTGACTGTTGTGCACATTGAACAGATGTTTTCAGAGAACTAGCTACAGTGACTCCAAGACCTTTCTCCGGTGGTAACAGCTAATTTAGATCCCATGGTTTTATATGTATAGAAAGGGGCGGGGCAGCAAAAGGTCCCTGACGCCCCCCCCCCCCCCACCTTGGGAGCAGAGACACCCTTAACTAGATAAATGGGGGAGGGCAATCAGACTGTCCGACTGAAAGGTGTGTTACAAGATCAGACGCGGGCATGTTTTAGAAATTCATCCCTTTTCAATAGCACGGACGGTCATGTCCCGTCAAACTCCTAAGCCAGCAGAAGAGAGCAGAGCACTGCCTTCCCGCTAGCATATCTTCTTTTCTTGCTCTCTCCGGCGCTAGGTTGTCTCTGTGGAGGGGCGGGTGTTGGAGAATTAACACTGCGAGCTGCGGAGCAGCTGTAGCTGGGGACCCGTGTGTGCGTGAGGCAGGGAGAGGAGACGTGATTACTTCAGAATTTATTTAAGGGCTGGTGGAAACCACTGCAGCAGCTTCCAGGGGAAACCCCAGCTGAGGAGGAAGAGAAAACCACTCCTGTCCTCCCCAGCCCAGCTCCCTCCTCCTTACCTGGCACCCTGTGTCATCAATGCAGGCGCACCCTGGGGGGCTGTGGGCAACACCCTGCTCTCCCGATTTGGGCAGAAGCGGCGTTGTTATTGGTAGTATTTCTGAAGACACAATACGATTTGAATTGCATGACTGCGCTAGTCAGATCAGACCCGGTATTGTCGCTGCTTTGTCCTGGCCGGATTATAGTAGCGGATTCATGTTATTACGCTACATATCCGATTAGAGGAGATGTAGGAGCACTGGCCTGACCTCTCCAAATTATAGCCACTCTCAGTTTAGCGCTGTCATAGGGCTTGAAAGACAGGCGTCCCTCGAACCCCCACACCACGGGGATTTGGGAACAACCCCGCAAGTTTCTGGAGCTACTGGAGGAGGAGCGGTGAAGTAGCGTCCATCGGTTGTTCCTACACACCCAGCGCACCTGAGCGCCGAGCAGCCTTTCCCCGGGCCCTACAGATCAATATCGGCGTGTGACTCTCATGCGGATCCTGGACGCCGTCTGAAACGCCCCTGACGAATGAATTTCCTTGATTCTGCTCAACTTACACCAGGGCAGTTCCACTGAGGTGTTTGCAGCAGTTACTTCTGGTTTACCCCGGAATCTGAGGGGCTGTAAGGCAGGAGTGTGCTAGGGCCAGCAAGCTTCTTTCTAATAGTGCATGTTCTTATTTCTTCTAACCCGTGTGTACTGCCTTAATTATACACGCAGGAGCTGATTAGCTTGGGAGAGGGCAGGCTGTGAAGAAATGGGGATTTCAGACCACACTCCGTCAAGTTTTTAATAAAAACAAAAGATAAATTCACTCACCCACTCCCTCCCCCTAATCCCCAGTCTCCAGATGTAAAGATGCTGCTGCTGCTTGAAAGGGGCTGCTGGAGCTTTAAGAGCCGCCTCCCCCCTCTCTTCCTCCTAACAATGGTCTGAACCAAGCTCTGCTTCCCAAAGCAAAATTTGTAATATGCCATTTTTCCCATGGACGCTTTTCCTTTTGGCTGCTGACGAAGTGGCCGAAGAAAATGCCGAGGTGCCATGCAGATACTCCTGCCGGGAGAAGGGCGCTGGGGCTTCGGTTTTCTCTGAGCAACGCCTGTGTCATCAATGCTAGGAAGATGCTCTAGGACTGCCCAGCTGTGTGAGCCCCCATCAAAGCCGAGAGAGACTGCGGTTGTCATTGATCAACGGAATAAGCAGAAGCCGAAGTAAAAGCCACTAGGTACTGAAACCTGCATATCTAAGCTCCTCCATCCCTCCTTAATCCCAGCCCCCTAAGGGGAGAAATGATACAAATGCAAATTCTTCCTCTCTGCTGCTTGCTGTAGTATGCCCTGTCTTGTTTAAATGTGGCTCTGTACTGGGCTTTGGGAGATGGGGGAATTTCATTGTAAAAAAACCCATGAAGTCAACTTCTTTTCGGATGGGGGTTGCTGGAGTGATGTCATGCAGAATAGGTGATCGGAACAGGTTATATGTTAAGATACTGTGTTGATTACCCCTGTGAGTGAAAGGAGTGCAAAATGTTTCTGTTAAAAGGTGATTTCATGATTTAGGGAAGATTCTGGGAGAGAATGAGTTAACTAGGAGGAGGAATATGCATGTAATGCAACTCAGACAATGGCAAGGATTTTCCATATGGAATTACACTGTGTGGGTTAAGTGAGGTGTTGAAAGCATCTGAAAATAAATCAGTGCAGTACAGGAACTGGTTGTACCAATCACTGTATCTATTTTTTAGTTGTAAACGCAAAATGTAAAAAAATGGTTCAATAAAAGGATGGAGTGTAGGGTGAGTCTTCAAAGCTGATGTCACTGTAGACGGATTCAGATCAGAGCGTACTGTAGTTGAATTTCTCCTTAGGGTATTGCTAAGGGGAAAAGTAACTTGAAATTGACTCCTAAACCTGGATGAAAAATTAATATCTGGGTATACCAAAATCAAGGGATTTAAGACCGAGATTAGGTACAAAGGTGATGGGGTAAAATTAGAAACACTTCCTAGAAGCTGGAAGTCTTCACGGTGAACTAAATGAATGCTCCTCTAAAAAGAGCTTTTTGTCGAGCTACAGATAGATATTTCTGATTCCCACCCCCAAATTCTCCCCAAGTGAAAAGAGTACTGGTGGCAAACCAAGTCCCAGACCACATGATTTATTCCTGAAGTGGAGATTTTTGTTGTGGTCACACAACTTCTTTTTATAATTGAGACACCAGAGGGACTCAAATTGGGTGGGGTCAAGTCAGAAGAAAGATGAGAACTTTTTACTCCCTTACTGCACACATCATATACCTATTTCAAATACCTTGTCTTCTGAGAATCATTCGGAATAAAGCAAATTTTAAATGTACTATTACAGTCCAGGTGTGAAAGTGATTATCTGCATCTGTGAGCATAAGAAATACAAAAAGGAAAAAAAAAACCCAGTCGTTATTTGGGTGTTCTTGAAAAGGAGCCGTGTATAACTGTACCCACAGGATTGTCATGAACTATACAATTTGTTTCAATTCATGTCCAGTCACTTCATCTGTAATTATAAACTGAGGTCTGCGACCTCAAGATGAGTCAACTACATGATTGTTCTTGGTGAGGATGTGTTGCAGGTAGCTAGGTAGATAACTTGACAGATCTGTAATGCAATGACACTGAGCTATTTTTAGGAATAGACTACTTTTGAGCAAAGTCTATTTTTAATTGTCAATTAAAATCTCTGGTGACCACAGGGGGGAAATGTGCAGGATTTCACTTAATATTCCAAGCCTTGGTCAAATAATACTCACTTTGATATGGCTAATACAGGCTGACATGTCAGATACTTTTTGTTTACACATTCCTGTTTGAAGATATATGAGATCAATCTGAAGCTTTGAACATGTCAGTGGTTTCTCCTATCATCTTCATGGAGCCTGATCCAGTGACCACTGAAGTCACTGAAAATACTATCATTGACTTCAGTGGGGTTTGGATCAGGTTCTAGTCAGATGACAGGGGAAACCACTGAAATGTGCAAACCTTCAAATAGGCATCATGTTATTTCACCATACATTGTTAGAGATAGAAAACCTTGCTCTATGAAATGATAGTATGAACTTATTCTAACGGTACACAAAAGTTCACGAAATGTATGTATTTTCATAATGTGCATGGAATTCTCTAGTTGAGTAATTCAGTGCTATGAGTATTAGGAGTAAATACATCATTTAAAAATTAGGCTTATTTTAGTTCTTTAATATTAAAGGTGAACTGCAAAGCTAAAACTGATTTACTTCCAGTAATGGGGGAGCTGAAGGCATTCAGCCCTTTGCTGTGTGCCCAAACTGAGCACATCACCTTAATGACTACCCAGGTATGGGGAACATGCATTCAGTACATAATTTTTTAACCGAAGTGCAGAGTGCTTCCCTTTCTACCCCTTTCCTTCATATGCTATTGGTGGGCTCAGTTTAGCCATGATCTTTCACACACCTTCAGCTCCCATCATAGTTATGGGAGTTGAGTGCACTCAGCACATATAAGGCCTTGGTTTTTTCTAGGGAAAGGGGTTTTAATCAGTGTCCTTGTCAGTAGCTGTTGATGAATCCAAGGAGCAGTATTTGTGTCTCTTTCCAAAGAGGCAGTGATGTATTGGGCACAATAAAGTAGTGGTGCTGCTGAAGGGGACCCAGGCTGCTTTGTGGGATTATTCCTTTTTTCTTTCTTGTTCAAACAAAAGGTTTAAACATTCCAGTTCAAAACATTAAAAATAGTTTTTAAAATTATTTTCAAGCAAAAAAAGATTGAAATTGAAAACTTCTTTAAAGGAGCCTAGTAGATTATTATTATTATTATTGATTTATTAATTCAGACATCTGTTCACATTATAACAGTGACTACAGGTGATTATTTTACAGGACATGAGGGTGCCTGGCCTCCCTTTAAAAAAATAAAATCATAAAACTTGTGGTACTCTCCCCCTCTCTTTATTCTTTCCTCTATCAATTTTTAAGATACTCATGAGGCACCTATCACCTTCATAGTTAAGCCTTCTGCTCTTGTCTATCCATGTTAAATATCCACAATATTAAATGAGCCCAGTGGAAATTAAAGGTGCACCTTAAATCCTCACATGCCAGTTGGATGCCTTACCTCAGTTGTCACACTTTGTGTGCTTCCTAGGTTCTCTTGTACCATATCCCTGTGCATCCTTCCTTTTATTCAAATAATATGTCACACTTAGATCTCTAATCTGCCTAACTTTTTTTTTTTACTTTCTTGAAAGAAAAAAGACTGTGTTTTGTCTCCATCAGACCCCAATTTTTGAGACTGTTTTATGGTGAAGGATTCAAATCACCAAATAATCCTGGTGATGATCATTCAGGATCTCAGTCCTTACTCATTTACTTCAGTAGGGGTTTGCCTAAGTATTGCTAGCAGAATTGAGGCCTTGGCGAGTTTCACCATCAGGAACTAAGTTGCTGAGTCCACTCTGTGTTCTCCAATGGTGATTTTTTTTTTTCCTGGTGAGACTAGGATGAACATTAATCTTTGTTACTCATTAATAGTAAATTAGGGAATTGACAAAGCAGAAAAAACTTAGCCAGTGGTAGGTGCAGAACTATATATTGAAGGATAACTTCCCAAAAGATCTGAATCTCATAGTACTTTGCAACATGTTTAAAATTTAATTTTAATCTAGTGTGTCTTTATCACCTATATTCTAAACAAATCAGTGACTATTGTGATTACTGAGAAAGTATTATTGTTTGTTTGTTTTTTCTTTTGATGATCCCTTCCACAAATCCTAGTAGAGATTGGCTTTGCTAGAAAGGCATCGTTATTCAATATGTAGCTTTTCACCTGCCTGGAGTCTAGTTTTAAATTTCTATTTTTTAACAAAAATATTTCTCTTGTTACAATTCCTTTGTGTTTGGTGGTAAAACAATTTTAAATCTTTCTTCAAATTTTTCTTTGATGTGAGATTCTTGGAATGACAAGCAAAGCAGGAAAATAACTATCAATATTATACTTTAGCTATGAAAGGCAGTTCTCAAAAATGTTAGATTTCAGATGTCCTGTGTGAGAACCCACTTTCTAGCAATCTAGTGTATAATCCTGGCTTGTTCTTCTGAGGCTCATGTTCATAAAATGAATAACTGCCTAAATTTTCAAAAGTACCCATGTTGAAAGCCTCCATTTTTGGGTGGCCAAATTCCCACCCTAATAAGGCTGGGTTTTCAGCCAATGGCTCAGCACTTCAATGAAAATCAAGACCTTTTTGAGTTGTCTCAAATTGAGTACTCAAAAATTGAGATGCCCAAAATCACAAGTTGCTTCTGAAAATTTAGGCTACATTTTTAATAAACAGTAGTTTAAACACCAAAATGGCCTATTAAAAGAGAGTTTTCTTTAGCTTTACTAAAATGCTTCCATAGTGGTTGGTGGCCCAAATCCTTCTGCTTTACTCATGCAACTAGTCCCATGGAAGGCAAAGGGATTATTTGTGTGAGTGAAGTGAGTAGTATTTGGCCCCAAGCCTTTATTTTTTTTCTTACTTTCTTTAAATTTCCTTTGAGTTCTGTATCTCTAAATTTAAATTCAATTATGGAATCCTATGACCAGTGAGTAGATCCTTTGAAGTTAATAGATCCTCCTTCTCTACAGGCAGTTGAAAATAATTGTTTAGCTGCAGTTGAGTCTCCTATGGAATTCTAAAGCTGATTTTGATACAGTCCAACTTCAGTAGTCTGTCTGGAGATTGGTTGGGAAGGTCTTTTGCCAAGGCAGAATTATTATGGTTTAAGGCAAATGCAGCTGGCATGTTCTAAGATTACATGAATTCCAAAAACGAGGGATTTGACACTTTAAAAATGTAGTGGTTGTGGTTTTGGTTTTATATCTTCTCCCCAGCTTCTTAGACAAGTCCTTTCTAAGATGAGTGACTGTTTGGCAGGGGTATCTATGGGTAATTATTTCATTAATAAAGGAAGCAATGCCTTAGGATACACAGATCTTAGCACTCCACATAGCACCATGCACATATAAGCCTAGTAGAGACATGGGAATATGTGCACATAGACCATTTGTATTTTCATGTCCGCAATCCAGTGTGCACACAGATCTGTATGAGGAAATGAAGGGTGTTGGTGTAAAAACAATGGAATGGAATGGAGAATTGGGGCTAAGATCTTGATACAGATCCTTGGGTCTATGCAGACTATCGCTGCACATATTTAATACATAGGAGCTGGATCACAAATTAGTATCTGATGCTGCATGTACACCTTAAAAAGCATGTAGTCTTTGGATGTGAACTTATTGACTGCTGAAGTTCCACCAAAAGTTAGGAATTAGGAAGCCCAAACCGTACTAAGTTATATTGGGGGCATCTCCAGCCACCAGAGCAGCCCAGGATCAGGAGAGCACAAAGGTGGCTTAAAGACATCATAGGCTTTCCCTCCACCTAGGCTGAGAGTTGTTGCACCTCTTAGAAGTTCAGCACAAACTTCACCCTGTTTTCTCCCTCTGTCTTTGTGGCCCTTAGACTCCTGCACATTTTGTAAGCTCTGTAGGTCTTCCCTTCAGACTTTTCAATGTGATTTTGATCAGACCCAGTCAATGGGAATCTTTCAATTGACTTTGATGGACTTTGGATCTGGCCCTTTTGTGGGGTCTGCAGGTGCTTCTTTGGCATGACACTTCGTAATTCCTTATTGAACCCACAAATTGAACAATTGTTACAATTAAAAATGCATAAGGAAATAGAGGAATAAAACTGTTAAACTAGAGGTAAGGTTGTAAATAAGTTACATTCATAACAAGGATAATTAACCATTGGAACAACTTACTTGTGGATGTGGTGTGTTCCCTATCATTTAAGACTTTAAGTCAACATTGGATATCTTTTTGTACACGATATACAATAGTTCAACTGGAATTTATGGTTTGTGTTAATCAGAACGTCAGACTGGATGGTGATAATAGGTCTTTCTGGCCTTAAAATCCATGAGTCTACAAAATACCTGAGTTAATTATGCGATAGACCTCTTGAGGTTCCTCAAATAACCAAAAACATGTGGTAAGCTGGAAATTCAAGGTTAAAGCTACCCATTTAATAATAATAATAAAAAAAAGCAAGTAACAACAAACAAAAAAAGACTGACATAAAAATCTTAGAAATGCACTGATGGTTACTTAAATAACCTTTACTCTGCCACTTCTCATATCCCCGCACCCTCAAAATCCAAAGAGAACCTTATGACTGAACACCAGAGACCCTCGACAAAGAAAATACTAGCCAACCTAAATGGTAGTGGTCCATAACCAATACTGAGATATTAATGTTCCCTGTTTACTCTGCTCACCACTCTACATTGGCTAAAGAAGAAACTGAAACTGAAATCTACTAGAGTCTGTGTAAAAGCTTAGAATGTAGGCAAGACCAGTTCTTCCTGATAAAGCTGGATCACTGTCTCAGCAAATCCCAGGAAACAATTGGCAGCTGCATTATTATCTGTACTTGTGACAAATGGGGGGGGAGGGGGCAGGTTTTGTGTGTTTGCACAAATGGCTCAGCTACCTTTACTCCCCTGCTACTTGAAACAACATTGGGCTGACCTTAAGATAGATGTGGCTGGTACAGAACATTTCAGTCCCATAAATTCTATTAGGAAAAATATACCAGATTTAAGAAGTCTTAAATCCTTACCAAAACAGAGAATATGCAGAGCTAATCAATACAAGTATTGACAGTGTGAAATGGTGAAGATTTTGTGTGTTGGCAGGTTTATAATGGAAGTGCCTGAAATTTATATATCATGTACAAGGCTTCCAGAAGCTCTAGTCTACACAAGATCTACAGGCAAACTCCTAAACTGAAAAATAGATTTAAACCTGCAGCTAGTGAAATTACAAACTCTGTAGGCATACTTGCTGATATATAAGGACTACAAGATTTAAGATCCAAGACTAATCCTTAGACCCAAATCTAACTTACATCTGCTATATATAAAAGGAGTATAATTTAGTAGTGATGGAAGGGCAAAGTTAAGGTTGGTGGTGATGACCTTATCCACAGACTTCCATAGAGGTAAATGTTTATTTTAAGCATAATCCTAATTTAGATTGAATTTTCAGGTTTTCTACCATATATGGCTTTTGAGAACCTCCAATGTCCTGGTTATTTTTGTGTGTGTTGTACCCAGCATCCAGTATCTTAAGGTTCCTGATTCCACATATGTCTAAATCTAGGTTGTGAGATGGACATGAGAGGCATCTTAATGGAAATGCTGAGCCAAGTGAGACTAATTGTTTTTTTTTTTTTCCTGAAGCCACTCTTTGTGCGGTGGCCTATGTGAACAAATTGGCTTCATGTGATTGTGGTCCTGTTCCTAGTGGCTCAATTTGGACAAGGTATCACAAGGATAGCAATTAGCAGTGAGCCTCTAGTCTTTGACATCTTACTCGGAGAGATCACCTTAAAGTAATTCCCCCTGTGGGAAGGAAAAACTAGGTAGAAAGATAGATTAACCTCGCATTATTAAGGCAGCATGCTACTAGATCAGTGGTTCCCAAACTTTAACAACCTGTGAACCCCTTTCACTAAAATGTCAAGTCTCACGAACCCCCTCCTAAAAATGAATATTTCCAGGGATTTTTTCCTTTACCTGAGTATAAATTATAAAAGCAGTGATCTTGGAAATATAAAATTTGACATGCTTATTACACACTATTTATTATTAATTATTATTTATCATTACAGTATTTTTATTACATTATGAAAACGGCAACACTCTTCCAAGATCTGACTTTTGTAGCTTGTATCACTTTGAATAAGTCTGTTATAAGACAAGACTCCTATGTTTCATCAAGGAGTATCAGATGTGAAACAGCATGAAGGTATTTAAGAAGCCAACTCAAAGAATTACTCCTACACAAGCATTCAGGTCTTGAGCAGTCCAGGCAAACAATGCACCTTACAACAAAGCTTAAACTTGTTCTTCATAATAATTTTAAAAACAATACTAGATGCCTATTTAATTTAAAAAACAGCAAAAAATATCCACCTCCCTTTCCATTTCTTATAGGGAGTCTTGAAGTTTTTATTTCCTCAGTGTAATAGATATGCTTGCTTTGATCTGCTTAGCTCTTGGAAGTCCAGGGGCTCCAGGCTGCTGGTCCCGTGCTGCCCGGGGACCCTAGGGACAGCTCTGTCTGCCATTAAGGAATTTTTTCCCGAGAACCCCCTGTAACATTTAGCGAACCCCCAGGGGTTCACAAACACCAGTTTGGGAACCACTGTACTAGATCAATGGTCAGTCTGGAGTCTGCCGTAGAAAAGCCTGCAGCAGGACCGAACTCTGCAATTATTGGCATCAATACAAACAAGCGGAAAATGATAGAGGGCAAAGGAAAGATAAAATGAACTAAACCAAAAAGTATCAGAGGGGTAGCCGTGTTAGTCTGAATCTGTAAAAAGCAACAGAGGGTCCTGTGGCACCTTTAAGACTAACAGAAGTATTGAGAGCATAAGCTTTCGTGGGTAAGAACCTCACTTCTTGCATCTGAAGAAGTGAGGTTCTTACCCACGAAAGCTTATGCTCCCAATACTTCTGTTAGTCTTAAAGGTGCCACAGGACCCTCTGTTGCTTTAAACCAAAAAGGAAATTTTCGACATGATTTTTTGTGTCAAGCCATTCATATGAATTAAATATCTCTTACCCTTATATAGGAAGTGTATTCAACATTTTTGCAATGTTGAATGATCAGTTATTTTGTCAGCCATGTGACTGGTGAAAACCTAAAGTTGAGAATCAATGCAATAATGTGCTAGCAGTTTGTGACTATATTAAATTCCTCATATAAAGTTCCCCTAAATGTTTTTCTACCTAAGATTTTTTCCTCTAACTTCTTATTTTAAAGAAATGATGTGTGAAGTGATGCCAACGATAAACGAGGACACCCCAATGAGTCAACGGGGGTCCCAGAGTAGTGGGTCGGACTCGGATTCTCACTTTGAACAACTGATGGTGAACATGCTAGATGAAAGGGATCGTCTCCTTGATACCCTTCGGGAGACTCAGGAAAGCCTGTCGCTTGCACAGCAACGCCTTCAGGATGTCATCTACGACAGAGACTCCCTCCAGCGACAGCTCAATTCAGCACTGCCACAGGTATGTCGCTTGTAAAAATCTTCCTCGTAACCTTAACCAGGAAATTGATTAAAGTGATTTGAATATTAATTGACAGCACCTATTTATTCCTTAAGGAACCAGTCCTGTTCTTATTGAGATCTATTGCAAAACTCCCATTAGATTCAATAGTATAGTATATGGTCTGGCCCTTAAGCCTTGGTATTGTATCTAGAAGAGATTGGGGGTTTTGTTACTGATCTCAAGGAGATCAGGATACAGGCCCTTAACCACACTTTTGGCTGTTGCTCTAACGTCCCTGACAATTTAGGATTTATTGAAATTAAATCTGTGATGGTGGAAGTCGGACAAAATATAAACTGAGAGATGGTGATATCACAAGTTCACTCCAGTCAATTCCAGAAAGGCACACCTTGCTACAAATAGGACTTGCTTTCTAATATTACCACAAGTAGAGCTACCACATTAGTTTACATATGATAAGTAAATTGCACCACACAATCTGTGATGTGATTGAAAATGGAATATAAAAAAAAATAGGCATTTTACTCATTTTTTTCCCTCCTGTTTTTAAAATAAACCGTCATGATTTTCTTTTTACTTTGACGTTTTCAAAAACTTAAAACATTGTTTGCTTGGGTTAAAACAAGGTAATATTTGTAATCAGTTAAAAAACGAAACAAGTAAAAAAACAAAAACAAAAAAAAAACCACCCACCCTGAGCCAAGATCTACAAATTACATCCTGCCCTGAGGTTTGGAATATGACACATGGTAAAGATGGGTTTTCTTCATACTCCTCTCTGGTCTCCCAACTTTTGGTTGGCTAAAGATGTGCTTGGAACTTGAGAGTCCTGAGAGCAAAGCTCTGCCCATAATTATTGCTGGTGACTGGGAAGGACGGGTGGCAGAGAGATTTAGATGAGAGATTGGGAGAAGGTGGTGTGGATGGGTTAAGGAGAAAGGTAAAGAGGGGCCAGTGTTGGCAGTTCTTGAGAATGGTGGGAGAGAGAATTCAGTTCCAAGGGTGGGTGGAGTTAATTAAAAATGTGCTACTGGTGGAGGGGCTCGCAATAATGGATGATGGTGGTGAAAGGAGGACAGGGACTGTGCAAGCAGTTGAGGAGTAGAGTAGGGGGTCTCCAATGTCAGCCTGGGTTTGGGGGAGTAAGAGCTTGTCATAGGTTTCACCCCCACTCTGGACTTTAGAGTACAGATATGGGGACCTGCATGTGAATCCCTAAGCTCAATTACCCGCTTAGATCTGGTCTTGCTGCCACCACCCAAATGATTTATGAGTTATTTGGGAAACTCTGTCTTCCCCCCAAAAAACCTTTCCCTCCCTGGGTAGCCTTGAGAGACTCCTTCACCAATCCCCTGGGCAAAAACTTAGTTACACAAAAAATACCCAGTTTGATTATTCCTCTAATTGCACAAGACAAGTTACAAAAGAAAATAAACATAAACCTATTTATTCCCTTCACTAATACTCACTACTTGATAAGAGGCTGAATTCTGGAGCTTTCCCACTCCGGTCAAAAGTGAAACTGACCCAGACAAAGGGAACTTCCCTCCTTCCTTTTGAAACATTTTGTCCCCGCATTGGTTCCTCTGGTCACGTGGCAGCTAGGCTAGGTGAACTTCTTAACCCTTTACAGGTAAAGAGGTATTAACCCTTAACTATCTGTTTATGACAGAGCTATTCAGAGGCTGCTGGTGGGGGTCAAACATTGGAATAGCAGCTGAGGGCAGGAACAGTAATGATAGCCACTGCTCCCATTATAGTAGAGGAAATTCTGTAGTCTAGAGGAAGTTAAACTCATCTTCCCTCCCACAAGTTATGTCTCCTGATAGAAGCATGTGGAAGAGTGCAGATCAGGGTAGGACCTATACTAGGGGCAACCCCTGCCAGGCATCTGTAGCTATGAACCTACAACAGCGCCGCAGAGCATTAGGTAAGTAATGCAGGCTAGAGGGGCTGTACGCTATCTTTGTATTAGGTATTGCTACACTGTAGAAGTGCTGGGAGAACATAGTCCTAAAAATTCAGTATTCATGACTCAGCCCTTACCCTTACTGAAGCCTGGCAATCGAAACGATGAGGGAAATGATAGTGAATAGGAAAGTGATATACATCCTACAGGAAACTAAAGTAATATGGCACAAACAATCTCTTATCTGATCTTGTGCGTGAAGTGATGCTAATGTCTAGTAATGCCATAATATTAAATGTCCATTTTTAATACTTTTAGATTTATACAAAACATAAAGATATAAACTGACTTGTCAGATCATTTAATCTCTTGTGTGACAATACAAATGTTGATTCCTGGCAGCGCTATATAATAATCCCCCAAAATTGCATAAGAAAGTGTACTATATAATGTATAAGGAACTTTTTGCTTACATTTTGAAAGAAGACCAGATGGTTTTTCATCAACTAGGTCACCTAGGTGTTTGTGTACATAACTAAGTAGTGTAGTGAATTATTTTTATAAATATGGAGCACCATGCTATCAGTGTCATTAAAAAGAAGAAAATCCCAAACAAAAGAATACAAAATGTATTCCATGCTTGTACTATCTAGCTCCCTTTTTTGAAGTTGAAAAATCCTGAGTTGTGTGTTTCTGAAGGGTTGTTTGGAGGAATTATTTTATGAATGGCAGGCTAGTATTTTTAACTGTTTGACCTAATCTCATTGTGCATTGGGAGAATCTTGGTTCTTTAAAAGATAGAGAAGAAAATTTATTATAATCTCCAAGATAATTAAGATTTGTATATTGTGTGGCACTTGTGAATCTTGCAAATGTGATATTTGCATAGACCATTCAGTTTTTGAATGATTTGCAACCTATAATGTATTAACCAAATTTTATTTATAATATTTAGCATTTACATAGTGCTTTATATCTACAAAGCACTGAACAAACAGTCAGGTTGATGTAATTTTTTTTCCAGTTTACTACTTCTGGGCATAAATACATCATTGAAATCTTGTGTAAAAACAACAACCGTCCCTCCCCCCAGCACACAATTTCATCGTAAGGACAGACTAAATTTCAAAATTTGCCTAATTGGAGACAATAAATAGATTAAAGTAGATTTGAAATTGTTCACTTTGCTTTGAAATGTTAATGATTACATTTAAGATATTGAAATACAATAGTTACAAAATGTACAAATATGAATAGGAATTAGAGCTGTACTGTAAGTGAATGTAACACATTACTGAACAGAGTATTCTACCACAACTGTCTTGGTCACCTACAAAGTGTATATGCATTATAGTGATTCCACTATAAGGCTATTTCAAAATATAAGTATAGGAGATGAGATCCCAACCATGTTGAAGTCAATTGGCATTTTATCATTGACTTCAGTGGGGATAGGATATCACTCAAGATGAGAGAATTAGACCTTGTTTACACTATGGGGGTAAGTCAACCTAAGTTACGCAATTCCAGCTACATGAATAACATAGCTGGAATCAACATCGCTTAGGTCGACTTACTGCGGTGTCTACCCCACGCTGCATCAATGGGAGACACTCTTCCATCGACTTCCCTTATTACCCTTGTTCCAGTGGAGTACTGGAGTCGACGGGAGAGCGATCTGCGGTTGATTTGGCGGGTCTTCACTAGACCCACTAAATCAACCCCTGGTGCACCGATTGCCACAGCGTCCATCCCCCACGGTAAGCGTAGACATGCCCTTAGAGGGCTCTATTGAGAAATGGTTTCTGCAGTCTTAGTCCCTGATCTTGCAAACACTCTTCTTATTAATTATTATTAATTAAATATATTTATTATGGTAGTGTCTAAGGGCCAACCAAAAATGGGAGCCCATTGTGCTAGGCACTGCGCGCAGACACACGCACCCAGGTTAGTACACCAGTCGTTCTCAACCAGGGGTATATGTACCCCTGGGGGTACACTGAGTTCTTCCAGGAGGTACATCGACTCATCTAGATATTTGCCTAGTTTTACAACAGGCTACAGAAAAATCACTAGCCAAGTTAGTACAAACTAAAATTTCATACAGACAATGACTTGTTTATACGGCTCTATATACTACACACTGAAATGTAAGTACAGTATTTATATTCCCATTGATTTATTTTATAATTAATGGTAGAAATGAGAAAGTGAGCAATTTTTCAGTAATAGTGTGCTGTGACACTTTTGTATTTTTATGTCTGTAAGCAAGTAGTTTTTAAGTGAGGTATAACTTGTGGGTATGCAAGACAAATCCGACTCCTGAAAGGGGTACAGCAGTCTGGAAAGGTTGAGAGCCACTGTAGTAGATGGTTCTTGCCCCAAAGAGTTTATCTATCTAAATAGACAAAACCGACAGTGGGGGAGGGGGGAGGGATTGAATAAACAAGCAGATTGCACAATGTGATAGCAACAAATGGCATGCTCCACAATATTTTATTTTAATTTTGGAAGGGGAGGGAGTTAGTCAGGAGGGGATGAATTAAATGGAAATAAAAGGGACATGCGCTGGGGACAGGGCAGGAGAGAAAAGGGTAAGAGGAGCAGGTGTGGAAGTTGGAGCATGCAATTGATCAGCACAGGGCAGAGAGTTTGTTCAAAACTGTATGGAGTTCTCTTAACATCCAAAGGACCAAAAGTCCCTGCTTTGTCTACGTTTGCTTGTACTGGCTGGAGTCTCTGGCTGGCTCCTCTGTAGTTTTCTCCTCATCCTGACCCTGCAAATACTTACACACAATCTTAACTTTACTACTCTAAGTGGTCACATTAGTTTCAATGGGACTATGCATGGTAATAAGGTTGTGTACATGTATGAACACTAAAACAAACAGGATTACTTGAAGTAGTAAACTTAAGCGTGTGTATAAGTATTTGCACAATGGGACCTTAATTTGCAGCCTCCACTGGTCTTCCAATATTCAGAATCCTTCTGAATAATGGACATGCTTGCTAGGCAAGGACTTCCAGAGGCTGCCTGGAAAGTGCTCAAACTGAACTCTGAGGGAAATGCACTTGGGTCGACACTTGGGCTGTGTGTCACTTATAGCCAGTATTCTGGGTCACAATGTGTGACCCTTTTAAGGAAAAAAAAAAACCTTCAGATACAACAGGACTGGACTATACAAGGAGTTAATTTATTTATCTTACAATATTTAATATTTCACTTTTGCTTTGGGATGAATAAAGTTCTTTGTATATAACTTAATCAAAAAGATCAATTATCAATAGAGTCGAGTTACAAAAGGAAAAGGTTAATAAAGAGTAAATTGCAACTTCTATTCTGAAACCTTTTTCAGTTATTACTTTCTCAAATTCCTTTTGGGGCTGAAAGCTTCCATACTCTTTCTCTACGTAATGATAAAGCGTTTGGAAATTTGGCCAATATTGTTTAACCTGTGAATGTGAACATTATATACATGGATCCAATTTCAGGATTGGGGTCTCAGTCTTCAACTTGATTGATGTCCATTTGATTTTCCTCTCTCCCCAATCCCCATTTTCTTTGATGCATTTTAAGGATTCCCCAGTTAAGCTTCAATCCATCATATCTGACTGACATTTACGTAGCAATACATTATTAAAGTTTACACTGGAAAAATATTTTTACAATGTGTAAAATGTTTATTAGCATAGAATATTAAAACAGCCCATTATCAAAATTATCTGGGCTTCATTGCACACAAGTTATGTATTACAAAGAAGCAGATATGGTAGAGAAAATACATTATTTGACAATAGCTCAGCTTCCATCATTATCAAGTTAAATAATAATCCTCAAGACATTTGTTATTGGAGCCAATATGATGTCTCTTTGTAGTGCAATCACCAAAGTATATATTGTAGCTCCAGTAAAAAACATACATTAGAGTGCCCTTTGATTATCATAGCTCCTTGAATGTAAGTGTGTGTTAAAAAAATTAATTTTCTGTTTTATTTAATACATCTGTTTTTATTTAATACTGGTAGTTATTTAGAAAATAAACAGAGGAATTTACCCGGTAGTCTAGTGGTGCCACAGGATACTGCCATGGCTCACACAGCCAAGTTTAAGACTGATCCCAGGCCAGCAGCAGCTGGGAATGCTATGAAAACAGTAGAGCATGTCTCCCATCAGCCTGGAAAAATCCCTATTGTTCAAAAGAGTTATTAATGGACTCCTGGGGGAGAACTTGCATCCAACTCTTCTCAATTGGAAAAAGGAACCACCCTCAAAAAAAAGTCTTCTAGTAAGTGTGAGTGTGTACTGAAAGTAAATTATGCATATTTTAGGGGGGGAAATTAGGATTTTTTTTTTTAGTGACTACAATAGCTTTCAGAATTGCTGGCCATGTCATTGCTCTACCATGAGGCATGATTTTACCAAACCCAAAACTATAATGCACTTCAACCTTAAGAACTCTAAGGTGTTTTTATTTTGGGGGTGATGACAGTGGTACGTGAGCTTGTGCAACTCAGCGTACTACAAGTGGGAGAAAATACTTGATAATGGACAGATGGAAGAGAAGGGCAAAATGCTTGTCTTCTAGCATTTGTAGTCACCTATTTTTAATTGATTAAATAATTTAAATATCATTCCTTTTTAAATACTTGAACCTGGTGGCACTCCTGATTTAAACAGGAGCGCCAACAGTGTTTCACAGAACTACTTCCAAGATTAGATCACCTGATCTAGCATTTTTTCACATCAAGTTAGTTGTAACTAAACTGGGCAAGAGAGAATGCAGCAATAACCAAGTGACAAGTGGCATCCAATTAACCTTCTTAACATGTAGCCACCTTTCTGAAGATTTTAACTACCTACCTAGTGCTTTTAGCTTCCATTAAACAGCTCCAGTGTAAGTGCTTACATTGACTTCAAAGGGGTTAACCATGTCCCCAGTATTACATGTGCTTGCAGGCACCGAGACTATTCCCTGTAGCAAGCTTGGTAACAAATGTTTATATTCAGAGGAAATTACCTTTTAATAAGGGCCCAATCTCTCAGTCAAAGACTTTTTCCACACACAGTGAAAGGACATGGCCTGGGTTAACAAAAGATATAGGAAACTATAGAACATCTTAAATTTTCAACATGAAGACCACATATTAGTGTAGTATATGATTATGCTGGTATTTCTATTTCACATCTCTATTTGAGCTCTCCTTTTTTATTATACTGCAATGTAATATGCAAGTGACTCTGGAGCTTAAATTAGATATTGTATAAGTACAGCAGGTGTCTAAATGAAAGAAGGTATTGTGTCTACACTCCTCATTTTAAGAAGATGTCAGAGTTAATAAAAATGTCTGCCTCATGTTCTAAAAATCACCAAACCTGGGATATAGCAGATCAAAATGTGAGTGAATTCCAATGCATAATACAGAACAGCAATCCCCGACAATGGATTGGTTGGTTGTTGTGGGTTTTGTTTTGGTTTTGGTTTGAAGATCCAAAATCTCATGGTGAATTTTTTCTTCCTCTCCTCTCACTCTGTGGAAGAAGGGGCTTCTGGCCTGGGTATCTCCTTATCCTCCAGCACTGTTTAAGGAGCAGCTCTTCTTGCATTTCAGGGGAAGCCCTGCAGGTCTCCCAAATTTTGCAGGTGTGCTGCTTGTCCAGGCGCAGACACCGTTGCTTATATAAGTGTCTTCAAAATGCCAGCCTGAAAGATTTTACATGCCAAAAAGGCAAAACAAAAAATGTACAACGGACAGAGTTTTCATGGGATGGCGATGCTGAATATACTTAGAAACAGTAAACGTTAAATTGACAGTATCCCTTTAATTGAAGTGGTGTGTTCCAGAGGATAGGGCACTGACCTGGGAGTCAGGAAGCCAGGGTTAAATTCCTAGCTCTCCCATTGACCTGCTACCTCATTCACCTCTTCTACCTTTGTGTCTCTGTCGCTGGCCCCCTGTGGATAAATACTCAAACAGTCATTGAGAGACAGAGAGACTCTGAAGTCAAGTGGTAGGGCACCCACATGGGATGTGGGACATCCTGGACCCAGATTCCTTTCCCCAAACACTTTTTTTTTTTTCATTATTTATCCAGAGTCCAACAGCTTTGACAGGAGATTGAGGGAGCCCCAAATTGGGATATTGTGTAATTCAGTGGTTGCAGCACCCTCTTGAGAGGTGGGAGATTCAAGTTCTAATCCATTCTTCCCCTCTGGCAGAAAGGGGGGAATTGATTATGGGTCTTCCATATCCCAGGCAAGTTTTCTAACCGCTGGGCTAAAAGTTATAAGGTGGGCACCATCCCTACCACCTCCTCTTCCCTCTCATTGTATAGGAAGCTTAGGCACCTAATTCAGCTTTGTGGATTACTGTATTATTCCTGTGATTTTTTTTTTCTAGGCACCTAAAAGTTGGGTGCTCTGATTCTCAGCATTGCAGCACTAAGTCCTTTCTTGGATTCCACCCTAGCTGCCTGGGAGTTTGTAAGGAATTTCTCAAACAATGCATTGTAGGATTGCACTGTCCCTTGAAGCATTTGGTCACTAAGGGCAGGACAGACAAGATACTGGACTAGATGAACTATTGGTCTTAGCTGAATACCTGATTCCAGTATTAATAAGGTTTGTAATAATCTTGGGTAAGATACTACATGGCAGATCTTATTCAGCGTCATTTTTTGCATATAGTGCGTAAATAACTGATGGATTTTTGAGACACCAGTCTTTAATGGATAGAAAAGCTGATAGCCCCTGGTCATGTAGTAAGACACTTACAGCAAACCCAATTTATTTCAAACAAGTGCATATTGTACGTGAGCAATTCACTTGCTCCGTGGCTTAATTAGAAATTAATCACGTTTTATATTGCCAGAAACACACACAACACTGGACATGCCCCTCAGGAATGCTGGGATGGTAAATTTGAGCAGTTTTGAGGGCAGTTTTTAATTTGTGACAGTTGCTAATGGCCCCAAGAGGCTCAAGTGGCTCCCAGGATTCTTAGGGTGCAGGTTTTCCCAACCATACTCCTACTTCTACAGCTGGGAGGGAAAGTGGGTAGCATAAAACCCGCTATACCAGCTATCTGCTACCAGAAGATCCCCATGGTCTGGAATGATCTTCCCATGGCTAGCTACAATAGCTTTAGTATTGCTCTGCACTAGTGGTAAGACCTTAAGTAGCCATGATGTTGATGCAAATCTGGCCCTATATTCATAATTATTGTTGACTACTTAAATGTACAGGAACTTTCCATCTTTTTTTTTTTTAAAAATCTGTTAGTTTATCTCTTTTTAAAATAGACATTAAGAAAAAGAAATCTGGCTCAATAATATACTCCCAGCAGCTTTATAGGCCTGATACTGATATCTTGGCATATAGAACAGAGTTTAAGTAAATAGCAACGTTATAGACGTAATCAATGCTTTTTTTCCCTTGATGAAAAAAGACAATTCTATGTACTCCTAGAACTAAAAAACCAAAAGTGAAACTAATGAATTGCTTCTTTAAACCAGTATTTATTGGCTACTAAAGTGTGTGCTCAGCATAAGGACTCTGGGACTTTTCACTGATAAAAATGAGTGAGATTAGTAAAATAGAATTATTCTGTTAATTGCCTGAAATAGTCTGTTTTAGGAGACATGTACCATACACAGTAGCCCGGATCCTGTACTGCCTTGCACAAATATAGAATATTACCTAAAGTGGTTGTAAATTATTGTCACCAGGGTAAATGAGTGGAATTTTAATTTGGCAGCATTTTACGCTCGCTTTGCAGAGCTGTAAGTGATTGCCCAGTGCACAAGGTAGTAGAGTCTAGTCCAGTAAATGCATGTATAACACTGTCAGTATTATTTTACTAGAAGAAAGCACATTTTGAAAAATCAGACTTAAATTGGACATAGATCCTTAGAGTTGCTTATAAAAAGAGTTCTAAAGATCTGTTTCTCTGTATTATAATATTTATGACGTGGTAGAGCACAATTTGGTCTGATTATAAGATTGATGCTAGTTCTATGATCATATTTACTTGTCTAAGTAAACTTTTTTTATGAAAACAAACTTATACCTGCTATAAAAAGGAAGTGATACAATTCTGAAAAATGCTACTCTCTCATCCTGCAGATAGAACTCCATGGGTTCTGTGCAGGTGTCTATCCGCCTATTGTAACTTATAGGATCCAGGATCAGGACTACAGACTGCATTGCCAACTCATCACAATATTAAAGATCATTCCATCAAAGGAAAGTCGCACACTGATTTATTTAACATTACATTTGAGTGCAAACTGTGTGTCTGAAGCTGTACAAACATGAAAGAAGCAAGAGACACAGAGGTTCCAAATCCTGAAGTACTACAGACTCTTTATTTCTTAAATCAAAGTTATAAAGATTTGTGGAAGAAGTATGTGTTAAGAGTGATTGGATTAAAGAGGGCCAGCATGTTTGGTGTGAAAGGAAAGGGAGTGAGCTCCTGCCATGAATGGAGCATGGGAAAAGGGCATGAAGCCTAAAGTGGTAGAAGAGAACAAAAGGAATGTTTAGTTGGGCAGCTGGAACATATTTCTTGAAAGCTACTTGCATTCTCTAGCTTGTTCTGCTATAGTTAAGGGGAGTAGATAAAATATTTAAAATGTCTGAAGTGTAGTTCTGTACTTTTAATATGAGAGCAGACTCAGCGTGAGCTTGAGGCAAGGCCCAGAGAAGGAATCTTGAAAGACTTCCATTGACTACGGTGGGCTTTGGATCAAAGCCCCATCTAGAAAGTTGTACAGACCAGTCTTAAACTTTGAGGAGAACTTTTAAACTGTACCTGCTGCAAGATGAAAATGTGGCCTGACATTTTGTTGTAAGTTGCATATCTTTCAAGTTATGGAAAAGTGAAAAGTTTAAGTAAGTAAGTTATTAGTGACTGAAAAGATGGATTCTTAATGCATTCTGAACACCCCTGAACACTGATGGAGACTGAAATCTGACTCCAGATCCAGATGGCTGCTTGAGTCTGTCTCTAGTTTATAATGGAAGTGTGTTTGTCATCTCCGTCATGTTGTATTTGTTAGTGAGTCCTGTAATATTGTCACTATAGTGAACTGGCCTCATGCATAAAAATACCTTGCCTAAGATACAGTATTGACCAAGCTGCTCTTTTGGGATCATGAGTAAGGATGAACACAAATGGGTAAGATCTATCATTATGTTTAAATGATTTAGTTTTGATGCAAACTGATGGCAAAGAATAGAGATGCTGACACAAGTCTTAAAAAACTACCATGACAACTTTGTTTTGATGTTGTTGTGAAATGAAATATATTACCATTTGAACATGGCCTGCACTTGTTGACTAGAACCTTACTATTTATGTTGCCCTGGTGATTTGACTATTTAAGAAATAAAGATCTATATTTATTAATATATTTTATAGATGGTGGAAGTTGTCATAGCTTCATTGACGTCAATAGAGCTATAATTTGCACCAGCTGATGTGTCCCACTGAGCATCAGAACATGCCCCAGAGTATAGAGAATACATGTAGTTGTTGTGCTATGCAGTTGTTCTCACATATAGATTCATTCAAAAAGTCCATGCTCAACACTGGTTTTGATGTGTTGTAGTGTGATGTTATTTACAAAGATCTAGATTTTGATCTCAGGATTTTCCGCAGTGTAACTCCACTGTCATCAGGATTACTCTGGTTTTTCATTGGCGTAACCAAGATTAGAATCTGCACCAAAGTCTCTCTGTCTTACTGTGCACAGATTTTTAAAAGTACACTCTAAAAAATTGAACTCAGAATTGACCTCTTCACAGTGTAATGGTCAAAAATGATATATTGTAAAGACTTCTGTCTGCCTGACATCAAACACCTTGTTTTTCCAGCACTGCAATATTATATAGAAGTTTATTTTTAAATGTTCATTTTTCACTTAGATACATAAGTTATTTCTAGTGTAGTGGATCATACTGTTAAAAGGATTATTAGTATATTTACTAGTGCACTTCAAACTTCAGTTGCATTAACAATTATCAGTATATTTATTACTGAGGGGGTTTTGTTAATGTCTTATCTGCAGGGCCGGCTCCAGGGTTTTTGCTGCCCCAAGCAGCCACCCCACCCCTCCTCGCAAAACAAAAAACAAACAAACAAACAAAAAAAGTCGCAATCACGATCTGCGGCACTTTGGCAGGAGGTCCTTCGCTCCGCGCGAGAGTGACGGACCCACTGCCGAATTGCCGCTGAAGAGCCGGACGTGCCGCCCCAATCTGGTGTGGCCGCCCCAAGCACCTGCTTGGTAAGCTGGTGCCTGAAGCCGGCCCTTCTTATCAGATTAAATAAATTTATTTGGAAATGTTGACTTGTGTGGGGGAGAGAAGGGAAAATTCAGGAGGAAAATATAGTGACCTTGCTTTATTGAACTAGTGCATGCAGTTTGATCAATAATAAGCTTGAATAGGGTTCTGTTTAGGGAAGTTTGTTGGTAGCTTTGCAGTTTCTTCCAATACTGAGGAACAATTAAAACTTGTCTGATTGGGAATAGGAGGATATAAAAAAAAAGGAATGTTAAAGTTAATTATTACTCTGAGGCCATACTTTTGAGGGCCTGCCATTCTGCACACACCACCTCCTTCCTACCCAGCCTCAATTTATTGTTGCTAGTTGCAGAAATTGTGCCTTAATAAAGTAAAATATCAGCTAAGAATGGAAAAAGTAAACCAAAGCTCAAAAAAAGGAAAGAGACCCAGCTAGACAGCTTCATGAGGTTGAAAATCTCCATGACAGGAATTTCAGATATTATTGTTTGGATAGAAATGATGGCTAGTAGTACAGCACCAAGTTCCATATTGAAAACCACGCTTTGAGATCTTGTGATGAATGCAGCTTTATCTTGTATTTTATTATTTTATCTTTCACTGACTATATAGAAAGCATATCTTACTGTGCAGTTAAATAGATGATCAGAAATTTTTGAATGGTGAATTGCCACTCTTTTTCTCTTGAGAGACAAGCTACTTCCTATCGTAGTTCTGGTGGCAGTAGTTGGGGTGTCTTCAGGTTGCTCGGCTGGGGCTGTTCCTGGCGTCTCCAACCCCTCTTGGGTATCAGCGGGTGCCTGGGTGTCAGCTGGGGCCTCAGTGCTTTGGGCTTCCATGGGGTGGGTTGGTAGCTGCTCCCCGGCAAAAGCCTGTATGCTACATCCTTCCCCTCCGGCGGTCAGCCCCAACTGAACTGGGTGGCCTGTCTTTATACAGTCACTGCACCTGGAGCATGCCCAGTAGGGCTGTGGGGGCGTGGCTTCCTCAGCCACCAAGGAAGAGTTAACCCCTTCCTGTTCAGTGTGGGTGAGTACACCCCGTCACAGTCTCTAATACCCTGGGACCAACATGGCTACAACACTGCACAGAGCTCTTTTTTTTTTTCTTGTAAGAAAACATCAATTTTTAGGATAATAAATTTTTCGAATATTAGTTTTCTCTTACATTGGCCATGCTGATGTGCAACAGGAGTGTTTTCTGTTTCAGTTTCGGAAGATAAAATGGATACATGTGAAATTCTACAAAGCTATTTAAAAATGAATCCTACAAGCGGCTAGGATATCATGTTCCACTTAACTAATCTAAGGTTGAAGGCCAAATTTTTCAATCTTGGGTGCCTATCATTAGACACTATTTCCATGTTTATTACCTAGGGCTTGCTCCAATGCCTATTGAAGTCAATGGGAAGGATTCCCATGGGGTTCAACAAACATTTATTTGGGCCTCTAAATAGAAGAGCTTGGTTTTCAGATGTGCTGAGGATCTGCAGCTCCCAGTGAAATCAGTGTTTTACAATAAATAATTTCAGTTGATATTTCTCACTTGTTGTGTCTAATCTCCCTCCCTTCCTCCCCCCCCCCGCAAGCTAATCTTTGTACAATACTAGGGGGCATGCACTGCGTTTGGAGCTAAAAAACTGTATATTGCTCTTAAATGATCTTCTATTTATGTTTAATAGAGTAAAACAAAGTTAAATGCATTTTTATATAGGTGTGCAGATAGGGTTGCCAACCATCCCGGATTGGCTGGAAGTCTCCTGGAATCAGAATTGATCTCCCGGTGACTACTGAAACAAATATGGGAGATTTTAATAGGCCGCTAAAAGTCCTGTCAGTGGCGCAGCAGGGCTAAGGCTCCACCCGGCTCCCAGAAGTGACCAGCATGTCCCTCTGGCTCCTAGGCGCAGGGGTGGCCAGTGGGTCTCTGTGCACTGCCCCCGCCCTGAGTGCCGACTCTGCAGCTCTCATTGGCCGGGAACCGCGGCCAATGGGAGCTGCGGGGGCAGTGCCTGCAGGCAGGGGCGGCACACAGAACTGCTTGGCCGCCCTGAGCCTAGGAGCCGGACGTGCCAATTGCTTCCGTGAGCTGCCCAAGGTAAGTGCTGCCCAGCTGGAGCTCTCACCCCTCACCCCAACCCTCTTCTCCATCCATGAGCCCCCTCTTGCACCCAAACTCCCTCCCAGAGCCTGCACCCCCTCTCGCACCCCAACCTCCTGCCCCAACCCAGTGAAATTGAGGGTGGGGGAGAGTGAGCGACGGAGGGAGGTGGGATGGAGTGAGCGGGGGGCAGGGCCTCATAGAAGGGACGGGGTGGGGCGTGGCCTAGTTTTAGGGGCGGGGCAGGGATGGGGCAAGGGTGTTTGGGTTTGAGTGATTAGACAGTTGGCAACCCTAAGTGCAGACTATGGGAAAACCAGACCATATAGAAACAAAGAGGGCATGGCTTAAGCGTGGACACTAAAGTATTCTTAACATAGGTTGAAAGTAGGAAATGATGATGAAATTTTGTTTGTGGTCATGCCCGAGGAAATAGAAGGCACAGTAACAGTCAGAAGCAGTAACCTTCTTTTTTTTTTTTCAGAATCATATATTCATAGATTTTATTTGCTTTTATATGACAAAAGTTAGTTGCCCACTATTAAATATAAACTTGGTTATTGCTAATGTCTCCTGGTTAACGTTATCTATCAAAATGCAGACTGGCTGTAACATTATAATAACTAGGATAAAGCTTTATTTTGCTTTCTGTTAGTCTTACTGTCTCCTATTGAACTGTGAGCATATTCCCAACACAGAGCCATCGCATATGCAGTTGAATTCTTTTAAAGTAATATTATTCTTAAAGCACAAACCCATTGATCTTCTCTCTTCTTTATAATTTTTTGCCATATTTGGTAATTATTGGAAATATTCTTAGGTAAAGAAAGCTTTTCTCTTAGAGCCTGTCTCTCTTCCTAAAATATTTGATCATGTAAACAGTAAAGCAGTAGTGCTGTGTCTGTGGTATCTTAATCATTTTCACGATAAAAGACTGATGTCACAAATAGAATTATGGCTCCCTTACAGCATCTAGCAGAAGAAAATGCTGGGCTGTAAGTAAGAAAGCTTTGAAATATTAATATCGGGGGGGGGGGGGGGAGGGATGATCATGTGGTGATTGCCTGAAACCAGCAGCAAGAACTGCATGCATCAGTCTCGCTTTCTAATTCTGCTTCATAAACATCACTATCAGTTATTTTAGCTTCAACCAGACACATCAACTGGTACATAAACTATTGATGGTTCATTATCTCAATGCTCATAAAGACACATGACTGAAAATGAGATAAAAATAAACTGGGCTAGTCAATAGAATAGAGATGGAGTCCAAATGCTTACAAAGGAGACCGTTGCCACTAAAATTTGTACTCAAAATAACTTTCATATAAGCTATAGCTGGCGGTGAGGAGTGAAAAAATATAAGCAAGTTTAGAAGGCATAACTCTAAAATCTGATAAATTCTCTGCTTGCTTTAAAGAATCTGAGTGATATATTTCCACAATCTAAGACACCACAGGAATATGTCAAGAGAATAATGCAAGGAGATAAAAATCTAACTTATTGAATGAGGTGGTGTTGTAGCCATGTCAGTCTCAGGATATTAGCGATACAAGGCAGGTGAGGTAATATCGCTTATTGGACCAACTTCTGCTAGTGAAAGCTCATCTCTCTCATCAACAGAAGTTGGGCCAATAAAAGATATTACTTCACCCACCTTGTGTCTCTAACTTCTTGAAAACATATAAGCCCTCACTAACTAACTATGGAAAATATTTAGGGACAGCTCTTAAAGAGACCTCCATCCAGCTTCTATGTTTACACCCACAATCAATTGTTCACAAGCATAAATAATACTTAGAGCTGGGATTTTTCCAAAGCTCTCTTCTTTGGCCCAACTCTGCTCCTATTGGAGCCAGTGGTAGTTTTGCCATTCACTTTGCCTAACTCTGCTACTAATGCAGAATGGTTTGCCCCACCCTAATGCCTGCCTGCCTCATTGCACCCCTAGGCTCCCCTAGATATGGGGAATCTTCAGGTGGCCATGTAAACCAGGTGGCTTTGCACTTCCAGACTGGCACAAAACTTCTGCAGCTTAGCCAAGGATCTGTCTCAAGATTTCAAAAACAATGGGCTGTAAGTTTTAATTGAATCTTTTATCTGTTTTAAACCCAGTTTTCTGTTTGCATTTCCAGGATCTTGCCAAAATCTATTAGCTATTTTTTCATTAATGATTTTTCTGAATAGTGAATATGTATAATTTGTTAGGAACCTATAGTCCACTTGGCACTAAGTCGCAGAAAAAATCATAGTCCATCTCTAAGAACTTGCAGTCAAAACAGCTGGATGATTTAAAATAACCCATGAGATTAGAAGAAGGTTCTGTTTTACATGTGTGACAGCATTTTTATTGATGTGGTTTAGTTTGTGGGATTCCCAGTTGAAGTGAATATTGAGGAGGGATTTGAAAGAGGATGGATATCTGGTATGCTGGGATAGGAAGGAAATTCTAGATATAGGAAGGATCAAGAGCAGTAAGAAAATGGGACAAAGCAAGAGGTGAGATGGGATTCATTGTGGGAGTGGTAGGGAAAGGGAGGAGCAGTATGAAATTACAATAGTTATGGGCTGGAGCATGTACATGCATCTTGACCATACCTTAATACATGGAAGGTAAAAGGCAGTCCGTGTAGGGATTTAGGACCTGGTCCATTTCCCGATGAAGTCAGTTGGATACTGCTGTTGTTATTAGTCATCTTTGATAATGTCCTGATGATCTGGAAGAGAATACATGCCACCATTGTTTGAATGGAAAGATTCTTCAGTTAACATGAACTGATTTTGAAACTCTCCTACCCACTGGTCTCCATACACACATCCCCCGGGTAGTGGACCAAGCACCTGATCCAAAGCCCACAGAAGTCAATGGGACTTGCATCAGGACTTAATTGGGGAATAGTCATTGAGCTTTGGATCAGGCTCTAATTGTGGTTGTTAAATATGCAAGTCTCTTAGATAAGTGGAACATTAAAAGTGAAACAGCAGAATGTTTACAGCTCTCGATTAACTGACTGAATCACTTAACTAAACATTACCTGCTAAAAAAGGAAATGGCCATGTTTCCTTTCATGTTGTGGGCAAGCTATAAACTGGTATGTTTCACTGGTAAGTTGAGCACTGGTTTGGTTTTTCACTATGGGAAGTTGAGTGACATAATGCAGTTTTATGGTGGCATCTATCAGAGGGGTGTTGGGAAATGCATTCTAAAGAAGGGGGGGATTACATTTTAAAATGCAAGAAAATATATTTAGAAAGTAGTAATCCGTAGGTTTTCATGCCAGGCTCCAGGGAGTATCTTTCCTTTCAATGATATGAAGTGCTGTTTGTGCCTGCTCTAAACCAACATAAAAACCCTGTGGCAATAAAAATATTAAAACATGCATTAAATAATATTAACACAGTATGGATGGAAAAATAAATACACCTCTACCCCGATATAACGCGACTCGATATAACACGAATTCGGATATAATGCGGTAAAGCAGTGCTCCGGTCTGGCGGGGCTCCGCACTCTGCTGGATCAAAGCAAATTCGATATAACGCAGTTTCACCTATAACACAGTAAGATTTTTTGGCTCCCGTAGACAACGTTATATCGAGGTAGAGGTGTACTACATTTGAAGTGGTTGCACTTTTCCTTTATCTGTTATATATTTGCCTAAATTCAGTAGGTTTTCTTTTTTTCTCGTATTGAGTCAGAATAATAATTTCAAGTGGAACCTGAATTATTTAAACGTTTTGTACTACTACTAGAGAACTGTACAGTTAATCAATTTTGTGTGACGATTTCATTGATACATATTTTAAAAAACACTACTGTGAATATGAATAAAGGTATGCTATCACATAATAGCATGTAGAGTCTAATCCCTCAATATATGTTTTTGACCATCTCATTTGTAAATTTACAATACTATACTTCTTAGTGAATGGAAACTTTTTGTCGTAGTCCTATGACTATGTAGATTTTTAGGGCCAAGTATTCAACCAGCTTCCATTAATGAACGCAAAATGCTTGTAGGCAACTTGATGTACCTACACAAACTCACATTTGTGCATCCACATTGGCATTTCCATGCACAGATCAGGTAATTAGAAATGGAGTCACCTGCTTTGCATGTCCAAACATAAGTTTTATTTGCTCACAAATGGATGCCTCCTCGTACTTTATAAACACCTTAATTAAGACTGTTTGTTTGAAAGTCTACACTTGAGCCTGACAGTTAATAATCTCCTTTTGGGGAAAAAAGCTGTTTATTATATTGTATGCTATAGGATCCCAACTAACTCTTGTAGACTTGAGAAAATGCATACTTTTGCCATCATAAATACGTGTAGATATTTCTAATTGTATTGTTATAGTGCAGTCAAAAACATAAACTCTGAAATCTAATAATGTGCATCACAACCATATAGTGGCAATCATTTTATGGTTATAAGTTGATTCATTGATATTTCTGCTTCTTAATGTCTCACTGGAGAGTTCTGTTTTAAAACAGTGATATTACAAGGAGAAGTGAAATATTTACATTCATTTATTCCCCAAATCAGATCCATATTAAAAAATGAATTTTTTGCTACCTGTAATGATTTCTACTTTGATTTTTGAGAACTTTGAAAGGAAAAATAAATATCACTTTCATTTTGCTTGTAAGTCTTTCAAATTGAATCTGTACTCCAATATTTTTATCCGAGTTTTTAACAATAAGATATAACTTGTTCCTTGTAAGCATGCTTCCACACTCCTAGGACACCCCTCACTCCTGGATGCAGAATTGCAGGGGATTTTGCCTATTGCACCCTCTCCAAGGGGCCAGTTCTTTTGCCTACAATAGTCTTTCTCAGTCTACATCCTCTCCTGACTCCCCCTCTGGTTGTTCTGTGGCTTGGCCCTCTGGTCAAGTCACATAAAAGTCTAAACTCCTTCCCAAGTAGCATGAACAAGTCCATATAAAGATTCAGACAAGTCATCAGATTAAAAGCCCTTCTGCCCCTCTCAGGCTTTACTATTGTTCCCTTATCCTGCCTGTTAAGTCCTAGTCCAAGGCTTCTCTCTGTCAGAGAGACCTGTCTCTGCAGTCTCTCCCCCTCAATTGAGCTCTCTTTATATGGCTTAGCTCTGCCTCCTCTATCCAGGAAACAATTAGTTAGTTCCCCCCAAGAGCAGAGCATGACTGAGTCCTTTCTCTTGCCTTGCAAGAGTTGGGGGTTAAGCCCCATCAGACTCCTACAATGGTTTCTTTTAGCACAGTATTAGCAGAAAGGAATGTTCTATCTGCTAAGGGGGGATAGCTCAGTGGTTTGAGCATTGGCCTGCTAAACCCAGGGTTGTGAGTTCAATCCTTGAGGGGGCCATTTAGGGATATGAGGCAAAAATCTGTTGGATGATTTAATTGGGTATTGGTCCTGCTTTGAGCAGGGGGTTGGACTAGATGATCTCCTGAGGTCATGAGCTTATACTTCTAAAGTGCTATGGATACATTTTACCAATGCAGGTGACAAGAGAATAAACATTGTAGACCATAATTATCCATTTTTCCTAAAACCAAAACAAACAAACAAAAACTTGAGGTAAAGTAGAACTGGAATCAATGTCAGGTCTGAAGTCTCTGGATTTGTGCACAGTGAAATGATTTCACTGTTTGTTTCTCTGGAAAATGGCAGACCTCCTCTGGTGTAAATCTATTTAACTCACAGCACTGACCTAACCCAAGTTATAGAGGGTACACTCTTGCTGTTCCCAAAATAATAAAGCAGTCCTGTATCAACATTTTAACGGGAAGACAACGAATGGCTCTTTCCTTTCCTCCACTTTGAACTGCAGCCTCGAGCTAAATCCCTTTTGCAAACAGCTCTACAGGAATTTAACCTCCAAATTCACTAAATTACATGGTGTAAAAATTTAAACTCGTATCATTTAATTAACAGAATAAAATTCCTTGGTGTAATCTTCTCTTGAAGGGAAAATCTTTTCTGATCTCAAGGAATCCTAGTTGAAAACAGTTTTCCCTTCATAGTCTTCAAACCCAAGTTTCCCTCTTTTAGATTAAAACAGCTTTAGAGAGGAGGATTTTTAAAAATCTGTTAACTGCAAAACTCTGCCTCTTGCAGGTGAAGAAAAACACTCATGTCTGAGTACACATTTCCCTTATAGAGATTGGAAACAACTCGCCCACAGTCTGATGATTAAAGCACTTGGCTGCCACAGAGGTGTTTTTGCTATCATGATGATGTGCAGTATAAGAAACAGAATGACAGAACACTTGTTATCTCACTGGCTAAATATTTGCGATTTTTTTGTTTGTTCAACATTCTGCATTTTCTTCTGTTGTCAAGTATGTGGATTGCATTCACTGTCCTTCCATTTCATACCACACTGTCATTCACCACCCATTTCTCCTTCTTATGAATCATGTGCACATGCTCACCAGAGGGTGCCCATCTGGTTGCAAGCCTGTATACCATGTACGGAGGTAGTTCATAGAGCAGTCCTCCTTGGAGATACTCATCTGCTTCATTGTCGGATGACATCTCAGACACCTTTCTCAATTTTCTGGGGCTGGAGTATGCAAACAATTTCCAATCTGTAGATCTTTTACCAGAAATTCCTGTCTTGACCTTCCTTCTCCTCACTGTTTCTCATGCTGACAGTGGCTGATCACTTGGTGTTGGTAGGGTTTTTGTAACCTGTTTTTCTTGCTCCCCTGCTTAGGCTGCCTCCCCACAGGTGACATCCAGGCTTCCAAAGAAACCTGTCCAATAAGCAAATGGATAGGCATACCAATACGTTTTTTACAAATGTCTGTGAACATCTCCAAATATGCAACTTTCTACATTAATAGGTTCATTCTCAAAAAATTAAATGGGGCCTCCATAAATATCAGTGTAACCAGATGCTGGTTGTCTGAATGCTTACAGAAAACTGAATGTAACTTAGTGTACATGTTAGCAAATACTTTGAAAAGGAGAGTGGGTTACATTTATGAGGAAAGTGTGTGCAAAATAAGGTTATAACAAAAACAATTCCATTGTTCAGACTTTGAGTACAAAAACAAGCCATCCACATCACATTACATAGGGGCCTTTTGCAATGTTTTTTTCTTTTTCTCTATAAAACAAGTGTCCTTGAGGAATGGAGTAGTTTTTCCCCCCCATGAGTCAATAAATGACTCATGAATGGTCATTGTACAGCTTCCTTCAGAGGTGACGTATTTGATTTGGCATGAGTGTAGTGTTTCTATTTTTGAAGCGCTGCAAGAGAAGTCTAAGTAGGTAAGTTTGGAATACTGACATGCAAGGTCTATTTCAGTGGAATGTTAAATAGCCAGTTTGAAAGAAATTATATCCCAAATGCCAAAGAAAGACCACAAATATTTCTATGCAATGTGAAGGATAAATCCCTTTCTAATGGGGTTTTCTGACTGAATGCACCCCTGTATTCACACCCTACACACTATTGTACTAATCTTTATACAGAATATGCCTTTTAAGGTATCATTTGAAAACTAATAACTTGTTGGTCAATAATATCATGGTGGAATATGTGTGGCAACGTTCTATGTGAAGTTATAAATGGACACAAATCTGACATCAAGAAGCATAACATTCAAAAACCAGTAGGAGAACACTTCAACCTCTCTGGCCATTTAGTAATAGATTTAAAGGTGGCAATTTTTCAACAGAAAAGCTTCAAAAACAGACTCCAATGAGAAACTGCTGAACTTGAATTGATATGCAAACTAGATAAAATCAACTTAGGCTTAAATAGAGACTGGGAATGGCTGAGCCATTACACACATTGAATCTATTTCCCCATGTTAAGTATCCTCACAGCTTCTTGTCAAACTGTCTTAAATGGGCTATCTTGATTATCACTACAAACGTTTTTTTTCTCCTGCTGACAACAGTTCATCTTAATTAATTAGCCTCTTAGAGTTGGTAGGGGAACTCCCACCTTTTCATGTTCTCTGTATGTATATATATCTCCTCACTATATGTTCCATTCTATGCATCCGATGAAGTGGGCTGTAGCCCACGAAAGCTTATGCTCAAATAAATTTGTTAGTCTCTAAGGTGCCACAAGTACTCCTGTTCTTTTTATAGGTTGAAATTATGACTGAAATGTCTGGGAAGGGGCAAACCTATTCCTCAGCGACAAAGAGCAAGCTGGCGCCTCTAGCCAGGTGTCATCAAAGCTGATGGGCAGTCACCTGTCAAGTGGCCATTCTTTGGCAGTGAAGGGGGGCAGGAACAGGTCCATCTGCAAATAACAGTATGGAACCTCTTTCACCATGAGATTCCATGTCTCCATCCTCACAGTGGGAATCTAGGGGTAGCCCTCAGGAATATGTATTTCAAAGGATGACTGACTATAAAAGCAAGAGGCAAAAACACCCCAGGATCGATTGATCTTTCTCTCCCCCCAGAAGACAAAGGAACCAGCCTTTGGACTTTGACAGGGGTTCTGACCTGAGAATTTGGTCAGCCATGTTGCTGGGAACATGTGATAAGGATATTTTACCTTGAACCAAGTCTAGTTTGTTAGGTCTTAGCTACTAAAAAGCATTTTTATCTTGTAAAGGTTTGACTTTAATACCTTGTACTCAAATAAAATCTCTCATTGTAGTTAAATAAACTTATTTTATTTTTAATAAAAACTAATCCAGTGTTTAAACTGAGTTGTTTGGTAACTCCCAATAAAATAGCCACTTGTTGTATATTGATCCCTTACAGGAGCAACAGACCGCCAATATCTGAACTATCCAGGAGAAGGCGGGACAGTGTAGAACACACATGTTTTGGGGAAAATTTGGGACTGGAGTGTGTTGGGATCACCATGCTGGAGCCAGGGGGTGGCTAGTGTGTTGCTGAGAGGCTGCTGGGGTCAGAGCTGCTGGACCAAGGCTCAGCTATAAACAGACACTCAGACTGTGACCTGCACGCTGGTAGGCTGTTTGTGAGCGGCTCAGGTTGGAAGCTACAGCAGCAAAGCATTGTGAGGCACCCAAGGTTGCAGGGCAGGTGGTGACACAGTCCCTCACTGGTCTTGACTGCACCCTGGAATGTGACTGATTAGACTCCCATTCAGTCACATAAGATGCAGAGGTTGGTGACATGGGACCTTTGGTCCCCTGGGGCCTGATAATGCTTTCACCCATCCTGGTGTAAATCAGGATTGACACCCGTTAAAAATCTATGGAATTATATGCTGTTTAAGATGAAATAATTGAAAGGAAAATTAGGCCCTTTAGGACTGTGTCTGTCTAAACTGTTCTTTGAAGTTGCAGCTCAGGCTGATGCTTGGGCTCTGAAGCCTAGGGAGGAGGTTGGGTGTCAGACCCCTGAGCTCCAGCCCAAGCCACAACTTCAAAGTGCGGTCTGCGCAGATACTTTTAGCACACTAGCATGACCCCCAAGTCTGACAACGCAGGCTGGGAGGCTCATTGACATGGACAGTGTCGACATACCCGTAAGTTTTCCCACTGTCGGTGCCCAGTGCAGTTCTCCCAGTGATAGTGCTAGTGCAGACTGGCCAGTAGCTATTTAACTCCTATCGTCTGGTTTGAATAACACTGTGGTTAAAATGCCAGTGGCTGCCAGTATCCTTGCCTATTCTAATTCTCCCACCATTGCTAATACAGGTGGAGCTGTACCAGCAGCAGTAATGGTGAAGAATTTCAAGAAAAAAGGGTTAGTGCAGTTAAGGTCTGAATTACAGCAAGTCAACATTTTTCAAACAAACTTAATCAAATTTGCCTAAAAAAAGAATTTTTTTGACAAAAATTTTCAGTTTTTCTTGAAAAATGTTTTGGTAGTTCTTATCAAAAAGGCTTTTTTTTTTTTTTTTTTTTAAGTGAAAACCGGGTTTTCTGTAAACAAAAAATTCTTATAGTGGTTTTCAATGTTAAAAAGAAAAAAAAATCTACAGTTTGGACCTTTAGTAGTTTTGAAGCCTTTTGTTATGAAAACAGCTTTGAAATTTTTCCAAGAAACGAAACGACTTCTTTCATTTTACAACTAGCACTAGCGTGAGTGTGGTGGGACCCTGAAGGCCTTATGCTTTGAATAGTATGAGAAATGCTATTATTGAACTGCACTTAATGAGGTTACTTAAAAAAAATAAAAGGGGAGGGGGTAGCATCAGGGTTTGAGTCTGTTAGGTTACATGCCAGCACCTGCCTTTCCATGCTTAAAAGTGAACCTAATGGCAGCATGCCAGCCAATGAGATTCCACCTTTAGCAATGACTTTTAGCAGGAAATGTCATGTGAGCTCTTTCTTTTATGGCATAAAATATGAATGTTCTGAATATGTAAGAATACCTGTATGCACATCTTTCTCCTATCTAAGTAAAACAATTTATAGCAATAATTTTATCTTTAACTACAAATGTCCCTTACAGATATTTCTCCCCATCCCACCCCCACCCCCAAAAGTCTACTGGCTGAAAATGTTGCAAGTTTCCTATGGTTTTGTTTTAGATATTTTTTTATAGTACCCCAAAGTGATGACAATAAGGCAATATCTATTTTGATCCACTTATTTTCAGGGTATCTATAAATAGAAAAATATACAGTTTATCAGAATGGCCCCAATTCTCTAAAGCACATTAAGTTCAATTAACTTTTATATCTGAATAGGGATTGTTCACTTGCTTAAACTTAAGATTCTGATGTGTACATATACACAGCAAACTGATGGATACTTAAATCTTGCTTTATAGAGGAACTGTTAGGGTGACCAGATAACAAGTGTGAAAAGTCGGGACAGGGGTGGTGGGTAATAGGAGCCCATATTAAAAAAAAAAGCCCCAAATATCAGGACTGTCCCAATAAAATTGGGACATCTGGTCATCCTAGGAACTGTATGGCTGGGAGACGTGCATGTAATCCTATACTGGCAACTGTTTAAGTGCTTATGCTTTGTGCTATTAGTATTACCCATTGAAAGTGGCTGTGCTCTAACTAGCATGTTCCTTGTAAGCCTGCTGGTTTGGAAAACTGACTGGCGTTCTTTGCTGCTCTCCAAGGTCAGAGGGTCTAGACTGCAGCTACTTTGAAGCCTATTGCCTTTAGGCCTTTCTCCAGCTGTGTAAAATCTTTTTTACTATGCTTCAATGTGTAGGCCTTTCACAACTTGTTGTACACCTCTCTGCTAATGTGAAACTGACTTTACTTAAAAATAATAGTAATGAGTCTACAATCCCTACCATCTTTTTTGGGGGGGGGGGGGGGGTTGCGGTTTGTAATTGATTCATCTGTTTTTTCTCATTTGTTAACCCTGCAGCGTGCCCAGCCCTAGTAGGAACAAAAATGCAGAGTCCCTGCCATGAAATGTTTACAATTGAAGTAAGACAGATATAGACACACTGACAATAAGATATGGATTGTTCTCTGCTACAAATTCCTGCCTTTGGGTAATTTTGTACATAGTTTAAATTTTAACTAATTTAGGAGAGTTCAGAGGGTCTAAAATGCAGGTTGTCATATTAAACTCAACTTCATTTTATGATTTTGGGTGTAACAACATTCAGTACTCTTGGAGCTGATTTTTCTAAATGTTAAAATGTTTGTCATGATAAGGCATGCACATTTGAAATAACTGCATTTTTCTATTTAGTTGCTCCCAGAGGAAGATTACTTATGTTCCTCAAATTAAATAACATCACATCTTCTGAAAACCAAGGAACGAATATTTCCTGTTTTAATAAAATTATTTTAAAATGACACTGCTCATATTATTGTTAATCCTGTTTGGCTCACGTGGTGGTTGCCTGTTCTATTCATTCCCTCTGGGGCAACTGCATTGTCCACTGTCAGAAGACAGGATACTGGGCTAGATGGACCTTTGGTCTGATCCAGTATGACCATTCTTATGTTCTTAATTTCATTCTGCTGCTTTTTATCAAAGTAATGAGCAGCAGCATAGCCACTAAGTTGTCCACTTGCAGACTCAGGAATGCCACACTGCCACATTTGGAAAGTTATCTACAACATTGAGAACTTGAAACTTAATTTTGTTTGTAAATACAAGCTTGGTTTCAGCAGATATGGATGAGGTAGGCTTTCCTATTCATCACTGGTAAACAGGCAAGAGCCATTTTCAAGTGCTGTGTTCAGTACAATTTAAACAACTCATTCTATTGTAACCAAAAAACAATCTTTACTTATTTTTTTAAAAAGGAGTTTGATGAAGATTCCCAGCTAATCTGACTTTCAGAATGTGTACCTGTATCTTTTATAGTACAGAGATTAGTACAGAGACACGGCTAGGTCCAATAGCTGTGTGTCTGAGTGGTTAAGTTAAAGGAGGGCTGGCAGGAAAGGGAGAGGTTACAGTACCATAGGTGTAGAGGCTTCAACAGTTGTAATTCAAAGTGAGCAATAGTTGTAAATGTCCGAGTCCCTGGAACAATCCAATCGAGTTTCAGAGCTCGTGCCTAGGGTGCCCTCTCCAACCTAGTCTTTATCAAAGCAAATCGGTGCTTGCAGGTTTCCAGGCCAGGTTCAGTTAGTTTCTCTCACTGGGGCCCCTCTGCACTGGCTCCCTGCCCAGCTGCTGCTGCTTCCCCGTAAGTCCCACACAGACCTGCACCAAGCTGTAATGTCTGGTAGTTGCAGCCTGTTCCGCACATGGCTCTGCATGTGGTTCCTGCTGAGGTTTACTGCTTCCAGCTTTCCCGCAGCTCCTTGATGGCCTTGCCCTCTTCCCAAACAGAGCCTGGCCACTTCCTGGTTTAGGAATTTTCGCCCTACCTGGCCAGGAGGAAGCAGATGTGCAGTGGGGAGGGGGCTGATGGGAGTTGTTGTCCTCTGCTTAGCAGATCCATCACAAACTAAAACTGTTGGCCATCAATAATGTGATCTCAAACCCTTTTTTCAAGTCATGGCTTAGCTAGCACATACGAGGTACTGCCCTGTGTTGCTGCATTTGAGTTCAATCAAGAAATGTCAAAAATCACCCAACTTGCTCTTTAGAAAGTGGAACGTTTTAACTGTGTATCGCACTGCACATACCTGCTTCTAGTCACTGTCTCACCCTTGGTTCTGTACTAAGTTCTGGGGTGAAATATGAAGTCCATCAATACAGCAAACTTCAGTGGACTCTGCCAAAGAACACCAGTAATTGGCTGGAAGAGTTCAAGCAAGAAAATGTACCTTTCTTCAAAACTGGAAATCTGACCAGAATGTTGGACAGGTGAATCCATCTTCATTAAACAAGCTTGAATTACTATGTGACTTCTCTTTCCTGATAACAATCCTCCACCATGCATGCCGATTAAATGCTTGACCATTTCTCCTGACTTACCCCTTTTCTGTCACAGTACATCTGACTGGGCTTCACCACCCTCTGCCATTTTAGACTAAAACTAGATATCTGGAAGTAGTTAAGGAAGCTGACTATAAGGTCTATCCATGTCCATCTTACTAGTTTGTTTCTCTCATTCTACTTCATTTCCCTCAAAGTTTCCTGGAATTTGTAGCAGATCCAGATACCACTCTATAGAATACAGGGTGAAATGCAGCTGATCCCAGAGCATTCAGCATATGCCATGCCAACAGAGATACATATTCCTGGATTGCACACCAGTCCTCCATAGCAGTCACATGCTTCTGTGGTCAGTGGATGATGCTTTTATCTCATCTCCAGCTCTCCCACCTCTCCCCTTTGGAGAACACTAATCTGTAATGAAAAGAGAATAAAATGAGGACATATGGAGAAGAAAAAAAGAAATCTGTGCTAGCCCATGACACCATACAATCTGATTAAACCCAAGAAACCCTGATAACCATCATTAAACTGTCACCAACCAGTGGCCTGAATGTCCGAGATACCTAAACCAAGCATAGGCGCTAAGGCATTCTGTGGGATTTACAAAGAGTGTCTATCTGCATCTTGATGTGTTTAAATGCCTTTAAAAATCTGGCCCCAGTGTGAAGACCCAGCTGGAACAGCCTTATGTGGAACCAGAGACCAGTTTACAAATATATGGACACACTCAGAGATACTACTGACAAGGCTGATCAGTAAAGCACCTATTTCGAGCTGACGTATTACAGAATATATGACAAGGGCTTGAGAGTCTGCATAAAAATGTATACAGCTTGGGCCCTCGTCAACCAGTTTGTAGACTACAAAATCTTTGCATTGATCTGGGAAGTCAGCAGAGCACATACAGAAAGGTGTGATCATATTATGGAAGAGGAGATCCTCTGCTGAAACATGCTAATAAAATGTAAGCATACATTGAGGTGTTCTGGCTCCACTAGAACAGTGGCAAAACTGTTGGCTGCCTGCTGGCTTCTACTACCAAGGCTAGTAACCTGTCCTGGAAATCAGGCAAAATATAGGCAATGCTGTTGTTAATTCTGTGTATGGAATTAGCTGTACAGTAGCAGGGATGGCATATATGAAAAATGCAGCCATCCATTCCTCGAGGCATCGGTACGCTTATGTTGTTTGGCTTTAACCTTGTCCACGTCTCTCACTCTTCCACCACCTACATATGAGAAACTGCCACTCAGTGCTGTAGTACTACTTTTGTAGTATATTTTACTTTTATATTTTCTTCTTCCTGGGTTTCATTATTCATTATGAAACAGCAATGATTTTCATGTACACCACCCAAGCAAAGGATGTTCATGGCAGGAAACCATGCACATCCACAGGCAAAACCTGAAGGAAAAATCTGGGAAGAGCCGGCAGTGCCATCAAAAACAGAGTAGGAATTTGATAGAATAGCAAGCCCTTCATGGTGTTTGGGCTAGTAGAAGATAAAGCACACAATACAGGTGAAAGGGAGGAAGAAGACACCCACCCCCCTATGTTTTAGCATACCATACTCATATGTTAGGACACTTTTTTAGGGAAAGGGAGGAATTCACCTGCAAACTGAATCTCCATGATGCCAAAACTCCTTGAAAAATGAGGTCAATAAGGTCACCGGAGAGTCTGTTTAAATTCACAGGGTAACACCCCCCCCCCCCCCAATCCTACCAGTGAAATTTATCTAAGTAGAGGTGAAAAAAGTTTTGCTGGCCCGAGAAGGAGGTGAAGATGTGCTACTTGGGGTTCCACCCTGGAGAGCAAGGAAAGCCCTGCATATTGAAGGTAAGCTCATAAAACCTCCACAAACAGAGTGTTGTCATCAGGTCCACTGAAGAGTCAACAGAGAGAGGGAGACTATGGTCATGTTCTATAGTTTCTTATTCAGGCCTGCCTGCTTGGGCAAGCAGGGAAAGAATGTCTCTAGATATCCCTTCTTTAGGCCCCGTGCTGAGAAGTTGCAGGTAGGCACTTGAAATGTGGGTGCTGAGGGGGAGGGTCTGAGCCTCCCCCTCAGCTGGCTAAGGCACTGGCCTGGGACTCAGAAAATGTGGGTGTGACGGGTTTGGTCTGAGCCCGTTTTCCCTGTCAGCTTGGGACTTTCAGAACCCTGTCTTGTTGAGCCAGACACGCTAGCCTGCTGCAATACAGACCCAGGGGCTGGGCCACGCCCCCAAAGCTGCAGACTTTAGCCAAAACTGCTCAGCAGGTTTCCTATCTCCAGCACCCAGACACCCAGCTCCCAATGGTATCCAAACCCAAAATAAATCCGTTTTACTCTGTATAAAGCTTATACAGGGTAAATTCATAAATTGTCTGCCCTCTGTAACACTGATAGAGAGATATGCACAGCTGTTTGCTCTCCCAGGTATTAATCACTTACTCTGGGTTCATTAATAAACAAAAGTGATTTTATTAAGTATAAAAAGTAGGATTTAAGTGGTTTCAAGTAATAACAGAACAAAGTATGTCACCAAGCAGAATAAAGCAAAAACATGCAAGTCTAAGCCTAGTACATTAAGAAACTGATTACAAGTAATATCTCACCCTCAGAGATGTTCCAATAAGCTTCTTTCACAGACTAGACGCCTTCCTAGTCTGGGCCTAATCCTTTCCCCTGGTACAGTCTTTGTTAGTTCCAGCAGACATCTCAGGTGGTAAGCAGGGGTTTTCTCAGGACTGGCCGCCACTTTGTCCTGCTCCACCCCCTTGTATAGCTTTGGCACAAGGTGGGAATCTTTTGTCTGTGCTTGTCTCTTCTCCCCCCCCCCAATCAATGGAAAAGTACCAAGATTAAGATGGAGTCCAGTATCATGTGACATGGTCACATGTCACTAAGAGCCCAAGTCTCCATTCTTCCTGGGTTGGGCCACATGTACACAGGAAGGTTTGCTGGTAAATAAACCATTTACAACCAATTGTCCTAGTCAATGGGAACCATCAAGATTCTAAACCACCATGAATGGCCCACATTTTGCATAATTACAACAGGACCTCAGAGTTATACTTCATATTTCTAGCTTCAGATACAAGAATGATACATGCATACAAATAGGACGAATATATTCAGTAGGTTATAACCTTTGTTATGATACCTTACAAGCGACCTTTTGCATAAAGCATATTCCAGTTACATCATATTCACACTCATAAGCATATTTCCATAAAACATATAGAGTGCAACATCACAGAGGGAATGATTCTAGGGTTTGTGGCCTTGGATCAATTGGCTAATTTTTCAGTGTCGCAGTTCTCCATCTGTAAATTATATGTTGGGGGATATTGTTTCATTGTATTTTCTTCTCACTGTCCCTTGGAGACTAAGCCTAAGTGTGGCAGATGTATAGTTACATTGCTTAATGTGCTACTGGAAAGGGTTCAGATACTATGATGATGAGCGTGGTATAAGAATCTGAATAGAATAGTGGTTCCAACTGTGTCAGTTTCCCCTGGAGCTCAATAAAATATATTTTCTATGTGGGCAGGGGCACGTATTACAATAGGCCCCTTTCTCGTGAGATCTTAACACTGAGCTCTATTCAGCTGTGGAATAGTGTTCTAAGACTAGTAGAAGCTCCATTCACTTGAGACATTTAAAATTAGAGTGGCCAAAGCACAAGAAAACTATACTGTAGGGAATAATTTTGCACTGGCAGTTGGAATGGACTATGTGGGTCTTCTCATCTCAAATATAAATTGTATTCACAAGTACTAAAGTTTTATCTCGAAAGAAATTATTAGAGGGGTTTTAACATTTTTACAGATAAGAGAAGAAGACTGTGAATGGCAGTCTGTGCTAACTGAAACACAAATATATATTTAACTGAACTCTGTGCAAGACTAAAAGAATGTTCATTGTCAATTCTGGGTGACACATGTGAAACTTAATCTCCCAATTTATGCCAGAGGCAAATGAACATTTGTAGGTTTTAGACTCTGGGTATTACTCATGAGACTGCTCACAAAGTATGATTTGTATCTCATTGCTTCTATTCCAATTCCAGCAGCTGCCTTGGTTTGTTTGTGGAAAATAGATTCCCATATAGAAATTGCAGAGCTGAATGTTTAGAAAGATGTACAATGTATTTTGGAACATTCAGTTTTGTAGTTAAGTATGAATACCTATCTTGCCCAACAGTGATAATCTTCAGGCACTGGAGTTGTGATGTTTGTATTATAGATTGACGTTAAATGTTATAATTTCAGTTTATAATCTGAATCAAGTAAAAATGCATTTTAAAAATGATTCCAAGTGATGCAATTAAAAAAAAAATTACATAGAAATTTTTATGCAATATAAAATTGCTATCTTACACAATATGGATTCAGTTGTGCCCAGTACTGTGCAGGTTCACACAGACATGGAGGATGGGGCATAATGAGTAGTCACATCTTTTGTGTCCCTTCATAGGACAAGGCAAAATCAACCTTTGTAGTCTCTTTATAACCTTTGGGTTTCTCAAGCAAATTCTTCTTGTACTGAAATTTTCCATGTTTGTTTTTGTTCTCAGCCAATATTTTTTTTGTAAAGTTACCTGGAAGAATTTGAGCCAAGTGTGGGCTATTCATATATTGGTGGAAGGACAGGGAAAAGTCTCTTTATATGTTTTCTGAAGAAAATTTGTGCTCCTACAACTCAAACAGCTGAATCTAGAAAATTCTAACCTGACTTGTTCTGTAGATCTCACTGAGATTTAAAATAAAATTGGAACAAAACTTCAGTTTGATAGTTTTTAAATTTATAAATGTTTGAAATTGGGGCTTTCACAGGAATACAGTGGAACACATTTATCCTTCTTTTGTTGTATATTTCTTGATTACATACAAGTAAACTTAAAAATTTATCAGCCACGTTAATTCCTAATTCACCACTCATCAGTTTGGCATGGAAAACTGGGAGAGCATGCAACTCACTTAAGGCATTTTAAGGATATGCCAGTTGGGGAGACCTGACAAGTGGCAGGTTTGTCATACATTGCTGCAGAACTAGTAGAATGTCTGTCTGTGTATAAGATGGCAGGAAGAACATAGACTTTCCACTGCACAATAACCTAGGGTATTGTGCACTGAACTACAAGCCAGGAGAACTTGAATTCCAATCCCAGTCTTCCACTGTTTCCTGTTAATCCTTGTTAACCAAAGCCTCATGCCTGTGCCTTAGGGGAGGCTCCTATCTTTCATCTATGTATGGATAAGGTAACAGGAGTTTCACGAGGTCACTCAGGTGGGAATAGAATCAATGTTTCTAATGTAACATCCTCTGATCTCATCCATTTTGCCATCTTGCCTTTCAGATTTAAACTAAATTTCAATGTTTTTCACTTGTCTTTTGACACCTTCCCCCCCCCCCCCACGCCTTTGGGGAAATGTAAGATTGTCTTAGGATCTAGATAAATTCATGGAGGATAAGTCCATCAATGGCTATTAGCCAGGATGGGCAGGGATGGTGTCCCTGGTCTCTGTTTGCCAGAAGCTGGGAATGGGCAACAAGGGATGGATCACTTGATTACCTGTAGTGTTCATTCCCTCTGGGGCACCTGGCACTGGCCACTGTTGGAAGACAGGATACTGGGTTAGATGGACCTTTGGTCTGATGCAATATGGTCGTTCTTATGATAAAAATTGAACCTTCCAGTTCACTCATTTCAGGGAACTCTACTTACCTTCTCCTGTCCCCTGAGGTGTGGAGCTGCATTATCTATTAACTACTTGTATACATACAGACAGAGCACTCTTTTAACAATGCTGCATACCAGCAGTAAATCCATTTTTTAAAGCTAACATTTATGGTGATGTTCAAATTATTTGCAAATATGCACATTGTCTCATACCATTTGTTCAAAATGTCATACATGGAGCCTCACCAAATTTGGCAGCTATGGTCAAGCATACATTTGTTAGCTATTTGCCAAACTTTAGAAATGTATCAGGTAATCAGATTTTAATCTCACTTGCAGTTTTAAATTTTAGAGAGATTTACAAAGCAAGAGAAGCTTGTTTCTGGCACTATTTTAGAGTGTTTAGCTATGAATGAGTTAGGTTTAGGCCAGCTATATCATAGTTACTAGGGCCAGATCCTTGTTGAGTTTGAGCCAAATTCCTCCCTAGCTTAACTCCACAGGGATGAATTAGGCCTTTCATTCCCAGAGGGGAGGGAGACATTAGTTTGGGGAGCCTTTAGCATAGGCTCAGGATCAAAGAAGATACACACTTCACTAATATCTGCAAACTGATGATATTAAGATCAAGGAATTTAAAGTAAGGGTGGTATTAGATTAATGGGACCTGGATTTCAGTGTCCTCCACAAGATTGTCTCTTGAGCATTTTTCCCTGCTCCTGATGGATTTTCCATCTCCTGTTAAAAAACATTTCTCCTGTATAGGGGCTAGTGGTGGTCTTAGAATAGATGTGTGTCCCTTGTGTGGTGGCATGGGCAACTGCAGACATTGCTTTCTCTTTCTGTCTTAATTCCTCAGGATTTATCTACCTGCCTATCACAACTATTGTCTGCTACATCAGCAAATAGCTTCTTGTTGGCCTCTGCAATCTGGGTTGCATAACACGCATCTTGTCAATCACTATCCCAGCCTACCCACTCACTGTGCCTGGGGTTTACACATCTAATTTTGTGCCTTGTGCATTGCTGAATCAGATTTTGGATTCACTCCCTTGCACACGACTAACTTTCATGTGTGGGATTTATTCACAGTGCTTTTTGCGCTTTTACTGTTGAATTTATCACAACATGCACTTGTGACACAAAGTACTGTTTTTTAGATGGAAATTAAATGAGAGGCTCATTGTGTTAAGAATGCCTCTTCTGGAGTTCTACCAACAGAAATGCCTCCGGAATGTGAATCAGGAATTAAGCACATTCAGGAGTTTTGAAGAAGCCCAAAACGCATCAATTAAGCATTTCATCTATACTTGCATCATTTTTCAGAGAATAAGTATGTGTAGATGTGACAGATGAACTTTTCTTTTAAACCTTTTATTGATTATCAGTCAAAATCACACTCATCATGTTCCCTTTGCTCTTTCATGAGGCTGAAGTTATTGAGGAAGGTAGACTTTTTAAAAAAAAAAATCTAGAAGGATCCACCATTTTAAAAATTAGGTAGCAAACACACAATTTATCCACTTCATACTAAAATGTTGCATAGATATATTTCCCTTTTCTGTTTTAATTTTGTATCTGAACTAACCATTGCAAGCACTTTGCACATTGTAAATGGTACTTCCTGCTGAGGCCCAATTAAACTGAATGGAAACAGTGGGAATGAATCAGATATGTTCAAGTGGACAAGGAACTGGTTAAAGGGGAGACTACAACGGGTTATACTGAAAGATGAACTGTGAGGCTGGAGGGAGGTTACTAGTGGAGTTCTGCAGGGATCGGTTTTGGGACCAATCTTATTTAACGTTTTTATTATTGACCTTGGCACAAAAGGTGGGAGTGTGCAGATGACACAAAGCTGGGAATTATTGCCAATACAGAGAAGGACCGGGATATCATACAGGAAGATCTGGATGACCTTGTAAACTGGAGTAATAGTAATAGGATGAAATTTAATAGTGAAAAGTGCAAGGTCATGCATTTAGGGATTAATAACAAGAATTTTTGTTATAAGCTGGGGACTCATCAGTTAGAAGTAACAGAAGAGAAGGACCTTGGAGTATTGGTTGATCACAGGATGACTATGAACCACCAATGTGATATGGCCATGAAAAAAGCTAATGCAGTCTTGGGATGCATTAGGCAAGGTATTTCCAGTAGAGATAAGGAGGTGTTAATACCGTTATACAAGGCACTGGTGAGACCTCATCTGGAATACTGTGTACAGTTCTGGTCTCCCATGTTTAAGAAGGATGAATTCAAACTGGAACAGGTGCAGAGAAGGGCTACTAGGATGATCCGAGGAATGGAAAACCTGTCTTATGAAAGGAGACTCAAAGAGCTCGGCTTGTTTAGCCTAACCAAAAGAAGGCTGAGGGGAGATATGATTGCTCTCTATAAATATATCAGAGGGATAAATACCAGGGAGGTAGAGGACTTATTTAAACTCAGTACCAATGTGGATACAAGAACAAATGGATATAAACTGGCCATCAGGAAGTTTAGACTTGAAATTAGATGAAGGTTTCTAACCATCAGAGGAGTGAAGTTCTGGAACAGCCTTCCAAGGGAAGCAGTGGGGCAAAAGACATATCTGGCTTCAAGACTAAGCTTGATAAGTTTATGGAGGGGATGGTATGATGGGATAGTCTAATTTTGGCAATTAATTGATCTTTGACTATTAGCGGTAAATATGCCCAATGGCCTGTGATGGGATGTTAGATGGGGTGGGATCTGAGTTACTACAGAGAATTCTTTCCTGGGTGTCTGGCTGGTGAGTCTTGCCCACATGCTCAGGGTTTAGCTGATCGCCATATTTGGGGTCGGGAAGGAATTTTCCTCCAGGGCAGATTGTCAGAGGCCCTGGGGTTTTTTTGCCTTCCTCTGCAGCATGGGGCATGGGTCACTTGCTGGAGGATTCTCTGCACCGTGAAGTCTTTAAACCACGATTTGAGGACTTCGATAGCTCAGACATAGGTTAGGGGTTTAATACAGGAATGGGTGGGTGAGAATCTGCGGCCTGTGTTGTGCAGGAGGTCATACTAGACAATCATATTGGTCCCTTCTGACCTTAAAGTCTATGACTCTAAATAAAAAAAAGTTACTGCACGAAGGGCATGCATATGTAAGGGGACTGTTGCCCCCTTACTAACATTCAGTGGGGTGTTTTGGTTGGCTAGCCCCCAGCCCTAAAAGGGGAAGGGTCGATGGCAAATCAGGAGCCTGAGACTGACAGTCCCCAGGAACAATGGGGAGAGGCCAATGCTCCAGATCAGCCTGATTGACAGGGCGGGCAGGCTAATCAGAGAGTCAGGAGGCGAGGGGGGCCCCGTCCTCCGTGTGAGCTGGAATTGCCTGGGTCAGACTGAGTGGGGCCGAGCTAAGGAGAAAGCAGGGGCCCAAGCTGAGCTGGAGAGCAGAACCGTGCCAGATCCAGAGGGGCCAGAGGCGCAGCCACAGAGCCAGAGACAAAGCCCAGGGAGAGCAGATCCTGAGCTGGGAGCAGAGCTGCAGCCCCAAAGCCAGAGCACAGCCAGGAGAGAGCAGGGGCCTGAGCTAAGTTGCTGGGAGCAGAGCTGCAGCCCCAAAGCCAGAGCACAGCCAGGAGAGAGCAGGGGCCTGAGCTAAGTTGCTGGGAGCAGAGCTGCAGCCCCAAAGCAGAGTTACAGAAGCAGCCTGCAGAGCAGACCTGCCCTGGGAGGAGAGCTGCAGCAACCAGAGCCAGAGGGGCCAGAGAAGCAGCCCAGGGAGCTGGAGGCAGAGCAGCAGCAGCAGCCGTGCTGAGGCAGAGTGGAGCTGGAGCTGGGGCTGGAGCAGTCCGGAGCTGGGTGCGGTGAGCAGCTGGGGAGAGTGAGGGGGACCCTGGCAGTGGGCCCAGCGCAGGGAGATACCTCAGCCAAGAGGCCTTGCAGGCCAGACTTGGAGGGGGATCGTAACCCTGACAGGGCGGGGGCGACGCTGGGAAGAAGGGTCCTGCCACCTAGAGCCTGAGAGCGTGTGGCCACCGCCAGAGCAAGTGTCCAACCCACAGCGTCCCTGCAGCACAGCCAGGGCCTGAGAAGGAGGCCCGGGACCTACAAGGAACAGACTGTGAACTGCCCTGACGTTCCAGAGACACTGCTTGTGATATTCCCTGCCTCAGAGCAGGGTGATGTGTTTCCTTTAACCTTTTCCATTTTTCCTTATTCTTTTTTAAAAGTAATTGTTAATTAAATAACTTGTATTTGCTTTAAATTGTATAAAATGATCAGTGGGTCAGGGAGGTGCCCAGTGCAGAGTGAGTACCCCGGAGTGGGGACACCCTAGCCCCTGTCCTAGGTGACCACAGCAGGGTTGGGGGTCAAGCCCCCCAGGAATCCTGGGCCCAGCCTTGTTGGGGTTTACGAGGACTCTGCCAGACAGGAGAGTGGAAGGGGAGTCCTCAAGGGCAGGGAGGCCTCTGGGTAAAGGAAGTGGGAGCGAGGACTCGGATCCTTTCGCTAGCCCACTTCACCGGGGTAGTGCAGAAGCCAGGAAAGTTCCCCACAATAGCGGGACCATTCCCCCGCTTACATAATTGGCGTCACGAACAGGATCCTATCCACAGGGTCCATCCCATTGGTTTTCTGGTTAAGTTCTAGTAGCACGGTCCGGGCCTGGTTGAGCACCCTACCATGGCTGGAATTGAAGAACTACGAACCCAGTTTGCTGAACTTCAGCGCAGATTATCAGACCAAGCGGAGGCATTACAGCAAGCTAGAACTGAACAGAGAGAAGCCTTATCGCTGGCCAAGGCAGTAATAGACCAACAGACAGCAGAAGCTAAGAAACCCCCTACTATTTATGTCCCACGGGAGCGGAAGGTCACGGAGTTTGGTGGCTTCCCGACTAGACCAGGAGACATTACAGTAGAGGAGTGGGTCAAGTCTGTGAAGGCGGCTCTGCGTGTGCTAAGAGTACCTGAAGAAGATCATGTGGACTTCATAGAGGAGCACCTCAAGGGCCAGGCCAAGGCCACAGTAAAGTTCATGGCAGTGGCAGACAAGAAAGATGTGAAAAAGGTATTTGAACTCCTCCTAGAAGTGTATGGAGACAAGGTACCTGTTGGAACCCGACTAAAGGAGTTTTTTGAGAAAAAGCAGGAGCCTGGTGAAACTGTCCGGGCATACGCATATGACCTCCAGGAGAGAATGAGCAAAGTGGAGCGGCGAGACCCTCAGCGAGTTCCAGACCCAGATACGGTTCTGAAAGAGCAGTTGGTGCTGGGGCTCCGTGATGACTCCCTCCGACGTGAAATGAAAAGGAGGTTTAAAGAAGAGCCCAGTAAGAAGTTCCATGAACTCATGCAGGCTGCCATTATGTGGTCAGAAGAAGAGGAAGTTCCTGTGGCAGAGGCGGCCAAGCCTAACCCCCATACACGAAGAGGGGGCCTAGTGAATGCAGCTGCTGGGGAAAAGGCCCTGCCCCAAACAGAGCTAACATTGGAAAGCTTAAGTGAAGCTGTCCAAAAACTGGCAGTCCAACAGGGGGAGATGCTGAAAGTGATGACCGAGTTGATGAAAGAAAAAAATCCCATTAGTATGCCAAAGTATCCAAGGGCACCGGGATCCCGAAGAGCCCCACTGAAGGACGAGCTGGGAAGATACATTTGTTACACTTGTGAAAGGCCAGGACATACTAGCCGAGAATGTCCACTGAGAAGGAGAACAGAGTCCCAGGCATTCGAAACCAATGGGGCACCAGGAGCAAATGGTCCATCTACAGTAGAAGGCCAAGCAGTGGCAGAAGGATTCCTAGGCCTGTCCTTCGTGGAAAATCCCTCTGCATACAGTGTTGAGAGGAACGTGGGCAGTGCCAGCATATCTAGCGACTTCTGTAAGCGAGCATTTGGAGACTGTCTAACTGCTGAAGTATGAATAGCAGGGGTGAAGACCAGATGTTTGTTAGATACTGGCTCAGAAGTCACCACCATTACTGAGTCACATTTTCAAAAATATCTGAAGGACAAGGACCTGACCATGCACAGCACACGGTTTGTACGTCTAACAGGTGTTAATGGACTGGCAATCCCAGTGGTGGGGTGCCTTGAAGCAGACATAGAGTATATGGGCCAGACACTGCCAGGAAAATGCATCTTCATCCTGAAAGACAAAGCCTCAAAAGGGAGCCATATAGGAGAAGGAGTCCCAGGGATTCTAGGGATGAACATCATTAGTGAGCTGAAGGAGCTACTCTTACCAGGAAAAGGGACCAGGAGGATGAACTGTCACGAGCACTCTACGAAGAATGCTGTGCTGAGTAAAGTACTGGCTCGAGAGGAGAGGCAGAGTCTTTCCCTGGGCCCCACAAGGCATATGGGAAATGTTAAAGTGGGCAGAGAACGGAAGACCGTTATTCCTCCTTGGAGAGGGAAGATCCTTGACGAACACAGCTGTGTACCAGGAAATGAGCTGCAGGTGACAAGGGAGAAGGGAGGACGAGTTACCTTTCTTCAAGAAAGATGTGATGGGAGACTGCCAGTTCCAGTTCAAGCGGCACGCCAAGGGCTGATTCCTGCACATGTGGCTAACATAAGGGCGTTGCCAGAGAAGCATCAAGAAATCTTTTCTAAGAATGAGGTGACCAATTATGATGACCAGGTCAAAGGTCACCATGACAGGCTGAAGACAGCCTGGAAAGTTGCTCTCAGTACAACTAAAGACACAGCCCAAAGTAGGAAAAGGACTTATGTTAGCAAGTCCAGTGGGGCTCTCATCAGATCTGGTGACTGTGTACCAGTTCGTAGCCGTAGACACCGGAGATGTAATAAAATACAGGACAAATGGAAGCCAAATCCCCCCACTGTGGTCACCCACAACAATCCCGAACTGCCAGTGTACACTAACCAGCCTAAACAAGGAGGTCCTGGGATAGTAGTACATAGGGACCAGTTGAAACATTGCACTCTTAGTCCAGACAGGGACCATAGGAGGCGTAGATCAGTACACCCCGAGGAGGCTGCAACCAATTGGGAAATGGTTCTAGTCCCACAAACCGAATACAGAGTGGGGCAAACCCAAACCCTAACAAGAATGGCCAGATCCTTCAAACTGACCCAGTATTACCCGAGGATAGGAAAATAGAAAATATGGGTAACGAACCGCCAGTCTTAAGAAGGTCCCAGAGGGCTAATAAGGGCATACTTCCTGTTAGACTTAAAAATAATTATGTTATTGGTTCTATGTAGTGTTTTAATGAATAGTGTTATGTATGGTATTAAGAAGTAGATGTGAAATGTTAAATATGTTAAATGTTCTTTTGATAATTGTTAATGGGTTGTTAATATAAAATGATGTGGGTATATGTTGTTACTATGGGGCCCGGATGTACCGGTGTGAATATGGTGGATGTGGCAGTATTTTAGCAAGGGGGAATGTAAGGGGACTGTTGCCCCCTTACTAACATTCAGTGGGGTGTTTTGGTTGGCTAGCCCCCAGCCCTAAAAGGGGAAGGGTCGATGGCAAATCAGGAGCCTGAGACTGACAGTCCCCAGGAACAATGGGGAGAGGCCAATGCTCCAGATCAGCCTGATTGACAGGGCGGGCAGGCTAATCAGAGAGTCAGGAGGCGAGGGGGGCCCCGTCCTCCGTGTGAGCTGGAATTGCCTGGGTCAGACTGAGTGGGGCCGAGCTAAGGAGAAAGCAGGGGCCCAAGCTGAGCTGGAGAGCAGAACCGTGCCAGATCCAGAGGGGCCAGAGGCGCAGCCACAGAGCCAGAGACAAAGCCCAGGGAGAGCAGATCCTGAGCTGGGAGCAGAGCTGCAGCCCCAAAGCCAGAGCACAGCCAGGAGAGAGCAGGGGCCTGAGCTAAGTTGCTGGGAGCAGAGCTGCAGCCCCAAAGCAGAGTTACAGAAGCAGCCTGCAGAGCAGACCTGCCCTGGGAGGAGAGCTGCAGCAACCAGAGCCAGAGAGGCCAGAGAAGCAGCCCAGGGAGCTGGAGGCAGAGCAGCAGCAGCAGCCGTGCTGAGGCAGAGTGGAGCTGGAGCTGGGGCTGGAGCAGTCTGGAGCTGGGTGCGGTGAGCAGCTGGGGAGAGTGAGGGGGACCCTGGCAGTGGGCCCAGCGCAGGGAGATACCTCAGCCAAGAGGCCTTGCAGGCCAGACTTGGAGGGGGATCGTAACCCTGACAGGGCGGGGGCGACGCTGGGAAGAAGGGTCCTGCCACCTAGAGCCTGAGAGCGTGTGGCCACCGCCAGAGCAAGTGTCCAACCCACAGTGTCCCTGCAGCACAGCCAGGGCCTGAGAAGGAGGCCCGGGACCTACAAGGAACAGACTGTGAACTGCCCTGACGTTCCAGAGACACTGCTTGTGATATTCCCTGCCTCAGAGCAGGGTGATGTGTTTCCTTTAACCTTTTCCATTTTTCCTTATTCTTTTTTAAAAGTAATTGTTAATTAAATAACTTGTATTTGCTTTAAATTGTATAAAATGATCAGTGGGTCAGGGAGGTGCCCAGTGCAGAGAGAGTACCCCGGAGTGGGGACACCCTAGCCCCTGTCCTAGGTGACCACAGCAGGGTTGGGGGTCAAGCCCCCCAGGAATCCTGGGCCCAGCCTTGTTGGGGTTTACGAGGACTCTGCCAGACAGGAGAGTGGAAGGGGAGTCCTCAAGGGCAGGGAGGCCTCTGGGTAAAGGAAGTGGGAGCGAGGACTCGGATCCTTTCGCTAGCCCACTTCACCGGGGTAGTGCAGAAGCCAGGAAAGTTCCCCACAATAGCGGGACCATTCCCCCGCTTACACATAGTAGACTTTCTGAAAAGCAGATCACTGTTAAGGCTGATCATAGAAAAACTGCTATTTTTTTGTCCTTGCAGATTCTAATCACAAAGCTAAATTTAAAACAATTAGTAAAACAGTGGCAGGTCAGTTTCTGAACTGCAGTCATGGTCCTACTGGACTAGTGGGGTCAAGCAGCCCAGGCAAAATCTACAATATTTTTGTCTCTTTGCTTCTACATCTATAGTAGCTACTTTGCCTTTCCATTTCCACTGCTACAACTTTGCCTAAATCCTGATCATATCTCCTCAACTACTGTAAATCCATAACTTTGACCCTAACCATATTCAGCCTCTTTTCAGAACCCTTCCCTGGCTTCCCATCAGTGTCTGCATAAAATCTAACCTCCTCATCCTCGCTTTCTTGGTGTTCCACAACTTAACTCCCCAATCTTTCTGTTTTTTCGCCTTTCACTCTCCCCTCTCCCACTCCATAAACTTCACAATTAACCACCCTCTTCATATGCTCCTCTGGCACATATTCTCTCTGTCTCCTTTCACACAGTCCACTAAATACTGAACCCTCTGCTATGCTTGGACCCTCGATTTCTTCAGGTCTCTGAATAAAACAGATTTCTTCCAAGATTTCTATAACTTCAGTTCCCCCATCCAACTCAAAGAAATATTACAAAAACTGATGGAAAGTAGATCCAAACAAAAACCATGGAACTAACTAGATGCATGCTGAGTTTCATTGTTCCATCATTGCATTTACTGTTACATCCTGTTCCCATCCTACATCGGAACCCAATCTAGCCATATTTTTTGGGACTGCTTCTCCTTACTATCTGTAAAACACTCGCAAGGGAAAAACTTGGTGCATTTTTACCACATAATTAGGTGTTGTTGGAGGGTAGGCCAGCACAATAGGTTAGAAGTAAGGGTTTGTATAACATTTGACTGGTATTCAACAAGAACCAAGTCTAAGATTTATATTCTAAAGCTGTTCTATACAATAATTTGCTAAATATGTTTATACGGTAGCAGTAGACAGCAATGATTAATGCAACAGCTTTGGGGAGAAATTTACTACTAAAATTGTTACAAAATTATCATCACATTAATGAATTAACATCATATTAGCAAAGTGTTACATTTGCATGGTGTTTCATTTGATACTTTTGGAGTACAGTTCAAAATTGACACAAAGAGGGGCCCTCATAAAACAAGTTGACATGTTTTCCATTATCATGGAATTAATAGGTCTTCCTGCATTAACTGTTAGTGGCCTTCAATACTTTTTGTGTGTAAGCAAAAAAAAAAAAAAAATCTAACATTTGAAGCTTAACAAGAAATTCCGGTAGAATTTCACTAACTTGGTCGCTCCAAAACAATATTCCATGGTCTCTTGCATTTTGTAAACAAAGATTTAATAGCAGAGAGTTTTAGCAAGGCCCTGTAGTAAGACATCACTGCTTTTACCAAACAGGGAGCATTACCAGTGTATTATGAAACATTATCATTAATAATTAAAAGCAAGCTTCTTGAAGCAATTAACAGGTCAGATTTTGCTGTGTTTACTTTTTTCACTTAAGTTTTGCAAAGTTTAGTAATTCCAAGTAACCATCCCAATAATTTGTTTAAATTGGCTGTTATATTTTATGGCTACAATCCTGCCATTGATAACATACAGGAGCAGGGGTGCCGGAACAGGGGGACCAGAGGGCCAAGGCCCCACCACTTTTAAGGGCAAGTGACGGGGGGAGGGGGCAGAGAGGAGTGAGCGGGGGGCAGGGCCTCAGGGAGAAGGGGCAGCACAGGGATGGGGACATGGTTCAGGTGCCGGTGCCCCCTCCATTTTAGGGAGCTTCCGCCACCCTTGTACAGGAGCACTGATGCTCCAAAGCAACAATATGCCTGATAGTGAGAAACTAAAGAAGCTTGATTTATTTAATCTGTCAAAGAGAAAGCTAAGAGGTGAGTCGATCACAATCTACAAGCAGGGAAGAGATTTCTGATAATAGAGGGCTCTTTAAACTAGCAAAAAAAAAAGACATAAGAGCCAATGGTTAGAAACAGAAGCTAGATAAACACGGACTAAAAATAAGGTCTGAATATGAATCACTGGAACAACTTACTTAGAGGTGTAGTGGGTTCTCCATCACTTGTCTTTAACTCATGACTGGTTATCATTCTAAAAGATAAATGATCGCTAAAATGGAAGTTATGGACTTGGTGCAGAAATCATTGGCTATGGGGATGTTCTTGGCTTGTGTTATGCAGGAGGTTAGACAAAAATAATCTCAATTTTTTCTTCTGGCTTTAAAATATATGAATCCTGAGTAAAGAGATCACCTCTTAGAGTGAAAGGGTAGCTCATTCTCTGTACCCATTCTGTCCATAACCTCCTTGAATAAGACTTCTTAAAGATGCTGATTCTAATTCTGATTTAAAAAAGAAAATCCCTGTCAAATGGAATAAAGTCCACCCATTCCTTCATCTAGAAAATAGATCAGCCACTATAACCATTACTGACCTTGGTTATAATGGTTGGTCACAGATGACTTTGTAGCTAATAATCGAGTGGTGTGGCAGATCTTCTGGCGTTGTAACAAATATTCTTAAATTCGTTGCTTGATTTTAATTTAAAAAAGAATATCCTCTCCTTGCGTTTATAAACACTGTGTGACTTTTTTATATTCCTGGATACATAATGTTTTGAGCTATTGCCCATTAAATTAACAGAAGTCCTTTTTTGAAGACAAGTAGGGAGAAGTGTCTTGTGGAATAATACGTTATAAAGGACTGGAAAAATACAGTATAAAGTGTCCTTTTTACTGAAGTTTAAAGTGTATTTACAATGCTGTAAAACACAAATTAGAGTATCTCTCCTTTCTAAACATTTTAACTTGGTGCGATAGAGGTTTAAAGTGATGGTGCTAATTATAATAATGTCACTTCTGAAAATTAATAAAAATTTCCATTAAGAGCTCAGTGATTTAAGTTGTTAAGGTGCAGGATGGTATTAAATGGCAACCTCATGCATTTTAATAGCTGTGTAAATCTGAATAATTTGAAGGAGAGTGTTAAACATGTTTATGATATTGTTAAAGATGCTTTTAACACAGTAGGTACTTCATACTCAATTCATTGAGGCTACCAAATATAAATTGGAAATCAGGGTATAGGTTAAATCATTTGAGAGGCTTGGTAATTAACCTAGTTAGCAAGCTCACGAAATCATCACTTCTGCACATCAATGCAGTTAAATAAGTGTATATCTGTAGGGTAACCTCATGTCCTGGTTGGATGCTTATTCTTTTGGGGGCACTCCCCAAACCCCAGCAAATTTTATTGCTTGAAACTAGGGTTCTGACTTCAACATAGCTAGACATTATTTTACTCTTATTTTCTTCATCTTCTGGGCTCTCTACTGCCTCATGACCTCCCACTAACCCTCCCTCCAGTTTCCTGTTCCCTACATCTTTTCAAGATTCTGGGACTTCTGTGCCCTAATAGGGGCCCTACTGGCTTTGTGCTTGGCCTGGTGTGTTGCCTGCTCTTCACCAACTCACAGCACCCTTCTTTGGAATGGATTTTGAAGTTTGGCCCAGAACATACTGGGGGAAGAAGGTGAGGCATTTGTTGAAGCATGGAGGAATGTAGTAGCTATGGAGGAACACTGTAATCCCCTCCTCTTACTCACCTTTGGTGATACATGTCTCCTTAGCCATACCTCTGGATTTTCTTTGCAACATACACCACAAAACATATTCCTCAGTGCTCTCCCTCCATTTTAGTAAATGCTCTCCATGTCCCAGCAGTTAGCTGAAAGTGACTTACCAGCTGCAAAATCCTCCAGAGTAACACATTCCCCATACTTGCAAGCTGGTGAAAGGAGGGGCAGGTGTCCCTGCTCTGATTTGAAAAATTTGGCCCTCCTGTGTACTGAGGAAGTTCAGCACATCTTGAGAAATTATAGTTTTGTTTTAATACTTCCATACTAGGGAGTACAGTACTGGTATAAAATGTAGTTCTCTAGAGTACCATACTATATGCTATTTTAATATAGAATGGTCAACAGAATGTAATTGGCTGAGAACATGTCTATTCATTTGGCCTCTCAGGCTGCTGAAAACTTATATGCTGAACTGCATATAAAAGAGGTCAAGGAAAGATCAAAGTATGTTATGCTGGCTGTTCATCTCCTCTAGGCAGAGTTATGCAAACACACATAACCTTGCATTCTGTTCTGAATGGAGTTATTTTAAGTAGAACTTTTGCCTTTTCTACTGTGTAATTTTGACCTGGCTGGTAGTGTAGATAACTCACTTTTGGGCTAACTGGAATAAAAAGTTAAAGATAACTCACAAGCTAAATTCTGAAGAGATTGGTCTACAATCATTATTAGTTTTCCTGGTATTGTGGGTTTGTTGTAATCTTCTCCACAAATATGTCTGACAGTAGAGGGCTCTATAGTCTAGGCGACAAAGACACAATAAAATACAATAGCTGGAAGTTGAAGCTAGGCTAATTTGAACTGGAAATAAGATGGAGTTAATACATTTTAACAGTAATTAATCATGAGAACAACATGAGAAAGTAATTAACCATGAGAACAACTTACCAAAGGATATAGTGGATTCTTCATCACTTGATGTCAAATGACTTTTTTTTCTTTTTTATCCTAAAGGAGGACCTCAGCCTTTTAAGCCTTCATCAACGGGTATTTTTAGTAAAATTAGAACCTTACTGACTCAAGACATGGGAAAATAAAGAAACTCTAGAATGGGTCTAGTAAAAATGTGAAATTGTGCATCATCTGCATAAATATGATCTTCAAAATAGAAGATCAGTAATAAGATGTACTAGGGGGAAAAGACAGATAGAGAAGAGGGAAAGGGGTGGAGGCTTAAGGCCCTCTATAGCTGGGAGGATAAGAGAAAAGTGTAAAACCAGTGCTAAAAATGAAAACAGGAGTCTTGGAGTAGACAGACATAAGTTGGCATCTGAGGACTGCCCAAGTGAGCATTTTTTCCATTAGCTGATATTATCAGTACTTCTGAGGTGGCAAAGAGAGAGACCCAGTGGATATGTAGTGTCTGGGGGCACTAGATGGGACAAGGGTAGAGAGAAAATGACTATTAATGTTAGAATTCAGTTCAGTGATTAGGTGCATTTGGCTTCTAATGAAATGGAATTATTGATGTCTTTCATGTGACTTGGAAAGGAATGGGTAGGTAGCAAGTGAGTAAAAGAACTAGTTAACCAATCTTGAAGTCAGTGCATACGATCTGCTGTTACATCTTAAAGAACAGTAAGAAATGTTCTCTTGAAAACAATTCCCTATAAAATAATGTAGTATCAAGTAAAAGTATGCCGCTAGTATCTTAGAAACAGGATCAGTAAAACGCATGGTAGCCTTGTAAATGATTCTTTGCTTATTTATGATGCTACCCTGTGGGGCAAAAGTACATGACAAATTTCTGTAGTGTTCACAAAATATAATATAATACATATCTACTGCTTCTTAAAATCACAAAACCTTGAACTCTTATGGGTGTTTCATGACTTTTTATGTAACTTGCTCTATAGATGGAAGGTATTTGTTGCAAGCAGATGTTACAATATTAAGATTAATCAGTAACATTTCTCAGCACACCGTGGAACACTAACTTGGTAGGCTGAGAGGGGGAAAAGATATGTGGAAACCACAAAGGGAAAGGATACCAAAAGGGTTGAACTAGCTCTAATAAAGTCATAAGAGCACAACATGCAAAATGAAATGTGCAAAATAACTAGTTCCTTTGCAGGTTACAGTTACACATCTGATTACACACGTTCTAACTGATCTTGCTTTGCACAACTACCTTTATTGTTAAAGGGTGTCTGGGAGTGTTACATATTCCAACACTGTTGAGCAGGTATATTTTTTCATGTTCTGCTTCTTATGTTTCTCTTAACCGGTTATGAATCATGTACTGGGATTAATGAAGTAAAAACCCATTTGGCATTACAGCTTTAGGAACCATATGGGGAACCAAGGTAGCCCGTGATGGGTACATGCATTTGGTGGGGAGTGCTGCCTGCAGTGAATTCTGCATGTTCAGTGGATCAACATCTACTAGATGTGGCTAGTCTCATGGGGTTGACATGAACCAAGGCAAAGCAATTGTTTTTGCAAAAACCAACAGGGAAAGACTGTAAAATTGAAGCCATTAGCAATTTTCGGGGGTACTTGAATGGTGTACAGTGAATGCAGCATGTGTGATTGTCTAGCTTGTCTACAGCCACACAGCTGCATGGCTCAGTGCTTCAGAGTAGACACTATCTACGCCAACTGGAGGAGTTTTTCTATTGGCATAAGCAATCCACCTCCTGGAGAGGCAGTAGTTAGGTTGACAGAAGAATTCTTGCATCCACCTAGCGCTGTCTATAATGGGGATTAGGTTGGTTTAACTATGCCACTCAAGGGTCTGGATATTTCACACTCCCTGAGCAACATATATAAACTTCATATATAACAGTATGTATATAACACATATATATGACTTCATATATAAACAGTATGATGGGAAATATTTTGTGTGTGTGTGTGTATCTATCTATATAAAATTCTCACAGCAGAATGACTGACCAAGTATTATTTTATCAACTACAATTGGCTAATAACATAGTAAAAGCATCATGATTGATTAATAACTTAGATTGGTTAATAATTAAACCACACAGTGTTTTAAAGAGCCGCAGGAGACACAGAACAGCCACTTGTAAAGAGCCACTTGCAGCTTGTGAGCCTCAGTTTGAGTATCACTGCAGTAGAGTGTGGCCGTGTCTCTATATTATTCTGGCAGTGTTATACAAGAAACCTCCAGAGCTCAGAACAGGCTCATTTTAAAAACTTAAATAAATTTAGGGGCTAGATTGAGCCTTTTGTTTCAGCCCTAAATATGGAGTGAAAAGCTCTGGACTGGGGGACGCTCAGTGAGTACTACTGGGGTAGAATATGCTCAGTGTTACTTCTAGGCCAGGCAGAACCTCACTCATTTTGCTTTGGCTGGGCTGACCTCATATGTCCTGTTGGCTCCCTTGTTGCATTAGTGCCTAAGAAACTCAGTGATCTCAAGATGTCTTTTTTTTTTTTTTTTTGCTTCCTTGTTCCCATGGTAGTATTTTCTTTGCTGTCCCTTGCACCACACTTCCACAGTTTTCTTATTACATGACTTGTATTTTCACTTGCTCAGATTGCCATGCCAGCTGTTCCACACATTCCAGATTTAGCTCAGATATTGACTGTAATTTTTCTAAAATTTCCTCAATGATTTTCCTTACATATACCAAAGTCACAATGCCCTCTACTTATAATAGCTTCCACATTTTCTCTGGGCCTCTGCACTGTAAGGTTAAAGCATGCCCTGCTTGTGTATTGCAGGCCTTGTGAGAATAATATGCTTGTCAAACCTCTGAAGAACAAAGTCACAGTGATTCTCGTGTCCTTTCTTAGTGAAGTCAAGTCACTCATAAATAATTTCAGCCTCTGTCCTTGATGCATAAAATAATGAGCTCACCAGTACTTTGCATTCTGTATGTTAAGCTTTGTTGTGATTCAGAATATGGTGAAGTGTTCCTTCCACTGAGACCACTTGTGGGCTTATTAAACCGAATGTCTTGTGCAGAGTTGAATCTGACCTATTTTCCTTCCTCTTATGTATGTTGGTTCAAAATGGGTTAACCTCCCTGACCCCACTGTCATGTGATAATGTTCAAGAATCACAGAAATAGCCACTTTCTTCTAACACTGAACAAGGAACTTTATTAGAATAACAAAAATAGTATCTAGGATAATGCTATTCTATATTTCTCTCTCTGCTCCACTGTAGAGCTTCTGCCTGTATAGTCTTCTTTAGCCCCCCTCCTGCCTGGTTTCTTGATACAGATTTAAAGAAATAGTACGCAAAACCTCACACTCTATTTATTTACTTTTCATAATTATGAAATCTCTTTTACCGGAAAGTCTCCTTTGCCAATGGGAATAAGCTTACTTCCCTCAAATTTAGATTAAAATGTGCCATTATCTTTGATGCTCTACACTGCATTCTTTGTAAGGTAATACTATCTATCTGGTAGCTCTATATCTAGAACATACATGCAGTATTCCAGATGGGATCTAAAAATACTCTGTGTAGTAACCATATTGCCTCTTTAATACTAATGAGAGGGGTTAAAGCTTTGCAATCAACCTGAGACTTGCGAATTGTTTGTGTATCACTTTTCATTGGTAGCTTAAATGTTGATTTTTGTGATGCAGTATTTGAAATGCTGTTCTATAAAGGCAATCACTAAATGTTCAGAACATAGTTCATCAGAAACACTTTGCAGGGAAATGTAAGGGTCCAGTAAAGTTCAAACAGATTTTGCAGCTGAATGCTATATTATTTTTGGTTTAATAGAAAATACATGTCATATGATAGAGGCCATAACGCTGTCTTGTATACCATAATGCTATTTTGGTACACAGCTTAACTAGCTCTGTGGCAATAATATCTCTGTATAATGTTAAACTGCTAGGGTTGATATTATAAGGAATAATGGGGTTAAAGAAAAAGAAATCAAAGGCCTTAGACAATATGCTCAATAAACCCTTTCTTCTTTGTGTTTCAAAATTGAAGTCTTTTTGACAAAAGAATCAATAGAAAATAATATTGCATCAAGTAATGTATAAGCTGAATAATAAATGTAACACATTTGATACAATTTTAATTTGTCTAAAAGAAAATAATCCTGGAATTGTTCTTCTTTATCAGTTTAAATTTTTTTGTGTAAAATATTTTAAATCCTTGCAGCAACTGATATGCCAGTTTTTTATAATTCAGACTGTAGGTAACTGTGTGTGGCTTTAAGTGTTGTAGCAAAGAAGGCAGCTCTCATATGAAAAGTAGGTCACACACAATTTCCCTCCATTTCACAATGAAAGAATTGGAAAATGCAGTTTCTGATGGTTATATTAAAGTCGCTCTGTAATTTGTGGTCTAAGAGTATTGTGCTTGACTGCAACTGAGTGTGGTAGGTTGCTGCATAGTTAATATCTGGTTGTGGAATTTGAAATTAAGATGCATACAGGACGAAATATGCTGAAACTAAATCACAGGTTTTACAATACTGCCAGCTAATATAGAGAAATCTGGTGGAGGTGACGCTTAAGAAACCTCAACTTAATGCTTCTGAATCTTAGAACTGTGTGAGGTCTGGATGTTGATAGCATTTTCTGTATCTCCCAATCATTGTGTGCAACAGGCTACTAGATTTCAGAGCTTTGCACCAAATTACAATATTTGATGAAGATTTTAACCATTTGGTACATTATGGTGGTAAAACTAGACAGACTTTCCCCCCCCCTCCCCTCCCCCACCCCGCCAAACACCTGAAGCTCTCTCTGACTTAAAGTGAAGTTGAGTTTTCAGCACCTTTGATAATCAGCCTCTTAACTCTTCACCATCCCATCAGAACATAAATATAAATAACATACGTGTGTGTGTGAGAGAGAGAGAGGGAATATAGGCCATTTAAAGTGACCTGCAAAAAATACATTAAAAAAAAAAAAAAAGCCATGACTGTTCTTCTCTGGAGAAACTCAAGTTTTCCAGACACCATGGAGTTTTTCAGGCTAGACAGGTCCTGAATTTTAACAAAGAAGACCACTCATGTTTTTCCTTTTAGGGCATAGGACTGGAAGGGAATCCTGGGTCACAGATTCCAACTGCCTGCTATCCCAGGCAACCCCATTTTATAAACACGTTCAGAAACTTTTGCAAGACCCCTTTTAATATGGGGCAGAAATCAATGGGATGAAGGTGCTTAACATGCTTAGGCACTTTTGAAAATCCCACTAGACATCTTGTCTGCATCTTTAGGCAGTGAAATAACTTTTCATAACTCTAGCCCTAAATTCACCTAAATTGAAACTTTTATGTAAGAAGGATATGTCTTAATCTTTTATGGCGAGTACTGCTTTGCAATGTTTATTTTATCTATCCACTCTGAGAAGGATAATTTGAAATAGGTAAGAATATGTTTCATTTGCATACTCTACCTTTTCTGCGAATAATCAACTGAAAATGAGCTTGGATCTACAAGCAGGGGAAATGCAAGTAGCAGTAGGGAGTTTATATTACTTCTATTTGGCACTGTGTGACTGATAATGGAATACCGTGTCCACTTCTGATGTCAAGAAGGATGTTGATAAATTGGAGAGGGTTCAAAGAAGAGCCATGAGAATGATCAAAGGATCAGAAAACATGGCTAATAGCGATAGACTCTTGAAGCTCAATCTATTTAGCTTAATAAAGAGAATGTTAAGGGGTTACTTGATCACATATGTATCTATATGGGGAACAACATTTTGATAATGGGCTCTTCAATCTTGCAGAAAAAGGTAGAACAAGATCTGATGGCTGGAAGCTGAAGTGTGACAAATTCAGACTGAAAATAAGACCCATGTTTTTTAACAGTGAGGGAACAATTTACCAAGGGTTGTGGTGGATTCTTCATGGCCAATTTTAAAATTAAGACTAGATGTTTTTCTAAAAGACATGGTCTAGTTCAAACAGAAATTGATTCAAGGAAGTTTCTTGGCTTGTCCAATGCAGAAGGTCAGGCCAGTGTCCCTTCTGTGAAACACAACTTGATCTTATTAGTTTGTAGATCTGGTATAAGTGCATGAAGCAGGCACCATCTACATTTGCATGAAGTGGAGAATAAAAAAAACCAATAAGGTTACAATTTTGTATGTAGTAATAAACCTTTGCATGACTTTCATATTGAATCCTATTTTGTCTTTAAATAGCTGACAGTGTCATCTATAAAGAGTTCTAGTAACTGTACACCCCATACTATAAAATGAAAAGCAATGTAGATTTATTAGAACAGACAAAATGTAAGTACCTTAGACACTATATTAACCAGAAACTTTATAAAAAGTAAAAATTGAACTATTGTAAAGGAGACCATTTCCTTCCAACAGTCTTTCTCTCTGCTGCAGCTTTCGTCTCTGCTTTCTACTGGGTCATTTAGAGAAAAACTCAGATTGGGCCTGATCCTGTCAGATGCGGAGCCCATCTCCTGCAAGATACTACATGTCCTCAGCACTCTTTCATGTAAAGTGAGATGAGGGTGCACACACTCTCAAGATTAGGGCCGATCTGAAGTTTTCACTTCGTGTTTGTGTCCTCCCTTCTTCTCCTTTTTCTCCTTCTCTCCCTCCCTCTACTCCTACCCAAAGGTGGTTTGTTCAATGTTTACATCTGACTACATTTCTTTTATCCTGATTTTGGCACTAAACAGGATTGTTGTGGCTACCTCTTCTTCAGCCATGAATGTGTTTAATTACGTATGTGTGTGTGTAGTTATTTTTTTCCCTCCTAGCTTGGATCAGGAAAATGTACACTGTGTTCTTTTATTTAAACCAAAGTCTAGTAGTATCTGAGTTACACACTTCTTGTTCTTCCTACTATCACAAATGACTATTAAGTTCTTTCCCTACTTCTACAGTAACTTCTTTCTTGGCTGAGGAGAGGAGCAGGGTCAGCAGACTGCGTTCCTTGTTTTCCTTGTGTTATGATTCTCAACCCTAAAACAAAAGGCTCAGCATACAGAAGAGAAGGAAACAGATCAAATAGGTCAATACTAATGAGACTGGGGTTTAACAGGTTTACTACCTCGTGCTCTGGCGCCACAGAGATTGTAATAAGGCAGTTTAGGGATCAGAAGGGTGTGAAATCCTTTTTCTCTCCCTGTGAAAATACACCCAAATTTGGCCTACTAATAAGCCTCTGAAAATCAAGTGATCGGTAGATTTATTAAAGGCTGGCGTCACAATTCTCAGAACATTCCATTTCCAACTAATATGCTTCACAACCCGCCCAGAGGTCCATGCCAGCTACACTGAACATATTCTACCCCTGTAGTACTCACTGAGCATCCCCCCAGTCCAGAGCTTTCCTGCAATCTCCTCTTGGCAACTGGGGACAGCTGTATCATTGGGCACCATTGACAAAGAACAGGGATAGAGAACTCTCTCCTGTGGTCTCAATTCCCGCCCCCTGCTGGCATCCAGATACTGTGAATGATGACAAGGAAACAGTCTAGCTTGAATGGAGAGGGGTCAGGAGCAGAAGAGGAACAGGAATAGGCTGTGGGGGATATGAGTGAGCAATCGGGAGATGGGGTTTGGTGACTGGACAGAGTGGGGCAGGCACAGAGTATGGACTGAAGGGTCTCTAACCACTAGATTCCACTCTTCAGCAGAACATGGATTTGAACCCAGGATGAGTCACATTCTCCTGCTGTCATAAGATATATGTGAAACCTACTGAAGAACTGAGTGTCTAACTCCCCACTAATTACTCCCCCACACAGGATAACAGCCTACTACTACTATCTGTCAGTCTATTAACTCAAGTGATAGAAAAGCTCTGGATCTGAAAGTTCTGACCCAGCAGATGACCCATGTTGGGGTCAGTATGTTTTTTCATGATGGATGTTCTTCAGTTTGCTTTTTTTAAAAATATGGTATTTTGTATGTCTTTTCCTATGTTAAAAGAACATATCTGAAATAATATATGATCATGTAATTCTAATGATAATGCACATATGCTTGAAGACTGAATTAAGTTTACACAAGCAGCCTTCATTCTGGCATTTTCATTTTTTTTTCAAGTGGTTGCCTATGCAGCCTCAGTCGTCAAATGTAGTTGGCTCTTTTATACATAATATAATATGTTCAGTGTTTATGACAATGAGACCCTGATCCTTGATTGAGTCCTAGAGGTGCTGCTGTGATCAGAGTAACAGACATTTAGCTTTGAACAATTATCCCATTTTCGATATCATGTCTCTACAGATGGGGAGGGTCATAAAGAATAGGTTATATGTTGTTCTGAATTTCTCTCTTGGGTTATTATTTGATGTAGTTGCTTGTCTCTCGCAGGAAAAAAAATCCAGCATCCTCACAATACTCAGATGACACAAATTGTAAAATCGCATATCGGCACTAGGGTTATTCTTCTGAAATTAATGCATTGACACAATATTTGCATATGTAATAAAAATGTTAAATATTTTCGTATGGGCGCTATACTACATTGCACGGCAGAAAGTTAGGAGTTGTGAGAGAGAATGTTCTGCAGTTTTTGGACCTAATACTGCGCAATGCTCAGTGCTTTCTTATAGGGGTACCCTCAGCCCCCATTGGTCTCTTTCTCTACTCCAACCTGTCATAGGTTATCATTCATATTTTATCTCAGTTTAGCATTGTTCCCTATCCCTAACACATTATAGACTGGATAAGCAATGACCTTGGAAATCTATTTTTAATGTAATAATTTTAAAACATGATGTAAATTGACATGTAGTAGGAGGGCAGATTATGAATTCCCTGAGCAACAAAGGGTATCCAGAAGTATTTCTTCTTCAGATGGTTGAATATAAATTTAACTGCCATATTATTCTGCTATTATGGGGACTATATCTGTTGCATATGGGGTGACCTATTTTTTTAATTAAAAGGGTCCTTTTAATGAGTCTGGCAGACTTTTGTATAAGAATTAAGATCACAAAGAACAAATGTATGGTTAGGTTAAACTCCTAATTTATATTATGGTTTAAATGTCAGTCTTGTGGCAAAATGTTATTAAATTGCTTCAAAAGATCCTGAGCAGTGTCAGAAGCATAGAGAACCCTACTAGATACGGCACTGGATTGGGACTCTGGAGGCCTGAATTCCATTCTCAACTTTTCCACTGGCCCACGGTGCGGCCTTGCTTAAGTCACTTCACTTCTCTGTGCCTCCTTCTTTCAGTATCTTTTGAGATCTATGGTTGAAAAGCTCTATTTAAGAGTCAGATATTATTATTTGATGATCTTGCCCTGTAAAGTAGATGAATAACAAACAGTACATCTGCCAAAGTGCATGCATATATAACGGGAGTGAAAAGCAACATCTCCTTACATTTTCCCAAGCCGGTAGCTGCCCTACAATTCCTGGGGCTCTTAATCTAACACAGAAAAGCATAACAAGAACCAACAGTTGGAAATTAAAATCTGACAAATTTAAGTTAGAAATAAGGCACAGTTACTTAATAGTGGAGGGAAGTGGTGGATTGTCCATTTCTTGGGATCTTCAAATAAAGACTGGAAGCTTTGGGCTTAGTACAGGGATACAGGGGTGAAATTCTATGATCTGTGCTATACAGGAAGTCAATGTGTCCCTTCTGGCCTTAAATCCATGATTGGCTGTCTGCAGTATCAAGAGGTGTGGCTGAGTGGTGAGGATGTGGAGTAGCAAAGATAGCTCCAGTACCTTACACTACACTTGCTACAGTTTAGCTCATAATTAGGGCCCTACCAAATTCACGGCCATGAAAAACGTGTCACAGACCATGAAATCTGGTCTCCCTCAGTGAAATCTCGTCTTTTGTGTGCTTTTACCCTATACTATACAGATTTCATGGGGGAGACCAGCATTTTTGAAATTGGGGGTTGTGACCCAAAAGGGAGTTGCAGGGGGGTGTCACAAGTTTATTTTAGGGAGGTAGCAGTATTGCTACCCTTACTTCTGTGCTGCCTTCAGAGCTGAGCAGCTGGAGAACGGTGGCTGTTGGCCAGGTGCCCAGCTCTGAAGGCAGCAGGGCAGAAGTAAGGGTGGCAATACCATACCATGCCAACCTTACTTCTGCGCTGCTGCTCGTGGTGGCTCTCCCTTCAGAGCTGGGCTCCTGGCCAGCAGCTACCGTTCTCCAGCTGCCCAGCTCTAAAGGCAACACCGCCGCCGCTAGCAGCAGCGCAGAAGTAAAGGTAGCAGTAATGCAACCCACCCTACAATATCCTTGTGACCCTCCCCCCCCCAACTCCTTTTTGGTCAGGACCCTACAATTACAACACCATGAAATTTCAGATTTAAATAGCTGAAATAATGAAATTTACAATTTTTAAAATCCTATGACCAAAAATGGAATGTGTATTTAATAGGGCCCTACTCATAAATTAAAGTTGGCTGAGTCAGTATGAACATTCAGAACTCTTTGCTCAGCATTTTTGGCTTCCTTAAATTGCTCTGACAACAACTCCAGAAACCTGTGAGATCCCAGCTGCCTATAATCCTGCTGAATCAGAGCTGGCATAGCAAACTGAACCAGTTACCTGATGTCCCACATATATGATCTGGCTCCCCTACCCCCATCTAGGAGCAATGCTGTTTGCACTGGTTTTTTGTCCCACACTAAAGCTCATGGGGATTTTTAGTCCTGGTCATTCCCCCTCTCTGGGATGGCAAATCACTTTTGTTAATGTACTCCCAATCTCAACTCAGTTCTATTAATGCAACAGGGAATTGTATTGGATTATGATATATGTACAGCAATCCCAATAACCCACAGTAACATTGGATTAATCCATAACATTACTAGATATACTGACTTTCAAGCAGAATTGTTCCATACCTCACTGTGGTCTGCTTCACCAACTATGTTTTTCGTGACACAGTAATAAATGTACCTTAGCTCTGTCTACACTAATGGCTTAGTATTTACACAATCACATCATTGCTGCCAAACAGTGACCAATGTTTGTGATTAGCCCAGCTTCCAAACCTTTCTCTTCTCCCCGCACCTCCCCACTCTTCCTGCCCTTCACTGATATACTATACAAGTCATAAAAGTCTGCCTTAGGCCATTCACATCTTACTTGGCACGGGGTCCTAACAAAACCTAGGGCAGTCCCTGTCAAATGCTATACAAAATGGAAGAATACTGCCAGATAATGTTAAGTCACTCTGTAGAGCTGTGGTCCAAGGAGTTTCTATGGAACATTCATTGCTAATGAACTCTAGGGCATTGAAGATTTGAGTGGCTTTTTCTTCAGGCTGCAACTGACCTGGTCCATTAATATCTGTAAACCTAATTGAGCTTCTCTCTTGGAAAATACTTTATAATGTTTCATTTCTAATATGTGTATGCATGCGTTCACTGATTGTCTTATCCCAGTTCTCCTGTTTGTTCTATAATTTACTGGTATATCACAGCTATATGTTGTACTCTCCTCTCTGCAGTCAGAAAAAAAAATGCACTGGCTGCACAATATTTATCAAAAAGTAAGAACAGGAGGATAGTAATGTCAGTTTTGCCTAGCCATAGGCTTGGACATTGACAGTCGGATGTAATTCCTGTCTTTTGATATACAAATATCAAATAAATCTACAAGTCTTCATGTGGAATGGACAATAGAATAAAGAAAAATCTTTTTGAGGGTGTTTTAAGCTGTCTTGCATACAAAACAATTCTTGAAACCAATCATCTTCAAATTCCAGTAAGGGTCTTTGTGTTGGGAGGCAGCAGGAATAGTTACATCACATTAAGAATTTTTTTTTTTATATATGGAGAGGAAAGGTGCTTATCAGTGAGAAATTGTCCAGGAACAATTCAGCCTCTTAAAAATATCCCCAGTGTTAGTGTCTGCTCCTTAGTCACAGCTGTAACACATTTGTGCAGCAATGCTTCCCCATACATTATCTCTTCTATGCCTGGCGCATCCTATACCTTTTTGTACATTAGTAACGTGCCTGAAAGCACACCCACAGATAATATCTTTACTACTTCTGTGAGAGAGATGTCCGCATTGTGGATTACTCAATTTAATGTGGGGAGAAGGGATGTTTAGGGGGAGATAGGACAACAAACCTTGCCAGCTGTGGAGGTTACCATTCCTGTTGGTTCTAACCTGACTCGATGCCCACTAGTAACTGAAACTGATTGGTTGCAGTGATGCCCACCTATTCAAGGTGGATCACAGCAGCCTAAGGCAGATTTTTCATTTCTATATAATATCCTGCCTGTACTTTTATATCTATATAAACTTTTTTAAATTTATGCCCCCTTCCTGAAAAGTCAAATGGAAAATTATAACCTCGCTATAGAATTTAATGGAGAATTATACCCTTTCTATAGAATTCTAAAGGTAGCTTCAAAAACTTTGATTCTATAAAATCCTATTGTTTTCATCCCCATTAATTAAATTTTATATGACATTTCCATTAGATTAAAGAAGCATACTTGAAAAGAGTCAATTTATTTTTAAAGGGCTCATTTTGAACCCAGAATTTTTCCATGATATAAGCAAGTAAATTGCTACAAGCTCAAATGGACACCTCTAGGTCAGGTGGAAGGATAACAACTGTGAGGGGTAAGATGATATTCCAATCCATAATGCATTTACTTAAGGTGCGATTCTCCCCCCCCCCCCCATAGAAACAAACATTAAGAAAACCATAAGCAATTTATAGAATAAACTATACTTCCAAAAAACCATCTAATATCTGTTGAGTGGGCTGGATTTTACATATACTTCTATCCACTGAGTTATTCACAATTTAACCTTACCAAAAATTAAATCACATGGGAAGGAAAAAAGTGGGGCTGGCAGAGAAGGAAAGGTGGAAAGGAGGACGTATTATGGCTATATAGTCTAGAAGAGGATCACAAATATCCTGACATTCGAGGCCCCAAAGACCGGCTGTGAGGGGTCTGTGAATATGCTGTGACTTATGGGGGGAAATCACAAGTCTTCAACCCTAGTGACTAGTTTGCATCAGTTACATTTTCAAGGCTAGAGTATCAGGAAAATAAATCTACCCATTTTCCTTTTCTCCTGAAAACTCAGATTTTCCCACAACATTTCTAATTAGGGGAGGCCCATAGCTGTGAGCTTTGCAAACCCACAAAGACTAGCTCTGCCCTGGGGGCCCCACTAGTGTAAATGAGGAAGGGATGGATTAATGCTTCCTCTTCCCTCAACACTTGTCAGCAGGCTGACTGGTCACAGCCCTTATAAATCCCACAGAATTTAATAGGGATGAAACTACCATGAATGTACAGAATTTTTATCAGGTTCTATAGAAAGGGCACTCAAAACCTTTGGCTCAGCACAGAACTCAGAGCCCAGGAGGTACCACTTTGATGCTTCCTTTAAGATATCTTTAAGCTAGCTTTATGCTCTTGGGATACTGGGCTATTCTAGATGCTAGCAAGTATCCCAGCTTACTTTAGACAGGAACCCAGGGCCTGAAGGTTGTTGTTCACTGCAAAGTTAACTCAAGGTAAAATATGAATGTTGCCTCTAACCTGACTCCTAATCTCTCTCTCTCTCTCTCTCTCTCTCTCACACACACACACACACACACACACACACTCTAGCTCAACTTAAGTGGAGCTTTAAAATTGAACTAGCTGGCCCATCGGGGGTGTGGGGTGAAGCTCAAGCATCAGCAGTATTTAAGCTAGTAATGCTGTGGGGACTCAGCTACTTGATACCACTACTACAAACACTCTGTGATGCTAATGCAATCACTCTGTGCAGCTTGAGTGTTGTTTTGCTCTATCGCTTGAGCTACAGAGACAAGGTAGGTGAGGTAATATCTTATACTGGACCAACTTCTGTTGGGGAGAGACAACAATATAATACAACCCCCTCCCCAGACTGCTTCCTCCCCACTTCCTTTCCTCCCTATGACTTGAGGGTGTTAACGGCCATTTCACCTTCAGTGGTCCCTTGAAATATGTTAACTGCTTATGCTAAACAATCTGTTCCACCTCGTATTTAGCTGTGACAATCTGAGTATGTTTCCCAGACCTGAAGAGGAGCTGGGTGTAGGCTCCAAAGCTTGTCTCTCATCAACAGGTAATATCTTTTGTTGGACCAACTTCTAACCCACCTTGTTTCTCTAATACCCTGAGACCAACACTCATAGGTTCCGACTCCATGGGTGCTCCGGGGCTGGAGCACCCACAGAAAAAAATAGTGGGTGCTCAGTTATACTGTTGGCTTTCACAACATCCCGTGGCAACAAGCTCCACATGTTGACTCTGCATTGTGTGAAGAAGTACTTCCTTATGTTTGTTTTAAACCTGTTGCCTATTGACTTCATTGAGTGACCCTTAGTTATTGTTATTTGAAGAGGTAAATAACACTTCCCTATTCACTTTCCCCACACCATTCATGACTTTATAGACCTCTATCATATCCCCTCTTAGTCATCTCTTTGTTTAAGCTGAACAGTCCCAATCTTTTCAATCTCTCCTCATATGGAAGCTGTTCCATACCACTAATCATTTTTGTTGCCTTTCTCTGTACTTTTCCAATTCTAACATATCTTTTTGGAGATGGGGGTGACCAGAACTGCACACAGTATTCAAGTGGACATACCCTGAATTTATATAGTGGCATTATGATATTTTCTGTCTTCTTCTTTATCCCTTTCCTAATGATTCCTAACATTGTTAGCTTTTTTGATGCTGCTGCACATTGAGTGGCTGTTTTCAGAGAACTATACACAATGATGCCAAGATCTTTCTTGTGCTTCCAGAAAATTTAGAACCCATCATTGTAAAAATAGAGTGTAGCCACAGCAGTCCGAGTGGTGGGACAAGCTAGCTGCCCTGAGTCTGTACCCATCCAAAACCCTAGATATGTCTTGGGGCAGGTGGCCCATCCCACTGTTCATGCTGCTGCAGCTATTCTTTCTTTTTAGCATGCTGGCTTGATAAGAGCTAGCACAGGTATGTCTCCTCAAGTGGATTCACTCCTCCAGATCCAAGAGTAGTCATACCCTAAAAGGTCCCAAAACCCCAGGCACAAATACTTTAACAGTTATACGAAAAGATCAAACCAACAGGTCCAAATCCAGCCCCTAGGGCAGTTCAGTACACTGTCATCCCACCTGCAGGCTTCTGCCATGTGTCCTCTTGCTGTGGCTACTGCTTACTATCTCCCAGCAGTAGGGTGCATCTCTTCCCAGCTCTCAGCCTTCCAGTCCCATTTCTTCAGATACCTGCCATTTGTCCTTCCCTCCACAGCCAGGGGTGCTGGAACAATTTTTACTGTGGGGGTGCTGAGAGTGATTGAACCAAACTGTAAACCCTGTGTATGATGGAAACCACTTCAAGCCAGAGGATGTGGCAGTCCCTCCAGCACTTATGTCCATAGTTACTTCCCAAGTGCTGCCTCCAGCTTTCTGTTCCTCCAACTGTGTAGTCTCCATCCCTTTCCAAAATCTGGTCTGTTCTGACCTCAGGACATGACTTTCTTTTCTTGTAAACTGGGGATTATGGAGCCCTCTACTGGCTGGATGTTGAACTGGGTAACAGCATTCTCTAGGGCTAGACCCCTTCCTTAAATCTCAGTTGAGGTGAAGGAAATATACCTAGTGGTGAGCCAATAGGTTTATTACAGTACTGCTTCCAGATGTCATTCTCTGTCCATTTTATGTAGGAAGAGAGTGTTCTGTGCAACTTGAATTCACAGTCTCCTTATTGGGTGCTGTGTAAGAGTCCTGACACTATAGAAAGAGAGACTGAAATGGGCCAATAGGCTGACAAAGAAAACAAAATGATCAATGAACTATGAAAATTCCATTTCTTTATGGAAAAAAAATCTTCTGTGCTTTGAATTAAACAGTACATGGCTTTCTACATGACCTCTCATTATTGAAATGATTGGGTTTAATCAGACACTTCCCTCAGTTAAATGCAGGGCCCCATTTGTGGAAAATCCTCTTGGGGATGGGGGTTGCAGTGACCTGTGTAAGGAGATGATTCAGTGCATCTCTCAAGCAGACACCTGTAGAGTCCTGGTTACAAGTTAAATATGTCCTTCCCTTGAGAACTTCCTGGCAAGAGCAGTAGTGATACCTCTGGAGCACAACCCTCATGTTGTTGTACAGTTGTTGCATTTCTCTGTGCCTGTGGGACTGACTCAAACCCACTCTCGTCATGTTATTATTTATATGAGTGAGATTCTCACACATGCTCCATCACTTGCAGACTGTCATGGGGCTCTAAAAGGCCCAGAGTGGGTTGGGGGGAGAATTTCCCCTGCACAGCAACTGGGGAAGGCAGAGTGAGATGTCTTCAAAGGATTCCTTTGCAAACTCCAGTGCACGGGGCATGCCGGGGTGGGGCTAGAGGTGGGAGGGGTGAAATTGCAGTGGGAATCACTGTGGAGATTCTGGGCAGCCTGAGACAAGCTGCTGTATTTTAGTTATGCTGAAGGCCACTCTGACCATTGCAGCAGCACTGCATCAGGAAGGTGCAATCATGGCTTAAAGCCCTGACATTGCCCTGGGCTGTGCCTCTAGAGGCCTAGTACAGAATTACATCTTGTATTCTTTCCCTTCCACTCTTTGGTCCCAATACTATCGAGGTAATCTTATGAGTTTTTGAGCACCAGCAACTCCCATTTCACAATGGCTGCACTGGCTTCTAGGGCAGTTGAAGGTGCTCAGCATTTTTAAAAATGTGGGCATTAAATGGTAGTGGCTCAAAACATGCATTCACTTTATATCTTAATGCTTTCACATCCCACAATACTGTTTACTAGAGCGGTGTGGAGAAAGACAATTCTGTTTCACAGAGGATTTTGATATTTCAAAATTTGCTTTCATACCCACTAGGAACAAAAATGAAATTTTCAAATTTCTGGGAAAGGGAATAAAGCCCAGATTCTGAGGCAGTGAACCCTGGAAACCCATGGGTCCCTGGCCCCAGGTTAATCACACACTGGGTTGTCCTTGACATGTAAATCTTGGAAGCCTAGGCTGTCAGTGAGATAGGTGGGTGAGATGGCAGGAAACCAGGCATCAGGGTGCCACCATGAAATGTTTTGATTTCACCGCAATGTTTCATTAGAATTTATCCAACCAGCTCTTCTGGTTATCCATGACATACCCAAATATAATTAATATTTTTTAAAGTTTTTTCCCCCAAATAATTTGTTTTGGTAATATACCAATAAGCTGAAATCATTTGATCTGTCTTCATTTCTAACATAAATGTCTTTTATAGGCCAGTTCTTGTTAATAACTTCACTTCCAGCACCTACTTGCTGAATGTCCAGACACCTCTCCTGCTGTATATGTGGGGTGGTATCTTAGAATTTGCAGTCATTGTGGGGAAATTAAGCCTTTTCTTCTGATTGATTAAAACAAAAGAAATTATCTCCAATGATCTTCCTAAATAATAGGTATCACAAATCTACATACATCAGTGTCCAATTAGCTTTCCTTTTTTTTCTGTCTTTTGGCCTTTTCCAATTTAATAGACTCAGTAAATCACCTCCAGTTTTATTTGCCCCAAAGTGTGAATAAAAGAAAACTGAGTAGACATACATTTTTCTTTTAGTGGACTACATATTTCAGAACAGATGAAAGTACCTACTGAAAAAATGCATTGTATTAGAAGAGCAAAAAGGAGTGGATTATGGAACAAAACTACTTATCTGTGCTATATTTTTGAAGATTGTGAAAATTGTCATCAGAAGTTACAGCTGACAGAGACCTACCTTATGTTCTCCATTTCTCTTTAATCTAGACAGCTTTTCTCTTATTGAAAATATAAATTAGTATTGTCATCTGTAGAAACAGTTTATATAGTTGACTCTGCACTGATGTGTATTCAGAAAGATCAGTCATGTTTTTTTTCACAGCAGCACAATGAAATGTGCTATTGGAAGTTTAAAAGCCATACTTTGATGCCATAGATATGTATTAGGCAAGCATCTGTGAAGTGATAACATTGTGCAGAGGAAATATTAGAACAGTGAAATAGTTGGCAGAGATGTTTGGTAATATAAGGAATTCTTAAATTTGATGAAGTGTTTTTAAACTCCTAATGACAATTATACACTTCTTAATAAATTTGTGTGTGAACTTAGTACCTCTGAAACTAAAAGACTCTCCTCGCTGTCTCAAGCAAGATATAGCATAGGAAGATGCTAATGTGAGGTTCCCTCATAGCTCTGACCATAACTGCCTATTCTATTTCAGTTTTAGCCCTTTCTTGAAATGTCTGCCAGTTGTACAAAACTGTGCAGTGTTTTTATATTTTTATGATCTGTAGACTTTCTTATTATTGCAAATGGTCGTGATACAGGGGTGTCACGTTGTGTCATGAAATGGGGATTGAAGGATGGTAAATACGAATTTTGTATGTAAAGTTTCAGTACAACATCCAGTGCTTGTGGAATTTTCCTTTTCAAAAGGTAGCTAGTACATGAAAAATATGAACATGGTGCTAAAATTGGCACATGCGCCTCTCTTCTTCACCCTCACTGTCATCCCAAGAGATGGTGGGTTTAATTGTATTGTATCAAAATGTGTGTGCATATGTATATGAATATTTAATAAAGAAGGATAAAGGTGAAAAGATATTGTAACATAAACCTGACATTTATAAATAAAGGTAAATGTCTTTGACTAGTAAAGGATGGAACCTCGGTCTCTTCAGCTCTTTTTAGCACTAAATTGGACGGACTGCTGTTGGAATACAACACCCTTCTTCAATCCACTGACAGAACACCTCTCGTGAATGGAGATAGGGTTGCCAGGCATCTGGTTTTCAAACAGAAAGCCTGGTCGAAAAGGGACTCTGGCGGCTCCGGTCAGCACTGCTGACCAGGCCATTTAAAAGTCTGCTTGGCTGCAGCGGGGCTGGCAGGCTCCATTCCTGGCTAGGTGTGGATCCTGGGAAGTGGCCAGCATGTTCCTCCCCCTCCTAGGCAGAGGGGCAGCCAGGGAGCTCCATGCACTGCCCCTGCCCACAGGTGCCACCCCGAGTGCCGGATCCACAGCTCCCATAGCCGGGAACTGCAGAAGGGGCAGGGCAGGGGCAGGGCAAGGGTGTTTGGTTTTCTGAAATTAGAAAGTTGGCAACCCCAGATGGGGAGGAGAGAGGGGTAATTTTCAAAGTGGCATGTCCTCTCTTTCTTGGATTCTTTTCTCAAATAGACATAGCTCTTGGTAGGGAACAGCCAGAAGTAAGTCACTCAAACAGTGTTAAAATATTTTGCATATAATAAACTCCTTGAGGCAAAATAGCCTGTCCTTTTCTGCATCTTGTACAGTGTTAAAACTGGTGTGACTTAGCTAATCAGTAATTATAAAACAAAAGAATCAGGAATCAGAATGAAAGTACAGACAGAAGGAATAGCAATGCTGGACAGTGTGTGTACCCTGATTGTGGCCTGCCCATCCTCTAATTAGAAAGGAATAAAAGGAAAGGAAGAGAAAGAAACTAAACTTTTTACTCCTTGGAGTTCTTTAGGAGAGAAAACTTCAGGCTCTTCATTCACTATGAGAATGGCCTCAGTGGCGGTGGTAGAAATATTCTTAGATGTGGCAAAGATTCTGAATCTGGCCTGCAAATTGAGTTTTAGGGCAACTCAATTTGCAAAAAGTAAAATACCCGTGTTGCCAGCTTGCTTTCTTTAAGTCCTATGTTTTCTTTAAGTCCTAACTAATGTAATTACCTCATACATATAGTTAGGGTGAACTGACAGCAAATGTGAAAAATCGGGACAGGGTGGGGGGGATAATAGGAGCCTTTGTAAGAAAAAGACCCAAAAATCGGGACTGTCCCTATAAAATCGGGACATCTGGTCACCCTACATATAGTTCATAAAGTTTAAGAGCTTGTTTTTTATGCTGGGTTGACTAACTCAGAGGTGGTATAAAACCAACACATAATAACAGTAGATATATGAGTTAGTTACTATCTGTTTATTTTTAATATTTTTGAAATCTAAAAATATAATAAACCACAGATTTTAGGGCTGTAGAGGATCCAATAGCCTGTGGTGATTTTAAGCATGTTGGTCTGAATCTACTATGTCAAATTATTGCTTTAGCTCAGGGGAAATGCTGGCCTTTAATGAAAAAAAATGTCATTAACACAATGCTGGCTTTTTAATCACTGTTCATAAGCAATATAAAATCTGCCCCTGACCAGAAGAAGCATTTGTCTTAAATGATGTTCTTTTAAAACAGCAAAAACATGAAAAACGGCTGCTTATTGGCTTTTATTCAGAGCGCCTAATTTTCCACTCTATTGCAGCAGCTTTATGCTGTTGTAACAGTGGCATTAGGCCAATGTAAAACTGATATAACAGAAGTGAAGAATCAGGCCTTGAGACTATATTGAACTTACAGGCCTTACAATGCAACAGGAAAATGAAAGCATTGTTGAATCCAAAGAGTGTTTCACTGAAGCACTGGAATAATGGGAAGAAAAGATGTCATGTGAAGCTTGCATACACTGAATTGTGTTGTTTGCTGAATTGGAGAGAGAACGCTATGGAATAATGCCAGGTCACTGAAGTAAACTGTCAAACATTCTGAAAACGAAGACAATGTTTTATTAAGGTTGTCTTGTTCTAAAGATATATTTGATTTTTACTTTCTATCATATATCAGATGCCATTATCTCTTTGTGTACTCTGGTAAATTTGGTATTTTCTATGTAAAGTGAAGGTGATTACAAGAAGGATACAGTTCATAAGCAATGTGTAGGGTTTACAGAGCTTTTCTTCCTTTTGTGTGTGTGTGTGTGTGTGTGTGTTCCAAAATACGTAAGATCTATTATCTGAAAGAAAAGATCAGCCTTCTAAAGCTGCAATCTCTATTTTAAAAAAAAGCCAACTCAGAAAGGAGCTGGGCCATTTATATTGCCAAGTTAATTAAAACATAAATAGGATTATCATGCCACCAGTCATCGTGTTTATGAAGTTTCAAGTGGAAATATACAAAGTCTCCTGTGGCATGCAAGGCCCAGAAGCTTTTGAATCCTGGCTATTTATTGGCCCAATTTATCCAATGGAAGCAAAACAGCTTGCAATGAGGATTATACTTTTTTCTCAGCCTGGAAAATCATGGAGCAGGTCCTCAAAGAATCCATTTTGAAGCAACTTGGAGGAGAGGAAGGTGATCAGGAACAGTCAGCATGGATTCACCAAGGGCAAGTCATGCCTGACCAACCTGATTGCCTCCTATGATGAAAAAACTGGCTCTGTGGATATGGGGAAAGGGGTGGAAGTGATGTATCTTGACTTTAGAAAAGCTTTTGATACGATCTCCCACAGTATTCTTGCCAGCAAGTTCAAAAAGTATGGATTGGATGAATGGACTATAAGGTGGATAGAAAGCTGGCTATATCGTCAGGTTCAATGGGTAGTGATCAATGGCTCGATGTCTACTTGGCAGCCGGTGTTAAGCGGAGTGCCCCAGGGGTTAGTCCTGGGGCCAGTTTTGTTCAACATCTTCATTAATGATCTGGATGATGGGATAGATTGCACCCTCAGCAAGTTCGCGGATGACACTAAGCTGGGGGGAGAGGTAGATATGCTGGAGAGTAGGGGTAGGGTCCAGAGTGACCTAGACAAATTGGAGGATTGGGCCAAAAGAAGTCTGATGAGGTTCAACAAGGACAAGTGCAGAGCCCTGCACTTAGGATGGAAGAATCCCATGCACTGCTACAAGCTGGGGACCAACTGGCTAAGCGGCAGTTCTGCAGAAAATGACCTGAGGATTATAGTGGATGAGAAGCTGGATATGCGTCAACAGTGTGCCCTTGTTGCCAAGAAGGCTAACGGCATACTGGGCTGCATTATTAGGAGCATTGCCAACACATCGAGAGAAGTGATTATTCCCCTCTATTCGGCATTGGTGAAGCCACATCTGGAGTATTGCGTCTGGTTTTGGGCCCCCCACTACAGAAGGGATATGGACAAATTGGAGACAGTCCAGCGGAGGGCCACGAAAATTATTAGGGGGCTCGGGCACATGACTTACGAGGAGAGGCTGAGGGAACTGGGCTTATTTAGTCTGCAGAAGAGAAGAGTGAGGGGGGATTTGATAGCTACCTGAAGAGGGCTTCCAAAGAGGATGGAGCTAGGCTGTTCTCAGTGGTGGCAGATGACAGGACAAGGAGCAATGGTCTCAAGTTGCAGTGGTGAAGGTCTAGGTTGGATATTAGGAAAAACTATTTCACTAGGAGGGTGGTGAAGCACTGGGTTACCTAGGAAGGTGGTGGAATCTCCATCCTTGGAGGTTTTTAAGACCCAGCTTGACAAAGCCCTGGCTGGAATGATTTAGTTGGGGTTGGTCCTGATTTGAATAGGGGATTGGACTAGATGACCTCCTGAGGTCTCTTCCAACCCTAATCTTCTATGATTCTTGTTTTTGCAATGTATACTCTTTTTTAGTTTATTCCGGGGTTTTCTTTTCCTGCTTGCCCTTAGTTTTGCATTTTATTTTCTTTTTTAAGGAATAAGAAAATCCTATGATAAATAGGCTTGGAAGTTCACACTTTATTAGTATAAGTAGTATAAGGGGGCCTGGAGAAAGGCTGGTCCAGTGGTAGGATGCTAGCCTAGACCTAAGGGGCCCAGGTTCAATTCCCTGTTTAATTATGTAGTTCCTGTGTGACCTTGGGTAAGACACTTAGTCTCTCTGTGCCTCAGTTGCCCACCTGTAAAATAGGAATAATAGCACTTACTTTCCTCACAGCATTGCTCTTATGACAACTACATTACAGACTGTGGTAATGAAGGCCATATAAGTAGGGCCCTACCAAATTCACTGCCATGAAAAATGTATCATGGACTGTGAAATCAGACTTCCCCCATGAAATCTAGCTATTGCAGGGGAGGGGCAGGGCTGGAGGTGCTCCAGCCGGGGGCTCCTTCCATGTCCCTGGCTGCTAGTCCCCTCTGGGCTGGGAAGGATGGCACTTTCTCTTCCCCTGCACAGCCGCTCTGTGGGGAGATCAGACCCACCTCTGGGTACCTCCAATGCCTGCAGGAAGCTCTGGAGCTGGGCAGCAGCCACGGAGCTTCCTGCAGCTGCAGGAGGTTGCCAGAGGTGGAGGTGGGTCTGATCTCCCCCATGCTGCTGGTAGCACCTTTCAGCAGGGGGAGGTACCCAGAGGTGGGTCTGATCTTCCCCTGCCCCACCTCCAACAGTGGCCATGCAGAGGAAAAACAAGTCCTGTCCCTCCCCAGCCCGGCCAGGACTAGCAGTTAGGAGCCCCCGATTGGGGCGCTCCCAGCAGCACAGGAGAGATCAGACCCACCTCCACCTCCAGCAACCTCCTGCAGCTGCAGGAAGCTCCAGGCCTTCTACCTTCATAGCCCAGCTCTGAAGGCTGTGCAGAAGTGAGGGTGGGAATCCCATGACTCCCCTACAACAGCTTTACAACTCCCCCACAACCCCCTTTTGGGTCAGGACACTCACGGTTACAACACTGTGAAATTTCAGATGTAAATATCTGAAAACGTGAAATTTACTAATTTTCAAATCCTATGGCCATGAAATTGACCAGAATGGGCTGTGAATTTGGTAGGGCCCTACATGTAAGCACCCTAGATGGATGGTTTTGCAAGACATTGATGTTAGGGGAAAGTGATGGCACTTGGCACCTAGAGGAGATGCTCAGCATCTAGCAAGATCTGGCTTTTCCTCCTCCTGATGTTCTTTGGCTGCATATATTTTTCGACAGACTTTTCTAGCATGACGTCAGCCTATCTGTTTTCAGTGGAATACCTTTATCTTAGCAATGGGAAAGCAAGAAATACATATTGGCCTTCGCTCCCTCCTTTATCCCCTTAGGAATTCTTAATTCAAAATAACTGAAGGGACTGTGATCAAACTAAACTAAAAGCAACACACTTTGGCTGGAGAGAGCAAATGTGGAAAATTTCAATGACAAATGTGAGTATCTCCCAATATTAGGGTGTGTGACAATGTGTGGAGTTGGGAGGAAGGGTGTTGTAATGCATGCTGGCTGAATACTATTTGTCAAGTACATTATTTGACAAATAGTGCTGGTACTCATTGAATAATTTCAATACCTTTTGCTGTATTTGACCATCTCTATAGCTAGTTGGATGCTATTTGTTAAATAAATTATTCAGTGAATAATGGCAATATATGTTGAATAATTTATGTGACTATATTTCCAGTACTCCAGTAGTTTTCTTATTTAAAAAACCTGTTTATTAAACACCGTAACTATAGCAGAAGCTACCAAGACCCCATTAGAATGCTTAGGATTTATAACCCTTTGTATCTTCAAAGCACTTTACAAGCCTAACTAATCCTCACAATCCCAAGAAGGGAAAGTTAAGTATTATCCTGATTTTACAGAAGAGGAAGTAGGGAGATTAACTAGGCTGACCAAAGCTACACAGTGAGTCATCTTAGACCCAAGGGTATCTTATACCCAGGTCCCTGCTCTAACCACTAGGATGCTGTGTCTCAATACCTCACCAAGGAGAGATTTCAGTTAATGAAAACACAGGAAGTTATTGTTCCAGGTGCAGTGTTTACTTTGAAATACCACTTGGCACTGCCATCTTCTGGCAGAGGTAAGCAACATGATAGTGCACTGAACTGATGTATGGTAGGGCATAAACAAATATTACATGGAACAGAGAAGCGAGCAATGTAATCTGTGAATTAAAAATAAATAGATTTGGATGGATGGATAATTTAAAAATAACTGTTCTCCTTTAAATGAAGAGTGTGTGCCAGGTCTGCCTTGCTCCAGGCCTCTTCTCCCTCTGTGCTGTTGTGTGTTTGAATTTAATAATAATTTGAGATTGTCAAATAACAGACTCAAATGAAATCATTTAATCAAAGATGATCAATCAGAGATTAGTACAGCACCAGACAGACCTTGGTATAATGTAAAGAGCTGGGCTTTGTGTCCCTCTCCTCTGTAACTGGGGGGATACTGGCAATTTGCACTCCCCAACACAACTTCCAAAACCTCTGCTTTTTTTTATAGGGTATGAGTCAAAGAAACCCCTTTTTGGAGGGAAAAATACTTTCCCATGGTTAAACTTACTGTCTTCTGCTAATTAGTGATGAAATTTCTTTTATGGTCCTCAGTTTACCTGACTAATGAGTTAAAAGGAATCTCTAATCCAGTCATTGTTACTAATGGCTGTGAAAACCAACAGTTCTCAATTAGTTAAAACATCTTTCAGTGGGTCATTGTTTCATTCGTTACAGAACCCATCCATAATAACAATTATTCCTTATTGATCACCCAGTCCATTACACAAAACATCTATCATTACAAGTATCCCTTATCAGTCACCCAGTTTTGTTTACAATGCTTATATGCTTCTGTGGACACTTTTAATACTTTGAGGGGTTCTTTTCCCTGGACACCTGGATACTTGAAGGTGCTGAGAATAATTAGTTATAGCCCAACACTCAGTCATATTAAATTCCTGAATACTGGTCACTGTCAGATTAAGAGCCAGGCATTGTGGGCCTAAGAATTCAAACATGCTGTTCACTAACAGCATAAAGATTTTGGGAGAATAGTTAATATGTGAATGAATTTAACATATTAATAAAAGAGGACTAAAATAATTAATATTTACTAACAGGTATTACAAGTGCCATAGGGCCTACTGGGTTGCTCTGTCATGTAGGACAGGAGATGAGTGCTTTGGCTGTTTTTGCCTCTTTCTTACAGCTGTGCAGAGATTTTTATTTTTGCTGTACGGGATGGAGGAGATGACTTTTTCTTTGGATCAGTTGTTGTGCAATCGGCTATCTCTGGACGGAGCATCCTCCTGGTTGACTGGCAATTGCTTGAATGGAAGAGGGCGACTGCCTGAATGAAAAACAGTTTATGCTCCGGAGGAAGCTGGCTCTGAAGGGTTTTTAAAACCCTTTTTACCAAGATGCCTGAAAGCCCCAGGAAGAAAAGGGCCTAGAGGCCCTACTACCTGGACAGAGGGCATGGCTCTGCTCCCCCATCAAGTGGGGACATGGTCAATGGCATTTCCTTTACCTCTCCTCAAACATGCACACACGAACACAGGCAAAGGAGGCTTTCTTTCATGTCACCTAGTTCCTAGCTATCTAGACTGGGCCTGTTTGGTTGCAAGGGATCATGTGGGCTGTTATAGCTCATCTACTCATGGCTTCAGGAGGATCCCAGGGCAACTGCTTCTCTTCCTTCGCAGGCAAGTTGTGTTCACTGGTGACTCAGAAGAGGAAGAAATATGCCATTAATAGAAGATAGGAATGGTGCATCTGGGGTCCTGGGGTGAGTTGGGGGCTCTTAAAACTGGGACTGGAGAGCTTGATTTAGGTCTCAGCGGAGCACAACAGCCAGCAACCTCATGATGGTTGGTGAAATGCTGGTGGGGTTTTAGAGAAACAAAATGGGTGAGGTAATATCTTTTATTAGACCAACTTCTCGTCTTCAGCTCTGTGTAAGTTCGAAAGCTTGTCTCTCTCACCAACAGAAACTGGTTAGATATCCTGGGACCAACAGGGCTACAGCAACGCTGGATACAACGGTGGGGTCGCCAGTATGCACAAAACATCTGGGATAGATGCTGGTGGGCATGTCATTAAACCATAGAGCAAGGGATCTGTTCAACAAGGACTACCAAAGCCCTTGATTGGCACCCCTATTTTGGGTTCAGTTGTCTGTCCTGTTCTCCACCCCTAGCTTGTAGTACATGCCTCCTTGGAGTATGTAGTGGATCCTTATCCTATGGCATCCCGGGCAAGTCATTCTGGGCTTCCATCACAGGCGGTCCACCTTGATTTGGAGGGGTAAGGTGAAGGTACAGGCTGTGTCTGAATTGCTGGTGGTGAGTGGGCCCTTCTCCTCATAGACACCAAGTTTCTAATCTGCCAGGGGCTGCTCCACCCAGGCCCCACCGCCACTCTACCCCTTCCCCCAATGCCCCACCCCCACATCACTTCTTCCCACGCCCACTTCGTCCCCCCTCTTCCCTGCCTCTGCCTGCCTCTTCCCCGCCCAGTTCCGCTCCCTCCCCCAAGTGCGCTGTGCCCTCGGTCCTCCCTCCTCCCCCCCTAGCACCTCTTGACACCGCAAAACAGCTGATCCGCGGCAGGTGGTAGGCACTGGGAGGGAAGGGAAAGCGCTGATCAGTGGAGCCCGCCAGCGGGCATGAGGTGCTGGGGGAAGGGAGAGGCGCTGATCGGGGGGTTGCTGGTGGGTGCTCAGCACCCACCATTTTTTTCCTGTGGGTGTTCCAGCCTTGGAGCACCCATGGAGTCAGTGTGTATGTTTCTCCTTGTGGTATATGTTACACAAGGGAAGGACCATTCATAGGGGGCTGATTCCTTTCATAAGGACAGGTGAGGTAGAACTTGTGGTTTGGTGAGACCACATGGCACTTTTGTTTAGGGGCATGGATGTATCAAGATCAGGGCTTGATTCCTGAGTATGTGGTTAACCTTTTGTTTTTGTTTGCATGTTGACTTATTTTTTTAAAATAAAAGTTGTGCTGCCAGAAGCCTATATTAATATTTCATGTTTTGTTTTGGTCACTTGGTGGAAAAATAGAGAATGGCACTCACCGGGTTTAAATTCCTGTAAGTTGTTACAGTTAAAATGACTAACTTATTAAAAAGCATTACTTAGATTTGCATTCGCTAAATAAAAATGTATGTGGTTAGGGAGTTTATAGCACTTCAGTTGTTCTACAAATGGATGTTTCACTGAATACTAGCACTACTCTAAGATGCAAATTATGGTATGTATTTATGATATTTGATTTCAGGAAAACATACCTGCAATCGTCTTTCTGAATAACTGAGAAAATAACATTATGGTACCTTTTATAATAACATTATCTTCATTGTGTCTGTGTCATCATCTTATTTCCTCTGTTTCAATTTCATTGTGATGCACTCACTGCTTGATCTCCTTCAAATGCAATTTTCAAGCCTGTCAAAAGTGCACTTGTCTTGAAAATATCATTTGATTTACATATCACTTTACTAGATTATGTTACATATGCAAGATTTAACATGCTGAAGCACTGTATTGTGTTTTACTAAACACAAGGTTGGACTGATATTGATAGCCTTGTTAAATACATTTCAACTTAAAATTAGGTAAAGTAGGAAGTAAACTAATTGATTGATATGTTAATTTTAACCTCTTAATTCCAAGAATCTGAGTCTTGAGAATAAAAATTCAAACTATAATCCAGTTTATGTGCCTTTTGTAGAGACCACATGCTTGCTTTAAGGCTGTGATTGTTTTTTTCTTTGTTTTTCCCTGTTTGGTCCCATCTTTTCAGTACTAGGTTTTGTAGCATCCCCTATCTATTTCCTCTACACCTTACTCCTGAAGGAATTCTGTGCCAAAAAGTTAAAAATTATGGGCACAATATTTTAAAATTCTGCAAATTTTATTTGTCAGTAAATAAATGTGTCTCCAGCACGGCAGTGGGGAGCACAGGACACTGGCTGCATTGAGGTGAGAGATCACCCTGAAGTCCCCATCTCCCCCAGTACAGGGACTCGGCAGTGAGGCTACACAAGACCCTGACACAGTGCAAGGGCTGGGCCTGCCCCATAAACACCCTGGGTCCTGCCCATCTGCGCCAAGTATACTAGGTGTGGGTAGACAGGCTCAGCTCAGCAGGATGCAAGTGTGGAGGGGCTTAGTGTGCTGGGATCCAGGTGTGGGGTGAGAGGTTTCTGTGTGGGGCAAATCTGAGTGTGGGCGGCACAGTGGGATGCATAGGGACTCGTTGGGGGGTTCCGGGTGCAGGGGCAATAGGACTCTGCAGGGGATCCAGGTGAAGATGGTTGGGGCTCAGCAGGGGGAGTCTGGGTGTGGGGAGATGGGGCTCAGCAGGGGAGGTCTGGGTGTGGGAGGCTCAGTGGGGAGGTCCAGGTGCTGGGAAAGTGAGGCTTGATGGGATGGGGGACCAGGTGCAGCTGGTTGGGGATCAGTGGTGTGGGGGGCTAGGTGTGGGGGGCTCATCAGAGGGGTCCTGGTGTAGGGGGTAGGGCTTGTCAGGGTGAGGGTTTGATGGGCCTGCTTAATGGGGGAGTCCCAGCTGTGCCGAGGGGTTGCTGCATGCTGGGATCCCGCCTCCCCCAGTGATTTCCCCTACTGCCTTTTCTTCTCCATCCCCCCCCCCTCACTCCCACATTCCCCTCCCCTGCCCTATTCCACCCCCCTGCCCTATTCCACTCCCTTCCTTCTCCACTGCCTTCCCTCCCACCCCCCCATTCAGCCCCACTGCGGGCATTCACTGTTTCACAAACAGGAAGGCTCCCATCACACAGAAGGGAGCTTGACTGGCACTAGGACCCAGGAGGCAGCGTTGAGCTGCAGAGTCAGTGGAGCCAAGAGACAGCCTCCTTCAGCAGTGCAGCTCTGCATTTGCAGAAATGGGGGAGGGGGGCAGAGGCATGTAACCCTGTGTGCTTCCCCTATGCCTCATCTCTGTTTGGAGGGGGCATTCCCCTCCCCCCAAATCTGTGCCCATGATCGTCACCGCACCCCTCCCTCCACAGCTTCCCTGCCATTTTCTGCAAGGAAGCACTGGAATTCGGGGGGGGGGGGGGGTTTGAGGGGATCATTTTCTGCCTGCATGCAGTCATGCAGAATCCCCCCAGAAGTAACACCTCTCCAGAGCAAACATATGATGTAACAGGTGGAATTGTAGTCCCCACACAGGAGGGGTCTGTGTAGGATGGGGAAGATCCAGTCTGGTCATGAAATATGATATCTACCATGAACCTGTGTCCTTATGAAGACCTTCTCTGTTCTTTACACATAAACTACCTCTCTCCTTAAAAAGGGCTCCTATTACCATGGCTGTTTACTTTCTGGGAAGAACAAACTAAGCATCATAGCTCTCTTAATGTTGCCTGTCCAACTAGTAGATGTTGCTGTTGAACAAATCAAGGTTTCCTCTTCCTGGTGATATGTACATAATAAATCTTTGCCATACACTTCTGTCTTCCATACATTATTTCATATAAGGGGCAGAAAATTCCCTAAATCTTTTCATACTCCACCAGGCATGTACTGTAGCAGAAAATTGCACATGTCTATCTATTGAAAACTCTGATTTGCTTCTAGAATTTCTGAATGTTTGTATGCCTAAAGCAGCACGTGACACTTTTATTTATGTCCACTATATATATATATATATATACACCCACACCCACACCCCCTGAGTATATCTGCAAAATATAATGTTTGGATACTTAAATTAATATTTTGTTGCCTAAAAAGTTATTTTTTAAATATAAATTGTGCCAAGATGTGTTTTGCCATTCCTTGGCATAATAGTTGGGACTTCCGTTAGGGTTAGAAACCTTAAATATCTAAAATAGACTTTACTTGTCAAACATATAGTCAGACAACTGTAGATAGTGCTGGTTTGGGATAGGCAATTTAATAACATATTTTGCTTCGTTTTTAAATTGTTTTAATAGAACACAATCTCTCTATCACCGCCGGTAAGGATTATAATAATTTGAGTGAGTAGCTTAGTTTTCTTTTCTGAATTTAATGTAAGTTTTTCATTTGCTACACTTATGTAAATGTCATTTTATCTACTCATTTCTATGATTGTCCTTTTCTCCTATGTTTGCTTAGTAACAATTCTTTTGCTGTCCTGTCATATACTTGTGTACACTTGATTGTATTAGATTCTGGTGTTTCACTGTCAGGGTAAGATTCTTTATTTTGTTCCTAAAACCTTATTTCTTCCTGAGTAATAGTTTTGGCTTCATTTTTTATTTCTGGAGTCAAATGTGTATTAATCTTTATAATGGAGTTAATTTCCAGAGCCCAGTTTTCAAATATGGGTACCTTAATAAGATTTTCAGCATCTAAATATAGGATGTAAGATTAGGAACATGGTCATTTAGATGCCTGGTTTGTATGTATAAGGTGCCTACCCTGGAGAACTTACATCTGAAACATATTTAAGACCATTTTCCCCAAATTTCTGTTTCCATTATCAATATAGTTGCTTGCTGACCAGATAGGAAATGGTTCTTTCATAAGCAGTTACCGATGAGTAAGTATTCTTTTTCAATGTGAAATATTAATATTTTAGAAATATGTATAAATGATAATGTATTTAATATCTGAGTTGATTTTAGAGGTGCTGAGTTCCTACAGCTCCCGGGAGTTCAGGATGTTTACCCTAAACACATGTTGAAAGCGGTAACATGTGCCTGAGAGGCCAATTAACTTGCCTACTTGCACCTGGAGGGGTAGGCCAGGTCTAATTAGAAATAAAGCCCACCTGGGGGAGAGCAGGGCTAGTTCCCATAAAGAACTGTGTGAGCCCAGTTGGTAGGGGAGGAGATACAAGGAGAGGAGGTGTAGAGAGTTCCCTCCATCTGGGAAGCAGCCTGAAAGAAGGCTGAGAAGCAGAGCATAGAGACTACTCCCGAGATGAGCTGGAAGCCTGTACGGTGACAGGGCCCTAAAGACCTGTAGCCTGCCTGAGCCCCTGAGTGAGGAGAGGAGTGTGCTAGCCCCTGGACAGAGGGATTACTGAAAGTACAGGAGCCTGAGAAAAAACATGGGGAAAAACTGTAGAGGATGAGGAGCGCTTGTTAGAAAGGGGAGTCAGCTGAGCCCAGCCAGGCTGATGGTTTTGTTTTGTTTCTGTTTCTGTTAGACTTTGGTAAAGGACTCTATGGCTGGAGGGCCAGGACATGCCCGTGGCCAGGGTAGACCAAAGGACAGTAGGGGGAAACTGAGGCAAACGTTGCTGCAGCCAGTCTAGAGGGGGTATGTTGAGGTGACTATTTTGCCACACTGAAAATCAATCTCAATGGTAATATTCCCATTGGTTTCAATAGTCTTTTGGATCAGTCCCCTATACTGCCAAAAGAACCAATCCTTAATATATGTACTATTCCCCTATACACATTAAAATATATCAAGGGGGAGCCTAATGCTTGTGAGCTGAGCCTCTCTGAAGTGTGAAAAATTAAGTATATTTGCCTTTTGGTATGCAGAAGATTGGAAATGGTCTACTGTTCCATGTTAGCCAAATAGACAACAAACTAAATTTTATTTTTAAAAGATTTTAATCCACTCTTAAATGAGGTAAAGTTGGTGACATTTTAAAGGAGAAAGATAAGTGTCAGATTCACTCTTCAGAACATTTCAAAAGGAAAAATTGGAAGTTATTAGAATATTTGTTGGATTTGTGGATGCCCTGTATCTTTTGGTTTTTCGAATATTTATGTGGCTAATGAGCTCTTGATTCAGAGGGTGCAGTATCTGGAAAGCTAATACTCTGTGGGGTACATAGTAAACTCTGTAGGAGATAGCAATATTTGAAAGCCATTTATATCCCAGTTCCATGAGAAAAAAATCTTTTGGTGTAGCTCATCTAGAATGCAAATGTTTAGGGGCAATTAATAAAGAATATGGTAATGAACATATTTAATTGAGACAATGTAGGTGAGGTAATAACCTTGGGACAGAAGTTGGTCCAATAAAAGTTATTACCTCTCCTACCTTGTGTCTCACGTATCCTTGGGTCAACACATCTACCACAACACTGCAAACAAGTCTTTGATTGAGGTATAATCACTTGGCATTTATTTGGGATAGGTCATTTTCAAAGTTCTTTCTGGGGCTCTGTTGGAACCACAAAGGCTAGCGCTGTCTGGCAATGTCACTCTGGTCACAATACCCCTGGACACTCTGTCATACTCAGGGGCAGGGGACAGGGCTACTTCTAAGCCCAGGGATGACTTTTGTTGCAAGGACGAAGGTTTAATCCAACAATGACAGTCCCAGCAAATATTTATCCATGACCAAAAACAGCTCCAGGTGGTTTAATATCCTTTTCTCAGGATTTGGTTAGTCCTGCTCCCTGTAAAGCCTCTATCAATTCAACAGCCTAGTCCAATGTACGGCTTAGAATGCCTTTTATGCCTGAATGCCTGTGGCATCCTCATTGATATAAACCTGCTAAAGCTCTCTTTTCATTAACGGGAAATTGTGCAATTCCTTGTAGTAGCAGCTGCATACCCTGTAAATGCATTGAACTTTCTATCGCATTGTCTCTCTTACAAAGACCAACTTTGTATATAACATTTGATAGGCAGGGCAAGGCCTAGGTGCATTGGTGCTCTAAGGGAAAAAAGTTTTTGAGGCAAGTTTGCATAGAGTATATGTCTCCTTCATCTGAACTCCAGCCCATCTCCAGCTGGGTCCCACATGGTGGAAGAGACTTTGTGAAAAAGCTGACAGATGCTGAAACTTCATACGCAGGAAGAATAATTTTGGAGTCACTTGTAGTTTGACACCCTAGACAGTCAGTGATCTAATTCCCCATCCCCTAAAAGCTCTGGCAGGGAATGGGCACCTACAACCAATAGCAGCACTTAAAAAAGCAGTAAGTGTTTCAGTTTTGATTTATACATAAAAAATGTATAATAATAGATTATACTTAATCCTGACATGAGGGCAGGGGACTGGACTAGATGACCTCTCGAGGTCCCTTCCAGTCCTATAATTCTATTATTCTAAACTTTATGGACTCTCTTTCTGACGCATAAAGAAAGTGTTTTTCATGGTATTTTAAAAAGAGAGAGGACTTGGAAGTGTGGAAAAGCGGGAGGGAAGAGATTAGGGATATCACAGAATCTGAGAAATGTAGGGCAGGAAGGGACCTTGAGAAGTCATCAAACCCAGCCCCCAGTGCTGTGGCAGGACCAAGTAAACCTAGACCAACCAGCTTTTAAAAAACTTCCAGTGATGGGGATTCCACAACCTACCTTGGATGCCTATTCCAGAACGTAACTACCTTTATAGTTAGATTTTCCTAATATCTAACTTAAATATCCCTTGCTGCAGATTACTTCTTGTCCGACCTTCAGTGGACATGAGGATGATAATCAATTGTTCTCCTTTAGAACAGCTCTTAACATAATTGAGGACTGTTTTCAGGTCCCCCCTTCCCCCTGTCCTCTTTTCTCAAGACTAAACAGTTTGTTTAATTTTTCCTAAATGGTCAGGTTTTCTAAACCCTTTATCATTTTTGTTGCTCTCCTCTGCACTCTCTCCAGTTTGTCCACATCTTTCCTAAGGCCTCCCCCTGAGGCCTCACCAATGCAGAGTAAAGCAGAGCAATGACCTCCCATGTCTGCCATACGACACTCTTGTTAATACACCCCAGAATGATATTAGCCTTTTTTGCAACTGTATCACATTGTTGACTAGTATTCAATTTGTTATGCCTTATAACCCCCAGATCCTTTTCAACAGTACCTCTGCCTAGCCAGTTATTCCCCATTTTGTAGTTGTGCAAATGATCAAAGGGAGAGGAGGAGGGAAGAGGATGTTAAATGAGAACCCACTCATGTAAAGATAGATCATTGTTTGCCTTCACTGATACTGTAGTTAACATACTAATTAATCTGCGTTTAACAGAGTGGGTCACCAACTAAATTGACTCCTGAAACCAGAAAATTGACTCAAGCAGTGGGTTGGGAGAATTATTTGAATTAAGCTAGAAGAAAATCTATTAAAGCATTACAACAGGTATAAGTTGTTGTCATTCAAAAAATACATGGCAAAGGCAAGCTAAGTCAACATGCTTTCAATGGTAAAAGCAAGCACATTCACAAAAAATGTAATACATAAATAGCTGTCTTTGTATAACACTGTTTTGCATGAAATGACAGTTTGTAGTAACATGTTTGATGTACAAAAAAATAATCCCACTGCCAAGACTTTATTTTTAGGCTGAGACTTGACACTTAAAAGAATGGCTTTCCCCTTTAGGGTTGGTTCTTTTATTCATAGTACTGTTTTCTTTTTTATGTTTCTACTTACTTTATTTTAAGAGTATTTGCATCCATCAAAGAACTAAAACCAAGTTGTATGTATTACTGAGAAGAAAACAAGTGTTTTACCTGGGGCTTCTACAATGAGTAATTGAGACATTTGTAAAATCCAACCGGTTTCTTGGCAGCAACTCTAATGCCTGTTGGTCTTCTGGCATAAACATTTTTGGTTTGGGCGTATTATAGACTGGAAAATAAAACCCAAGATTGTATAGGGTATCCATTTCAAAATATCAGCCTATCACTCCTCATGTCCAACAATCTAAAATTGTTCTTTCCTCAGCAGAAAGCAGGCAGAAAAAGCAATCTAGGGCCTGCTTCTCCTGGCCCTTACTCTCATTTTGCAGTCCAAGAGAATTATGCCTAATTTACACATGTAACTAAGGAGAATCAGGTCACTAGAGCCATCACTTTTGATTTTCTTTAGCTGTCATAGTTCTCCTTTTCTATTCAGATTCCCAGTCCTTGTGAAAACTCAAGCAGACACAGGACTTTTTTTTTTACAGTTGGAATGGAAAAGAAAAATGAAGGCTGTACAAAGGTTTGTGTGATAGCATTCCTCCTTGCTGTCAGTAACATCTGGTTAGCCTACTTCCAATTCTGCCCTAGATGCTAGCAGGGAAACTATTCTGAACCTAAAGCTGTTGCAAAGACCATTGCAGAGGGAGGATTACCCCTTTCAGACATTAAAAAACTGAAACAGAGCACAGCTAAAAGCTGTCTTCGAACTGGCTGCCAGGAATGCCATGAGATGGACATGGAAAAGTGACTACACAAGAGTATTAGAACTTTTGAAGCTATGTGTGTTGATTAAAACTAACCCACACATACTTATAACTCTCTTTCAGCAGCTACCTGGAAGAAGATAAGGACAAGATTTTAAAATGCAGAATATGCAATTCCCTTTTTATGCATTTGCTACAACATGCACCCAAGTCTTGGAGACTGGGAGCATAAGGAGCTCAGATCACTGATATTACTTCCATGTCTCTGAAGGAGAGACATTTCTGTCCCTGAATGGGGGAAGGAATAGGTGGAAACTGCCTGGTTTCCCTCCTTCCCTTATTTTCCTCTGCACATTTTCTACACAAATTTAACAATGAAAATAATTACCAGAATTGTTGCCTTTTGAATCCATGCTGTTTACATGTGCCAAGACTCAGAGGCTCTTAGCGAGATTAAACAAGGCAATTATTTCAACATAATCTGTCATGCTAAAGTGAGAGAAACCATTAAGATTTCAACTTGAATTAGAGATGTGGTTAGATTAATCTCATCTGGGTTGCTACTCTATTCAGTATCACAGGGTATGGGGGAAATGCAGGGCCGGCGCTTCCACTAGGCGACCCTAGGCGGTCGCCTAGGGTGGCAGGATTTGGGGGGAGGCATTTTGCCGCCCTTGGCAGAAATTCGGCGGCGGGGGGTCCTTCCGCTCCTGGTCTTCGGCGGAAATTCGGCGGCGGGTGCTTCCCTCGCTCCGGGACCCGCCTCGAAGACACGGAGCGGAAGTACCCCCGCCGCCGAATGCTCAGAGGAGGAGCGCTGCCGCCTAGGGCGGCAAAAACCCTGGCGCCGTTCCTGGGGAAATGCAATACAAGAGCATAACATAGGAATAAAAAGGAAAAGCTGCACACCATGTAGACCGTTGTTGGAGGTAATATGGTCAGAACGGCATCTTATTGCACATTTTGTAGAATTCTGAGAAATTTTACCCCCAATTGGACACAGGTGACCCATTATGTGAAAGATCACTGAATTGTTCCTCATCACTTGGTGCAAGTGAGTTGATTTGCAAAGGTATGAGAAATGCCTGACCCAGTAAAATACCAGTTGAACTAACTATTGCTTTTGGCATACTGAGTAATCCTAAAGATCTGGTTGGGACAATCCAGACCTGCCTTCGCTACTGAATGGATTTGATCAGTGTGACAAATCACTGAAATGTGGACTCTGCTTACTTTTCTTGCTCTCCTCTTTTTTTTCTTACTCTTTCCTATTTTTGCCATCTGGGTAAATTTCTGTCTCTCATGTGAACTATATGGTAAATACTTCAGTACTTTAAAATTGACATTAAGGACAGCATGAGTTTTGCCAAGTAGGACCTTCAAGATCGGAGTCAGTTTTTGTGAACAAAAAATGCTCACCATTTGACAGGGGAGAGGGAATAATATAAAGGAGGCTAGTCTTACATTTGTTAAATCAAGATTAATGTTGATTGCCTCACACATTTTATAAGGCGTGGAAATCATTTATAACAAGATTAAGCTAATGGAGGGCTATTTTGTAATGTTTTTTATTGCATTATGTTTGAAAAGCAAATAGGAATAATAGAAATGTAGGACTCGAAGGGACCTTGAGAAGTCAAGTCCAGCCCGCTGCACTGAGGCAGAACCAATTAAACCTAGACCATCCCTAATAGGTGTTTTCCACCATGTTTTTTAAAACCTCCAATGATGGGGGTTCCACAACTTTCCTTGGAAGCCTGTTCCAAATCTTAACTACCCTTATTGTTGGAAAGGTTTTTTTTTCTAATATCTAATCTAGATCTTGCTTGCTGCAGAGTAAGCCCATTTCTTGTCCTATCTTTAGTGCACAAGGAGAACAACTGGTCACCTCCTCTTTAGAACAGCCCTTAACACATTAGAAGACTGCTGTCAAGTTCTCCCCTCAGTCTTCTTTTCTCAAGATTAAACATGCCCAGTTTTTTAACCTTTCCCTCATAGGTCAGGTTTTTCTAAACATTTTACCATTTTTGTTGCTCTCCCCTGGACTCTCTTCAGTTTGTCCACATCTTTCCTAAAGATTATGAAACTGAACAGAAAAGTATGTGTAGAAATGAGATTAAATAATTGACTGTGCAATTTTAACTATCATGTGCTGTGTCTGAAATGCATTATATTTTGTGTTATTACCTTTACTTTTTCACACTATTAAGTACAGTAAGATAATTGCACTTTTTAAACCATTGGAAGCATAATAATTCGGGGTAGTTAGAAAAACAATGTTAGATTTAAAAGGAAATATTCAACAAATACAAGGAGGATGACTAATAAATAGGAAGAACTGGAAGTATTGGAACAACAAAGTAAAGGAAGCAGTGAGAGGAAGTTAAATCCTAGTGAGGAAAATAGAAAGGAGCATAAATTCTGGCAAATGAGGTATAGAAATATATTTAGGAAGGCCAAAAAAGAATTTGAAGAACAGCTAGCCAAAGACTCAAAAAGTAATAGCAAAATTAAAGTACATCAGAAGCAGGAAGCCTGCTAAACAACCAGTGGGGCCACTGGACCATCGAGATTCTAAAGGAGCACTCAAGGACAATAATGCCATTGCAAAGAAACTAATTGAATTCTTTGCATCAGTCTTCACGGTTGAGGATGTGTGGAAGATTCCCAAATCTGAGCCATTCTTTTTAGGTGACAAATCTCAGGAACTGTCCCTGATTGAGGTGTCATTAGAGGAGATTTTGGAACAAACTGATAAACTAAACAGTAATAAGTCACCAGGACCAGATGGTATTCACCCAAGAGTTCTGAAGGAGCTCAAATGTGAAATAGGTTACGACTATAGATAGTAGTCCTACAATCATTTAAATCAGCTTCTGTACCAATGACTAGAGAATAGCTAATGTGACGCCAATTTTTAAAAAGGGCTCCAGAGGTGACCCTGGCAATTACAGGCTGGTAAGCCTGACTTCAGTACCAGGAACGCTGGTTGAAACTACAGTAAAGAACAAAATGGTCAGACACATAGATGAACATAATTTGTTGGGGAACAGTCAACATGGTTTTTGTAAAGAGAAATCATGCTCACCAATCCACTAGAATTCTTTGAGAGGGTCAACAAGCATGTGGATGGGGGGATCCAGTGGAATAGTGTATTTAGATTTTCAGATAGCCTTTGACAAGGTCTCTCACCAAAGGCTCTTAAGCAAAGTAAGCAGTCATGGGATAAGAGGGAAAGTTCTCTCATGGATTGGTAACTTGTTAAAAGATAGGAAACAAAGGGTAGGAATAAATGGTCCATTTTCAGAATGGAGAGAGGTAAATAGTGGCGTCCTGCAGGGGTCTGTGCTGGACTCAGTCCTATTTAACATTCATAAATGATCTGGAAAAAGGGGTAAACAGTGGGGTGGCAAAATTTGCAGATGATACAAAACTACTCAAGATAGTTAAGTCCCAGGCAAACTGCAAAGAGCTACAAAATGATCTCTCAAAACTGGGTGACTGGGCAACAAAATAGCAGATGAAATTCCGTGTTGATAAATGCAAAATAAAGCACATTTGGAAAACATAATCCCAGCTATACATATAAAACGATGGGGTCTAAATTAGCTCTTACCACTCAAGAAAGATCTTGGAGTCATTGCATAGTGACAGGTTTCAGAGTGGTAGCCGTGTTAGTCTGTATCAGGACTCCTCGTTGTTTTTGGAGTCATTGTGGATAGTTCTCAGAAAACGTCCACTCAATGTGCAGCAGCAATCAAAAACGTGAACGGAATGTTGGGAATCATTAAGAAATGGATAGATAATAAGAAAATATCATATTGCCTTTATATAAATCCATGGTACGCTCACATCTTGAATACTGAAGATGTGGTCGCCCCATCTCAAAAAAGATTCATTGGAATTGGTAAAGGTTCAGAAAAGGGCAACAAAAATGATTAGGGGTATGGAAAGGCTGCCGTATGAGGAGAGATTATAAAACTGGGACTTTTCAGCTTGGAAAAGAGACAACTAAGCGGGGATATGATAGAGGTGTGAAATTATGACTGGTGTGGAGAAATTAAATAAGGAAATGTTATTTACTCCTTCTCATAACACAAGAACTAGGGGCCACCAAATGAAATTAATAGGCAATAGGTTTAAAACAAACCTGGTTTTATTTTTCACACAAGACACAGTCAACCCATGGAACTCTTTTCCAGAGGATGTTGTGAAGGTCAAGACTATAACAGGGTTCAAAAAAACCCTGTTTTCATTTCCATTTGCACCTCAGTCAATCTCTGAAGTATGCTTGGATCTGAAACAATCTCTCTGAAAGTATACTGCAGACTTTACCTTATTGCAAAGGAGCCCCACTTAAATCGTTAGTTAACAATTTAAAAAGTCTATTGATTTAAAACAATGATAAATAAGAATTACATGAACTATGGACAAGCAACATACACTTCGTTTTTTGTAAAGGCCTGGCTTGCCACATCACTTTATCCCATCATTCATCCTTTGCAATCTCATCTACTTTTGATTTGAACACCTGTCTTTTCCTTTAGAGAAGAGTTACATTTTTGCATATCACATGAACTTCTTCAACTTTGTCATTTAATCTTGTTTATAAGAGCACATGAGCTCTTACACGTACCATTTTTTATAAATAGGTCACAAGAGTCATTCCACTTTCTAAGGATCAATTTTTTGTATTACCCAGGATAACTGCTGACCATTTAAAAAGGACAAAAAAAAAATCCCTTTGTAGTTCCATGTATTGATAAAATACCATGTACCAAATCAAATTTTTACTCAGTATCTTCTGATTTCCTGTTTTTATTATAACATATATAACAATTGATCCAAAATGTCTAATTTAGTATACTGCCAAATGAGATGTGTCCAGATCAACACTTCGATTACAGCATTGCCACCACACATTACTGTATAGAAGGACACACTTGAATGTGTGTGAACAGGTCCAATAGATTTTGTATGGCTTGACATTGTTGCAGTTTCATTTTCAATTGATTAGCAGATCTTGCAGAATATACTTGACCATTGTCTGTCAAATCGTGCATTTAACTCACATTCTCATCTCTCTCTGTGCCCAGTCCAACTCCCATTGACTACTAAGCCTTTTTCAATCCATTTTCTCCAATAGCCATATCCATGCCATGCTGAGTACCTGCATTGGATATCTGTCACAGGGAGGCACCAGGAAATGCTTGGCTGCCTCCCCTCTCCATTCCCAGCAGGTTCTCAGATAGTCAGAGATTTTCCTTTTGTTTTGTTTTATTTAACCGAAGTGAAACACTTTTGCATCTGGTGCCCACTCCTAGGCTGTCAAAGAGTGTACAAGGTGCCTCAACTGATTCCATAGCATGCCCTTCCTTTCATGCCAGCTCAGGATGCCTCTACCTAAGCCAAGATATGAACTGCCCACAATCTTGGAGGCCCTGCCTGTGTACCCCATAAACAATACTGTGACCAGAAGTCCACACCACTGCTAACCAGGGCCGCCCAGAGGATTCGGGGGGCCTGGGGCAAAGCAATTTCGGGGACCCCTTCCATAAAAAAAAGTTGCAATACTATAGAATACTATATTCTCATGGGGGCCCCCACTTGCCCCCACCCCCCCACCCCCCCGGGCGGCCTTGCTGCTAACTTGGCTCATTTGCATGTTCCTAAAAGTGGAAATACAAGAAAATTAGCTCTGATTCTCTGGGGGTCTCATGCACTTCTTGTATGTACTTTAATACCATTGCCCAATTGCCTGAATTGCCCTGACCCATAGCCGGGCCGCAGCCATTATCCAGAAAGATTGGGAACCAAATTCTTGCACCAGTAGCCCCAGCTTTGTAATCCCCAGTTTGAAAACCATAACAAATTGGTAGGTGGCAAGAGGCTTTCCATTTCCTGTAGCATTATGGACTCGATTGCTCTCCACCCCGATCATTTTTTGAGATCCTCGGGGTTAAGATGACAGATTACTCTTTCATTGTAAATCCCTCCATTCCAAAGCCCTTCTCAAAGTATCCCTACTTCACTGATTCTAATCACTCCAAAAACACTACCATGAATGCAGCCTTGAACAAGACTGCCCCCTCTCTGTTTCTGCATACTTGATTGAGAACTTATGCTAAATCTCTAAGGGTATGTCTACACTACGAGAGTAGTTCGATTTTACTTAAATCGAATATGTGGAATCGATATTACAAAGTCGAACATGTGTGTCCACACTAAGGACAGTAATTCGACTTTGTGAGTCCACACTAACGGGGCAAGCGTCGACATTGGAAGTGGTGCACTGTGGGCAGCTATCCCACAGTTCCCGCAGTCCCCGCTGCCCATTGGAATTCTGGGTCAAGCCCCCAATGCCTTCTGGGGAAAAAAATGTGTCGAGGGTGGTTTTGGGTAACTGTCGTCATCCAACCGTCACCACCGCCCTCCCTCCCTGAAAGCGCCGGCGGGAAATCAGTTCGCGCACTTTTCTGGTCAGTGACAGCCCGAACGCCACAGCACTGCGAGCATGGAGCCCGCTGCGACCATCGCTGCAGTTATGGCCGTTGTCAACACCTCGCAGCTTATCATCCACCTTTCCCAGAGGCAGATGCTGAGAAATCGGGCGAGGAAGCTACGGCAGCGCGGTGAGGACCTGAAGTCTGAGAGTGGCACAGACCTGTCACAAAGCACGGGACCCCGCGCCGAGGACATCATGGTGGCTATGGGGCATGTTGATGTTGTGGAACAGCGATTCTGGGCCCGGGAAACAAGCACGGACTGGTGGGACTGCATAGTGCTGCTGGTCTGGGATGAATCACAGTGGCTGCGAAACTTTCGCATGCGTAAGGGAACTTTCCTTGAACTTTGTGAGTTGCTGTCCCCTGCCCTGAAGCGCAAGGACACCCAGATGCGAGCAGCCCTGACTGTCCAGAAGCGAGTGGCCATAGCCCTCTGGAAGCTTGCAATGCCGGACAGCTACCGGTCAGTCGCGAACCACTTTGGCGTGGGCAAATCTACCGTGGGGGTTGTTGTGATGCAAGTAGCCAACGCAATCGTTGAGCTACTGCTCTCAAAGGTAGTGACCCTGGGAAACGTGCAGGTCATCATAGATGGCTTCGCCGCGATGGGATTCCCAAACTGCGGTGGGGCTATCGATGGAACTCACATCCCTATCCTGGGACCGGACCACCAGGCCAGCCAGTACATTAACCGAAAGGGCTACTTTTCAATGGTGCTGCAAGCACTGGTGGACCATAGGGGACATTTTACAAACATCAACGTCGGATGGCCGGGCAAGGTTCATGACGCTTGTGTTTTCAGGAACTCAGGTCTGTTTAGACGGCTGCAGGAAGGTATTTACTTCCCGGACCACAAAATAACTCTTGGGGATGTGGAGATGCCTATAGTCATCCTCAGGGACCCAGCCTTGTCTCAGCTCCTTGATTTTCATGCGGCACTGCGTTGCATCCCGGCTGTATCCTCTCTCTGCCATGGCTTTAGAGATCTTCTCGTAGATCTTTGCATTCCGTCTTTTCGATCACAGCTCGGAAAGCACAGACTCATCGCCCCACACAGCGATCAGATCCAAGACTTCCCGATCACTCCATGCTGGGGCCCTCTTTCTTTTCTGAGATTGCATGGCCATCTCTGCTGGAGAGCTCTGCATCGTTGCCAGTGCTGCTGAGCTCACCACGATGTCCAAACAGGAAATGAGATTCAAACTGCCCAGACAGGAAAAGGAATTCAAATTTTCCCGGGGCTTTTCCTGTGTGGCTGGTCAGAGCATCCGAGCTCGGACTGCTGTCCAGAGCGTCAACAGAGTGGTGCACTGTGGGATAGCTCCCGGAGCTATTACCGTCGATTTCCATCCACACCTAGCCTAATTCGACATGGCCATGTCGAATTTAGCGCTACTCCCCTCGTTGGGGAGGAGTACAGAAGTCGAATTTAAGAGACCTCTATGTCGAACTAAATAGCTTCGTGGTGTGGACGGGTGCAGAGTTAATTCGATGTAACGGTGCTAAATTCGACATAAACTCCTAGTGTAGACCAGGCCTAAGTGTTTGAACAGTGATGGAAGTACATGGATCTTCTCTAGGGCGCACATCCTGAGCCCACCCCCCTAAAAATCGTTCCCCATTCTCACCTACTCCAAGGGAGTCCTTAAAGGGGCAATGCCCCTTTTCTTCCAGCTAGCCTGACAAAGACCTACTCACATGAAGGTTGGAGTGGGCATGTTGCCTTCAATGTGTTGGTAGAGATGTAACTGAGTAGAACTTGGACCTTTTATAAAGCTCATTGATAATAAACACTTCTGTTGATGATGCACAAGAAGAAATATAATCCAACTCTCACACTCATTTGTGTTAGCTCTGCAGGGGTAAGAGGAGTAAAAGAGGAAAAGTTACTTTTTGTCAGTCAGCAGATATGACTGAATAAACACAGAGCTGATTTGTCAAGTAAGCAGAGGCTGTTTTTACATTAGCCGCTTTTCTGAGTAGACACATAATTTAACACATGATTATTATTGTGTTAGTGCATAAAGACCTCAATCAGCTATTGGGGCCTGTGATAAATGAGGGGGGGAGGGGTTAGCTCCCTTTTATGGACATCCTGCCAGTCAGTAGCTATAGAATCTTCCTTAGCAGCTGTACTCTAATTGCCTTAACTGTAAAGGGTTAAAAGAAGCTTAACCTGAGTTGGCACTTGACCAGGGGAACCTTTGTACCCTTTCAAATTGGAAAAGCTGCTGGGTGTGGGTTTTTGTTTTTTCTTTGTCTCTTGGGCTGGAGAGAGGGGAAGGCAGCAACAAGCTGTAAGCTTTAAGCCGGGTATGGGAAATCATTAGCATCATACCTAGAAACTCCTCGTTTGGAACCCCAGATATGTAAGTAACACAGGCAGGGCCGGCACAACCCATTAGGCGACCTAAGCGGTCGCCTAGGGCGCTGCGATTTGGGGGGCAGCGACCGCGGCGGTATTTCGGCAGCGGGACCTTCCACCACCTCTGGGGGGGAGGCGGCATTTCGGGGCGGGACCGTCTGCCGCCTAGGGCGGCGGAAAAGCTGGCGGCGCTCCTGAGCACAGGAAGAGTTAAGACATGCGAATATGAACCTTTTTGGTTTTTTTGGTTTGTGGATTCCTCTGTGCCTATCCCAGGTGCTTTTGTTTTGCTTGTAACCTTTAAACTGAACCCCAATAAAGTTATTTTTGGTGTTTAATCCCTAAAGCCTGAGTTTTCAGATGTTTCTTTCTTTTTTAATAAAATTTACCTTTTTATTAAAGAATCCTTTGATTCCAAAGTCCTTAGACAAGGGATTGGTCTGTGCTCACATTGCTAAGGCAACTGGTTGGTATTTTATTCTCAAGCCTTCCCAGGAAAGGGGGTGAAGAGGCTTGGGGGGATATTTTGGAGGGATAGGGGTTCCAAGTGACCCTTCCCTGAATATTTGTGAAAATCACTTGATGGTGGCAGCAATATCTGTCCAAGGCAGAAGACTGTGCCTTGGAAGAGTTTTAACCTAAGGTTGTAGAAGATAAGCTTAGGGGGTCTTTCATGAGGGTCCCCCACATCTGTACCCCAGAGTTCAGATTTTGGGGGGTATACCCTGTCATGGTGGCAACTCAAGTTAAGCTTCTCTCAACCCTTTACAGTTAAGGCAATTAGAGTACAGCTGCTAAGGAGGATTCTATAGCTACTGACTGGCTCGGTGTCCATAAAAGGGAGTTATCCCCTGTCATTTATCACAGGGGCCCATTGTGCTAGGGCCCCTGCCTCAAATAGGTTGCAATCTGAGTAGATCAACATACCCAAGCAGTCCATGTCCTTTGGTATTCAGTGAAAGTTCCATTTAAACAGTTGGATTTTAAAATTTTATTGTTATAGGGGGGAGGTGATAAATTATCTGACTTTTTTTTTTAAATCTGTTTTAAATTAAATTAAAGTTAATTAATTTACAGTTTGTCATGGTAACTACATCCTGAATTTACAAAAGGAGAAACTGTGCATTGTTGAACATTTTGATTTTCTGAGGTGGCTATTTTCCTGTGTGAACAAAAATTTCTATATAGCAGCACAAAAGATGAGACTGTAGATATTTACTTTACATTGAACAGTATTGTACACATTGCTTAATACTTTAAAAGGCTGTGATGCATCTCTTTGGTTCTGAGGGTAGCAGAAGAGGCAAAAATTCTTGCGGGAGGACATCCATACCCATGGCCTTTATTTAAATAGGATTACAATCCTAACCAAACAAATAGCTCTTATTGATGTGGATATAGGAGCAAGACAAGGAGAGACACCTGCATGGACTTAAGTGGCAGGCTGCAACTTTTATTAAACTTTGGCACAGGGAAGGGATGCTACCTGACCATCACCCATACTCTCCTATGCCAGACATTTAATTGGTTCTAGTTTGAGGCGTTTACAGGGTTTATTACAATATAACCCATAACTCGTGGTAGGCTCTCCTCAGCCTACTCCCAGGACTCAGCTCTCTGAGTCTTAGCACCCATCCACTCCCTCATGTGAGTGGGATAGAGTGTATGGAAAGGTGGGGACCTTGGCCCATAAGGGCCACATGGTCTGACCTTGGCCCACTAGGTTTCGCACTATCCGATGAACCCAAGGCCCATCTCCAAACCCCAGGTTACCTCTGGGAACTGTTCATTTTATCTTTTTAACCACACCGGAAACTGGCAACAGGGGGTGCTAGCAAATAGCTTGGTCACTTCCCCTAACCACACACCTAGTGTCACATCTCCTGCTGAATCCATCCCCTTGTATTCCGTAGTCATATGTCAGCACCTCCCTCTGACATATGTACACCATCATCTCTGAAAATTTCAGGACAATTGTAACAGAAGTCCCTGTGCTTTATCACTGAACCCCCTCTCACCAAGAACATTTTGGTGACCTTTCTATTCACATTTTTTCTAGCCTTGTCCATTTGAGCTGGGTCTGCGGCTCCCCACCAAACCCACCTTGCAAGCATTCCTGACTATACTAACCTCACCTCTGCCCATGATTGCTTCTGGATTCTGTCCCTTAAGTTGATTTCAGCCACTGAGATAATTCTCCCTAAGGTGAATAACCGGGATGTATGGTGGGTCCACATTGTTCAGCAGTGAGTGCAGAAGTGGCGTGAGCAGAACCCATTGCATGCGTCTTCTGCTCAACCACTCAGTGCAAACAGCTTCAGCAGGGCCGCCCGGGGGGGGGAGGGAGGGGGCAAGTGGGTCAATTTGCCCCAGGCCCTGGGCCCCACAGGGGCCCCCACGAGAATATAGTATTCTATGGTATTGCAACTTTTTTTATGGAAGGGGCCCCCAAAATTGCTTTGCCCCAGACCCCCTGAATCCTCTGGGCGGCCCTGAGCTTCAGCCCTGAAGCCTAGCTGAGATCCACCTGCCATCTTGGCTACCCTCTTGTAGGCCCAATGCACTACAGAGTGCCCACAAATGCAAATATTGCATACATTCTGCATAGCCTCTCAAGTGCATTGGGCTAGTTACATTTTACTATTCACTGCCATCTTTTCCTTGGTGCTGACATAAGTCCTGTAACTCTTTGCCTGCACCTGCTGTGGGCCAAAATGCCCCACAGCCACTGATATCGCTGCTCTGATCCTGAAGGAGTGAGTTGGGAAATGTTGGCCAATGAGCACCCCTCTCCTCCAGCTGGCCAATAGGTACCAGTGGCTCCTGGGGTAGGAGGAGGTGGAGCTACCTGGTTTCTCTCAGTTAGTATCCCCTCCCTGGCTGCTGGGACTGTCCCCCTTCACCTCTGGCCCCATCACGTTCCCCAACCTCTTAAGGTAGGTGGGTGGCATTTCTGGTATACAACATAATTTTTGTTTTACGTTGTTATATAACAAATACATTACAATAAAGGAGATGCCACAGGGCTATCACATAAGTGCTCAGATGCTTGCTGCTGCAAGATCACAGTGCTTTTGTGGTCAACAATATATACAGCTGTAACTTTGACAAAATGAGGCTATGATGGGGAGGGAGGAAGACCAAAAAAACAGGATTTCCAGGCAATACCTTTGTCACTTCAGATACAGCAAAGATGTTGAGATTAACTTTATTGAGGCAGTGGCTAGTCAAGCAAAACATTCCTTGTTTTAAGTTAGATCTCTTTAGCATACAGCTAATCTTTTCTAAAGTGGTTCTTTAATCCAAAGAACTAGTATGCTTCAATAAATTGCTTGTTTGGAACGGATGGATTACAATAGTCTTCATTTCAGCTGATGGCTAGTTCCAAGGGAGTTGTAGTAGTGGAACAATGGAAGACTGACATGTAATGTTCCAGTCCAAATTATATATATTATTTTTTTTAATCTTAAACATATCTATATTAGAAGTTAATTTCTAAATTAGTTAGTTAAGCTGATTATTTTCCTTTACAGAGAGGCAAGAGCTTGTATGGAGTTTATTGGGAGGTAGATACTATCTTCACAGTTGGAATTTTATTATCGGCTGTATCACTCACTGAAATAAAATCAAAACATCTGCTTACTCACCTGTAGCACTAGACTTTGCATATTGAGTATTATGATTAGAAATGTTAATTGATATTTTGGGGTTTTACAAATGACTTATTTGTTACAGATTGGAAAGTGCTGTTGAGGGAGATATCTTTTATGCGGGTTGTTAAACTTCTGGGCCTTTGCTTGAGATTCAGATATTACCAACAAGTATTGTTTAGGGCCAAATTTTAGATCCACAAAGTGGATTACAGACAGCTAAGCAGTTTTTATGAAAGCATTTGGGGAATTCAAATGTAATTGGAGATTAATGGGATTTACACCAGAATTGCCCAGCTTTCTTTTGGAGATGACAGAATCCTAAAAGGAGTCTGGTTTGACTGAAAAAGGGGCATTTTTAGCAAAATGCACCAATAAATTGGATTCTTTCCTAACACCAGTTTAACTGAAGTCTAATTCAAGTTCAAAAGTTATTACATCTATTAGGAGGAATAATAGATGCATAGCCATTTCTTAAGATGCACAGCCAATAGCTAGATATCTGGATACTGTATTTTCTCACACATCTGATAACATAGTGCAAAGACTGAAGAGCATCAGGAGACTGGGAATCATTGTAAATAACTTAGTGAGGATGCTGCAGAGTGCAGCACTAGTTAAAAAGGCAAATAAGATGCAAGGTTATATAAAGATACAGATGGAAAGTAAACACACAAGTTCTAGCAACACGAGACTGAACACCAATGGGGTGCCCTGCTTTGAAGTATTTTGTTCATCTTTGATTGTCTTATCTTTACAAAAACACAACTGAGATTAAAAAAAAAAGAAGAGCCAAAGGTGAGGTAACAACGATGGCAACATTTTTATGTATTATGAGGAAATGTAAAAGCAAGGATCATTTAACTTTGGAAAGGAAAGAAGGGACTTAAATGAAGGGTTCAGTATTACAAAGGATGCAGTAAAAGTAGATTGTTTCTTCCTTTATATTGTCCTATAGCAAAAAGAAGAAACCACACAAAGTTAATGGCAAATGAGTTTAAGACAAATAAAAATACTTCACATAGCATATAACTTGTCTGTGGAGTTCGCCAACCCAGGAGACCATAAAATTAAACACTTTAGCCAGATTTTAAAAGGGGCTGGATGACCAATATTAATGTGTAATTATGCATGCTAAGAATAATCAAATCCTATGCTTTGAAGCCTAAACTAATTGGTCCTGAAACTTGTTGAGTGGCTCTTTAAATAGTATAAAAGAAAAAATAGTCATCACTATAGACCGTGTGTATAGCATAAAGATAAATCAGATATTTTCCCAACATTGTTAGATATAAAAATTAAAACACATCCCTCTGCATTTTACTACTTCAAAGGCCTTTTTGATGCTTCATACTCTGATTAGTACCCCTTAATGGGAATCATGCGGCCATATTGCCACTTACAATCTCGTTGCCTCCCTCCATCACCTGAAACGCAGCCTTGCCACATACCTTAAGCAGGGCATCAAGGATTATGATGTGATAGATGCCAGGAGTAACTCCAGAATCTTCACAATCTCAGTAAGAATCTCCAAGATGACAGTGGCTAATGTGTATAAACGACCAAATACAGATTTGCTGTTTTCCCCATTACCTATCACCTATGTATATGTGTTTGTGGTTTCAATAGCCACCAGACAATTTGGGGCAATAAAAGTAATGATACTGTGGGTAAGGCACTTGTAGAATGGTCATCCAGTGAAGATGCATACCTTTTTTTCAACGCAAAAACAGGGAAACATTCAATTCTGCCTACTGGAACAAAGACTACAATCTGCCTCTCTGTTTCCTTACTAAAGACCATTTCAAAATCCCTTAGAACATCTCCAGAACTATTCTTGGCAACTTTCTACACAGTCAGCATGAACCAGTGATAATTCATGAACTCCCAGTACTCATGTCATCTCCCTTACCACGATGGAATTTTCTAAAGGCAAATTGGCCAAGATTCACTGTGACAACTGAGGCAACCATCAACATAATTCCACCAAAGCCTGAAAATGTCAATCATTTCACCTCGCTCATCTGAATACTTGCATCTAGTGAATCTATCAAATACGGTAACATCCCTGCTGGCATCACTTGCCATCAAAGATGGTTTGAGAAGGTAGAAGCTCTGGAGTTTACTCATCGCAGCAGTGTAGCTTGGCTATTGTTGCATCAGCTTGGAGCTGCAAAGCGAGTGAAATATTGAAATCCTTAAGTCTCAGGTGATGTGATTGCAAGAATGCTCATTATACATTCAAAAGCATCGAGGACAATTCTAGTAAGCACAAAGTGTGCAGAGAGCTCCAAGAAATAGTCAAGTCGCTACCCTCCTCCCCCATTATTGCCCATCACTGTTGAGGCAGTGTAAATAAGGCCCTCACTCATGAAAACACAGAAATCTGCAGGACCTGCTGGTGTTTTACCAGAATTTCTTTAAAAGCTTGGCACCAAGGGACAGAAATGGCTGGCAGCGCTCTTCTCTAATATCCATTTATCAGGGCTCATCCCAAGGACCTGCCAGGAAGCTATGGTTATTGCCATTGCCAAACTTGAGAATCCAATCAGTAATCCGTCATTGTACCGGACCATATTACTTCATTGCATGTCATACAAGTTCATAGAGAGAATATTACTGTCAAGAATTAGGCCACTTGTTGAAGCAATGTTACTGACTGAACAAATAGGTTTCCGACCATACCACAGCTGTATCAACTAATTATTAGCCTTAACAATGTACACTGAGGTGAGATTCCAGCAAAACTCCAGACGGGGGCAGCTTTCTTAGACTTAGCAGCTGTCTACAATACCCTATGAAGGAGTGGCTTCCTCCTGAAAGCCAGCAAAATTATCCCATGGAATGAAACAATAAAATTCCAGAAGGTCTAACCAGCCATAGGTTTTGCATTTTTCTTAGGGCTGTCAATTAATCGCAGTTAACTCACGTGATTAACTCAAAAAATTAATCGCAGTTTTAATCGCACTGTTAAACAATAGAAGACCAATTGAAATTTATTAAATATTTTGGATGTTTTTCTACATTTTCATATATATTGTATTCTGTGTTCTAATTGAAATCAAAGCATATATTATTTTTGATTACAAATATTTGCACTGTAAAAATGATAAACAAAAGAAATAGTATTTTTCAATTCTGCACTACAGTACTTGTACGAGGTATCTTTTTGTCGTGCAAGGGTAACTTACAAATGTAGATTTTTTTTTGTACATAACTGCACACAAAAACAAAACAATGTAAAACTTCAGAGCCTACAAGTCCACTCAGTCCTACTTCCTGTTCAGCCAATCACTAAGACAAACAAGTTTGTTTACATATACAGGAGATAATGCTGCCCTCTTCTTATTTACAATGTCACGAGAAAGTGAGAACAGGCATTCACATGGCACTTTTGTAGCTGGCATTGCAAGGGATTTGTGTGCCAGATATGCTAAACATTTGTATACCCCTTCATGCTTTGGCCCCCATTCTAGAGGACATGCTTCCATGCTGATGACGCTCTTTAAAAAAAATGTGTTAATTAAATTTGTGATTGATCTCCTTGGTGGAGAATTGTATGTCCCCTGCTCTGTTTTACCCGCTTTCTGCCATATATTTCATGTTATAGCAGTCTCGGATGATGACCCAGCGCATAGTTCATTTTAAGAACACTTTCACTGCAGATTTCACAAAACACAAAGAAGGTAACAATGTGAGATTTCTAAAGATAGCTACAGCACTCGACCCAAGGTTTATGAATCTGAAGTGCCTTCCACAATCTGAGAGGGACGAGGTGTGGCGCATGCTTTCAGAAGTCTTAAAAGAGCAACACTCTGATGCGGAAATTATGGCACCTGAACCACCAAAAGAGAAAATCAACCTTTGGCTGGTGGTATCTGACTCAGATAATGAAAATGAACATGTGTTGGTCCGCTCTGCTTTGTATTGTTATCAAGCAGAATTCATCAGCAGCATGGACGCACATCCCCTGGAATGGTGGTTGAAGCATGAAGGGGCATACGAATGTTTAGCGCATCTGGCACATAAATATCTTGCGACACCGGCTACAACAGTGCCATCAGAATGCCTGTTCTCACTTTCAGGTGACATTGTAAAAAAGAAGCGGGCAGCATTATCTCCTGCAAATGTAAATAAGCTCTTCTTAGCGATTGGCCGAACATGAAGTAGGACTGAGTAGACTTGTGGGCTCTAAAATTTTACTTTGTTTTATTTTTGAATGCAGCTTTTTTTGTACATAATTCTACATTTGTAAGTTCAACTTTCATAATAAAGAGATTACACTACAGTACTTGTATTAGGTGAAATGAAAAAATACTATTTCTTTGGGGTTTTTTACAGTGCAAATACTTGTAATCAAAAATAAATATAAAGTGAGCACTGTACACTTTGAATTCTGTGTGGTAATTGAAATCAATATATTTGAAAATGTAGAAAACATCCAAAAATATATACCAAAATAAATGGTATTCTATTATTATTTAATAGTGCAATTATTCACAATTAATTTTTTTAATCATTTGACAGCCCTAATTTTTATTGCTGACCAGGTCAGTGCAGTCACAATAATGGGCCACCACTGAGATCAGTACAGTACTACCACCGATCATGTTTAATAGGTACACCAGTGACCTTCCCCAGACAGTATCAGGCAAATTAGTCTATTCTGATGACATTGCTCTGACCACACAGGCACAGAATTTACCTACTGTCAAGTTTTGAGGTACAATTCAGATCAGTGAAAATACCACTTGTATTATAACCCAAAATGCCTCTGCTACTTTTGGCTCCTTGCCTGGGACATACGCACAGCCAGCATACACTTTGTGTTCTATATGCTGTATAGCTCTGATTCAACCACTTTGAATCCAACAACCTGTCTGCAGTTATCACAGACACACTTTTTTGTCTTTACCAGACTTGGGTAATGTGAGCTGGTGACCCCAAACACTCCCAGTCCCAAGCTTTTCCGTGTGTTCTGATATGTCCAGCCACTTTGCTTTGAGTATACATGAGTCCAGTTCCAACCTCCCCAGGTAACAATTATCTCACACAGGGCCTGCTCAGATCTTCTAATAGAATCACAGAATCATAGAAGATTAGGGTTGGAAGAGACCTCAGGAGGTTATCTAGTCCAATCCCCTGCTCAAAGCAGGACCAACGCCAACTAAATCATCAATCAACTAATACAAGGTATGCAATGAAGAAAGATGTGCAACTTTAAGAGGGCCTTGTAACCATTGAGGGATTTAGGAGCACTACTACTGCTAAAAATAATTACAAGCTGTTCCTCAAGGATTCCTCTTTGTTTCTTCACTGACAAGTCACTTTCCTTTATGTTAAAAGACAAGCTCACAAGTCAGTTTTTGTAACTCCGAATTCATAATAGCCCTCTTAAATATTGGTATTTTATATTAGTGCTAGAAAAATACATTGACCTACCTACTACGGGCAAGCTTTATCTGGCAAACTAAGGGGCCTAAGATATGATGATGAAAATTCAAAGCTTTCATTAAAACAATATTTCTAGTAAGGGTAATGTTCTAAATTTGAACTGATGCAGTGCTATCTTCCTGTGTCTTCAGAAAGGGATAGCTCCTGTATCTGTGCAGCAGCTCATAGTATCTCCAGCAGCGTCAGTGAAGTTAACAGGACTCTGGTAACTTTGCTGCTGCTGTTATTCATAAGTAAAACTAGGAAAAATATTTCAAAAGCTTTCTGCAAATGTTTATTCAAATTTGATTTCACTCTGTTTATCTCTCATGTTCATTTTCAACAAACATTCTAGAAAACAAATTACATGGCATGGATGTTGACCAAAATAATTAATTTTAGGCAAAAGTGAATTTCATATTTGTGAGAATGCATACCAAAACCCTTTTCCAAAGAGTTGCACTTATCCAGTCAGGGAACAGAAACACACTATGTAATCTGTGTCTGATCCAAACAGCATGAAAGTCAACCATTCCAAACAGCCTGCTTGCGAAGCATCTAAAGATGGAGAATTACTCTTTGAAATTATTTGGTGACTCATCTTTTGAAAAAAAAGCAATCAGAAAAAAATTGTTAAATTTGACAGTTTTTTTTTCCCCAAATGAATTATTCACTTCGCTGTATTCAGAAGCCTGTGGGAAGCAGAGAAGCTGACAAGGGACATATCAATGTAGCTCTCCTTTTTGGAAAAGCTATGAACTCAACAAGAACTGTTCATAGAGGAAGACCCAAAAAAAGGGGTGGGAGGAGTTGTAGTTTAGCACCCTCTTAGTGCCTCTCCCCCACTCCTTCCCCACATATAGACACAAGGAGCAGCCAAGAGGTTGAGGGAGGAGGAGAGTAGCAAAGAAATTCCCTCTCCTTCCCCTCTTCCACCACCTCACAATAGCTCAAGATTATGAGGTAAAGACAGAATAACGGAGAAGACCCGCTTCCTTGTAGAGCCTTGTAGAGCCTTATCGGAGAGGAGAAACATATAAAAAGGAGCATTCTTTTACCCTGACAGAAGCCACGTGGTGTAGAGGGATGGTTTCAAGTTTAACAGCTACAATAGAACCTCAAAGTTACAAACTGAACAATCAATCACACACCTCATATGGAACCGGAAGGATGCAATCAGCAGCAGCAGAGATAAAAATGTTTTTTAAAAGACAGTACAGTACTGTGTTAAATGTAAACTACTAAAAAAAGGGGGGGAAAGCAGCATTTTTCTTCTGCACAGTAAAGTGTCAAAGCCTTATTAAATCAATGTTCAGTTGTAAACTTTTGAATGAACAACCATAATGTTTTGTTCAGAGTTATGAACATTTCAGAGTTACGAACACCTCAGGAATGGAGGTTGTTCATAACTCTGAGGCTCTACTGTACCTACTGACCGAAACTTGGTATGAAGGATGGATCAACCCAGACACCATCGAGAGACAGTGCTCTAGTAGGAGTTCCAGCATCCTCCCACCTCCTAGCAGTTGGAGATAGGGGGTGGGCTTCTCAAGGCATAACCTGAACCCTTTATCTTTTGTAGCAGCTTTTCTCTAGGAGGTCAAGATAACCACCTAGTCGATATCTGAAGTTTTCTCAAGCCCTGTTTGTATCCTACTGATCAGCTTTTGAAAGTTCATTGTAGAAAACTCAAAAAACTAGGTTAAAGCTTTCAGCACTTTCTTTAGTGTAAAGTAAAGATTTTGGGGAAAGGCACCAATGATTGTTAAGCATTGAATGAAAGTTGAATGCCTAACTCACCTGTGAAAATTTCCTCCTTTATACTTTTACTATTACCCTGTTCTAAACCTATCTTGTAAAAGCAGTTGATTTTTATTTAAGAAGGTATTTTCTGGTGGGTTTTTTTAAAATCTTCCTGTGTTGTCTCTTTAAGGCTTCTAGAAGCAGAATTCCTGAAATGATTTGGTTTAAAAAAAACCCTAATTTTATTGCATCCACAGTTCAGATGTCTTTTTTTTCCTGTCTTCAAACGTGCCAATTCTGCAAAGATGTAAATTCTCTATTACAAAACTTGTTTGATAATACCTTAAGGTTCCATTCAGTTGCAAGGAATGCAGTTTTTAAACCATTAACATACCATAGCTTCTGGGGTGGAAAAGAAGGGTCTTAGTGTTTTTAAAAAAAAAAGGCAATTATAGTTTTCACTGTATGCAGTACATGGACAGAGTTTAAATGTGTGAGCAGATGTGCATGAAAATCAAGCATGCACATAAATTAATATCCATGTTTACTGACTAACACAGGAAACACTAATGGCTGTAAATCTGTAGAGGTTGGAGAAGCCCTCCTAAATTTAGAATCTTCTCTGAACATTATTTTACACATTTACAGTAATGATCCCAGGTCAGCTACATGCAGACACATTTGTCAGCTAGACCACACACACAATGTTGGGAAAAGGGTGGGTTGATTTAAATCTAGGCGAGCTGATTAACTGGCCAGACTCTGCCCTGCACTCTGTGTCACTGCAACGGTGGGAAACGGTTCTAAAACTGCTGTAACTGACCACTGAAAGATCACCCAGCATAAGAGGATCTTTGTGTGCCATGGCATATATTTAATGGTTCCTATGCTTCCCTGCGGTGATCTCCAGCTACTATCACCATCCTTTGGGATACTGGCAGCTGATACAAGATAGAGCAGTCTTTAGGAGAACAGGAAACCAAGCTGCCACCTTTGCAGCTCCATCCTGAGTTGTTCTGCAAGCATATTAGACCTTCATGTGCTCCTCAGCCAAAGCCAAAGATTTGGACCACAGGTTTTCATCACAGTTTTAAAATTGTTAAACTAATTAAATCTATGAATTGCATATTTTTAGGCTTTAGTTTTCCCAGGAAAGGTTCGTTCTCATAGGATGGTGATAGAGTCCAAATAATATGTTTATTGGATGTAGTAAAGCATAGGCTCCTTACCAGGCTAATAATTCTTTTTGATAATAAGTGTTTTCATTATTCAAGACAATGGCTTGACTTAAGAAATTACATTTCTTCGAAATCTTCATTTGAATGTTCATTTAGAATCATAGAATCATAGAATATCAGGGTTGGAAGGGACCTCAGGAGGTCATCTAGTCCAACCCCCTGCTCAAAGCAGGACCTAATCCCAACTAAATCATCCCAGCCAGGGCTTTGTCAAGCCTGACCTTAAAAACCTCTAAGGAAGGAGATTCCACCACCTCCCTAGGTAACCCATTCCAGGGCTTCACCACCCTCCTAGTGAAAAAGTTTTTCCTAATATGCAACCTAAACCTCCCCCACTGCAACTTGAGACCATTACTCCTTGTTCTGTCATCTGCTACCACTGAGAACAGTCTAGATCCATCCTCTTTGGAACCCCCTTTCAGGTAGTTGAAAGCAGCTATCAAATCCCCCCCTCAGTCTTCTCTTCTGCAGACTAAACAATCCCAGTTCTCTCAGTCTCTCCTCATAAGTCATGTGCTCCAGCCCCCTAATCATTTTTGTTGCCCTCCGCTGGACTCTTTCCAATTTTTCCACATCCTTCTTGTAGTGTGGGGCCCAAAACTGGACACAGTACTCCAGATGAGGCCTCACCAATGTTGAATAGAGGGGAATGATCATGTCCCTCGATCTGCTGGCAATGCCCCTACTTATACAGCCCAAAATGCCGTTAGCCTTCTTGGCAACAAGGGCACACTGTTGACTCATATCCAGCTTCTCGTCCACTGTAACCCCTAGGTCCTTTTCTGCAGAACTGCTGCCTAGCCACCCGGTCCCTAGTCTGTAACAGTGAATGGGATTCTTCCGTCCTAAGTGCAGGACTCTGCACTTGTCCTTGTTGAACCTCATCAGGTTTCTTTTGGCCCAATCCTCTAATTTGTCTAGGTCCCTCTGTATCCTATCCCTACCCCGCAGCGTATCTACCACTCCTCCCAGTTTACTGGTCATCTGCAAACTTGCTGAGAGTGCAATCCACGTCATCCTCCAGATCATTAATGAAGATATTGAACAAAACCGGCCCCAAGACCGACCCTTGGGGCACTCCACTTGAAACCGGCTGCCAACTTGACATGGAGCCGTTGATCACTACCCGTTGATCCCGACAATCTAGCCAGCTTTCTATCCACCTTATAGTCCATTCATCCAGCCCATACTTCTTTAACTTGCCGGCAAGAATACTGTGGGAGACCGCATCAAAAGCTTTGCTAAAGTCAAGGAATAACACATCCACTGCTTTCCTGTCATCCACAGACCTAGTTCTCGCCTCATAGAAGGCAATTAGGTTAGTCAGGCATGACTTGCCCTTGGTGAATCCATGCTGACTGTTCCTGATCACTTTCCTCTCCTCTAAGTGCTTCAGAATTGATTCCTTGAGGACCTGCTCCATGATTTTTCCAGGGACTGAGGTGAGGCTGACTGGCCTGTAGTTCCCCAGATCCTCCTCCTTCCCTTTTTTAAAGATGGGCACTACATTAGCTTTTTTTCCAGTCATCCGGGACTTCCCCCGATCGCCATGAGTTTTCAGAGATAATGGCCAATGGCTCTGAAATCACATCCGCCAACTCCTTTAGCACCCTCGGATGCAGCGCATCCGGCCCCATGGCCTTGTGCTCATCCAGTTTTTCTAAATAGTCCCGAACCACTCCTTTCTCCACAGAGGGCTGGTCACCTTCTCCCCATACTATGCTGCCCAGTGCAGCAGTCTGGGAGCTGACCTTGTTCGTGAAGACAGAGGCAAAAAAATAATTGAGTACATTAGCTTTTTCCACATCCTCTGTCACTAGGTTGCCTCCCTCATTCAGTAAGGGGCCCACACTTTCCTTGACTTTCTTCTTGTTGCTAACATACCTAAAGAACCCCTTCTTGTTACTATTACAGGGCCGGCTCCAGGGTTTTTTCCGCCCCAAACGGCGCAAAAAAAAAAAAAAGTCGCGATCTGCGGCGGCAATTCGGCGTGAGGTCCTTGGCTATGAGCGGGAGTGAGGGACCGTCCGCCGAATTGCCGCCGAATAGTTGGACCTGCCGCCTCTCTCCGGAATGGCCACCCCAAGCACCTGCTTGGCAAGCTGGTGCCTGGAGCCGGCCCTGTACTCTTAACATCTCTTGCTCGCTGCAACTCCAAGTGTGATTTGGCCTTCCTGATTTGAGAAACAGAGAATGTTTTCTAGTTCATCTGAAACATAAAAGACCTCAATAATCATTCCTTTCCCTGCCATCCAGCTTCCCGGTGAGAATTGGATACACATTTCCCTCTGAACAGAAATGAAACTTCATTTCTACTGGCACATGACCTATTACAGCCTTATAGAATCTTGATCTATGCATAAACATATTTATATTGGCATCTCTACTATAGTCACGGAACAAATAATTTAATGTGAACAATTTGAAATGATTTGAGAAAGGTCTAACATGACCTTTTTGCAAAAACAATTATATTTCTAAATCAAAAAAATTAAGAATGGCTTGAAGCCTGCTGATATCTGCAGTTACCAATTAAATTGGTAGGTGTAAGTCCAGAACAAGCCATGTTACTAAAAAAATCATTCACAACTATGAAATATTATAATGCTTCTCTAGAAAAAGGCCTTAGATGACTTTGTTTACTCTCTTATTTCTGTTTTTACTTGTAAAGTGTTCTGCATTATATGTTGGTTAGGCTTTCCTGCTTAAGCCAAAATACAGACTTTTAAAACTTTCTTAAAGTTATTATTATGGCTGTCAATTAATTGCAGTTAACTTATGCGATTAACTCAAAAATTAATCACCATTAAAATAATTAATCGTAATTAATTGCAGTTTGCACTTTTAAACAACAGAATACCAGTTGAAATGTATTAAATATTTTTGGTTGGTTTTCTACATTTTCAAATATATTGATTTCAATTACAACACAGAATACAAAGTGTACAGAGCTCACTTTATATTATTATTTTTATTACATATATTTACACTGTAAAAATGATAAACAAAAGTAATACAGAAACTCCTCGCTTAACGTTGTAGTTATGTTCCTGAAAAATGCAACTTTAAGCAAAATGATGTTAAGCGAATCCAATTTCCCCATAAAAATTAATGTAAATAGGGGGGAGTTAGGTTCCAGGTTTACCAGACCAACTCTCTCTCTATATATATATACACACACACATACACACAGTATAAGTTTTAAACAAACAATTTAATGCTGTACACAGCAATGATGATTGTGAGGCTTGTTTGCGGTGCTGAAGTTAAAGGGTGGAAGAGGGTGGGATATTTCCCAGGGAATGCCTTACTGCTAAATGATGAACTAGCATTCAGCTGAGCCCTCAAGGGTTAACATATGGTTGTTAATGTAGCCTCACACTCTACAAGGCAGCACGAATGGAGGGAGGAGAGACAGCATGGCAGACAGAGACAGAGAGACACACCTTGTGTGTGTGTGAGAGAGAGAGAGATGGGCATTGCCCCTTAGAGTGGGGTCAGCATACTTAAAGTACATTGCCCTTAAAAAGATCAGGAAGTTGAGACAGCAACTGCGGCCAGCAAGCTCTCTCCGTCCTGAGCCCTGTCATCAGAGCCGTCCTTACCCATACGCAAAGCACGCAGCTGCATAGGGCACCAGCAAATTTCCTGGTGCCCTGTGTAGCTGTGTGCTGCTCCAGTCCCTGCTCCGGCTCTTCCCCAGGGCCCCCGCCCCAGTCCTGGCCCCAGCCACACTGCTGGTGAGTGCTGGGGGGTGGTTCCCCTCTGTCCCCCAAGCCAGCCCCACTCACCCCCTGCGGAGGCCTGGGGCCAGCCCCCCCCGCTCCCCTCCGCAGAGGCCTGCCCCCCCCCCCTGCAGGGGGACTGCGTAGGGCCCCAGAATAGCTAGGGATGGCCCTGCCTGCATTGTCCCCACCCTGCTCTATATGGAGAAGGGGTAAGCGGGGGGCAGGAGCAGGGGGGAGGGGGACACCCTGACATTAGCCCTCCTCTCCCCCACCCTCGCACAGTAAGCAGGAGGCTCCCAGGAGCAGCTCTAAGGCAGTGGGGGGAGGAACAGCTGAACTACCGGCAATTCATAGCCTGCTGGGCGGCTGTCGCACAGGGAACTTAGGGGAGCTGGGAGCTGATAGGGGGGCTGCCAGTCCATCCTAGTTCCAAGCCCCCACCAGCTAGCTGCAATGGGCTGCTCTTCCTGCAAGCAGTGAACAAAGCAGGCAGCTGCCAAACAATGTTATAAGGAAGCATTGCACAACTTTAAACGAGCTTGTTCCCTAATTGATCAGCAACGTAACAATGAAACAACGTTAACGAGGATGATTTTAAGTGAGGAGTTACTGTAGTATTTTTCATTTCACCTCATACAAATACTGTAGTGCAATCTCTTTATCATGAAAGTGCAACTTACAAATGTAGATTTTTTTGTTACAAAACTGCACTCAAAAACAAAACAATGTAAAACTTTAGAGCCTACAAGTCCATTCAGTCCTACTTCTTGTTCAGACAATCGCTAAGACAAACTAGTTTGTTTACATTTACGGGAGATAATGCTGCCCTCTTCTTATTTACAATGTCACCAGATAGTGAGAACAGGCATTTGCATGGCACTTTGTAGCCAGCATTGCAAGGGATTTATGTGCCAGATATGCTAAACATTCATATGCCCCTTCATGCTTCGGCTACCATTCCAGGAGACATGCTTCCCCACTGATGACACTCGTTAAAAACAATTATGCGTTAATTAAATTTGTGACTGATCTCCTTGGGGAGAATTGTATGTCCCCTGCTCTGTTTTACCCCCAGCCTGCCATATATTTCACATTATAGCAGTCTCGGATGATGACCCCGCACGTTGCTCATTTTAAGAGCACTTTCACTGCAGGTTTGACAAAACACAAAGAAGGTACCAATTTGAGATTTCAAAAGACAGCCACAGCACTCGACCCAAGGTTTAAGAATCTGAAGTGCCTTCCAAAATCTGAGCAGGGATGAGGTGTGGAGAATGCTTTCAGAAGTCTTAAAAGAGCAACACTCCAATGTGCAAACTACAGAACCTAAACCACCAAAAAAGAAAATCAACCTTCTGCTGGTGGCATCTAAGTCAGATGATGAAAATGAACATGCGTCGGTTCGCACTGCTTTGGATCGTTATTGAGCAGAACCCGTCATCAGCATGGACACATGTCCTCTGTAATGGTGGTTGAAGCATGAAAGGACACATGAATATTTAGTGTATCTGGCATGTAAATATCTTGCAATGTCGGCTACAACAGTGCCATGAGAATGCCTGTTCTCACTTTCAGGTGACATTGTAAACAAGAAGCGGGCAGCATTATCTCCTGGAAATGTAAACACACTTGTTTGTCTGAGTGATTGGCTGAACAAGAAGTAGGACTGAGTGGACTTCTCTAAAGTTTTATTTTTGAATGCAGTTATTTTTTCTACATAATTCTGCATTTGTAAGTAATTTTCATCATAAAGAGATTACACTACAGTACTTGTATTAGGTGAATTGAAAAATACTATTTCTTTTGCTTTTTATAGTGCAAATATTTGTAATCAAAATAAATATAAAGTGAGCACTGTACACTTTGCATTCTGTGTTGTAATTGAAATCAATATATTTGAAAATGTAGAAAACACCCAAAAATATTTAAATGCTATTCTATTATTATTTAACAGCGTGATTAATTTTTTTAATCACATGACAGCTGTAATTATTATCCCAGGGCGATGAAGATATTACAAACAGTAAAATTCAGTAACAGTTGCATTCCTAGGGCACGATTGCACATTGCTATAAATGACTGTGTCTGTAGGTTATAGGCCCAAGTTGGGGGACAGTGCACAGCTACACTTCCGCAAGGGGAGAAGCAGGATGTATTGTGTGTTCGGTAGGGACAATAAGAGCTATCCACCAAGCAATGGAAATGCATATGCTGCACTGTGCCTTAAGAGGAGGCCAGGATCAGTTTCAGGGGGGAGGGAGAGCAATTGTTCTGTCTTTTTACATCTATCCTCTTCAGAATGGCCAGAATGGGGTATGCTCTAAGGGAGGCGTCATTGTCGTAAGGAGAGCACAGGAACTGCATTTCTGCTTCCCCTGACCTAGGATACTTTTAATGAATTCCTAAACTGTCTAGTAGTAATTATTTTTATACAGTTTTAAATTGCATGGTAATGGCCATATAGAGCCCTCTGTCTGTCCATTGTTAGTGGGATGTTGTGCAATGGAACAGTGGCTATTAGCATCTCTGGGGAATTCTCAATATAACTGTTTAGATTTTTTTTGACATTTTAATAATCATAAAAACTCATTGCTGCTTTGCTGCCTTATAACTTCTGTGAATTGGATTATAAATGCATCTCATCCAGTTCACTGTTTGTGCTGGATTTTTTTCCCCCTGTATCAGAGTTGTGTTCCTTTAATTGAAATGGGAACCAAGTTGCACAATGATGTAAGATTTTTTTTTTTCTCCTCACGGCTTCTACTGTGCAATGTACAGTGAGTGAATTAAATTAGTTAAGGTTTACTAAATGTAGAGCACATTACTGGTTAGGTCACAAGTGATTTTTTAGGACAGTTGTGTGCTTAACATGACTTTAAAATAAAGGTTGTGTGCCAAAACAATATTTTCCTGAAATTTAACTCTTAATGGACTTTCATATAACTGGCTATCAGAGTATTTACCTAGAATGTGTATGGTTTATACCATGTCCAGAGAAAGACTGTATACCTGTTCTTATCCTAATATAATTGAAAAGCTTTTAAATGTAACCTCAGCACAGGCTGTAACTGATTTGGATAATATGCTTGTGTGTAAACTGCTAATTGATAAATAATTAGTTTATCAGTAGATGTGGCAATCTTTTAAGAATTAGTTCCTTATAGCTATAGTAATATGCTAAAAGAAGTATGCAACAAATTCTGATACTCTTATGGTAAACAATACCTTACTCCATGAGTAGTCCCATTCAAGTCAATGTGATTACATACAGAATAAGATGTTACTAAACTGGCAATTTACTAGTGATTTTTGGAGGCCTCAAGTTTTGAGTGCCCTAGTTGAGACTATCTAAAAGGGGTCTGATTTTCAGAAGGTGCTGGGCATCTTCCCTTAGAAAACCAGGCCATAAAAGGTTTATCAAGCGGGGCATCCAAAATCATCTGTCACTTTTGAAAATTTAGGCTTAGGTCACTTGTATTTAGGTGGCTAAATCTAGACTTAGTTGCCTAACAATATGCACCCAAGTAAGAAATGTTGGCTTTAAATTCTGTGATATAAATTGTGTGCTTGTCATATAAGGAACAAAGTAGTCAAGAAATTAGAAATGAATCAACATTTGACATTAATATTAAATACCCCTAATAACTGACACATTACAGTACTTATTTAAACTTTTCCCCTATCTTAACATGTTTCTCTGGTTTGCAAAAATGTATATATGGCCTATGTCTTTTCTATTTACCTTTTTTTCTAAAACAGTTTTAGCAGAGAGTACTATATAAATAGTTACTATTATTAATCTTGGCATTATTCTGAAATCATTTGTTAAACCCACTCATCTACATTTTGCATGCTGATTATGTTGAAAGTCAATGAAGTGTACAGTATTGTAATAGACAAAGTGGAAGTTTTTGCAATTCTTTATATTTCTGCTTCCAGATTCTTTGTTTTAATCTAAACAATGCTGACATGTCCTTCATTTTTAAGCCCAAGAGTATGTCTGTCTATTCAAGTGAAATTCTTCAGGACTACAAAAGGTGTTTTTCACTTATTATACAGACTCATCCTCAAGGAGATTAAAAAGTGTAGAGACTAATAATAATATTGATCATTTAATATTCCAAATGCTTTACAAACAACCATCCAATGCTCACAATACTCCTTGGAAATAGGTAAGTAAGTACTGGTAACTATCCCCATTTTAAGATGAAGAAACTGAGAGAACAATGGTTAAGTGACTTGCGCAAGGTCACATATGGAGTCAGTGGCAGAACCAGGATTAGAACTCAGGCATTTCTGTAATCGTACAACCATGCAATGCCCTTCTGTCTCTCTCTAGTTAATACTCATCTCATTCTTCTTCCAGAATTCTATGAGGTCCAACATATCCATAATCTAACCATGCACAGATATATAATGGAAGTCATTTTTAAAGGTAGTTAAACTCAACACTGAATTAATGGCAGCACATTCTTTTTAATGACAGGAGCATAAGTGCCAAATAACAACTATTTCAATGTTCTCAGCTGGGAATCATGCCCTCAGCACCCATGCTTGACGTACAAACATGGTCTCTTGGCTGCCTACATTTTTGCCCATCTGTTTGGGTGGCCTGCTGTGCTGCCTGCTCACAAATAGGTCAGCACCTTGCCATGGGGTATGTGTGCCAGACAACAATGGGTGTAGATGAAAAGACTGTGTAACCCTAAAAGTTGCTTCTCTTCTGCAGAAAGTCCCTCCTTTAGGACTGCATTGAATCATCGGTTCCTCAAATCTGTATATACAGGTTTCCAGGCCCTAAGAGAAGAATACTGAGGCTGGAGGGGTTAAGGAGTGGGCTATTGCAATGCTTAGCTACCTATTACCCAAGAAGACCACTCACTGCAAGTGAGTTTTTGATAGTAAGGGTAACCCTTTAAATTTTTTTCATTCAAGGAACAAATAAAATTTTGTAAATTCTTATTTTAACAGCATTGGTTAATCCAGCCCTGGCAGCAATCTCATTTATACTTGATGTGTAAAAAGGAAGTAAGTGTGTGTGTGTGTGTGTGTGTGTGTGTGTGTGTGTGTGTGTGTGTGTGTATTTTTATGGATCCTGATACATTTTAAATAAAACTTCAAAGACTTAATGCCATGCCTGTTTGCTTATATGTCTTGCAAAGTATAAGTTTGAAATATTACATTTATATTATTTCTTAGTACAAATGTATTTATTCCTTCCCTTTATTCAACTTGAGCATTCTTTGGTTTGACTAATGTTTTACTTGCTGAACTTAGTATTCTGCTTGAGTGTATTTAATGAATCAATTTAAAGATAATTGAAATGCAATCATTTTTTACTGTTATTTCAGCCAGTTTAACTATCCTACCAATAATAAATACACAAATAGTGAAAACTGACTGTCAGATTCTCAGCTGATATAAATCAACATGGCTCCATTGATTCCGGAGTGCTATGTAGTTTTACATCAGCTGAGGATTTGGTCTGGAATTTTCTTTCTATAGTTAATCTATTGCAGAGGTATCTCATATAGACTAGAATCCATTATTTGAATTTGTTCATAGAGAATATCCAAATGAACTTACTCAGTTGACTACAAGCAAACAGGAAAAGACTTATAGCTGCTAGAGTTCAGACATTGAAGAAAACTGTATGTACGTTACATTGTACTATTCCCACAAAACAAATGATAGAATAAGTGCCATCTAGTGTACAAAACCTAGGAATGCCTGTTCCTAAAAAATGTATAAAATATATGAAGCACTCTGCTCCATTCTTGTTTCAGAAAGTGTATTATTAGGCAGATTTATTTTAGAGTGTTGAAGGTAATTGATGTAGTGTTTATGTCAGCACAATATCATGGTTTATTATTTAATTGTAAAAACTCAGGATACTTTAATGAGTAACATTTGTATTACATTTGGTTTGTATGTTATTAAAATGGCAGATAGTAATGAACTTGAAGAGAGATTTTACAGTTTGTTACAATACACATGAAGCAGAGATTGAAAATCATGGCTACCACTATACAAAGTAATATATATATATATATATATGGGTAGCACTATGGATTATGTGCCGATCAGTTAGTGAATTATCAGAAACAAAATGTTAATCAGCTGGCCAGTATTGCATTATATGCTAAAATGGGAAAGTGAAGAGGGTCTTGGTGATTCCTGCATTTCTCAATGGGATATGTCATTGCTGGCAATATACTGTCATTGTTTTCATTTTCATTGTGTCCATTAGTGCCCAAAATGGGCCAACTACTTTCAAACAAAAGGAATATTCTCTATCCTGAAGAGTTTGTGTTCTAGCCAACACAAAACAGAGGCAGAGGGTAGAGAAAAGGAGAACGAAAGGTTCTCTGCTAGTGATTGGTCATATCCTAATTTATTGTACTTTTAAAAAAGTATATAGCTAATTCCAGATTACTCTACAGACAGATCATTATAATTACTTGTAGGTTTCAAGGTAGAGGTCCATCTTTGGGAAAAAATGAATGAAACTGAGGTGGACCAGCATGGACAAGGCTGTTCCATGAGGATCATGTACAGTGACCGTAGGAGACCAAGAGGCAGGTTTTCAGCATGAAATATAGTCTGTTTTTGGACAAATTGTTTCAATTCTGGTTCTTCCTGCCAAAGGTGAACTGTGGGAGCCTGTGCACATGCAGTAGTGCCTGAGCTGAAGTTCTCATTCGACTCAGGCACCCATTCAGAAGTCATTCAGTGTGTCCAGAGCAGATGTAGGCAGAGAAGCTCGAGAGTCCTGGAAGGAACTAACCCAGCAGCAATCCTTTCTACTACTTTTGAAATGACCAGTTTGTGCTGATTCACATGCCTCCTGCCAGACACCAGTATGCATGCCTTTGTGGGGTGGGCCACATAATCAACCCAGCCAATCACATCCCTTGGAGCAGAGTTTCACTAGCAGGCACATTTGATGGCTCCAAAGTCTAATGGTCCAGGGAGAAGTGGGTGTCAACTTAGCCTTCAAATGAGTAAAATGGCTTTGGACAAAAGAGCCTGCCAGAGGTCCTTTACTGTTAGACCTCTGCTTCAGAGTGGAGCACAAAACACCACTTAAAAAGATGGGTGTTTTAGAAGTGAAAAAGAGGTTTAGTGGCCAAAAAATTCCACACCTTCTGCACACCTCTGGGACAGCTTCTACTAGTTGAAGTCTGGCACAGTTTAGCAGCCAGAATTGCCCCTCAGGGAATGAGCAGGAGAAAGTTAAGAAGGATAGAAAAAAGCCTGAAGAGGCCTTTGGGTGAGGAATGTCAGTGGTGTAGATATGCGCATGGCCCACAAAATTGTCTTATATATGGAAGGCTTTGTCATCAATGTGCTGGTTAAGTCACTATGGTAGAGTATGCAAAGGGGTATAAGTAATGTCCGAAAATGTAATAGAAAGGCAAGAGATAAACTCTTTTGTGTGACCTCCATGTGGAAGGTCTGTTCATACTGGCTGACAAACTAATGTGTTACAATGTGTTGAGCACACCTGAGGCAATTCCAGAGAACAAGCTTCTTGCCAAGCTTGGAGTTTCACTTGTAGCATCTGAATGGTCCTAGATACACTTAAAAAGATTTGAGAGAGAGAATGCTAGAACTTTATGAAAAGTTGTTTTACCCTTCACAGAAGTGACATCCCACTTACTAGGCAGGACAGCATATGCAGTATTGGTACTAGTCCACAACAAAGAAACAGTAAGGGTAACGAACCTTTCATCCAAGAAGGCTTAATTGCTATATACAACAAAGCCATGGAAATCTGAGGGATAACAAGAGAGAAACCCAAATAATACCAGTTGTCCACAGGAGCCATAAAATACCTTTCATTGTGCGACACAGGATTAAGGACACCTATCTCCTGTTTGAAAAGTAAGAGTTATAAGCATTATTGACTGACTCACAGACTAGGTTAATAGAAAATATGATGTAATGTGTTTGCTCCACAGCAACTGAATTCAACAGTATATGGCCTGTACCACAGCATTACATGTCACACAATGTTGTGAGATGTATAGCAAACAAGTGGCAATAGAGGTGCACCTGTTGGGGTCAGCTAAGGGGGCAATGATACTAACTGAGAATAACATTCACCTGGGCAGGAACAGGCAGGGCTTCTATAAAGCCTAGGAGCTGAGGATGGAGGGGGTTGCAGTGAAGTGAACCTGCAGTCACGCTCCCTGATACAAAGGCGTGAGCCTGAAAAGGGAATAAATAAAAAAATAATTAATTAATTAATTAATTAATTAATTAATTAATGGAGATATCCTATCTCCTAGAACTGGAAGGGACCTTGAAAGGTCATTGAGTCCAGACCCCTGCCTTCACTAGCAGGACCAAGTACTGATTTTGCCCCAGATCCCTAAGTGGCCCCCTCAAGGATTGAGCTCACAACCCTGGGTTTAGCAGGCCAATGCTCAAACCACTGAGCAGTAAAGTCAGAGAGTATAGACCTGAACTGGTGGTTTGAGGGTCCCTGGACTGGAACTTGGATAAAGGGCAGCCCACATTCCACTACCAGCCACTGCAGGAGTGGTGCAGCCAGCGCAGTGGATCTGGAGACTGCCTGAGACTGAGGAAGTTTGATTGGAGGTGAAGGAGAGGTGCTGCAGCTCCTGACTAGCAAGAGAGGGGCCACAGAGAGAGTGACTGAGGCAACAGGCTGAGCAACCACAAGAGGAGGTGCAGACAGTGGCAAGCTAATTACCCAGATGAGCCATGAGGAGGCACCGCGGAGCGTGAGTAGCAGATCCTGTTACACCCTTTAATGGCTTTTCCATGAAAATGTCTGCACAGAGCCTATGGCCTAACTTGTGCCACCTTATGCTAAATAGTATCTTCCTCCAACAGAAATACCACTGAAATCAATGCAGCTACTTGCAGAATAAGGCACTACTCAAAGGCACGGACTGCAACTTAGGTGCACAAGTCCCACTGAAAGTCTGTGGGAGCTGGGTGCCTCCCTGCCTTTTGTTCCTCTGGAAATCTCCCTCAAGATCAATAAGGCTGGCAAAATTTGGCCCCCTATTTTTAAAAAACAGTGAACACGTTTGTGAGATTTCATCCACTGCATTCATAGTTCTGACATAGCATTGCCAAGAAAAATATTATCTCCATAACAATAATGCATTTGATTCTGTCAGGCCATAATATCCAATGAATTACAACTATATAGAAGACAATTCAGGGCCAAAAATCCCAAGTTATGTTCAGACACCAATTATAACAAGAAAAGAGTTTGGATTTTTCTATTTTTCTTTTTGTGGGAGGGATAACTATTACTGGTTTACTATTATGGCAGTATTGCATTAAATATTGAAATAAAGGTTATACTAACATAACTCAAGCCTGTGATGTGCAGGAAAGGCAAGTTTTAATTTCAATGCATTATTAAAGATAGATGTAATAAGAGTAACAGATAAAATAGTAGAATTATTTGCTCTTGAATTAAAAGTAGTTTTTGCTGGATGTTGAGTTTCATAATGAAATAGTGAAATATGGATATTAGAGGAACATGGCCCCCTTTGAGGTGAAAGCACACCTCTGAAGAAACTTGAAAATATCTGCCAATGAGTCATTTATGATGATACAGGTTACTGTAGATAACTGACAAGAGGATGATTGTTCCCTTGTTGCAGAGGGAAATGATGGTCCTGTCCTGACATGTTTATCACTGTCAGGCTGAATCATCCATGGATTCATTGTATGGCTAATGATAAACCTGCTAGACTGTTACCTAATCTCATGAAACTCATGCAAGTCAGGTTATTGGAGCTGTAAATCCAAAGGACATGGCATATGGTGTCTGGCTTTCCTTGACTAGCAGACTAAGTTCATCAGTGATGTATGTTAAAGGTCAGATGCAAGCTTGTCAGAAAATTGTTCTAAGGGGTGCAGTAACTTGCACTGTCAGTGTTCAACAGGCGTGTAATGTGAGTAACCTTCATGTTGAGGGGGCAAGAGGAAGCCCCCAAAAAATCAACTGAGAGCAAGGTGGAAGTTAAAACATGTCCTCCTTCTTAATCTTGAATGCTGCTGTTAGCTGGCTTTCCTGGTAACCCCCCCTGGAGCTGTATATTATTTCAATTTTGCGCACAAGGTGAATCCCAATTTCCCAATACACCACTTTACTATATACACCCATTTGCAAACCGGTTTACGTCACTCCTCGATTTGAAACAGTGTCTGCAAGTTGGTATTCTGTTCATTAATCCTTCTGCCTGAAAGGTCAAATGTGATGCAATTTTAGCCCTTGTTAAGGGCCATAAAGTAGCAGTTCTAGTCACTATCCTAATATGGATGAGTTTACGTCTATCAAATCTTCTCTTCTAAATCATGTTCTCTTCTAAAGTGTGTGAGTGTGTGTGTGTGTGTTTTCTGACTGTCTTCCTAGAAGCATTTTAGCAGTCAAATCAAATAATTTCAGGTGTGTTTTCTTAATTTGTAAACTATCTAGATTCCTAGATTAAGGCCGGATGGTACTACTATGTTAGAGTCTGACCTCCTGTATAACGTAGGACATCAATTGTCACCCAGAGATTCCTGTATTTACCTTGTGATTGAGCTAGAGTTGTGGTGGGCAACCTGAGGCCCGCGGACCGCACGTGGCCCATCAGGGTAATCTGCTGACGGGCCGCCAGACAGTTTGTTTACATTCGCACGGCCGCCCGCAGCTCCCAGTGGCCACAGTTCGCCATTCCTGGCCAATGGGAGCTGCGGGAATCCGCCAGTGGATTTCCCTGATGAGCCGCAGGTTGCCCACCACTGAACTAGAGCCTATCCTATACAAAGACATCGAATCTTTGTTTTAAGACTTCCCATGATAGAAAATTTACTGAATTCCTGGGTAATGTATTTCAGGGATTAATTCTCATCAATGTTTAAAAATTTGAATCTTGTTTCTTGCCTCAAATGGGTTCCAGGGTTAGCCAGATGCAGGTGCAACATTTTGTCAAAGTTAGACTCAGGACTCATAGTTTGTCAGACCACTCTGTTTTATTAGCACAGCGCTCTGCTAATACATTCAGATAATGTGAGCCCCCATGCAAGATTCAAACAGTCTTATTTATACAGATAAAAGGGTGCGAACTAAACAAAGGGACAGAGAGAGCAAAATTGTAAAATTTGCATGGGGCACAATATGCATATCCTGCTTCCTTATTAACTTTTATGGATCTAAGGCTAATGCTTCACCAATTGCCCTTAAGTGGGGCAATTCATTAAGCAGTTAATGTCTGCTTTCCTGCCACATGGATTGCAGCATTTCTCATTTCTACTTAAAGGTACATACAGCATTCTTTAATTCATTCTATTTCTTTAATATAATTCATTCCACTTTCACAATTTCTAATATCTAATCTGGTGCACCCAAGCCAAGGACCATATTAACAAGGTGCCTGTGTACTTCAGTTTATTTGCATGTAAATTTTAAATAATTTGTACAAAAATAAATACACATGCCCATAATACTTTCTATTGTTCTTATATGTACCTTGATAGATGCACAGAAACTGGGTTGAGTTCCCTCAGTGATGGGGGGAGGAGGTGAAAATCAAGGCATTTGCAGAGCCATTAGAGAGCACAAACAGATTCAGATTTCCAGCCATAAGTCTCCATGAGTCTCACCACCATTTCTAAAATACAGGGAAACAAAGGGATTACTATTTATTTATTTGTCAGACAGAATAACACTTAGCAAACAAATAAAATGGCAGTATTCTGTCTCAGAGGGCTTACAGTTTAAATGAATGACAACAAATGGCATTAAACAATGAGAAGGGGACTGGATACAGAAGGATAATTGCTGCAGAAGTGAAAGATCACGAGATGTGCTTAACATTACATACATACTTTTTTGCATTTTTAATCTACATTAATTAGAAGTATTATGTTTACGCTGAGGCCTAGCGGGAAGAGGTCAGCGATGGGAGAGTGACCAAAAGCAGAAAGCCTTGAAGAAGAATTTGAAGGCAGTTGCACGGTGCACAGGATCAGTGAGGATGTTCCAGGCTAGTGGATGTCATTAGAAAAGGCCCAGAGTTTCTTCTGGGGAAAGGAAACAAGGTGTACTGTGTTGGCAGACTGTAGGTCATGACTCATGAATGGTTGGAGACGACAGATAGGAGCTAATAAGCAGGGCAGAGCTGTGAATCACTTTGAAAGTGGGGAGTTTGTGATACAGAAGGAGATCAGAGAAGGCTTTAATAGTCTCATTGTTGAAATTCAAGAGCCACGCTTCTGAGGACTGTATTTGATTGTGGGGGATGTACTTTTTGGTATCATTTGATCTGGTACTTCATGTTCATCCACATTTGACATTTTGTTGAATACCAACACTTTTAATCTTCCAGTTTTGAAAAACACATAAAATTCTACTTTCCAAATATCCCACTTTAAATAGGGCTGTTGATTAATCACAGTTAAATCACAAGATTAACTCAAAAAATTAATCACAATTAAAAAAATTAATCGTGGCTAATCACAGTTTTAATCGCACTGTGTAATAATAGAATACCAGTTGAAATGTATTAGATATTTTTGATGTTTTTCTACATTTTTAAATACACCTCTACCCCGATATAACGCGACTCGATATAACACGAATTCGGATATAATGCGGTAAAGCAGCGCTCTGGGGGGCGGGGCTTCTTTACCGCGTTATATCTGGCAGCGGGGCTCGGGCGGAGATTTAAAAGGCCCGGGGCTCCCACAACGGCCAGAGCCCGGGGCTCTTTAAATCACCGCTGGAGCCCTGCCACTGCTACCCCAGGGCTCCGGCAGCGGGGCTCTGGCAGTGCTTTAAAGGGCTCAGAGCTCTGGCCGCTGCGGGGAGCCCCGGGCCCTTTAAATCACCATTGGAGCCATGCCGACGCTACCCCGACGCTACCCCGATATAATGCAGTTTCACCTATAATGCCGTAAGATTTTTTGGCTCCCGAGAACCGCGTTATATCGGGGTAGAGGTGTATATTGATTTCAATTACAACACAGAATACAAAGTGTACTTTATATATACTTTTATATACAAAGTGTTCACTTTATATTATTATTTTTATTACAAATATTTGCACTGTAAAAATGATAAACAAAAGAAATAGTATTTTCAATTCAACTCATACAAGTACTGTAGTGCGATCTTTTTGTCATGAAAGGGCAACTTACAAATATAGATTTTTTTTTGTTACATAACTGCACTCAAAAACAAAACAATGTAAAACTTCAGAGCCTACAAGTCCATTCAGTCCTACTTCCTGTTCAGCTAATCGCTCAGACAAACAAGTTTGTTTACATGTCAGGAGATAATGCTGTCCACTTCTTATTTACAAAGTCACCTGAAAGTGAGAATAGGCATTCGCATGACACTTTGTAGCCGGCTTTGCAAGGTATTTATGAGTCAGATATGTTAAATATTCATATACCCCTTCATGCTTCGGACTCCATTTCAGAGGACACGCTTCCATGCTGATGGCGCTCGTTTAAAAAAATAATGCATTCATTACCTAGTGATTGAATTCCTTGGGGGAGAATTGTATGTCTCCTGCTCTGTTTTACCCACATTCTGCCATATATTTCATGTTATAGCAGATGACCCAGCACATGTTGTTCATTTTAAGAACACTTTCACTGCAGATTTGACAAAACGCAAAGAAGGTACCAATGTGAGATTTCTAATGATAGCTACAGCACTCGAACCAAGGTTTAAGAATCCGAAGTGCTGTCCAAAATATGAGATGGACATGCTTTCAAAAGTCTTAAAAGAGCAACACTATGATGCAGAAACTACAGAAACCGAACTACCAAAAAAGAAAGTCCGCTTACTGCAGGTGGCATCTGATTCTGATAATGAAAATGAACATGCCTCAGTCCACACCGCTTTGAATCGTTATCAAGCAGAACCCGTCATCAGCATGGATGCATGTCCTCTGGAATAGTGGTTGAATCATGAAGGGACATATGAATCTTTAGCGCATCTGGCACGTAAATACCTTGCAACGCTGGCTACAACAGTGTCATGCAAACGCCTGTTCTCACTTTCAGGTGACATTGTAAACAAGAAGCGGGCAGCATTTTATCTCCTGGAAATGTAAACAAACTTGTTTGTCTGAGCGATTGGCTGAACAAGAAATAGGACTGAGTGGACTTGTAGGCTCTAAAGTTTTACATTGTTTTGTTTTCGAATGCAATTTTTTTCATACATAATTCTACATTTCATGATAGAGATTCCACTACAGTACTTGTATTAGGGAACTGAAAAATACTATTTCTTTTTCTATTGTTTAACAGTGCAATTAATTGCAATTAATTTTTTTTAATTGTGCGATTAATTGTGATTAATATTTTTAATCACTTCACAGCCCTAATTTTAAATAAAATTTATTGAATGATTCATTTATTAAGTGATCTGCCTCAAAGAAGTTCTTCAAACTTGTTGGGACTTTATAGCAATAGAAGAAAATGGAAAACAAATGCCTTTCTAAAGGCATTATTGATTATTGCTTTTGGCAGTTTTCCAACAGTCCTGTAAAGTTCACTGCCACATGCTTATCAAAAAGCAGTAACTCTGTGACGAACTCAAATCTTTGCATAACATTTCCATTTTTAACACAGATTATTAATTACTGCAATTCTTTTTCTGCCAATGCTTGTTCAAGATTTTAAACAAATTTGTGTGGTTGTATTTTCTTCCCACAAAACTTCTAGTAAATGAGTTTATTAGCAGGAATGTTCATTGAAGCTGGCAATTTTAAGCAAATATGGCTTATTTGTGAATAGTGAATTTTGTAATCATTGTGAACACTGAGATGAGAAATTGGATTCTAAGTTATACTCCTTCTGCCAAGGGACAGAAACATGTAATGTAAGTGTGTCCACTTGAAGCGGTTTTAATGTTGAATGTCCAATAACTTAAAACAAAATCTGCTTTTGGAACAAGCTGCAAATCAAGAATTGTTCACAGAAATAAATTTGGCAAAAAAAAATTCACAATGATAAATAGACATGGGGAAAGAATCATGATCTGTTCATGCACAATTCACAAACACCAAAAGAGGTATAATCCATTGAAGAAATTGTTTAATATGAAATTTATTCATTCCGCTGTTGCTAACAATAGCTACCTGAGACTATTTGAAGCTAGAATTAAGATTAATATTTCTATCTGCTCATCATTCTAGAGAGCCTTGATTTGTAAGTAACTGGGACCTTCCTGGACTCTGAAACCAAAGAGATTATCTGCCCACACCCAGATTCATTCAGGGTCCAGGGTTACCCACAAAGAGAAAACAGAGCCAGAAATTACAGCCTGGGGGTCCCTGAGATGCTTCATCTATCTCATGTGATGATACTGCATGACCTCAGCCTGCCCATCAACTGTCCCACACAACCCTAGTCAATACTGTACTTCATAGGGTGATTTGAGATGTAGACGTTACTAGGATGGGAATAGGAGCCTGGGTGGTTCCTCTTCTCTATAAGAGCGTTCTTGGGATAACTCTAACCCTGGTGGTTAGGAATACCATTACCTCTCAATTCTGCAGCATATGGATGTAGGACAAAATTCCCAAAGAAACCTACAACCCTTCAAAGAAATCAGGAGCACACCCACTCAAGTTAGGGATCCCCCGATTCAACAAAACAATTCAAGTGCTTAATGTTAAAAACATATTGATGTTTTCCTGAATTGGAAGCTAAACCAAGATTTACCCACCTTTTAATGAAAGCATGCCTAACTACCATGTAATAAATTTTTTTAAACATACTGCTCTTTACAAAATTAGATGTCAACTTATTTCTCCTGATTTCCAAAAGTAACATTTAAAGCCTATTTACCAACAGATGTACTATATCATTCAATGTATGTATTCCTTACATTTTTATTGTATCTAGTTAGTGAGGCCTTACACAGCAGTATTCAAAATAGTTACAAAGGTAGTTATTTTCCTGGACTTTTTTCTCCTATGTGTTACACTTTTTCTTTTTGTTTTGTTTGACATTTAGGAGCATGTTGAGGAATAGCAAAAGAAAAAAATCATCTGAAAGACAGTCAGAATTAAACATCTCACTTTCACTATTAAACACAACCATTCTTCCCCATATGATAAAACTTGACCTGGGTAGGTCTGTCCAATTGTTTTCTCTTTTTGAAAAGCAATTCTGAAATCCGCCATGGGGAGGAGACATATAGGCACAAGAGAGCTTGTGAATTCTTGAGAGGGGCATTTCAGTTAAATAAGAATACAACCCTATCTTTGTCTGTCTCGGAGCCTGAGCCAACCCCAAAACAACCATATCTGAAAATTTTAAAAAAAGCAATGTTCAGGGTGGAGGTGCTTGGGAAAATTCCCCTGCCCTCTCCCTCCTCCCCGACTCCCCCCACACATAAAAGAAATACATCAAAACATTCAAAAATTTGGTCGTATTTTTATTTTAGTTGTGGTTGTTGAACTGAAAACCCTTTTTATTTTTATTTTTTTCATTTACTGAAAATAGTCGCCCTTGAGCTTCGGTTTGGCTCCCCCACCGAAGGCAGTGGGGCTCAGGCTTCGGTCACCTTGCTTGGGGTCATGTACTAATTTTTGTTGTCAGAAGGGGTTGCAGTGCAATGAAGTTTGAGAACCCCTGAGTTAGAGGAAGAGTTGAAAATAGACTCCAGGTATTCTGACTTCCAGTCTACTAACCTAACTACATCATTATCCATGCAGAAACATATAATTGACATACATATTGTCTAAAGGCAAGATGTTCAAAAATATCTAAGGTATTTAAGAGTTATTCCACTCAGCACTGCAAGGCCTAAGTCCAATTTTCAGAAATGACGTAGGCACTTTCTAAATCACTTTTGAAAATGGTACTTTGGTCAATGAGGATACATCTACATTGCAAAAATAAAACCCTTGGCAGCGAGTCTCAGAATCTGGGTGAATTGGCTTGGGCTTGTGGGCCTAATGCTACAGGGCTAAAAATAGTAGTTTAGACATTCCTGGTTGGCCAAAACCTGGGGTCTGAACCCGGCAAGGCGGAGAGTCTCAGAGCACTGGCACCAGCTCAAGCGGGAACATCTACAGTGCTATTTTTAGTACCATAGTGCAAGCCCAAGTTAGTTGATCCAGGCTTTGAGACCTACTACTGCATTATTTTTTCAGTGTAGATGTACCCTAACTCACTCAGGTACTTTTGTACATTTTACCCTGGATCTCTTACCTGAGTACATTCAGCTAGAATGCGTCACATGCAGAACTCTCTGCGTATATGGCCATTTGAAACCACTCATTTCTAGTAAAAATAGATGGTATTGTGTTTAAGGTACTGGATTGGGACTCAGGAGTTGTGATCTCACTTTCTAGCACTACTGCATTCCACCTGTGCCACCTTGGACATGTCACTTGGGCACCAAAGCTCATAGAAATCAATGGAAAGTCTCCTATTAACTTCACAGGGATTTAGATCATACCCTTAGAGTCTTCTTCTACCACCTTTACATATTTTTAGAAGTACCTTACCTCCTGAAGATCCCCACTGAAGTCAACAGGATTAGTCCCAATGCCAGCCACTATTCAGAGTGAGTTAAGCTGGCCAAAATGGGCTCAATCTCTGTGTCTCATTTCCCATTTATGAAATGGGGGGTGATTATACTTATGTACCTTATAGGAATGTGGTAAGCATAAAGTCAGTAAAGTTGTGAGGCACTCAAAGGGCCACGTTACAACCTAAACAGAGACATATAATAACAACGATCAGCAGCAAAATTCTGAGTTCAGATGGAGAAAATTGACTTTAATGGGAGCTGTGCATACATCTTTGAAGGCAGAATTTGGCCCTTTACAGGATGTACAGCATTACATTTATTGGATTTAGCCCATTCTCATTACCATTTACATTTGACAGAATGTTTTTGAGATGTACTCCTGTGTTTTGAACTGCCCTTAGTCATAAACAATATTTTTTTTTCTGACAAAGACCCCTGTATTGCAATTGCTAAGCAAATTAAGAGAAACTGCAGTAACAATCTTCACTGCAAAAAGAGGGAAGCACATTTCATTCACTGAAGTGTTGTATGACAGAGGTGAGCAGGAAATATACTATGCTTCAGGACATTTGTGGGAGCAGGTATTGGACAGAAACTGTGCTATTGTGTGGGTCACTTCATCCTAGAGAAGAACAAAGGCATAGGGACTGACTCATGTCCACTGATATCACCCAGCTGGTGGGTCAAGTAACAGTAATTCTGTAAGGAGCAAGAATATAGTAGGCACTGGCAGGCTACTGTAGCTCTGGGAGGTGGCCTATAACTGGCCAGCAAATCACACAAAGTGGCCAAATTAGGCCCTATCAGTGGTGAAGCTAGGCCATCCCATGGGGATGTGTAGATTGTGTACCTCTCAGGGGCTGCTGTAGAGTTTTAGCCATTACAACAAAACTTGCATTTCCCCAGAAAAACAAACAAACAAACAAGAAAGGTGTCAGTAATCCCATAATCTGTTCCCTCCCAAAGAGTCATGCGTCCCAGCCACACAACTGTCCATGAGTGGAGGGACTGTGTGTATATTGCATCCATCCCCACACATTGTGCTCCTAAAAACAACTCTGGCCCAATGTATCCACACTGACTTTTTTTTAACCATCAACTGCCTCTTCTACTTGGATGGCTCTCACATGTAGGGTACCACAGAAGTCATTATCATCCTTCCTGATCAACTGTGCATAGAAGGGCTAATGAGGAGACATGAGCTACAGTCTCTTGAGCATGCTGACAACAACCAATTTTAAGTCTCCATTCTGACCTGGCTGGTTCAAGTGGAATGAATGGCCCAGTAGCCATTGACACTGGCATATGGATGTGAGCTAGGTAGCTGCGGAAATATTCAGAGTGACCTAAATGAGCACTGGTTAAAAATGCAAGTGGCTAATGCTTTAGAGGGAATGAACAGAACAGGGCAATTATCAAGTGATCCATCCCCTGTCATCCAGTCCAGCTTCTGGCAGTCAGAGGTTTAGGGAAATGCAGAGCATAGAGTTGCACCCCTGACCATCTTGGCTATTAGCCATTGACAGATCTATGCTCCATGAATTTATCCAATTCTATTTTTGAACCCTGTCACGGGGCAAGTCCCTTCTTGGGACAGGGTGATGGTAAAGATGGCCCCACGGCTGAGTCTATACAATCATTGCTTGTCTTGGGATAGCTTGGCCTAGGGGTAAAAGTCAATATGGTTGCCCTCTCTCAGGGCTGTGTGGCCTAGCAGTCAGAACCAATAGGGCTGCCCTGTTCAGCAGGGCTGTGTGTCAGTAGAGAAGTGGGCCACCACTTGTGGGGGGGTCGGGGGGGGCAGTATGGTGGCTGGGTAAGGGGACCCAGGCCCTCCCTGCTCCACCGGGTCCTAGCTCAGGGCCCTGTCAGTGGCAAGTATGCCTGTCACTGGGTCAGCGGGTAATCTGCCTGAAACACACAGACCCCACGCGGCACAATAACTAGTCCCTCCGAGCTACTTCCTACCCTCTTCCTGATGCAGTAGCCCTGGCGTCTCCGGGGTCTCTGGGCTCCTCAGTTAGTGCAGCTCCCAGCAGCTCCAACAATTCTTGGGCATCCTCTGGAGTCTCAGCGTCCCTGGCTTCCACCGTCTGTGGCTTGTGCAGTTCCCGGGCTGGAGCCTGCAGTGTGAAAGAATGAGCCAAGCTGCTCTCTTTTATATCAAGTGTCCAGCCGGAGTATGCCCAGCAGTGCCGCAGAGGCATGGCCTCCTTGGCCCAGAGATTAGAGTTAACTTTTGTGGTACCAGTGTGGGGCAAGTGCGCCCCGTCACAAACCCACTTAATTTTTTGGCCTTCACAACATCCTTGGCTACGAGTTCCACTGGTTGACTATGCATTGTCTGAAGTACTTCCTTTTTGTTTTGTTTTTTAAATCTATTGCCTATTAACTTCATTGGGTGACCTCTGGTTCCTATGCTATGTGAAGTGCTACGTAACACTTCCCTATTCACACTGTCCACACCATTCATGATTTTAGAGACCTCTATTATATCCCCACCACCACCCCTTTGTTGTCTCTTTTCCAAGCTGAATCATACCAGTCTTTTTAATCTCTCCTCGTAGGGAAGCTGTTCCATGCGGCTAATAATTTTTGTTGCCCTTCTCTGTACTTTTTCCCAATTCTAATGTCTTTTTTGAGATGAGGTGACCGGAAATGTACGCCCACACTTTCAATACATGTTACATGGAATTATATAGTGGCATTATGATATTTACTGTCTTATTATCTATGCCTTTCCTAATGGTTCCCAACATTCTGCTAGTTTTTTTTGACTGCCACTGCATATTGAGCAGATGTTTACAGAGAATTATTCACAATTACTCCAAGATCTCTTTTTTTGAGTGGTAACAGCTATTTTAGATACCATCATTTTGTATGTATAATTGGGATTATGTTTTCCAATGTGCATGACTTTACATTAATCAACACTGAATTTCATCTGCCATTCTGTTGCCCACTCACCCAATTTTGTGAGATTCCTTTGTAACTCTTTGCAGTCAGCTCTTAACTATTTTGAGTAATTTTGTAGCATCTGAAAACTTTTCTGTCTCACTGTTTACCCTTTTCCAGATCATTTAGGAATATGTTGAACAGCACTGGTACCAATACAGAACCTTGGAGGACTCCACTGTGAAAACTGACCCTTTATTCCTACCCTTTGTTTCCTATCTTTTAACCAGTTACTGATCCACGAGAGGACCTTCCTTCTTATCCCATGACTGCCTACTTTGCTTACTAGCTTTTGTGGAGGGACCTTGTCAAAGCTTCCTGAAAGTCCCAATTCACTATATCCACTGGATCACCCTGTCTATGTTTGTTGACACCCACAAAGAATTCTAATAGATTGGTGAGGCATGATTTCCCTTTACAAAAACCATATTGACTCTTCCCCAACATATTGTGTTCATCTGTGTGTCTGATAATTCTGTTCTTTACTATAGTTTCAACCAACTAATTTGCTGAAAGTTAGACTTACCGGCCTATAATTGCCAGGATCGCCTCTGGAGCCTTTTTCAAAAACCAGCATTACATAGCTGCCCTCTAGTCATCTAGTACAGAGGTTGATGTAAGCGACAGGTAACGTAGCACAGTTAGTAGTTCTGCAATTTCATATTTGAGTTCCTTCAGAACCATGAATACCATGTGGTCCTGATGACTTGTTATTAGCTTCAGTTGTTAAATAGTATGATAGTGAAAACCTCCCTTGGTACTGACACCAGTGTTATTCACCTAAGGTTTGAGCAAGGTGAGTGTTCTCATTTTCTGAAAGAAAGGGATGATGCATACCCTTTTCAAATCTTCTGGAATGTGACTGGTTTCCTAAACTTTTCTATGAAACCAGTGAACCAGGTCCTGTCCTCCACACTTAAGCAGTTCTGATGAAATATTTTCAAGACCACTTCATAATTGTTTGGCTGCAAGCATCACTTCCTCTTATGTCACCAGCATGTTCTCTGCTGGGATCATTTTGGGATTAAGTTGTAGTTTAAATCTTGATAGGGATTTGTTCATTAATTCACAAAAATGCACATGCCAATGCTTAAGTTGTGCATTAATATGCTGGCAGCAGTCTCCATTTTTGTTCTTAACAGGCAGAAGCCACAAGAATGGATGTCCAATTAGGACGTTTAAAGTCTCAAAGATCATTTCTGGTCATTTCTGTTGAAGGCTTCCTCAATGCACTTCCCAATACTATTCCATCGTTGATTATGATCATTTCAACAGGCCCTCTTAACTGCTAATTCAATACATCTTGATGATAGACTTTGCAGCTGCTTTTGACTCAATGCATCCATCAGCACTGTGAATACTGCTATGCCAGTATGGGGTGCTTGAGGACTTAGCGTGCGTAGCAGAGGAATTGTACTACGGTATATTCAGATGTGTAAGGGTCAATGATTGTATTACAGCCTGGTTTTCAGTAGAATCAGGAGTACACCAGGGATATGTTCTTTCATTTACGTTATTTAATATCCTAATAAACTATCTGATTACAAAGCCAATTGAGGTCAAAGTAGGTGGTGTAACATTTACATTTTCATCTTTAGAAGATCGAGTATGTAGATGATATTGACTTGCAGCTAATGCTGTAAGAGTGGCAAAAAACTGCAGAATCTATGGGATTTAAGATCAATGGCGATAAACCCAAAGCTATGCATGCCTCCTAGAAAATGCAAGTGAATGACCTGCCCATGCTGCATGTACATGGCAATGTCATTAAATGGGTGAATAGTTTTAGCTGTATGGGTATCAGTTGACAGCAGGAGGTTCTATATCCAAAGAAATCCTATCTGATTGGTTTTGCATCAATGGCATTTCAGCTTCTGTTTGTGTGGTGGAAGGTCTGTGTGACAGCTAAGATACAAGAGTTCAACACAATATGATAAGTTATATGTAGCAAAAATATGACTGTTAAAAACAGCTGATAAGAGGAAACTAAACAGTTTTCAGTGTCAAAAGTCAGAGTCAAAAGTTACTTAACATCTGTTGGTTTGATTTAGTCACAAAATGAGAAGATACTTGGATGATCCTGGCAAGTTGCAGTTTTGCATCAGTTGAGAACAAGATGACTGCAATGGTGGGGTCATGTCCAACATGCAGAAGAAGATATAATTTTACAATAGGTTTATAGAACTGAGGTTGATGGAAGTAGAGCATGAGGCCAACAATGAATGAGGTTGGAAGATGTAATTTTGAGGGATTTAAGAAGCTTAAATCTTCTCAGAGTGACTCTTGCTGAAGGAAAAAGACTTGAAATGGACCACTCCTGGTGGAAGTCCATTCTACACACTACCACAGCTGTACCATAACCATGTGAATTTGCTGCTCATGTTGTTGTTGTTGTTGTTTGCTGTTTTTTAAAGGAAAGACTTGGAGTCTGGATGTTCTTAGCTGGGCAGGTATTTTCTATTCTTTTTGCTTGCTTGCAGTTTAGTTTCTTATTTTTGGGTATTTAATTTTTTGTACAACACCTAGCGCTATTAACAAAATTGAATAAAAAATGTTTAACAAGAAAAATGAAATAATACTGTCCACACAATATTAGCTATGCAAACAGCTACTTGTATTAAGAGCCAAAACATTACATACTAAATGCCATTTCTCTTTAGCATGGATCACAGACTCTCCCAATATGATCATAATTTCAATTTTCTGCTGTGAACATATTTTAGTTCAGCTTGGGAAAATCCTCTGGCACCCACTTAAGGCAGAGTCTCTGCAATTTTGCTGCAAATTTAAAGCAGAAATTGCTTTTACCATGCAAACAGGGAATTTGTGGCAATCTTTTAAAGCAAATAATTGAAAAGCTTTTGGTAGAACTTCTGGTCTCATATTTATTTAAATTTTGTAGCTAGACCTTTACTATCCTGATTCTGTAAAGCTTGTGGCACATATTAAGTACAATATCTACCATCATTTAAAAGTTATAACTAGGGTAGTGGTTGAAAAGGGAAAATAAGCATCAATATGGTGTATCAACTTTCCCCCACTACTTGCTTGCTCTTCTCCTTGTGCACCCAGCAACGGAAAAGTGACAGAAATCACAGCTCTCGCTCTGTTCTGAGATTTGTCAGTTACACTCTGCTGTTACTCACACAGGGAGCAGAGTAGCAGATTAGGTGACCACAGAGAACACATCAGTGGTATGAAGCCACAGAGAGCAGAGCAGTAGGGGAGAACCAATCAGTAATTAGTTTGGGAGGAGAGGATCTAACCATGGATCAAGAAGAGGGGATATGAAGCACAAAAATGGATAACAGAGAACAAGGAACAAAAGAGAAAAGGGAGTGAAATTACAAAAAAAAAAAAAGAGAGAGAGAGAGAGAGAAACGAAATCTTGTGATCAGAGAATGAGACAAAACTAATGCCACATACACCAGGCTTTTATTATCCCAAGGATAACATGCACTATATAATACCCCATTACGCACCATAGGCCATATGCTGTAGGGAAGTCTAAAAATGAATGTAAATTTCAAAGCCATCAAATCAGCAGCACATCAGAAAGGGTATTGCCTCCCACTGCCTCTGCTGATGGAGTAGATGAGGCCCTGATTAGAGTCCTCTTTCTGACACGTGTGACTATTTAAAAGAAAATGGTGTCTATGGAGGGTAGGAGTGGAACAGTTTGTGTCATGCTGTGGGTGTGGCAGAGGCAGCTATATTTTATTTTTATTTCAGATGGGCTGTATTTGTATATCATGGCATTTCAAGAGTTAGAAGTTAGTATCTGGAGGTGGGTGCTGTTGTGTGCTATATTTTTCTTTTACTCCTGCTGCACTGTTCCTTTTGTGTTGTTGGGAGTTTGATGTCGTGAGAGAAATCTTCTGTTTAAAATACAAGCTGCTTCTCAAAAAGTAAAGAACTCTGCACTGAGAGGAAAAGACCATTAGGCCATTTGTTGGGGGGAAGACCCACTCTAGGAGGGAGAGAGGATGTACCACTGCAAGTATGCAGATGATGGGCTGTGCCTTGAACTATAGCTGGACAAACTTTTTTACTCAATCTGTGCGTGTCTGTGTTTTGTTTGTTTTAGGGCAGAGGTTCTCAAACTGTGGTCCGTGGACCACCAGTGGTCCGCGAGCTCCATTCAGGTGGTCCGCGGATAGTTCCCTCTAAGGTACACGCCTGGGTGGCCACACACAAGAGAATGAAGGGCCACCCATGTAATTAGTCGAGCCACGCAGGTGTGGCTCCACTAATTAGGTGCCTGGACCCTGGAGAAAATGCACAGGTAAGCTGAGGTGGTGGCCTTGGGGGAGATAGGAGGTAGGTGGAAGGGGGCAGTGGGGTGAGAAGAGGGGGTGGGGGAAATTTGGGATGTGCAGTGCTGCGGTGGTCAGAGAAAGAGGCAACTTTCCCCAGCTCCAGGGCTGCGGCTTCTGGGGAGAGACCTCCCTCCTTCCCAACCCCAGCTCAGGGGCTGTCGGGGTGGGTGGGGAGAGGGCACATCCATTGCATTAGAAAGGTAAGACTACTGATATTAAAATATGAGTTGTGTGCTTTTATTTGTATAACAAAAAATGTTTATTATTAACATTTTTTTTATATAGTGCGTTTATCCAAAGTGCTTTACAATAGTTAGCTAATGGTACAAACAACATTTGGAAAGATCATTAAGTGGTCCACTGAGACCCTCAGCAATTTTCAAGTGGTCCGCAAAAAGAAAAGTTTGAGAACCACTATTTTAGGGTTTGGGAGATTTTGTTTCTTTGTTTGTTGCTATTTTTTTTTTACAAACAGGGTTGTAGTGAAAACAAGTTTCCATGGTAAATGTCTGTTCTCAACCTTTTTGTGGGGTCCAGTCCCAACCCACAATTTGAAAACCACTGCGACTCACTGTGTTATCCTGGAAAAGTCACTTACCTTCTCTATACTTCAGTTTGCCCATATGTACAGTGGCTATATCCAGATACCTTTTAAGGTATTTTGAGAGCTTCAGGTTCTACAAAAAGTGCAAATTTAACAAATCTGTTTTTTTAATTGAACATTAAGGAAGATTTAAACAGGTACCATTTACAGAAAATAAGGTTATTTAATCCATAATTCTTATAGAATAAGTGTTTTATCATAAAATATTGAACTGCACACACCCTAGGATTAGTAATCAAACAAAAGCATAAAGCTTCAAACAGAATTCAACTATTGGTTCACACAAACAAATACCACAGAGAGGATATCAAATGTTCAGGCAAAACACATAATAAGCTAGAAAACAGAAAGGACGTACGCCACCAGTATTGTATTTGAATACACCGAGCTGGATTTTTTTCTATCAAACCTAAGTCCAAAAGTTCTACATTTTAATTATACTTTTAAAATAAGTCTTACGTGCCTTATGGATTTCCTTTTGTTAAATAATCAGATAAATACTAATGAATTTATTACTGTGGCAGTAGCTAATGAAGGTACATTGTAATGTTGTTCTTTACCACTTTTATTTGTAGACCAAAAGGTCGAATTCTTTATATTTAGTCTTCAGTGAAACTACTCACATAAGTAATGTTTGATTTGAACCACTCTGCTCTTGTGTAGTGACAGGGTTGCTTGCACTTGGAGTTCAAGTAGGATTTGTAAGAAAGAGCACCACCTTGTGGCAATATAGGCTGATTGTCAAAGGTGCTGTGTGTATGCAGCAACTCTGAAAATCTGACCAGTAGTCTGTACTACTGTAGTTTTAACACTGAGTCAGTGAAATAAAATTAAAAGAGGAAGATGAGGAACATTTCTTATGTTTTATGATTAGTGCATATGGAGACTGACATTTAAATCACAACAAAAATGAAGAAAGTTCCCTGATTAGTCAAAACTGGCCTATACAATAGGGATATTTTTATACACTACTTTCTGTGATAAAAATAGAGGCTAGATTTGAGACTGGCCTTGCATAAATGTGGAAGAGAGACAGGGAGCAAGAAACCCTCCAACCCGCCTTTGTAGTTCCGCACAGCGAGTAGTCTGGAGAATGGGCTTTGTGCTTCCTGAAGCTAGTACCACCAAGAGAGAGGCAGTAGTCTTCCCCATGGAGGACAACTTGGGGCAAGAGCTACTGCCCTTTCTCTGCTAAACCAATGTGGCTGAGCTGAACTCATGCTACTGCCATTTCTCTGCTTAACCAATATAGTAGAGCCAGCCTGCAAAGTCTATAATGTGCTCTTTTACAGGGTATAACAGGAGGCACTCTGGCTTACAGTCCAAGAAGTACTGTAAGCCATAACTGAGTTATGTTAATGGCACAGGGTCTTTGAAGATCATGACATTCGAGCAGACACCAAGCTTCTTGTTTATCAAGCTGTTATTCTCCCAACACTGTTGTATGGGTCCGAAACTTGGACAACCTATAGACACCACTTGAAAGTCCTTGAGAGGCACCATCAACGCTGCCTTCGTAAGATTCTGCAGATCAAATGGGAAGACAGGCGCAACAACAGTATCGAGGCAATGATCATCCGTCAGCAATTCCGCTGGACTAGTCACATTGTCCGGATGCCAGACCATCACCTTCCAAAACAGGTCCTGTTCTCTCCACTGAAAGAAGGGTACCGTAACGTGGGTTGACAACAGAAGCGTTATAAGGACTTGCTGAAGGACAACCTAAAAAAATGTAATATTGACATTGATACTTGGGAGACACTTGCCCGGGATCACTTAAAATCGAGTGAAGTCCTATGTGATGGCCCCCTGCATTTTGAACTTGCTCGCCAACAAGCCAAAGAGGACAAGAGGCACAGGAGGAAGGAGAGACTGGTCTCCAGTCATGGTCAACAGCCTCCTGCTGAGTCTGAAAACATCTGCCCTCATTGTAATAGAACTTGTGGTTCAAGGATTGACCTTATTAGCCACCTGAGGACCCATAACTCCCATGGAAGATGATCATACTCGGTAATGAGTGATCGCCCCATCATGTTAACACCTTTAATCCATATATTGCATCGAAATTAATACAACAGTACTGTGCCCTGTGTGAGGCATAATCCCTTTATAAACTCCAGCCAAGGGTGGTTTGCCTCTGCACTCATTCTTCCCAGCCACACTTTTGCCCACAATAGTCAACTTCCAGTTGATATACTCAGGTTTATCAGTGTAATTTAAAAACATAAAGAAAAGAAAGCAACATCAAATATCAGGTATGCAACCAATTTTTTGCTAGCTAATCAATTGCTGTATGCCCCTTACGAAAAATAAAATTTTCTTAAAAATTCAACAAAACAAAAGCCAGCTTGTTTGTAAGAGCATCTGAGCCTTTTAAAGTCCTTTATTTTTATGGATAAACTGATGGAATATGCAGTAGGCCTTATTGTGGAGCCGAATAGAACAGTTATTTAAAATAGACCTTGTATTGTGTGCCTCGCTCAACAGTGAGCAATTGTCACAGTAGTGCTGCAGCATCCATCAGACAATCTCATGGCATCAACATCAGTCATTCTGGTATAATAGCAATAAAGCCATTGTCACAGGAGCAATGCTTTGAAAAAAATCTCAGATTTATTTCTGAATTTACCTAACAGCAGGAGGCTCTGACAATGTTCTATTCCACTGACATCTGTTAATTATGTAAACCTTCTGGCAGGTGTGGTCATTCAGTTTTCTAGGGATTTCCTTAAAGACTTAACACTGGGTCGAGCCCCAGAAATCTGGGAAACTATGAATACCTCCATGGGTGCCCAAATGAGTAAATCTTCCCCACTTGCAAGCACAGAGTCCAGGAGTTACAACAAAGAGAACTTTATTTGGTGGGTGGGGGTGGAAGGCAACAGAATGAATTTGGGAAAAACAACAATTAACCAGTTCTATAAGGTTCTATGAGGTCTTCACAGGACCACCCCCCGTCCTCCTTAGGCTCTTGTAAGTGGCTGATGTGTTCTGGCCACTTTGTTCCTCCCCAGTTCCTCTCTCACAGTTTGCTCTCCTGGATTGAGGAAGTCCCACGATTCTAGCAGGCCAGTCTCCCTGGGCTGCTCTGGAGCTTCTACTACCTAACCCAGATGAAGTAATTTCAGCTTTAATTGCTGGGTACGGAGGCCTGGCCTAGAGACCCTTGGATAAGCTGCTGCTCTCTGCCATTTCAGCTGTTGCCTAGCTCTGCCACTACCTTCCACCATCTGGCCCCTGGAAGGTGCTGCCGCCATTCTGTGCCATCCATTGCCTTGGCGCTGCTGCCACTGCTGCTCTTTCGGTCCACCAACAACAACCTGCTGCAGTTGCCTTGGAGCTGCCAGCCATCTGCACTATCCACGTCAGTGGTCTCAGGTCAGCTCTTAGGAAGGGATCAGTGCAATATAGGACCCTTGACAGCATCCTCCCCATCAGAGAGGCACTCTCAACGGACGGCAGAAGACTCCTCCCTCTCCCCAACCCCCCGGCCCCTTTCTTCCTCCCTTAGGTCTGTCGAAGACCAACTGTGCCTAAGAGCAGTCTCAGTCAGGGTGACTCCAGAACATTGACTGTCTTATTCTTGTATTGCCCAACATAATCCATTGCCTTGTATTGCCCCAAAACTCAACATTTAAGTGAATTTTAATCAAAATTTCTCAAGCCATCATAAAACTGAAATGTAAATGAAGTCTTGTACATTGTCATCTCCTTTTTTTCTCCAAAAGATGTGGGCAGAGAGAGGTCCCTCCCCAGTGGAGCCCTGCCCATCTTTAGTCCTTATGTGATGCTGGGCTGCTCTTCTCCCATTTCACCAATAGATGGCAGCAGCGAGATCCCTTTTCTCTAACGCTTCAGGCCATAGGGCAGAGGTCGGCAACCTTTCAGAAGTGGTGTGCTGAGTCTTAATTTATTCACTCTAATTTAAGGTTTCACGTGACAAATATATTTTAACATTTTTAGAAGGTCTCTTTCTATAAGTCTATAATATATAACTAAACTATTGTTGTATGTAAAGTAAATAAGGTTTTTAAAATGTTTAAGAAGTTTCATTTAAAATTAAATTAAAATGCAGAGCCCCCCTGACTGGTGGCCAGGACCCGGGCAGTGTGAGTGCCACTGAAAATCAGCTTGTGTGCCACCTTTGGCATGCGTGCCATAGGTTGCCTACCCCTGCCATAGGGCTTACAATTAATGAAGAATTGTTCACTAGGAGTTCACTTATAGGAAAATTGAACTGAGTTGGATTTCATGCTCCTAATTCTCATTTATACTAATGCTAATATGTCAGCATAAAGGAGAATTAAAGTGGGAGTACATATAACTTGCACCATTTTAAGGCTTCTTTTATACTGCCAGAGTGGCATAGAGTGGCCTTAGCATATGTCTATACAGCAAAAGCTCTGCATAGTCTAACCTACCCAGGCAAATCCTGTGCACAGGGTAGCTTACTTGAGCTAACTTCAATCCAGCTAGTACAGGTAATGTACCAGTGAAGACAGTGCAGTGTGGGCTTCAGAGCAGGTTAGCAAACTAAGTACATACCCAGGGTCTGCGCTGTGAAGCCCACACTGTACTGTCTTCATTGTTGTTACCCACACTAGCTAGATTTAAAATACCCTGGGTAGGCTAGGCTGTGCTCAACTTTTGGTGTGTAGACATACCCTCATTGTACATGAGACTCAGGCCCTAGGTTTCCATTAAATTTGGACAGTGATTATACTCCATATCAACTGCAATTGTTTAAAATAAGACCGTAATCTGGCTCATATACATAATTAAATTATGCTAACCTTTTCACTGAAATCATCAAGAAAACTTTTGGGTTATAATGTTTATGGAGTTTTATGCAACGATATGGGTAGGCCAAAAAAATAGAGACAGTCACCTCAGTAGCAACACACAACCTCTACAGACGAAAATGTGATGCAGGTATATAGCAAATAATATCCTTCTGTCCGAGAGGTCAGTAACTAGACTGGAGACAGAATAAAAGTATCAAATAAGAACACAGAAAGAACACAGAAATTGCCATACTAGATCAGACCAGTGTCCATCTAGCCCAATACCCTTACTCTGATAAGACCAGTTGCTTCAAAGGAAAGCACAAGGATAAAACTGTAGGAAAAACCTGCTCACAGTGGAAGTTGCTATTTCATTTTTACCTCCCCACAACCCATTAGTTAGAAATTGACTTGTGTTCTGAGGCAAAACTCCTGTTTGTTTTTGAGTTTTTTTAATTCTTCTGATTTTAAAGCTAGATATTCTTTTTATTCATACAAATGTTCAGTCCGATTTTGAAACTGATTAAACTGTTGACATCAGCAATATCTTGTGGCAATGAGTCCCATTGATTAATTTTGCATTGTGTGGAAAAAAAATTACTTTTATGGGCTTCAAATTTGCTACCTTTCAAATTCACTTCCTGCTGCTGGCACATAACTGTGGCTCTTCAGTATCGTTTACATTCCTCGATAGTCATTTAGTGCGTACCCGGCTTGCTCTTGTCTACACATAGGAGTCAATACTAGTGCAGCTGCACCAATTACTGGCCACCAACTAATGAATTAGAGCTACTCAAAAGAACGAAGTATAAGTGTCTCTCTTTCTTCTGGGCTTTGAAAATTACTGTCCACATTCATGAAATATTAGAAGTAACCGCAGAATCAGGAAGCTGAATGAAATTTGTGGCATAAATATGGAGTTTCAACTTGTTACCTAGGGGAGATAAAGGTACGGTAGATAAGTATAGTGTGCCTACAAGTGATTTAGATGCTGGAAACTTTTGTGCTAGTTATTGCTTCAGCTCACTGCTGCTCAGGTCTAAGAGTTGTGAAAAGTTTCTCAGCTTTAGCAAAAGCTTTTCCTCTTTTGACTGTTCCTTCTGGAGATGAGATTCTCTCTCTTTTTTTTTTTAAAGCATATAAATATGCAGCTAGGAATGGAACAATTACAGTCATGTTGGGAGCGGAACAGGCAGTTTAACTTTATTTTAATTTTATGTGGGTTGTTTATTATGTCTTGTTTCTGGGGTTAGAAATGACTGAAAGCAGGTTCCGTTGTGTTCTGTATTTTTCTTTTACTGATCCGGAACTTTCTTTGTGATATTGGGAATTCAGTTCACAGAGCAAACTTGTTAGAACTAGAATTTAGAAAAATACATTTTTTTTCAGTTATCCTAATATATTCCATTTTTACCCACAGTGATCCTGGTTCTGTAGGGACAATCATACTCTTGCAAGCTGAACTTGCAGGAGAAAACAGAATGTGTACTGGTTCCAGGAACAGCTACTGAATTTCATATTGAAGTCAATGACAAATTGACCAGGATTTCACCTCTTGCATTTAAATACATACAGAATTATAACAACTAGCTGAGAACTTCTGTAAAGGATATTTGGTATTATCCATTGGTGTGTGTATATATATCAGTGATTTTGAATTAGCATAATCCCTTATGTTACTAATATTAACTACTCACATGAATAAAGTTACTTACAGGTGTAAGTGTTTGCAGGATTAGCTGCTTAGAGCTTTTCTCCATATTAGATTATCCAAAGCTTAACAAAAGACTAATCCAAAATGAATTCCTAAGTGCTTCCTGCTCTGAACTCGTTGGCAAACATTTTTATGAGTGTGTTAAAGATTGTTTACACCTTACTTTACTGCCTTTACAAAGCAATGCCTTGAACAAAACGTTTAACAAATTTAGTTTTGATAACTGCTGTTTTGTTAATTTCAGACTACCGCTGATTTTTACTCCCTTTCCTACTGTCTTGAATTTCTGTTAGAAATGCTTTTATTTTTAAACAACACACAGAATACAAAGTTTATATTTAAGTTTAGAAAATGCTATAAGGGTCAATCCTTCAATCTTTTTGTGGGCAAACTAAATTGACTTGAAGCAGAATTTTCATCACATAGGGACCCCGTAAGCATTGTAAGGCGGAACTGTAACATTAATATAGGTAGGTCTTTGAAAAGAAACTAATAAAGGGTATATAACTCAATATTTTATTATTTTTTACAATAAAGACAAAACATTTTAACAAAGATGTCTACAGAATTAATACCAATATATTTATGTAAGAAAATTGTTAAACTATCTAGTATGTATTTGTAAAGTATTATGCTTGCTAGAGTTACCACTATTTGACTTTTAATTAAAAACATTCCAAAAAGAGGCCAACAGTGAGTAAATTGAGGCTTAAATATAATATGAAACTGTGCTTATTGGTGTTAAACCTTGGGCAAATTTACATATCTTTTCCTTCACTTGCAATTAAGGATTGAATCCTTCTGCTAAGAGTTCTATTACAGATGCCAGTGAACGCCTGCAAAATTGTTTGATTTCTTTGCCAAGCAAGGAAATATTTACCAGGGGAATAAAAAATATATGTTGGAAGAGAAATTGCATCATTATTGATACAGAAGCCCTTCTTGGTCTTCAGATGGTCCCGATAGTACTTTCTTACAGAGATGCTCAGTTCTTACCAAAGAGTATTTCAGGGAAAACACATTCAGAGTAATTAGGGTGAAATGCAACAAATGTGTATTTGAAACAGCCCAGCATCAGCATGTTAGAATGTATTTACAGAAAAAAACAAAACAAAAAAAAATACATTTTTATTTTTGCTGTTCTAATTTCATATTTTTGCCACTAGATGGCAGTCATTGAAAACGATTTGCACAAAGTCATAGGACTTTTCCAATGCCGCATATTTTTGTGTTCATTACAACAATATATGTATAATAAAAGGTTAACCGAGTGATGATCTCATTTTTGTTAGGGAGACCTTTGAAATGATAGGCAGGTATTCCCCAAAGAATAATGTACCAACAGGGGATATTTGTCCTTGGAAAATATACTGTTTTCATCTGTAATGATGATTTTGATCTGCATGTGGATTTCTGTGCTTAACTTCAGGAAGTCGTGCTTGAAAATCTTGGCCCAAGGAACTAATTACATAAATTGTTAATCTGGGAATCTTAATCAATGGGACTTTTCACAGGAGTACAGTTATGCATGGGAGTCACTGCAGTATAATTATACATGAAGTTCAACTTTACATTTTCTTATATCAAGACTTTAGCATTTATGATGCACAACCTGTAAGAACAAACTCTAGACTTCTCCGTGTGTAGAACTTGTTTTCTCCTTTTGAATGGATTTCAATCGTGTAAATTATTCACTGCAATAATCAATTAATCCACCATGAGACACTGTGACTCAAACTCACCATGAGTTACACTCTGTCTCGCATCAGGATCCATAGTGTGTCACTGTGGGATTTTTTAATTTATTTATGTATTTTATTTTGGCTGGTTTTGTTGTTTAGTCAAATTCTCCTTTGACTTTAATGGCTAAAAATCAGCAGTACAATATGGCTGTATTGATGATAAACTTTGCTCTATAAAAATAGATATAGATTTTTAAAAACCTGCTACAAAAACTCTAAATAACTTAAGAAAAAAAATATTATATTTTACAAATGTAATATGGCAACTTTAAAGGAAAAACCATGCCTGTGTATCAGAATGAATTGGTGTCCAACTCATGTAAAAGTCCTATTTAAGTTTGCACACTTACATTTAGATATTAATAGATCAAGTTTCCTCTTGACATTTAATGCTTAACTCCCGTTAGGATTCAGAGAATTTATATATGTAAATCCTTCCTCCCCCGGGGAATTAAAAGGAGAATAGGTTTCTAGAGCATCAATCTCAATGCAGCTATTCTGACTTCTAAAGATTTAGTTCCAGATTTTAAATTTAAATCACTCAAAAAATCTGCTAATGCACACACATTGCATTACTGTATATTTTTAGATGTATATTAGCAGTGTGCTGCATGTCTGAGATTAGAAAGTGGGCTTTACGTTTTAAATAGGATATGGATATACTTAAAGAAAAGCCTACTTAATTACTATGGCCACTTTCTAATCTCAGTGATATGACATGCTCTGCCTATTTACTGTATGTGGAAAAGTGTGATACTGATGAGAGAATAGTCAGGCCTTAAATCCAGCTTTCACCAGTAAATTGCTTATACAGTGATAAATATTTTAAAATCACCAGTTGAAAATTAGTGGTTTTGTTCAAGTATGCTGTTTAAAATCTTATTTTAAAACCCAATATATACACTCTTAATTGGCCTTCTGTAGGATGGTTCACAGATTATTTTTGCAAGAATTGTAGGATAACCAGAATTGCTCTCTTTGTACTTGCAATTGCAAATCCAGTGGGGGATAATTAATTTTGTTTAAGTAAGATCCATAAAGGAATGGTCAGGCTGTATCTTTGAATAATCCACATAAAGTGTATTCCTTTCAAAATTTTGCCTTTTTTCTTCAGTAGAGAGTATTTTAAAGCCTCTTTGGCACGACATTTTCATCAGCGAGAGGAGAGGTTTAAAAATGCCTGAGGTGGTGGCAACCTAAATAAAGAATATGTATCACACACAGTCATATGTAAGTAATCTTTAGATTATTTGTGACACACAATACACTATGAAATATGTGACCAGTAATACAATATAAAGATAAGCCTGACACGCTCAAGCCATGTCTACACTGCAAAATCATGTCGACATACAGTTGCCACAGTTATTAAATCGTGTGTGTGTGTGTGTGTGTGCGCGCGCACGCATACTTGGCTCTTTGTGTCGGTGGCACACGTCCTCACCAGGAGCGCTTGTATCGATTCAGAATGCAGTGCACCATGCTCTGTCACATCTAGTGGCACCACTTAGAGATTAATGAGTCTGCTATAACCTTAACTAAGAGCCATGTGGCTTTTAGCTCATGCAATAGAGGCTCACACACTAAGCTTCAGAGGTCCCAGGTTCGATCCTGCCTGCCAATGATCGGGGTCTGTCGGTGTTACACTTGCAATGTCTGATGGGGCTGAAAGGAGTTGTGCAGGGGTGACTGAGAGCATGGGATCAATTTCCCTTAATACATGATACCAAGTATCAGAGGAGTAGCGGTGTTAGTCTGTATCCACAAAAACAATGAGGAGTCCGGTGGCACCTTAAAGACTAACAGATTTAATTGGGCATAAGCATGGAGTCATGCATCTGAAGAAGTGGGTTTTTTACCCACAAAAGCTTATGCCCCAATAAATCTGTTAGTCTTTAAGGTGCCACCGGACTCCTTGTTGTTTCCCTTAATACAGTGTTCTCCATCGCATAATTTCATCTGCAGCCCATAATATTTCATGCCTTCTTGTCAAAGTCCCATAAACCCACTTGTCCCTCCTGGCTGTCTGCCATCTATGACAGAAGCATGGAGCCTATGCAGCTCTGCACTATTGTCATGAGTGTTGCAAGCACAGGAATCGGATCCTGCAGTATTTGCAGAGCCACAAGAGGAGCCGCGGGGAACATAACAATTCTTTGGAGGCTACATTGCTGTAAGACATAGAAAGAAACAATTCCAGGTTGTTGGTGGTGGTCGTGGAGTAGCTGGAGATGGTGGAGCACAGGTTATGGGCTGGAGAAACAAGCATTGACTGGTGGGATCACATTGTAATGCAGGTTTGCAATGATAAGAAGTGGCTTTAGAGCTTTCGGAGGCTCAAGGCCACATTTCTGGATCTGCATGCCAACTTGCCCCTGCCCTCCAGTGCAGGGACACCAAAATGAGAGCCGCACTGACAGTTGAGAAGTGAATGGCGATTGCACTGTGGAAACTTGCAAAGCCAGACTGTTAGTGGGGAGTCAGGAATCATTTTGGAGTCAGGAAATCCATTGCAGGGGCCATTCTCATGCAAGTGTGCAGGGCCATTAATCACCTCCTGCTGCGCAGGAATGTGACTCTGGGTAATGTGCAAGACATACTGGATGGTTTTGCATCAATGGAGCTCCCAAACTGCAGTGGGGCAATAGACGGCACCACAACTCATTGGGAGTTAGAACTTTGAACACACAAAGTGCTATATAATACTACGTGCTCTGAGAAATCGGTTCTCAGCTGTCTGACCCAAAATTAGTGGATACTTTTGACCTTAGTGTATCTGTGCCTTAGGTCCCATCTGTAAAATAGGGATAGTATCCCCCCTATTTCATATGTGTTGTGAAAATAATTTCATTAATATTTACAAAGGACTAAGATATTATGTTGGTGATTTCCATAGAAAAGCCCACTGGAAATGAATAATTCTGTCTTCGGAGCAGTGTTTGATCAGTGTGAAGTAAATGGGGCATAGGGCCACACATTGAACAATGAGAGTAATGGGTAGTTTTTCAATTTTTTTTTTTTTTTTAAGTGAGCACCATCCATCCTGTGCACTGAATGAGGCTGGAGTTCTGTGGACAAAATAGTATGTGGTCATGAAATTAAAGCACTAAATCATAATACATTTTCCCTTCGGGCCAAATGGAGATTACACAGACAACCTTAATTCTTTCATTTCCTAACTTTTGAGTGCTTGACTTTGCACTTAACATTTTTAATATAGTTATTTATATGTAATATATAAAAATATTGACAATATCTAAAAACATTTTCTAGGGACAATATTCAAGCTGGGACTCTAGGAGGAACTATGCCCCAAACACTGGAGTAGTTCACTCTGATGAATTTTAGGTAATTTAAAAAGTTTATCATCAGGGCCTCAAAACTTTTATACAGCTTACAAGATGTTCTTAAAGCCCCTACCAAGGGAGTGGCCTGATCCAAGTTCCACTCAAGCCAATGGTAATCCTTCCAGAGTAGTTGGCTTGGGCCCCAAAAAGTCCATGATTTCTCCATATATTACATCATGACATTGTTGGAATTCCCTCTGAGACCTACCTGCAGATGATTAATCTATAAATGACTGACTTGTCACAATGATAGAATGTTTCAAAAGCATAAGAGAATTTAAGAAACAAACAAATAAAACCATTGATAGGAGAGCCCCAAAAACTTGGATTTCAGAAAAGTATCCAGAAGTTCATATGTATATTTGAAACTATGGAAGTTCCTAAACTTTAATCATTCAACCAACCCTTGTCCATCAGAAAACAATTTCACTCCTGTAGGAGAAATTCCATCATTTAGGACATTGTGCAGAGCAATATTTCTAGTGCCAAACATATTCTGAAAAGTATCATTAAGAATCAGACTATGCCAAACAGTGTTTTGAAAGTACACATTGGAGCTTTTTGTGTCCAGGAGAATCTGCTAACACATGTAGTTCACTGTTGAATTCTCAGCAAACATTTAATTCCTTTGTGGAATTTAATTCCAAATACAAATTTCTTCTTCAATTTGTTGGGCTCAATATGAAATCCGAGTCTATCATCTGTCTTTCCACTCCCCTCCCCCCAATGTTTTTTGTACTCTATGAATAATACTATCCACTGTCTTCCTCTAATATCTTGTTAAGTCTTGTGGAACACTGTGGATTTTATAACAGCTATGTTGTCCGATAACTGTGTCTGTATGTCACCACAAAACAACCCTTTCATGTAAACACATCTTCATATGATGCAATTTAGTGTGCTTACATCTAGTTCAGTTTTTTTATCAGAGTAATTCTTTACGGAATATACCCTTTAAACTCCCTTTTAGCTAGGCCATGCACTTCACCTGTGCATAATTCCTCAGTGAAGATTTTATTGTTTTGTCTTTGTATCCCAGTGACTATTCACGCTTTCTCAAGAGTGAAATTTGCACTCGCTGTAAGATTTCAATTTCATCTTTGAGCTTCGTATTTCCTAGGAACCAGTCTAGTTCAGTATCTATTGTTAATCCATTCACTTCTGATCCTGTCTCATGTCGGTCATTTGTGCGAATTTGTATTAGCCAGGCTTTTGCACGTCTCTCTTTATGATGTTTGTGAACAGCTCTTCCCCTTCACCTGCAGAATCTCTGCATTCTATTTATAACTCATGGATTTTACTGCTTTGTCTGCACATTGTTGCAAAATAGTTGGCTTTATTGGTGTCTATATGTTTGCTTGAATGCTGGATATTTTCTGTGCTCTTGCCAGTTACTGTTGTTCTTTGTAGGATTTTTTCCTTTTACATTTTTATTTTCTGTAGCTTTTTTCCCTTACTTGAAAATACCACACAATTAGACATTACATGCTCTGTATCCAGAGGTGTGTTTGACTTACATATTTGGGGGTTGGGGAGGAGTTCCAGCCAGGCCAACGTGGCCGTGGGAGGGGGCAAATTCCATGCCTGTCTGAGGTTTGCAGTTTGGGGGGGTAACAACCCCCCATTCCTCCACAAACTACACCCTATCTGTACCTTACTGGCTTGCGTTGCTATTTGTTCTGCTGCACGGCATATGAACATTAATTTTCAGGTCTCAGGTCCATGTCCCTGAGTATCCTTTCACATAACTTTTGCATTGCCCCAGGGAATCTCTCTTTTAATATTCCCAATTCACGGAATAGCATTTTGTATAGTTTTCAAGGTCAGAATAGACCTTTGATATGATCTAGTCTGACCTGTTGTATAATGTAGGTCCTAGGTCACTTTCCTCAAAGGTTCCTTTGAGGAACTTTCCTCAAAATAATTCCTAGAGCATATCTAATTTTAAGTCTTTGACACTTTTGTCTGTTTCACCTTCTTTCTGGATCCTTATTTGGAAAATATATTTTTCATAATTAACATTTTTTCTAGGATGCTATTCCTCAAACCTTTTCATTGCTTCCTTACTGCTTTCTTCCCCTTTCTTTCTCCTCTCCCAATTTATGAAGGACATTGTACATATCCAGTGATTCTGAGCCAGCCACCATTAAAAAGAAATTCAATTTTTGGCTCATCTTTCATTCTATTAGCCCCATGGCTTTCATATACAGTTCAAATTGCTGTTTAAACTATTTCAAAGTATCCTCAGCATTCCCCATAATTCGTGCAGCTGGTAGGGGATTTATATATTGCAGTTACACAGCCTTCACAGCAGCCATTTCCATTTTACCCTTCTCCTTGTTTTCAGCACTTTTCAACAAGCATTGCAATATTATTGTTCCTCTTCTGTTATCTCCAGAACTCTCTGCCTTTCACTCCTTGTATAATGCATTATTTTAATAGTAGCTGAAGTAGAGCTCTGTATAAGCTCAAAAGCTTGTCTCTCTCACCAACAGAAGTTGGTCCAGTAAAAGATATTACCTCATCCACCTTGTCTCTCTAATATCTTGAGACCAACCCAGCTACAACACCACTGCATACAATAATAGCTAAAGCAGGTTAAAGGAAAATTTACTAATTTAAAACAGCAACAATGGGGAAAAACACCATAAACAGTATTGATACTCTTCAGTCTAGCCTGTTTGCATTTTCTCATTGCCTGAAACTGAGGCCTTGTTTAGACTAGGGCCTGGTCTACATTAGGGAATTAGGTTAATATAACTACATCACTGAGGGATGTGAAAAATCTTCACCCCTGAGCGATGTAGTTAAACTGACCGCTACTGCCACTCAGGGAGGTGGAGAATCTACAGGTGTGAGAACCCCTTCCAACGGCCTAGGTAGTGTCTTCACTGATGTTCTACAGGGGTGCAACTGTGCCTCTGCAATGTTTTAAGTGTAGATAAACCCTAGGAGTCAAGGTGCTTTTTGTCTATTGAATTAACTAGTATAACTTGATTGAAAACCCCACTTAACACCAATGTAAACACAGTTTAACTTTATCTCAATGAGTTTAGTATATGCAAGTACAATTGTTTTGTCTTGAATAGAGTTTTAGGAGGTGTTAATTAGATTGAGTTAGGTAACTCCTATCACACCTTTAAATCTCAAGCTAAACAATACCAAGTGTCACCAGAAGTATAGCACTACCTAATGTCCTGCAGTGTGTGTCATCATTTTCAATCTCCTGCTGAAGTTTAGCTCTTTTTTTGCCCACCAACCTTTCGTCCCATGGTGTCTCACCTTCCACTCTAACTCTGCTACTTGTGTCAGACCTTTTTTGCTCATTCTTGTCTCCTATCTCTGAGGTCCCCCCACCATGGCTTTTCTCTCTCTACTGCTGAGGTGGCAGAAGTAGCTAATACTAAGGATAGTAGTGGGACAGACTGAGGCCACTGGCAGAGGTGGTTGTCTCTGCCTATGGAAACTACCATGAGAAACAATGAAGAATATCAGCTGAGAAGGAAACCTATGAGGCCTTGGCTACACTTGCGAGTTACAGTGCTGTAAAGGCTCCCCCAGCGCTGTAACTCACTCCCCGTCCACACTGGTAAGGCATTTGCAGCGCTGTATCTCCGTGGTTGCAGCGCTGCATGTACTCCACCTCTCCGAGAGGAATAGCGAGTATTGCGCTGCCGCTGCGGCGCCAGTGTGGCCGCCCAATGCGCTGTGAATGGCCTCCAGAATTATTCGGCAGTATCCCACAATGCCTGTTCTAGCCACTCTGGTCATCAGTTCAAACTCTACTGCCCTGGCCTCAGGTAACCAACCATGTGACCGACCCTTTACATTCCCCAGGAATTTTAAAAATCCCCTTCCTGTTTGCTCAGCCCGGCGTGGCATGGAGTGCTATCAGCGAATCTTTCCAGGTGACCATGCCTCCACGCGCCAAGCGAGCCCCAGCATGGAGCAATGGCGAGTTGCTGGACCTCATCAGTGTTTGGGGGGAGGAAGCTGTACAGTCCCAGCTGCGCTCCAGCCGTAGGAATTATGATACCTTCGGGAAGGTATCAAAGGACATGATGGAAAGGGGCCATGACCGGGACACCCTGCAGTGCAGGATTAAAGTGAAGGAGCTGCGGAGTGCCTACCGCAAAGCCTGCGACGCAAACGGCCGCTCAGGTGCTCCCCCCGCGACCTGCCGATTCTACAAAGAGCTGGATGCGATACTTGGGGTTAACCCCACCTCCCTCCGAGCACCACCATGGACACTTCAGAGCCAGTGGGGGGGGGGAGGAGGAAGAGGAGGAGGAGGAGGAGGAAAACGGGAGTGATGGTGGTGGGCCGGATGGAGACACCCCGGAATCCCTGGAGCCATGCAGCCAGGAGCTCTTCTCGAGCCAGGAGGAAGGTAGCCAGTCGCAGCAGCCGGTACTTGGTGGAGGACAAACAGAAAAGCAGGTTCCCGGTAAGCGTTTTTTTTTCGGGAAGGAATTTTTTCGGTGCGGGCTCTTTGGAAGAGGAGGGTTAGGCATGCATGCCTAGATGCAGAATAGTGCATTGATGTGGTTTATCACATCGCGGTAATCAGCCTCGGTAATCTCCTCGAATGTCTCATCCAGAACGTGTGCAATGCGCTTGCGCAGGTTTATCGGGAGAGCCACCGTGGTCCTTGTCCCAGCCAGGCTAACGTGTCCGTGCCACTGTGCCACGAGGGGCGGGGTGACCATTGCTGCACACAGGCAAGCTGCATATGGGCCAGGGTGGAAGCCGCATTGCAGTAGAAGACCCTCCCTTGCTTCCCGGGTCACCCTCAGCAGCGAGATATCGTCCAGGACAAACTCCTGTGGAAAATGCTGGGACAGTATTCAGTGTAGGTGCCCCCTGAAGCTGTTGGCTCTCCCCAAGGCACAGAAATCCAGAGGACAGTGCAGCCCTGAAACAATCAGTCCCCCTTACTCACCATTTTGAGGCTCCCGTGGGATATGTGTGCTCTGTTTTGGACGGGAAAATTATGCTATTGTGTAGACCCTGTGTGTTTTCTACTCCTTAAGTGCGGAGGGAATCATTACTCTGTCTGGTATAAACAATGCTGCCTCTGTTAAATGTTGCATTTTGCCTATACAGCTGCATCAACCTTGAGACCTCAGCCGTCCCTCTTATTGCCTGCTCAGAGACTGCAAAGACTCAGGAAGAGACCGCAAAAAAGCAAAGAAGACATGCTGCAAGAAGTGATGCGGCAATGTATTAAAGAGAATGAGAAAGCACAGAACTGGAGGGAGAGAGAAAGCAGGATCCGCCAGGAAAACGCAGCGCACCGGCGGCAAAGCACTGATAGGCTCATAAGCATCCTGGAGTGCCAAGCAGATGCTATCCAGGAGCTGGTAGCCATGCAGAAAGAGGAGCAGTACCGCAAACGCCCCCCCCCCACAGCCCTTGTCCCAAAACTCTTTCCGTTGTGCCCCACTGTCACCTCCAACCCACTTTCCCCAACTTCTGTGTTCTTCACGCCACCCGCTGCCTCCAATACCAATATCTTCACCACCCAGCCCTGAAAACCACGACCCTTACCCTCTGCACTCAACCCCCATCACCATGCAGTATAGCTATCCTGAAGTGCAGCACTCACTGCACAGCACACCAGACAGGACATACGCGAATCTGTGATTGTACCGTTCCCCACTCCACCCCCTTGTTTCTTTTCAGTAAATAATTTTTTTTTCTTTTCAATAAATGGATTCTTTGGCTTTGAAAACATTCTTTATTATTGCATAAAGTAAAAGACTCCTTAGCCCAGGAAATAAACAGGCACTGCAAGTCTGCTTGTCTGCTTAGCAAACACTGATTCCTAAAGATTGGAACTACTGCACTTCACTCCCGTGCAGGGCACCAGATATCACTGCTGGTTTTCAGCCTCAAATTGCTCCCTCAAGGCATCCCTAATCCTTGCAGCCCCGCGCTGGGCCCCTGTAATAGCCCTGCTCTCTGGCTGTGCAAATTCAACCTCCAGGTGTTGAACCTCGGAGGTCCATGCCTGAGTGAAGCTTTCACCCTTCCCTTCACAAATATTATGGAGGGCACAGCACGCGGCTATAACCGCGGGGATGCTGTTTTCGGCCAAGTCCAGCTTCCCATACAGAGATCACCAGCGGCCCTTTAAATGGCCAAAGGCACACTCCACAGTCATTCGGCACCGGCTCAGCCTTGCTGCTGTCAAGGCTCCCTGTGTAGGGTTTCATGAGCCACGGCATTAACGGGTAAGCGGGATCTCCAAGGATCACAGTGGGCATTTCAACTTCCCCTACCGTGATCTTCTGCTCTGAGAAAAAAGTCCCGGCCTGCATCTTCCTGAACAGCCAAGTGTTCCGAAAGATGCGTGCGACATGCACCTTTCCGGGCCAGCCTGTGTTAATGTCAATGAAATGCCCACGGTGATCCACAAGCGCCTGGAGAACCATAGAGAAATACCCCTTCTGATTAACGTACTTGGATCCTAGGTGGGGTGGTGCCAGAATAGGAATGTGCATCCCATTTATCGCCCCTCCACAGTTAGGAAACCCCATTTGTGCAAAGCCATCCACTATTTCCTGCACGTTACCCAGAGTCACGGTTCTTCTGAGTAGGATGTGATTAATGGCCTTGCAAACTTGCATCAACACGATTCCAATGGTCGACTTTCCCACTCCAAACTGGTTTGCGACCGACCGGTAGCTGTCTGGAGTTGCCAGCTTCCAGATTGCAATAGCCACCCGCTTCTCCACTGGCAGGGCAGCTCTCAATCTCGTGTCCTTGCACCGCAGGGTGGGGGAGAGCTCCTCACACAGTCCCATGAAAGTGGCTTTTCTCATCTGAAAGTTCTGCAGCCACTGCTCGTCATCCCAGACTTCCATGACGATGTGATCCCACCACTCGATGCTTGTTTCCCGAGCCCAAAAGCAGTGTTTCACGGTGCTGAGCATGTCCGTGAATGCCACAAGCAATTTCGTGTCGTACGCATTACGCGGCTCGATAGCATCGTCGGACTCCTCACCCTCACTCTCACTGGCACTTTGGATCTTAAGGAATAGTTCGACAGCCAAACGTGACGTGCTGGCGAGACTCGTCAGCATACGCCTCAGCAGTTTGGACTCCATTTCCCGCAGACAGATCACGCTGCACAGAAACCGTTGAAAGATGGCGCCAAAGGTGGACGGAAACAAAGGGATTTCTGGGATGCGAAGCGATGCATCACGGGGCATTGGGACAGGACCCAGAATCCCCCGCACCCACGCCCCCTTCCCACAACCCACGGCGCCAGAATGGGAAAAGGTTCTCTGTGGGATAGCTGCCCATAATGCACCGCTCCCAATAGCGCTGCAATTGCCGCAAATGTGGCCACGACAGTGCGCTGGGTAGCTGTCAGTGTGGACAGACTGCAGCGCTTTCCCTACTCAGCTGCACGAAGTCAGGTTTAACTCACAGCGCTGTACATTTGCAAGTGTAGCCAAGGCCTGATACTCTCCTCAGCATCAAAAGAAGTGTCCCAGAGTGGCAAGAGGAGAGAATTACATCCAGTTTCCTTATCATTCGAACCTATTCAGAACTCAGGGCAGAAATCCAGTGGCAAATATGATATGCTTACAAAACTGGCACAAATTCATTGATGAATAAACATTGCAAATTGGGCTGCTATTGACAGCTGTGATTCTGATCTTCACAATTGTTAAGAAGTCTACAACTATGTTTCTCAGACTTTTAATATTTTTATATCTGGTAAAGATAGATTGCTACATCTGAAATATCTCTTAGCTATTTGTGATTTTTAGGGGAATTATTAATAGCAAAAACATGAAGATTTTATAATTTTGCAGGTTTTTATAAAGCAGTGTTGCAGCTCACTATTTAATATGTGAACACTTCAGACACTTGAGCCAATAAAATACTTTGTTTGACTCAAATAGAAACCATGTTCATCTGTTCAGATTGTATTCTAAAGTGAGTCTGTCATGAAAGATAAATCAGATATGAGTCATTGTACATTTTTATTAAAATCACAGGTTTTATTTTAAATTGCTGACTCATCTATGACTTATTCGCTTCGTATCTAGGTTTGACTATATTTTGCCCATGAATACACAATCTCTTCTTCCTTCCCAATAAATTAATATTCTCTCTGACCTATCTAACCAATCTTCTCTGTTTTCTTCCTTAACCAGTGTTTACAAGATTTGAGCTATGTCTTTATTACATCTAAATTTGCATGTTACATCTGAGTGCTCAGAGGTGCAGTGTAGTTCCCTGTTAACAAAACCACAGAATGGTGAAGTTTTACATACCTCTATCTACCACTCTAGGAGATTTGGGATTCTCAGTATGTGGCTGAGAGGGCTACCTAGCTGGATGTGCTGAAGAAGAAACAAGCAAATTCTTTCTGTGCCACGATGAAGGGGTTTGGAGATGGGGAATGGAAATGATTTAGAGGCAAGAAGGGGGGGAGCTTGAGAGGATTGAGGCGCTGTTTAATTTAGAGGAGAGACAAATGATTATGGAAATATATATAAAATAATGAATAGAGACATTAGAGCAGGTGCTCCTATGAAATTCTCCATCCCTAACTAAGAAGGGTCATAATTGTACTTAGATTGCTATTTGCCAGTTATGCATATATCATTCCTCATTACAACTAAGAGTAATCCCATCATGTCATGATTCCGATAGCCACTGAAGGCATGAATTGCCCTTCAGTTATTTCAGCACTATTTATCTATGCATATAAGCCTAGCCATTAATATTGCCAGTACCTGACAGTAAGCAAAATCCCAAGCTTCTTGGTATGGTAGTTATTTGGCTATTTAATGTACAGCATGTGTCTGTGTTTATATAGAAATAATATAGATCGTATGTGTGCGTTGTCTGCTGCATGAACTGAGCACAGGACTGGGTTTTAGAATTAGAGACTTCCCTGCTGTGACATGGACTTGCTCTGTGGCCTTGAAGAGGTCTGTTAATTTGTTTGTGTTTCAGTGTCTGCATTTATAAAACAGATATAGTAATACCTGCTTCACAGCAGTGGTGTCAGGTTATGTTAGTTTCTTATTCTCACATCCGCCTATTGCAATCTAGGCTGTTTATCTTGTGAATGATTATAATAGATTTAAAATGCTGAAGCAAATTTATTATTATGGATGTGCCGTGTCGCTTCATTTGTTTTAGGCAGATGCAAAATTTTGTTTAAGCCTTGCGTTTCAGTTGGTTTGTTGAGGAGTTTTTTTTATTTATTTTCTTTATTGAAAACTGTACTGCAACTGATTTTCTTCTTTGTTTTACAGAATCAGTGGGATGCTATGTCAATAAATACATTGTCCTGTGTGCTCAATAACGTATCCATTTCATTTTGTCTTGGTTTATTTTTGAGAGCTTATTTCCCTGTTGTAGTTCAAACCCTTGGGTGCTGCTGCTAGTCCCTGTACGGATCCTTGCAATGCTTCAATTGCACAAAGAGGCTAGAAAGCTGTCCTAGGTGAGGAACTAAGTATTGCCCCAGTGTAGAGGGATCTTTGTTTGGTGTAGATCCAGATATGCTGGCGTGAGAGAGGATGTGGCTGGCACAGCTTAAAGCAGCCCTGAGGCTATTCGAAGTACACTGAGGAGAGCATTGGTGGAAAATTAGTCTCAGGGTCATCAGCCATAAATATCTCTACTACAGCTTCCCCCACCCCTAATCCTGGTATTTCAGAAATAACCACAATCTTTATCCCTCTCATTGGCAGATGCATAGCTCATAAGAGTCCATAAAATATTATCCAATGCCTAGGGTCTGAATCTGTGACTGCATCAATATCATGAACCTCTTCTTCCCCTTGAGTATTTTTATGGGTGTTGACTGCAGTCCTTCCACTCTTTTTTAACACTAGGGTTTGACCTAGTTATCTGGGCCAGTGCAGACCTGCATTACTTGGGCCTGAGGAGCTAATGAACCCCTCATGTAAGAAAGGGCCAGGATTTGGTCCACTCTTGAGAGCAATTCCATACCAGTATCACAGTATGTAGGTTTGACTATATTTTGCCCATGAGCCATTTCAAGTGAATTTTCAAGTGCCATGACCTCCAATAAAATGTCTTTGTAGAGCAGAGTTACATTCCTTTCTTTCTACCAGGCTGTTACAATTGATATTTTAACACTTACTAGAACATGAGAAACACTTAGTAGGTATTGATCTGTGTTAGTTTCCATTCTGTATCTAGGGAATGAGATTGAACCATCTGTTTGTTCAATTGTAAGACTGTTCAAGAATGTACATCTTCCACCTTGTATATGTGAATGGCATTTTTTGTAGCAAGATGGTTAGAGGATAATGATGCTCAGTTACTCGTGCTATGCATATCAAAGGGAAAATTGTCTTCCTTTTATTAATCCAGACAAAATGCTGAATGAAATGGAATGAAAATCAAAACATTTCCCTAAAATATCACATAATTACTCCTTTTACATGGTTAAAAAATAACAAAGGCAACAATTGTGTGAACTAAGCCTTACAAAATGGACAGCAAAAATATCTTTTCTCTGTGTATATTTGCATTGTGTCACGTTTTGAAGTGATTCTATCCAATAGTTAGGGAAATTAGTGAGTTCTTTTGTTTGTTTTTGGTTTTTTGGCCCTGGCTTGCAGGTCTTCTGTCATTATTCCCTCAAAGACATTAAAAAGGATCATTGAAAATCAGCACTGTGGAAAAAAATGGCACAACATGTTCCATGCATGTATATGAATTACAAAGACAAATAAGGGCTTAGAATATTTAGGTTCCTTTTCAATTCCCACCTTCCAGCTAAGAAAAAAATAACTTCCTACTATACTTGTGTCATAATTTCCTCCCCAGAAAAATATAACATTTGCTGGATCTGCTGCTTAATAGTTATACATTGGGTTGGCTAGTTCTATATTTTTATAAGCACTTGTAAGGGAAAATGAAAGTCTGCTGAGTCAAGAGCCGGAACAGCCATTTGCCCTGGGGAGAGCTTTGCCTGTACTTGTCATATAATCCCATATCTTTGTGGTGTTGGAGGAAAAATGATTTTACAGACTATTAGTACACAAACACTTTCACTGCAGTTTTGAAAGGGAAAGTGATATTGAAAGGTTAAGGACAGCCAGCGAGTAAATAGGATACTTTCTGAAGATATGGTACATCTGTTTTTCATGACTGCTAACGATTTCTTTCACATTGTGTACACTATGGAAAATGGGAGCATTTACTAGATAATATATAAATATTACTTTATACTTAAAAAAAAGAAATGTACGGATGAGTTGATTGCTTATCTCAACCCTAAATATTAAAATGTAATGCAAGTTTTTGTAGATTTGCATTGTCTTTAAAAGAGTAAATATATTAAGAATGACAAGTCTGAGACTTTTCAAAACTGGTCAGTAATTATGGGTGCCTCATTTATTTTATTGTGACACCTTGAGGCCTAATTTTCAAAGCTGCTGAGCATACAACTCCAACATAAACCAGTGGTAGGTACAGGTTCTCTGCACTTCAGAAAATTAGATGCAAACCATCTCCTGTTATACACGCAAAAAATGAAGGCATCCAAAATTAATGAGCACTTTTGAAAGGTTGGCTGTAAATATTATTATTTTTTTTATCTTTTAGCTCTTTGTTTTTAACAGTCTTGTGTCAGGTTCCAATTGCTACAAAAACAATAATTATAACCAAATTCAGAATTATTGCTCTAATTATCTACTCAGCTGGTTTCATGCAGTAAAAGCTACTAGAGTAAATCTATTTTTCAGATTTTTATTAGACCATTAGTAGTATTCCGCTTCTTGAGCAATGTGAAGCAGAACATAATTACCCAGTTTTACAAGTTGTTATCCTGGAAATTCATGTTTCTCCAAATTATATTCACTTCTATGTAAATACGATTACCCAGTGTACTTGTCAGTATCAAAAACATTTTATGAATTCTTACTCAAGTAAGAAAACAAACAGGCCTTCTCCTTCAAAGGCTGACTCATATCTGTAGTCCTTACTCAAGTGAGTATTTCCAACTTGTCACTGGCATTACTCTTATGAGTAAAGATTCGTGGGATTGTATCCAAAGTTGAAATGAATCAGAGGACAACAAAATGCCAGGTAGCAACCTTCACTACTCATATTTTAATAATAGCTATCTTCCAGATGGAGCTGAGAGCAAGAAGAGAAATGACTAAGGCAATTGTCCTTGCTTTCCTACCAGTTTGTACCTCAGAGGCTTACTTTTGCTTCCCTTACTCACGCTGAATAGTAATTTCAGCTATTCTGTAAATATTTCTACTGAAATGAGTGGAAATACTTGTGGAACAAGATACTCCTCAACATAAGAAAGGGTGGCAGAGCTATGTCCTTTTTAATACTATTATCTGGGTTTCCTTCCTTTTGAATGAGAGAAACCTTTCACGGGGAAAGGGTCAAAAATATTGGGGCAAATGAAAATGTTCATTTTCAAATCTATACCCAGTTTTCCCCTTGCCTTCATCAACATTTCTGTTGCCCGTTATTCTACGTACATTGTTCACATTGGCAGTTCAGTGCATTGTCTTGGTGCTTCTCATGTCTCCTCCCCTAAGTGACTCTGCTCCTATTCTCAGGTCATTATTTCTGGAAGATTTGCTATGATTTGGTGGGCCACGAAAACTCATTCACCTTCGGATCCCTCCTTTAACCTTACTTCTTTATGTCAACCTTCCATTGCTGGCCTCTGCCCTTGCACTTTCCCCAATGTTATGCACAAAATACTGCAACATATTAACTTATCTTTCTTTAAATCAACTAACTAGATAGATGGGCAACAACAATCTTCTTTCATGGTCTTTCACTATTCCTCAGCCTTCCTCTCAGCCTTGGTTTATTGTAATCCCTTGCAGTATTATGTGTAATTTAGATTCTAGAGTCCTTGGGCAAGGAGTTGTCATTTTGAATTTGTCTATAAAGTGCCAGGCACATCAGTGCCATGGTGTATATTATAAATAATAATTATAATAGTAATTTAAAAGATGTAAATATCATGGAAAACACATCTAAGTGATACGATGCAGGGTGAGATAGCAAGCTGACTGGTTTTATTACTTTTTCGCTGCCATCTGGGATGACAGTATTTTATCTTTCTATTGGATTTGATCCATCAACAGTTAATTTAAACATGACTATCATTTTATTATGGATAGTAGAAAGTGTATGTTTCAAAACTGTATTTAGTTTACAAATACTCAGATTTTATGTTATTTGTGCTTTTTCATCCTAGAGGATCTTAGGGTTCTTCAGAAAATATATGCCATGCAGCACTATAGAAATGTGATCACTTCTGCTGTCAAATGTGACAGCCAAAGGACACAAATGGGCACTCTCAATTTGTCTATCTTATACAACCCTCATCAACTTAGTATGTGTGTTCTGGATAACTGAAGCCCAACGGTGGGAATGAAGGAAAATTAGATATTTTTTAAAACTAGGTAAATATTAGACTAGACTGTTGACTAGATCAGAGATACATCTCTACTCTAATTTATCATATCCCTCTCCCCATCTATCCACTTCCTTCTTCCAGTCTCACATTCAGTCCTACTTCTTTCCTCCCCGCTATGCCCGAACTCCCCTTCCCTCCATATTCCCATCCATCCTCTTTTAATTCTCTTTAAAACATTTAGAGAGTTAGAGGCTGTGACTGTGAATAACTGAAAGACTCTAATCCTTACTTACAACTCTGCTTAAAAAAATTATTTAGGATTTTTTCTGTATAGGTGTTATTTAGTGCATTCATATCAAATGGCCTTCATACTACACCTCTACCCCGATATAACGCGACCCGATATAACACGAATTCGGATATAATGCAGTAAAGCAGTGCTCCGGGGGGGGGGGGGGGCTGCGCCCGCCGGTGAGTCAAAGCAAGTTTGATATAACGCGGTTTCCCAAGGACAGCGTTATATTGGGGAAGAGGTGTATTTTCATAACTACGTTGTTGTTTTTTTAACAGTCACTCATTGAGTTGACATCACCATCCCACATCTCCAAAATATGATACAAATAGTGACACCATCTTCTCAGTCTCCTAGTGAGTTTCGGTGTGCAATCTTGGTTTATTTAGGGCCAAATTGTGCTTAGGAGATGGGTATCCATGTTGGAATTAGTTAGGAACTGCAACGTCCCATGGTGAGTACAGCTGTTGGAATGCTTTGTATGCTCCACTCTAGCCAGCCAACTGTACTAGCCAGTGTAGAGGAGACAAAAGACATAGCCCCATCTACTTCTCAAGTCCTTACTCACAGTTCTGGGCAGGCTAGCCCCCAGAGGATCATTAGCATAGAGCTGTCCCGGTTGTGTTTGGCTGCTAGCTACACAGTGGCGTGAAAGGAGAAGGTTTCTTGTGTCCATCTTCCTCTTGAGCACCTATATGAGGGCCAAACAGCGCTCTGAAGGGTAGGAATCTTGTATTCCCTGTAAACTTGTCATTGTCACATCAAATTCAGTATGAATTTTTAAGCTCAAGTGGGTTATATGTTGGATTTATTTGCTTCCACACTGTATCTGATTCTTGTCAATTGTGGAACTATACACTAGCTAGGCTCTGCAAGTTGATAGTTAGGTCAGTTCCTGCATTCATAAACTCATTCAGATATTTGAATTGATGATTTTAAACTTGTTAATTTATGGTGGGGTTTTTGTTGTGCCATGATTCTGTTTAGTGTAAGAAAAATGAATCATGGTCATTGCCATCTAGAATGTGTATTAAATGGGTATCATGAAAGCTTGAATTTGATGGGCTGATGAAGGCTCTGACTGTGTGGGTATTTGGAATAACTGCAACAGTTAGTAAAATGAAGCACATGTTTCATAAAGCACTAAGAAAAAGCAATTATACTCAGTACACTCACTTCCAAGGTGTTTGAAGGCATGGACTCGCTAGTCTTTATGCATCAAAGTACAGCTAACATACAGTATGCAAGGATCTGATATAACTGCACATTTTGTCAGCTATTACTGCTGACATGTTGCATACAGTTTATACATTTATGGATTTATTTTTTGTAATCCAATTATCTTCAGAGTTACACAGATACTTAGTTTCAGTTAACTGTGAGTAGGTCAAAATAGGGTTTATAATGGAATGCTAGCTTCACGGTGTATTGTGGAGGTACTAGCACTTCCTTGTAATATAAAGAGCCATATTGTGACTACAACAACATTTAACTACAACAGTATAAAAACATTTTAAATTGCCTAACTGCAATAAAGGAGTTTATCTAATGGAAAATATCCATGGCCATTTAGACCATGGATGCTGGCTCAACAGCAGGCTGACATATCCAGAAGACAAATTGGCCTGTTCCATAGGGTCCTTGCTTTTAAAAAAAAAATCTTGCACACCTGGAAATGGCAGAGTTGCTTGGTGGAAAGGAGCAAATGACTCCCCTAGACTGAATCTAATTTTTCTAGATCTCTTCTTGTCCCTTCACCTTGTTGGGGATTGTGAAAGTTCCTACAACCATGGGCCTGGAATAACCTCATTCAGGGAAGAACAGGTTTTGGGCTCAAGTGTGTGTTAAATATTTTTAATATATTCAGTGGGAGGGGGGGCATTTCTTATCTCTGATGAGGAAATTCAGCAGCTCTACACCTCATTGCTATTATTTGGAAAATACAACATATTCCTTGATGGAGAAATAGAAATGTTTGTCTTGTTGGATCTTCTAATTTCTGGTCTCCATTTTTTAGAATGGTCACTCAAGTAGACTTTATCATTGGTGCAAACAGCCTCTTTCAAGTACTTTCCTGGGCTGTTGGATATTTAGTCACCCTGTCACCTGCATCAGTGCATCCTCAACATCTATCCCGTGAGGCTGATTTCCATAGAGTGCAGTACAAATGAATAAACCCTGCTTTTGGGAATAGGGGACAGTCACATAATCCCTGTACTGCTAATGAGGGGAAAATACTCCTTTGCAAAAGGGTACAGTTTAATTGCAGTTCTTCCATAAAGCAGCTCGGGCTATAAATTTGGGCTAGGAAGAACCCAAATTTCTTTTAAAAACCCACCAAAATAGTTATGAAAATACTCCAACATCAAGGCCATTTGATATTAATACACTAAATAACACCTATACAGAAAAAAATCCTAAATATTTTTTCAGCAGAGTTGTGAGTAAGGATTAGTGTCTTTCAATTATTCATGGTCAGAGCCTCTCACTCTCTAAATGTTTTAAAGACTTCAGTTTTTGTAGCACTCGGAGTTAATATCAGTGTTTTGAGAATACTTAGGTGAATACCGGTGCATTCTAAAGCAGTGCATAGAGATTAGGCGCACAATTCACTATTAACATTGACAGGAGTCTCTGTGCAACTTTCTTGAAGGTGTGCTTACAGAATGCTAGATTTTGGAAAGGTGATCTTGAAGGGGTTTTTCACAATTTCACAAAGCAGAAGTGATGTGGTTAATGTTTAACATGAAAGCTGTCTGGAAAATGTGCAATGAGTCTCACAAATTCACTGCCTTTGGTAAAAGAAACAAATATTTTGTGTGGCTTGTGAACCTGGAAAAGCACAGGGACAAAAAGACAAAAGAAATTTAAATATTTGGAGAAAATATTGATAACATAATGACTCACATCAACTATGCATGCAAATTGATAATTTGGAGTTGATCCAGCTACCATTGGCTTAGATGAGACTTGGCTTGGGTTCATATAGTTTAAAAAAATTGGACTGCTTTTTCAAAGTTCCTCAGCTTGGCGGGTACATTCACACCAGTCCTCCATTACTTTGTTTTGCCTTGTTGGCTTTTGACCCCTGACCTGATCTTGGAACTCCTTACATAGCGGCTTTTGTATTAACATTTGCATGCTAGGATAAGATAAGTTGCTTAAGGAAACACTACTATACAAGTTGGGGAAATCGTTGTTTAAAATATTTTTGGAAATAGACTTTGGTATAAGCAAGAGGCCTAGTGGGGCCTGGCAGTTAGCATGGCCAATTATTATAAGGTAACATGAGTGTTTGACCTAGGTAATAAGGTTATAGGGGCTTTTTGCAATGTGTGCCGTGGGGATAAACACACAAACCACAAAAGAGCAAAATAGGGTTGAAATAGGGGATTTTGGGAATTTGTAACCATGAGGTTAACTGCATTAGTGTGTTGGAAACATTGGGAAATGTATTGATGCAAACAGCCTATGTCAGCAATAGGGCCCAAGTTATGGTTCAACAAAATGCCGCGCATGGACAGTGGGCCAGGAGGTAATTCAGATATAGTCACTGGACAGGTGTGAGTATAAGGGGTATAAAATAAGTTGTATGTCTAACAGCTAGCAGGTTCATCAGGGTGATAAGATGGAGGAAGCCTGGATCATCGCATCCCATTTATGATGTTCTCTGCTTACTGTTTCCTTCTATCTTTGTTTCCAATAGTCTCCATGGTGTTGTGAGTATGCCAGTATTGGGGATTGTTACTTTCTGTATATCTATTGTCTGTATGCTAATGCTCATGTTTGGAATTATTTGGATGTTAATTAAAGTTTTTAAGTTTCTCTGTGTGGCCCAATAATCTCATACTTCCTAATAAATTTTACATTGCTGCCTGAGTAAAGAACCTGTTATCAGTGACTTGTGCAATTTGCACTCCAAATTAATCAAAGGCTACAGAATGTATGAAACAAGTACTTAGAACATTCAAGGGTGTGCATATGCAAAAATGTAGGCATCAATGGAGAGGCTTTTTTATTAATTGCCAAATGTGGTTAGCTTGTTAAACATGTTAGCTCTTATGTGGCGTATTCCCTTGCCAGAATAGGTAGAGAACAGCAATGGAAAAACAGATGTTTTGGGTTAAGATTTAAATCACTAGTTTTTATCAAATTAGACCTGTAATTATCCAGAAACATGTACTTTGTATCACATGTTGCTGTCATTTTAACCCTTAGCATAGGACATCATATAGAAGAAACTGCGTTTTGTCAATAAAAACAATGTTCTTTGTTTTACTCTTTGTCTAATGCACAGTCCTGTGTTTAATGGCAAAATGATGTTTTGAAGATGAGGTTTTCTTTAACATAAAAATTAAGTTGCAGTTAAATCCAGTGTGACATATACTCATAGTAATGCACAAAATGAGGTATTATTTTGGACACTTAAAAAGGCCATTACTGTTCTTCTACCAGCCTGGAACTAAGATGCTGCAGCTTCTGGACTGATCGGGGGAGATCTGGATGGACAAATCTGACTGACTAGTGCAGTGGGGAACAATCTCCATCATAGTCAATTGAAAGGAATAAGCAGGGGTCCCCAGTTTTTGGTTAGAGGAAGAAAGGGATAAGTCAGGCAGTTTCCTAGGCCATGAGGAATGGGTGGCAACAAAGGGATGCTTCAGGAATCCAACCTCGGGAGGGGAAGACCTGAGTTAGACTTGCAGACTGTCAATGTAGATACTGGAGTCCCAGCAAGAAAAGGCCTTAGAGGCTTTCTTGCAGCATCCTCTGATAACCCTGTTAAGAATCAGGGGGAGCTAGGGACCTGACTTAGGACTTATTTAGATTGTCCAAAGGTGAAAAGCTTCAGCTTCAGGCCAGAGACCAGGGAGGAAAATACTCTTGGCATGGGCATAAAAATTATGTGGAGGAAAGTTATTGGGGTTACCTCAATTTTCCACTTCTGGGGGAGGGCCTTTCCCCAAAATGTTTTGCTGGCTGGGAAGATAAACAACAGAGGAGACAGAGAGTAGAGTTTGAGTTGGCTTTGCACAACAGTGCTCAGCACTCGCCCCCATATGCCAGCCGTCCATTACCAGCACAGCTCAATAGGCTGCTGTAAGGCCAGCTATTGCCATCAGGTGCCACTCTGACCCCTGCTGGGCAGGCAGAAGACTACAGCAATGGCTGTAGTCTGTGGCTAGCTGAGCTCGCTCTTGTCTGCAAGTCCTGAGGTGTAGCAGCTGGGGTAGCAGTTTCTCCTTACTTTTTTGTGGGAAAGGTCTGAAAGTGTCTGTGGGCTGAAGAGGGGTAGCTATGAAATTGGAGAAAGTAAAAGAAGATGGAAGAGTTTTGACAAAGGGAAAGACTAGGTCAAGAGGCAGTTTGAGGGAGGAAGGGATGAAGGGGGGGTTGGGGTCTTGGGAGGAGACCTTGCAGGAGCTTGTGGGAAATAGGAGGTGACTGTGAAGATTTCACATAGACATCTGGGAGGGAAAGAGAACAGACTTGGAGGTGGTGGGGATTAGTGGGAGGGTGATATTTCAGTACACCCTCTTAAGTCTGCTCCAGCACAGTATAGAAGCCAGTCAAAGGAAGAGAGCCAGCAGGACACCAAAGTAAGCATTGTGGAGGTGACTCTTGCTTTCTTTGTTTTTAAGGGGTGAGGAGAAAGGAATTTTTTGGACTGTACTGAAAGAAGCTGGCCCTCTGAAGCTGTGGGGAATGTTTGTCTCCCTTCTCCCCCTCTCAGCCTTTGGGTCAAAATTATCCCACTGCCCTGAAGTTTAATGGTGCTTGTAATGGTAGGGTTTGGACCTAAGGAGCGCCAACTCTCAGAATTGGGGGGATGATCACCAGTGGAGAGACACATTTGATCTCAACAGATATGGCCTATAAATGGAAGAGTTTATAGTCTGTTTGTGAAGGCCTTCTGTTATTAGAGTGTGTGCTCCCTCCAGGTGTTGATTGACCAATGGCGTTCAAGCTGGTCTAGGTCTCAAAAAGGTTACCTCGCTATTTGCCAGAAATGTCGTAAGTGTTATTTGCCTGACCATTGTTTAGTGCATCTTTTGTTGAATTCCATGACGTGCTAATTTGGATTTTTATCTCTGTCGGACCACAAATGAAAATTCCTTTTCTTTTAATGACATTTGTATGTGAGATCCATTCCCGGCCAGATCCAATAAGATATGTGGGCTGGTATCCAGCGTTTGTCAGGCCCACAAAGGAATGCTGCTTCTTAAAGAATGTTACTGTTCTAAAGGTTTGGGATGTCATAGCCCTGGCTACCAAATTTCAGTGCACCAATATTTGTTGAGGAGTATCTTTTTAAAATTTGGCTTGGTTTATATAAAAGATTTGCAAGGTGTAGGTCAAAAAGTGGTCAACAAAACACTATTCATACAAACTAGACTGAGCCAAAATAGGAGTTATTTTTAAAGCTGAGTTTTGAAACATGTATTTTGTTCTGTCAGGGAGATCCTGGGTTGAGAGCAAACTTGGGTCTTTTCCTGCTTAGATTGTGGTGAGGGGATGGAATATATTGCACTTCGGTACCCTTCTGGTGCTGTTAGTCTTGGAAGTCTACTTAGACTTCTGTAACGCATTTGACTGAGTACCGCACAGCATTCTGATTTTAAAAATTACCATCATAAAAATCAAAGCAGCACATCTTAAATGGATTAAAAACTGGCTAATTGATAGAGCTCAAAAAGTAGTTGTAAATGAAGAATTATCTAACAATAGGGGTGTTTCCAGTGGCGTCCCTCTGTTCAATATAACAGTTATCTGGAAGAAACTATAAAATCATTACTGTTAAAATTTGCAGATGAAACAAAGATTACTGGAGTAGTAGATATGAAGGACAGATCAGTTCTACAGAGTTATCTGGCTGACTTGGTAAGGTTGGCTCATTTGAACAACATGCTTTAATATACTCAAATGCAATCTCATACATCCAGGTAGAAAGAATGTAGGTCACACTTAAAGAGTGAGGGACTGTATTTTAGAAAAGCAGTGATGCTAGGAAAGCAAGGTCATAGGGGTTAGGGTAGATAACCAGCTGAAAATAAGTTCCCAGTGCAATGTTGTAGCTAAGAGAGCAAACACGATCCTTGGATTTACAAACAGGGGAATATTGAACAGAAGTAGAGAGGTGCCAAGACCACTGGATAGGGTATTAGTGAAACTGCTACTAGAGCACTATGTTTAGTTCTCATGCCCAGACTTTAAAAGAATGTTGACAAATTGATCAAGGTTCAGAAAGGAGCTACAAGAATTACTTGGAGTCTGAAAACCTGCCTCACAGTCAAAGACTAAAGTAACTCAATCTATTTAGTTGCTCCAAGGGAAATTTGAGAGCTGAGTGGCTCATGGTATAGAAGTAGCTAGGTGGGAAGAAGATCTCTGATAGTAAAGGGAGCTTCACTGTAGCAGAAATACACATAATGAGATCCGGTGGCTGGAAACTGACACTATACAAATTCAGACTTGAAATAAAATGCAATTTATTTAAGACTGGGGATAATTAACCATTAGAACAATTTACCAATGGGATGCGGTCTTGAAGTATTTAAATCAAGATTGTGGATGTCTTTCTAAAAGGTATGCTCTATCTTAACCAGAAGATATGGACTTTTGATGCAGGAATTACTAGGTGAAATTCTATGGGCTATATATGCAGAAGGTCAGACTTAGACAATCATACTAGTCCCTTTAGTCTTGAAATCTACAAAAAACATTGTTTATTCATGAAACTGGGGGGAAATATCAGCAGATGTTTGTTAGGAGGATTATAAAGCAACAAAATAGTAGCTCAGAATGAAAGGTTCCATACTGAGATTACCAAAGATGTGGAGTTTCTACTTTGGCCAGTTGAGGGACCCTAATGCCTAGTCCTTTCTAAAATAAAGGAGAAAAAATAGACTGTACAGCTTCTATAATCTACTTCTCCAGCAGAGACTGATGAGTAGCTTTTGCAAGCTTCAGTACAAGAATGGGTTGAAATAACAATTCTAGAGTAATTATGGCCACTTCTGAGTAGAGTTAAAAGGGAGTGGGTGGGAAAGACTTGGAACAGAGGGTGACTTTCTCCCATTTGGTTTACAAAATATTGTTATGGGATATATCGTACCATAATGTGGACAGCAGCAGAGGTCAGCATGCACATTTAAAGAAAAGGGCATCTGCGTATATGTGGGAATATATGCCCTCTATTGACTGTTATAAAAGCAGAGGAACTATATTATATTTAGTTGCTTTAAAACATTAAGATGATTCAGAATGAAATGCAGAAAGAGAATAAAAACCAAGCTGGCAGCCTGGCAGCTTCTTAGTCTTTTGACAGATTCCATTTTTAAATTTGTATTTCTTAAGCTGTTTCTCTCTTGTTTTTAAAATTTTGTATAAACGTAACATGCTTGATAGAACCATAAAGGCATCTTTCTAGCTGTGTTCTATTTTCCATCCTTTCCTCAAACCCCACCTTTGAATTATGTGTAAATGGAACATTTATTTTTGCTGTTAAAAGGTGCCAGGTCATTTGAATATGTTCTTTTATGCCTTCCTGTAGTCTGAACAATCTGTGTGAACAAGTAACATAATGAATCCTTGTTGCCTGTTCGGCATAGATGTTTGCAAGTATCATTTTGTGATCTTAAAAAAAAAAAAAAAAAAAAAAGGAATGGATTTATGCTTAAGAAATAGCTCCAAGAAATGTCTATATAGTGTATTTCACCTGTAGATCCATTTTACAATCAATGGTTTGTGTTATGAATTATTAAAATGAGATGTCATGGTTTCTGTAGAGTGGCTTTGAGAAAAACATGAAGACTGAGGAAAAATGTAAAATAATTTCACCCTTATAATTAGTATTGCTTTTGAAGCCATTTCTAAAGATAAGGGACAAATAATGAGAAAAGAAGTCTGTGTTCCATTAAATGTTAATAGTCAATATGAATATAAACTGACTTTATTTCTGTATCTCTGTTTTTCATTATGTTCTCAGTCTATAGGAGATAAGTCAAAAATTTGTTTAGACATTTTCATATGAAGAGCAATGCATTATTTTTTTCAGCTGGGTAAAAAGACAATGCAAAAATTGTATATATTTAAATTTTAAAATAAAACAATGGTCAGCAAAAGTAAGAGTTAATATGTTTGTTAATAACTGAAATGATAAAATAATCATTGTTATCAAACATAGCTATAAACAGAATCTCAGACATGCTCCAGGTTAGTCAGAAGAGGTCCTCTGTATTACACTGTGCTTGCTTGCTTGAAATGAAACTGTGTTATTGGTTAACTGGGATGCTTAGCATAATCACTTTGCTAGGCTGTGGTGGAGGGAGGTGATTATCACTGGGAACAGATGGGCAGGTCCAAAGCATTGCCAGATTCTGCACAAGCTCCGTTTACTGTAGGTTCTAGCTTTCTTTTCTTCAACAATTCTAATTTTTATTCAGCCTGCATGTCTAAAGAACTAGCTGAACTAAAAGGTCAGGGACTGAAGACCTTACAGTTTAGCTCACAAATGTAGGAGTGGGGAATTCAAAATGCTGCCACTCTGTATGTGAATGGATGGAGCAGATTTCATTTCATACAGTTGCCTCCCTAAATATATGAAGGATTTATCTGTAAGCTTAGCACTCTACTCTGCGTCTGTATCTCCTTGTGGATTGTATTGTGTCTGTGATCAGAAATGATTTTCTCAGATATGAACACTGTCTCTGGCTCCCCTAAGGTGCATCCTCCTAATGGGACCCGATTTTATACTTTTCAGGTAAGTGTACTTTAATAACATTGGTTATCTGGAAGTTAAAATGTGGGTAAACTTTGAATCAGAGTAAGCTAAATAGGATAAGAAGCCTGTTTGTTAATGGTGTTTATTTGGGGAAGAAGAGATGTAAGAAATTAGTATTTTCACAAATCAGTTTACTTACTTATATGTCTGTAATTGAAGATGAAGTTGCATTGAGTATGTTTTTATTATTGATTATTTTCAGTAATATTATCCTTCTCAGGTTCATTGGATTTTGTAATTTCATAGCCAGAGCTGCATTAGTGTTCACATTTAGTAAAGAATAGACACTTTCTTGGCATCATCACAAATTTCAAATTGTAAAATTCAAAAGTATTTTTGAAACTTTATGTAATGTACCTGTCCTGATAGAGAAATGTTTTTAATATTCTAAATGTAGGTTAACACTGTCTGGGCTTTAATTTGATTCATTTGGAGAGTAGTAATATATGAGCAATAGACAGCACAGCAGGAATCTATTGTTAGGACTATTAAGGTTTTCAGTGTGCAGCCAACTTTCACCTCATGCAGGTGAATAGTCTTCTGTGCTATAGCTAAAGGTAAGAAAGTATTGACAAAACTGTGATATGTTTGATGTACAAATCTCTTATCCCTAACCTATTTCAATAGAAAGTGAAAAATGAAATCTTTAATGCCTTCGATCTAGAAAAATAGGTAAGCCCACATTAAGGTTTGACAAAAGTGCACCCTACAACACTCTGGCCCTGCATAACAATTCAAACTCATCATTACTTAAACCGACTGTCTCTTTCAGCTCAGCTTTAAAACAAATATTGCCATGCTTAAATATGTGTATCAGTCTTCATTTGGCAATTACTATACAGTATTCTAGAATAGCACCTTAAATGTATAACAAACTGAGTACATTCCCAGAACAATCAATATGATGAAACAAAGTTTATACTAAAATACTTAGCACCCGATGCATTTATTACATCTATTGAACTTGAAAGAACTTCTGTATACATTTTTTTTAGTTCATATTCCCTTCCTCTATTAAGCTACTATTTTTAATCATGCCATCCTTACACTGATATCTACTGATAGTTGAGGGCTGTGCTGAAACAGTGTGTGTCTACCTCACAGCGGATATCTGCTGATCCTGGCAATGATTCAGAGCCATGAGTGCCCCAGGGCTGTTCTTCTGCAGAATGACTACTTTTTTCACACACTTAGCTCTAAACATTCTTTACAGTCTCCTGCAGCTGGGAACTTTTACACAGCTCTTGACATCAGGTATTCTTTCTGAGTCTCTTAAATTGAAAGGGTCAGTATAGTCAACATGCTCAGTCATGGCTGTTTCATCATGTGTTATTTTTTGACCATAGAGCCTCTGATAGTAACTTGATAGAAGGCTGTTTTATGTAGGTTTACGTTATGGTTAGAAATAAATACCCAGGCCGTAGCATTCATTTTCACATGAACAAAAAAGTCTCTCAAGAACTGCTTTATTTATCCATAGGATTTTGGGGTGAGAGGGCATAATCTAAAGGAAGAAATTAACTAATTAACTAATTCTGGATGCTAAGTGAGCAATATAACACTGACTGATTTTGGAAAATGAAGCTGCTATTAACAGGATAGGTTGTCTGTGTATTAATGCATTTGGGTGTCATTGGGAGACCATTAAAAAAAAAAGACACCAAATTATATTGTTCTTCCTATAGTGTTATATTTTCTTGCTGAGTGCTTTGAACCTGATGTTAAATAGTGAAAACAATATGTATAGTTTTAAAAACTAAATAAAAGAAATAAAGCATATGTAAAGCACCCCCACTCTTCTTCAAATCTCACCTCAGACCCCACTCACTTCCTTTGCCTTGCTTCTAGCTTTGACTTCCATTCCTGTGCTGTCTACTTTTTCCCTCCTGTCCTACTTCAACCTGTATTTAAAAAAGATAAGAATTGGTAAGATTTGCTTAATAATGAATCTGTATTTGTTTTATCCCTAGTCCCACCTTTTGTTACCATCTCTTTTTTCCCGTTAGCTACATGTTTTTAAACTTGTCTAATTTAGATAGTAAACTCTTTGACACCAGGACCATCTCTTATTGTAATATTTGTAAAGTGCTATACAAAGTTAAGGCACTATATAAGGGCCCTGGAAACTCATATACATGTACGTAGTTTTAAGCACATGAATAGTACAGCTGAAGGCATTTGGATTACAGACATGCTTAAAGTTAAGCCCACGAGGAAAGGTTTGTAGCATTAGGGCCTAAACTGTGGTTATTAATAACAGAGCTGTTAAAATAACTTCACTGACTCAGAATCTCAACATGTAATATTATCCCCATATGCCTACAACTGTATTAAAAGAAACAAAGCCTGTGCACAAATCATATATGTGTTACATACTTTTAAACTGAAATTCTTAGGAAATAAGACATAGTTAGACTGCAGGCCAATGAGTTATAGTTGCCTTGTATAAATGTAGCGAGCATAGTTCAGCCATTGGGCAGAGCCAAAACCACTAGAGAGCTGTGTAAAAGATTTTGGGGAAAGCATTTACCAGATTTTTAATCAAATGCTGTGACTGATCAACTTAATTTAATATGGATTAAAATACAGAGGGCTGAGTTCTGCTTTTTCTTCATTTAATACTCAGATGTCTTTCAATTTTTGCTAAAATAGCACTTCACTAAAGATGAAGGATAAGACTTGGAATCAGCTTCTCCTCAACAACTGAAATGTTTAAATAAGCATCAAAGGAGAGGAGATTATGAAGTGTGCCATAAATATGCAAATTCACATAAAGTTTTTGCATGATTTATTTTAAGCAGGTTATGCTAATATAGACATTTTCTTTCAAATGAATTACAGTGTTTATGAAATAAAATTTCCATATGTAACATGAACTGGAATGAACAAACTTAGCCTCTATTTATTTATTTATTTCAAAAAGTCATATTTATGGCATATCATATACTTGATGTCCTGGTCACCCAGTGTTCAGGAAAAGTATTACAGGTATTAGAAAACAGTATTTAGACATCTGTGGACTCTTTAGAGACTGAAAATATCGGTGTCTATATTCTTCAACGCAGAAGAATCGTCCTGAACTTCTGATAGTGTTAAATTTTGATCTGGGCTGCTGTATTTGCTGAACTGCTTGTTATCATCAAAACAAGTCTCTGGGCTTTGATTGTTAGAGTATACCCGATCAAAGCAATTAAAACAGAAGACTACTCTGAGATGAGGTTATATAAAGGAGTTACATGGTGTGTGACAGTAACAATTGATTGGGAATTATATCATTTTAATAAAGATTTATTTTAATAAAAACAAATAACATGCAGGTTTTTAGGCTTCTATATATCAACCAATCATTATTTCACCTTGTTTGCGTGGGCATGAATATATTTAGCTTTTTTTATGTAAAACTTGGTAGACTTGTGTTGCTGTGTAAAACAAGGCAGATATTCCTTTTTCTTTTTTTCTTTTTAATTTTTCTTTTGCCTTGTATAGGAAGATACCATTGCTGCTGCTGTACATGGATGATTTAATTTGCCATCAGTCCTTGAAATAAGAATTTATCTTTAATGTAACTTATAAATGTCAAAGTCCAAATATTACTAACATTAAATTCCTCTTTGGCTGGTACATGCATTCCACTGTGTGCACAATGTATTTCATTATAATACAATGATTATGTGCATAATGTAAGTGATGATGGGGTCAGCATGGCTTAAGCAAGGTAGAATTTCTAACTATGTTTTTCATCATGCAATGGGATGCCCCTTATGAGATGCAAAATTATATTTTACCCAAGTTTTAAAAATATTCTGAAGGGATAGCTCAAAAGTAGCTGAACATTTAAACTTCAAATTTGCTTTGTAAATAGGGTACGAAGCTTCTGTGCTTTGCTAAGCTGAGAAAACCCGCTGTAAAATAATTTATGTATATGTCAATGTATATTCACTATATGCAGTCAAAATTCTTGCCTTTTTGTGAAACTGGAAGTCTTTGCTAAGAAATTGTCCAATCTAAATATTCATAACTTTAAAACTATGGAACCTATTATCTTCAAAGTTGTGTTGAAGTTTGTCTCAACAAAATCGATCAACAAACCAAATATGAGATCTCTATGTTGGGTGTCTTTGCATAAGAAAAATGATTTCCATAATGACGGTAACATCAGAACTAACTATTAAAAATGTCTTGTAATTTTCAGTTATTAAGGTAATATCATGTCATGTAAGCACAGTTCTCAGTGATGGCCAGAGAGTAGTGTACCACCCCAAGTGGAACTTATGAAAGAATTCTGCACTAGAGAGAGAAACCTTCCTTGAGTTCCCCAGTGCACAGAGCTATGCATGTCTGCTAGATACATCTGGGTCCTTCGCCTTCAAATCAGTATTGTGCAGCAATGAATTACAAACACATTAAAACTATCTCATAAAATGAAGAACCTAGTTTTTATTTTTATTTTATGTGTATGTGAAGTATTATGGTGACAAAATAAAAGTCATACTACTTATTAGAAAACTAAACTTATATATAACCTATCACTAAAATCCTATTGTGCTTTTATAGTCTGAACTAAAAACAAGTAAGCAAGAATGACAAAAATATATTGGTAGATACTGTGGACATGTGGCTACAGTTGTATGAAAAATATTATTATTTAAGGAATAGCATGTGATTTCTATATGGCAATAGCTGAAGTGGGCAAAGTTAAGCTGTATATTTATCCTGACATTACATTTCCTTTTTTTTATTATTATTATTATTATTATTATTATTTATTTTATTAGTATGAGTGCTTCACTCACCATCCTTAAAGTTCTCTTTAATACAGATTTCTTGTATTGAAAAAGTTGTAATTGACTCAAAATGCTCCTTCTGTAACAGAGGACTTACCTAACTTATTAAAATTTGTAATGGCTTTCACTTACCATGAACCACTTTTCACCTTAGGTTATATATGTGTGTGTGTGTGTGTGTACATACACACATATATAACCTAAGGTTATATTCAATATATATTCATTAAACGCTCAGTTTTCTTTTCTTTTAATACTTTAAGTATTTACACAAATGCCTTACACGATTACTTGACGTCAGAGGGAAGGTCTTGAAACATTGTTAGTAACATTGCAAAATCCTCTGTGTTTGTACAGTATGTTGTGTTGTAGTGATAGGGCCTGATTCTCCTTTGCCCTGCACCTTGTATCATTTACACCAGTGCAAAATGGGTTTAAAATCTACTAAATCTGATTGGTAGGGTTTTGCACTCTTTACATAGACTATGTGAAAATGTGAATAAGTACACAATGTGCAAGACATGAGAAAATCAGAGGCTATTGTCTACTCTGTGGTGTCCACGGGCTGGTCTGCAGAAGTTTTCTAGAGCTGATTTCTCTCTGCTCCTTTGTGGACTTCCCTTGACCTGAAAGTGTACAGGCAATTCCTCCAGGGAGTCTGTTCTCCTCTGAATGTTATACCTAAATAAATATCTTCCTTATTACTGAACCCTGGATCATTTCTCCCTACTGATACAACAATGCTCTTAATTTATTTGACAAATTCAATCATATTTGTGATTTTCATGTTGTGCGTTACAATCCTAAAGGCATGTTCAATGTGAAAGTCACAAGTCCATAGCATGCTGGTGACTGTTGGATAGTTTAGTCAAGTGCTATTAAACATGAAATAAAAGTCCTGTTGTAGAAAGTGCCAAGGGAGTGACTGCTTTGGTTTGCAGAAGTTTGTGGTACAGTTTGAGTGGGGCTGCTACTGGACTTTGAAAACTGCCTGAAACCCAGCTAGTAAAATGCAAGCAGTACCAGTGGCAGCAAAGCTGCTGCACAGCAGTGGGGCATTTTCAAAGATATACAGCATTTGAACTATGTCAAGGAGAGGATAACAATGATGGACTAGTCAGAATTTAAGTTATATCCTGAAGCTGAATGTGGCAAAGTCATTTAAAAATCTGGGCAGAGTCACAGCAAGGAGACAGTCATGAAGTGATTTGCCTTGTAATTAAAATGCAAATATTCAGTAGCAATATAAGTGGCTTTTGTATGACCTGGAAGGTAGGAGATTTATGGTGGGGCAAATATGTTTGCAGGCTTTTTTTTAACAGATGACAAATAGTCGGGGGTGGAAGACTGTTTCAAGTTATAATTCTTAAAGGATGCCCTATGCCGTCATTTATCACTTCCTTTTGTGGTCTGTATTCTTTTTTATTCTTCTTCTGCAGAGAACAAAAGCCAGACATTTCTGCTGAAATAAGGAGATGTTAAACAGGGTGTTATCATGCTTATATATAATTTCTCCCAATACGAGTCTCCCTAGAAAAGAAGATGTAAATAAAATGTTTTTTTATATACAAACCATTATACAAACTGAGACAAAACCATATAGAATTCTGAATGAATAATGTATACATGTTTTTATACATTGAAACAAAGTATGACAAAGAAACTTAGACTGTTAACAGAAGTTTGGTTTTCTTCACAATGGGCCAGATCCTCAGCTGTTGTAAATCACTGATATCAAAGGAGCTGTGCCATTTTATACAAGCTGAGGATCAGGCACTTTGATTCCAATAAGAATAATCAATGTTGGCTTGAACCCAGTGATATTTTATTAGTATTTTTAACAATACCATAGAATTAGTATAATAATACAGTGGTGTGTTAAATATTGAGGGCTATATTTAGTTAACCCTCAAATTTCTTTACCATTTTTGCAGTGGAGCTGGTTTGCCCCCTGCAGAGATTGTAGAAGACATGGCACTCAGACCCAGCATTCCCCTGAGGTCCATGACATATAGTCACAGAGAATAGCCATGAAAAAGTCCTGTGCCTGCACCCTGGTTTCTGGCTCTCCTCTGGCTTCTCGTCAAGAATCGTGCAGCAGAATCTGCCTCTCTATCCGCTGTTCCCACCCCCTACTCCTACCATTCTACTTAAAAATCAATGGCACTATATGGCTACAAATTATCATTATATCTTTTTCAGTCATTCAATAAAATGGTCTAAATCTTTTTATGGGACTTGCTGCTCTGTATGCAATGCACTGGGAAACTTGACTGACTAACAGACGGAAGAATGCTGAACATTAAGTGGTATATACTGATTACTTTGGACAATCCAAGAGAATAGCTAATGTATGATCAATTATAGATCAAATTTGCATATTCCTATGGGCTGAAACATATATTCCTAGCAAGGAAGAAACGGCAAGCATCATGATTCTAAACTAATAAGATGATTTTACTGTTAAGAATGGAGACTGGAAAACACAGTAGTATTTTTGCTTTAGTAAGTAGTTAAAAGGCACCTGTGTGTATGGAAATCTCCCGGTTGTAGAGATTTATTCTATTAGATTGTCTTACATCATTCATCCTTAGATTGCTTTATCTTAAACCCCACTATGTACTTTGGCAGCAAGAAACAGTAAGAAAGAAATGTGTGCAAGGATTATCAGCTCTGAAATTCAGTCAGAGGAGACTGATCATTTTGAGTCGGAATTCAATCTCCAAACAAACTTTACATTTTGTTTTTGCTTATTGTGCCAGAATAGGTTTATCCACACACCACAACACTTTTCAAGCTGAGTAGTAACCAACAGGAGCTGTCAGTATAGTTTTCTGCAGATAATTGCTGGGATCCAAACAGAGAGACTGTTAGGGCCAGGTTGTCTCCCACTCTGCAGGCCTGCACTGGGGAATAAGGAGGCATAAAACACCTCCTTATTCCTCTGCCCCAGCAACAACAGGAGGAAAGCAGGCTCTGCAGAGCTATTACTTTCTCCTCCCACGCAGGTGGGGCAAGAGGGGGAAGTGAGCAGTAGGAGGAGTCTTGGCATTTTCCCCGTCTCTCCCAACATATTAGGCCCTACATCTGCCCAGGGTTCATACACTGTTCCAGAAATTGGGCTATAGTTAAGGTACATCCCTCTGGAGTTAGCTGGCAACTAGGAGGCTGACTATGACTTGAAATGCTACCCTAGGCATTTGTTTTCATTTATGAGAATTTGAGGAAGGAAGAAAGAAAGCTGGAGCAAGGGAGTGCTAATGTTCTGCAGAAAACATTGGGACTTGAATGTGGCAGTACTGCCCCAATTTGTGTCATTTTGGTAATGGTTGCTCACTCCACTCAGCTGGTGATAAGATGTATTCCAGTGGTGTGGGAACCAGGGCAGGACTTGGATAATAAACCATCCTTATGGGAGAAGATTAGAGAACAAATGGAGGAGAAATACAGGCTCAATTTAATGTTTGTTAAGGGGCAAAGCATAATCCATTGGAGTGAGAAATGCAGATCATATGAGTTTCTGTGGATCTCTGTACTGAATAGCTCATGTAAATTGTAGGGAGAATTTGTGGGGAAGTAGCTCCTCTTCCTTGATGGATAATTTAGCCATCTTGCTATGAATGCTATTGAATCTTTCCCCTCACCATCTAGAGGAAGAATACTAAAAGAGAATTAACGTTACTGTTCCTTTGTATGTTTCATATGTCTTGAACACTTGCCCCGGCTCTGCAATGTGCTACTGCTTCTCCAGACTATGTTTCAGATTAAAGCAAAAGGAGGCCAGTACCATCTCTTGGGCTCTCTGGTAGAGCTTCTTGGGATGGTATGAATTTGGTTTAGAAGACTTTGTCCAAGTGCAAGCTGCAGAATTTTGTCCACAGACAAAGCCCTAATTTAAGAATTTTTTTCAGCAAGGTGATTGTGATGAGAGAATGTGGTTCTATTGTCTGGTAATCTGGAGGAATCAACTGTAAAGACTTAAATGGGACGCTAGAATCGGTAATTCTGTTCCTCATGAGTGGAAATACTGAATCTCCATATACTTTAAGACAAATAGTGTTCTGGGGGCCAGTCTAAAGGATAAAACAAACATATACAAAACACTCCAAACCATGCATTACAAAAAAAGGTACATGGAATTTACATGTACTCACTTTGCTTATATAATGCTCTTTTCTGTCTTGTGTATGTAGGCTGTAAGCTGTTCAGGTCAGAGGGACCGTTTCTTACTCTGTGTTTGTACAGAATCAAGCACAATGAGGCCTTGATAGCCTATGATCCTCTATGCATTACAATAATAAGAATGATAACTGGAGTTGGGTGATGTATTTTTAGGTAGAGCTGGTGGAAACTCAGAATTTGTGGTTCCTGGGAAATTTCAAAATTTGGGTTTGGTCTAAACTGGAACAGAAACAAATATTTTTGAAATTTCCCACAAATCAGAATTACTGGAAAAAAATACTTTTGGAATTCTAAAATCTCATTTTAAAATTTATTATTTTACATTAATTAATAACTTATCAGTGGTAGAAGTAGTGCATATTATATGTCAGAATATAATATAACATAATATAATAGATGGAATATTTCTCCTCTTTTTATTTTAAAACTGTGAAGGGCAGCTGCTAGTTAGTACTGTGAAAGTACTTAGTGTTATATTTTCTAGATCAGTGTCTGTGTTGTAAACTCAGTTTGATACTTTGACATAAAATAATAGACTATTTTAACTATTATGAAATATAAAAAATAAAAAATGAAAATAAAAATATTGAAACAATTTGGGAATTATGAAATAAAATTATTATTTATTTAAATTTTTTTCCTGCTGGAATGTTTGTCAAAATGATATATTTTCTGAAATGTTTGAATTTGTCAAAAGCAGCATTTTTCATCAATAAGTGTTTTGACAAAAAAAAATCCAACTAGCTCTAATCTTGAGGCATAACAGAAATCTGTCCTTTTTCTTTGACCTGTTTCAGGGAGAGGTTTGCTATCCAGAGATCTCTCTACCTGGAACAGAAATAGAGCACATGCAGAGTGGTTTCCAGAAACCTTTAAATGTTTGGTGGTTGTTCACCTGTTTGGTGCTGAAAAAGAAGTCTTCTAATGAGTGATTCAGGTATTCTGAATTGGACTTAGTTCAGATTTAAATACTGATTTTTTTCAGTGGTTGTTGGTTTGTGGATGTGTTGGTGTTTGGTAATTTGTGTTGTAGAAGGATTATAGGTTTCATTAAAGCACAGACTACATGTTTCTCAAATAGTGGGATGGTGTTTTCATATTTGCAGATTATAATATTCAAAATAGACACTTTATATAATGAATATACTAAACTCTCTTCTTTTTCATCTGTTCTTGTTTAATTCAGTATCAGGTGGGTAGTTATATTAAAGAATGTTAGTGGAGGGATTATGGGGATGTGATGCTTTTGAAACGATACCTGATAATTCAGTTGGTATTGTGATTCACTAAAATATACAAGCAAATGAGAAAAACAGATTCACTATTTCCACTTGAGAGAAATAGAATTATTAATTCATAGATATCAAAGTTATCTCTTAATATTTATATACTAAAATGAATTATACAGAATCAAGTAAAAAAGACTTCTGCTCCCATGAAATTTCTTTCTTTCAAGTGATAAATAGAATAAAGGATGAGCGAAATATGATTTTCTTGTACAAGAAAATATTTAACTCTAGGTACTTTGTACCTATTGCAATGTCACAGTATAAAACGTTGAATTTAGTCACAATTTCAGGCATAGAAGATGCTTCTGCTTTGTATTACTATAGAACAAAGTCAATAATCATGAAGTGTCCATGGTGCTGAAAATGTACTGTTGATGCAGAGTTAGTTCAGTAAACTATTTAAAAAAATTGAAATACCAAGTGAAGATGTCATGTCTGACAGTATCTGAAACACCAGCGGTATGCTGTGTATGTAAGCAGTGTGTGATTTGCAGTTTGGCTCATTGATCATTTTAATAAGAAATTATTCCCAAAGTATTTTTAAACCTTGTATGTGAAAATGTTATCTATTTTTGGCAGCCTCTCTGGTTTTAGGATTAAGCAAATAGGGAAGTGCTAATAAGCATGAGCTAAATGAGGAAGCAAAATAAAAATGCTTCATTTATAAGTGGTAATGTTTGTAACTCCTTCCTTTTCGTTGAGCCACTGAAATCCCTTGTCTCCACTACTGTGGCTCATACGATGGGTAGGCAGACAGGGAATTATTTAAGATTAGTAACTGAATCTCTGTTTCACCTTGCTTAAATCTAGAATCTCAGATTGGCTTAGTGGACAGTTTTGGTTTATCTCATTAGATCAGAAAGTGTACGCTGCTTCTGTAGGCCGAAAGCCTTGGACAGTTTGGCTGGCACTATCATGATCTATCGTAACACATACAGAGACACCTGGTAAACGATAGGTAGTATAGAGAATAAAATCCATGATTTTCTTTAAAAGTACTTGAACTAAAGGAACAACTTCAGTAGCTGTCAACAGTAACATCCCATGAGTCTTCAATGAAGGTCTGACTGCAGTAGTAGCTTGAGGACAAGAATATTGTAATTCACTCTGTGGGACACACAGTTTCAGCTGGTGTGTAATACAGATTCAGCCATCTTCTGGGTGAAATGAGCTAAAGAGATAATATTAAACTAGGACTTTGCAGCCTCCACCAGCTCCCCATTCACTATCAGATAGGACATCTCTCTTTCTTGTAACTATCACAGAAGCTATGATCATTCGATACATATGGCCAACAGAGCCTAGATAAAAATATGAGGGAGCTGAGGAAAAGCCGTGATTCTAGATCAACCTCCCCAAGAAAATCAGCATTAATTCTATTTTCACCAACTTCAGATCATGGTATAAAACTCACTATCATTGAAGCAATTCCTCAAAGAAGGAAAACATGGAACAGAAGAGCACATGTCAAAGGACTCCAAAGCAGAAGCCAATAACTAAACCAATGTGTTTATCCATTGTGGATAGATCTTGCAGGGGAACATAATTTGTTCCTCCTTTTATTTTTACTGGTACTGTCTTTCCATGCCCATGCCAAGTTTCTTCAAGGATGGAGAGCAATCCTAGAGATTAGTGAGAATTCCTAGTGTCATGATGTTAGTCTCATCACCCCGAAGGTTGAATTCCTTCTAAGGTCTGGATTACTAGATGGGAGTGTGATGAGTTCCCCCCAGGGTGCCACCTGGAAATGGGGTACCACTGAGCCCCCTGACCCACCAGCCTGGGCTCCCTTTCACACTGTATTGCTATGACAAGCTACAAAGCCTTCCAGCCTGCACTTTCACCAGCATACATACAGGTAGGGACACACCCAGCTGCAGTTAAAAGCAGGCTCTCTGACCAGCCCCTGCATGGGAAAGCTACTCCGAGCTCCTTAGGCATTCCTCCCCCCTCCCCCTGTAGTATAAACCCAAAATTATACCATCTTGTGCTGCACAGGTAACTGTACAGCATAAGCTCATAAAATTCACCTCCTCCCTCAATGTGGAGAGGAATATGCAACACCTTTTGCCCCTGAGTTATGATTCCCACACACTGGTTTAGATAAAGCAAAAAACAAGTTTATTAACAACAAAAGATAGATTTTAAGGGATTATAAGTGATAGCAAACAGATCAAAGCAGATTACCTAGCAAATAAACAAAAACACAAACTAAACTTAATATACTAAATAGATGGGGTATGAATAGCAGATTCTCACCATAAGAGATGATACAAGCAGGCTTCAGATTCTTAAGGGGAAAGCTGCACTTGCTTACAGCCTTGCATCCCCGGGTGGTCTATTCACAGGCTAAAAATCCCTTTAGCCTGGGACCATCACTTCCCACAGTTCTGTCTTTGTTCCTCAGGTGTTTCCAGGTGTAGTGTTATAGGGAGAGTGAGGCCCCATCATGATGTCATTTTCCCCCTTTTATATTTTCTTCCCACTTGCTGGAAAGCTCTTTTGCTGTGACCTGGGTCAAACAGTTCCCATTGTGTAGAGCTATCTCTGAGAGGTTTCTATTGTACACAGTTCCTGACGTAATCCTTGTGCTTGTGTGCATTTCCTCAATAAGCCATTAACATTGTTTGGCCTTTTTACTGTTGTACCTGAAAGGCTGCTTGTGGGCGTTTTTAACCTCAAAACATGTTTCAGTAACACATACATAGCCAAATTTCATAATTTCACATATAATGATAGCACATACAATCAAATGAGATATTAATGTCTAGCAGATCCAAACCTTAGAATAATACCTCACAAGGCATACTTTGTGCAAAACATATCCTAATTATATTACTGTGAAGAATATGGGGTGCAGTGTCACAGGGAGTTCCAATAGGTATTTTTTTTTTTAAGTGATAATTATGTAGGCATCGGTTGTTGCGTCATAGCTAAAGCTGAATTGAGTTTTGGACTTAAGAGGGTAATTATGATTAGTATTTGCTATAGCTCTCTTCATCCATAGATCTTGGTGCACTTCTGCAGAGGTCAGTAAATATTATTACATCCATTTTGCGGTGAGGAAAAAGACACACACACACGCACACACACACACACAGAAGTGTTACCCAGTGAATTAGCTGTGGCATACAATTCAGGTCTCAAATGGTGCAGAACCCAAATCTTTTTACCCTCAGTCCTGTACTCCATCAGCTGAACTATGTTGTCTTCTAGCAGGCCAATCAGCCTCATAATTGAAACACAAGACTACCCCTGCTTGTCCCCAGTCTGGACTGACTGTCACATTTAGAACACTTCTAACCTCTTTAAACAGAGAAGAGGAACCAGAGTCAGTGATCAAAACTCAACTTTTCACATGGTACAACATAATCTCCAGGCAGCTGATTCCAATTCAGTATTCAGTTTCTTAGAAAAAGTAATACGAATTATTAGGTGATTTTCTCTTTTAATGATGCACTGAAATGCTTTTGAAATAAATAAATACAAACAATTATCTGTCTGCTTTGAATTAGCAGAATGCATGTGGCAGCTTTGACATGATTAAATACATCATTTTCAAAGTGAGGGGTTTAATTTTCCTTATCAATATGAGGTTCAGGTTTCTGGAGAGTTTTAATTCCTTGCCACCAATCCCCCAAAGCGGAGCAGGAAGCTGCATTACTTACAGCATTTTAGGTGTTTGTGATGTCATGAAGTCCTGGAGGTGAAGGTGGGTGAGTAATTTTAAAATATATTTGGCTTTAAATGTATTAAATATTTATTTCTATTCATTTATTCTAGCCAAGATACAGGATCTTAATTTAAAAAATATATATTCTAAAATACCCTTTAAGTTCACTTTTAAGATCTAACGACAAATTGATTCCTTAGATACACAAAAAACTATCCCCATATTTTACTTATATGACATTGTAATTAAATATTCCCAGCCTCAATCTAAAATCTCCAGATAATAATAACTTTTACCCTATTGTCCTTTAGGGCATTTCCTTGTCACAGACTTTTAATACTTCAGATTTAAAGTACTGCCGCATACTCTGTGTCAGATGTAAAATACGTTTGTTATCAGTTATGACTTTAAAAGTCAGATATTAAATGAGCAAATTAAAATAAAATCTTTATCTCATAACCAAAATAATTTGGGTCAGCTTTTTATAATAATTTTCCAAATAGGGAATATGATGCAATAATCTTGAAGGGCTAAATCAGGGGTTGGCAACCTTTCAGAAGTGGTGTGCCAAGTCTTCATTTATTCACTTTAATTTAAGGTTTCGCGTGCCGGTAATACATTTTAACGTTTTTTAGAAGGTCTCTCTCTATAAGTTTATATATAATATAACTAAACTACTGTTGTATGTAAAGTAAACAAGGTTTTCAAAATGTTTAAGAAGCTTCATTTAAAATTAAATTAAAATGCTAATCTTAAGCTGCTGACCTGCTCAGCCCGCTGCCAGCCTGGGGTTCTGTTCACCTAGGCCAGCAGCGGGCTGAGCGGGGCCTGCGGCCGGAACCTGGCTGGCAAGGGGCTGGCAGCCAGAACCCCAGGTTGGCAGCGGGCTGAGCGGGGCCGGCAGCTGGGATGCCAGTTGGCAAGGGGCCTGCAGCCAGAACCCCAGACCCACAGCAGGCTGGGCGAGGCCGGGGGCCAGGACCCCAGACCAGTGGTGGGCTGAGCGGGGCCGGCACCCCAGACCAGCAGCGGGCCGAGCGTCTCAGCCCGCTGCCAGTCTGGGGTTCCATCTGCTGGCTCCTGCCAGCCAGGGACCTGGCTGCCGGCCCTGCTCAGCCCGCTGCCAGTCTGGGGTTCTGGCTGCTGGCCCCTTGCCAGCTGGGGTCCCAGCCGCCGGCCCCACTCAGCCTGCTGCCAACCTGGTGCTCAGGGTGGGGGTTGGGGATGTGGGGTGTGCAAGAGTCAGGGCAAGGGGTGTGGGAGGCCTGGGTATGTGTGGGGAGTGCAAGAGTCAGGGCAGAGGGTGTGGGGAGTGCAGGAGTCAGGGCAGGGGTGTGGGGGGGCTGGGTATGTGTGGAGGGTGCAGGAGTCAGGACAGAGGGCTGGGGGCATGTGAGGGGTGCAGGAGTCAGGGCATGGGGTGCAGGGGGGCTGGGTATGTGTGGAGGGTGCATGAATCAGGGATGGGGTTGTGCGGGGGATGCAGGGGGCTAGGGTGCAAGGGGGTGCAGGGGTCAGGGCAGAGGGCTGGGGGGGATGGGCTGGGATCAGGGGGGTGCTCCCTGCCTCCTGAGCAGTTCACAGCAGGGGGCTGGAGGGATACACCCTGCTCCTACCCCCCCTTCCTCCTGCCTCCCTTCCCCGCCTCCTTACCGGTCTGAACAGCGAGGTGCTGGGGCTGCTCTTCTCTCCTCCCTTGCCAGGGCCATCAGCGCTGGAGAAGGAGAGGAGACGGGACTCGACGCAGCACGCTGGGGGAAGAGGCGGGGGAGGGGGAAGCTTGGCTGCCGGCGGAGCCTGCAGTACAGAGAGAGCGGTAGGCGGGGGCGGAGAAGAGCGGGCTGGGTCGGGCAGGGTTTTTAATGGCACGCTGCTGCCTGCCAGGGTCTGGCTCAGCCCGCTGCTGGGGTTCGGGATCCCGGCAGGCAGCAGCGTGCCATTAAAAAACCATCTCACGTGCCGTCTTTGGCACGCGTGCCATAGGTTGCCGACCCCTGGGCTAGATTAATGTTTTACTCTAAACCCTGAGTAAGGGCCATGTGGAATTGTGCCTGGAGGAGGCTTGGGAAGGAATTGCAACTCAGAGCGCCTCACAATTCCTTCCTTGCTTTCTTGATCCTAGGGCTGGAAGTACTTTTCTGCATCCCTTTACAGACTTCAGCTAACTTGCCTTCTCATGTGGGCTTTACTCTACTGGCTTGCACATTGTAGCAGTGAGGGAGTGAAGACAAGGCTCAGCCAACTCCCTGTCCCTTGTGAAGGAAGAGAGGCTCCACAAAAACTGCTAATCTCCCCAACCACTGGAGTTGTGATTTGGGCAGGCTGCATGCAGCAGTGTAGCTTATGTCCCGTTACTCCCCGGGAAGTCATGTAGGACTCAATGACAATTTAGCCCCAGATCAATTGTGTAATATTCTAAATGTAACACCTGAAGGAGTAGTCAGTACACTGCTACCTCGATATAACGCTGTCCTCGGGAGCCAAAAAATCTTACCGTGTTATAGGTGAAACTGCGTTATATCGAACTTGCTTTGATCCACCGGAGTGCGCAGCCCCGCCCCCCTGGAGCACTGCTTTACCGCGTTATATCCGAATTCGTGTTATATCAGGTTCCGTTATATCGGGGTAGAGGTGTATTTATGTGTTGTTTTGCTGAGCATCTCATTAGATCACATTATTTAAATACCCATTCCTATTTAAGTAGACGGTGTCAACTTAATAAATCAGACTTTAGTTAGGTAAAACATTTTTACCTAATATTGTTCAAACTGAAAGAGATTAGAATAAAAATATTTCTCTTTTTTTCCATTTTGCAGCAGTTTCTGTGTTGTCAATTTCACTGTTTCCCTGTATAGACAGTGAAGCCCTATTCCACACTGCAATCCTCTAGAGTAGACACCCCCGTAGAGTCTAATTAGTATCAATGGGAATCTACAGAGTTCTGTGTTTAACAGATCCAGTTGTAGGATCCAGAGCCACAGTTAGTTTCCCCTTTTGTTTGTGTTGGATCTCTCATGTTTAAAAAAAAAAGGGGGTGGGGGGCAGGAAAAATGGAAGTTAAAACCATAAAAATGGGTGAGGACATTTGTATCACCTGTGCATGAAACAGCTTTTAGCTAGTTTTGTTTTATTTTTTAAACTGACTAAATTTCAAGTTGTATGCAGTGGTGTTGTAACCATGTTGGCCCAAGGATATTGGAGACATAAGATGAATCCGCTCCAGACCTGAAGAAGAGCTCTCTGTGAGCGTGAAAGCTTGTCTCTCTGACCAAGAGAAGTTGGTTCAATGAAAGATATTACCTCACCCATCTCGTCTCTCTAAATTTCAAATTAACAGTTTCCCTTTAGACCATTTATATTACTACGTTTTATTGCCAGTTGGAGGTGGTCCATGAATCTGCTCATGGCTAGTTATTAGTGCACTTTAACATCTGTAGGGGAGGGCAACCTCAGAAGGACATAATAAATTCTGTACTGAAAAGATTGCATCTCTGTTTAGTAGTTTTTTGATTAAAGTCTCAAGGGAGAGATTTTCAAAGGCACAAAGGGCAGTGAGGCACTGATCCTCCCTGGAAATTGTGCCATTGAAAAGCTATCCCTTAAATTATACTAATTAAGGTCCCAATCCTGCAAAGACTTAAATGGGTGGTTAACTTTACTCCCTGTGAGAACTCCCATTAACTTCCGCACTTGTTGAACTGGGGCCTATGTGCGTTCTAGAATTGCCTACTATGTACATAGATTGTAGTAAAAATGATATGGCAGCATGTTTTTTGTTGTTAAATGATCTGAGAAGCAGTTGGCATTTTATCAACTGTCGACTCTCGTTTTGTTAAGAGAAGTCAAGTGGCTCTTGTAAGCATATCTGTAGCTCTGAAAAAGAGTGTACCTAGCAGCATACGGTAGCATCATAGTTATCAAAAGACTTTTCTGCTTTCATTAGTGTTTAGGATGCTAAGCTAATTGATTTTTGAAGTATCATACAGATGACATGAAACTAAACTATGTGTGCTTTAGAATTGTTTCTGTGTCAATGGAGGATTAATCCAAATATGTGCAGTTGCTCTGAAGGGCATTTGATGTTGTGAATAACTTGTCTTTTATTCTTAAAGGTAAATCATATGAAATAGATGAGAACTGCTATCACATAAAATATGAATAGACAGTTTAGAAATGTTCTGACATTTATTTCTGAAATATTTCACTTCTTGATAAGGCTTCATCCACCAAAATTTGAGGTGAGGTGGGGCTGCCTGGGCCCAAAGTAGCTCTTTAATCCCTTCCTTTCCAGTGCAGGGTTGTGTACCCCTTTACAGTATTACAACATGGAAAATAGCAATTTAGAGTCTGGTGTAAATTGCTGAAAATGTTCTTGAAGAATATACCAGTTTTTTTCAGTAGCATTGTGACTATTTTTGTATAGTTAACAAGGTAAGTTGCATCTTTGATCTCACCTATTTGTCTTGCACAACATCTGAAGAGACGAGAGAGCTATCTCAGACATTTTCCCTGCTGCATTCACATGTTTTACAAGTAAGCTCAGCATTTGAAGTTGCTTAATGGATTCTGAAGGACACAGCCCTGGAGACTTATATATTTTCTAAGCAAAAGTTCTTAAGTACTTGTATTGAAAGGGTAGCAATTTTCTGGAAATGAAAGTATTTTCTGTTGAAGAATTGTATCAATTAGAGTAAACCAGATTTTTTGTTTTAAATAAAACTTCTCTAATGAAAATGATTGTAGAAAATTTAATGACATTTAATTGCAACAGATTTCAAAAATGAGGATGCTGGACTATATATACTTTTCTGATAAAGCACCAATGCATTACAGCTCTCTGATGTGTGGGTCATCATTAGTCCACGGAAAGACCAATTAATTAGTTTGTATTAATTTAATTTGCTGCTATAGAGTTCCTTTTAATAGCTATATATTTAAAATGTGGAATGAGTTAATTTTCTTATGGTGTTTTAATTTTCAAAGAATTTTGGGCAGCTTGGTTTCTGTTGAAAATCCTGTAGCAAGTTTGAGATGAAACAGGTATACATAACAGAGCTAATCACTTCTGGTAGTTTGGATGATTTAGTTGGGGATTGGTCCTGCTCTGAACAAGGGGTTGGACTAGATCAGTGGTTCTCAAAGCCGGTCCGCCGCTTGTTGGCGGGCCGGGCTGGTTTGTTTACCTGTCGCATCCACAGGTTCGGCCGATCACGGCTGCCACTGGCTGCGGTTCTCCGCTCCAGGCCAATGGGGGCTGTGGGAAGGGCAGCCAGCACATCCCTCGGCCCGCGCCGCTTCCCGCAGCCCCCATTGGCCTGGAGCGGCGAACCGTGGCCAGTGGGAGCTGCGATCAGCCGAACCTGCGGACGCAGCAGGTAAACAAACTGGCCCGGCCCGCCAGGGGCTTTCCCTGAACAAGCAGCGGACCAGCTTTGAGAACCACTGGACTAGATGACCTCCTGAGGTCCTTTCCAACCATGATATTCTATGATTCTATGATAACCCAGCTTCCCATTAGGAATATCTTCTGTAACAATACTATTCCTTAAAGAAAAATAAGTCAGAAAAAGCAGAAGAAATTGTAGCTCATGACAGAAATATTACCCTTCCCTGAAAAAAAAAAAAAAATTAAAACTTCCTGAGAAGAGAACGTCTAGTGAAATTTACCAAATTAATTCTGAATTCTAGAAAAAGGAAAGAAAGTGTTAAAAAACCTGGTCAGAGATGGAGAAATTATTAAAATTGAGACTACTGCCTATAAAGCAAATCCAACAACTTTATGTGGGAGGATATCTAATGACCCTAAATTGGTTTGCTGAAATGCTAGAAACTCCTGCTAAAATATGCTGTAAAAAGTTTATTAGTGAGAAAAATATTGAAAAATAGATTAAATACAGCTTTCCAGGGCATTAAAGATGTTGATTCTGACCTCTCAATGAACTGAGTGAAAGCAAAATAGGAGTTGCTCATCCTTATGAAGAAGCAAATAATTTTTTCAGGTGTCTAACTGAAATATCACAGTTTGGGGGCTATTAGGAAAGATGTAGTTAGTGTCTTCTACAGGTGGAACTCTGCCTTTCACTAATCTTATGTGTTCTAGAAAAGCTGAGTGGACAAGCAAGTTGCAAATTCATTGACAGCTCACTTATGCCAGAGCTGAATTTGGCACTATGCTTGTTAAACTCTTCTGGTTTTGGAATATGACCCAGATATTTTAAACATTGGTCCAGAGGATTCAAGTTTTGAATTTTTATGTGAGAATTGGCATGTTTGGAACAACAAACAAAAAGTTTTGCAACCTAAAGGGAGAATGAAGAAAAATCAAACTTAATGTAATTTCCACTTCTTGCCTTTAATGCGCACAAATTCTGTGTTCTAAGGTAAATATTTTTATTTGGGGGTAGTTACAGATTGTGAAATAGGAATTTTTAAGAGAGAAATTAAATTTGAAGAGTTCATAGAAAACAGCATTATGGGGCCCTTTTCCAGAAAGATCTCAAAACACTTTAGTAAAGTGCTGGGAGCATTGGCTCCTTCATTAGGCTCTGGAGAAGGGTAACCCTCAGGCAAGAGGACTGAGGAGGCTGACTAGCTAGCTTGTTCATGTCATTGGCCCTGGAAGAAGGGAGACTGCCACAGGGAAAAAGCCATGAGAGTCCACACTCTGTAAGAGAGTGGGAAAGAACTGGAAGCTGAGTGCAAGAGAACTAAAGATTCTTGCAGAAGAGAAGAGAACCTGAGCAGAGGGTGGTGTCCAGCTAAAGACTGGGACATATGACCCTTCTTTTGAGTTTGGGTTAGAACTTTGATGCTCCACAGGCATAGTGTGAACTGGCCAGAGGGCCAAGTCACCAGCATGCCAGAACACCCAAGTCCCAAGGAGGAGGGTGAGTCACTGAAACACTGTGTGATGCCTCAACAGGGTGCTCCAGGACAATAAGTCTACGATCGGACCCCTCCAGCTTTAAAAGTACTAGAAAGTCAGAAAATTGTGCATAATGGAGAGTTTGGGGATCTCTGATTTTTATAGGATAGTGGTGGTTTTGTCAATTAACAAAAAAAAGGGTTTGTGTGTGTGGAATATTAGAGGTATTTGTCAACTGAATCCTTATGTAAAACAGCCAACAGAGAACATGGCTTGTGTCATATACTTCCATTCTCCAGTGTAGTATGACAAAGGCTTGTTGAATATTTCAGAAGAGGTATTCTTTTTGTTATATATGCCATTAGTGATGTTCCCTCACCTGAAATTTTGGGGATATCATAGGAAATAATTTCTCAGAAATGTTGTGTGTCAGTGAAAGTTGGTTTACAGAAAGTAAAAAGCAAGGAAATTAAAAGTTAAGGCAACCATCAGAACATTCTCTGAACTCCTTCACCCAGAGTCTCACACTTCACTAACAGCACCACACCCAAGGCACCACTGAGAATGCACAACAACCTTAACTCAGCCCCAGTCTTTCAGCATCCTCTTTTTTCAACCCCGAGTGTATGTGGTTTCACAGAACTATGCTGAAAGGATTGTGGGGAGGTCTGGTACAATTGGCTGGAGGAAAAGAGTGGAGTGGATGACACTGCCGGAAGAGGTCCTATCAGCACAAAGAAAGAATTAGTCAATGCATTAGCTTCAGTCTCCATGAGAATGTGGCAGTTGCTCAGACATCTTTGCTGGGAATGGAATATTTTTACTTGTACGAGGGGCTTGGAACCTGGGTAGGGGGCGGGGGCATATAACGACCTAGACAGACAATTAGATGTTTCATAATCTCATTGAGATAAGGTGTCATCACAGCTTCTCACATTTATAACTAAAGATAATTTGATAGTGTCTTCTCTGGTCTGTTATCCTCTAATTGCCCAAAATTGTCAGTCTAGGTTTCAAACTACCATTCTTATCGGAGGAGGCATATGCGATGATATTTCAGTGGCAGCTGAACCAATACAGCTTTAATCCTGTGCAATTCTATGAAGGATAAACTCCATGCATTTGGATGTGGGTGTAGTCTATGTGTGTGTCTAAGAATCTGGTCTACACTACGGGGGGGGGTGTCAATCTAAGTTATGCAACTTCAGCTACGTGAATAACGTAGCTGAAGTCGACGTACTTAGATCTGCTTACTGCGGTGTCTTCACTGTGGTGTATCGATGGGAGATGCTCTCCTGTTGATTCCCTTTGCATTTCTCATTGAGGTGGAGTACCAGAGTTGATGCTAGAGCGATTGGCAGTTGATTTATCACATCTATACTAGACACGATAAATCGACCCCTGCTGGATCGATCACTGCCTGTCGATCCGGCCAGTAGTGTAGACAAGCCCTTACATTTGCACTTGGTTTACACTACCCTTCAATTCATAAACAATAAGCATTTTAAAACTGTTGTATATGAACAATAAAATAGTTTACCAACATCCTTGCATATTATACAGTTGTATGGATTATCTACTTATCCATATAACTGTACAGTATGTAAATATATAGAGAACATATATTACATTAAACATAGGGCCAGATTTTTAAAGATGCAGGTATGTACTTAGTGGGATTTTCAAAAGCTCTTAGGTAACTAACTTTCATTGGTTTCTATGGGAGTTAAGCACCTCAGCGCTTAGTGAGATTTTTTCAAGAACACCTATCTGCATCTTTTGGCATATAAATAGCTTTAAAATCCAGCCCACAATGTTTTGTTATACATAGGATGAGTATTGCAACTTGCAGCCAGGCTTGGGAATATGCTCTGTAAATCGTACCCTGGACAGATGTAATTGCCTTAAAGCAGTGCTGCCTGATCTTGTCTGATTTCACAAGCTAAATGGGGTCAGGTCTGGTCAGTGCTGGGAACAGAGACCTCAAGGAAGACCCAGGATACCCTAAGAAATGGTGTGGGCGATACAGGAGGTGGCATTCTTCCCTTTGAGCAGTACCGAACCATCAGTTTAGCACTGTGTTCTCCAATAGGGGAGGAATATCAAATCACTTATTGGATGCGCTATGAAAGTTCTGTGTCAAAACAAAAAATGCAACTTGTTTGCCCAGCACATTTCTGTTGACAGAGAACATAATAGCCTGGGCCAGGGGCAAGGACCTGTGGGAAAAGATACAGCACATGTTCATCAAACTGTGTCACCAGTTGGAAACTTCACAACAGGATCCCTTTGCCAGCTCTTTCTGCTATTGTTGTGTAGGCCATCAGTGGGAAGAGAGGCGTTCTTGAGTTTCTAGACCATTTCTGTCCCTTCTTTGCCCTTCCAGTACTTCCCCCCCCCAAAAAAAAAACTGGCAAAAATTATGGCCATAGAGATGCCTCATGGTCCTTCTCCCTTTATCATCCAGGCCGTGTTTTCACTAGATAATAGAGTATCTGCTAATCTTTCCCCTGGGTCCTGGGGAAGCTGGGAAAAGTGACCCCACAAATATAAGCTGAAAATTCCCATATGAAGATTCCCTTGTCAGAGAATCCTTCCAAAACAAAGGATTTCAGAAAAAGACTATTAGACTTCTGCTTTCAGTTTGAGGGGGAGGGAGGTAGGAGGAAGGCTACTAGTCAATCATGCATCAAACTTTGAACTGTGTTCTTGAGCTAAATCAGAACCAAGAGGCGTAAGGGCTAGACAATCTATCAGTGAATAGACAAAACTGTTGCATTAGGCAGGCCTACTATCAGCATTAAGATTTGATACACCAGGCTTAGCTTTTCCTTTTTTCCTTCATGTAACAAAAACAAAGGAATATGGCATGCTGGTGAAGGCTGTCTCCCTTCTAAACCCATCAAGACCAAATATATTTCCTTTCTGTATGCCATCATTGATAGTTCCTTCTTCAGCCTAAGAAATTACACTTTACTTAACACATCTGCTAGCTTTTTGCTGGTCAGATAAAAGGTCAGAGCTAGGCATTTTGAAGACCAACAACCTTTGAATGAGGAACAAATCAAAGAGCAATTTTTTTTCTCGCTGGAGAGTGTATATTAAACAAGAAGTACTGTTTTCCCCTTCTGCTCTAGATCATCTTGGACAAGAAGGATCTAAAGAGATATTGAAAAGTCTTGTGATAGAAGTACTGATAGAGATATCTTTTTGTGGCAACTGTAAATCCTGTCTAACCAGTGTCAGATCCAAATCAAATATCAGATTACATCTCATTTAAAAAAAATCAGATGTAGATGTTTCCAAGTTTGTGACCCTCATTCAGAGAGGAAACTGCTCCAGTTCCAATTAGCAATTCTTCTGATTATAGTCACAATTCTTTCAGCAGCTCATTTAAAAAGTACAAAAGAGATCCTCAGATGACAATTGATTGAGAGTCTCAGGTACCATATTATAATAAGGTGTTACTTCCTAAAGAAATATAGTGTGGCTTTATTCCCTGAATTATAACAGATTACCTTTTGACTTTAAGAATGGGCAATTCTGTTTATTTGAGTAGATTAGACACATTAGGACTAATTTCTGCCCTCAAATTTGTGTATATTCAGTGTGAAGAGTTTTCCTTTCTGTTTCTTCCAAATAATTGGGTTACATTCCTCCTTCACAAGTGGAATTAATGGCCTTTTGGATTTTTCCTCAGTTGGTCTTCAAAAGACCTAACTGTGGCCTTATCTGACCTACTGAAAGCTAACTGAGATGCTAACTTGGCAGCTAAATCTGTTTTGCTGGAAAAAGTGTGTACATATGAGTGTGCATTTATGGTTCTTATCCTTATATAAATGTACCTGTTACTTGCGAAGTGATGGTAAGCTTCCACTTTTTTTTCTTTTCCCTTTGAGAGGGTCTCTTAGAGAGGCTCTCTTAGAGAAGGACCCAAAATTTGGATTAGAAGTCTGTGACCCTAAGAGTCCCTTTATGCCAACTAGCAAAGGGCACACCCAACACTGTTAAAATATTTAGCCAAACAGTATTTTGTCATTTGATAATTGGATGACACACTGGTCATTTATATTATTGCTTGATGTATGTATGATTAGTGTGTAAAGGGTTATGTGTATGCTGGTAAAATGTTCCTAAAATAGGACCAGACCAAGCAATCTGAGTAAAGTGAATAAACAGGTTTGCCTTAGACAAAGGAATGTGGATTTGCCAGTCTGCCAGGCTTAAGCTATGTAAGCTAGAGATAATGGAACCATATTTGCATTTAAGGTCAAACAAGATAGTCAAACAACTAGAAAGAGCTAATTCAGAAGAGGACAAGGAAGACATCATGGCATCCGCATACCAGCAGAGGAGAGGAACTTTGTTTGGGTTTACTTTTCAAAGAATATATTTTCATGGTGTTTCTGGACTATAAAAAGAACTCCATAGTTATCCATCACTTAAGGGACAGAAGATGCCAGCACTCTTAGAATCTGTGAAAGGTGGATCCTTCAGCCATGTTGCTGAAGATGATGCTGAGAACTCACTGTAGGTGAGAAATTGCCAGGATTGTAAACTGTTAAGTTTTTCAAACATTAGAAACTATATGTTTACTTTTGTTTTCTTTGTAACCATATCCGTCTCCCTTTCTCTTCCTTAGTATCATTTAAATCTGTTAATTATTAATAAACATATGCTTAGTTTTATTATAAACCATCTCTGTGCTGTGTATTAAGTTAATGAGTGTGTCCTCAGTGAGCCAACAGACTGAGATGAGTACTGTCTCTTTGGAGACAGCAGACATAATTTCTGTGAGTGTCCCATGAGAGGGCCTGGGCGCTACAGACTGACATCTCTGGTGAACTCGGGAATTGGGGTTCACTGAATGTTATCTGCAGAGAAAGGTTTAGACTGGCAGAGTCTTGAGGACAGACTGGTGTGGCAGGGAACTCTCAGTTTCAACTCCAGCAAAATTCTTGCTTGCTAAGACAGAGAGGTACCACAGGCGTGCGGTTCTGGGCTCCCTGAGGAGAGGGTCACAAAGCCAGACTAATATATAGATTTCTTCTATTTCTAGTATACGGTGGTGTCTTCTCTGAGGATTATTCTGGCCAATATGTGCTTTAAACTTGGACCTTCAGTGTTGGGCATTTGTTAGGTACAAGAGAACTTGAATGGCAGCATTTTTAATTGCTGTTTGTTTCATGTTTTTATCATCTAGAGAAGTTTGTTCTTGCTGAATATTTAGTAAACATGTTTGGGTAGTTATTTATTAAAGGTATTTTTCTATGGGGAGAGAATATTTTAAAAATGTATGTCCCAGGCATGACTTGTTGTCTGGTTCAAAAACAGGGGAAGGTGAGCCTTATTGCTATGGTAGTCCAATGACAAGATTTGAAGCAATAATCTGCTCTCTTTCACCTAACATATTGGAGGGTAAAATGAATACCCTAAGGTGGAAAAAATGACTTTGTTCTTCTCAAATAACAAATTTCCCTGTTCTGAATATCAAATGTTATTTGTTTAATCTTAGTCAGACTAATGAGGCCCATGAAAGGTAACAAATGCAGTAGTTTAGTCTTTTAAATCTATGCTTCTTTAAGGAATACTTCTAAAAATATGATTTATTCATTTTAATTTGTAGCATAAGTGACTGTGCTTCCAAATGTGAGCATTACTTCTGAGAGAGCAATTTTTTGTTATGATTCTCTGTTTCTTGTATTGCTAAAGGAGATTTCTGACTGTCTGTTCAATATTCCAGATCGTTTTGATGTATTCCTATCTGACAAAAAATTGAGACCCATAGAGCCAACTAGAATGAATTAGAGTCAAATCCTACACATCAGAAGATTAATCTTGACATAATAAACTAAGAATAGTATAGTATGTTGTTAGGAATCATGTGTGACAGCAATGGCAATTTCCTGCAATATCCTTGAAAGACCTTATTGTATTAATTTTGTGTATGATTGTGGGCCAGGATTGTATGTAACCTCTCTAGGGGGGAAATGTGAGAGATATTACAATACCATGCAACATCTTAGGAGTCCTTGGTTTTAAATGAATGGTTTATGTATAATTGTGTTCTATTCCATGGGGGAGGGCTACCACAGCTCCACTAGGAACTAATAGCAGTGAGTGGTGATGTGAGTGTGGCTGCTGGAGGGGCCACACTGACTCCTAAATCAGGGAAAACTGCAAAGAATGGGGCAGATGAACCCGCAAAACTGGTGGTTTATTCTCATAATTAGATGCACCAAACCAGTCACAAACCAGCTTCTGTAATACCTTCCTGGTTACCAGAAGCCAAAAATACAGCTCCCCTAAAGCAACCCAGCCTTGGGCTCCCAACCAGAGAGCCAATTCAGGATTACTTAAAATCTTATTCACCATATATAAAGTTCTACCAATCCAAAGAGATCGGATACATTACCCGCCAGGTCAATTAATATTTCAGATTTTACCCAAATACAGGCCTACGGCCCATCTTTATTAACTAATCTAAGCTTTATTTAAAAAAGAAAAGAATGGAAAGGGTTACTGTGGTTAAAAAATCATTATACATACAGGTATGATTAAAGTTCTTAGGTCAGTTTCATAATAGAGATGGTGAGGATGCTGATTTATAAAAGTCCTTCCAAAATCAATTCAATAGGTTATAGTCCAAAAGGCAGTCCATGTGTAGAGTTTGTTCAAATTCTTCCATGAGAATTTGCAGGGATATTCCAGCATAGGCCTGGAGACCTCAGTCTTGTGGCTTGAACTTCCTCTGACAAAGTTTAAGCAGATCTGAGATAGCAAAGATCAGGCCCGAAGCTTCCTTTGTAGTTCTCTAGGGAGCTAATAGTCTCTTGACAGCAGACATCACAGCAGGGACCTTCCCGGATGAAGACTAGGCAGTGTATATTGTTGCTTTGAAGTAAATCTTCATTTCCTAGGCACACACCAGTAACTAGTTGCATTCATAAGTATAAGGTAATTAACCATTCAAGCAGTTCATAGGTAGTTTACTACAAACTTCAAAGAGAAATATATGCAATGACATTATTACACCATAAGTTTCATTTAAATGTTAATATTCCTTTTTTGATCTTCTGAATCAATAGAATATAGTGACAGAAGTTTATCATCTACAAGCTAATTAGATCAGGAAAAATCACATTGCTAAACTTCTAACAGAGATAGGTAAACACAGATAAATACAATTAGTATCTATTTCTAATTATCTGACAATACAGATTTACATTTCAAATAATGTAGTCTAATTAATATGGCTTTGATAACTATCTACAAGAAATGGCCCTGATTACCATTTCAATACTTCTGTAATATGTTCTTAAAAGTTGATTTTGGGTTACTTAGCCTGCTGGTTGCTTAACCCTCACTAGTTCAGTGTCATAGGTGATTAAAGCAAATCAGTCAGGTTGTTGTAATCCATCAGGGAAGAACTATCGCCTGGACAGGCTCACATATACTACTTCAGGCTGGATTCTCTACAGACCAACCAGCCAAGAAAGGACCTTTTAAATAGATAGCCTGAGTTTAAACTGACTCAGGGCCTTCTTTCCGATCTAGGAAACAGACAGGACCTTCTGTCCAATTCGTCGGGGGGACGACCCAATCCTTAAGGATGGATTGGAAGAACTTGACCTGATAGAGGCCCCTAAGACTGTTGGGTGACCCTTGGTAAGCTTTTTAGCATGAGTGTAGATTTTTATTGTTTTTAGTATGTTTTTCTGTAATGCTTTCACATTGAGAAGTAAATGTGTTTGCTTAGAAGGAGCTGTGTGTGGTCAATACATTGGTCATAGCCTTCAGAGAGAAAGCAAAGTAGAGGCACTGGCCTGCTTAGTCAATCTGGCTTGCTGGGGATATCGCAGTGTAACCCAGAGAGCTGTGCTGCAGCCTTAAAATCCCTGTCAGGTGGGAGAAAGAGACAGGTCTTTGCCCAAGAAAGGCGATGGCTGAGGAGCTGGGGGGCCGAAAGTGGGGTGCTCTCAGTGGATCACTGACGAAGAATACAAGTGCAGTTACCCAGAAACTGTGACACCATGTATTAAACTATTTAAATTATTTGGTCAAAAATCCAGGTAATACAGAGGTAAATTTTAATAAGTTTAGAGATTTCAGTGGCTATAGGGAAATTGATTTAATTTTTCTGGGTTTTTGTGTAATTAATGTTGACAGGAGACATGGACTTCAGGTTAAAAGGGGCTTTCTGCTTGGTTTGAGGAACAGATCTTATACCAAAGGGTTGTAAGAGCAGAAATTACACATAATGTTGGTACTGTACAATGGCATTCTTAGCGTCCACAGGTTATACAGAAAGGTACATCTTTAGAACTCAGTTCATGCTTTATGGAATAAAACAATAATACATAAGGGATTGTATTTTTCTGGTGTATGATATATTGTAGAAAGATATAAGAAAATTGGGCAATGTCTATATATAAATTTGAAACTATAACAATAACTACTATTAATTTAACATACAATATCACATATATCAGGTTGAATGTTCCTGAATCTGCTTGATGACAGCTGCTTGTCCCCGTGACTCTGATGTGATATTGAAGTTGGCTATAAGAGGATGCTGATAAATTACATAAAGTGTTTATCGGTTAAAATCAAAATGTGCATCAGGTCTGATAAGTTGTGTGTTAATTTTCATTTCAAATTCTTGCTCTGGGATTATGAGTCCAACAAAAAGGCAGTCAGTTTATGGCTTCGCAGGAAATAGAATGAGCAAAAAATATATGATTTTAAATCTTTTTGAGGCATGAATGAAGGATGTAAGGCTGATCTGTAATTTATTAATACTGTATGACCTGGTTATTAAGATAATTGCTGTATAGCTATATGGGGGTTTTAGAATGTTTATTGCATGCATATGTTGATTTAGTTTACCAGGAAGACTATTAGGAAACTAGCAGAAAGGCAGTACAATAGCTCTATATAAATAACCTCCTGGTAAACATTTGAAGGGGGCTTAGAAACGATGTCTGAGCTATTTTAAACTGTAGATATGCTACTTCCAGAAACCAGCAAAGTAACAAGACTCGTTTTGTTAAGGCTGGGAACTAACAGCTCTAAAAGGACACTAAACAGTTAAAAAGTTGCTCTTTAGAGGAACGGGGGTGGGAGAGTGGGACAGGTACTGCAGGGTATCAGACTGACACCTAGGCTCCAGAGATAAGGAGTCTGGAATGATATCTTGCTCATCTCAAAGGAGGTGGCCTTTATGGTTGGAGGAAACAGAGAGTGGTGAAAGTAATCAGATAAAAGGAAGAGGAATGTTTGAAAAATAGAAGGGAAAACATTTATAAAAATGAAGTAAATTGGTTTACTACAGATTTGTGTAGATGACAATTGGAAGAAATTTCAGAAATTTGTGAAGTTCTTTAAAATCTTGTATATTTCTCCTTTGAGGAAGGTAGCATTTTTTCTTTTTTTGCAAATAGATTATTTAGGATTAAGTCCAGCTCAAATTTACCTACACACATGCTACTTCCCAGAGGGTTTGAGCCTCCTAAATCATGCAGCCATTTGATGATGCACCTGTACCATAAAAGGGTGTTTTCCCACGTAAGAAACGCAAGTCCCATGATCTCAAATTTAGGTGTTATTCAGCTCCGCTCCTCCCCTAAAACCTGACTTTTGTGTGTTGCAACTGGACTCCTGGGGGAGTGATATCAGGGTGCTCGATGCATTCCCTGACTTCCTATCAGGGGAGTGGGTTTTTCCCCTGCTGACTGTCTCAACCAAGGAGGACATTTCAGAGATGCTTCTCTGGCTGACAGTTCCATTCTGGCTAGGAAGAAATGTCTAAGTTGGCTAACGATTCCAGTTCTCATTCTCTCTACATGGTTGTTCAGAAAACCATTGCTCAGTGCTCCTTTCTGATGAACAGAATAGGTGGATCTCCAGGCCACCTCAACACCAGGCAATAAAGAATAGATGGATTTCCAGGCCACCTCAACACCAGGCAATAAACAAATAAATAAGCATTGTTGTGTGTTCCCATCACTTTGGCTTGGGTCTTATGTAGGGAGAATGGTCTTCTGCAGACCAAAGTAACTCTCATGAGAAGAGGCAGAGGGAACAGAAGGCCAAATCAGGAGAGGAAATTGCTTTGGGCAGGAGGCAAAGAGTTCATTTACTTGAGCTTTCCTCCAACTACTAAACAAAATTTTAATTCCTGGGTGAAATCAAACGTTAACGCTAGAGAACTGAGCAAAAGTAAAATGCAATTATGAGCTGTACTAGCAAAGCAGGTATTGAAGTAGAAAGAGTTTGACCATAGAGCTGCTAATTCAACAAACATTATTTCTTGCAGCCTCTGGCAAAACAGATAGAACTACATGCATGTCAACTTACTAATTAAACACAATTGCAATTTTTGATTTATATTTGCTTCTGTTTGGCCTTCTTTCTTTGTTCAGAACAGTGACACACAATTCTCTCTCTCTTCCTCTCCCCTGCCCCATTTCCTATGCAAACTTCATTCCTTGAGGAAAGGCTAGGGAGTTCTACAATATGTGGTTCTGAAGTATTCTGCTGGTGTGAGGAACTTCACTTTACCCAAACTGTAGAATGGCAGCAGAGCTCACTACAGCTATTTGGAGTTCTACGCTCTGTACCTCGACTATCTCTATTGGAGAGAGGATTGGATGATTCAGACCCTAGCAGTCCTCCTCCAGCCTGTCAGTGCTTTCGCACACTGTCTGCCCACTGTTGTGCAGTGCCTGCGGAACTCACGAAGAATAATCCCAAATATAAAACAAGAAAACATATTTCTACAGGCGGTTGAGAAGAGTGTGGAAGAAGACCCCTCGGCCTTCCAATAATTCCTCTATAAAACCTAACCTAGAACCACATTAGTATCTTCAATGAATACAGTTTATTGTGAATTATTGCTTATGGCAGTGGTCTCCAAAGTGGGTTGCACGCACCCCAGGGGGTGCGCAAGAGGATCCTTGGGGGTGCGTGGCAGGAGGAGCACTTTTTTTTTTTTTTTTGCTTCGTCAGTTCGGGCGGGAGTCCGAGCGGCTTTTTTTTTTTTTTGGTAGAGCCGGCACAGCAGGGGGTGCGTGTTCAAAATTTTTTTACTGATAGAGGTGCGCGATCAAAAAAGTTTGGAGATCACTGGCTTATGGGATCAACATTAATTGCATAGAGAAAATTATTCGTTTTCTGATATGTAATTGAGTCTCCTCACTTTCCCTTTTTCTAATCACTGTCAGCTGTGATAAAAAACTGTTAGAGGTGCATGATTGGTGAAAATTCTAGTACTATAACTTTTTTCATAGGTGGCTTTTTTACGTGTCAGTTTGTGAGATGTTTGCACATACTTTTGATTCAAGGTTTGAATAATTAACAACAAAAAATAAGGATCTATCCCAAAGAGAAACTATATACTCCAGCTTCTTGTGCTTTATTTTGTTTCCTTTCAAATTGTTGGACTAGAATATTTACATATTTAAGATAGACAGAATAAATGTATGGTTTCTCTTTATTTCCGTAAGCCAAATGACTCTTACTATCATTATTGGAAAAAGGGGTTGGAGAAGATTATTTGCAGGGTTGATGGATTGAGGATTATCTTTGTTTAGTGGGGTAGAAAAAAATACACTGGTTTCTGGTGTGCACAAATGTTGGATTAGAATTTAACTCTAATATTACTATGTATATTCACTTCAAATATTGAATATGCTGCATCCTTTTCATGCTTTGGATAAGTGATTTCCAGTCTGTTATATTCACAGTGTTCAAAAGCAATCAACAGAAAATTGTACCATTTTAAATTATTTTAAATCTGAAGTTAAGTAGTTTCCTTTCTCTTAGCATGAGGACAATTTGAGACTATGGTGTCGGGGTGGGGGTAGAGGGAAAGGTAGAAAGAGAGAGATGCATTTATTTATCGGAAGATATGTGATGGTCTCTCCCTGCAGTCTAGTTCCCACCTTACACCTTGCCGAAGGATGACATCACTAAAAGGAGAGAGATTTATAAATTGGGAGGGAGGAATGAATAGCTCAGTGGTTTGAGCATTGGCCTGATAAATCCAGGGTTGTGAGTTCAATCCTTAAGGGGGCCACTTAGGAATCTGGGGCAAAATCAGTACTTGGTCCTGCTAGTGAAAGCAGGGGGGGTGGACTTTATGACCTTTCAGGGTCCCTTCCAGTTCTACGAGATAGGTATATCTCCATATATTATATTATAAACAATAATCCATACACATCTATCAATGAAACTTGACTTTCTCCGTCCTTAACACATACAAAATAATATACAGGAGGAAAGGAAGAATTTACAAATCCCTGTCATCTTTTATTATGAATTTAAAACACCTCATAGATTTTTCAGCTGCCATCTTTTTTCCCCCCCTAAAGCATGCCTTATCAACAAACTACGTTACATCCTCTTTATGGGCCATCTGTGACCTGAAGTATCAGCAACAGCTTCCTTTTTTTGACATAGAAATTGAAACAGATAAAATACCCAACTGAAGACATAAAAAACCTTTCATTTTCTATAATGGTAAATGTGCACAATTGGAGTTAAGCATAATTTGAGAGTACAGAACAGTCCTGGGAGATATTCAGGCTACAGTATACCCTTTGTTTGTTGCTTCCCCTTCTCCCCCAAATCAGCATGGGTGGATGCAGTGATAGAATTCTTCTTTGAGTCTATTACAAAGAACAGTTGAGAAGAAGGACCTATCTTTTTCTCTCTTGCTGCATGCCACTGATAGTTGAATATTTTTGTCCAAAAATGAAAACTGCCTTTGGCTAAATGAGTTTTTCAAAACACATTTTTCTACTTACATATCAAATTAAGCTAACAGATAAGAGGTTATTTGTGATATGATTTTATTGGCACTGCTTATCAGTTTACACATGGTAGAAAAAAATATTATTATCACTGTAGCTCCTAGGAGCCCTAGTCTTTGTTGTATGGAACTTGATTTCAATATACTGGATGTTTGGAGCAGCAAAAGGACATGAGTGGTTAAATGTGGTACATTTTGACAGACAAGGTGGGTGAGGTATTATCTTTTATTGAACCAACTTCTGTTCATGAGAGATTTCTTCAGGTCTGGGAAATGTACTCTGAGCATCTTAGCAAAATGTAAAGTGGAACAGATTGTTTAGCATAAGTAGTTAGCACATATTGTAAGGGACCATTCGAGGTAGGGTGGCCCGTTAACACCTCTGCAGTCATAGAACAAAAAGGGGGTTTAGTGGGTTGTAGATCGTTGTAATAAGGCATAAATCCAGTGTCTCTGTTCAGTCCACGTTTTTTAGTGTCTAGCAGAGTTATGAATTTAAGCTCCCAGGCTTGTCTTTTGAAAGTGTTGTGCAGTTTCCTTTGTCTCTCTAATGTCCTGGGACCAACACACCTACAACTACACTGCATACAACAAGGTAAATTTCTAACCGTCAGAGGGGTGAAGTTCTGGAATAGCCTTCCGAGGGAAACGGTGGGGGTGAAAGACCTCTCTGGCTTTAAGATTAAGCTTGATAAGTTTATGGAGGGGATGGTTTGATGGGATAATGTGATTTTAGTCAATAAGTCAATAACGTGCCATCACTGGTAATTAGTATCAATGGTCAATGTGGGTCTGGCTGGAGAATCTTGCCCGCATGCTCGGGGTTCTGCTGATCGCCATATTTGGGGTCGGGAAGGAATTTTCCTCCAGGGTAGATTGGCAGAGGCCCTGGAGGTTTTTCGCCTTCCTCCGCAGCATGGGGCAGGGGTCGCTTGCTGGAGGATTCTCTGCGACTTAAAGTCTTTAAATCATGATTTGGGGACTTCAACAGCTGAGTCATGGGAGAGAATTATTCGAGGAGTGGGTGGGTCAGATTTTGTGGCCTGCATCATGCGGGAGGTCAGACTAGATGATCATAATGGTCCCTTCTGACCTTAAAGTCTGAGTCTGAGTCTGAGACAGTTCAACAGACAGTTTAGCGTTACCTCTATATTGAAGTGTAGACTGTACAACTGATACTTTTTAAGGTACATCTACACTTTTAGCAGCCTGTAGAGTACAGACACTGCATGCCAGTTAGTAAGGGTACAAATAGCAGTGTAGATGAGGATAGACATGACTTTGGCAGGTAGAGTGCCCTACACACCTGAGCCCTCCACGGTTCTCTATATGCCCAAGCAGTACCTCCCACGTCTGCACTGCTATTTAGTACTCACTAATAATAGCAGTGTAGTGTCATGCTGTCTCCCTACTGCCAGAGCCTTTCCCACCCCCAGTGAAAGGCTCCAGCAGCAGGGAAAGGCTCTGGCCACAGAGAGACAGCAGGGAAAGGAGATGCCAGAGCCTTTTCCCACTGCCACATGTAGCTACTCATCACAGTGACAAACCTGGATGAAGCCCGTCTTTCACTGTGACATGTAGCTGCAAGTGTAGTGCCTGTACTCTACATGCCATTATAATTCCAGACAAAGCCTTAGTTATTTCTATCATAAAAGAATGCTGTGACAAGTCAGCCTCTTGTTGAGGAGATGCCGTACATACCACAACATTTGAAAATATAAAAATCTTCCAGCCACCTCTTCAGTTAACATGTTAAACAAATTCTTCCATTTGTTCCACATTTGTGGCACTCAAGATCTATAGTGATTGGAGGGATATAAGAACTTAGTTGTTGTCATGATGGATTTGGCATGTTTGCAGCATCCCATTTCAGGAGAGAATACAGATCACCCATTTCTGATCTATTATTGCTAAGGATGCTGATGCACCCATTTAGTCTTTCAGTACTTTGTTGATCTTATATAGGATTGTGGCTTAAATGGATTAAGACTGGAATTTTCAAAAGATCCTTATGGAGTTAAATGCCCAAATCCGAACTCCCATTTGTGCCTTTTGAAAATCATCCTATAATATATTAGGCTTTTATTTATGGATACTATGGCTCAAAAGTGCTTTAGGTCACAAATGAAAGGAATTTCATAGTCTCACTCTAGCCAGATAATTGGATAGGTGAGCCAGTCTTGAGCAGTATTGCTATAGGGGAGACACAGGAAGGCTTTATGGCCTAATCCAAAAACTCATTCAAGTCAATGGGAGTTTTTCTATTGACTCTAGTGGGCTTTGGCTCAGGCTATTAATTATCTTTCCAGAGCCATACTGAATATGGAAAGCCAGCTATATGTCTTACTTTTAAAATAGTGTCCTTGAAAATGTACTAAGAAATGTGTATACATTAATAGGACTTGTGTTTCAGTTGGGTACTAATTTCCTTCACTTCAAAAATCCAGAATAGTTTTTTTCAAAGAAATTTGAAAAAAGTTGTTAATTAGTGGATTGTTCTAAAAGCTTAGAATTTCAGAAAGTAGTATGATTTTAAAAGAAAAAAAATGATGAACAAAAATTAAGATTAATTCAAATCTCAGACCTTTCCATGGAGTGTCTGAAGACATAACACAAAGTTTTTAATTTTTACAGAATCCCCCAGGTATAATTAATTTAGCTGGAATCATCAACAAGAGATGATTTCAGACCTTAAAGCTATCATTTTTGAATTTGGGACTGAAGGGTTACAACTTTATTACCTCTTAGTAATTTAAAAATAGGATTGCTTCAACCAAGTGTGATATATTTGGCAGGACTTGAACTTCATGGTAGTGTTTTAGATGAGGTTGATTTGAATCCTGCTCAGAGGGAAAGGCCATTAGTCACTCCTACGTCTAAGTGCTCTTCTACAGTCTTTGGGACTGATTTTGTTCTCCTGAAGTCAATAGCAAAATGTTGCTTCAGGCTCTTCTAACTTCCTCTATTTATAGTACTACTTCACTCCCCCACCCCACTGTCCTGTAATGTGCTCCATGGAACAGTGGTAATTTGAGAAGTACAGTATCTCTAGACTTGCCTAATGAAATAAATGGACACTCAGTGAAAAGAAGGTAGAAGAGATGTTGGAACCATTTTTAGGTCTCAACAAGATCCAGCAACATAAGCTTGGCAGAGAGTTTTTTGTCTTGCACTTGACATTGCAGCTAAATTAAAAATTGAATGGGAACGGGGATAGAAAAACTATGTGATGTTTTAAAGAAGCAAATTTACTCCACATTTTGAATCCAAAATCTAGGTGGATAGGTTCCTTCCCATTAAAAGAGGTTTGAAAAACTGAAACACTGTGGAATCATTTTAGAGACAGGATAGTGTCTCATAGGCATAATTCCATCATTTTGGACAGTAACCTGCTACTGGGAGATTACCATTCCACCCACCCTCACCCACTGGCTCAACTACGCTGGCTAGCACCTTGGGAAATTGCAAGGCTCTGACCATTCCCTGTCCCTCTCTGACCATTTGCGCCTGCTTGAATGAGGGAGAAGTAGCGGGAGTGCAGCACTGTTTACCCGCCACATGTGGACCCGAAGCCTACAGGGACTTCTCCTGTACCCCAATGTCCCTGTATGGATGTTGTCCAGGCTACACTTTGGCCCCTTTTATTGAACACTAACAGTGCTGTACATGAATGCCATATATGCAGAAAGCAAGAGTCCCTGGCATAAGAATCTTATAGCTGAAATGTGTCAGTCAACAGATTAGACGTACTGAGTCCAGTGTGGAATTACACCAGAGGTGAATTTGGTTCACACTGTGTTTCACTGGAAGACCAGATGAATGTCCTATTATAAAAAGCTGTGCAGCTTCTAAAAGTATCCATTTGTTTGGGGGCTACTCTCCCTATCACTTCTGTCTGTCACGTCTCAGTGCCTGACTTGGCATTTACTGCGATACCACCTAGGGCCTGATCTAAAGTCCATTTATGTCAAAGGAAAGATCCCCATTGATTACAGTGGGTTTTGCACCAGCCTCCTACTGCTGTGACTGAAAAGAGGCACTTGTTCAACAAGGACAGTCTTTCTGCCTCTCCCCATGCCTATTTGTTCTTGCATTTCTTTCTCCTTCACTTTCTGGATCTCTCTCTTCCCCCCCCCCCCCCCCAGATTCTCTCTATTGGCTACTATTGCAGCGATTTAAATACCAGATATTTTGTTGGCTTTGCCATTTTTGATTACAATGCACTATTCGATAACTGATAAAGAGAGAGGCTCAGTGTTCAGATCAACATCTATCTGTGTGTGTATGTGTGTGAATACATTCAAACACTGCTCTGAGTTTGATTGATGACCCAGTTAGGGCAGTTATCAACACACTAATGCTGTTAACGTTTTCTTCCATTTCTGTTGCCTGGAAGAATGATTATAATAGGAAATTATTTTAAGTCATTTTAAAATGTATAGAAGACACCATTCTCCTGGAATGCTACTGTACATTATTACTTCATGTGACAATGTATAAGTCATTAATGATTTTTGTTAGTTATGTTCTGCTGGTTAGTAAGCCTGAAGTATATAATAGTAAAATTAAACAGTACTAACACCTAACACATATGGAGTCTTATGGTTTTAGAGGCAGTGTAAAAAAACCCATTAATAACAAAGGGCAAAACCTTAGGTCCTTACTTAGGCAAACTTCCATTAACTTCAAGGATGGGTTTGTGATTAAGATAGTGGATTAGGATTCTGAAGACCTGGGTTCAGTTCGTGGCTGCTCTGTACAACCGTGGGTAAGTCACTTAACCTCTTTCTCTCCCCTTTCTTTATATTGTCTGTTTGGATTGCAGATGCTTTAGGGCCGGGTCTTATACCTTGTGGACTTCTCAATACATTTTAAGGTCTTTGTTTTGACCTATAAATCTCTAAGTGGCTTGGGACGAGCCTCCCTGAGAGACCTCTTCTCCCTCTGTAATGCCATGCCACAGATGCAGTCAGCAGAAGTGCACATGGTAGAACCCTCATCAGTCTAACAGTCTGCTGGCAGGGTATGCTTGTGACAGTTCTCAGGGTACCCAGGACTGTGAATCACCCTGTTACCCCCAGCCTCCAGTGTGACGTAGTCTTGCTCTGTAACACTACCAAACTGTTAGCCACTCAAGCACTCTCATCTGGGCTATGCCAACCCTTACTTTGCCTTGCAGATTAATAATAGGTGCACCCTCCTCCCTGGCTTTCTTTTGAGACCTCACATGACATTCTTTGGTGAACTAGAATGTACATGAGATTTCTGTAACCCTTTGCCAGTTGCCATTAAGTGGTTCTTGGGTCACAGGTTTCAATAGGCCCCAGGGTTCTGGAGTGCCCTTCTGCCTCTGGTCCAAAATAGCCTGGATTTGATGACTTTTAGGACAAAATGCAGGGCTGGTTTGTTTGACCTGCTCTTGGAAGAAGATGGAGTTTTTGTCCAATGTATGGGGGTGGTATATTTGTGCTGCTGCTGCAGTTGGGATGAATTGATTGTAATGCATTTTATTTTGTAATTTTAAATAACTGTCAGGGTGCTCGAAGTTTGTGGACGAAGGGTGTTTGTTTATTATAAATCGAAATAAATGTGCTTGTGCAGTGTCTAGCACAATGGATCCTCAATCTCATTTGGGGCCCCTAGGCACTGTCACAATAAAAACAATAATAGTAGTTTGCCTAAATATTTAATAAAATTGAATAGGATCTTCTGGACTTGGTCCAATGGACAGCTTTTATATTATTTAGGAAGGAAGTTTTAAATTCAAGATAAGGAAGTTTTAAAGTAAGCCTAGACAAAGTTAGTATTTGGATATGCAAATCCACCTGTTTGAGTTTTAAGAGGTTTCTTTCTTATATTATACAACACCCTAAGTGCATTAGTAGGGTTTGGTGCTTTATAAATAAAGTTTTATCAATGTTATTTTCCTTAAATAGTGTCCCTGGATATTCTTTTGAAACATGGGAAAGGGGGGAAGAAACCAGAAAACTTGATATGTTTCTAGCATTTAAGCATATGTGATTTGACATGTGAAGCAGTATATCTGATATGTCTCCTGAGCTGACAAATTGTCAGTGGAATCAATCTAATAAAAATCATGAATGTAATGGCTTTGGGGATAATTAACTGGAGGAATGTTAAAACAAAAATCTGTTTTTGGCAGTCTTAGACTATAGGGGGTTAGGGCATGGCTTACTTTTCCCTAGGCATTCATTAATTGTTCTATCCATGCAATACTTGTCTACTATGCAAGAACAGCTGTCCCTGTGGGATCTTTCCTCTAGGAAGGCAAAACTTACCACTGTGTGAGGCTGCTGTCAAGGGTGCTGTATGGATCAGTGTGGGAGAGGTGTATCTTAAATGATGAATTATCATACCACCACTCCAATCACCTGGAATAGACTGCCTGAGAATGCTTATTAACTTTGGTTTCCTGTATAAGAACAAAATGTTTTATTACCTCTTCAGCTCTGATTGTTTAAGTTGCAAATTCACTAACTTACTTTTAAAAATGTGCATGCAGAATTATAAAGAAAATCAAATTAGCAAATGAGTGCCTATCACTTTGTTACTACATGTCACATGACATTTCATCAGGGGTATCTTATTTTACCATGGCCATGCTCTGTTGCATCCTATATCCCTGGGCATGTCTCTTTAGAGATGTTTTATTGGCAGCATGTCACATCATGCAATGACTTATCAGATTCATACCAATTACGTTTACGGGGATATTGTAGTTTTACCTTTTCACCACCAATTTATACCTGAAGATATATAATGAGATCTGCAGAGAGACAAGTGATTCCACACATGTATATTGGTTTAATTGTTGGAAACCTGTTTCTGCTGAGACATTTCTTGCTTAGTGGAGATAAATTTAATAAGTATGATGAACATCAGTTTTAAGAGTCCGAAACTGGACCAACAGAATACTCCTATGATTACGCTGAGATAATTATTAATCCTTATGGTGGCATTTTAATTTTTGCTGTTTTTCTTTCTCAAGAGCAATAGAGTTGAGTTTATAAATGGGAGTTAATAATTTGTTTTGAAAAGTTATGTTGCAAATGTACCATTGTTATGAAGTAAGATATTACATAAACAGAGTAATATAATATCACTCTCAATTCTGCAATTGTTTTACTAAGGCAGCATATAGTCAATTACACCAGTAGTGCCATTTATCATTAACTGACTGCTTGTAAAGTCAAGGATATAAATAATAGAGAGTAATTAAGACTGTCAAAGGGATGCTATCAATCCTTTAAGTCTATAAAACCGTCACTATAAAATGCAAATCTCATTCTGTGCTCAGTTCAAAACTGATGCTTTATTTTTGCTTTTCAAATTTTGGTGTGGATTAATGTACTTAAAGGCAGTGATAGTGTTGCTATTGTGTAGACAAGTGTGGTGCAAGCTTCCCCAGTCAATATTACTAAGGCCACCTCACTTTTTATCTGTAACACCCTAGTACCCAAGTCTTAGGGCCCTGGAGCAAAGGCTGGTCTGAATCTCAATCTTTGCTGTCAAACTTTCTTTAGGGCATGAACAAGGCTCCAATATCCCTATCTATCCTGGGCTGCTCTTTGCATGTCCTCTGTGTTGTTAAGTCCTATAAGTTTTCCCTCTCTGACTAATGTTTGATGGAGGGGTTCTTTTGGTTGGCTCTTCTTATGTGTTCCTGGAGCTGCCCAATGGCATGCTTGCCATTGCAGATGTTCTGGCTTCATTCTTAACACTTGTCCCAGATATTGCCATCATCTTCTCTGGATAATTTTGGAGATAAGGGATTATGTTGAACTCCCTAGTGAATCTTGGTATTTATTATAAATTCATTAGATTTAATACCTAGCATTTTCTAGAGGCATTTGCTTTCAAAGACATTTAGATATCGTCTGTACTTTAGGTGGATTTTCAGCTTTCACATCTATATGTTAAGATGAAAATAACATTTGAGTTGAAAATTTGTGGTTTGGTCTTTTAGATATAGATTTGCTATGACCAAATCTCATTTTAGCTGGTGAATGTAGCTGTCACCTTGCCAGTTCATGACATTCTTTCCTTCTGGACATCCCCATTGGCTTGCGCTTTACTGCCAAGGTATGTGAATTGAATCACCTCTTGTATTTTTTTTTCACTCTAATGTAATGTTTGAGTCGCTGGGGTTCTCATGAGATTTGTTTTTTCATAATTATTAACCCCGTCTTTTTTGCAGTGCTGGACAGTCTTTTGCTATTTGTTTGCATGTTGAACTGTCACTTAGAGCTATGTAATCAGCGAAATCTAAATCTTCTAGTATACTGTTATTAAACCACATGAAGCCTATTCTGTGTCTGTCTACACTTTTTCTCATAATGAAGTCAATGACAATGCCAAATGGGAGAGGTAAGATAATGCATCCTTGTTTGACACCAGTGTCTGTTAAGCCATTCTCTCAAGCTGGCATTTATTTTAACTATGCAAGCTGCACCATGATTGTTAATTATTTTTTTGGAGTACCATAACACTTCAAGATGTTCCAGAGTGTCAAATGCTTTCTTAAACTCTATGAAATGTATGATGACTGGTTTTTGCCACTTGAAGCTCTTTTCCGTGATTTTTATTAAGGTGAAAATCTAGTCCACACATGATCTTCTGGGTTGTACCCTTAGCTTTGCCTAAACTATTTCCTTTATTCCACATCAGATGATACTGAAGAAGACTTTGCTTATCACTGAAATGACTACATCACCAATCATTGCAGTCATTTAGGTCTCCTTTCTTTCATGTTTTGACTATGATACAATTTTTCCATTTTTCTGGAGGCTTTTCCTGGTCCCATACTTTGCCAGAAGGGCAACCTTGTTGTGTTTCTATAACTTTTTTTATGAGGGTAGATTGTTGGCCTATCACTCAATCCCCAAACTCGAGCACCAGTGAGTTGGTTTTCATCTAGTCCCTTCCCTTTGACTTGTCTGACTTGTGTTACCCGTACCAGGAGTTAAAACTCTCAGGATCACTGGAACACACAAGTCTTCCCACTGCATCAAGGTACAGTTCCCGGGAAGGAGAGCCTAGTAGTTAGACCAAATTATATGGTTAGGTTTTGATGTGGACAAATATCCAGGAAGAATTTAGACTAAAATGCTCCTTTTTGTAGGATTTATTTGGGGACCTGGCCCAGAGGGGTGTAACCTGGCATGGGAGAAGAAATGCAAAGTTCTTTTTTGAGGTTTCCTCAATATATTATTTCTTGTGAGAGGTGCCTTCATTGCTGGTGAGCTTTAGGTTGATGCAGACAAAGGCTTACTCTTACATTGCATAGGAACGGGGCCCTGACCTAAGAATAGATTGGATGGTCTATCTCATCGTGCCTGCATCATCAGAAGGGGCTGGCATTAATTATGTTTGTCCTTTCTGACATGAGCTGAAAAGGCTTTGCATGAGAAACAACTCTGGGGGGAATGATCATCTCCAAAGTACCTGAGAAATGTATCTAAACAAAAGGAAACCATAGGGCACAAAATTGGAAGGTCTTGAAATGAAAAGCGTGTTGTGGTGAACAAACTACTGTACTCAAAATCATCTGAACGATCCATATTTAAAACCACAGTAACTAGCTAAGAGATTTGGTTTAAGAAAACATAACTAAGTGGAGAATTATTCCAGCAAAGGTTCCTACTCCCACAGCTATTTGTGGAAATGAAGGAATTGAGGGAGTTGAGGGATGCATGTCCTCTTATAACAACAGACTGGATTTCTACATAGATTGCTTCCGTCAACGTGCAAAGGCTGAAATTGTGGATAAGCAACATCACTTGCCCCATAACCTCAGCCATGCTGAACACAACGCCATCTACAGCCTCAGAAACAACCCTGACATCATTATCAAAAAGGCTGACAAAGGAGGTGCTGTCGTCATCATGAATAAATTGGAATATGACCAAGAGGCTGCTAGACAGCTCTCTAACACCACATTCTACAGGCCATTATCCTCTGATCCCACTGAGGATTACCTAAAGAAACTACACCATCTGCTAAAAAAACTCCCTGACAAAGCACAGGAACAAATCTGTACAGACACATGCCTAGAACCCCGACCAGGGACATTCTATTTGCTACCCAAGATCCATAAACCTGGAAATCCTGGACGCCCCATCATCTCAGGCATTGGCACCCTAACATCAGGCTTGTCTGGTTATGTGGACTCTCTCCTCAGACCCTACGCTACCAGCACTCCTAGCTATCTTCGAGATACTACTGACTTCCTGAGGAAACTAGAATCCATCGGTGATCTTCCAGAAAACACCATCCTGGCCACTATGGACGTAGAAGCCCTCTACACCAATATTCCACACACAGATGGACTACAAGCTATCAGGAACAGTATCCCCGATAATGTCACAGCTAACCTGGTGGCTGAACTCTGTAACTTTGTCCTCACCCACAACTATTTCACATTTGGGGACAATATATACCTTCAAGTCAGCGGCATTGCTATGGGTACCCGCATGGCCCCGCAGTATGCCAACATTTTTATGGCTGACTTAGAACAACGCTTCCTTAGCTCTCGTCCCCTAACGCCCCTACTCTACTTGCGCTACATTGATGACATCTTCATCATCTGGACCCATGGAAAAGAAGCCCTTGAGGAATTCCACCATGATTTCAATAATTTCCATCCCACCATCAACCTCAGCCTAGATCAATCCACACAAGCGGTCCATTTCCTGGACACTACTGTGCTAATAAGCGATGGTCACATAAATACCACCCTGTACCGGAAACCTACTGACCGCTACACTTACCTACATGCCTCCAGCTTCCATCCAGGACACACCACACGATCCATTGTCTACAGCCAAGCTCTAAGATATAACCGCATTTGCTCCAATCCCTCAGATAGAGACAAGCACCTACAAGATCTCTATCAAGCATTCTTAAAACTACAATACCCACCTGCTGAAGTGAAAAAACAGATTGACAGAGCCAGACGAGTACCCAGAAGTCACCTCCTACAAGACAGGGCCAACAAAGAAAATAACAGAACACCACTAGCTGTCACCTTCAGCCCCCAACTAAAACCTCTCCAGCGCATCATCAGAGATCTACAACCTATCCTGAAAGATGATCCTTTACTCTCACAGATCTTGGGAGACAGACCTGTCCTCGCTTACAGACAACCCCCCAACCTAAAGCAAATACTCACCAGCAACCACACATCACTGAACAAAAACACTGACCCAGGAACCTATCCTTGTAACAAAGCCCGATGCCAACTCTGTCCACATATCTATTCAAGTGACACCATCATAGGGCCTAATCACATCAGCCATACCATCGGTGGCTCGTTCACCTGCACATCTACCAATGTGATATATGCCATCATGTGCCAGCAATGCCCCTCTGCCATGTACATTGGCCAAACCGGACAGTCTCTACGCAAAAGAATTAATGGACACAAATCTGACATCAGGAATCATAATACTCAAAAACCAGTGGGAGAACACTTTAACCTGTCTGGCCATTCTTTGGCAGACCTGCGGGTGGCTATCTTAAAACAGAAAAACTTCAAAAACAGACTCCAACGAGAGACTGCTGAGCTGGAATTGATATGCAAACTAGACACAATCAACTCAGGGCTAAATAGGGATTGGGAATGGCTGAGCCATTACAAACATTGAATCTATCTCCCCTTGTAAGTATTTTCACACTTGCTTCTTATCAAACTGTCTGTACTGAGCCATCTTGATTATCACTTCAAAAGTTTTTTTTTTCTCTTACTTAATTGGCCTCTCAGAGTTGGTAAGACAACTCCCACCTGTTCATGCTCTCTGTATGTGTGTGTATATATATCTCCTCAATATATGGTTCACTCTATATGCATCCGAAGAAGTGGGTTGTAGCCCACGAAAGCTTATGCTCTAATAAATTTGTTACTCTCTAAGGTGCCACAAGTACTCCTGTTATTTTTGCGGATACAGACTAACACGGCTGCTACTCTGAAACCTCTTATAACTTTGGTTCCAAACGGTCACTTTCTTGAGAGAGTAGTTGTGCAGTCCCAACAGCAACTGCTTTTCTCAAAGGTACTTGAAACTCAGCAGTGGCCGAGAGGAAGCATCCCACACTCTTGAAGTACAGTTACTAGTAAGAAGTCTGTCTTTTTCTCTGCACTCTCCTCTCTCTCCATGGAAATGTCACCTGATATGAGGTCAGAGGCTGCTCAAGACAATCTGCTGTTCTAGGCAGAACATCAGCATGCCTCTGCCTTCCTACTACCCATGTATAGCAGCTTGCTCCCCCATAAACAGGCTTCCTTGGAAGGACCCCACTGAGCTCCAAGGAGTCAGCAGCCCACCTCCACCCCACATTAGGGGTCTATACTCAAGAGCACCATAAACTGGCACTCAAGGCTTGGGTCTTCATCTGCCCCCATTTGGGCTCTGCTGCCCCATCCCAAGCAGACACCCTAGGTTGCAGGGGGAGCTGCACCAGTACAGAGGGGTGGGGGCATAAGTGCCAACTTTATCTGTTCCCGGGGGGTGCTAAACCCCTGTTCTGCCCCAGAACCTGTCCCCACCCTGCCCCACCTCTTCCTGTCCCTTCTCCTGCCTCTTTCTGCCCCTGCTCATCCCCCTCCCCCAGCACCTCCTGCATGCATAGAACTGATCACAGCATTGGGAGGGAGGAGGAGGAGCTGATCGGCAGTAGGTGGCAAATGGGGTGGGGGGTGGACTAGGACATTGTGGAGCAGATGGGTGGCTGGGCTAGGAAAAAGGGGGACAAGGAGAAGTCTATGGGGCAGGATGCTGGAGAAGGGTGCTGATGGCATTGGGAGATGGTGGATCCCAGGGGCAGATGCAGGGTAGGACACAGTGGGACAGACGGTGGTGGGTAAGAGGATTGAGGAGGGGTCAGACCCTGGGGAGAGGTTGGGGGCAGATGAGGTGGGAGGCAGATGGGCTAGGATAATGTGGGGAGATGGGCGACAGGAAGGTTAGGGTGGGAGGTTAGGACACAGGGGGAAACAGATGTCAAGACCCTGTAGGGGCAGAAGGGCTAGGATACAGGGAAATGGGGGAAAGCTAGAGCAGGGATATAGGATATGGGGGTCAGGAGCAGATGAGGGGGGTGGTAGGGCAAAAGGGGGCAGAGATGTGCAGGAAGCAGATGGGGGGAGGGGATGCTACTCACCTAGTCACTACCTACTGCCTACCATTAGGGCCCCTCATCCTCAAGCTTGTCCAGGGAGAGGCTGCCAGGAGCTGGGCTGGGCTGTTTGGCCCTCCAGCCATATGATTCACAGCAAGGCCTCTACCTGTGCGTAAATGCGTGCAGGCTGCATGTTGTGTGCACCCCACTGAAGCACATTAACATGCTTTGATCTAGTCCCAATTGAGAGACGACTAGATCAAAGTGCATTAAGGAACTGATAATGTATGCCAGGGTGTGCGCATGGCATAGCAGGCTAGCACGGAGTAGATTCCCACTCCAAACTAATTGTTCATGTAGAAATCCGCCATCCTAGCATGCTGTACACCATAGGCAGCAACCCAGCTTGCCTAGAGCAGCCTCTGCATCAGATTGTAAGCAGAGTAAATCAGCATGCCTTGTGGCTGGGAAAGATTCATGAAATTTTGTCTTTGCGTAAACGTTGTATGGTTTGATGCTGGTTGGAAATTTTGAATTAGGAAACTTCTACAATATTTTTCTCAAAATGTAATCCTAAATATGAATAAAAATAAGTTAAAATTCTGTCCTGTTTTTCAAACAGTGTTATGGCTCATGCAAACAAATCAAAATTTGATTTTTTTATTAAAGCAATCCAGTTTTGATGAGGGAAATATTTCTTCCTGAACATTTCATCCTATTTTTCCACAAAGCTCTATTTAGTACCTTTCTGTAAGGAATAAGGGTACCTGTGAAGTTTTTCTGTAAGTTGATACTAGCGAGCTAGTAGTGCGTTTCAAGGTGTTTGAGCATTTGATTCTCCAACAAATCATTCCAGATTTGGACGCTGTCTTGCAAGTCGAGCAGGCCGTGTTTAGGAAAGGACACAGCACCTGTGATCAAGCTTTGGCTTTGACCACCTTTATCAAAAATGGTATTCAACAAAATCTAAAGATGAGAGCCATCTTCTTGTATTTGACTGCCTCCTGTGACGCAGTTTGGCACAGAGGCCTTTTGTTTAAACTCTCTCAAGTTGCTCTGCATTGGGTGGTCAAAACAGGTGGTTTAGAGTACACATGGGCAACTGCTATAGCTCTTGGAAGAGTCAGATCAAAGGCTTCCCTCGAGGCTTAGTTATTTCACCAATACTGTTCAATGTGTACATCAGTGACCTTCCAGCTACACTGTCATGCAAGTTTATCTATGCTGATGAAATCTGCTGCAGCTACCAAGCTGTCCTCCTCAGAAATTGACAAGGTCTTGAACAAAGATATGAAGCTCATGGCAGACCATTGTAGTCAATGGCACCTGTAGTCAAGCTTTTCTAAGGCTGTTTCTAGTGTATTCCATTCTCATAGTGCAACCACAAGTGACAAGTTAAATGTTTTCCTCAATGGCCAACACCTGCAGCATGCTCCAAACTCAGTTTACCTCAGTGTGACATTGGATAGGTCATTAATGTACCACAACCACTTGAGGAAGACAGCAGCCAAAGTCAGCACTCAGAACAACCTGCTCATAAAATTGGCTGGTTCAACCTGGGATGTGAGCGCCCGGATGCTTAGAACATCAGCCCTTGCCCTCTGCTATTCAACAGCAGAGTACTGTGCTCCTGTCTGGTGTCGTTCATCTCACATGAGGCTGGTGGATGTAGAGCTTAACAAAGCTATGTGTATTGTTACTGGGACTTTACGGGCAACTCCGTTGCCATGGCTTCCGAAACTTAGCAACATAGCACTTCCCCATATTTGCTGTGAAAAGGTCTCTGTCATGCTGCTGGCTAAGATCCATGAGAATAGCGACCTGCCATCGTAGGTAGACCTCTTTGACCACCCACCAGATCACCTGTCTTCTTCACGCCCTTTATGGGCATTTATGCCATCACAGGACATGACAGTGGAATCTGTTTGGTGCAATGAGTGGTCAACGATGACAGTTGTTAATCGGTCTCTTGTCACTGACCCAACCATCTCTCCACAAGGTTCTGATTTACCAAGGCACCTGTGATCATCACTGAACCAGTTTCGAATAGGACAAGGCAGCTGTGAGGCCAATCTCCTTAAACGGCCTGTGATGCAGCTGCAGTCAACTTCAGACTATGTTGCATATCATTGATGAGTGCTCACCAATTTATTTCGGTGAGAGATCGGCTCTCCAGCTGGCTGATGATGACGCCATTAAATGGGGCACATTGTGCATACACCGATGATGATGATGACTAGCAAGCTCATTTTCATTTCATGACTTCACACTGCACTCACTCAGACAGATGAATGGAGTGAGTGACACCAGATTCACTCAGCATTTCCTGCACGTAGCTCATGCCCTGTAAATTTATGATAATTAAGGTGGATTTTTTTAAATTACAGAATTAAATGACTAAATCCAATGTTGTGTTGCTAATAAAGGAATTTAATTTAAAAGGCCATTTTAGGCCTAAGGGAGTTGGCAGTGACCAATTAAATGAAAAGCATGTCTAATACTAAATGGCTAACAAAACCAGAAACATAATTAGCATGGGTAACTGGAAATAACAGGATTAGGAATGAAACATGATCCTACAATTCACTTCACACACATTCTGTGGTGAGCTCACACATATTGAATTGCAGGATTGGGGCCTGAAAAAAGAAAGGGTAAGCTTGGGCAGAGGGTGGGATCTGCTATGTAATTAAAGACTGATCTCTTTTTTAGTCTTAAAGATATTTCTGAAAAATCATCATCTGATCTTTATTTTATTTTTAAAATTCAGCTAGGATGTTTTTTTTACATTGTGATTGCTTATCCTGAGAAAGAACAATGTGAAATTATACAATATCTAGCTTCCTTATCTGATTACAGATAACAAAAGCTTAATGTAATCATTAGCAACTTTACACAATGTGGGTCATTTATTAGTATAATACCAATAAGAAAAATAGGGTGATTTACCTTTGTGGGGGGAGGAGGGAGGTAACGAGAGATGTATGCTTATACTTTCTGGAATGAAATTTATATATTTTAAATAGGTATATTTATGGTTTGTTTGAGTCCCATATTTTTATCTTTTGTAGTATTTAAATTTCTGTTCTTATAGTTTACCTAAAACTACTGTAGGAGTGAGTGTAAATTTTCTTAGGGCCCAGTCCTTCTCTGCATACTCAGGGGAAACTGCTGTTGAAGTCATCATACGGATTGTAGGATCAGGCCCAATACATTTACTTACTTCATTCATGGCCATAATTAAATCTCAATCCTGCAGTGCTCCTCTGCAGGTCAGAATTTATTACAGTGTTAAAAAATGCATAGTCTTGAAAGCTTATAGAATCAGTATACTTCAGACATCAAAGAACTTTATTGTCTAAGAATTTGTTTTCTCAAGGATATTTTACTACTAAAATCACATACATGGTGTGCTTAGGATTTTGTTGTTTGTGTTGGTCTTTTGGCTAGTGCAAAATATATGAAACGTATTTGTGATTAAACAGAACCCTTCTCTTTCATGATCAGACCTCTCTTCATGTTCTCCCAGCTGTTACCATCTCAGTCACAGAATTGTTGTCATCATACCTGCCATAACAGATGTAGGGACACATACAGTAGGTAGGATGGTGATTTATGTGTCAAGAATATAGCTACCAAATCAAGCTGATTGTTATTGTTCAGAGTTGTAGTAAGCTCTCTATTTTATTAACTTAATTTTAGGGCTATGGAAATAAAATGAGACTACTTGGAGTTCAGAATTCACTCAGAGAAATATACCTTTTGAAAAGCTTTTTTGTTCCTTGAACATGGCATTGCATTCTTGTCATTCACAACACACCACAATAGTACAATTAAGGGCTGCAGCAGCAAGCCCTCCCGCCCCCTCAACATAGTGCCTTCAACAATCCAATGATGTGGAAAAATTTAGTGCATTCAAGAAGGAACATCAGGAAGTTCAGAGAGACAAGATCCTGGAAGAAGGGGGATTGACAAAGCTATGGAAGCTCACGTGAGTCCTGATACTGCACCGTAAGTCAGCGGGAGTTTTGCTACTGACTTCAATGATAGCAGGATCAAGCCCAGGGAGCAGCTGTCAGGAGTAACAGCAACCCCTAAAAGTGGAATTAGGCGTAGTCTGGAGAGAGACAGACATTAGAGTAGTGCTGTGGGATCCATCAAACTTTTGCAGATCAATCCAGGAAGAAGCCTTGGATCTTGTTCTTGTTGTTTGTTGTTTCTATTAGTTCTTCCCATGGCACGGATGAGAACACATTTTCTGAGGGAAAAGTCTTCTTTAGTCTGTCTCTCAAGGCTTCACACAAAAAAGTCATAGAAATGTCCACTGTGCTGTTTCCTTCATGCAAACTTAATCGCGGCTTGGAATCCTTAAAACCTTTGTTCAAGCCCCACGCTCAATTTCACTTCTGCACAAAACATTCTTCTTCAAGGAGGCTTATAAGCATTAGTCCTTTCTTAAATTACACTTAATATGTGCACATCACTCAGATAAGTATTTGCATTGTCTTTATCCCTTCCTCATTTCCTCTCCATGACATCCTGAGTAGGGAGGCTATCCTGAACTGGGTCCCATATTTGTTATCTCCTTCTGTTATTTTTGTCTTTACTTATATTATATGCACTTCTGGGCAGAGTTTCCATTTTTCTTTGTTTTCTAATGTGCTGTGTCCATTTATAGTGCTATATAAATATCAAATAATAGTGATTATCTCTGCCACAAGGCTCTTAGAGCTGAGAACACTCTCTGACATCCCAATAATGCACATCACACACAGAGAAAACTAGTCCTTAGTACAGATTCTGCATTGTTTCCAAAACAACATAATTTCTTGTGAGCAGTGAATAAAATTATTCCTCCGTCATTCTATTAAAAAAAAAAGGAGAGAGAATACCACATAGTTCCAAAATATGAGATTAAAAGAAATAATAAATTTGAGCTTGTTTTTTATTTGCCTTCTAGTTTCTGAATTTCTGAGAAACTTATTTTAATATTGGTTACTATTTACTTTAAATTTGCATGCTATTCAGACCAGACAAACCCGATTTAATTGTAGCAGGACTAACCTGAGCCCAATAGAGCACACCTATTAGTAAGTGCATTTCTACAAGAATACTATTGTTTGACTAAAATATATAGCAGTGCACCCAAACATACTATACTATGACACTGATTCTTGGGAAGTTTTCTTGGAATCCACCATGTAATCAAAGGAGACAGAGGTGGTATCTATTCTTTGTGGGAGAATTCATCCCTGTGCCGACACCCAGCACCAGGAGACCTCAAAAAGAGGATTTAAGGGGTTCATAGCCATTTTGCTGGTCCTCTGCACAGAGATGAATCTTTTGCATTTGGTATAGGGATCATTTCCTGATGTGCCCCAGTGTTCTGAGAGGTTCTTGGTCTGAGGCAGAGGTGTTGCTTGAAGTATCAACTGCTGTCTCTTTCAGTGACTACAGCTGCCATTGAAGAGGAAGAAGATAGTTGTAATCCAATTTACAACCCCACTTCTGCTAAATTTAAATGGAAAGTTCTTTATGGCTTTGGTAATATAGTTTTATCAGGCAATGTTTTGCTTTATCTAAATATGTTAACGGAGACTAAAAGGTGGCAAAAGACAAGGGAACAGTTAAAAAAAGTATAATGAAAGATTGAGGGAAGAATTATTTGCAGGATAAATTAACGTTTTCATAATATCTGTATTATCAGGGTAGCTGTCATGGTTACAGGGCAAACCTTACCATCTTTAGTCCTGCACCATCCCCCAAAACTGGGAAGCAACTTATTAATTATAATACAGGAGAGGCTGACCCCCATCTCCCCTAAAGAGGCCAGTCACCCTGTGACACTTGGCTTCCTGCACCTCATTCTGGACAGAACCACTGAGCCCAACTACACTGAGCTTGGATCTCTGGGCTGTAGCCCCCTTGTTTCCCATCTGTGTTAACCTGACAGGCCCAGCTGCGTTTGGCACTTTATAAGCCCCCTCTGTCCAGGGACTTGTGGCCAGTGAGCTGATTAAAGTGGCTCAAAAACAAATTCTTCGAAGCATTGTCTATTCATTCCCCCATAGAGCAAAGGGTAAAAACAATAAAAGGCTTATATGCATAGGTCTGTATTTCTTTCCTTAATCTTTCCTTGGCAGCTTTCATAAATTTCCCTCAGCCCAGCTAACCCCATTTCTGGTTGGAGGAAATAGACTGTTCTGCTCGCAGCATGCTCTCTGTGTTTCTCCTTGCCAGTCTGTCAGCTCTTGCTTACACTCCCTGGGAAGCCTCTAGCCATGCACTCAACCCCCATGCTTTTGTAGGCCCAGAGTCTTCTAATGTTTGTTATTCTTTTTTTTATCCTAGTGTTAGCCTTGGGAAAACAGCTATGTCACCAGTGTTGGGGTGAGGAGTCACCTCTTCATGGCTATCCACCTGGCTATTGTGTTTGAGTGTCAGGATGCTCCCGTTGTTTTATCTTTCTTGGTTGGTTTCCCTAACAACCCCTTTTGATCCAACTCCACAGCAAGTAACCCATCATAAACAAACATACAGAAGCAGATATGTAATGTTATTTGTAATCAGTAATAGCAAGAAAATAATTGGTCAAATATATATAGTATAAAAACAAAATGAGCCTTTGGAAAACCATTTTATATTGATGCCTAATTTTAAATGATTTCAGGCCTAACTAATAACACAGTAAAGTTCATATTTATTATTTATGACCAACTCCAAACTTATCATTGTGCTGTTAGAAATGGACTGGGTTTTTTTTAAACCAGTGAATACACAGAATAAATTCTTCAAAGCACTTAGTCACATGCTTGTCTTTATGAACCTGAGGAGTCCCATGGAAGTCAGTGGGATTATCCTCATCCTTGAAGTTAAGCATGTGCTCTACTGATTTGCAGAATCAGGGACAGAGGGTTCAGCACCTTGCAGGATTGAGTCTACAAAAAGTGCCTAAAGAGGAATCAGTCTAATTTGTTCTACATTATTAGAAACATTCTGAAACATTCTATCTTGAGAAATAATACCTTTTATATTTTGATAGCATAGAAGAGCCGAAACTAAATTTAGACATGTATGTAATTGACATAATAGGGGTTTTTTTCATTTTTTTTTTCTGTTCGGGTTTTCCCTGAGGAATTTAGAACTATTTAACTGTTAAATTCACTTCAGTACACAAAAGAAAGGAAATTCTGATTGTGAGAAATAAAGACAGAAATAAACACAAGAAACTTTGGACAGACATAAGGATTGATATAGAGGAAAATAAAATTAACATATATAAAATAAGAGATTATAATAAATCAGATAAATGAAAGATTAAAATCCACAAGTTGTACTTTGTTTGTTTCTAATGAAACAGCTAAAAGGAAGCAAAGAATGTTACTCCACACATGTTGTCCAGCTTTACATAGCCCTTACAGTCTACATTTGCCCTTCAAGTCTATATTTAGCGCTTAGAGTCCACATTTTATAAGCCCTTCCCCCTACACAAGGGCACCATTCTGAGCCCTGAGAAAAAGCTCCACACCTCTAGTTTGGGATTAGAGTAGATCTGGGTTTTGGGGCCTTGCTGAGGGCATCATGCTAGTTGCCTTTTTGGAGCTGGAAGTAAATTTTCCCTCTTGGCCACATTGGCCAAGGCAGTGTGGGTTTTGACATCAATGGGAGTTAAGCACTTGATGCTTATGAAAATCCAACCAAGCACATATCTACATCTTCAGGCACCTACATACCTTTGAGAATCTAGTCCTTAGAGGCTTTTAATACGTCTTTGAAGCCTCTATGTGTTCAAACAGCCCTGTGGTCTGACAAGCATTTTAGTTTTCTTGATGGAAGAATACAGTATAATTATTTTGCGTAAAATAAAAAAAAATCTTGTTTACCTTTGGACAGTAAGATTATCTTTATTTAGGGTAGGATAGTGCTTTGAATGAGCTTTTTGCTGCTTGTGATGAGGTTTCTAAGCCCCAAATCTTTAAACCTACTGGGTGATGACATTCAGTGGGGATTTTTAGGTTGACTAAACTGATTATTACCATAGTGAGCAAGTCACAAACAATTGAAACAGTTAGACATGTGCTCCAGACAAATACACTTCAGGTTATCTTGATTTGAAAGCTGCTCTGACAGAATGGTTATGAAAAACTATGAAGGAAGTTGTAACAAAAAACTTCCTTTATAGCTTAACCAGGAGTTTAACTAAAATGTCAGGTATTAAATTTAACCTAATTATCCACTAACAGCCCTTTTCACTTAATACCCATGGATTTTCCCTAGTCACCCAACTGATTGCAATAAAATTGTTACTATATTTTATTATAATGATGGGTGATATTAATCTAGTAACTCCTAAATGATTGGGATTGTTTTGTAATTAAAATTTCCCCTCAAATACAGAAATAAATCATATACACATTTAAAATAAATACTGACAATATTACACTGTTGTACTGTAAAAATAGTCTCTGTGTACATTAGGAAGATTACAAATCATCAGTAGGGTAAAACTAACCTGTCTCACGACGGTCTAGATTGTCATAGAATCACATTGTAAAACCCTAATTTAATTTTAAATTATATGTAATATTGAACTTTATTCAAAATTTGTTGGACGATACCATTACAAGATAAATATAACAGTCCATAGTACTTCGCTCAGACCTTGTAGTATTTTACAGGGGTTTTTATTCCCCTTAAATGTTGGTAGGGTTTGGATTTAGATTAGCAGTCCTTTAGTGATGACCCTTGTCCAAAATGTGATTATATTTTTCAAAGAACATGGGAAGACATGAAAGTGCAAACCAGTACTTACACAGATATAAAGCCTTCTCTCACATGACCAAAAGAGCAGATCTGTTTCGCAGTTCAAGAGAGAATCCTTCTGCCGCAGTGGAAAAATAAATATAGCTGTTTTTCCTGCTCAGCTTTATAAGGAGCTGAAATTAACACTACTGTGTTTATCCTGGACAGCTTCACTGCAGATCATCAGATTTTTTTTGGTTTTTTTTGAATACTCAGAACTTCTGCAAAGAAATATATACTCAGAACTTCATTTCAGGACACAGTGAGTCAAACTGACAAGAAACAGGGAACAACATGAGGCTGCCCCCCTAATGGGGCCTTCTCAACATGCCACTACTGTACCTTTACACTCACTTAGTAGGGAATATCTAACAATTAAGGTATGTTATACAAACTATATTTTATAATTACTGTGGTTATTTTTTGTGTGTAGTGGTGACAGAGGAAATAGCTATGAAATAAATGCCTCTCCCAAAATGCACACCTCATTAGAAGCAGCCCCCTTTGTTCTGTTCCACGCCCTCATATAGCTTTGCACAAGGCAGGAATCCTTTGTCCCTCTCTGGGTTCCCACTCCTCCTTTTAAATGGAAAAGCACCAGGTTAAAGATGGATTCCAGTTCAGATGACATGATCACATGTCACTGTAAGACCCCAAGCCTTCATTTCTCCCAGCCTGACTTACAGGAAGGCCTGCAAGCAAACAGATCCATTCACAGTCAATTATCCAGGTTGATTGGAGCCATCCAAACCACCATTAATGGCCCACACTTTGCATAATTACAATAGGGCTTCAGTTATATTTCATATTTCTAGTTTCAGATACAAGTGTGATACATACATACAAATAGGATGACCACACTCAGTAGATTATAAGCTTTGTAATGATACCTTACAAGAGACCTTTTGCATGAAGCATATTCCAGTTACATTATATTCACACTCATTAGCACATTTTCATAAGATCATATAGACTACAACGTCACAATGGGTACCCTGTGTAAGTGCACCAAGTGCACATTTGTTAATCCGGGCCTGAGAAACCGAAGAACATATCTGCATGTGATCAGTATCTAGTGTTGCAAGGCCAGTAGAGGGGGCATGACCTGGGAAAAACTGGGTAACTTCTACCCACAAATAAGTGCTGCAGTTACTAACCTCCAAATCCACTTTAAATACTTTCTACTGCCAGGTGTTCAATTTAGTAAACAACATGCCAGAGCAATCTGTGGCCTTGCTTCTCTGTTGCACTGAGTTTCCTCTCAGTGCAATGTGGCCAGGGACTGCCAAGGAACTGATTGTGATTCTCTGGGTTGATTTGTGCCATGGTGTGGACTACAGCGGCCTGGGGGCCACCACTCTAGTCTACATCACCAGGATTGGGACACAGGATAGTCCAGTCATGCCACTGCCTGCAGGTGGTATACCCCTGTGTTAGAGCAGAGCTTTACAAAGGGGACAGAAAACAAAGGAAAATGGCCCATTCTCTTTCCCTGGCTGGCCTTCTGATGCCTGTGACAAAATACCTCTTTTTGGGTGGGAAATGGTTTGCAAAATCCTAGGGATGAAGAAGACTCACTTCTATTTTATATTGAGTAAAATAATCTTAGATTCCCTGGTTAGGCAAAACAATGTTTTTATACTTAATATGCAGAGTAATTCATTGCTGATGCTTTGGGAATAATTTAAAAATACACTGTGTAATCTCTTGATTTATTCACGCAAAGCAGACAGGGACCATGCTTTTATGCTACTAGGTAATCCAGTCATCAGGGTAAACTCTTTTTTGCTAAGGAATGATGAAAAGTAGCACACAGCTGCCAGCACTTCATTTTTTTACTTAGCAATCTGTCTTCCTCTGAAGCCTGAATGTACAGTGCTATTCATGCAAAACCTTCTCATAATCATATTTTGTTAATATCAAATGAAAAACCTTGAACTGATGATAGAAGTCTTTGCATTGCTGTGTGTACATTAGAGGTTGCCTCTGATCGATGATGCACAATGCTTAGGCTAAGACAAATGCAAACCGCCATGTTTACTGCGATTTTGAGTGATTTCATCTTTTAAATTAAGTTCCTCTGATCAAGTATGGGTACGGCTGGTAAAATCCAAGATAAAGTTGTCCAGTAACATCTGTTTTTCAATTTGTATCCCTTTTAGCATTGACTAGTGAAAACCCAGTGTTTGTTAAATGTCACAGAAGACCCCCTGGGTCTAGAGGAGACATGCCAGATTGGGCAAGAGCCAAAACCCAGGAGCAGCTGCTCGACGTCGCGGGCTTCCTGTGTGAATTGTTAATCTTTCTAGCAGAAAACCATAGTAGAATTAATTTGGTTCCTACCCCCTTTATAGAGTTAATGGGAACACAGCTCCTACAGCCAGAGTGAAGGGTGATGTAAAGAGTAGCTCAGAGAGGCAGGCCCTTCCCATTAATGATCCATAATCTACAGGATTGAGAAGAGTATTCCTGTAGATATTTATGCTCTGCAGGGTTTTCATGCACCTTCTGTGAGATCATAAACCATCTCCCCACAACGGGAGAATGAATTGCTAACTCCACACGTTCAGTCTTGTGAAGCTCTTCAGTACTCTTCTCCCCCTATTAACTTTTCCTTGCATTGGGATAATGTGCCTAAATGGTGCAAACAGAAAGACAGTTGGAAAAAAAAAAGATAGAGAAAAGGGACATGGATAAGTACAGAGATGTGGTTCTACAGCTACTCTTTGCATCTTTCTGTTTTCCTCTGCACCCCACCTATCCATTCCATTTTGAAAGATATTACCAACTTCAGAGTTATTCCACTTTTTAAATATAGGGATTTTATTTCAAAGTTGTGGTATCTTTTGCAATAGAAGATATTATGTAAATTTCTGAAGGGAGGTGTGGCTGTTGAACATGCATACCTAGTTACAATTAAAAAGTCAATATTTATAAATGGTTCCCACAACACTGTATCTGAGAGATCCCCACTATTTCCCTATAGCTATACCTTAGTAGCGGATATTTATGAACTGTGTTATGATGCCTCAAAGAAGCCCCTAGAAGAAAAAAATGTCTTTCTTGGAGACCGTCTGCTTCCATTTGCTTTAAGAGGAAGGGTCTTTAGCTATACAATGGCATACAAGCGACTGGGGGGCCTATTACAGGAGTGGGTGGGGGAGGTTCTGGTGCCTGCAATGTGCAGGAGGTCAGACTAGATGAGCATGATGGTCCCTTCTGGCCTTAAAGTCTAGGAATCTTCTACTATTTTCTAAAATATTCTGGAATTGGGTTATCTCAATCAAATTCTAATAGGGACAGTTTGGCCAATTGTGTCTCAGCGATGGTTAGAGCTTGAGAAGTAAGATTGCAGACGTCAGTGGGGGTAATTTTTGTCTGGAAATAATAGTATATCAATGGGAATCTTCAGTTCAAATTGCCATATGCCAAAGGGGTTCTATGGGCAGCAGAGTCTGAGGTCTTCTAGCCATTTTGCCAGTTTTGTCTTTTCTGTGGCTTGGATTTTATCCCTATAATATTTATAACATATAACACCACATTTGGTCATTGGCATTTTTAATGAAATAATATGACCATTTAACATGCATTTTTATTTAATCTTTTGTATTCTTACATTCCTATTACTCTCTGAAGTTTATAACTTCCAATCAAGATATATTCTTGAACTTCTACACTTTATGAACTGTGCAACATATCTAATTGTAACAACATCCCAGAAGGTAGTTGCAAAAGGAATTTTGATTAAGTTAATGCATCATGATTAGCTTTTATGAATGATACTCTTTAAAACTTTAAGATAATTGTGAACATAAATTACATTTAGAAAGAGCACATAGCCTCTGATAGTAAAATGAATAATACGTTTACTTGTCCTGGAGTTTTCTTACAGTGCTCTGACATAAAGACAGTTTCTAATAGGTTTAATACTGTTAGTCTTTTAATTCTTACAACGGTATTCCACAGGTTTTTTCATTGTAAATCTCCTTTAAGGCTGGAGATTAAAAAGAGCCTCTTAGGCACCTCTTGATGATATAATGAAATAATCTTTCTGCTTAAATCAGACCTAAAGGGCTATTAAAGATTAATGTGATAATATAATCATGCTTTTGATCGTATTCTTATCAAACATACACATAATAGATATGTTGTTTGCCACCATTTAAGTGTATCAATTTTTTCTAGTGTGAGGTAGTTACTTGCACTCCTACAGTTTGCTGCTTACTTTCGGTAGAGATACTCCTCATTGGCGACTGGAAGATGATGGTGTAAGCGCTAAATCAGTTCAGTTACTGTTTATAGTGCTACAGCATCGCGAGTGGCTTAAAAAAAAAAGTCCAATTCTTGAGCCACAGTCTTTGTCACAGATAACACAGGTATAAGGCACAAGGCCAGAAGATAAAGCCGGCATACTATTAGCACTTGAGGCCTCCTTCGCTTTCCTCTTCACTCTCTTCACTTCCTCTCTCTTAACCATGTCTCTTTGGCACCCTGGTCAACACAGCCCTCAAGTATAGCCTGTTAGCTGATTCTTCAAACTTGTGGTATCAAGGTTGAAAGTTTTAAAATCCTTCTTGCAAATGTCCTTAAACCTGAGCCTACATCTGTCAAATGGGCTTGGAGCATTTGCACATTCTCCACACAGGAGATCCTATGGAACTCCATCTGGTACAGATGACCGTGCTAAAGAAGATTCTCCAGTATCAAAGTAAACATTAATATTACCTAAAAATGTTGTCATTGGAAATAGACAGGGTGTATTTGCTAAACCAAAGAAGAAAAAACTGTTTTGGTTAAAGGTAAAATTCATCTCCTTCAGTTGGAAATCTATTCATACGAAACCAGCAAACAAAAGATAAATAATGTTGTTGGCATAAAATTCAAAATGAAGATGACCTCCATCCTGATCTCATCCCATTTTGTGTTGATATCACAAAAGGTACATACATATATGTGCTTGGAACTCTTGGCTGGCACAGATTTTTAATTTCTATACTTTTTTTAGTCTGGAACACACACTTTACATTGTTTGAATGTAACTTTTGGTGGTATTTTTATAGAATGAGTAGACAGTTTGTTCATTTTATAAATGGCACAGGCTATTATGCACTTTAGAGCCCCTGATGTCGAACGGTTACTTTTCAATGTATTGTATAGTGTGATGGGTTGGACCCCCTGGATGTCACCTGGTGTGCTGGGATACCACTGAGTCAGACTATTGTACCAGCCTGGGCCCCCTATTACCTGGTCTTGCTGGGCTAGGCTCCCCAGCCTTTTCCAGCCAAGCACACAGGCTGGGCCACAACCAGCTGCACATAGAGACAGAGATCCGCTCTGAGAAGGCTCATCTTAAGGGGCTTGCCACAGCACCCAGATGTCCACCCCCACCTCCCCTTGGAGTACAAACCCAAAATTATATGAAATTTGCCTCTTCCCTCAATGTGGAGGCGGGTATGCACAACTTCTCACGTCCCTCCTCCCCAGTTAGAAATCACATAAACAGGGTTATACTGTAAACCAGAAATAAATTTATTAACTATAACAGGTGTATTTTAAGTAGTTAAGGAGGTAGCAGACAGAACAAGGCAGATTACTAAGAAAATAAAACAGAGCACACAAACTAAGCTTAATATACTAAAAAAACCTGGTTACATGTAAGTTCTCTCCCTAAATGTGGTTCTAATAATCTTCTTCACAGGCCAGATGCCCTTCCAGCCTGGGTCCAGTTCTTTCCCCCAGTTCAGTCTTAATTGTTTCCAGCAGTCATCTTGGGTGGGGTAGCAGGGCAGAACTGAAGACCTGGATTACCTCACTCCCCACCCTTAAATAGGATTTGCATAAGGCGGGAGTCCTTTGTTTCCTAGTTTTTGCTCCCCCCCCCAGCTTCTCATGGAGAAGTACAGAATTCAAGATGGGTTCCAGTATCAGGTGACTTGGTCACATGCCTCTGTAGGGCCCCTGTAGCCATTCTTCACAGGCCGACCCACACATTCACAGGAAAACTAAGCTCTTTTACAGTCCATTGTCTCTTGCTGATGGGCCATCAGCACTATCGGGCTCTTTCATTGTTGTACCTGAAGTGTTAGCAGGGGGCGTCATACAAAGTAACATAGTTGAAATATAGATACATAATCAATATTCCTAATTTCAGATTCAGAAATGATACATGCATACAAATAGGATAATCATATTCAGTAAATTATAACCTTTCCAATGATACTTACAAAGAGATATCTTGCATAAAGCATATCTTAGTTATGTCATATTCCTACCACAAGCATATTTTCATAAAGAATATGGAGTATAATGTCACAGTATAGTACATCTGTTTTTTTATTTTGAGTTACTTTATTGTAAGCAAAAAAAATCCTTTGTTTGCTACATGTACATTATTTATATGTCTGTGCACAGTTTGCTGAGTTACCGAGTTAGGAACCTGCTGGATGCTAAAGGAATTTTGTACCATTTTTGTAAACCTACTGGAATGTCACCAATTAGTTAAATCCATGGTGCAGAGTCCTACAGGCTGAGTTATTTGACTGGGTTTTATGTCCTAGCTATGGGTTTATGGAAAATTGGGGTCATAATAATTGATTTTCTGACACTAATGTAATTCTAGTGGCTTTGTGGGGAGATGCTATAATTGGTAAGCACAAAGTCAGATTTTATTTACTCTTGTAAAAACATACTTGTCTTAGTCTCTTAATACATGCCATGTTTGTGCCAGTTACATAATAATCTAAACAGCCTGATATTTGTCAACTTTTTTGGAGATATAGATGGAGATAAGGTCACAGTGGTTGGAGATTTGTTCAGTTATATGATGGGTCCAATTATGACTGAGGGGAGAAGATGAAGGGCAACTCTTCCTCCTCCCTTATGTGCAGTGACACATAAGCTGCTACAGTTTGGAGGCTTGTACTTTGGGAGTGCAAGGCAGGGTCAGTTAACAGTGCTTCCAGATCTTATTACACCAGAGAATATGGTGGCAAAGCTGTACTAATGTGTGCACAGCATACCTGTATAACAGATGAATGCAATCCTGCTATGCCACCACCCAAATATGTTCCCTCTGGTGAGGTTATACAGGTGCAGTGAGAGCTGATGACCAGTGCATTCCCTAGCATTCTGGAGACATTGTGTCTTCAGACCTGTCCACATCTGAGAACTTGTAGTTACCCTTGTGCAAATTCTAATGGAGACATACTTCACTATACCGGTGTGACTTCCCAGATTGTTACACAGGTATAATGCCTACTTTCACCAATGTACGTGCCAGTTCATTAGTTATTTGCATTGGAGTAAAGTAATCACTTTGATTTAATTACACTAGGGAAATATTCCAAAATTTGAACCAATGTAAAGAGTTCTGTAGACTGGCATTTTTCCTCCCTTCGCAACACTTGGTAACAGAAAATACTCTCCCTTCCCTTTGCACTCCTGGGTACAAGTTGTATTTACACATAATATAAATGATTACCTCACTTTAATTTGTATAGAATACTCATTGCTAGAAAGCTCATGCTATGGAAACTGGAGAAAGAAAGACACTATTCGTTTGTACTAACTATTTCATCTTAATAACCTTATTTCTACTGTAGCCAAATATTAGGCTAGTGATTTTAACTTCTCCCTTATTTCAACTGCTGTGTTTCTAATGTACTAATGGAGTAGTTACTGTTTACTTATGATCTAGCCTGAAAGCATCAGTTATGGGCAAGCTGATTTCAAATGTATTTGTTAAAAGAGGAGAATATATTTAAACAAGTATATGTAAATTAATAGGTGTCCAACAGTTTTTCTTCATTTTATTTACACACACAATGTGGCCAAACTAAAGCTTAAAAGTCCCAGAGATTTGGTACTGCTTCCTAAGAGGCTCAAGATAGAATGTGGATGTGGAGCTCTAAGTACCCCAGCCTGCTACTATGTGCCTGGACTGAAGATCCATTTGGACTATGTAGCAATGTAAGAGGGTTTTCTTTTCTTTTTTTTTTACTTCCTATATACCTTTGCATGTACGTGCAGTCCAACTGAGAATCCAGCTTTTAATTGTTAATGTAGGCGTTATGCAATTAGAGGCCAACTATGAGTTGTGACATGCAGGTGTCATGATGAACCTATAAATAGCTTGGTTTGGTCTTTCATTGATGCTTACTAGCTAGTTCAGAGACATCATTTACTTCCATCCGTTAATTAGACTTCTTCACATTAGAGAGGTTATTCTGGCAGAAAGTATTTAAAAAAAAAAGAGGATAGGAATCTAGGATAATAAAGAAAGGGTTGGAACTGTGCACACATGAGGGTAATAATAGAATTATCATAGCAGTTCTCTTCCCATGACAGGGGTGTATGAGTGTGTATATATAGATTAAATCTCCCAAATGGATATATCTGGGTTGAGACAGATGGGAGAGTGGGCACTCTGTACCAGCTGTATGGAGGCAGGCATGATGCAGCCAGCTTTTGGCTCAGCTTTTATTTGTTCATCTTGTTCCCCCATGGAAAAGCTACCTTTCTTACCCATGTATTTATAAATTGCCATCTGTGGCCAATAGCTACTTTTCACAAAGATTTTCTTTACATTTTCATTGTTACGGATCCTGTAGTGGTGTGGCGATTGTCCTTCCCCCTCTGGATCAGAGGGAGGCCACACTGCCTCACTATGCCATGAGAGTCTTCGCCTAGGATCAGGGGAATTAGCATTAGGCACTAGCATCCCAATCAGTCTAATGGGCTAAGCAGCCAACCGTCTATACCCTCGGGCCCTTCAAGCCGAGGCTGCGCACACCTTACTCTATGGTCTCTGGGCCCTGGTGGCAGGGGCCAGAGGCAACACAGGCATCAAGTAGCTCCAGGCCCTTCAGCTGGTGGGGGGAAGCAAATGGATTAGTCGATTAGCTCTGGCCTCTGGAGGTAAAGGCAGAGAGAAACCTGCAATCAATTAGCTCTGGGCTCTAGTTGCAGAGACAGAGCACCCTCAGTAGTCAATTAGCCCTGGTCTCTGGATGCAGAGACAGAGCAAATTCCAGTAGTTAATGAGCTCTGGTCTCTAGTTGCAGAGACAGAGCAAACCCCAGGGATCAGGCGTCCCAGCTCCGGTGGACAACTGACGACCGCAGGCCACTGGACCTGGTGAGGAGAGGCTGCCACCCCAGGAGGTGTGGCAGATGAGGTCTTGGCCCACCCTACTACACTGGACCCCAACCCAGGGCCTAACAGTGGCGGAGTGGTCCACCACTGGGACAGCGGGGATCCCAACTGCAGGGACCGTGCCTCAGGCAGAGTCACAGCCAGACTGAGTCCGGCTGTCCCTGGGCCACTTTCTCCCCTCCCCACAGGGTGTACCTGGATCAGTGGGGCATCCTCTGTCTCCTCTGAGTAGGTGGCCAGTGGCAGTCCCAGCAGGTTCGTAGCAGAAGCAAGTTCCCTGGCGGGGAAAGCGCTGCTGGGTTCAGCAGCAGGGTCAGTGGCCGGGAGCGAGCAGGATCCGTCTGCCTCCCTCAGTGTCTCAGACCCAACTGAGCAGGAGGCCCCACCCTTTATATTTTCTGTCCCAGTGATGTACTTCCGGCAGGAGGGGTGAGGCAGGCCTCAGAGGGAGGCCACACCGCCTCACTACAGATCCATAATAGTCAAGTGCATTATTCTATTCAACTGCATCCACAGTATTCACTACAAATGACAATGAATAATATACAAAATAAGGTTAAATTTACAATCCAGAATGTCTGCTATGTTTAATAAACTTGGTGACAGATTTTGACCACCCTTGCATAAGTGCTTCAGGGGAAGTAGCAAAAAGGCAGGATGGGACAACTAGGGGGGCTGGATGGTTGTAGAAGAGAGCTCATACTGCATTTCTCCCAGTGCTGGTGCAGAATGTACTCCCAAAGAGCCTGACTGAATTGTACAGAATTCCTCTTGGTACCCCTGCTGGAGTCTTCAACGTGTTACAGTGTGGCTTTAATGCACAATATAAACCTTGACTAATACTTATTCAGAGCACACACAGAGTGTTCAAGATGATAATATACAAATTCATCTCTGTCTTTAAGGATCTTTTGATGTGTGTTTGGGTTCAAAGGCTCCTTCAAACAGCCTAGAGCCATGGCAAGAAGAGTTCACATAATAACAATTCAGTAAAGCATCATTCTTATACAGAAACTTCACCCTGTACTAGGGTCGGGGGGAATAATAGTGACCCCTGTATTAAAGTTGTCACGGAGTCCCCGGGCGATGCTCTGGAACTGCTCCCCACAAAGCCAGTCAGGACCTTGGGGAGCCTCCTCTCCCATGGAGCAGACTGTCTTCAGGGCAAGAAGCTTACACGGCTTCACCTCCTGGGTCTCTCCTGGGAGCATTCAGCATATGCCCCTCCGTGCGCTTCCCACAGCGAGTCCGCCTAGGCGGGGTCCTGGGGAAGCCAGAGGGTCCTGCATGCACTCCCACTTCGCAGTCAGACGTGACTCTTAGCCAGCCAGTAAAACAGAGGTTTATTAGATGACAGGAACACGATCTAAAACAGAGCTTGTAGGTCCAGCGAACGAGATCCCTCAGCTGGGTCCATTCTGGGGCCCAGCGAGCCTGACCACCACGTCTGCACTCACTCCATGTCCCCAGCCAGCTCCAAACTGAAAACCCCTCCAGCCCCTCCTTCTCTGCTGAGTTCCTTTCCTGGGCCAGGAGGCCACCTGACCTCTTTGTTCTCCCACACCTTTAGCATCCCTTTGCAGGGGGGAAGGACCTGGCCATTAGTTGCCAGGCGACAGAGGGTCGGCCAGAAACTGAGGCACCCACACAGTATTCAGAGAAAACATTAAAAACAGTCCCACTTCGTCACAAAAGTCACTGAACTATTTTCCATTATATAGTTTTTTCTAAACATTTATCTTTTTCAAGAACTCTGCCAGGTTTTGCACAAAACTTGACTTTTGTCAGGAATTTTAAATTTGACTGAGTCTTAAACAGCTAAATTGTGTCATTTCCCATCTGTGTAGTGCTCAGTAGGGCTTGTTAGAGGCTTGTTGCTAAAATCCCTCAACAATAAATCACCACTGCCCTGGCATCTCACCTAAGCATGCCACACACCGTTGAAAATTGGACATGACACAGACAAATAGGATTCTCTTGGTGGCAGCTGCTGCTGCTTTTCCCCACCAAAATACTCTTTGCCAAAGATGGAAGTGCAGTGGGCCATGAACCAGGAAACTGTAAAATCTCACCACTTCTACTGGCTGGTGTTAATTCTCTCCTCTGCCCCTCACAGCCCTTGTTACAGGGTAAGGCCTCGCTCCCACTGAGAGGTTATGGTGACCGAGAATAGAAGCCATACTTCTGATATGGCAGGCCCAATTCTTAGCCACTTAGCAACACTGCCACTCAGAAGGAATCAGCACATCAATCTGTTTGACTATGCTGTCTGTAAAATCCATATGTAACCCACTGCTTTAGTATGTTATGCATCTTTCTTTTGTGGTACAGCAAATGAGCAAGCAGCACTGCTGGTGTTGAGAGAGAATGAAAGATCAGAGATATGGTTCTGTCTCAAAACTCAGAATGCATGCATTAAGCCTGTGATCCATAGTGTTTCTGATGTTTTCACCTGCAGTAGCGCAGTCTGTGCAGGATTTATCACAACATGTCCTCAGTCCCAACAGACTGACGTGCAGAATAGTGTAGGATGATATGTCTCAGCTTGCTCGATCTCTTGCTAGAGATCTTTCCCTAGAACCTGATGTGTGCATACTTAACACTAGCAAAGTTGCAGATGTCCATAAGCTGTTAATTAACAGTAAAGTTGTTCCCCTGGTGCTCAAGCTAATCATCACAGCACTTCCCCTCTCCCTGGGATCGATCATTGGACAGAACTGGATAAATCTAAACTCTGAGTGTCTGGCTGTTCTGCTCTGTGCTTCTCCTGTGTATTTAAATGCTGGTACTATGTTCAAATGAAGGATTTTTAATAAATATATAGCCAGATCATTTTTATCCAAGTACATTATGTTGCTGTAAAGGATTATTAGCAGCAATTGTCTCATTAGGTTTATCACATGTGAATTTAACAGAGGATATACTAGTACCACAGTGGATGCTCTGGTCTTAAGAGGAGACAGCTTGAAACAAACTTAATATTGACTGTCTTTCATCTTTGACATATTTCTTACACTAAGTATTGCCAAACTTTCCACATAAATAGGCTTGTCAGAATTCAATTATTATTTTTTTAATAATGTTGGCAGATTATGTTTATTTTAAGCATTTTTTATTTTTATTGATTTAAATTTTAACAGTTGTAGGAAATTATGGGGAAGTGAGACAATAATTATTTAATGAAAATAGACATTGAGATTCAAAAAGCTAAAGCTTTAGAATCATTAAAACACAAATTGTCAACCTTACATCTCAAAATATACAAAGTAAATATCCTTAAACCAAACTCTTAAGTCCTCAAGCAGCATTTTTCTCACTTTGCCTATTTGTAAATTTTAGTTATTATTGATGGAAATATTTTTTCATCTGTTGTGTGTGTTTTTGTATGGTGAAATAGACATTTATCAATAAATATCTAATTCTTCCAACTCTACATATATATTGGTTTATTCTCTTTCAAGTAACATGCACTTATTGCATTGTGTATCTCTCTATGTGGGGATGAGAAAAGGAATTATCCCCATCTTGAGGAGCTTCTCTGCAAAAGCTACTCTAATTCAACAGCAGAGCAGCCCTCTGCAGTCCTCTCCCACAGCTGGTCAGGACCAGAGTTGGATTAAGGCATAAGCACTGTAGAGTCCATCTCCTAGAGTCACATGATGATGTCAATCTAAGCTTTCTACTGTACAGAAAAAGTGTTTCTAGCCCTTATTGCTTCAAAGAAAAGTTTGAAAGCATAATCTGAGTGTTATGATGAAGGGAATGTCTGCACAGAACCAAAAGCAACAACTCGAGCAGGGATTGTTCCATTCATCTGAATGAGATGTTAACTCTGAAAACCACTGCACTGGAGGATCCCTACCAACACTATCCCAGCACAGGGCTCTGTCGTGGAGGCCCCTCATTGGCAACAGCCCATTATGACTCTGTTGTGGTGCTTCCCTGTTCCTATGGGTGGGGGCTGAGTCCTCCCTCTTATGGCATGGACTTCAGCGAACCTGAAGAACAGGGAGTGGTGGTCCAGATGGAGATATGGTCTGACCAAGAAAAATCTTCAACTTGTCATGCATTTGACAGCTCTCTTACAGATTCTCACAGCCCAACTGAGATGTCATGGGCTACAGTTGCTACTGCCAGCTGCAGGAAAAGCAACCATCCAACTCCAGTCTTGCCACTTCCAGCAGCAGTGGCAGGAGCAGCAGCAAGAGCAAGTGGAGACAGTGGGGACAGAGGTAAGGGGACCCAACACTCGTCTTGGACCCCCCCACAGCTAAATCCCAGCTCCTCCTGGTACCAGTCAATTGTATCTTGTTCCCAGATACCAATCTTCCTCTCCCCAGACACTCCCGCCCATTGTCCAGGTACACCTACTACTCTAGGATCCTTCAGCACTCACCTCTCTACCTTGCACCCCCAAACACTCCAGTACACCTGTGTGCACTTACACCTCTATCCCCACCACAGTGTCCAGCTCCATGTCCTCTAACTCAGTCCTGCTCGAGCCCACCTTCCCCCTGCATTCTTTTGTGCAGCAATCTCCATGGAGCTCTTGTGCATGGGTGAAAAGGCTACTGAGGGAGAAGAGATGAGTTGTGATAAAGTGGTGGAGGTCCACAGAGAGAGAAGTTAGTCTGAGATTTAGGGTTGAGGTTCTTTAGAGGTTGGACAATGACCAAGCTGACCATGATGATACCATTGAGGTTTTGGGAAAAATATCCAAACAGACATACAGAAGCTGCCTGTGGCCAAGCGAAAGGAAGAAATATCATAGTAACATGATGACTCTCTCTCTCTCTCTCTCTCTCTCTCTCTCTCTCTCTCTCTCTCTCTCTCTCTCTATATATATATATATATATATATATATATATAACTACTAATGGAGGAGGGAAAAAGGAATATATAAATTAGCCATGATTAGGTAAAGAAGCACAAAGAACTTGGAAGCTGTGAAGTGTGTCAAAGATGAAAATGGAAAAATACTGGTGGGGGATGGTGAACCTTTGGGAGGTGGCAATAGTTTTCTGAGAAACTGACCAATAAAGAGAACATGAGGAAACTGCTGAAGGAAGTATGCATATGCAACAACCTCAGAAGACCTATCACCATGATGGAGACTGAGGCAGTGCTAAAGATGATGAAACATGGAAAGGCCGTGAGACCAGACTACCAGTTGAGACATTTAAATCCTTCGGCCATGTGCAAGTGCTGCTGCTGATGAACTTTTTCAAATTAATTCTCCATACTGGAAAAGTGCCTGATGATGAAGCAGAACACAAAAGATTTTGGGAGGAGCTGGAGCATCAAGTAAGTGACAACTCAGGTTTATGCCAGGAAGGTCAACAATGGATGCAATGTTAACAGCCCGAAATATTGCAGAAGTGCAGGGAGAAATGCAAGGAATTGCTCTTAGTGTTTGTGGATTTAGAGGAGACTTATGACACAGTTCCTAGAGAATTATTGTGGTGGTGGCTACGATAACACAATCTGCCAGAGACATATGTTCAGACTATTATGGACACACATGAGGGTAGCACAACAGTAGCTGCAGCTATAGTGAGTCATTCACTGTGAGCATAGATCTACATAAAGGATCAGCATTAAGCCCATTCCTATTTGTGATTATGATGGACACCTTGATGCAGGAGATTAGGGGAGAGGCTCCATGGAGCAGCTTGTCACCTATGACATTTTGTTGTATGGTGAAGATAAATACGAACTGGTAAGGGACCTAGAACTATGGAGGGTTGCATTAGAAGAAAGTGTCTTACAAATCAGCTAACTAAAGATGGAATACATGTGATGCTTCATTGAGAGGGACAACAAGATGCCAGTAAATCTAGATGGTATAGAGTTAAAGTCTGTGCCACAATTTAAATATGTCAGTTCAGTGTTGAACCATGATGGTAATATGAATGCAAATGTTAGGAGCCATCTGATGAGTACTTGGTGTAAATGGAGGGATCTGGCAGGAATTTTCTGTGATAAGAATATGCCAAGTAAACTAAGAAGCAACATGTATACGCACTATGATTAGGCCAGCCATGATGTATGGATGAGAAGAGAGAACTAATTCACACTGCCAAAATGAGAATGCTCAAGTGGAAGCTGGGTAAGATGAGAGATGATAGGCTATGCAGTGAAATGGTTCGAGCCCGCATAATAGAAAAGCTGAGGGAGTATTGGTTGAAATGGCTGGATCATGTGAGATGGCAAGATGTGGAACATGTTTGCCAGAGAGAACAAGAGCTAGCTGTCATGGGACAAAGACCACAAGGAAGGCCTAGACAAAGATGATTTGAGACACTGAAAGAGGACATGAAGAAGGTTGGTGGAAGCTTGGAAGATGCACTTGGACGAACAGGAGCCTCTGACCCTGATTGACAGGACAAGGTGAATGCAAAGAACATGATGATATGGTATTAAAATATGGTGAATTATAAGATCTATTGATCCCATTTTTTTTCAGCATTGAGAGGGATTCTCCACACAGGTATCCCTGCCCAATATGGAGAAATGGGGTCAGCAATGTTTCCCCCTATCCTCTGAGACTCTGGGTAGAGCCCTTCTTCAGCCAAGGGATATTTGGTGGGGGGAAGAGAGTAAGAGGGAATTGTAGGGCAGAGTGATAAACATTTCTCCAGTAGATACTTGCAGAAGAATTGTTGGAAAGTTAATGCAGCCTGAGTAGTGGTGTCCCAGGGGTGGCATCAGTTTGCGGAAGTCCTACCATCATAGCTCCTAAGGAAGTCAGACAGCTGGGATGGAGAAACCCAGAGAGAGCACCACCTGTTCCACCATGCAAATGGCTTTGGTTTCCTGCAGAGCTATGGGGTGGAATTGTTGCCTATTCTGTAGTGTGAAAACCCCCACCCCTAATTAGAAAGATTGAGGGGAAGTTCTATTGTTGGAATTTTAGGAAGGGAGGTGAAAGGGGGCAATAGGGACAGTGTATCGTTAACTAATCTTAGTTTGACATGGCCATAATTTTGGAGCTGGAATAATGATTACATTTACAATTGAAAAGGACCAATTCAAAGTGTTGCTGCTCAGAAAAGGGACTTCCAACTCACCCAAGTAGCTCCAGTGGACACTCTGTGTCACTTATATGTACCTTATTGTCAAAAATGTTTTGTTTTTCAATTTTTCATTACTCTTTAGTGCTGTAGAGACAATTGGGCTCTGGGGAAGAGAGGGTAGATTATATTGCAGCTGGCATATAATCAACATTATTATTAACTAAACTCTAGTTGCAAATTCTTTATTGTTGTTCCTTGACCCAGTAGTAATCCAGCTTGACTTTTGAATTCTAGTTTCATTCTGAAGGGCTGGAAGCTAGAAAAATTATGGAAACTGAGCAGATGTGATGTGGATGTCACCGAGAAACCATAAACCCTACAATTCTCTTTTTTATCAAAGCATTTTAGAGTAGATTCACATTTAAGTACGTTTTAATGCTAGTTATGGTAAAAACTGTTGTCGTGGTGTTGGATAGATTTTTATTTATTATGTGTCTTTATTAATCAGAAGTCACTCTAGGGAAAATGCCAGCATCCAAAGTTTTTGAAGAAAACAGAATTTGAAGTAGCTTGTATAAGCTACTCTTCGCTGGCAGTATCATAGCTGTTAGTTTATCTCTCAACTAGTTTTCATGTGTAATGTGAATGAAGCTTATGAAAATGCTACTTGGTTACAAAAGGTAAGATCTGGAAAAGTCTCAAACATACAACGTATATTGCCCAATTTAATTAATTTGAGTAATTCTCAGCATTTTATAAACTTTGCAACTGGGAGTGAAAATGTTTTGTTTAATGCTGATATAGTTTCACAATCAATGCAGATCTTTGTTTAGAAAAACCCATTTACAATAATTGTTCTTTCAAATATTAAACAGTAACATAAACATGCTAGGCTTTAATCTAGTTTTTCTAACTATTTATTGTTTTTATGGAAAAGCTAAGAGAGAGAAACTGATAACATGGTCTTTCCATTATTTTATGCTTTTAGCTGGTATATGAATCTCTATTAATATATTTTCTAGCGTGGTCAAAATAAAATTGGGTAAAAAAATGAAGGAGGATTTTCCCTGGTAGTCCTTGGTCAGACTCTTATTTTGTTTGTTTGTTGATAGAGTTATTAAATTTTTATTTATTAGTAGCTCATCCCTTAAAATCGGATGGAATTGAAAGACTTAAGTGGTTACCAAAGAAGGATGGTGGGATAATACATTGTTATTAAATATCAAAACCTAAATCTGTGTCATTTGGTTCCAGCATAAGAGGGTTAAGTAGGTTGCCGGTACCACTATTCAATTAAAAAATGGCTTATATGCTGTAGTTATATTGTTGAAATCTGCTTGTCTGACTTAATTCCACACTATTCTGTTACAAATTCTTGTAACAACATCTGGACACGGTTTTATGTTAGTCAAGCGGATGCACACAGAATTCTAATATGTACATAGAGATACCCTTTTAACAATATAAAGACTTAACCTATATTTTCAGCTGGGATTTTCATGACTGTTTATTCAGTGAGGTATTAATGACCACCATTTTGCTGTATTCCTAATTATTGCTTTGTTCTCCATATTCCTGTAAGAAAACTAAAATCTACAACAATAGAGTTGATGTGCCAGAGAGACCCATCTCTTTACATTAGTAAATATATTATAAACCCCAGCTCAAACACAAGCTGTGGACAAGTACTCTGAATGCTTTTTCGTTCAGCACACTCTGTTACTTTCATTACTCCATTACTTTGTCTGATGCAATTGTCTCAGGATTGCACTAAGAAATAAGCAAACTAATAGAATGGCATGCTTTTAAAAAAATTGAAAAACACACCTTTTACAAGTGAAAGTTGATTATCAAGATGGCTTTCTCATCCCTTTGAAATAGTACAAAGGATGGGAGACAGAGGCCAGGAGCTGGCTCATGGTATTCTACAGATACCATTATTATTCCTTATCACTTGTATTTGGGTAACATCTGCAGGGGTTCAGACCCTGTTGTGTTAGGTATCGTACTCCAACATAATGAGAGGTGGGTCCCAAAGCATTTATGATCTAAGAATGAGAGGAAGCTGGTGGAGGCAATAAACAGCTGAGGGGAGAACAGGTCAACAAACAGCATAATAAGCAATAGTCACTGCCACAAGCTACCTAGGCATTGCCATTTTATGTGTGAGTTTTAAGGAGAAATTTGAAGGTGGACAATGTATAGTGGATTTGCAGCTGTGTATGATGAACTTCTCCCACACATAAGAGGTGGCATGGGAGAAAGCATGAAGGTTTATAAGGGAAAGTTGGGTTGACAGTTGATAACATCTGACATTGTTGTCAGTGTGAAAAAGAGGCAGAGGGGAGCTACCATGATAATAAATCAAGAGTATGGGTGCTACATAAATACCTAGCTAAACAGGCCCCACACTAGATGTGGTAAAAATGCCCCTTTGCTGGTGGATATTCTTGTTGAATTTTGGAACCCAATGTGGCAGTAACTTCTGGACTCAAGAACTTAGGGGAAAGGAGTGGTCCCGACACTTGGGGTGGTGTCACCATTTGTCCTGGTGTTGTGTACACATCAAATCACAGGGATGCTGTTGGGTTAAAATGACAGCTTTTTTTTAAAAACAAATTTCCTTATCAATGTTATTAATACCTTAAAAATCTAATTTAATGTTCACCATTTATACTGTTTACTCTTTGCTTTTCACTGAGTTTGAAAAAGTGAAAACAAATCAGCCAGCTTCTGGTCACTTCCAGTTTTGGGTTCCCATGTTTTAGCATCATGCAGTGATGGGATTGCAGAAGCACTACTTTTGAAGTACTTTTAAATCTGTTTAAATTTTTGGAGGGCCAAAGGGGGGAATGTTCTTTATTTCCCTGTTTGTTATTCAGACATGGGTTATACAATGAATATTTGGAATTATATGATTTTCCATTGGATTCTCCAGGTGATTCCATATTGACAAGGTGGGTGAGGTAATATCTTTTACCCAACTTCTGTTGGTGAAAGAGATAAGCTTTGAAGCCTATAAAAGCTCTTCTTCCGGTCTCTAGAAGAAGAGTTCCACATAAGCTAAAAGCTGGTCTCTTTCACCAACAGAAGTTGATCCAATAAAAGATACTACCTCTCCCGCCTTGTTTTCCTGTTGAGTGTTGTTGAGGCTTTCAGTCTCCTGGTCTGATGCATTGCCACAACAGTTACTCTTCTTTTAATTATAATTGTAAAAATACTGTATTTTTTTTATTTAAAATGTGACTTCGTCACATTGTCAATCCTTTGCATATATCTCCATGATTGATTGCATATGTACCTAGAATATGTCAGTTGACTAGATGCATTGTAAATTAGTGTGTGAGATACTAAGTGTGTATGAAAAGAGAGATTGTGTAGGTCATCTACTGTACTTAATGATATGGTCTTTAATAGTTCACAAGTTGTGTATGGCTTTGTTCAGCCTTGGGTTTTTAATTGGAGTTATTTATTTTCCAGAGAAATATACAGGGTTGTACTTAAATGTCTTTTATTTAGAAAAATTCTGAGAGAGATTTCCTTTATTTAAAATGTGAAATAGCACTGGTATCTCTCAAAACAGGAGAAAAATGTTTTAATTGCAACCAGTGTCCTCTCTCCTGTAGAGAAAACTAATAATGTACAATAGTTACTTTCAGGAGTGTAGGATAACTAAACGGGCTTAGATCCACAAACAATTTGATTCCCAGTGCCAGACAGACTTACTTTCAGCTTGAAAACCTGACAGGACAGACTTTTCCTCTCATTTCCCCTTCCCAGACACATTATTTCTCTTTTCAATCACATAATATCTTAAAAAGTACAGAAGTGAAACCTACAATCTATAAAAAGGTGAATAAAGACAACCCAGGGAATTACAGACCAGTCAGCTTAATTTTGGTACCCAGAAAGATAATGGAGCAAATAATTAAACAATCAATTTGCAAACACCTAGAACATAATAAGGTGATAAGTAAAAATCAGCATGGATTTGTCAAGAACAAATTATGTCAAACCAACCTAATAGCTTTCTTTGACAGGGTAGCAATCCTTGTGTAAGGGGGAAGTGGTATATCTTGATTTTTAGTAAGGCTTTTGATACTGTTTCGCATGACCTTCTCATCAACAAACTAGGGACATAGAACCAAATGGAGCTACTATAAGGTGGGTGCATAACTGGTTGGAAAACCATTCCCTGAGAGGAATAATCAGTGGTTCACAGTCAAGCTTGAAGGGTTTATCAACTGGGGTCCCGCAGGGACTGGACCTAGGTTCGGTTCTGTTCAATATCTTCATCAATGATTTAGATAAACTTTATAAGTGTACTCTCTATGCCATTGTGTATGATATCAAGCTGGGAGGGATTGCAAGTGCTTTGGAAGACAGGATTCAATTTCAAAATGATCTGGACTAACCGGAGAAGTGGTCTGAAGTAAATAGGATGAAATTCAATAAGGACAAATGCAAAGTACTCCACTTAGAAGGAACAACCAGTTGCACACATGCAAAATGGGAAATAGCTCCCTGAAGAGGAGTACTGTGGAAAGGCATCTGGGGGTTATAGTGGATCACAAGCTAATATGAGTCAACAATGTAACACTGTTACTCACATCGTTCTGGGATAGGAGTGTTGTAAGCAAGACACAAGAAGTAATTCTTCTGCTCTCCTCCACGCTGATAAGTCCTCTAGTGGAGTATTGTGTCCAGTTCTAGATGCCACATTTCAGGAAAGATGTGGACAAATTGGAGAAAATCCAGAGGAAAGCAACATAAAAATGATTAAAGGTCTAAAAAACATGACCTATGAGGAAAGATTGAAAAAATTGGGTTTGTTTAGTTTGAAGAAGAGAAGACTGAGAGGGGAGATGATAACAGTTTTCAAGTACATAAAAGGTTGTTACAAGGAGGAGGGAGAAAAATTGTTCTGTTAACTTTTAAAGAATCAATGGGCTAAATTGCAGCAAGGGAGGTTTAGGTTGGACATTAGGAAAAAACTTCCTCACTGTCAGGGTGGTTAAGCACTGGAATAATTTGCCTAGGAATCTTCATCATTAGAGGTTTTTTAGAGCAGGTTAAACAAACACCTGTCAGGAATGGTCTAGATCAGGGGTCGGCAACGTTCGGCACGCGGCTCGCCAGGGTAAGCACCCTGGCGGGCCGGGCCAGTTTATTTACCTGCTGACGCAGCAGGTTCGGCCGATCGTGGCCCCCACTGGCCGTGGTTCGCCGTCCCGGGCCAATGGGGGTGGCAGGAAGCCGGGGCCAGCACATCCCTCACCCGCACCACTTCTCGCTGCCCCCATTGGCCCAGGACGGCGAACCGCGGCCAGTGGGGGCTGCGATCGGCCGAACCTGCCGCGTCAGCAGGTAAATGAACTGGCCCGGCCCGCCAGGGTGCTTACCCTGGCGAGCCGCGTGCCGAACGTTTCCGACCCCTGGTCTAGATAATACTTAGTCCTGCCTTGAGTGCAGGGGACTGGACTAGATGACCTCTCAAAGTCCCTTCCAGTCCTATGATTCGATGATTCTACTATAGCAGGCAGCTGGCCAGCTATAATCACCTGTGTTCAGAACCTGCTCCTGCTGCTCTGCTTCTGCAGCATGATTCTATGGAGCCCTATTCCAACGGATCTTGCCTTAATCCATCTGTCTGCTTTCGTTTTTAAGGCTTTATTATGAGGTTATACCAGCTATAAAGATCTTGAACTTCCTGCAGTAGTTGTAAAGTAATTCTCAATACACACATCACTATGGCACATGCAGTTGTCCTCTATGGAATTTTTTTGTAATCCCTTTTACATAGGGATCATTGTGTACTGTATGTAGAATATGTTACTATTGTAGCACCTAGGGGTACTAATAATAAATTAAGGCCCCATTGTTCTAGGTACCGCACAAACTTTCACTAAAAAGATACCCTTTGACACCAGGATTATGTCTATGCTACATATTGGAGCGAGCCTCCCAGCTCGGGTAGATAGACTTGCACTAGCTCAGCTTGAGAGTTTCCTCTTGGTTTTTAGGAAAAGAAAAAATGGCAGTGGTGTCTGATTGTTGTCATGCTAAAATGTCTGTCTGCGGCATGATTGCAGGTCACATAAAGGCTATGATTAGACTAGAAGTTGATAGGTTTGAAAGTAGTTGATGACAGTTTTCCATTTGCCTGAGCTGAATTATGTTGCTGAATGTACTGCTTCTCAGTTTAGATACCACAGTGTGTTGATCTACGGTACATATTGTTATTGAAGGCTTAACATTTTGAGTCTTTTTGATTGTCCTGCTCCATCAGTTTTGGCAGGTGTTTTTCAAAAGAATATCTCAAAACTCGTCTACCTGAGCTTCTCTCTGTAACTTATTGATCAATGCACTTGAGATAACTTATGTTGATTTTATACTCACCATCAGATTTCAGGGTTCAGACATTTAGAAGAAGGTAAGGTGTTTAAAGGTAATTACTAATCAGTGCTAACTAGAAAGCCTACATTTGGGCTGTCTGGCTGCAAAAGTGGAGATAAGGATTAATGGAAGAGGGAATACCATGTTATGATAATAGCTGCTAATACACCTTAAACTATTAAGGGTCTTCATGTTTCAGTACTCAGAACTATTATCTTACTTCATGCTGGTTCTGGGTATTCAGAATGAGTGGGATTTTTTTTTGACTGTGGGGATTTACGTTGATTTTGTTTTTCTAATGATAATCCTAGAAGTCCTGTTTAATGTGGATTCTTTTTCTAGTTTCTCAAGATTTATCTTGTAGCGCTTCCAAAACTTTCTTTTTAACACTAAACTTGTATTTGATATAACTAAAGTATTATGGTTCATAAATAAGCAGCACGGCTTTGAGAGCTTTTAGCGTGCACTGCACCTTACCCTTTTTATTGTGGTTCAAGTACTTGATTCACTTTAACTTTAAAGTGGTTGGCCTGATTGCCTTATTCGCATTTTCAATTGAGTGCATTTTGAGGGCTTTTTGTTAAGCTGGTGAAGAGAAGGGAGATTGTTTTATTTTAGACAATGTAGCTTCAGGGCACAGAGATATTTTTATATAAATGGAATTCTTTGTATTAAAATTGTATGTACTTCTCACTGCTGTATGATGTGGAGCACTGGTGAACCATCTGGGCATTCTTCAACACTTAAGTCCAAACTTGATCAGTGTAAATAGTTAACAATAATATTAGACCATTTTGATGGAAAGTATTATTGATCTGGATCTCTGATTGAATTAGCTGCCAAATTTTATACTTGTAATCTTTTTGATTATGTGGGCTGTAGTTAATTTTACCACAAACATATCTCAAAGGCAGCACTGGAAACATTAGGGAACAAAAGCTCTTAACTGGACCCCCAGGGGTTCTGGGACCATGGAACTCACTGCAAAATTATGCTTCAGAATTTCAGCTTTCATTTTTTAAAAAGTTAGTTTTTTAGCCTTTATAATTGTGATGGTAATTCTGAGAATGTGAGCCAGTGCCAATCTGAACCTGCAAAGAGTTTGAAACAATGGATATGAAGTGTGAACTGCCCCCTTTATGTAATTCAGGGCCTGCAATTGTGCATATGTGGAAACTGGAAATTTTCCAAGATGCTACAGAATTCCCTGCCCTGCTGAGATCTACCTACATATGCCTCTTGCTGCTCATCTTTTTCTACAGGGTGAATTAGTTGGATTACTGTGTGTCCTCCTTTCACCATTCTTTAGAACTAGATATGAGAGGAGATCAGAGAGCCACAGCTAGAGTCCAGTTTTCAGCCAGGGAGTGGAGGAGAGCCAGAAGTGGTGGCCGATTAGGCTGTCTTGAGAAAAGGGTAGCAGCTGAAGTATGGGGAGAAGCTGAGAAGATGAACTGCTGGAGCTCACTACAAGCACCCCACTTCCCTGGCAAATGCAATCTGTGCCCTAAAAAGATCAAAATATACTGACCTCTGTAAAGTGCTTTGCTATCTACTGATGAAAAATGTTATATAGAGCTTGGTGGTTTTATTAATTATTATACTTTTTGAGCAAGATCTGGATTAATCAAACCTCATTAATCTTGAAACAGTTACTTAGCCATCCCAACTACCTTACTTGGACTAACATATCTGATACCACGTGCTTACTACTCAGCCCCTCTCATGACACTTACAAATAGATGGGTGCAGAACATCTCTTATCGACTCACCTAGACCAGTTCTTTCAAATTACAGACATAAAATCATTTGAACAAGTGACCTAACAATACAAACTTGAAAGGTCAGATTTTCATCACTATCTCCAGCTGCAATACCATCTCCACACAAGATCTAGTTGAGAAAATATACGTGAACTGAAGACCAAATTTGAAGCTAAATTGATACGGCTTAGACAAAATGGAAGAGCTAACAGATTTCTAAGTTCCACAGGGCAGGGTGCGGCAGGAAGAGCTAAGGGTCTGGTTACCCTGTTCTAATTTATTTAGGTTCTTATACCATACCCATCATTGTGGTATCTGGATATCCAAAGCTTTATAGGACAGATGAATCAAGAGGGAGCCTGAAATGGAAGGAACCTGCAGAAGAACAAGAGAGCCACAAGTCAGGTGAAGCCAATGGGAACTGAGGAGTTTGTGAACCTACAGAATTCCACAGCCCCACAGAGAAGTGTGAGCTAGGGCTGACTGGGACCTTTGAGCTATAAAGCCTCTCCAGGCTCTGCAAGGCAGGCAGAGAGATGCTGATGGGAAACAAGCCCCAAGTTGGCTCTATAGTAGTTTCTTTAAAAAGGAAACCGACAAACAAACAAACCCTGCACCCCATTATTACCGTATATTTGATTTACCAACACTGCAGTAGTTAACATTAAAGTTGAAATGTATGTAAATCTTTGAACATTATATTTAAAAAAAATAAGCATTTAAAAATCTGGAAACAAAGGGAAGAGAGATAAGCATTTGAATATTCCTCATAGCTGATAAATATCACATTGCACAAATCTATTGCATGAGGGTGATCACTTCCATCCTCAAGCCGTAAATTTCGAATGGAGGTGCGGACCAGTTTGGAAATTCAACCTGTGGGCCACAGACTCCTACCATAGAAGTCTTAGATGGAAAAACTGACTGAACTGTTACTTGCAAAAATCTAGGGCACCCCGTCTATACTATACCTGCCCTTTCCTGGGGCTCTCTGGGTCTGCAGAACCTTTTCCCAGTGAAAGAGCCTTACACAGCTGTGCTCTAAACATCTATTTATTTAGCAGCACACACAGGATATATATGCCAAGCAAATCATTATGCTCACCACTCCAAATATACAGACTAACTTCACCCGATGGCCAGTCAGGATCTACTCATCTGGTGGTGCTGGTGGTGCCCTTGCACGTCACAGTCGTGCAGAAGGGACAGAGTTCTAGCAGCTTGATGTTGAACTGCAGTCTGGAGATTGTTCCCAAAGAGCGTTGTTTTTCATTTACATTATATAGGTTAAAACTAGCTACCTCCTTTAACGTCACTAAACCTATCACATTATCCCACATCCCTAGGTATCAAAATGTAACCAATCATGCTCTGGCATCTATGTTTCCTCCTCCCTGCTCAAGTCTTTTTTTATATTTTATCTCTCATGCCCAAATTGTAACTTATTTATGACCTTTGTTTGTGCAGATGGTCAGCATAAATTCACTGTTCAGAGCTTATCTTAATCTATTTTACCATTTGCTGGGGCTTTCTGTATCCTCCCTAAACTTCCCAGTGCCTGGGTGTCTCTACATTACAACCCTTGCTGTTATAACTCTTGGTAGGGGCATTCCTGAGGTGGGGGTGCCTTAGCAGCAGCTGAGTTTCACCCAAGGCTAATCAAGGCCAATTTAGTATGGGGCTGAGTTAAGTCCCAGGGCTACAGAATAGAATTCACCTATAAATGTTGCACGTGCTCGGCCCACCATGTGATGCGGTGTGAGAAAGGGCACTAAACTCTGGGCTTGTACGGTAACGGCATCACTTCTGGCTTTTGACTTTTTGCTGGGGATATTTACACACTTTTGATCAGAAAAATCAGAATGCTTTTCTGGGATCTGAAATTTTATTTTCATAGTCACCTTTTGCGAACCCTTTAGACATAGTCTGTGGACCCCCAGGGATCCACAGACTGCAGGCTGAAAACCACTGCTTTAGGAGACATGGGTTGAACAAAAGAAAAATCTAATACTTTGATGAACATGGATAAATGCACAAGGCAGAAACATAATATCTTAACCCTTTCCTGAAAGAGAATGACCCTAAAAAACCAACATGTTTGAGATTTTCCCTTGCATTCCAGTATCATGGGAACATTTTGTTAATGCTTTATATTGTCCACACTATTTGATTTTGCAGTGTCCTACAGAATCGTGATATGTGAAAAACAGGATAAATGAAAAACTAATTTGCTAGACAATACCCCACATCTATGCTAGCTTGTTCTATAAATCCATGTGAGCCCACAAGCTTGTTTCAGATTGAAAAACACATTAGAACTGACTAAATAGGTCTGACTTTGATCTTAGTAACACCATTTTTACATTGGCACAACTCCATTGACTTCAAAGGAGTTATTTCTGATTTTTACCAGTAAAACTGAGAACAAAATCAGGTCCCTTTTCTTCATAACCTTACATCTTCTATAGCTCTAAAGTAATCTGATCAAAATGACAATGTAAGAGCCCAATCCTACAAACTCCTAATTAGGTGAGTAGTTTGTACTCATGCAAAAAGTGCCATTCGCTTCTTTGGAACTGCTTGTGTGAGGAAGAGTTTTGAGGATTGAGCCCCACATACAGACTGTGTTTTTCTTTATTTTAATTATGAAGTGACATTGTGGAACTATAGTATTGCAATATTTTAGGTAATCTGAATCTTATACTGAATTCTTCTAAATGTATGTTCCAAAGAATGCAAGTGAAAATGAATGTGACGCAAACCCACAGTTAATTGGTTCAGCTCCATTCACACAAATTTGATCACCTGATATTGAGATTTCAGGTTTGAGTTATGATATATAATCAGAAATGTTTAAAAAATTCTAATAAACAATTGTTAAAACAAGAGTGCTTAATTAGTAGAAATTAATTGACCAGATGATGGGAACTTCCAGGTAACCTGATGTTGTCTCAACACAAGATACAGTATTCCTCATCCTTGTTTTAATAATATAAAAATCATGTTGGTTATGACCTCTTATATAAATAGGTTTTATTTATTAGAATATAGAGAAATTATAAATTTCAGTCATCACAAAGTTACCTGAAAGATTCATAATGTGCACACTTTCGGGTCAGATAGATGTTCAACAACAAATGTTAGTTATATTAATGATACAAACAGCCAAATTTCTGATTTGTAAATTATTAACCATGTGTTCCACCAGTGTTAATTATGTATTCCTCTGATGTGCACATATGCATATGTTACTAAAGTTCACCATATCTAGGGAGAATGTGAATAAATATACATATGGTAATATTCTTCATAGGCTTAAAACACTTGTTTTATGTGGATCATTTGCTAATATTGTAGTAAGAGAATATACTATATTTACAAACATTATTTTGTCAGTATTCCATACAGTGGATAATATATGAAGGGTCATCTTTTTGGTACTCAGGTTTATCTGGATTTTTCTTTTGTGACATTCTGTGACAATTTAAAGTGTTCCTAATTCCAAAATAGTGTTCATGAATACTTATTTATCTTAATTAATGTCATGCCCCAAAGTGCAGGTGATTCTGCACATTTTTTTTTAAATAATGTCATATGTAACCAGTTTCAGTTTTCTTTATTGCATACTGGTAGATGTACTATTTCTCCCCCCCCCCCTCTCATGCACCCATACTCACGCAAACACAGTAGCATATATGGTTAGGGCAGTAGTCCTGCAAATCTAAACACTCGTGAGGAAACCTTAGTCACATAAAATGTTCCATTGTAGTTAACCCCGTAGGTTGAAATCAGTGGTACTACTCTCATGAGTAAGACTTTGTAGGATTTGTACTTAATCAGCCTTTAAAAGTGTTTATTGTCTTGTCTCTGATGCAGTGGCAAGTCCCTTCAGAGTCACTGGAACATGTCACTTAATCTCTTTGCCTCCATTTTTCCTGGTGGGGAAATGGAAATGACAATACTTACCTATTTTGCAGGCATCTTCTGAGGATTGAGTGATATATTGAATCATTTTTTGAACTTGAATTACATTTAAAATAAATATCAACAATTAAATATGGGGACAATAGTTTATCAATCATATTTTGCCAACATGTTTTTTGTGGGGCCTAACCAGTTTATTTTAAAATTATTTAAAGATGAAAAGTGCTACATAGATACTAATTATTATTAATTGTTTGAAATCTTACCAGTTTGGGCTGTAATGCTTTCAGATCTCAGATCCTGAAAGGGCCACAACTGCTTTATAGGACTGCAAAACAAATACATTATGTTGCAGGAAGTGGTGTTTGTGATTTAATAGGTGGTACTTCTATTTAAGTCAGTTCCGAGTGCTGGGGAACGCATTGTCTTGTGTGATTCTCCATTTGTAAACTGAGAAATAAACTCGAGGTACTGACCCCTTTTCAATATCCCATGGCACTTTACACAAGAGCAACAATGTCTTCAATTGATATCCTGGCAAAATTCTAGTTGGAGTTCTTAGATTTTCCAGTATAAGTTGCATAATACAAATAATAATGCTTAGCATTTAGGGCTTTGCATCCACAGATTTCAAAGTGCTTTGCCAAGGTGGAATGAAACCAAATTTTTTGAAAGTTCTTATGAACTGGAAATTCTCGAAAATTACAATTTCAGAAACACTGATACATGGTGTTTCTGAAATGAAATGTGCTCTCCAGGACCTGACAGCTGCTAACCAAAATTGGCATTTTTGCCAGTTTCACTCCTGCTGTTTATTTTACATCTGCCACTCCCAGGGAGTGTATTCAGTAGCAATGGTGAAACTGACAAGAATGTCAATTTCAGTCAGTAGTCAGGACTCCCAGGATCTGTGGCTCCAAGGCCGCTCTGCCATGCAGACTGCCCCAGGACTAGGGACATTAGGGCTTCCAAATTCCTGGGCCAGCCAGACAGTCATGCAGCCCTGGTGCCAGCTGGTTGGGGAGTCTGGAAGAAATGGCTGGGGTTCCCAGCCAGGGGCAGTCTGCAGAGCAGTGCTAATCCAGAGCCACTGACCCTGGAAGCCCATCCCAGAACCTCCATGTTCCCAGCTATGTACCAGGGAGCCTGGTATAGCTGGGCTGCCCCAGAACCATGGGGTAGTCAACATAATAAGGCTGCTGCTCTAGATCCATGGACCACTGAAGCCTGGACTCCCCAGCAGCATTCCAGGCAGGTTTTCATCGGAACCCTGCTGGTATTTCAACAAAAGTTTGTTGAACCCACGCCATCTTCGTGACACATTTCAGGCTCAATGAACTGACATTTTAAATTTCTGACCAGCTTTAATCATTAGTCCCATTTTATAGACTGGTAAACTGAGGTGCAAAGAATATAAGTGATATGCTGTAAGTCTCAAGGCAATTTGATGGAAGAGTCTAGAACCTGGGTCTGCTGATCTAATGCTGTCAGACCTCGGTCGTCAGCAGGCAGGATCAAACCTGGGACCTTTGCAGCTAAATGCATGAGCCTCTATTGCAGGGGTTGGCAATGTTTGGCATGCGGCTCGCCAGGGTAAGCACCCTGGCGGGCCGGGCCAGTTTTATTTACCTGCTGACACGGCAGGTTCGGCCGATCGCGGCCCCCATTGGCCGCGGTTCGCCGTCCCGGGCCAATGGGGGCGGCGAGAAGCGGCGCAGGCGAGCGATGTGCTGGCCACGGCTTCCCGCCGCCCGCATTGGCCCGGGACGGCGAACCGCGGCCAGTGGGGGCCGCGATCGGCCGAACCTGCCACGTCAGCAGGTAAATAAAACTGGCCCGGCCCGCCAGGGTGCTTACCCTGGCGAGCCGCGTGCCGAACGTTGCCGACCCCTGCTCTATTGCATGAGCTAAAAACCACATGCCTACTAGCTAAAGCTGTAGCAGACTTATTAATCTCAAAGTGGTCTCAGTGCCACTAGATGGGACAGAGCACCATACCCAGGAGGTCTGTGGGTTACACTGGCCCCCAGCTTGGATCCTAATTGCTAGACCATGCTGACTTCCTCTTCATTTCATTGTCTAGAGATATCATGTTTCATGCCAGAGCGAGCTGCATCTGAACTGGGGATGAACTAATCCCTTAGTATAATAGTACTTAAATATCAGCTGGTAAAGGGCATTATGACCTTTTCTGTTTGATGAGGACCAGTTAAGTCAAAGCTGAGGACTCCTGCAAAGCCATTTAATTGTACTCCTGATTCAACTTGTAATCTCCTTTCTCTCTCATCATCCCCAACACTTTCCCCCAAACTATTTCTGTCATACCTTTTGGGGATGTTTGGTCCCATAGAGGGAGAGGTAGTAGGGAATGTATCCAGACCTGGTGTTCATGTTTCTAGCGAGAACTAGGGGAATAATGAATGGCAGTTTCCTGTTAAACAGAACAAAGGGAAGAACATGCAATGTGTTTCCTTGTCAGGGCCATGATGAAGGGGGAGCTATCCCAATTCCCTGTGGACTCAAACTATCAATTCAGAGCCATGTCAGAGCAGAGCATCTATTTGTGCTGTGGAGCATGAATAGCAAACATCAGACTAGTATTTCTCCTGTCTCTGTTGGGGACATTGGGACTCAATGTCCTACGGTTCTCCAGGTTGCAGATTTGGCAACTGTCTCATGTTATGCAGAAAATGCAAATACATTATTTTCTCTTTTCCAATGTACACAATGGTTTTAGTACTGAAAAGAAGTTCTTGATTTGAGAATATATCTGATTAAAAAAACAATTGCTCTCAATTGCATTTCAGTTAATTCAGTGGCAGATATATTAACCATTATGTTATGTATTCTTCTAATACTTAGAATAGCACCAATATGTAACACCAATACTGGATAGTGCCCTTTCAGGTTTCTAAATCATTGTGAATCAGTGTCTTGTTTTAATCTGGCATCAGGGATGATGCAGTCTGTACTAAATTTAGTACTTCAACTTCCATTTGCAGTTGAAATATGGCCAAGTCCCATGTTAATACTGGGCAGGAAAAAAAAAATAGCTTCCAAACATTCTAGGATAACATGGCTACACTAAAAACCATGAGCATAAATACTAATTATTGTCATTAATACTATGCATTATGTGTTCGTTCAAATTATTACTAATTTACTAATGCCATGTGGTATAGGAATTTTAAAAGCCTTTGTGTGTGTTGCAGCTGTATTTCTTTTTCTATTCCAAGAGTGATGTTATGCATTTAAAGCATTTAAATTTAGGAAAACATTACAATAGGTTAAAAGAGGCATTCCTTTCTTATTTAAGTTGTTGTCAGATCCTCATGGAGTGATTTTCTATTCCTAGACTAATCACCATAATATTGTATTTTGCAGAGCAGGTTCTGGATTCGCTTATATGCTTTTATTTATGTCCAATTTATGGAGTATTCGAAAAAGATTATATGTATCTGAAGGATTTTATGCAGCACATCATGTTGCTGTGTGGGTGAACAGAATCCTGATTCTAGGGGGGAAAATAATATAGCCAATGTTTTACCCATTAGCACTCTTCGTTGCTGATTCTTCGGATGCTTAGATAAGTGTTGCTATGGAAATGCTTTAAATTCTCAGTGTATTTTTTCCATAGCAGGCAGTGAAATTTGTTAGCTTGAATTTTTGTGTGTTAGTTTACAACTATGCTGTATTTTTTAGTTTATATGGATAAAGTGTACTTTAGGGCCAAGCCATAGCCATGGATAGCTCATGTAATTTGGCTGTGCACTGAGGACTGCTGCAGACACTGGGGTAAAGAAACCTCTCGCACCCAAACCAATCTGTGGCCAGTACTACAATCTCCAGGCTTCAGCAGCCTCCAGAGACCTCTGTGCTATACCACAGGGAGAAAGCTAGATGGACCTGCTTGGTTGGTTTTCCCTCTTTTCCTCTGTGCATAGCTTTTTTTTTTTTTTTTTTTTTTTTTAATTGACTGCCTGCTGAGGCACAAGCACTTCACCCTGTTTGTGCAGCGGCCCCAAGGTGTCACAGAACTTTCAGAGGGACACACCATTCCTTCTCACTCTTGTTAAAGAGATATCACGCTAAAAAAATGGACACAGCCTGCTTTGTCAACCAGTCTGATTCTGGAAAAAGTTATTACTCAAAGAGTCAAGGTTCTATTACACCTAGAGATGGGTCTGACTTGTATAGAGAAATTTGAGGGATATGGGAGCTTGTCTCATCCTGCTAGGGAGGAGCAAAATGAACATTTCAGATCCAAATTTCCCAAAAGTCTTTGGGTTTTGCACCTTTGATTGCAGCCCACCCTATCTCTAATTAAAAAAGTGGTGCATATACTTATAAAAACGAGAATAAAAATATTTGACAACATTTTTATCTCTGTACACTTTGGTTTGATTAGGAAAGCCTGGAGAAAGGCAATCCTGAGCCTTCTGTCATTCTCCTGAAATATTTAATTGTTCATTGATATAAATCTAGACACTTCAGCTATTTTCATTACAATTTTTATTTTATGACTTTAGTTCCATTAACAACAGCTTTAATAAAAACTCTTGTATACAATAGCTAGATTATGAACTTATACTACCTGACTCTGTTATTGCAGGATTTGATTTACAAATAGTTCTTTGGGTGGACCCTGAGCCTGCACAGATATGATTGGATGATTGTGTATCCTAGTTAGTAGCGTATGATTATGGAACTGGTTAAACCAAAGGCCTTCCATGACTTCTGTTATATAATGTTTGTCTTCCTCATTTTCACTTTCTCATGGCTATCAAGTTACCATTATACTGTATATTCTGTTTCTCTCTCTGGCCACAATAATGGTTCCTTTTGGATCCTCTTGTTTCAAGCCATCCATGCTTTGAATGTTTCTGCTCTAAAAAGTTTGTGCATCTTTTACTGGACCGGGGCCTAGAATCCTGATGTACTCTTCTGAAACTGAATCTTTTAGTTTGCCAGCAACACATGACTGTCATTTTGTATCAGTGATGCTTTTTTTTGTTTTGTTTTGTTTTGATGGCAAAACAATATACCTTGAAATTTCCAAAGCTGAACAGAATAGGATTAAAATTTACCTTTTTTTAAATGAGGAAGTATATTTAGAGAGAGGACATTCCATTTGAGATTAAAGATAATTTAATAGAATAGTTTGGCTGTTAAGTTGCAACCTATTTGATGTTATAGACATGTTTAAATAGAAAGGAAGAAAAACTTTAAATTTCCTAGAAAATACTGTCATTTTTTCTTTAAGAAGAGTTGAAGATAACTTTTCTTTAGTTGAGACTATCCAGAATAGTCCTCCTTCGTAGCTTTACATATGCTTAAAATGTAGCTTGTCAGTGAAGTGCATTGCAATCTTTTACCAGTGATGATTGACAACAAGTAATATAGCTTTAGTCATGGTTTTCTAGATCTGCAATGCTCTTTGGGGATCCTGTAAGTATTTTTGCCAAACATCTGTCATAGCTGGTGTTTTAATTTATTACAAATGGAAAGATTTGTTTACATTTGAGAAATTGAATGCTATTTTTAAACAGTAAATGTATATGTTGATGTGACTGAGGTCGTTGGGTGTTCTTTCATAAGAAATGAGAGCTTTTTTTGTAGCTCTTGTGCATCGTGGATGCATATGTTCTTTCAATGGATCTTTTCTGTGGCACAATATAGGGAGAAATAGCAGCTCAATTCCCCCATCAAAGCTGATTTAAAGAGGGATAGCCTTCTTTCTGGTACTAAAATTATACTCTGTGTTATAGTCTTCCGGAAAGGAAGTTGGAGAGAAGAGGTTTCTGCTGCTGCTTCCCCTCACTCACAGCATTCTGGTTCTTGTAAGGGAAGAAGTGCTTGCTACTCTACTCCTCCCACAGCCTCTATTTTTGGGTTATCCTCTCTAGGTGTAACTCAATCAGGGCCGGCTCCAGGCACCAGCTTGGCAAGCAGGTGCTGGGGCGGCCACTCCGGAGAGGGGCGGCACCTCCAGCTATTCGTCGGCAATTCGGTGGATGGTCCCTCACTCCCGCTCGGAGCGAAGGACCTTCCTCCGAATTGCCACCGCAGATCGCGATCGCGGCTTTTTTTTTTTTTTGGCTGCTTGGGGCGGCCAAAACCCTGGAGCCGGCCCTGAACTCAATTGCTTGCCTGTGCTGCTGCTGCTTACAGCTTTCCCAAGCCACATTCGTGTGAAATCGGAGTGATTCTTGACATCTGGCTGTTGTCCAAAGGATTCCGAATATCAGCTAAGAACCTGACCAAAGTCTTGTTAATTTCACTCTGCTGCTGCTGCTGCTTGGCAGAACTATGAGCAACAGCAGTTGCTAGAACTGTCTATAGAATCACAAGCACAGCATTGCATCTTTTTATATTCAGTTCATATTTGGAACTATAAGGACTAGGAATTTTTAAGTAAAAAATTAATTCTACAGAATTCAGGAAACGGGAGTGAGGAGAGGCACTGAGACTCAGTTCCTATCTGCTCCCAGCCCATCCCAGCCTCTCGGGTCCCGCTCCCTTCTCCTCGGCCCCATCCTTGGCTCCAGCACCTCTGGGTTCCATTCTTGCCTCTGCACCTCCATGTGCTAGTTTTGGGAGTGGGAGGCAGAGCTCCCACAATATATCCCCGTGGGGGCGCTAGTCCCTCCCCTCCCCTGTTCCTCCTTCCTGACAGTGGCTTAGGCTCTTATACTCATCAGGGAAAGTGAATAGATTATCAAGTATGGTGTGTGTGTGTGTGTGTGTATTTATATATATACACCTATATCTATTAGGGGCTGTCAAGTGATTAAAAAAATTGATTGTGATTAATCACATTGTTAAACAATAATAGAATACCATTTATTTGAATATTTTGGATGTTTTCTACATTTCCAAATATATTGATTTCAGTTACAACACAGAATACAAAGTCTACAGTACTCACTTTATATTTATTTTTTATTACAAATATTTGCACTGTAAAAAACAAAAGAAATAGTATTTTTCAATTCACCTAATACAAGTACTGTAGTGCAATCTCTCTCTATCATGGAAGTTGAACTTACAAACGTAGAATTATGTACAAAAATATAACTGCATTCAAAAACAAATCAATGTAAAACTTTAGAGCCTACAAGTCCACTTAGTCCTACTTCTTGTTCAGCCAATCGCTCAGACAAACAAGTTTGTTTACATTTGTAGGAGATAATGCTGCCCACTTCCTGTTTACAATGTCACCTGAAAGTGAGAATAGGCATTCACATGGCACTTTTGTAGCCGGCGTTGCAAGATATTTAGCACCTGCCTAAGAAACAAGGTCAGGATTAGATTCTGTTCTTCATGACTACTCAAAGATAATAAGAATGTCACAGGGGAACTCAAATGAGTAGATCTATTTTTTTGTAAGGGCCACAATTGATTTATATCTATGCTCAGGAAAAGGCGGGGAAGTATGTCTAATGTGTATTAAATCCTTCTTGCCCAATACATTGCTGAAAAAAGTTCAAAACATTCCATCTGTGCAAAAATACTACCCTTGCAATGCAGTCAGGGTCACTGAGACCTATGATTTTATCTGCTGATTAAGTGGTAATTGTACAAGTCAAAGCTACACTAGGGCAGTTTAAAACAATGCTCCCAATTTTTGCAAGATTTTAATTTATTTTTTTTACATGGACGTTCCTGTGTTGGATGTGTTTATGCCTTGCACACCTGTCAAGTTTCTAAGATATTTGCCTAAAGTGTGTTTTTTCCACAAGCCCTGTGTATGGGTCAGCACATAACTGTGTTGCCCTGGAAGTAGACTGGGAAGCAGATTTTGACTCCATTTCCCCCTGCTCCAGGTGGGAACATATTCTGCTTCAGCCCTACCACCTGCAGAGCTGTGCTGCCCAATCAGGGCCAGCTCTAGATTTTTTGCTGCCCCAAGCAACAACAACAACAACAAAAACCTCCGGGAGCACAACTGCCGAAGCGGAAAAAAATAAAAAAATAAAAGGTGTCTGGAATGCCTCCCCTGAAATTGTGCCGCCCCAAGCACGTGCTTGGTTTGCTGGTGCCTAGAGCCGGCCCTGTGCCCAATGAATTATGGGAGAGGAAGAGTCAAGGCTCCATCTATTCCCTGCCTTTTTCCAATTACATGCACAGCCGGTGAGGATGTAGTAGCCCGGTAGAAGTTGATCTCCTCTAGGTGCTGCAACTGCTACCCATGGAAATGAGTTTGAGTATGGGGAAGTGCTTTATGCTTAGACCCCTTTGCAAGGGCATAGGCTAGGCCACATATGGCTTCAAATGATGAGATGCAATAAAAGATTTTAGTAATTTTGAATCAGAAAGTTAGACAGCATTACTTTGACATTGAGTCATATTTCCCATGATTGTAAAGGCAAGACAGAAGTGCAGAGGAAAGTAAGATTGTCAATTAAATGTCTCTGCATCCTTTAGAATTATTTCAGTAAAATAACCATCTATTTCTTCTATATTTATAGGTTACTCCAGTAGTTAATTTGTAGCTGGATTATTAATGTTTATTATTTGTAATGGGAATCCAAACAGACATGAGGCTTTTGTTGTGCTAGGTTCTGTACAAAATGTTGTAGATATGGTCTGTGCCCCAAAAGAGCTTCAGAGGGTTTTTTTTGAGTCAAGGAAGAGATTCAAGCTAGAGGAGTACATCATTTTCTTCTGTGATAAGAGTAATAGAGGTAGTTTACATCATAGATGTAAATTTTTCAACTCTACCATCTACATAGGGTTTTCCCTATTAGAGAATTTCTTTCCATTCTCCCATATGCTTTCTCTTACCTCCCCTAAGAAGAGCCACTGCTCCATAACAAAATTTCAAAGAGAAACATAGGCCTTTTTTACATTGGGGATTTGCCACAATTTCAGCTATTAGCATAATTGCACCGGTGCAAGCCACAAGCAGAGGCAAAGAAGACATGACTTGCACTAGTGAAGCTTCTTTTGGATTCAAACGGGTATTGTTTCATACTTGAGTGAAGTGTAGGAAACGCATGAATTCTAGTAGGTGCTTTTTCAGGTGGTGTGTAATGGAATCTTATATTCAAGGACTGAGGTGACAGGAAAATTTTTGAGATTTGGAATTTGATAGAGTGCAGTAAAGTGCGAAGTGATATGATTTGTTAAGGGTGGAGTTACAAATGAGAAGAAATGGGGTTTGATGAGTACATTTACTATTAGGCATTAGCATCCTACTCTGCCTGAAGACATGGCAAAAAAGGGGAGTTTAGGACTATCCAGAAATTAGTTTTATCAATGCATACCACTACTTTACTAGTCAGTTCCTCTCATTAGCCATTTGTGTCAGGTGGAGCAGGGAGTTCTGAATGTTGGAGTGACGGAGTAATAGCAGTAAGTCCAGTAGCTCTTTCAGACTGGAAGGCCAATGACAAGGAGTGAAGAAAGAAAGGGATTAACAAGATTGCAGTTGAGTGAAGGAAAGCAGGAGAATAAATCAGACTCTCCATCCAAACCTGTATAAATATCCCTCATGCCTCTTGAACCTGACAGCTCTGTATTATGTGAAGATATCCTATATAGCTTATATTGCACATGAAAATTAGTTTGTTTGTGGGTTATACAGTATTCCATACCTCTCCTGTGATATTTTTTCATTATTTCTAAATAAATGTGTTCTGAAAGAAAACTCACTACTCTGTATATATCTGCTGGTATGCATGGTGGTGTTTTGATTCCATTGAGTAAAGAGCTAGCTAACCATTTCACTGTACTTTATTTCCTCTAAGTGGTTAATGCAAGAGAAATGGAGAGGCTGAAAATACTGTTTCAAACAGAAAACTTTATTGAGCTCTAAATTAATGCAGGTTGTTTTGTTACATCATAATGGTCTTTATTTTGACTATTGAGGATAAATTAATGTTAGATTAAAGCTATTACTAAAACGTAGCCATCTGTGATTAAAGATATAATGAAAAAAATAAGAATCTGATGTGGACTATCTTGCATATTTAATTATTTTCAGATTTTTTTAATTTGCAGATTGTCAAAGCAATCTATTGTAATTTTAGCTCATTTTTAAATACTTTGTCTCGGTCAGAATCATTGTATTGATTCATATACAATTCAATTGTACTAGATGATATAGCTGCAGTTCAGTTACGTAAGAGTATTTTCTTTATATGTATTTTTAAATTATGTTAAGGGAAAACAGAGCATATGTGTAGGCTTCCTTTTTAGAGTGTATAAATCCAAATGAATATACAAACCAGAAACATTTATTTTCTCCAAAATAGAAATTAGTTTTAAGATAAATTAGCTTGCTCTGGAGAGTAACAGTTACATATTTTTAGAAGTGACATTTAACTGTTTTACATTTAATCCTGTGCAAGAAGTGAATATCTTGTTCTCAAGGAGAACATTTCTGTAAAATAGTCTTAGATAATGGCATAAAACCTTCCTGTTTCCTGTATGATTATAAACGTGACAGCTTTACATAAGCATGGTCCTGATAGTAAATTCTGAGGTGTTTATTGATCTCACACGGTCATGTGACTTGATAATTCTGATGATTATGACACTACAGTATCCTCATACAATGTCTGGCATAATTTAACAGTATGCTAACAAGGATATTTAAATGCAGTAGCAGATGTTAAATTTAGATAGGCTGTACATGCAATTCACTGTTCAGAATCTTAGGTAAAGTTCTAATTGTTATGCTTCGCTGTACCTCCAGTGCTTTGCTACAGTGATTTAGTCATGAAGCCAGACAGCATATGACTTAATAATAAAATATGAATAGTGATTGGCATCCTCTGAAAGAAAGAAAGAAAGAAAGAAAGAACTCCATGATATCAGATAGCAATTATTTTTAACCTGTAAAATCCTTAAAGATTGTCTTTCTAGTTCTTAATCATTATTGGAAACATTTAAGTTGCTTTGTGCATTGTTTTTTAGTTTTGAAGTTACTGGAAAAATATATAAAGGGCCTAATTTAGGTCTTTTGCCACATTTCCCCTGAAACTTCATGCAAAATGACACTGTAAAACCGCCATTGTGAGCTCATATCCTCGCTATTTGCAGCCCCATGTGCAGCTTATTCCCACCAGTCAATGCCAAATGGATCAGGGAGGGCACATGCAAAATGACTACATCCCTTAACACAGGACAACCTACTTTGCCTCCTGGCCAGCTTTATTTCTCCTTTCACATACAGAGCTCACTTGTGCCCTCCTGGAGCTCTTCAGCGACACAGGAAACACATCTGCTGTTACATTCCTTTATAGGGTATAGCCTTTTTCCCTCCTGTGTACCTATTCTGATACTCAGGCTAGTGAGAGCATTGTGCACCCCTGGATAGTAAGGAAGGAGCAGGCCCTGCACTCCTTCACCAAGGTGTGCTCAGCAGTTTCTGCCTCCTCTCCCTCCCTCATCCTTCTTCCAGCAGACCAGTGAGCAGTTTGTCACACAACATGCAGCCGCTCTTGTGTTCTGCTGAAAGAAACTATGGTAAGTTCAAGCATGCTTAGAGAGAATCCAGATTTAACATTTTATTATAAAATAAACAAAACAGACATTTCATTTATTCTTCCTACACTGGGATTCATTATTATCTGATGATACATTACTTCTAATTTTTTCTTTGTATTAGTCTAAGATATGGTAAAGAGGGAGAGGATTTGAAATTTAAACAGGGCCTTCCTTATTGCAGTATGCTTTATTGCAGTATGCTGGCTGATGTGTATTCAGTTCACCCGGACAATTTAGACATAGCCTTTATGGCTTTGTTTTCTGGACTAATAGTGCAATTTTGGACAAAAATTATAGAAAGAAAGCTTCATGTCATAGCACAAAAGACTCACTAGCTGTCTTGTTAAATGAGAGAGTTCAGAATCCTAGCTTCTGATTGTCTCCACGAGAGAACAACCACATTCTACCTGAGCCATGTTCTCTTCTTTGGCTTGTTCTCCTTCACAAGGTCCACCAGAAGGCTTGCAAAGTCAATAAAGGACTCCAGAGCATGACATATTCACCCTCCTTTTTTTTTTGGAAGGACAACTAGAGATCCTCTCTTAGGTGTAGACTCAGATGGAATTTCATGATGCAGAGTTACAGTGTGCATTGGAACCAAGAAGATGGGTTTGTATATATTCGATTGAGGCACTGAAAGAGTGTTTAGTGTGATTTCTACAAGTACTGATTTGCAAATGAATGAACATAACATTTTAAAATGTTCCCACCATTTCATTACATGTTATCACATGAGTTTTTGCTTTGTTTCTATATTTTTTACTGAAAAGTTCTTGTAGTTTGTAAAGGCTTTGTTTTATTATAAATTTTGACAATTTCTTGTTTCTTCCTTAACCAGCAAAAAATAACATTGCTTTGCAGACCAACAGCATATTCAGATGACATTCTTTTAAAACCATTAATGTTTTTATTACGTCATTAGTCAGGGAAATATATTCTTAAATTTATATTTGGGATCACCATAGATAGAAATCTTGGGCTATTTTAATAGATATATAAACTTAAACGATGCTATTGTAATTATTCTGCTAAGACTTGCTTTGCTATGTTAGATATATTTGTTAATAAAGTTATCACAAAATATTTTGCTATGCAACTATGAAATGTTGTTTTAATTATGGTGGTTCCCAGCAATTACATTATAAAGTATTTCCAAAATGATTAATCAAATCAAGCTCTGTTAATATGACAATTTAAAAAATATTACTAAGGCATGTTTTAAATGCTTACTTAACCAAGTATAACCTCAGAATATACCATGACGTAACTGAAGTGATAATGTAGCAAGAGTTTTGCTTATAGTACAGTATCTATCTACCTACCTATTTCAGTAGGCATATGACCCCAAACCTCTGGATACATATGCACATGCATAATTCTATGCAGATGAGTAGTTGAATTTTGCTTAGTGGGAAGACTCACATGTCTGAAGTCAAGCATGTGCAGAAATGCTAGTGCCACATAATGCAACCGCTCCATCACTGAAATATTTGAGTGCCTATGTATATAAACAAAGACCAAAAAATGGTGGGTTTGCTCCATATCATTAGCATCCAAGAATATAAGTATACTTAATTTAAATAGAATTATATTTTCTTTTAATTCAGGTATTTAAATGAGATTCCCATAGCTTTAATTTACATGGAATAAAGAATTTTTAGATACTGCTGACGTGGTAACACAAAGCTCACAGTATGGGATCAGTCATTCACTAGCCCTATTTACTATGCAGACTAGACTAAGTGTTAATTGGATGATAAATTATGATAGAAAAAAATCATTCTATTAATGATTTATTTTTGGAGGAAGGAGGAAATAAAAATGATTTCTGTTTGGTTTAATGATATAACAACAGAAATCAAAGTATGCACAGAACCAGCTGACAATTATAGATAAGATGCCTCTCACAAAGGCAACTTTGATATACTAAGGTCACTCGGTAGGAAGATACAGCAATATAAATCACTTGGTTCAGTGAATGAAGGTTATTTCTGATCTTTTGTGCATGTAATAATAAAACCCACCAAAATATCAGACAGCTTCAAATTTGGATTCTAGCATAATTGCCAATGAAATATAGATAATATTCCATTAATTAGATGGCATCAGTGACTTAGTAAGTGGGCCAAATTCTGTCCTCTGATATATTTGCACCTCTCCATTAAAATATAAGGGATTGAGGTGGGATTGTGCATATTTTACTGAGAGCAGAATTTGACATGTCATTTGTGTGTTGAATTTCATGGCAAGGACAGAATTTGGGCCACAATTTTACTATATAAACCAGAAGTACAATTTATTGAGATCTGAATGTGAATTACAAAATATTCACCAATTCATTTTGCATTGTAAGCTTGAGAAAATCATGAAGGTGTATAATTTGCCTAGTTGTATAATGGATATGTACCAACGTGCTGGGTTCAGTTTAAAAAACACAGTAAATACTGATATTTTCCTTCATCTGATGCACTCGAGGAGGGAAATGGGTTGGGGGCCCCTTCTACAGGCAAAGTTGAGGAGGGGCCTTCAACATAACTGTTCCCAGTGAGTCTCTAGGATGAATGTGAAAGAAGAAGGATCATGTATATGGTCTTATGTATGGCACCAGGTTGGGAGATTGGAGATCAGTTCTTGGCTCTGTCACCCAGGGCCGGCAACAGCTTTTTTGCCGCCCCAAGCAGCGAAGAAGAAAAACAAAAAAAAGCCCCGATCAGCGGCACTTCAGTGGCAGCTCTACCGCGCCGCTTCATTTTTCGGCGGCAATTCGGTGGCCGGTCCTTCCCTCCAAGAGGGACTAAGGGACCAACTGCCGAATTGCCGCTGAAGACCTGGACGTGCCGCCCCTTCCCATTGGCCGCCCCAAGCACCTGCTTCCTGCGCTGGTGCCTGGAGCTGGCCCTGCTGTCACCAGACTTCCTCTGTTGTATAGGTCAAGTCACATAGGCATCTATCCTTCAAACACTTAGCCATGCACTTAACTTTAAGCCTGCAAATACTCCCATTGACTTCAGTGGGACTACTCTCCCGCTTAAAGTTAACCATGTACATAACTATAGGGTCCTTAATCTCTGAGTTTCAGTTGTCCACCTGGGGATGCTGATACTTACTTTCTCCATCCTTTGTGTATCTTCTGTAGTTTGTAAACTCTTCAAGGAAGGGGCTCTCTCTCTCTCTCTCCCCTACTATGTGTATGTACAGAACATAGTGTAGTAGAGTCCTGATTTTGGTTGGGGCCTCTGGGTGCTACTGTAATACAAATAATGATAAGTAATATTTGCTCTGAACAGTTTCTATCAAACAGAACACACTGAATCTATAGAAGCATGGCCTTCAGTTTTACTAAGGAATAACCTATTTTATTCCATCGTATCTAGTGAATGATTCCCCTTTTAAGAATGTCTTGACGTTTCATTTGTGTGTGTGTTTGCACACGTCTGCACATGCATATATAATTACACCCACACATTTTTTCTCGTCACAGACACATGTACAAATCAAAGTTCTCAGTTCCATAGCTTAACAGACCCCAGTAAGCAAAAACCAATTTGTGCCTACAAGTCATTTGTAGACCTACCTGTATGTCTACACTGCAATGTAAGCCAACCCCCCCACTATACACAATTTTGTCTGACGCAGGCCAGCAAGTCTTATGGGTTGGACCCTGGCAAGGGCAGGAGGTTCCAAGCCTGAGTCACACTGGGACTTGGGACCAAAGTCCATCATTTTGCTGTGTGGAAGTAGCTCGGGCCTGGGTCCCCCATGCTCAGGTCTGGAGAGCCTGCCAATGCTATCCCATGATCCCCTGAACCAGTGTTCCTTGTCCTTCCTATCTCAAGACTAGACAATAGACTCCCAGTGAATGGAAGCAAACCCCCCCCCCCCCATTTCAGTACAATTTCTTGATGTTTAACCCTTCCATTTTATTCTGACCATTGAGCTGCATATAGAATGAGCCTACTCATGAATTTGCGATGGCCACAACAAGAAGTCCCTGGCCAAGTACACTGCTATCTGGGTCACAGGCTCACAAGCAGATTTTGGTAAATCTCTGGTGCAAGGAAAGCAAAACATTTGAATTCAGTAAAAATGCCAGGTGTGACCATGGAAATACTAGGAAATAGCAAAGAAGCTGGCAGCATTGGGGATTCACCAGTCTGGTGACCAGTTTAGGGAGAAGATCATGCGGCTCAAGAGCAACTGTTGTAAAGGCAGGGATGAGAATTGCACCTCTGGGAACTTAGCATCATCCTGCCTCTTTTATGAAGAGTTTCACTGGGTGCTGGGTATTGTGTCGAGCACTGAGCCACCAGTGGTTCATGACAGCCTGGTCAGTCATGATGTCAACCTGCTGACTCCTGAATCTAGTATCAGACTGGAGAGGATCCAGCAGGCACCAGATCAAGCTAGTGAAGTAACTCTGGTGCTCACACCAGTCCTCGAGGAGGCTTTGCTGCCGGAGTACATCCTGGGTCCATACTCTGAGGAGCTGTAAATGATTCCCTTGAGGAGCAGCAGAAGTAGAAGAGGCTGAAGGAGCCCCAGAACTTGATGTTTGGCTTCATGTTTGTTGTTAATATATGAATGGGAGGGATTTCTGGTTTATGAACCAATGCAATTTTTATTATAAGCCACGGGTAGCAGCATGTATCTGCTATTGGTGGAATTCATGCCAGCACCTTGGCATCTCCCCCTCGCCTGCACCAAACCATGTGAAATTCAAAATGGATCCTGGGAAGCACAAACAACAGTTAAACATTTAAATTTAAATTTTTACTTGATATTTGCTCATTCTTACATAGATGTGCTGGGATGTTGAAAGTAAGAACCGTATATTGCTTTCCCTTTAGTACACTGCTCCATACACATTGGCCATGCCACAGCATAATGAGCAACCCGTAAACAGTAAACTGTACAGGGAAGAACGAAATGTAATCCATGCATGAGTAAATCAATGTCCAAAATGTGGCTGGGGGTTGTATTCAGTTCAGAAATATTCCTGGTGAGGGAGAGTGGCTGTATAGTTCTTTGGGAATCTGTATTATCATGTGTGTTTGCATGTAGTCCATAGATAGATGTAGTCAGACCAGGCAGTATCAGAAACTGTAGGGAGGCAGTAATCTGTGTGGACACCAACACAGTGCTCTGTTGATTCCACAATGAATTTTGATCCAGTCCTAGGTGCTGATAGCTGCTAAATTTTTCCCATAGTAGAAACTCCAGATAGGTAGGCACATTTTGGGGAAGGGGGGTATTTTTCAGGCCCACCTCTGTAGCCCACTCCACTCAGATGTGTTGCTCAGTTACCAAGTAAATTGTAACTTACCATTGTTTGTGCTCTCTTTTCACTCTGATTAATTTAGTTGTGTCCAGGGCCGGCTCCAGACACCAGCTTAACAAGCAGGTGCTTGGGGCGGCCAAGGGAGAGGGGCGGCACGTGCGGCAATTCGGGGGCGGCAGGTCCCTCACTCCCTCTAGAAGTGAAGGACCTGCCGCTGAACTGCCGCCGCCAATCGCGGCTTTTCTTTTTTTCCCCCCCAATTGCCGCCGCCGATCGCGATCGCGGTTTGTTTTTTTTTTTTGCTTGGGGCGGCAGAAATGCTGGAGCCGGCCCTGGTTGTGTCCACAGAGCTGCTGTGATCTGAAGCTTTCCTATTACAGTATATTGAAGCACAGTTTTAGAAAGTATTTTTTGGCCTTGAGATTTCACAAAGCACATTTCTCTGGAGAGGCACTAAAACTTTGTTGAAGTACTGAGACAATAGTGCCTCTCTCGCTAATGGTACAGGCTCCTGCTACACCCACACCATGTCCTGATCCCCTCCACGGTACCATGTACTGCAGACTAGGAACAATTTGGACAGTTCCACCGTTGGGCAGCCCATGCATCCAGGACTTGCAAGTAGCTGGACCGGGCAAAGGTAGCCCTTTGGCCTCCACCCCTGTGCAGCAGCATCAAGTGCGTGCTAGATATGCAAAAAGGGGAAAGGAGAACAAGGGGTCAAGGGAGAGGCAAAAGGAGGCAATTTATCTGTTGGTACTGGTTTCACTGCTGATACTGCTCAATGTGTGTGTTTTGCACTTTCTTTTATTACTGGTTTTGTTGAAAGTTTATTACTGGTGTTTTGATGTTCTAATGGCAGCTGGCTTGCCTAGCAATGCTTTAATATAGTGTTTTGTAATAGAGCCTTGTTCACAAATTAAAGGCTTTTATTTTATATGAACCTTTATTAAGAACGTTTTTATTTTTTATTAAGGAAGTAATAAACTGCATCACATCATATTATGTGTATTTTGAATAATAAAGATAAACACACAGCTAGGAAGTTTTTTTCCCCAAACATAAATTTCTCAGTATATCTGTTTACAGCAATCCATAATGAAAATCCACAGTTCTTGCCACAGAGTGCACCGCCCCTCACCCCCCTTTCTTAAGTAGTCATCTCATCCATAATTAAAAATCATGGCAATCTCCCCCGCTTCATAAGCAGTCATGTCATCCGTCATCCATAATTAACCCCCCCATTCATTGTGCAAAGTGACATAACCTCATTTAGTATTAACATTGCTGTACAAACACATTCATAAACATACTATTCTCCCTCTTCCATTGGGCTATGCAAGTCCCTAATGTGAGAGCACAGAGCATCCCTGATTTTTGTTGTCTGGGGGCATCCTGTACCAGCTGTGACAGGTGCACTTTCTGGCTGAGTGTACCTGTTCAGCAATCTATTACTGTCATTCAGGGTCAAATGGCTCACCTTTGGGGTCTCAAAGATTGTGAAGAGCACAGCAAGCCACCATAATGCGGACAGCATTTATGACACTGAAATCCAAATGTGTCTGTATCAGCACCCGTGGGATTTCAATCTGCCAAACACATATTCAACCACCATGCTACACCTACTGAGAGTTTAATTAAAATGTCTTCTGCCAGGGCCTCTGAGATCAGGTTACGGTTTCATAAGCCAAGACCAAAGGAGGTGTGTGTGTAGGGATGGGGGGGTCCCCTAGAATAATAGTGAGGACAATAATTCCATTTATGACAATGTCATTTGGTGGGAATAGTGTCCTGGCTGACGGTGAAGATAGACCCTTGATCAGCAGAAAATCCTGGCATCTTGAATTTTTTCAGCATAGCCCACATTGGCATCCATAAATCAGCTTCTGTAATCCAGGGACTGCGTTACAGTGGAGTAATATCTTTTGTAGTTTATGCACTCGTGCTTCTTGAGGAGGGCAAACGAGGGCATGTGAGACCCATCAATGGTCCCAATGCAGTTTAGAAACACCAGTCTTTCAAAACAAGCAGTTACTTCAGGGATATTGTTTATGCCCACCTACCTTTGGATAAATCACATTCCTGATTGCCTCAGAAACCTCCACCCCTTTACTCACCATTGACTTTCCAACACTAAACTGATTAACAATGGACATATAGCAGTCTTGAGTAGCGAACTTTTAGATGGTTATAGCAACTCACTTCTAGACCTGCAAGGCTGCCCTTTTGCATGTGTCATGATACTGGAGGGTTGGGGCAAACTGCTCACAAAGCTTCAGAAATGTAGCTTTCTTCATTTGAAAGTTCTGGAGTCACTGCTGCTCATCCCAGGTCCTCATGACGATGGGATCCCACCAGTCTGTGATTGTAGCCCTGTTCCAAAGGCTCAGGTCTATGAAGGGTGCATCAGTGGCTACACCAAGAGCCATGAGCAGCATCAACCAGTTCAAGTCTGCCATGTCTGTTTTATCCTCCTCCTCCTCTGTCAGGTGCCTTTGGGAGGTCAGAAAAACTGCCAAAATGTCCACCAATGTCTCATGTATGATCTACCTGTTTCCTGAAACGAGAGTGAAAGTCCAAGCAAGGCAAGTTCTTCAAATGATGACTCCTCCTTGTTGCTGGCTCCAGCTGCTGAGAGTGTGCAGACCCAAAACCCAGGATGTGTTGGCAGGCTGCAACAACTTCCTGAAATGGGGGGTTGGCAAGCAAGTTTTCCCACATTGTACCAAAAACAAAGGGCTAGATTGGCAACAGCTGGGGAAGGCACTAGGAAGCCTGGCTTGACTCGGGTTTACATTGCAATATAGACACACCCTAAGAGGCAGTCAGCCAAACATCAACATGTGTGTTGGGACTGCAAAGCAAGGACTTGTTTCCATACCTGTGCGTGTATCTATTTGCCTTTTCTGTTAACCCAAATGTCTCCTGTTGAGGATTGATTCCTTCATGAGTTTGAGTCAGTTTCAGTTAGTGGTGTGACTATTCTGGTTTCATCATTTCTTCAACGTAGGAGGCGTCATGTTCCAAAAATGAGTATAATGGAAATATCACTTCCTTTTGTGTGAGTCCTGGGATAGGGTTAAAATGGGAATATTGTGGTATATAGAGGCCATGCCACTGCACTTCAGATTTTGAATGAGCAGAAGCAGTGGAAATCACTTTCTGAACCAGGCCACCTGTAACAGAGTTCTTGAAATTTTATGCTATGGCTGTTGTAGAAGGGGGAAAAAACAAACATTTGGCCTCCGCTGAAGTGTTTACAAAGTATCTGCCATCTGGGACAGTTCCAGAAGGTAGACAGTTGGTCTGTCTCTTTTGGGATGTGGAGTGTTTCTTGCTCTGAAGAGTTTTCTGTTAGCTTATCGGCTATGAACTGGATTAGCAGTCTCTGGGATCTGTGATCCATGACAAATGTGGGTGAAACAGCAAACACGAGGCTTTCTGTTTGGGTTTTGACCAGATTCACTTACTGATTGGTGGTCTTTGGGGAGCTTTGGGGTATGAGCTATGATTTAGTACCTATATCTCTCTTGGTTACCAAAACCCTTATCAGGAAACATCAGAACTCTATTGGGTGGAAATTTAATCAAGATTCCATCATCATTTTAACAACGGATTGGTAGGCTCTGAGTTCCTGAGTCCTCAGATTTCTTTGACTCTTTTCAGTGTAGATTTATTAAAGATTCTACACTGGTTTCATTGATCTACTAGCCTATTAAGTGTCTATATTGATTCTTTTAGAACTGTCAGCAGACTTTGATGCCACTGACCGTGAAAACTGCCTTTTTTGTGGATAGAGATTGGTGCAGTTGAATTTGAATGAGTCTATACCTTCCTTTAGGACAGGACCTTGAATTAGTTACTGTATGACTCCTTATATAGTAAGTAGGACCAGAGGCTTCTATTCTGTCACCACTCCTTCAGTAGAGAGATGGTAAAATGGGCTGGGTTGTAGAGCCACTCATATGTGATGATATTCCTCTATGTTTCATCTGATTTAAATAACTTTCCTAGTATCAAACAGGTATAAGGGCTGTGATGAAAACACAGATAAAAGTCTAGTGGAAAAAAACAGAGGAAATTGTGGAAGTGATAGCTACCAACTCAGGGAACAATCCTGCTGATTGTTTCTGTAGTTTGCAACCTAAGGGACCGGATGGCTCTTCAGCTGCTTCTGGTAGTCCAGATTGCAGCATTAGCCGGGGACATTTATTTACACCAGCGCTTATATAGCAGGTCTGAAAGCACTCTTCTCTGATATGCTAAGCGCATTCATCCATGCAATTTGTTACCTCAGACCAGTTGTGTGCACTGCACTCTGCTATACCTGGGGCAACACCTAGAAGACCCCTTAGAAACTCCAGAAAGTGTAGAATATGGCCATTTGTTTAATTGTAGGGTTTTTCACAAATGAAAATTCTTTCACTTGTGCTGTAAAGTCTGCCCTAACTTACAATTAATGTCTACTTTCAAGTCATGTTGCGGTTTTGATATATAAACAGCTTTATAGTTTGGATCCTGGGTAACTTAGTGTGGATGTGGTTCACAGTTAATGTTAGCAATCTGACAGTCCCAATATTTGTATGCATTGAGGCTTCATCTCTGAAATCACTTCTCCAAATTGAACCTGTTGTCCTTTTTTGGCATGTTGCAATGCCTATTAATTTATTGCGTTCTCTGAGGAGGTGAGTCAAAGTGTAATAGATTTCAATTGTAACAGAAAGTGTTGTGAATATTAACTATAATAGGTACTACTAAGTACTTGCTATAATATTAAATATGTGGATAAAAGGTTTTATCAGTATGAGTTTGGTATGGCTGTATTACTTATTAAAACCCTGCATAACACATTGATGGAATTTCAAATGATAGCCAGAAAAATCTTTATGCCACATCAATATACATTGTATAGATCCCACTTATTTTACAAAAAAAATTGGAAATATTTTAGAGTTTTAAAATATGTATTGGATTTTGTTTTTCATTTCTCTCCTCCTAAAACTTGGCAATTTAATTACCATGAGACCAACTGCCCAGGAAATTACCAGGGATAGAAGCAAGTGCCTTATAGCATTGAAAAATCAGTGATCACTTATTTTCAATTATGTAAAGTTTTCCATGCTATCCCTGAAGGGTCCCAAGATATTAAATCTTAAATCTGCCACAGGTTAGAATTGACTACACTTATCCCACACAATGTTCTTTGGGGTATAAAATCCACATTTTGGAAGGGGAAAAACAGGGGGGGGGGAATTTCAAAGGCTCTTTAAAACAAATGTGTCTGAAGCTCATCAGAGGTTAGAACTATCAGAATTCTACATCCCAGAGGTGATAGCTTAGTGGCCAAAGGGCAGATGCAGCAGTCAAAAGTGTATTTTCACAAGATATCACCATCACGTTTTTCACAAGATATCACCATCACGTATATAGAGTGTATATAAAACTGAATAAATACATACATACACAATATATATATAGAATCTCTCAGGTTCAGTATTTTCAATAATTGTATTTTTCTTTATTTCAGATATTTATGTGTAAACACTGATGCTCATTTTTTAAATAGGAATTGGACTAATTTTTTAAGCAAGATCTGAAAGTGGTGATATTATGTAAAGTATTCACTCATTGTTTAAATTGTATGTTTCCTTGTTTTGAGATACTGCTATTTAAAACCTATACCATGCTGATATTATATAGGCTGTGTTTTTCTTTTAAAATTCCAGAATAGTGGTTTTGTTAAAGAACCACCTACACATTACCTGTGAATTGATTGTGAACTTGTTATGCACAGAAACATGCTTGTTGAATGTAGCTAATCTATATCTAGAGACATTCTGTAAATTTCTAAACAAAAACCAACCAAAAAACGAAAAGAAATTTGACCAAAGCACTGTAAACATTTCTTGGAATAATGTGTCAATTTAGAAAGGAACAATAAATAATAAGAATCTGAAGAATGGAAATTTCATAGAAGTAAACAATGGTCCTTTCAGTGTGTGTGAATAGATTCTGTTTGTTTGGAGTTCCAAGATTTAAGTGTTGTTTCCACCAGTAGCATAATCCTTTTAAGAAATAAAAAAAACTAAAAATCTTTTAAGTCTTTTTAAAGCATTACAAAGCACATTTGAAGTGCATTGATAATATTTTGATAATAGGTGAAGATGCATAAAAGCATAACCTGTGGATGTTATCAAAACAAATTGAAACCTGTGCATATGCCTGGTTACTACTAAATTATTGTAAAGCATGGATTCAATTCCTCATTCCATAAATAATAAAGTAGTTATAAAACTAATGTTGACACATAGTGCAGGTGTATCTTTCCGACTTTCTTGTTATGCTATAGATAAATACTGTAGCAAGAAAATATTGACTTTGTTGATACGAACACCAGCTTTACAGAGTGTGAGGTAAACACTGGCTTAATTAAGTTAGGTCAGTATTTACTTCAAGAGACAATGAATTCTGACCATAATAAATATGAAATCAGTATAATGTGTGTATTGTTACATATACTATCAACATTTTAATCAAAAACATTTGGAAATCTTTACTTTATGGCCATACTTTCTCGATGTATAATTGTTTCTTTTTAAATTAACATTCAGTACTGATGAAACCAGAAATTTTAAAACACAAGCTATTTATTTCCTCTGATGTATGTATTAAGGTCTGAAGGAATGTCAGCCAGTCAGATTGCCATTCAGAGTTTCTCTTAAGAAAAATATTTTATGTATCAACTACTGCTGAAAAAGAAACATACCGTTATGAAAAATAGTCACAAAATGACCCTTAATTCTAAAGATATTCTTCATATATACACTATGCATGCGATTTCAATGAGTTTTAACTATATAGGAAGTTAAAGACTCCATTATTAAGATCATTCAAGGCAATAGAAAGGGGTGAGATAGAATGCTAAATTTCTTAATGGTAAAATTAATTAATTTTTACCTCCGATTTGTCAGAAAAAATCTCTAAAGTCAGAGGATGTGTTTTAATCTGGGGGAGGATATCCTGTAGTCAGATATAACAGAGGTTGAATTCCTGCTTTAAGTGGAAAGCTCAACTTATACTTAACCATAGATCTGTGACTGGCACCTCCATAATTAACTTTTGACACTGCTTCAGACTTCTGCATTCATTTCTATGGAGGTAAACAATAGGAACTTGCTGACTCATCACAAGACTGCTTTTAGCCAGCCATGATTTTCACACTGTATGTAACAATACTTTCGATTTTTTTGCAAGTTTGGGTTGAACCAAATGAACGTTGCATTAGGTCATCTTGTATGAATGAAAATTTAAAATATTCATCTGTTAAGCATGGTATAATTTGAATATACTGTAACACTTCAAAAAATTCTATTCAATTGAGTGGACTCTCTGTTGCCCCCTTTTTCAGATGACGGTTGCTGCTGGTACGAGCATTGAGAATAACATTCAAAGGACCATATCCTGCCCTAATGTATGTTCCACATATCTTGGATTTTTGTGTAATTTCAATGCAAAACCTCATTATATGAATTTGATATTTTGCCATCCACAAGAATCTCATGTATCTCAGGGTCACCACATATTATACTACAAGTGGAGGTTTCAGCTGATCAAAATGATGAATTACTGTCATTTTTTCCTATATGATTTGACAGCTCAGCTAAATAAAGACCAGGATGATATACTCACAGCTTCTTCCAAGTTTACCTTGCTTCTCTCCCATCTGAATGCTCCTGTCAGTTGAAATCAGTAAAATAGCAATAAGCAAAATGAGAAAAGTAAGATGAGGGCACATTTATTCTACTTTACATTGGTCTGTATTGGACTTTAAAGATATCTCATACTACATTTGGAAGGAAACTTTATTTTTTTCTGTATTGTGTGACTTAAAATGAAGGTGAGGGAGGAGGCACTAGTGATGGAAGGATAGAATAAGAAACCTATATTTTTGTTAAAAAGAAACTATTGATTCACTTGTAGTATAATAGCTAATTTATCTTTTGCAATAAGCCTGTTCCACAAGTGGGAACATAGTGGCCCAAAGCCTGTCCTCTGATACCCAGAACATTAGTGGGAATTCAGCACATATTCTAAGGGCAGACTTTGGCTCTCTGTTCTACATTATGTATTGAATAACTTGTATATTGAGCATTACTTTCTCTTGATAAAGATCACATTTTTTTGTGGGGGAAGAGACTGTTGATCCTGAAATTCAAGACTTATTATTGCGTAAAATGTAATCTAGGTAAGTATGATATAGTTAGACCATACTGCTAATTAAGCATCAAATGATTATTATTACTATTTTTGATATTGTGAAGATGAAACAGCACAGGGGATACTGAGCCACCCCAATCTCTCAAAAAACAAACAAACAAACAGAAACCCCAAACCTAGTTTAACACAGAAACTTTCTGTTTTTCAAGGAACACAGAAGTTTCCAATTTTCTGTAATGGATTAAACTGATTGGTATCCTGCTTCTAGCTATTTGGGTCACCAGTATGTATTCCTGGGCATCTATTTCAATGGGCCAGAGAAAACACTGCTTGATTAGGAAGTGCTCTCTTGAATTCTAGTTACAGTTTTATGTGATGAGGCTAAAGACCATTTCAGTGTATGAAATATCCATGTAGAGTTTAGTCAGGAGGAATGGGAGAAGATGCCATGGATGTACAATGCAAGATTGGTTTCCAAAATAGGTGATCCTCTCCCCATATCCAACCGGACTTTAGCTCCTTCAAGACAAGTTCAATCTGCTGATTTGCAGAGGTAATCACCTTCACATCATTCAGATGTCATCTATAGATAAACCTTGAATTGGAGGACTTGAACCACAGGCTTGGCAGTGTGCAATAATGTTTCAAACTCATACACAAAGGCTAGTACTATCACTTTAAAGAAGCATAGGAATGGTAACAAACTTAAAAATAACACTGCTCTACAGCCAAAATGCTTCTGAAATAAATGTAGTCAAACTTTACTAATTCTGGGTCACTGAGAACGAAAATGATGCTTAAAATTGTTGATTGGCTCTAGTTTTCAAGATATGCTATTGGGTCAGTATATACGACCCTTGACTTGGGAATGGCGGAGGATAAGTGAGTTATAAAAGGGAAGGGATCGCAATTTAAACCAGAAATGACTAAAATACATCTTTGACTGGATCTATGAATAAATCTATGACTGGGTTTGGACAGTACTTGCTTTTTAGGCAAAACAATGAATGATGCAATCTGAAGCTGGTATTGCGGCATAGATGATATGAATTGCATCATGTTATTCCTAGAAGTCATGGATGATGCAATCATAACGAAGCTTACATCACTCTGCTGAACAAATTGCCCTATATAAGCTCTAGAAATCATACAGTGTCGTGCTCTCTCATTTGTCAGTGTTTGATTTTGCAAAGGGACACATTTCTGTTTAGCCAAAGTGAGCAGAGATGCCTCGTACTTGTGTGAACAGTGCAGATAACTTCTGCTATGTTTGTGGTGAAGTGACTTTTGCATCACAAAAGCACAGTATAACCACTATGGTTAAGAAAGCCTATCACCTTTCTTTTGGCTGAAAAATTGGAGATCAGGACAAGAGGTGAGCCCCACACATATGCTGCAACACTTGTGCAACAAATCTTCGCCAGTGGTTGAACAGGAAAAGGAAATCTATGCCTTTTGCGGTGCCAATGATTTGGAGAGAGCCAACAGATCATACCAGCAATTGTTACTTCTGCATGGTGCCTCCAGTTGGGAAAGGTGTGTCAAAGAAGAAAAAGTGGACTGTGCATTATCCAAACATTCCATCAGCTATACGCCCAGTACCCCACGGAGAAGGACTGCCGGTTCCTGATGCACCAGAATCATTCTCACTTGAGTCAGACGAGGAAGAGGAAGAGGATGAAACTTCTGGTCCTGAACCATCAATGTCACAGGACCCACATTTTCTCCCATCCTCCTCCTCATAACACAAGGTGAACTGAATGACCTTGTCAGGGATTTGGAACTACCCAAGAGTAAGGCAGAGCTGTTGGGCTCCAGACTACAGCAGTGGAATCTCCTGGCAGGTGATGTTAGGGTTTCCATGTGCTGTGACCGTCAAAAGGATCTTGTCCCATTCTTCTTCATGGAAGGTGATCTTGTAGCTTGTAACAACATCGATGGTGTGATGGCAGCCCTCAACATCGTTCACGATCCAGATGAGTGGAGACTGTTCATTGATTCATCGAAGACGAGTCTTAAAGCTGTTTTACTGCATAATGGCAATGTTTTGCCATCAATTCCAGTTGGTCATGCAGTCCATATGAAGGAAACCTAGGACAACATGAAACAACTTTTGAGGTGCATAAACTATGACCAACATCAGTGGCAGCTTTGTGGCGATTTGAAGGTTGTTGCTCTCTTGCTTGGTCTGCAGACTGGATACACAAAGTACTGCTGTTTTCTCTGTGAATGGGATAGTCGTGCAAGAGATTCCCACTATATCAAGAAAGATTGGCCACTCCGACAGTCATTGGAGCCTGGGAGGAAAAGTGTTCAGCATCCACCACTTGTTGAATCAAGGAAGATTTTGTTACCACCCTTACACATCAAGCTGGGTCTGATGAAGAACTTTGTCAAGGCCATTGACAAAACACAAGCAGCTTTCAAGTACCTCCATGGAAAATTTCCAAGGTTAAGTGAAGCTAAGATAAAGGAAGGTGTCTTTGTTGGTCCTCAGATTTGTGAACTTCTTCGAGATGATGCATTTGACCATGCACTGCGTGGCAAGGAAAAGACGGCATGGAAAGCCTTCCAGTTAGTGGCAATCAATTTTCTCGGAAACAACAAGGCAGACAACTACAGGTTGTTGGTGGAAAACCTCCTCAAGGCATACAAAAGCCTTGGTTGCAACATATCACTAAAGTTACATTTTTTGCACTCTCATCTAGATTTTTTTCCACCGAACTGCGGAGCAGTGAGCGACGAGCACGGCGAGCGATTTCACCAGGACATTGCAACAATGGAGAAACGCTATCAGGGCAAATGGAGCCCATCAATGCTTGCAGACTATTGCTGGACAGTGACAAGAGATGCTCCATTGAATGAATACAAGAGACAAGCCAAGAAGCGCCGAGTAGACACTGAATAGGACTAAACTATGTACAGAATAGTTTTTTGCCTTTTGTTTCATAATAAATTTTATTTATATAACCCTTTTGCTGATTTTTAAAGTGTTACATAAACAGGACAGGTGAAATATTATCATGTAAAGCAACCATAAAAACATGAAAAGACCTAGGTTTACAATTTATGATTAAAACTCTAATATCTACACAATATACATAGACATAAAATGTAAAAACTTAAATATCTTAGAAACAGTAGCCAATCAGTTGTTTTAATTGTCATATTTGAATTCAGCACATCAAAATACATAATAAATAGCGCATTTTATCTCTGAAGCAAACGACTTCTCAAAAATTGTAGACCAGTGTAATCGATAAAGAGGTCTTTAAAACTAAGGAGGATTTAAAGTATACTTCTTCCAGAAAGAAGTCAAAGATACAGACCACCCTACCACAACCTTCTACTCTTTGGGTGAAATCTTCCACCAATGAAAGCAATGGGAGTTCTTTTATTGTCTTCAGTGGGTTTAGAATTACATCCTTTGTCCTCAAGAAAGGATGAGAGGCCTCAATGATAAGTCAAAATCACACTCACCCCAGCCCCCATTTTCTGTCTTCTCTGACAGCAATGTTTTTTCCTGCAAAAAGAAACAAAAAGGAAGTTTATGAATCCCGCAGAAGACATTGAGGTTAAAACATAAGAATTGTACATACACAAATGTCTAAGGAATTGGAATATTCTCATAACTCAGTGAATAAGAAGAGTTTTAGTGACTATTTCCCAAAATATTTCTTATTACAATAACACTAATAAATCTTACAACAGTGTTGGGAGAATCTGGGCTTTAACAATCCCTTCTGAAGTCTCTTCACAAGTTCGGAAGAATTCCCAAGCCTAGTCTCTAAGAAAGAGAGCTAGCACCCATTGTGGATTCTACCTTTACTGTAAACACTATAAAAAAGCCTTTCATATTGAAAGTTAATGTTTAGAACAAAGATCCCATGGATAGAAAATAATCATACATGCACTCTCACAAGGCATAAAACTTCCAGCTCAAGTTCTTAATGTGATGACTCACTCATGCCTTCCCTCTGGACTCATTGTAAAGTGGCTTTAAGATCTAATTTTAGATTCTGACTATAGAAAGAAATACAGTAAATCCAAAATTCCTGTAGACTTAATTGCTCTGGCTGCTGACTTTCACTTTTTCACTGCTGATCCAGTTACAGATGCTCTTTATGGTCCTATTTAGAATGTTGCTTTAATGAGTAGGTGGAAATGCCCTGTGGTTCAAAGTCTGGTCAGATGATTTTGCATGTAACTTAAATTAAATGGCTCTTCTCTTCAAGGTGTCATAAGCTTTTTAAAGAGAACCTGGATGCTACCATAAAAGGGATTAATGCAAAGACAGTTGCTCTCTTTGACAGATACCTCAAAATAAAGGAAAAATTACCTAATGAAGGAACCCCATATAGGTTCTGTGGTATGACAAGATATACAAATCAAGTCTATTCCAGCATTTCTCCTGCTTGAAAGAACCAAGGCAGAGTAACCTCCACATCAGTCTAGAGAAAATTGTTTTTATTTCTAATGGTCTTTTCCCACTAAAATTACCTTTAGGGATCTGACACTCTTCCTGTGTCACAGACTAAATAAATAAATCACCAAAGACAAAAATATGATATTTATTATCTCAAATAGTTACTTCTTAGAATGTTGGAAGATTCCTTCTATCTAGACTTAGTAAAATAATATCTCATATCTCAAAAATTGGTAAACACATAATAAATCTTTTAGCGCTTGATCCTGCAAACACTTATACATTTGCGCAACTTCATGCACATGAACAGTCACACTGAACTCCAAAGGAATTCTCACATGAGGAAAGTTACTAGGGACAAAGCTATCACATTATCAATCCAGTACCAGATACACGGTCATGTAAAGAAATATATTCTATATTTCATAGTTTACTGGAAATCAGGATGGGGGTTTGTCCAGTTCTTGACCTCAGATAGCTAAAAATTCCTAGAATACAAAATAATCTCACTTCAGTTGACAATTAAGATGCATATCTGCTTATATTATACCTACTGTCTAGCTGAAAGCCATCAATACTTTACTATGTTTGTTGTAGGAAACTGACATGATCGTGATTCACATTACCTTTTGGTCTAGCCTAGCTCCATGATGTGTTATATAAGTGATTCTCCCAGGGTCCACAGAAGTTTCCATCTAATTTCATATAAAGATAAGATAATAAAAGCTATTTCTTTCTGTAGCTGTTCAAGAAGTGAATCTAGTAGTTTTCACTTCATCAACTATAGGTGTGTTAGTGAATTTAGAGCTCCCTAACTCCCTCCCTGTAGCTCTGCGATTAGGCAGTTAGTTTAACACAAAAAGATACCCCTTGTTTCCTAGTTAATAAAGGATAAACTGATCTTTATAATCTGATCTTTCCAAAACTAACATAAAACTTCATCCGATGTTTCTTCACTTCTTCACCTAAATGATGATGATATGCCTATGGACAAAACTGCACACTCATCCTCTGATACATATCAGGGCTCAATAGCCTTAGCACCTGGAACTTCTTGGGCCATAAGAGAGATTAAACATTATGCTAACCAATTCCTGCCATGATGCCTGGTCATCAAGAACTTGATAAAACTAATATAATCCAAAACTGTCCACGTCCACCTAATAATAGCTTTGAGAAACACATTATCAACATCTGTCCACTATGAAGAGCAGCCATTTACTACGATTTTTTTTTGTCCTAGGAAAGAGTCAGTTTTTAATTTGCTCTTTATCTTTAGTTTTTTCTTTAATATTCATTCATATTAATATTTATAACAGAACTCATTTTAAATTTTATTTTTAGAAATCCTAGTTAATTATCATATATTAGTTGGTTTGTCTTTATCTAGTATTTTATTAATTTTCCAAAAACCATCTAGCAGGTTGATATGAGGCATGACATTCTCTGATACACAACATGTGTTGGTTTGTTGCTTTCTGGTTATGTTTATCTAAGCTCTCTATTAGTTTATCTTTAATTACACACTTGGTCAGTTTCCTCAGACTGAGTTGAGGTTTACTGGTCTGTAATTCTTGTGATCACTTTGCATTCCTCTTCTGGAGATTTGCACTTTGTGAATAATTTTCCAGTCAGGAACAGGTTTTGTTTTTGTTTGTTTTTTCCTCCTTGTTATTATCTCTGCTATTTCACGCTTCCTTGAGAACTCATGGATGAATTTCATCCATTTCTGATGATTTACTGCACTAAATATTTTCAAATTTCTTCATAAATTCTTCCAGGGAAGCTTAAGATTTTAGAACTTATATTTAACAAAAAGTCTTGGCATTTCCAAAACGAGCCCACAGATGCACAAATACAAAATAATCCTAACCAACACTTAAATGTCCCTCAAGTTTACAAGGTCTAGAACAAGGAGGAGGTTTTAATGCTGGCACAAATCTCCCCAAAGAAAGCTTAGACCTTTTGTTTTGGAAGGACATCTTTTGGGATAAGTAATACTCCTTGGGTCAATGTAGTGTACCAATAATGGGGATTACAAAAGCAGATCCAGCCCCAATGTTGAGTACTTTTTGCAGCTCAATCCACACCAGAAACTTTGCACATCTCTGTCCCATACACAGAAGGTTTCCTAACAGTTGGTACTTACTTTCTATCAATACCAACCTGAGGTGAATATAAACTAGAGAAGTGGAAAGTCTGCAATGCATGTTGTCAACACATAAACCATCCCATCTCCTGATAATTAGGAAATGTGTAACACTTCAGTGTTGTTCAAATACAGTGTTTAAAACTTGTTTATGAGCTATACACTACAGCCTTTCATATGATAGGTTGTTTGTCTCCTTAGGTTAGAAGAAATTTTCAGTGACAATTTTTTTACAGTGTATATACAAAAAAGAAAAAGTATCGAAACAACACATTTTATATTGTATTTAACTCCAAACCCAAAACCAGCATACACTGTGAAATATTTAGAACTCCAAATTAAGTATTAATGATTGGTTTAAGATTGCTGACCCTAAGTTTAATTATCTGGTACCTTTCCATGTGACAGGACTACATTTTTCTGGAATTCTCTCTAGTTTCTTCTAAATGCAGTGGGAAGCACAGGTTTCGACATTTGCTCCCAGAATTGAAAACTGTGAATGAGTGCTTTAATATTTTTGTTTGCTCTACAGTGATCCATCTTCCTCAACAGGATGCCCTCCAAAACTTGCAATTTCTAGTAGTTGAGAATACATTAGTTCAGCATTTTAATTACATTAAATTAATTACATCAATTTGTCCAGGGCTTATACTCTTGGTAAGATAGAGCCGTAGTATACTTTAGTTTACTCTTCTGACCCCAACTTGATATTTAAAAATATTAAAGGGCGATTAAAATATGTGGATAGGCTAGGTTGAGTATTATCAAACTACACAAAAACACTTTTACAGAATAAACTGAATACAGTAGACGGTGCATGTGACGTACACCTCTACCCCGATATAACGTGACCCGATATAACACAAATTCTGATATAATGTGGTAAAGCAGTGCTTCGGGGGGGCTGGGCTGCGCACTCCGGTGGATCAAAGCAAGTTCGATATAATGCGGTTTCACCTATAACATGGTAAGATTTTTTGGCTCCCGAGTACAGCGTTATATCGAGGTAGAGGTGTACTAAGTTTTACTAATGTAAAAATGTAAATAGAGCTCTTTTGATCTTCAACACTACCTGAGCATTATATTGCTACTAGTAACAAATGTAAGAGGCTATTTTAAATATAAAAGGTAATAGTACATTGACCTAAATGACAGCAACACATGCAAAACTTAACATAAAACTGAAAATCATAAAGGAAAATTGCCATCTTTTCGCACTTCAGGTGCTCAGAATTATGTTTAATATCATGGTGAAGTTACCAACATTACATGCACAAAAGGTAAAATCTAGTTTTTATGCAATTGGTCTTTGAAGTATGCATCTTCACTGTCTTCCATTACAGACCCCAATTTAGCTTTTATCTCACACAGAGTTACTGTTCTCTTTTTCATTGTTGTAAATAATTTTACATCAGAGAAGTTGAATCAACAAATTGATATTATAAATAATAAAATGCTACTTATAACTTGTACACTCCCCCTCAATCAGTATTGACCATCTAACGAAGTAGGATAAATGTTGTTATGCTATCTTTCATCTGAAAGGTAAAACCAAGGCCTCATTCATTTATTTTTGCCATAATAATGTGCTAGCCTGTCTGTTTGGCTAAAGCCCAATTGAGTCATTACATTTTGCCTACCTAAAATTCCTCTCTAGTTTCATTTGCATACAGCATTCTTTCCACCCTGAATTGCTGGGAAGAGTTGCTGTACACAGTTCAAAAGTTGTTGTCTCCTGACCCACAGGAGGACGAACTTCTGTGATGGGTGAAGTGATCACAGAAGTTCATCCTCCTGTGGGTTAGGAGACAACAACCTTTGAACTGTGTATAGCAACTCTTCCTAGCAATAAATATATATATACTTTGTATAGTTGAAGAGTTTTGGCATGCTTGGATAAACATATGAGTTTTAAATTAATACTGGTAAATATACAATGCGTTGAGTCTGAAAACTCTATTCTACTTTGCAAACTAGCATTTATATATAGTTGTTCAGATGCTAGGATAGTAGAGTGATCTAGTAGTCAGAACAGGCTGAGAGTCAGTGATTTAGGTCCTATTTCAGACTCTGTCATGAATCTGCTGTGTGACCTTGAGCCTTTGCAAATAGGGATATCAATACTCATTTTTGTAGTTCTTTGATATTCTCAAATAAAAAATGCTATATAGGTACAAAGTATTAATTTTTGGTGTCTTCCTGTAAAAAAGCAACTTCTTTTTTAAATCACAAAAGTCATAAACTATTATATAAATTGCAGATTTGTTTATGGTGAAATGGGTGACAAGTATTCCAAACCATATTTATAATTGCCATATTTCTTTGCTTTTGGGAATTTTGATAACTCATTCCAGTTCACTGGGTTTTTTTTCAAATAAAAACACCTTATTTTCTTCAAAATATATTTTATAAGAACAGCAGCTTGAAATGAAATTATGAAAACTATCAAGAATAATGGATAACAGATTATCCACGTTTGTTTTACCTAGAGGGATTTCCTCAGCAATGTATTGTAAACCTCACATTTTACAACAACAGGGCTGGAAATACAGGTTCACATACCAGAATAGTAGGTCAGCTCTTCATCCTTAGATACATTTAGTAGTAAGCAGTGAAGTCCATCTTATTCCTTTGGACATATAGTCCACATAATAATTCTGTAATAAAGTAGCAAATTGCTCATATGTTCTTGAGCAAAACTTCCCTTGTGTCCTTTAAAACACTTAGCTGCCACTTTCTGTTCCATAGGTAATCTTAATTGTACTGTATGGTGTTTGTGAAACTCTTTGGGATCCTTTAGGAAGATTATAATATGAGAGAGAGAATTGGTTTGGCAAAATTCTAACATCTCCAGATATGGTGGTACTTGGTTTTCCTTGACTAAGCTTTATAATGTTTCCTTGATTTTCTTTTTCTGGGCCAAATCCTGCAGCTCCCACTGACTTCTGTGAGGTTGCTCATCTGAATAAAGTGAGCAGGACTTGAGCCAAAATGTATTTAAATTTATTTTCAAACTATTTTGAAGGACTTGGAGTTCTAAGTTTTGCTAGGAAATAGATGAGGGTGTATGTGATAGTTAGAGTGATAGTGAACTATACTGTACATAACTAAAATAACATCTGATGGGTTCATTCTAACTGGCATTAAGAAAACTGTCTGAAGGTAAAGGAACTAGAAAAAAATAATGTACTAAAAGCTGCTTTGTTATTCATGGCGGTTTGGCCTGTCACTACTCTATTTAGTGGGCTTTTCAACTGCATTTCAGCAAAATATTTTGTCTTGGTTCAGAGGACAAAGTACTTCTGTATTTTTCTCTGGGAAGGGATATGTAATTGTATGAAGGTCATTGCTCACAACTTGTTTAAAACCTCTGCAAGGTCAGCACAGTACATATCATTAACAAATATACACAATTCTCTTTATCCCAACTTAGTTGTTTTCCCTTTTTTCTGGTTCAGTTCATTTGGCACAGATTTCAGTTTCATTACTTCAAAATATCACAGTTGCATTGATAGGAAAGTCACATTCAAGGTGTAAAAATAATGTGTGAATATGTAAACAACATTAAGCAGAAAAAGATAAAAAGTATGCAGAGAATGTGCCAGAGTTTCTGTTACTTACAATTTTGTAGAAAATTTTGAAGTTAGACTACTTGTAAGGCGTTCTGTAATGAGCTATCTAATATTCCTCTTAATATTGGGGAATTCGTGTTTTTTGCCATTTTAGCTACAAAAAGTAGTTGTTTCTATATCTCTGCAACAAAATAAATGCTGGTTTAAAGTGTATTTCCAGGCAGTATTGAATAATTTGGTCTATACTGGGGGGAGGGATAGCTCAGTGGTTTGAGCATTGGCCTGCTAAACCCAGGGTTATGAGTTCAATCCTTGATGGGGCCACTTAGGGATCTGGGGCAAAATCAGTACTTGATCCTGCTAGTGAAGGTAGGGGACTGGACTCAAAGACCTTTCAAGGTCCCTTCCAGTTCTAGGAGATAGGATATCTCCATTAATTAAAAAAAAAAATACTGAGAGTAGGATTGCGAGTTGTCTGGGGAAAGTGAGAAGAAATAATTTGATATGGGGCAGCTGGCAGCCATTTTGTGCCAAAAATGAAAGATGTTTCCTAGCCTATAGCCCTGGGTCTTTGTTTTGGGAATATGTATATATTTTGCTGCAAAAATAATATATTATTAGCCTTGAAAAGTTTTGTCAGATATGTGAACAGGTTAAAGGCTTTCTCCCAGTGTTCAGACTATGATTGCAGCTGAAGGCTTAATTGTCTGGCACAGATGAGTCTTGAGTGTGATTGGGCTGGTTTCTCAGGCATTTCTGGGATATATAATTTATGCCTTAGGCCTTTTTTGGTCTGTTTGTAAAGGGCATATTTTAATAAGTAAACTCATCTTCAGTTTCTTTCACAGAACTACAATAAACCTAAAAGCATTATTACGCCATGTTCTGTTTTAACAAATTAAAAGGGAGAAAAAAATATTAAAACTCCAATTATGTCCTCTTGCTAAGGAGAACATGTCCATTATTGGACCCAGTGTTGCTATATGCTGAGAACCCTCAGCTCCCATTTAGGCCATGATCCAGCATAGCACTTAAGTCTGTCTCTAAGATTGGGAGGTACAAGAAGGTTTTGTTCTGTTCCTGTGTAACACAAATGGAAAAAAAAATTAGTCTTTTGTGTAGCCCATAGGTCGCTTCATGACATTCTTGAGATTAATTTTCATAAGTAATTTGTGATTTAACCTTCCCCTTTACAGTTTATTCACGTATTTTGTAATTTATTTGGGAATTTTAGTTCCCAAACATATGTTGTTTCATTAACTGTAGTCTGTTTGTAAAATGCATGTGAATTTTTAACAGAAAATAAAGGAAATATATTTTGGGGTCAATTTTCAGTTCTGGCCTAACTCTGCTCCATGCAGGACCTGCACCTGGTGTGGCAAAGATGGCTATACATCTCTTTTATTCCTCACCTCCTGGTCCTAGGGTACAGAAGTCCTTTGGCAACACCTTTCCCCTCAACATGATCTCTGTACTGGGTGTTGCGAGGCAGGTGACATAGGGACAGTTACACTAGCTCTACGCAACTGGTGGATTTAGCTAAACCAGAGGCTAAGCGGATCACTTAGGTCTGTTTAGAGTTTGGTTTCCACTGTCAGAGCAACACAAATCAGAATTAACAAGGGACAGGATCTGGTCTTAATTTTGTAATTATTTATTTATTGAAAAAATATCATTATAATAGCCAATTTGTCCTAGTGAAACTTTTTTTATCCTAATAAAAATTAAACAATAATACACCCAAAGTATGTGTGTGAGAGATTGTGTATGTGTATGATATATTTTTCTCACACACACTCACACACAAAATGTAAATCTGCAAGAAGATTACAAATGGGAATACGTTCTCAAGGCAGAGAACCATTTTTGTCATCTGTACAGTAAACTTCACCAAAAATAAGAGTGCTGCAGTCCAATATATATATATATAAACATCATTTTGTGTAGTGATGAATTATATGATAGTATCATGTGATAGTATCTGGGGAATCTTTGAACTAGCAATGGCATCTCAGCAAGGCTTTCAGAAAGTAATAGTTCTTTTAACTAGAATGACCTAAATAATACCATTTTTTGAGATCAGGTACTGAAGACCAACAGAGAAGAGTATAAAAACCCTTATAAATATGATTGAACTACAAAAGATTGCTCTGTTGTTCTGGAAGATATCATTTTATATTTTGCAGTTTTAGTGGAAAGTAGGTATCACAATGTGTCTGTGAGTTTTGTTGTACAGTTAGTTGTATCGATGTGTGAGTATTTGTGGAAGAGAAACATGATGGGAGATCCTGAGAATCCTTAAACTCCCAATACAGAATATAAAGAGCACACAAAGAGCAAATGGAATGACATTGGACCCCTTTGTTTGTTTTCTATTAAAATCTAAATCAATAGTTTCAAAATGTAGAAGAACAGAAAATTATTAATTTGTCTACATACAAAAACTATTTCACTCCAGACTATGTAGTTTGATAGTTTTTTTTTTTAAACCAAACCTATTATTTTTTGAAAAAATAAAGATTTTCCTTTAAAAGATTGCACCAACACTTAAACTGATGTCTGGTATATAAGTGGACTTGTTGATCACATTGCAATGAAAATGTGTATAACTACTGACAAGGGCCATTATTGAATTCATGATAGACATAATATTTTATGCAGAAGAACACTTGTAAGCACGGTTCCTTTCCCAACTTTCTAGCAAACCCACACCATCTTCTTTGGGTTGTATACAGATATATGTAATCAGATAATATAAAATTCATCTAGTTCTCTGTGCTGATAAATTGCAGAATTGAAATCAATTTGAACAGTAACTCACGATTTGGTATCCTGCATCTACCAGTTCAACAGGAATGAAAGTTCAGAGTGAGAATTATATCTGGTATTGTTACATGCCTTTTAATTTGGGGTTTATTGTGCACAGCGAATAGTCACTGGATAGTTCTGTTATTACTACCAATTATTAGAAGTTTATTACTGGCAACTTCTAAGAGGTATCAACTCAAAAAGCAGTGTGTTAACATAGAATCATAATCTTGACTTGTAAGAATGTTTTTAGCCATTTAGATGAAGATAAGGATTGTCAAGCCATTACAATGTTTCATTCTGCATATGAAACATTAATTGTACTAATGAGTAAATAGAACAGTCTGAACTAAAAATAACTTAAAGGTATATGACACATCCTCTATTTGGACACGAAGGGAGAAAAGCTTACTTTGTTCTTAAAAAACAAACAAACAACAATCATGGTCCTCTATGGGTCCAACCCTTAACTGAACTCTTTGGGCCTTTTGCCTGAGTAAAGACTCCAGAATTTGCATATGTGTTCATTTTTCTGTGGTCTGTACTTGACATTCAGTAAGAGAAAGGACCAAATTCTGCCCCAACTTACCCTCTATCCAACCCAATTGAAGTCCAATACAAAAGCCACTAAAAATTTTGGCACTCTGTCCACATGCACAAATGGCTCTCTGTAGATTATATCCTGACAGACATCACAAATCTCAGTGGTCTACTTACATTTCATGTGAAAGCAAATGCATCTTTTGGGTCCTATGTGCTTTATTATAGATACGTTTTTGGTGGCATTCTCTCATTTAGGTATTGTAATGTGTTGCCACAGATCGTGTTTCAGGAGTGTTAGTGTTATCTACGTTTTACCCTGTCAGCCTTATACCATCTTTCCATGTCATTGGTGATGTCCAGGAGTTTAAACTAAATGGGTACTTCATTAGACCCTTTTAAAAACATGTATTGGGCCACAAGTTTAGGGCTAGATTTTGCCATTTTTCATGTTGATCAAGCTCCCTCTGCTGAACACCCACCAGGCTGATGAGTTTGAGTCCTGCAGGCTCGACCCATGTGCTCTTAAGCTTCCCTTGGTTTGAGATAGGCTGCAACATTGTTTCTTTCCTTGACCTCTCTAGCACACTTCCTGGGCACAGGCTCTCTGTCTGTTACCGCTTTACACAAATAGTACCAGTGCTGAGGCCCTCGATCTCTCCAGTAGCTTAAGCACACCCTCTCCCAGAGCTCCAAACTTGCTTTGTAAAACTTTCCAAACACAGTTTCTCTTTACTTTAGACAATACAAAAGGTGTGCAGATCCAGACAAAATTAATAATTTCCTACACTCTTTTTCCTGCCTTCATTTCCTCACCACTTTGGAACATTCTCTGGGCTTAGGTCAGCGTCTTCTGGGATGTCCAGGATCCTTCTCCTGCAGCTCATTGCTTCTTTTCTGAATTATAAAGTTTTTCCTTCTCTCCCAGGTCAACTGTCATTGACTTTGGCTGGCATTTTTCCTGCACTGCCCAGACCAGTCTGGCAATGCCCACAGCAAGGCCCACAAACCTGGTCCTACTTTAACTCCAAGGGGATGTGGAGTTTAGAACGGAGTCCCAGAGCAGGGGGGAAGTCTGATAAGCCCTCCAGGTGTACGGGAGCCAAAAATATAAACTGCATGCTTCTGTCCAACCAATCAGCAATAGAGCCCCCTTCCTAAGGCCCATGAAGAGGATGAGTGTCCACAAGGAGGGAAAGGTGGGTGCATTCCTTAAGGGAACCAATGATTTTCTTTCCCTTGCTGGCCTGCCAAAACTGCCTCACCTCTGAGGCTGTGGGAGGCATTTTTCTCCCATACTTTCCCTATTCCTCAAAGTCTCCGTATTATAGGGCCCTCATTCTTTCAGGGCATGGCTTATTGTCTCTCTCTCTTGAGACCCTCACAGGTCACTAGCGAGAGAGAGGAAACTCACTCTTCTGGGCAGGGCCGGCTCCAGCATTTCTGCCGTCCCAAGCAAAAAAAAAAAAAAAAAGCCGCGATCGCGATCGGCGGCGGCAATTGGGGGAAAAAAAAAAAAAGCCGCGATTGGCGGCGGCAGTTCAGCGGCAGGTCCTTCGCTCCTAGAGGGAGTGAGGGACCTGCCGCCTCTGAATTGCTGCAGGTGCCGCCCCTCTCCCTTGGCCGCCCCAAGCATCTGCTTGTTAAGTTGGTGTCTGGAGCCGGCCCTGCTTCTGGGGAACCGTGTGTGCCTTCACAGTATTTCCTGTCCATGCTTGTCAGGGACCATTAAACTTGTTCCCCAAAAGAACAGTGAACAGTTTTGCTATTATACCACAATGCCACTAGCACAGAGTTGTATATGGTATTCATAAGCATTTGATTTCATAAAGGTGAGGATTTAGCCCATTCAGCATAATTCAGCTTTGTTTATTGATACTCTTTCTTGGTTAAAGGCTTTTTGTTTGTTTGTTTGTTTATAGATACATGTGTATATATAGGTGTGTGTGTGAATATACTGATATTTCAGTTATATATAAATACTTGATTACACAACTTGAATTTTCATTTTGATTTAAAAGAAGTACTATCTTTAATTTGTAACTTGATCAGTACATTAAATTGCAGGTTTACTGCACTGCTACAAATTATACCATTATTTTTGAGTTGATTACATGTAAATTTTAATAACATTTTAAAAGTGTCTAGGTGTTCCTTAACTGCCAGCATGTTAACTAGGCATTAGAAGTATCACATACACGGAAAAACATGTTTTAAAATTAATAACCTTGCCCCGGCCCCTCCACTACCAAAAATGATGAAATTTTCAAGTGTCTTCAAACAGAGGTCAAATTTGGATAAAACCAACAAATCAGATCATTGTTCATCCACCATAGAGCTGCATTTGTATCTATCTATTTCTGGGAAAGTACAAGGCTCATCAGTTTCCACGGTAGTACATCTCCTTCCAGTGCCCCACATCTGGCAGACCTATCTCCAGAAACTGTACTGGGAAAGACAGCAGCTCCTGGGCAGGCCAAGTGGAGGGGAGAGTGATCTGGAGATGAGATGAAGGGGAAAGAAGCACATTGCCCCTTTTCTGGTTTCTTTCCCGCCAAAAGAGCTATGGTGCCAGGAAGCTGGGATGGAGGAGGGGATGCTGCCAGTAGCTAGATTGGTATGGCAGCATCTCCTAGAATGAAGGAGGTATCTCCCACAATCCACCAAGTTTGGGAATTGTCCCCATAGGCTTTTGTGGAGAGGGGCAAATCCTTCAGCCCTGACTGGAAAATTTGGGACAATAGTTACATCGTTCCCCAAAAGTCCTCTCACAACTTTTCATATAGGAGGGGGCAGAATTGGGACCAAAGTGTATAGAAATTGCAGACACTTATACAAAGGCTTACTTCCTGGGAAGGGGAAATGATGCCAGTGGTACAAGAAGAGTTTGATCAGAAACTATAGGAGGGAGCAGGAGAATAAACAGATAAAGTTTTGCAAATAAGAAAATGAATTGAGGGATGTTTAAATTCTAATTAAGAGATAATTGGTGCTTATTTAAAATCATTTAAGGTAATTACTTTGTAATTAATAAATAGCTGTTACACAGATGTAACACAGGTATAAGTTTTAAACAACTTTAAACAAACAATTTAATATTATACTCAGCAATGATGATTGTGAAGCTTGGTTGAGGTGGTGGAGTCAGACTGTGAAAGAGGGTGGATCATCCGGCTGCTCCTCTTGCTGTTCTTTCCAAAGTGCCGTGGGGTGCTCAAACTCCGATTCTGCCCCAGGCCCGCTCCCACTCCACCCCTTCCCCCAAGGCCCTACCCCACCTCTTCCTGCCCCCTTTCCACCTCCGCCCTGCCTCTTCCCGCCCCTACTCCATCCCCGCCCCCCGAGCATGCCATGTCCTCACTCCTTTCCCTCCCCACCTCCCCCGAGCCTCCTGAATGCTGCGAAACAGCTGATTGTTGCAGGCGGGAGGTGCAGGGAGGGAGGGGAGACTTGCTGACCTGTGGGGCGGCCGGTGGGCGGGATGCGCTGGGCGGGGCAGGATTCCAGTCCACAAATTTAATTAAAGCATTATTTTTTTAACGAGCTCCTTGGGGCACTTTTTGTAGCTGCTGGGGGGCTGCTGGCCCACCTTGGTTCCAAGCCCCCACGGCCAAACAACGTTATAAGCAAACATTGCATAACTTCAAATGAGTATGTTCTCTAATAGATCAGCAATGTAATGACGAAACAATGTTAACTGCGATGACGTAAAGTGAGGAGTTACTGTACTTTTGTTGTTAAACTTATCACATACACAAAAATAAATATCCTATTTATAAAGAAAAACTAGGACAATTTTGGCCCTCATTTTGCAATGTAATCTGCTAAGTGGACCCCTGCAGAGTCACACTGTAGGGGTGATCACTCGCTCATTAAATTGTACTCTCAGGGCCTTCGTTTGGAAAGAGTAAGAGAGAGAAAAGACCCAAGAAATGGAGCACAACAGTCACTCTCTCTGTATGTAACACCAAACATCATGTCTGCCTACTAGCATTAATCACTTTAAAATGTGGTTGCACCACTGTGTGTCTAAAGCACAATGCACAAGAATGGCAGTTAATTCACAGGAGGGACTGAGGGCAAGACTCTGTGCTGTGCCTCCCTGAGGAATGGACTACAGTGATTTTAAGACACCTTTGGGCCCTAATAATTCTGACCTGCTCCATGGGCCAGAGCAGCCCCTGGGGTAATCTAGACAGTTGTGGAGAGTTTTTTTAAAGTTACAGCAGTCTCACAAGGCTGAACAATAGACAGCAGTGCAGCTCAGAATCACTGCAGTGCTGCAAGAGACACACCCCTCTCACCCCAAATCCCACCTCTGACACACACCTTACTCCAAGGTTTATGAAGTGATCCTCAGAAGATAGACTATGGTTGTCTTCCTCAACTCCTGCACCTGGGGAATTCTCCCCCGATCAGGTCTGGAACTATGTGAGCCCCTTTACACTGTATGTTAAGTAAAGGGGACAGAGCAGGGATGAGAATCAATTTGGTGGTACTTGTACCATCCTGTATATGTGGTACCAAAATATCAAATAACATCAAATAACTATCCTTGATAAAGAATATGATTAGCCATAATATTCTGCTTAGTGTATAGCATAGGACTCTTTGTTGGATTTATCTGGTTACAAAAAAGTATGACTGAGAGAATATGAAATTAATCTCTCATGTGCCAGCTGCAAACAAGTAAAATTACAGCCCACTGGAAATTAATATGTAGACAAGGCTTAGAAAAATGGTTTCAGAGGTTTTGGGAAATATTAATAATATTATAATTTCAAATGTTATGGAGGTGGATTCCACAGAACATTGCTTCCATTCCATAAATGTACTGAGGACAACCCATCCCAACCCAACTGACAAGCCCGAAAGCCTTTGCAATTCTGAAACCACCAAGCAGTTTGCTTTTCTTTGAGAAATGTTCATTCAAAATATAGTTAATGCCTGGGCATCGTTTTGGATATTAGTAATTCTTCTTATATAACTAGAAATAGAACCCTGTCACATTTGGGCAAGGAAAATACAGAGTCTTCAGTCTGAATGAGAGAACCATTTACTCTACATTATTGTTTAGTGTAAGTGGCACTGGCCAGAATTAGAGTAGAATATAGCCCTGTGCATTCACTTTCTGAAAATGATAGATGCTAGTGGTATAAAAAAACATAGACATCTCACAGTTGTGGCAGCCAAGCTTCAGGTGGACATTGAGAACCAAAATTGGGAAACTGAAGCACAGTTCAGGGTAGCTGCCCATAGAAATTGGAGAGCAAATTTGGGGAAATGGAGGTATGACCCAGGGTGGCTGTGAAAGGAACCCCGGCTGAGATCTGGGAAGCTGAAGCACACTCCAGTGTGGCCACTGCCAAGACTCCAGGGGAAATTAGCAAAATTGAGGCACTGTGTCCAAGATACAAGTGCAGCAACTGGGAGGCTGCAGCCTACAATAGAGAACAGAATGCGGTCCTGGGACACCTCAGTCTAAAGGACCCTGATGCCTGACACACTGAGGCAGGGCAGAGGGAGGAAGCTGAGGAAGGAACATAGCATTAACCCAAAAGAGGGGAGATAGTTACCTCATATACACCGTGCCCAGGGACACAGACATGCCTTTGGAAGGCATGCCATAGCAAGAAGTAAGAGGGCACGAATCCCTTCCCCACCTGACCGTGTGTAATGGATGCCAACGTGTAACAGTTTACTGAAGACCAGCTTTGCATGTAGTGGGCCACCAGGATACACTTTTGTTTGTAGCAAGAATGGATTCAAAAGAAGATACAAGCCTGTTGACTTCTTTGCACATTGGCTGGCAGGATAGGAGTACTGTAGCAACCAAATTACAGAAAACACCCACCTCCCACAAGCTTATTTGTCTGGAGGCAAGTTAGAGGCAGACAGGTATCTCTATTCCTTTTAACAAACTGGCAGGATCATGGGAGTCAGGCAGGAGGACTGAGACATCCAAGATTACTTTGCATGAACCACACAAGCTTGGCTATCTTCAGTTTCACACCCGAGGTGTGGATGGGTGTTTTACACTTGGCTGTTGGCAGGACCAGACCACTTTATTGAGGGAAAATGAAGTGACGGAGGTTTTTTGGGGTGTTGGAAATCCCTTAGTCTGTTCAATTAGGATTTTCTTGAAGGGAGGCTGGGGTGCCAGAGTCAGATCTGAAAGCTGAGAGGAGCTCATTGGATCTGGGAAGGGATGGGAACATAACCCTGGGCGAACCATATCCCATCTTGGTGGCAGTGATTATCTACAACAGGGATTGGCAACCTTTGGCCCTGGCGGGCCAGGCCAGTTTGTTTACTTGCTGCGTCCGCAGGTTCGGCCGATCGCGGCTCCCACTGGCCGTCCCCAGGCCAATGGGGGCTGCGGGAAGCGGTGCGGGGCTGAGAGATGTTCTGGCCGCCACTTCCCGCAGCACCCATTGGCCTGGAGCGGCAAACCGCGGCCAGTGGGAGCCGCGATCGGCCGAACCTGCAGACGTGGCAAGTAAACAAACCGGCCCGGCCCACCAGGGGCTTTCCTTGGTGGGCCGCGTGCCAAAGGTTGCCGATCCCTGATCTATAACAATGAAGTTGGGGCAAGGGAGGTAAGGAGAAATGGGACTGGGACCAGAAGCAGGGAAGAGACGGGACAGGGAAGGGTTGGAGGGGTTAGGGCACTAGAGGTCAAACTTGGGGGAAAGAGGCAGAAGACATTCCTCTGCAGAGATTGGGCTGGAACCCAAGATTCCTGAGTCTCAGTATTCATCAGCTGTCAACAAATATCTATGTAACCCACTGGCAAAGTGTATCCCTCTACTGCTTGTCATCTGGATGAGAACCTACTGCTATCAGTTACTTCATTAGCTCAAGTGGCAGAGGTGTGCGCAGTGGATCTAAAGGTTCCAACTCTGCGGACATACCAAGTGGGTGCCAATATTATGCCACATGATGGAATTTCTGTTTTTTCTGCTTGCTTTTTTAGGGAATTACATGCAAAAATATATTAAAAGAACATGATTAAGGTTGCAAAGTCAAGCACTTGAAAATTAGAAAATGCCAGTATTAAGGTTGCCAGTGCAACCTTAATTCAATGTGCATTATGATACAGTCTGTCATTGCATTTTCCCACAAGACCTGTGCCTTGTTCTAAATGAGTCTTGTGGACAAAATAGTATGTGATCATGTAATTAAAGGCTATACCATAATGCATATGCACAAGGAAGCTGAATTAAGGTTGCACAGCCAATCTTAATTCTGGCATTTCCTAACTTGAATGCTTGATTTTGCAATGTTAATATTCTTTTAACATAGTTTTTATATGTATGTGTGTGTGTGTATATATATATATATATATTATATATATAAAATTTAGAGTAGTGGGATGTAAGATTAAGCTTTAATTCCTCCAATAGCCATTAGTTTAGGTTTGCTGAATTACCAATAATTGCGCCACACACAAAAAAAAAAAAAAAAAACACACCACCACCAACAACAGAAGGAATGATTCTAGATGTCAGTATTTCTTCAGTATATGACAAAAGCTTTTTTTTCAAATTAGAGTAAGCAGAAATAATTTGAAAGCATATCAGTGTTGCAAATGAAGTATTAGAGAAAATGCATGTGCAAAAGATTGTTTGAATTTCCTTAATTTCCTTCTCAAGAATGTTTTTGGCATGCAAATACATAAAACAGTGTACACATTGAGTCCAAGGACAGGAATTAAACTCAAATTCTGTTTCCCAAAGGAAATTCATCCTTTCAAATAGAGACTCTATACTGCAAGAATACTGTATTGTATATCTCCTACATAAACAATATTAGTTTTAAACTGATCTGATGATCTGTGTTGATGGTCCCCTTCTGTTAATAAAAATACTGTATGGCCAGTCTTGATAATACATTGTGAAGTAGTTTATACTTAAAAACAGAGAATTGCAGACACTGAACTTGAAGGGGGAAAGAACCATGAGTCAAAGACAAGATAAGGGCAAATATTACGGGAACTAAGGCTTTGACTTTTGTTGTGTTTTGGTTTTTTTAATGGGATCTGTGTGCCGACAAGCAAATAAAGCAACCTAAGAACAAAGTAGTAGACAAAATCTAAGGATTGGTGGAGTCCCAGATGGGAAAATTTTCATTAAACTAGTGGGATTTGTAGAAGGAAAACTCTTGCCCTGCCTGGGTTTCAAGTCAACAAAGATCTTGCATGTGGAAGGATGCTACTGGATTCCATCAAAACATAATAAAGGCTGTATTGCTAATAAAGCATGGGGTGTCTACTCTTACTGATACATGGGATGTGGAAAGAATTCTTGTGGCAGCCCAGAGATAGAAAAGATTGTTACTGATGAATGTGTTTCTGTTTCTGCCTGTCCTCTGAGTAGTGCATGATAATTAGACATAGCTGTTCTGGGTAGTGTGACCTCTGTTCAAAAACTCCTGGGAAAGATTACTGAGAGAAAAAAAGAAAACTAGATGCAAACTCTGAAAATGAACCATCTATGAAAAACAAAGCTGACTGATGTGCTCCTTCTTCTCAATTCTTGATTCATGATCTATTTAGTAATTGCCCATATAAGTATTTAATCTTTCTGTGAAACACACAGTGCTCTCTCTGATCATGCCATTCATGTCACAAATGGTGGGCAGATTTTATCCCCCTGCCTTCCTGATTTTTATGTATACTATGGCTTTTTACTGTTCTGGTATAGGACATTTTGGGTCTGATCCAGCAAAGCATTTTAAGTATGTGTTCAGTTTTAAGCACATGCTGAAGGTCTCAATACAGGAAAACATCCTTATTTAAAAAGGCACTTACGGATGCTCAGAATTGTATGTAGTTAAAGAATCTTCTGGACTAGAGTGTTCCTTTCTGAATGTATATTTTGAAAATAATATAACATTAATTTAGAAAAATGAATAGCAAGAACTTACAGGGAGTTGTATGTAAAGATAAAAAAATGGATTTTACTTTAAGTTTAAAAGAAAACATTTCCTTTTGTTTGATAATATACCATTACTACTGAATGCACAAACACTTTCTTTCTCTGGTTGATTTTATTGCCATTCTGATTTGGTCATCCTATTCTTGGGTCCTCAGAAACTCAAAACATAGTCTGAGACCGAAAGGTCTTGGAAATTTTTTCAAACAAACATAAATTAAAAGAATTTTAGAAAATGTAGATTTGCCTTTAAAATGTGTTTGATTGTTTTTCAGCACGTGTAACAGCCGGTCTGTCTGTGACAAATATTTACTCAGATGGTTTAGAAACAAATAATACAATAATACTCCTATTTTATATAGAGTCACAACTTTCATCTGAAGTGTTTCATCACAAAACACTTTATATCCGGAATGGGCAACAGGCAGCCTGGGGGCTGCATCCGTCCTGCCAGATCATTTCATTTGACCTGCCCACAGGCAGGGTCACAGCTACAGAATTTAAAAAAAAAAAAAAAAGATTTAGCCAGGGCATTGAGGGGCGCAGACTTTTAGTAAAGCTGCTGCTGCCTCACATTGTTCTGCTCAGCTTCACTTTGCTCCAGTTCCTGCCTACCCATTGGTTGATTGTTTGGAAGCTGAGAACCAATCAGGTTCTGGCCAGCACCCCTCCATCATTGGGCAGGGGCCGAGTACAATTCCACCAGTGGGGAACCACAGCTGGGTGGCGTAATGGTGGCATGATAGAAAGGTGACTGGGACCAATCTGAGTGGTCTTGTGACCAGCTCATGGGCTTCTGGGTTTTGGTTCTGCCCCACGTGGCAGAGCCTGTGTCCACGTGGGAGCAGAGCGAATGCAGAGACTGGGAATAGCAGAGGAAAAAAAATAAGAATCAATGGTTTTATATTTTCATTTATTAATCCCCTGCTCTTTTGCATGCTGAAAAAAAGGTTAGTGAAATATTTATGTTTAAACTGTTTATTATTATTATTATTATTATTTATTATTTAAAAGTAGTGCTATGTTACATTTGTATTTAAGAATACTTTGGTTTTGCACTATCAATACACAAATAATTGTATGTTAACATGGTATATTGTAGCAAACATTTCTGAGTTATGCAATATGTAGCCTCTTAAAAAAATAGCATGACGTGCCAGAGGGTTTTAATGGATTTTGTGGCCTACTAGTACTATAAAGTTGCTGATCCCTGCTTTACACACACCTCTTTATGGAGATGTGATTCCAATTATGCATTTCATTAATTTTGAGGAAATAGCAGTGTGTTGTGAGTGGCTCTATATTGGAGTTGAAAAAGGGTTTGTTGGGAACCTGAAGATTTTGTATGTTAAAGTATTAGTGTGGGTGGAAAGGCCTGTGAATATAAGTTGACCTTGAAGTTGAATTAACTTGTGATTTCTTTGATTTTTATTTTCTGATTGTGTTGATAGAAAATGATTTAGAATTAAGGTTGCTCCAGTACGACTACACCTTTTGGGGAGAAGTTTCCTTGCCTTTTAATTAGCAACAGAAGTTTGAGTGAAGTTCATGTTTATGGCTGTGCTCTGACAGACGTTATGAGACATACCACAGTGAGGACTCACTGTAGTGGGATTCTCCTCTTGGACTCCTCAGCATGTGTATTTGGGGAGGGCAAATTGTATCTCTGTTGCATATAGGGGTAGGCCTTTTATCTAAGCTGGAAGTGTTAAAAAATGTGTTTAAAGTTTAATAGGGCAAAACTGTCTCCCTTTTTTCCATACCGCCTCCTAGCCCATCCATGCATCCTCATCATTCCTGCTTTCCTTTCTTTCCCTGCCGTGGGTGGTCCTCCCTCCACCTCAAACATGAACAATCCTTTTATCTTCTCCTGGACATCTGCATGGCCCTCAACCCCCTTCGCTTTTCTCCTAACCCCACCTGTGCTTTCTTTTTATGAACTCCTTTCTTATGAAGCCTCTTTAGTGCCCACAGTTCCTCTGTAGCTCTACTCAGTGCTCCTCTCTCCTGGACTCCATAGTCCACCGCACCTGGTATATGTTCTCCACTCCCTCCTGTTCCCTCCAGTACTCTCTCCTATTGTACAGTCAAGTGTTACGAACAATCTTTTCAGAGACCCAAAATAAAGTCTGCCTTAAAAAATATACATATTGCATCATTCTTGAGGATGACTCCTTCTACATACACTTTGAAAATTATTTTGGTCAGCATAGTCACACAAGGGTGGTGTTGTAGGCTGGGAACGTGATTAGATGCAAGAGGAATTAGGACTTGCTGTTGTGTTGGATTTGATGGGGTGCATGGAAAGGAGTTGGTGGGGAAAATCAGGAATTGTGGGAAGTGCTGTGACCGTATCTAGTTGTGGGAAGAATTGGAATTTGTATCAGGAGGGAAAGCAAAGATAGTAAAATTGATAGAGAGGTTTTAGGAATGGAATAACATGACACAAACAGAACAACTTGCATTTCACAAAAATATGTAAGAAGATGTAACAAGTTGCATAAATTGTGAAAAAAAACTTCACTGGATTGAAGTTATAACAATGGCCTAATTCTCTGCAGATGTAAATGAACTCCTCTCCATTGACTGATGAAGTTTTTGCCCATTTGCACCAGGAGAAAATTTGACCCTTGATCTCTTTAAACTGATACTTTTGAAAAAGTGAAGAAAAATAGTAGCTGATTAAAGCGTTTGCCCCACCCTCCTTTGCTAAGTCTCTCTCTTCTTATCACCATTCAAAAGGAATTTGAAATTTCTCATTAGCTTAAACAATTTTGCTCTTCAATCCAATATAATTATTGAAGCTTTATTAGGAATCGTTACTGTTGTTAAATTAGTTTTCCTTTTCATGAGCAAATATCTTCAAATTGTATGCTGCAGTTTTTTATTTAAACAATAAACAGTGACCCTTACCTTCATTCTATAAATAGACAAAAGTCTAGAAAGAGTAAATTACTTTCACAGCTGGTTTAATTTTAAAATGTTAAGTTTTGTCAAGCATAAATATTTAGTTTGATTAAGAGAATTCGGCATATGTTTTAAGATAGTATGGCTACGTGGTTAAAGTATTTCCTCTGAAAAGATACTAAATGACATTTGTGTTTTTCAAGGTTGATTGTTACTATTAGATCAAGCTAATCTATGTTTGATTTGCCTGTCTGGGCATTTATCACTTGGTCCCATTTTGAGTTCATGTGTGACATTTTTCATGTCAGAATTTCAAATAATATAAACAAAAATGTATCATAGCTATATGAAATGGTAGTCGCTCATTAATTTTCTCTACTCAACCCCATACATTGGTTTTATCTCAAAAACCATCCCCAAATAGGATTAGAGAAAGCAGAAAAAGATTAGGAATAGGGATACCACATTGTATTTATTTATTATTTCTAAATATAGATAAACAAGGGGACATGTATGTCATAGCACTCATCACATAGTTTAAACAAGCACAGCTGCACTCACATAGATCATATTAGGCCATACTGACACCATTTCTGCCTGCACAGGAATAAACTACATGGGGACTGGAAACCACAGTGAGTTTCAATTTGCTGTCTCCTGTGAATTCTCCAATCAATAGGATGGGGGAGGTGGGTTCATCTCCCACACAGTATAATTATTTTATTCCTCCCTTGAATCTATTGATGACTGAGATCCACTGGATGTGAAGGACCACTTCACAGGGCCCCTTATGTCAGATGACTGGAATATGGGCAATCATGCCAAGTAGTTGGAGCAGGATTCAGGCCTAGTGATTAGAACAGGCAGGGCCGGCTCTAGCATTTCTGCCGCCCCAAGCAAAACAAAAACAAAAAAAACCCGCAATCGCGACTGGCGGCGGCAATTGGGGGGAAAAAAAAAAAAGCGCCGCGATCGGCGGCGGCAGTTCGGCGGCAGGTCCTTCGCTCCTAGAGCGAGTGAGGGACCTGCCGCCCCCGAATTGCCGCACGTGCCGCCCCTCTCCCTTGGCCGCCCCAAGCACCTGCTTGTTAAGCTGGTGCCTGGAGCCGGCCCTGAGAACAGGAGTCAGGAATCTGAGCCCAGGGTCAGAGGCCAAATACCAAAGCCAAGGGTCAAAGCCGAAATCAGAGGTCAGGAACCAGAGTCGATGGTCAGAACTGGGTTACCTGGATTGAGGTGAAGCAGGGGCAGAGCTGAGAACAAGCATGTGCAGGCCACATGCTTTGAGCAACCCCATAACTGCTGCTGCTGCTGCTGGGCATAAAAGCCAGTCTGTTGAGTCTTCCAGCCAATCAGGTGGTATAGCCAATCAGGTAGCCCACTACAGGCCAGCTGTGCTCATTAGGTTGCCTGAAGACTGGATCGGCTGCAGGCCCTGCCTCCTGACACGGTACTTACATACTACTGTCTGGCCCCATTAGCTCCCCTTCAAAGACAGCATAACTCCCCCAATCACCTTTGATCCCTTGCGGGAGGAGAATGGGAGTCCAAACCATGGAGGGGGCAGCAGTTTAAGTAACTGCAGACATCTGCAGTAACTTACTTTGACCTGTAGTTCGTATATGGAGAGTCTGGCAGACATCCTCCTTGTCCTTTCAATCTCTGCAGAGTTGGGACCCTGCAGAGATTCTGTGGAACTTTGTTTGTGAGGAAAGGAAGAATAATAATGAAGGTGGCTTTCCTTCCAATTGCAAATCCCCCCCCTCACCCACCCCCAGCTGTGATCCAGATGTGCCAAATTCCACTGTGGGCAAGTTTCAGAGGTAAGGTGAGGGGCAAAGGCAGTATTTTAAGTAAAATCTTTTTGTAATGATGAACTATTCTTGAACAATTTCTCCAGTGTATTAGTCACTGACCTGTTTTTCTTCCATGTCAGTTACCTATCTTTCTGTCAACATATACAGATACTGAGCAGTGGAAGGAAAATTCCACTATCAGTTCAAATCAGAGTTCTTCTTTGTCTGTATTTGTCTCTCAGAAGCATAATGAAGTTTTAATATCTTGTTTCACAATCTCACACATTGTTAATGTGAATTCTGGTGGCTAGAGCCTACCTGATGTTAACATTCTTAAAACCAGTTTTCACAAGAGTCAAATCCAAAATTTGAACAGGTGTGTACTGTTTATTTTAATTGTTCAATCCAAGAAGTCTGACATACACAACCACAGGTCCAAGGAACCCACAGACAACTAAACATATACAAGAACAAAAGAAAAATATAGAGATGGGAGTGGGGAAAAGGATGGGGGGGTGTGATGTAGTAGCTTTTCAAACCAAATCTATCTCTCAAATCCTCCCTGTTGACTTAATCTTGTGAAATCATTGGGAGGTAAAAGTGTTCAGCAATTGGGCCCTGTTCTAAATATCTAACATTCTCATTCCATGGACTCTTACCTGACACTCATCTGACCAGGGATCCTAAGAATTATCATACTCCCAACCATTTAGTATTTCTAAACTTGTTGGAGGTAGTCTCTATCTCCTCTAGATGGTAGTTTAAAGATGTACCTTTGTTCTGACTTACCAGTCCCTCTTGCTTATTCCTCCTGAAGAATTTGTAAGGGAGCAACTCTCTATAATGGAGGGAATCAGGTGATGCCACTTCTTAGATTGCTTTGCACAATAACCTTGCCTGACTAATCTCTAGTATAACAAGGCAATATACCAGACGGAACAATACTGGTAAAATAAACACGCACAAGGAGAATATAAAAACAAGGAAAGCAAAAGGATTGTACTAACGTGTGCCGCCATGAGTCTGTACTTACTCCTAGGCTTTAACATCAGTGGAATTCATCTTTCCGCTATCCATTTAGAAGGTGTGAAAAATTTGTTAGCAAAAAATCTCAATCCGATAGGCCAGGATCAACATAAATGGTCCCTGAGGGCCTCTATAACACGATACATGTTTATTTTCTGAGACATACTCAAGTTGGGTTTGTTTGATACTTGATAACACCAAATGTAAACAGTTTTGTTCCAGAGCAGGCAAGAACATGAGTTGGATGCTTTCCTACTGTGTTATAGAAAAGGGTCGGTAGATGCTTGTCAGCCATATGCTATAACCCCCAAAATCTTGAGAAAGATATGACAAGTCAGGAGATTTTAGTTACACTAGCATGAGCCACTCAACTTTGGTATTCAGAGCTGCTAGCTTTGTCCATGCAGCCTTTTTCCCATTAGTGCCAGATCTCAACTCAAAAGGAGGACAGGATTCCCTATCTGGATATCTAGTGTCTTCACTTGAAAGTTCTAATAAGCCTTTTAATTTTTCAGGAAGGTAAGGAAAGATCTTGCTGGAGTCCAGAAAGCCTTCTGTTAGCAAGGCATGCTTTAAAATTGAAACATTTTCTTCTGTGATCTAATAATAAACTCACTCCTCAGTTACTTTGCCAAACTGTAAACTCTTGGGACTTGGATTATAGTTTTACCAGTTTGATGGATCTGTGCCTCGGGGGAATGTCCCTTATATTGTTTTTTCCCCCCCTTTGTAGAAGTCTCCTTGACACCTGTAACATTGGCCACCAGGAGCTACTGACTCTTATGGCTGATCTATCTTAAATTGAATTACAGAAAGAATGTAGTGATTTTTAAAAAGTCATTTAATCCCAGCACTTAGAAGAGTTAAGGAGAAAGCTTACTGCAAGATCTTTGTTGCTATTAGAAATATATCAAGTTGCCACTTGGAACTTCATTTGCACCTTCACTAATCATTATTCTCTTGATTCTGGAACTAGGTCAGATGCTCAGTTCAACACAGTCCTTCTTCATTTCCTATTTTAATTACACACTCATTATCCCCCTTCTGGGTTGTAAAACTGCAGATTAGTCTCCGGTAGGGGGGTCTCCACAGAGGCAAATTGTGATGAAGAAAGGAAACTTACTTACTAGTATTAGAGTTTTCTAAATACATTGCCTCTGCAGATCCACATGGGCCTTTTTCTTTTCTTTTTTCTTCAGAGTTCACTGAGTGAAGCTTTGGGATGGAGAGAAACTGAAGATAGGTACTGGAATGGGGCCTTTTATAATCTGTGTTTCTGGAACGTTTGGATCCTAGAGATCCCAAAGTCCCCCAAACAGCTGTGTTATTTCTAACAGTTCCATGGCTTTAGAGTGTGGCATAATGAGGCTCATCAGAGAAAATGCCTTCAGAGAACTTAAATTACTTATGACTAAGCATCCTCTCTAGAATGTGGCCTTGGGCCATATTAATAGATTAATAGATTCTAAGGAAAGAGGGGATCATCGTGATCCATCTAGTCTGACTGCCTGTATAGCTCAGGTCATAGAACTTCTCCAAAATAATTCTTAGAGCAGATCTTTCAGAAAAATCCAATCTTGATTTAAAAATTGTCAATGATGGAGAATCCACAATGACACTTGGTAAATTCTTCCAATGATTAATTACTCACCATTAGAAATGTATGCCTTATTTCCAGTTTCAATTTATCAAGCTTCAACTTCTGGCCATTGGAACGTGTCATATCTTTCTCTGTTAGATTGAAGAGCCCATTATTAAATATTTGTTAATTATGTCTATAAGACTGTAATCAAGTCACCCCATAACCTTCTCTTTATTAAGCTAAATAGATTGAGCTCCTTCAGTCTGTCCCTATAAGGCATGTTTTCTAATCCTTTAGTCATTCTTGTGGTTCTTCTCTGAACCCTCTCCAATTTATCAACATGCTTCTTGAATTGTGGGCACCCAAACTGGACACAGTATTCCAGCAATGGTAGCACCAGTGCCAAGTGTAGAGGTAAAATAATTTCTCTACTCCTACTCAAGATTCTCCTGTTTATGCATGCCAGGATCACATTAGCTCTTTTGGCCACAGCATCAGACTGGGAGTTCATGTTCAGCTGATTATCAACCATGACACCCAAATCTTTTTCCAAGTGACTGCTTCCCAAGATTGAGTCCCCCATCCTGTAAGTATGGCCTGCATTCATTGTTCCTAGATGTATACATTTACATGCAGCCATATTAAAACACATATTGTTTGCTTGCACCCAGTTTACCAAGCGAGCCAGATGACTCTGAATCAGTAAACTCTCCTCTTCCTTATTTACAACATGTCCAGTTTTTGTGTCATCTGAAAACTTTATCAGTGCTGATTTTATGCTTTCTTCCAAGTCATTGATAAAGATGTTAAATAGCATAGGTCCAAGAACCAATCCCTGAGGACCCCAATGGAAACAAACCCGCTCAATGACAATTCTCTATTTACAATTACATTTTAAGACCTATCAGTTAGCTAGCTTTTAATCCATTTAATGTGTGCCATCTTAATTTTATATATATTTTATATTGTTCTAGTTTTTGAATCAAAATGTTGGGTGGCACCAAGTCAAATGCCTTACAGAAGTGTAAGTATATTACATCAACACTATTACCTTTATCAACCAAACTTGTACTCTCCTCAAAAAAAATTATCAAGTTAGTTGACAGGATCTATTTTCCATAAACTTATGTTGATTTCCATTAGTCACATTACTCTCCTTTAGCTCATTATTAATTGAGTCCCATGTCAGTCACTCCATAATCTTGTCTGGGATAGATGTCAGGCTGACAGATCTATAATTATCTGCATCATCCTGTTTACCCTTTTTAAAAATTGGCACAACATTAGCTTCTTTCTAGTCTTCTGGAACTTCCCCCATGCTCCAGGACTTATTGAAAATCAACATTAATGGTCCAGCAAGCTTATCAGCTAGCTCTTTTAAAACCCTTGGATGGAAGTTACCTGGACTTGCTGATTTAAAAATGTCTAACTGTTTCCCTTGTGTGATTTGGTGGTCTGTAGCAGACACCAACCAGTACCCCATCATGTACTTTTTCTGTTCGGACATTGAGCCGTAAGTATTCATTATCATTTTATTCCAAGTTATCGGTGACTCAGAAACAAGTAATACCATTTTTGAAAGAGTGCCACTCCCCGCCCCCCATTTTGCCCACTTGATCCTTCCTAAATAGGTAGTAACCATTTCTTTTAACATTCCAGTTTTGCAAATCATCCCACCGGGTTTGATTAATACCAACTAGATTGAATTTGTGCTCATAAATGAGCAATTCCAGTTCCACTTGTTTGTAAACCAGGCTCCTAGCAGTAGTGTATAGGCAATTCAAGAACTTCTTCTCTGAATATCCTTTGTTTCCTTGATTAATTTTGTTCTCAACATCTTGATTTTGTGCTGACTGAGCACCCATATCTTCTCTATTTACAATCGCCTTTTGCTATTAATTTAACCCCCACCCCCGACTCCTCTAACCAGCATTCTACTGAGGTAGAGGCCATCTGAACTAAACAGTCTCCTTTCCCCATAGAAGGTGGACCAATGTTCCAAAAAACCAAAGCCCTCCACCATTTTCCTAGCCAGTGATTCACTTTCTGAATCTTCTGCCTTCTGTCTTCCTTTGCTTGTGGAAGAGGAAGGATCTCAGAGAAGATTGTTTAGATAGTTGTCATCTTCATCAAGCTTCCGAGTTCCTTGAAGTCATCTACTATCTGTGAGTTATCTCAAAATGCAATGTCATTAGTGCCGATATGAACCATCACCAATGGATCCTTGCCCGTAGACTTCAGAAGACTATCCAGTCTTAGAGTGCCATCTCGTGTCTTGGCTCCAGGAATGCAGCACACTGTCCTGATCTCTGCTTGTCCCTTGCAGAATGTTCTTTCAGTTCTTCTGAGTATTGAATCTCCAACAAGAATTGTCTGTCTTCCTTGGGTGATTGGAGCTTTGTGGGTAAGCTTGATTCTAGTACAGTTGGGCTGTGTCTTCCATAGTTTCCACATAGTTCCATAGTTTCCACACTGAGAACCTGATGTCGATTTGAAACTTCTAGCTGTTTGGAATTCTTCCTCCTTCTCTTCTCTCTCATGGTCACAGTCTTCCCATTCTCATCTGTCTCCAAGCTCTTGTCTCTGGTGATTACGAACTGCCAGGCATCCTCTCTGACTTTTTCTCTCACTGATTCCTTTGTGGTTTGCTCCATTTTTCTCAGCAGCATCTCAACTTGCTCTTCCAATCCAAGAATCTTTTAATCCAGCACAGCCACCACTTCATGCATGGGAAATCCCTTTGGTCTTCGGGCAAGAAAGAGAATATGGCACATCCATGTCGGGTACCACCACTGTTCCATCTTGATATCACATGTAGTGTTAAACCTGGAAGGAAAGCTGCTCTCACTCCATTTCCAAATTCCTGCTGAAACTCCCTTATTAACGGCTCTAGAGTTCACCTATCAAGTAACTTTTTATACCAAGTCTTCCCTGCTTAGCTCAGCTCTGCACCTTACCATCATGGAATGATTAGCCACTCAGACTTCAAACAGCTGGGCTGATCAAAGCTCCCAGGGCTAGAGCCTCATGGCCTTTAGCAATGCACTGATCAAAGCTCCAAGAGCTTACTCAAGGACCCAAGGCCCAGCTATGCACCCTCTACACTGACAACGTACAGACGGACCAAACTCACCACTACAAACAGACAATGTACAGACAGACCAAACACACCAGTCACCAAGTATTGCTACCTCAAAGTACAGAGTCTATAGCTGGAACTACTTTCTCTGAAATTCCCTTGTTTTCTGCCTCTGTTCATGGCTCTTGAGTTTGCCTAGCAAGATATATAAAGGTATTTAGGCATCTAAAGATGCAGATAGGTACCTAATAGGATTCACAAAAGTGCCTAATCAGGTTAGGCACCTAATTCATGTAGGTACTTCTGCTTATTTCACCTAAACTGCTTTATAAATCTGTCCCCTTGTGCCTTTTGCTTGCAGGATTGAGCTCTAATAATAATTGTTTCAAGTGTATATTAAACCTATGCAGTGAAATGTCCTTAGGAAATTATTGTTTTGTCACTAAAATTTGAAAACATACAAACGGTAGTAATAATTCTAATTAATTAAGAACATGGTTTTGTACTATCTGCATTGCTTGGATTGATAAGATTATACTGGTTATGGTAAAGTAACTGCTCCACCTAATCCTCACTCCAGGTAACTGTTAGTTTTTCTGCAAATGACAGGATGAAATATATTTATTTTTCTTTAGAAAAATTCAAATATAATCTGCCTGAATCAACCCTGCTTTGCACTAGTATTATGGCTGTGTAACTCTATGGATCTCACCTACATGATGGAAGGTTTAAACTGTGAAAACAGGAGAAATTAATAGGAAAAGAAGCAAGTTGATGGGAGATGTGAAAAAAAACAAAGCTGATAAGAAGTGTGGCTTGATTGGTAGAAAACAAAGGCAACAGGTTAGCCTGATGGGTCTCTCTATTTCTTTGATATTTGATCCATGTTTCTCAACATAATTGCCTCAAAAATAAATGCAAGAAACGAACTGAAAAGGAGGATTTTATGCAGTCAGTTCTGTCCTCACGCTCTATACTCACAAAGAACAATCAGAGGCTGATTTCAGTAGACATGACTGGCATTGGTGATAGGGTTGGCAGGTGTCTGGTTTTCGATTGGAACACCTAGTTGAAAAGGGATCCTGGCGGCTCCAGTCAGCAGCACTGACCGGGCCATTAAAAGTCCGGTCGGCATTGCAGTGGGGCTAATGCAGGCTCGCTGCCTGCTCCCAGAAGCAGCAAGCATGTCCCTGCGGCCCGGGAGACTCCATGTGCTGCCCCTGTCCTGACCTGTCGAGGCAGTGCCTGTGGATGGGGGCAGCGAAGCGCAGAGCCCCCTGGCAGCCCCTGCACCTAGATGTTGCAGGGAGATACTGGCTGCTTCTGGGAGCTGCCTGAGGTAAGTGCTGCCCGGAGCCCACACCCCGCACCCTCTCCTACACCCCAACCCCCTGCCCCAGCCCTGAGCCCCGTCCTGCACCCCTAGCCCCACTCCAAAGCCTGCACCTCCAGCTAGAGCCCTCAGCCAACCCCCTACTCCAGCTCGATGAAAATGAGCGAGTGACCAAGGGTGGGGGAGAGCGAGCGATGGAGGGGGGGATGGAGTGAGTGGGGGAGGACTCAGAGAAGGGCGAGGCAAGGGGTGGGGCAAGGGTGTTCAGTTTTCTGCAATCAGAAAGTTGGCAACCCAAATTGGTGATACAAATTTGGTGGGCTTCAGGGAGAATGCAGTACTGTTGCCAAGCTGTTCATACACATGAGAAATCAGAACTGTTAGTATGTATTCTCCCAATTATCAGGGAACCCATACACCAATGGATATTATACTCTGCTTCAGACATTCTTCATTGCTATGCTTTTATGACATGTATTACAGAATTCTATTACTTACTTGTTTCATATAGAATCATAGAAATGTAGTAATGGAAGGGACCTCAGTAGGCCATCTAGTCCAGTCCCCTGCTCTGAGGCAGGACTAGGTGTTATCTAGATCAGGGGTTCTCTCAACAAATTTTTTGTTGGCCTCAGAGTGCAGCTACCAATTCTTGCTGGTGGCCGTGCTGACGATTTTTCCTAAAATACTTAATTAACTTTAGGAAAAACAAATAAATATGCACATATACATGTCCAAATCATTGTAATTTATTTATGTAGGGTTTTTTTCAGACTAAGTAATAAAAATAATGTATAGTGGTCTCTATTCTTTACTGTACCTAAACAGAATAGAGGCACAAATAAGGTGTTTTGCATGTTCTTGTCTTCTTCTTGTTGTTTCTTTTGCTTTTTTGGTTGCTTTCTTTTTTTAACTTGCTAGCTAGTAAGTCTGCTGCTGTGAAAAGTGATATTTGTATGTTTGTTAATAATCGCTTTCACACATACTCAGCCCCAGCAAACCTGGGGACAAATTAAACCCTAAATGGGGAGGTAGGCAGGGAGGCCGTGGGACCCAAGGATGATGGAGTGAGTGGTGAGCATGGGACCAGAGCCTGGAACCAGAACCTGCTATCGTGTGGATGGAGTCCGAAGCCCCATGGCTGAAGCCTGCCTACCCACCCTCAGGAAAGTGGGGCATTCACCAGCTGCCTGCACCTCCAGCGTTTGTGTCTCTGGAGGGGGGCAGGGCCAAACCCCCACTGGTGGCCCTGGGAGAGGGGCCACTGCTTCTTTCCCCCACCCCCAATCACAGCCGAGGAGGATGTGGCCACAAGAAAAGCCCATGGTGGCCACATGCAGCCACAGTGGCCGCATTTGAGAAACCCTGATCTAGTTCATCCCTGACAGGTGTTTGTCTAAACCCAGTGGTTCTCAGTCTTTCCAGACTACAGTACCCCTTTCAGAAGTCTGATTTATCTTGCGTATCCCAAGTTTCACCTCAGTTAAAAATTACTTCCTTACAAAATCAGTCATAAAAATACAAAAGTATCACAGCACCCTATTACTGAAAAATCACTTACTTTCTCATGCTTACCATACAATTATAAGATCAATTGATTGGAATATAAATACTGTACTTACATTTCATACTTGAGGCTGTTTTTCACTTGTGAACCTTGTCTGAAGCCCAAGCCCCACACCTGGGGCTGAAGCGTAACTTAGCTTTGCATGTTCCCCCTGTGGTGTAGGGCCTTGGGCAATTGCCCTGCTTGCCCCTCCCCCCAATGCCAACCCTGAACTTGCAATCTCCTTAAACCTATCCCAGTACCCCCCCCCCCCCACCACCACCACCACCACCACCACCAGAGGTTGCAACTCCAAGGTTGAGAAACAATTATCTAGATGCGTTGAGTAGTTGAGTACCCCTGGAACACCTCTGAGTACCCCCAGGGATATACGTACCCCTGGTTGAGAATCACTGGTCTAACCTGTACTTTAAAATCTCCAGTGATGCAGATGTCTAGGTAATTTGTTCCAATGCTTAACTACCCTTACAGTTAGGAAGTTTTTTCCTAATGTATAACCTAAATCACTCTTGCTGTAGTTTAAGTCCTTTATGTCTTGTCCTATCCTCAGTGGATAAGGAGAACAATTCATCACCCTCCTTTTTATAAGAATCTTTTGTGTATTGAAGACTGTTATCATGTCCCCCCCTCAGTCTTCTGAAACTGAATTTTTTCTGTTTCCTTGTAAGTCATGTTTCCTAGACCATAATCATTTTTTGTCCTCCCAAATCATGTTCCCTTAATTATCTATCATTATTCCATTATACAGATTCCAGAAATCTTAATGTTACCTCTCTCTTCCCATCTGTTAAATGTCTTTGTCTTTGGATTTTTTTGATTATTTCATTTAAAACTGTTTTTGAGCACTTTTCCCCCCACATTTTATTTTAAATTCATATGGGCTGCAATTTTGTTACAAGTTTCCTTCCTATAACATCCTCATTTTCCTTGTATCAGAGTTCAGAAGTTAGTTCATTTTTGCTAAGAATAGAGCCTCCCATGATTTCAAGGGTCCCAGGGATCAACACAGGAAGAAGGATAAAGAGGCACTTGTCAAGGGATTCAGCCATTGGATCCAATAGGTCTTACAAAGTAGGTGGTGATCTTGGATTTTAGGATTCCCCAAAAAAGAAAGGGTCACCTTACATTCCAGGCTGATCAAATCACTTTTCTGCATTGGGGTACATTTCAGATCTGCCTGGCCATGCCACTAAGTCCCCTAAAAAGTCAGATGGAGGAGGTGTTTGATGATTTGCATCTGTCCTCCACGCCTTGCATGGATTATTCCCTGACTGGATTAGTGAGGTAGGTTCTATAGGCATTTCCCCCTGCACTTTTAATCCCATGGTGTCATGAGAGTCTCTATTCTGAGATAAACTGGTATCATCACTGTATCCAGAGAGCTTTCTGTTCAGACTGGAGCCAAATTCAGTTCTGTGGAGTTCTTGGAGTCAAAACAAGCCATTTTACCCCTTTCACATTTCCTAAGTGGCCTGACAGTGCTGCTGGGTCTTTTTTTTGAGCTTAGTTGTGTTCTTGGACAAGTCCCTTGGTCTCTTTTGAAAATCCCAGTCTGTATCTCTTTTGGAAGGTCAGCCCTGTAGTTTTCTCCCTCTACCCCTTCAGTACCTCCAATGAAAATTGGTGATAAGAAACATATATATCTAACACCTATGTCACCACCTCTGAAAAAGTTGAAGAAATCTGTGGAGGCTTCTGAGTCTGTTGGGTCAGTAGTGGTACAGCAGACAGCTTCTAACTCTCTTTTAGAAGAACAAGAACAAATTGGGCAGTCTACTGAGATGCATCCTTCTAATTCATTCCATGATGAGGCCACAGAGGAGAGGCATGACCATTTTCAGAGTATTTGGAAAGCATGGAATTATAACATTAGCAAGAGAAAGGGAAAAAACAGTAAAGCAAAGCTGCAGAATGTAGGAAAGGTGAAGAACAGATGAACACTGTGAACAACCCTAATTACTGTTTTGCTGCTCAGATGCTATGGTGGTAAGTGTCCTAGAATGTTTGAGAGATGGATATGTGAAATCATCCAATTATTAAACATTAAAAAGGAGAAAGGTATTTTCAAAAGAATGTAAAACATTTTTAAATATGTAAAAATTAAAATATATATTTAAAAGTATGTACACTTTTAATGGAGGCGCATGGGTCTTCTGTCAAAGGCTGGAAAAGATTAAGTACATATGATTGTATGGTTTTACGGGTACTGTGTAATAACAGGCAAATCAAGTTTCTTGAATCTCAACATGATCTTTAGAAGAAAACAAATCAAATTGAATGGACTCCCTAAGGCAAAAGAGAATATGTAAATTTATGTAAAGCTCAGCATGATAAGGAAAGGAAAATATTTTTAGATATTTTTTTATTTGAGCAGTTATAGGATGATTTTATGATGCAAAGTAGGGGACTGCTCTTTTCCCCCTCCCTTTTACTTTTGCAAAATGACAGTTCAGCTTTTACAATATTTGACTCTTTCCTTTTCAGAAAGTTTTTGGTTATGATTGTAATGGAAAAATACACTAGTGTCTTCCAAAAGGTCCAAAGTTGGGAAGTGAACACAGTCAATGTTGTCAAACTGTTTAACGTGTTTAATTCAGGTTTCAGAGTAGCAGCCGTGTTAGTCTGTATCCTCAAAAATAACAGGAGTACTTGTGGCACCTTAGAGACTAACAAATTTATTAGAGCATAAGCTTTCGTGGGCTACAACCCACTTCTTCGGATGCATATAGAGTGAAACATATATTGAGGAGATATATATACACACATACAGAGAGCATGAACAGGTGGGAGTTGTCTTACCAAGTCTGAGAGGCCAATTAAGTAAGAGAGGAGGAAAAAAAAAAAAAAAAAAAAAAAAAACCTTTTGAAGTGATAATCAAGATAGCCCTGGGCTATCTTGGGCTATCTTGATTATCACTTCAAAAGGTTTTTTTTTTTTTTTTTTTTTTTTTTTTCTCCTCTCTTACTTAATTGGCCTCTCAGACTTGGTAAGACAACTCCCACCTGTTCATGCTCTCTGTATGTGTGTATATATATCTCCTCAATATATGTTTCACTCTATATGCATCCGAAGAAGTGGGTTGTAGCCCACGAAAGCTTATGCTCTAATAAATTTGTTAGTCTCTAAGGTGCCACAAGTACTCCTGTTATTTTTGTGTTTAATTCAGTTATTGTTGACCTTGGAGACAGATTGGAATCAACAACCATTTTAACCAGGAGTTGCGACACTTTCTAATGCCATTTGCTGTTGTGATATGAGCATTTGCAGCAATACTCATGAAATTATAGAAACTCAGAGGTTGTTCTCACAGTCATTATTTCATGTAACATGCTTAAAATCTGAACAACTGAGGATTCCAAACGTTAAGAGTAGATTACACATGTAGTTGTACACAGCACTGAAAAATACATCAAATTCAGAATACAATACATACTACCTAGAGTTCTTATATAGTCAGGAAATCTGAAGCTCTCAGGACCTCAAAACTTAGGTGGAGTGTTTAGTTTACAAGGTTAATTTCATCCATAAACCCTCCCCATATCCATTTATTTCAATTAATAAAGCGGTTTACTTGAAAGGGGCAAATAGTCATTTCATAGAACTCTTAATATAAACCTCTTCTACTATTCCTCACTTTCACTTCTATTGTCCAAGCTTCTTACATTGTTGTGCAACAAAACACAAAAAGCCATTTGTTAAAGAACATACACAGCAATGTTAAGTAAGAGTGATGATTGCCTGTACAGATAAACTCTAAAATATTTAGTAAATTAATATGTGATGGCTATATACCTTACTTACTCTATGCGCTCAGCTTCTCTTGTTGTGAGAGGAAGTCATGTTTGCAGATCCAGGGTCCTGCATGGCTCTAAATATATGAAAAAATATAATTTAGTGTGAATGCAATACAGATTATCTTTCAGGACTTGCAAATCAAATTGTTCACTAACCAGGGGAAAACCTTTTCTAATGAGTAGGGAGACCCTATCAGATCAATTTCTTTAGAATAAAGTTCTCATGTAAAAAATTACTTTCTAACTCTTATGATTGTGAAGTTAACCTTCCATATATGAGTTCAATGTGACAATGCAATGCTGTCTTCCATGTCTATAGGCAGAGGGCAATATTTTTCAAAAGTGTCTATGTCCCACTGACTTTCAAAGTCTCAAAATCAATGGAACTTAGGAACCTAAGTCATTTAGGCACGTTTGAAAATTTTACCCAGACAGCTTTAGTTACTGCTGGTAACTTTCTGCTGTAAATTTGCCCCAGCAGCTGCAAAGTGAAATTAACAAAACAGTTATTAATTTCATGCCTGATGCTGAGAAATAACAATGTCAGTTTCCATCTGCTACTGCTTGGGAAAGATATAAGAACCCTGTCCCCAAAATGAAATTTCCAGAACTGTACAGAAAAGTAAGAGGAATTCATTTAATGTGTGGTAGTAATGTGAGAAGCTTGGGAAAGAGAGTTCTAGAAGACTGGTTTCAGAGTAGCAGCCGTGTTAGTCTGTATCCGCAAAAATAACAGGAGTACTTGTGGCACCTTAGAGACTAACAAATTTATTAGAGCATAAGCTTTCGTGGGCTACAACCCACTTCTTCGGATCCGAAGAAGTGGGTTGTAGCCCACGAAAGCTTATGCTCTAATAAATTTGTTAGTCTCTAAGGTGCCACAAGTACTCCTGTTATTTTTTCTAGAAGACTGCAATTCCTACAGGGATAGAGTAAAAACGGTAGTGTTTTTGTGGGTGTATGGTGGTGGTTCTAGTGATGAGCTGTGTGTAGGTGGAAGAGAAAAGGATATGGATTATTATGTTTCATTTTCCTTGGGTTTGTTTTAGGTATGTTTGGAATAGACCTATCTCAACTGACACACAACATAATTTTTGTGTCTATTAATAGCTCACAAATTTAGAAACATGATTGATTTTTACACAGTCACTGTGAAAATATAAGGGCTGTTCATTAGCTTTCAAGTTGTCATATGTTGCATTTAGTGTAGTGTCCTTGTGGCCTCAATATGAAATATTGATGGACTGAGTCACTGTGAACTGACTTTCTAATAGCTAAATTCTTCCCTCATTTACACTGGCAAAATTCCAATTCAGTTCAATTAGAGGGGTACCAGAGCAAATAAGGACAGAATTTGGTCATAAGCTTTTAATGTGGTTTGAACTATTCAACATATCAGCTGTTTGTTATTGACCCATGGGCTTTGAACATCTCCAAGTTCATCATAAGTGCCCAAACTTCCGCACATTTCTGACTGCATACTGTGATTTCTGCTTTGTTTTAACGTCACAAATATAAGCATCCAATTTAGGAGAAATAGGATGTTGTCTCATTTAGCAACATTAAATGATAGTAAAATAGTTATAGAGACAACTTTGGAAAAGATTTATGTTGCTGGTGATGATGCATTTCACTCTGGTTAGCAATTATGGGTTGCATAGAGACAGGTGTTTGCATTTATGATAGATTTCTGATGTTTGCATTTGTTTGGATGTTTGCATGTAATTTTCAGAAAGACTTGTTTCTAGAAATATCCTGTAAAGAAATATGCTCAGGAGAAGAATTAACATAAAACACACATGTGGAGCTTTTGCTAGCTTGTTTTCATATTTTCTGAATATCATTGTGTGACCATATGGGGGTTAGGTGAGGTAAAACAAATGGACTTTGTGTTATAAATCTGACTTGATTTGTGGGAAATGGTGGTATTATCGTGTTTTTCATACCCATCTGCTGTTGACCACTGCAAACGTTAGGTGATATGGAAGGTCTGTTCTGAAATTATAGTACAAGGCAAGCAACTAATGGGATCTAAGTAGAATAGTTAAAAGCATATTCACAGTATATATATTTTTTTCTCTAAAAAGTTCCTTTGGGGAATTCTTACTTCCCAACTCTCCTATTTGTATGTCTGTTTGACCTGGTGGGACCTGGCTCTGGTTCTGAACTCAGATTTCCTAAGTGACCAAGCAATGTAATTCCACTAGGCCACCAAATATGCACTGCTTTGCTAACCATTTGTGTGTGTATATACATATACACACTGTATATACTCGTTCATAAGCCAAATTTTTTTAGTAAAAAAGGGAAGCACCAGAGAAGGGGGTCGGCTTATGAACGGGTATAGAGAGGGAGAGGTGGGACACAGCCCCTCCCCCCAACAGAGGGGGCAAGGAGAGGCAGCACAGCCAGCAGAGCCAGAAGGGAAGAGGCGGGGCCAGAGTCTCTCTGCTTCTGGCCATGCTGCTTTCCCCCAGCCTCCGAAGCCCAGCCCGCTGGAACATGCTGTGGCCACACCGCCCGGTCTGGCCCGCCGGAGCAGGCTGCGGCTGCGCTGCCCAGCTTGCCAGAGGAGCTCCAGCCAGGCCAGAGACATCCTCCCCTGGCCCTCCCCAGGTAAGGTGGGACGGGATGGGATGGGGAGAGTGTGGAGGTCCCAGGCTAGGGGTGGCGTCATGTGGGGGGTGGTCACAGGGGTTACTCCCCTGACCCCCAGCTTTCCCCCACAGCTTCATTGTGACCGCTCTAGACAGCACTCTCAACTCAGATGCACTGGCCAGGTAGACAGGAAAAGCCCCGCGAACGTTTGAATTTCATTTCCTGTTTGCTCAGCATGGAGAGCACAGGTGACCACGCAGAGCTCATCAGCACAGGTAACCGTGATGGAGTCCCAGGATCGCAAAAGATCTCCAGCATGGACCGAACGGGAGGTACGGGATCTGCTCGTCATATGGGGAGATGAATCAGTGTTAGCTGAACTCCGTAGCAGTAAACAAAATGGCAAAATATTAGAAAAGGTCTCCAAGGCCATGAAGGACAGAGGCCATAACAGGGACGCACAGCAATGCCGCGTGAAAATTAAGGAGCTAAGGCAAGCCTACCACAAAGCCAGAGAAGCAATTGGAAGGTCCGGGGCAGAGCCGCAAACATGCCGCTTCTACGCGGAGCTGCATGCCATTCTAGGGGGTGCAGCCACCACTACCCCAACCGTGTGCTATGACTCCCTCACTGGAGAAACGCACAGGGAAGCGGGTTTGGGGTACGAGGAAGATGAGGATGAAGATAATGTAGATAGATCACAGCAGCAAGGAAGCGGAGAAACCGGTTTCCCCAACAGCCAGGATATGTTTATCACCCTGGACCTGGAACCAGTAACCCCCGAACTCACCCAAGGCGTGCTCCCAGATACTGAGGGCACACAGGGGACCTCTGGTGAGTGTACCTTTGTAAATATTACACATGGTTTAAAAGCAAGCGTGTTTAATGATTAATGATTAATTTGCCCTGGCAATCGCGGCCAGTACAGCTACTGGAAAAGTCTGTTAACGTGTATGGGGATGGAGCGGAAATCCTCCAGGGACATCTCCAGAAAGCTCTCCTTCATGTACTCCCAAAGCCTTTGCAAAAGGTTTCTGGGGAGGGCTGCCTTATCCCGTCCGCCATGGTAGGACACTTTACCACGCCAGGCCAGTAGCACATAGTCTGGAATCATTGCATAACAAAGCATGCCAGCGTATGGTCCCGGTGTTTGCTGGCATGCAGACAACATCCATTCCTTATCGCTCTTTGTTATCCTCAGGAGAGTGATATCATTCACGGTCACCTGGTTGAAATGGGGCAATTTTATTAAGGGGACATTCAGAGGTGCCCCTTCCTGCTCTGCTGAACAGAAATGTTCCCTGCTGTTAGCCACGCAGTGGGGGGGAGGGGTGAAGTGATCATCCCCGATAATTGAGTGTGGGGGGGGAGGTGGGTTAGTTGGGTTTGTGCTGCATGTTAACCCGGAAACCGCAGCCCCTCCTTTTACATTGCGAACCCATTTTAAATGGCCAACCCAATGGGTGCTTGGTATGGGAAATGAGGGCGCTACTGTTTGAAACCATTCCCACATGTTAAGAAGGTTAAAAAAGCCAAAAGACTGTGGCTTACCATGGCTGCCTGCAAGCCGAAATCTGTTGCCTGGCACTGCGTGAGTGACCTCTCACACCAAACTGGCAGGCCCTCAATATAAGAGGAAAAATGCGACCTTGTAACGAAAGCTCATGTGCTGTGTAATGTGAACAGCAAAATTTAACGTGAAAGAGTGTACCCATTGTTCTCTAAAATGTGTCTTTTTTTAACCACCTCTCCCTTCTCCTCCACCAGCTGCAAATGTTTCTCCTTCACAGAGGCTAGTGAAGATTAGAAGGAGAAAATGGGGGACTCGGGATGATATGTTCACGGAGCTCCAGATGTCCTCCCACACTGACAGAGCACAGCAGAGTGCGTGGAGGCAGTCAATGTCAGACTACAGAAAAGCACAATATGAACAAGAGGAGAGGTGGCGGGCTGAATCGCGGGATGAACAGAGCAAGTGGCGGGCTGAAGATGATAGGTGGCGTCAGCTTGCAGAGAGAAGGCAAGAGTCAATGCTCCGGCTGCTGGAGCATCAAACTGATATGCTCCAGCGTATGGTTGAGCTGCAGGAAAGGCAGCAGGAGCAGAGACCGCCGCTACAGCCCCTGTGTAACCAACAGCCCTCCTCCCCAAGTTCCATAGCCTCCTCACCCAGATGCCCAAGAACACGGTGGGGGGGCCTCCGGCCACCCAGTCACTCCACCACAGATGATTGCCTGAGCATCAGAAGGCTGGCCTTCAATAAGAGTTAAAGTTTTAAACTGCTGTGTGTCCTTCCTTCCCTCCTCCCCCACCCATCCCGGGCTACCTTGGCAATTATCCCCCTAATTGTGTGATGAATTAATAAAGAATGCATGAATGTGAAGTAACAATGACTTTATTGCCTCTGCAAGCGGTGCTCGAAGGGGGAAGGGGAGGGTGGGGTGGTTGGTTTACAGAGAAGTAGAGTGAACCGGGTGTGGGGGGGGCAGAGGGTTCATCAAGGAGAAACAAACAGAAGTTTCACACCGTAGCCTGGCCAGTCACAAAACTCGTTTTCAAAGCTTCTCTGATGCGCACCACGCCCTGCTGTGCTCTTCTAACTACCCTGGTGTCTGGCTGCACGTAATCAGCGGCCAGGCGATTTGCCTCAACCTCCCACCCCGCCATAAATGTCTCCCCCTTACTCTCACAGATATTGTGGAGCGCACAGCAAGCAGCAATAACAATGGGGATATTCTTTTTGCTGAGGTCTGAGCGAGTCAGTAAGCTGCGCCAGCACGCTTTTAAACGTCCAAATGCACATTCCACCACCATTCGGCACTTGCTCAGCCTGTAGTTGAACAGGTCCTGACTCCTGTCCAGGCTGCCTGTGTACGGCTTCATGAGCCATGGCATTAAGGGGTAGGCTGGGTCCCCAAGGATCATGATAGGCATTTCAACATCCCCAACAGTTATTTTCTGGTCCGGGAAGAAAGTCCCTTCCTCCAGCTTTCGAAACAGACCAGAGTGCCTGAAGACGCGAGCATCATGTACCTTTCCCGGCCATCCCACGTTGATGTTGGTGAAACGTCCCTTGTGATCCACCAGGGCTTGCAGCAGCATTGAAAAGTACCCCTTGCGGTTTATGTACTCGGTGGCTTGGTGCTCCGGTGACAAGATAGGGATATGGGTTCCGTCTATCGCCCCACCACAGTTTGGGAATCCCATTGCAGCAAAGCCATCCACTATGGCCTGCACGTTTCCCAGAGTCACTACCCTTGATATCACCAGGTCTTTGATTGCCCTGGCAACTTGGATCACAGCAGCCCCCACAGTAGATTTGCCCACTCCAAATTGATTCCCGACTGACCGGTAGCTGTCTGGCGTTGCAAGCTTCCACAGGGCTATCGCCACTCGCTTCTCAACTATGAGGGCTGCTCTCATCCTGGTATTCTGGTGCTTCAGGGCAGGGGAAAGCAAGTCACAAAGTTCCATGAAAGTGCCCTTACACATGCGAAAGTTTCGCAGCCACTGGGAATCGTCCCACACCTGCAACACTATGCAGTCCCACCAGTCTGTGCTTGTTTCCCGGGCCCAGAATCGGCGTTCCACGGCATGAACCTGCCCCAGGAACACCATGATTTGCACATTGCTGGGGCCTGTGCCTTGTGAGAGGTCTATGTCCATGTCAATTTCCTCATCACTCTTGTCGCCGCGCTGCAATCGCCTCCTCGGCTGGTCCTGGTTTTGCTTTGGCATGTCCTGGCTCTGCATATACTCCAGCACAATGCGCGTGGTGTTCATAGTGCTCATAATTGCCGCGGTGATCTGAGCGGGCTCCATGATGCCAGTGCTATGGCGTCTGGTCTGAAAAAAGGCGCAAAACTAGTATCTGATGGACGGAGGGAGGGAGGGGCGAGTGACGACATGGCGTACAGGTACAGGGAATTAAAATCAACAAAGGTGGCTGTGCATCAGGGAGAAACACAAACAACTGTCACCCAGAATGGCCCCCCCAAAGATTGAACTCAAAACCCTGGGTTTAGCAGGCCGTTGATTTCACGGAGGGAGGGGGAAGCAAATGAATACAGAACAAATCTATTTTTTACATCTTAAGCTGGCAGACGACGGTGCAGCATGACTGATAGCCCTCGGCATCTTCTGGGTGCTTGGCAGAAAATACTGGGCGCTTGGCAGAAAATAGCATACTATGACTGATAGCCATCATCGTCAAGACAGTTCGATAGGACTGAGCATGTCTGCCCAGGTGCCCATGATTGACAGCCACTGCAGTACGACAACGACGGATACTAATCGTAATATACCATCTTCTACCAAAAGGCAAGGGGCTGCTGCTGTGTGCAATGCAGCCCCACGTCTGCCAGCACCCAGATCGCCGATGAAGGCTACCAGTCATACTGCACCGTCTACTGCCAAAAGGCAATTAGCTGCTGCTGTGTAGCAATGCAGTACCACGTCTGCCGGCACCCAGAGGACATATGGTGACGGTGAGCTGAGCTGAGCTGAGCTGAGCAGGCTCCATGCTTGGAGTGGTATGTTGTCTGCACAGGTAACCCAGGTGGTAAGGCGCAAATCTATTGTCTGCCATTGCTCTGACGGAGGGGGAGGTGCCTGACGACATGTACCCAGAACCCCCCGCGACACTGGTTTGCATCATTCAGGCATTGGGATCTCAACCCAGAATTCCAATGGGCGGCGGAGCGGGAACTGTGGGATAGCTACCCACAGTGCAATGCTCCGGAAGTCGACGCTAGCCTCGGTACTGTGGACGCGGTCTGCCGACTTAATGCACTTAGAGCATTTTATGTGGGGACACACACAATCGGCTGTATACAACCAATTTCTATAAAACCGGCTTCTATAAATTCGACCTAATTTCGTAGTGTAGACATACCCTAAGTGAAAGTTAAGCTTCAAATAGGCCTGGCCATCTCTGAAGTGCAGTTGAGGGGGTAGTTGGAATTACTTCCAGAGGAGAGTTGGGGAGGAGAAGAATCTTCAGACTTCTTGCCTCTTTGCAGTTAACAACTGTAATATGTCATTTTAAAAATAATTGAAAGTGGTGAGAAAATATATTTGCTATCTTCATTCCTGCAATTTCATTTTTATCCATTTTATTAATTTATTAGAAATATGGGCAATGCTAATAGGATGCTATATAGGTACCTAATACAATTAATGTCACGGTGATATAATAATCTATAAGATCGTGTTCATTGGTAGTTTACACCTCTGTAGGCTGCAGATATTAGAGGGTGACATGATCACACATACACATTTGAGAGCAGTTCTGACATAGCATTCAACAGAAGACAAGGGTGCACATACACTGCAGGGGAGGATAGATAGTCACAGAAGTAGCATTATTTTACATATTATTATATAGATACTGGAGGTCTTATTTTCATGTAAATTTCCCATTTGTGGAGTGTAATCACCTTGGCACTGCAGAGCTCTTGATAAGCAGTAATTTGTTTCCTGTAAATTGAACTACTTCTCATAGTCAGTGAATGCTGTATGTGTGGTAGGTATAATTTATTACTTATTGTCTACTTGCATCATTTATTTATCAAAGAGGTTCTTTTATAGAAAATCCTGTTTTAGTGTCCAGTTCAACTTCCATTGAAGTCGGTGGGAATTTTTCCATTAGTTTTTGGTGGATTAAAATAAAATCCTTTTAGATTACAGGCCATGTCATTAATTAAAATTAACATAAGCTGCAAAACTATTTTTTATCTTTCTTTGAAAAGGAAAAGTTACTACCTTTTATTCATTACACTCTCAGGGTAGGAAGATTAATTGTTTTATTCCAGCTATTTATTTATTTATTTATTCTGCCACTTCCCACAGCTCCCATTGGCCGGGAATGGCAAACCGCGGCCACAGGGAGCTGCAGGCAGCCATGCAAATGTAAACAAACGGTCTGGCGGCCTGCCAGCAGATTACTCTGATGGGCCACAGGTTGCCCATCACTGGTGTATAGGGAGGGATTGATCATTCCATCCTTCTTTGTTTTACCATTTTTGATATTACAAAAGGTGATAGTGTTCATCAAATCTGTCTAAATAAATTTACTTACAGATGCCAGGAACACTATTTCTTTCCTCAGGATGCTGCCTGTGTCAGCAATTACTGTTTCATCACAGTCCTTGATGGTGAACATCTGTTATAATCTGACACTAGTTTTCTTATTTTTTCTGCTGGAGTTTTGGATGTCCTCTCTGATAGCACAGAAGAAGCAAAATGTCTTTTTTTTTTTTTTTACAATCTCAATAAATTGAACAAAGTTGTAATTAATTTTAATTAAGCTGCTTTTATTGTATATATGAAAAACCATTGTTGTTTATCAGAATCCGAAACCTTGGGCTTCCTCTTTCAAATAAACTACTTTGGTAGTTGGCAGATACTAGATTGACAATATAGAATAACTAACAGAAAAGTCAAAAGATCAAATCAATAGCAAAAGTTACATACAGTAAAATCAGTTTGAGTTACATATAAGTATTGGTATAAGCATTTGTACAAACAGACAGTTCATATATTTTATTTCCCGTCAAATAAAAAGTAAATCAAGGCTTCAGAATTAGCTATAATTTATATGACTAGAAACAGATACAGTATATGGAAATAGAGTAATAAATAAATGAATATACGAATGCAGACATTTAAATTAATATTCATCTCTAATAAGAAGAAACTTAAAAATTGCAGTAGTGAATTTCTACATATGGATAGTTATTGAGTGACAACATCTTAGAAATTTTTAGCTAAGAGTTTAACTCTTTACTTCCTTTAACCAACTTTTGTTAATTAGCGCCTGAACCAGAAACACTTCCTTACTCAGGCAACACGGGGCATGGATCAACGTTCACCTCGCACTCCCTGTCAGTGCCTGGCCCGGGCTGGGCAACCTAATGATCCAACCAGCAGGCCAATTCGGTGAGGAATCCTGGTCACATGCCACGCATACACTAAGAAGACAGATAACCATGAGGACTGTGTCAGAGTAAGGCTGAAATCCTGTTCACCCTAGTCATACAAGGAGATCTCCACTGAAGGTGTGGTCTGGTCTTGTGTGCGAGGTCAGTTTAGGTGGTGTTAATAGAACGGTTTCAAAATTTTTATTGGAAAATTTTTTCTGATGAAAAATGCTCTTGTTTGGAAACAAAAACCTTTCCTCTCCTGCCCCCTCCTCCTCACCCCCCGGTTTTATCAAAAGCAAATATATACAAATTTTGAAATTTCAGTTTTTCTGTTTTCCTCCCTATATCTCCTCCTTTTCCTCCCCCGCCTAGCTTTTTGCCACTGCATGCTATAAAATAAATTACATCTGTTTTTCTTCCCTTTCCCTATTTCTTTTTTTTCTTTTCATTTTTCCTTTTGCCACTATCTAACTTTTCAAAAGTTGAGCAAGTTAATGAAAAATAATTTTAAAAAATGTATGGCGGGGGGTGAGGGTGGGTTTGGGGGGAGAGAGAGGAAACCAAACCCTGGATAACATTTATTTTATTATATGTATGATGAAAAAGGGAAATATGAAATTTTGAATTAAAAAATGCAGTTTTTCTTAAAACTATTTTGTGTAGAATTTAAAAAATATTAAAAATTGAAATGAAATTTTAAAATTATTTCAAACTGCAAAAATGGAAATAACATTGAAATTTGAGAAACTGTTTTTCCATTTTTCAGCCAGCTCTACTTTCTAATTTATGATCTCAGATCCACTACATCAGGAATGTAGAAGGGTGTGTCAAGAACCATCTAAATGACCCCAATCTCTTTTGTGTTTGCCACTTTTACTATTTCATTTAATTCAGAAGCAACTTTTTCACATATAAAGTCTTAATGCTTAATTGTCTTCACTAAATTAGTAAGATAAGCACTGTTTCCCGGCTTCTAAAGGTGTACAACTAAGGAAAGATGTAATGGCTTGCCTGTCCCACTGTAGTGGTTGACTGTGTTTTAACACTTCTGATATGACTTGCTAACCCTCCTTGTTACTGTCACTGGTTTTATCTTGGCCAGTCTGCTAATTTCTCCCTGTCACGCTGTCTCTGTCTCACACACACACAAACATGGTGCAATACTAGTGCTAAGGATTCTTCTAATAATTCTCTCTCATTATTTCCCCTACAATCTCCATATGCATATTCTGTACAAGTTTACTGACAAGAGGTACCAATCTAAGCCTAGTCCAATTAGCATTATTTTGTCACCATCTGATACAGATAGTATTGTAGAAGAATGAAAACAGGGAGGCAAATGGGTTTCGGTCACAAAGAACTGAATAAGCTTGTAGGCCCTTTTATGCTAATAATTTATGGATATGTTGATGATGATGATGATGATGATGGAATCTTACATCAATGTTGATGTACAAGGATTCATCAAAAACTATAGGTGAACATGTATATTTGAGGTCAGAATCACAAACAGTTGATAGCACCTACAGTTAATGAATATATCCCTTAGTTGTCTCACCATCAGGTTCTGATAGGGTAACTTGTACTGAATGTTTTCCAAAATATATTTTAGTATGAATACCATTCTCCTTTGGTTCCAGGACGAATTCCTACTGGTTAACTCAGAATATCATACATCACATTGGCCCAGATTCTCCACACACCACTGAAACCTCTTTATGGTATTTGGCTTATGCAAATTGGCCCTAAAGCTGGTATAAGTAGCCATGAAAGTATCACCCATTGTTGGATGATCGTCCAGCAGCATAGAGGCAGTGTAATGGCTCCCACACAACCACAACCATCATATAGGTGGCATATAGGCTATGACCAGGATTTTCCTGTGTCCAGGAAATTCAAGCTTTTGGGGGTTATTGGAAGGGAAGAGTAAATGAGGTTGTTCTAATGTATAGCAAAACTGTCAATCTTTTATATAGCAGGGGACCAGCCCAGTTCACAGCTGGCCCAGGATTAGGGGAGTGAGACGGTATCATAAAATCATTTTTGCAGATTATTATTATTATTATTATTATTATTATTATTATTATTATTATTTTATTTATGTATTTATTATTATGATCATAGCGCTTAGGAGACCTAATTATGGACCAGAATTCCATTGTGCTAGATGCTGTACAAACACAGAACAAAAAGAGTCCCTGCCCCAAAGAGCTCACAATTTATGTACAAGACCTGAGACAACAGCAACGGTCTGAGAGAATGATCTTTGCAGCAGCATTCTGAATAAATATGAGCTGGGCAAGACTGCATTTGTCAAGGCCAGAGGAAAGATTGTTGAAGTAATCAAGACACGAGATGATGAGAACCTGGATGAGTTTTAGCTCTGTGGGTGGACAGGAAAGACCATATCTTAGAGATGTTATGTAGAAAGAATTACAAGATTTAGACATAGCCTCAATACGAGGACCTAAAGAGTGAAGTTGAAGCCAGAGGTGACACTCATGTTATGGGCCTGACTGCCAGGCAAGATAGTGGTATTATCCACAGTGATTGAGTGGCAGGGAAGGTTTTTGAAAGAAAGATTAAGAGCTCTGTTTTAGCCATATTGCACTTGAGCTGATGGCTAGACATCCATGAGGAGATATCACAGAGACAGGATTTCAAGAAGAGCACGGTCAGCTGTGTTGAAGGCAGCTGATAGGTCTAGGAGGAGGAGAATGGCGTACTGGGTCTGAGCTTTAGCTAGGAACAGGTCATTAGAGACTTTGGGAAGAGCAATTTCAATATAGTGAAAGGGACAGAAGCTGGATTGGGGAGAATCTAGTGTGGAATTGGAGGAGAAGAACTCCAGACAATGATTGTAAATAGCACATTCAATGAGATCTAGAGACGAAAGGGAGAAGGGAGATGGGGAGGCAAATGGAGTCAAGGATAGGCTTTTTTATATATTATATTATATTATATTATATTATATTATATTATATTATATTATATTATATTATATTATATTATTATCATAGAATCATAGACTTTAAGGTCAGAAGGGACCATTATGATTGTCTAGTCTGACCTCCTGCACAATGCAGGCCACAGAATCTCACCCACCCACTCCTGTATTAAACCCCTAACCTATGTCTGAGCTATTGAAGTCCTCAAATCGTGGTTTAAGACTTCAAGATGCATAGAATCCTCCAGCAAGTGACCCGTGCTCCACACTGCAGAGGAAGGCGAAAAACCTCCAGGGTCTCTGCCAATCTGCCCTGGAGGAAAATTCCTTCCCGACCCCAAATATGGCGATCAGCTAAAACCTGAGCATGTGGGCAAGACTCACCAGCCAGACACCCAGGAAAGAATTCTCTGTAGTAACTCAGATCCCACCCCCTCTAACATCCCATCACAGGACATTGGGCATATTTACCGCTAATAGTCAAAGATCAATTAATTGCCAAAACTAGGCTATCCCATCATACCACCCCCCCCATAAACTTATCAAGCTTAGTCTTGAAGCCAGATATGTCTTTTGCCCCCACTACTCCCCTTGGAAGGCTGTTCCAGAACTTCACTCCTCTGATGGTTAGAAACCTTCGTCTAATTTCAAATCTAAACTTCCTGATGGCCAGTTTATATCCATTTGTTCTTGTGTCCACATTGGTACTGAGCTTAAATAATTCCTCTCCCTCCCTGGTATTTATCCCTCTGATATATTTATAGAGAGCAATCATATCTCCCCTCAGCCTTCTTTTGGTTAGGCTAGACAAACCAAGCTCTTTGAAGCTCCTTTCCTAAGACAGTTATATTATATTATATTATATTATATTATATTATATTATATTATATTATATTATATTATATTATATTATGAAGAGAAAGAGCCAGAGAGTGAGAGGTTTTGACAATCAGGGTCCAGACATCCCCACTGAAAGAACAGGGGACCTGAGCCCCAAAGAATAAGCAACTGAATCAAATAATTGCAAAGTGTATCAAGAGGGATCATATAAAAACTGGTGACACGCTGTTCATGAATATCATTGTGTGATGTATGTATGGATAGTGTGTAGAGAGTTATGCGTGTGTGCTGGAAATATGTTCTTAAAATATGTTTTGGAGGCAAACCTGTCTTAGATAAAGGAATGTGGATTTACCTGTCTGGGTCAAGCTTTGTAAGCCAGAGATCATGAAAGTACATTTACATACAAGTTAAACAAAGCAATCAAGCTAGCAAGTGACTGAGGAAACAACTTAGTGGACCCACTGGAGGACAGAGCTTGCACCTCCAAAAAGTCTTCCTGGCTTGTGAGGCAAAGATAATGGACCTTAGGAAATATAAGGGGAGCAAAAAGACATTGTAGTTATCTATCACTTAGGATACAATGAGGACCGCACACTGTGATATTGTGAATGTTGGATACTCTGGCCTGGATGGCGGGAGATGCTGATAACTTGATTTAAGTGAGAAAACTTCTGAGACAAAGATTTGCTAAAATTAAGTTTTAGTTATTGGAAAAGAGTGTTTTGTTTTGTCAGGAGCATACCTGTCTCTTTCTCCTGCTTAGTAGCACTTAAATCTCTGTTCTTTATTAATAAAGTTATTCTTAGTTTTTCTATAAACCATCTCATTCCTGTTATATTGAATTGTGGGTCTTCAGCTAACCTAACAGGCTGGTGTGTGCACTGTCCTTTGGAGACAGCAAATTTAATAATTTCTTTGAATGTCCAGTGAGAGGGACTAGAAGTTGCAGAGAGATGTCTCTGGGGAGCTCAGAGACTCGGGTTCACTGACTGTTACCTGCTAGGCAAGGTTAAGACTGGCAGAGTCTTGAGGAGTTTGCTGGTGAGATGGACAGACTGGTGTGGCAGATAGCTGACATAAGAGTGTGGGCATGAGAGACATCAGGAGATGGGATGGTATGACTAAGGCAAGGGGAGGGTTTAGTGATGGAGAGCAAATAAGAACCTCTGCATCTGTGATCAGGGAGAAGGAGAAGAGAATTTTTGGCGGCTAAGGGTGAAAGGGGAGGCAAGCCAAAGGGTGGTGGAAAGTCAGGGTGCAGAGAGAGAGGTGAGCAGGGGAGAGTTTGAGGAGTGAGTCAAGGGTGGCAAAAGGGCCACTGGGATTGCGGCCGTGAATTATGATGGTTTGGGTGTGAGTTAGGCCTTAGTTGAGTTGTACATTCCTTAGCCCTACCCTAGGAATAGGTCCATTGTGTTTAGGTCCATCTATTGTACTTTGCAGTCTCTCTTTGCACACCCTGTATTTCAGGATACATTTTAGTTAATTCCTCAGGGCTGTGTACTGTCCTAAATCTGCATGTGTAATGAGAGTTGCATATGTGCACTGAAGGCAATATGTGTCCCTGCAATCTGTGAAGGTCTTGCCAGTGCTGCACTGTATGGTAGAGATAGATCTATATTTATCCTTTATTTAGGTCTTGCTTTTATTTTCTTTTTGTAAGACTGTGGTAGCTGATAAATGTAAAATTCTATTTTCTGATTAACATTTTAGGTTAATTTTTGTTACCTCTTGTTAATCCAGTTCAGCATTTTATTGTTTATCTGTGTTCTGTGTATGCCGTTCTATGATCATTTCATGTCTTGAATAATATACTAGTCAGTTAGAATGAAGTTAATCCCCTTTTAATTTGTCCACATTCCCTCTTAGAATTGTCTTCTTTAATAAAGCATACATAATCTCTAGTCTGAAACTATATCTGCCAGCCTTTCCGTGTAGTGTATTTGCCTTTTAATTTTCCACAATTAGAGACATATTCTGCTATGTTTAAATGCAAAAGTGCTATTCTTTTCATTGAGAGCGCCATGCAAAGATCAATGGCTGGTTATGATCCTTAGCAATAAGGTATCACTTGAAGGTATCTACAGAAATAGCTTTTCAGTCTTCTAGTATCTGCCAAATGATTCTGAAGTAGTTTTGTGTCCTATATGAACTGAGCATAGGCATTTTTTTGGTATATTTTCTCTCAGGTTTACCTTTGTTGTATAGTTCTTTTACTTCCTCACTTGAATGAATGACCAACAGCAAAAATGTATAATTCTCCACAATCCCAGTCACCAACAATTTCACCTCATTTCTCAACAGCATACCTCAGTGACGTCAGTTATTAATATTTCTGCAAAGTATAGTGTACTGTGCTTACTGGAAAATTATGAAGTATTATAAATCAGTAAAATACATAAACCAATTCTTATAAAGTCATGTCATACAGCATCTATAACATTATGTTTACTTCAAAATTCCCTGCATTTTGATTTACAAAATGTTCTGATCTATTACATTTGTAAATATTAACCAGATTGATGTTTTATCTTATTTCAATATTGGTGCTAGGGACATTTAACCTGTGATTTCATTTCATTTTTACACCTCTGTGCCTCAGTCTTCCAATCTGTACAATTGAGTAAGGATACATACCTTGTAAATGCTTAAGGACTAAATTATGTTATTGTTAATAGCTACTGTAGTAACCCTGCATTACGTACATGAAAGATAATTATGTCGGTCTACATAGAACTATCTAAAATACAATCAACCCTGGTTAACATGAACAAATGTAACACAAGATAATGTGCAATCTTCAGAATATTCATTTTAAAAAAGAAACCTTATTTGCATTTAATTAAATGAATTGCAAAGGAGAACTTTTGTTTATTATAATTGGAATTGCCAGGTCATAATCATCCAAAAAGAAATAAAATGTGTAGGTTGTTTTTAGAACCTTTAACATTTACTTTCTTGTGGATGGAGGCTGTCAAATCCTTTGAAGGTTTAAGCTTTACAGCTTGACATTAATGATGACAAATAAGGAACATTAAATGTATAGTGTCTTACTGCCTTGTGTTTTAGGTAATTTGCTTAAGCTTTTGTGCCTTGTGTCTCTACATCTGCTATCATAATATGAAAATGTTTTTTTTAGTAGATTTAGTCTATTTTTAATATGTGATTCTCACGGAACTTAAATGATTTTAGAAACAAGTTAAAAGCATGAGGTCCATCATATCTTGTCCATTTTCTCCACTCCTTTCTCTCTCTCTCGTCAATATGAATGTGCAATTTCCATTAGTTTTAATGAAATAAGTGCTTATTGAGGGGACATTATGCTTCAGAATGTATTGGTTGTGATTAATGGTGGATATCCGACATTTGATGTATTGCCACAGTGTTAGATTATTTAAAAATCAAGGCAAGTGGGAAAACTTATAAAGACAGCAGTTGGGATAAATCTTTTAGTAATTTTCCATTAAGGGTCAGTTGTCAGAAAATGGGACAAACATGTCCATTTTTAATATTGGTAAAGCTTTCTCTAGCTAATATCCCTCATATTAGCATTCTCATTATAACCATCTCTTTTTATGAGTTTATAGTTCAGCTGTCATAAGTAAAAACTCATTATTTCTGACAGCTGAGCTATAAACTCATAAAAAGAGGTGTTTAGCTGGAAATTGTAGTGCTTAGCTCATGATCTCATAAAGATGTGTTTAGCTGAAATTTACGTACAGTACAACGTCTAATCCCTGGAACACTTTTGTTTAAAAAAAAAAAATCAAGAAAATCTGCCATTTGTTTGTACTGGATTACAGATGAGAATTATTGGATTACAGATGAAAATAAATAATGTTATAATATTGGGAGGTTGTTGTACCAAAGATAACTTCAATATTTAGAATAAAATTTTGCTGTCTAGTTAGAACGTAATAAAATGCATTGTAATGACTCGAAGGACAGCAAGTATGTGTTCTAATGCTCCTTAGTGAATAGAAAGTCAGATCTGTTTAAGTGTTTGTGAATATTCTGTTCCTTAATAACTTGGCCACAGAGGGTGTAAATTAAACAAATACTTTTACTGCAGTTGGTTGATGTGAAATCCACCCTGGCAGTTTGTGCTTGTGCCTTCTGAACAGAAGGTCCCGAGTTCTCTCCCCACTAATGAGTATGAAGTCCTGTGAGACAAGAAAATTAGAGCAATAAGTTGAATCATTATAAGAAGTTTGAAAAACAGATGCTCTCAGGGTTAAATTCCCTTTATCTGCAAAAAGCTTGAGGAATTGGACTTCATGTGGTTAAAGTGTGTGTGTAGAGAGTTGGAGGAGGGGGGCATTGGGGTGGTAAAACTCACCTCAACCTGTAATTAAAGAATGAGGCTGCAGTACTGATCCCAACTCCTTTGAGCTTCCCTGATGTACTAGCCTATGGGCTAAACACGATCATAACCATCTGCACCACGGGTTAGGATCTCTAGATTGTGTGCTCCCTCCCCTAGTACCCACCTATGTGCCCGCTTCTGTGAGGCCACCGTAGAAATCCTTCCACAGCTGGTGAGTGGCAGAGATTTTACTAAACTAAGTAGTTACTCTGCTGGTAGCCCTCAAGGGGCTTAATAATTGTGGAGGGTCTTGCCTGGTCCCCCTTCACACTTGTTTGAATTTCACTCATTCTGCATAGTATTATTTCCTGTTTTAAAAAAATTGATATCCCTGGTAACATTGTAAGCTCTCCATACTATGACTTCTCACAAAAGAATATAAGTTTGATTGTACATGTCCAAAACTGCAAAATCTTACTATATGGTCAAATATACATATTGTTATTCTTGTATTAGTAATTAGAATACCATCTTGTTCGACACAAAGGACTACAGTGAGAAGCTTCATACAGGGAAGCTTTAAGCTTTAAAGTTTGTCAATATAATAATATTAACAGAAGCTGATGTCATTTTAAAAGCAAACAAAGCCAAAAACCGTACAAAACAAAAACTGAAACACTGTTAATTAATTCAGATGTTTCAAAGGTCAACAATGCACTGATCTTTGTGAATGCAGAAAGCGTGTTGGTAAATTGGGTTATTAATCTCTGCTTTAGAGGAGTTTTTGAAGAATTTTGAGTAGTGCTAAAGAGACACTTGAGGCACATGAAGCATAAACATAGGGAACATTTATGTTTCCCAATATTAGGCCCTAGGTGATGTTTTGAGAGTATTTACATGGTTTCTTCTTTTGCATCTGTTGGAAAATACAAAAAGGATGTCAAACAATTTTTAAAGATTTTATTCTCCATGACTTCTAAAAAACATAATTTTGAGAGTTTGGGGTCACATTTTTTTTAACAAAAACAACAGCTAACAAATCACTCCAATGTTGAAATTACAAAACGTTTTAAATGAAGCCATGCTGTGTGCGACCAAAATGAACCCCAATTATATGCATCTAAAATCAATGGGGGTTCTCCATGATGTTAGTTGTATATATATTGCCAGTTCCACCCTCTTCTGCTTTGTTGTTGTCTTGGGCAATAGTGTACTGAATGATACCCAAACCCAATTTTTTTTCAGAGAAAACAATACCTTATTGCACATATTTGCAGGTCTTGGTTCAAAAATTTGCTGTTGATTCATCAAGTAATTAAAGAAGAAATTGCTCTATTTCAGAAAACTTTGTTGTAGTTCTCCATACATCCTGTGCTGAATCCATTTACTGGCAATATTTTGTGCTTGTGGATAGGTTAGAATTGTTTTGTATCCTCTTACTATAGAATACTTCTGCTATAGAATGTTCAATATACTGTATGTTTATAAGTAGGTAAGTGTCTATATCTTTCATATCTTCAGTTAATGTTTGCATTTCTGAAAGTAATAATACTGTAACCGTGGGGACGCAACTACATCATCTTACTGAATTATTTTTATATCTTACATAACAGAAATCCTCAGTCTGTGTGTTTTCCTTTGTGGATTCATGAACTCTCACAGTGTCACATTTAATCACACTTTCCACATGCTGGGTATCCTGCAGGGCAGTAAATAAGCTGAACCTACAGAGGTAATTTCTTCATAGTCTGAAGCATGTGTAACATCTGTATAAAAATAGGATATGAGTAACTCAGCTGAAAAATCACCTACATTCACATCTTAAAGGATGGTTTAAATCAAACTCAATGCCACTGTCAAATCAAGTTGGAGGTTACTCAAGACCACATCATAAAATAACTTTGTTTACATAATTTAGTACCAGTGGTAAAGCTACTTGAGGGGGGAAAAAACCACCTGATGAGCAAAGAGGGTGACTGAATCATCTCTTTGTTGTAAAAAAGGGTAGCTCTTGGAAATCACTTATGGAGCATTGCAGGAAACTCTCCATGTAAATTGCACGTAATAGATTAAGCTAGCTATGCATCACTACAAAACTCTGGTAGCAAATCTTTATTTGTTGCTTCCTGATTGGATCCAAAATTAGAAGTGGCATATTTTCTAGTTTTTATGTAACTGAAATCTCAGAAGAGCAAATGAACTCTTTGGCAGGTGATTCCTGCCAAAATCTCCCTACGTCTTGCAAGATTTAAAGATTATAAAATCTAATCCAAACTTTAGATGTCATTTGAAACTGACCAGTGCCATTAAACCTACTTTACATTCAAATACTGCTCCTTTGACCAGTTTGTAAAATGGGTGTACATTGAATTACATCTAGAAGGCTAGAGAGTGTCCAGCTGCCACTGGTAGTGGCAGAAGTACCAAAATGAAAACTTAATTATTTTGTTTTAAATGACTGAATAGAGCATATAGATTATTTTTAAAGTAAAATTCCCATTGAAGAATAATTAAACCAAACCACCCTGAATTAGGTGAAACAAAGCCCATGCGACCTAATGGTGAGATGTTGAAGAAGGTTTCTTCTGCTAGAGTCAGAGATGAAATCCAAATATGCAGGGAAGCAAGTCTGTCTACGTAGTTTGTGCTGGTCAAATAAAAAAACCTTTAGAAGTCTGTCTTTATAAGGATTCATTCCTTTTCCCACCTGTAAATAAAGAACATTTTTGTATCCTAGTAGTTATTTTGAGAATCTTTCGTTTCTCTCTTCATTGGGCATCCAGGGCTGAATTCAGACTTAGCTGAAGTCAGTATAAATCCGTGCAGTGAAGTCAAGAATGCACTTTGCTCTACTGTGTCTGAATTTGGGATTCAAACTGATTGTCTGGTTTGTTTAGTGAGGGAGGCAAAAGAATAACACTTGGGGCTGGTCTACACTAACCCCCCCACTTCGGACTAAGGTACGCAAATTCAGCTACGTTAATAACGTAGCTGAATTCGAAGTACCTTAGTCCGAAGTTACCGCGGTCCAGACGCGGCAGGAAGGCTCCCCCGTCGATGCTGCGTACTCCGCTCGCCGAGCTGGAGTACCAGCGTCGAAGGCGAGCACTTCCGGGATCGATCCGGGGCACTTCCGGGATCGATCCGGGATCGATTTATCACGTCTTAACCAGACGCGATAAATCGAACTAGAAAACCGATTGCTTACATCCGGACCCGGATGTAAGTGAAGACGTACCTTTACAAAAATTAATATAGGTTTCTATTTCCCAAATACAAAGCCATTGTTATTGTAGCATTATTTTGTCTAAATTAATATAGTTATAAGCTTTAAAGAAGTTTCTTTAATTTCAGAATACATCACAAATATTTTGGCTGCATATGGAAGCCAAATTGAAACCATCTCTAGCTTCTATGATATGTGAGAGATCACGTTTCATTAGGACCTGTGTATTTTTCTATAACAATGTAAACTTACTTGAGTTTTGCATAGAGTTAAAACAAGCTTTTGAAATAAGGCCAGATCCAAAGCCCTTAAAATCAGTGGCAACCTTTCCATTGACTTAAAGAGGCTTTGGTTCTAACCCATAATGAGTATTCTGGGTTTTACCTTTCTATGCATATATTTTACCTTTCTATGCATATATTTTATTTCTCTCTCTTTTTTCCTTGCCCTGGTGGGAAAAACATTAACATGGGTCAGTTAACATTTTTATTTTTGTATTGTCATGTCAGATTTCTTCCAAACCAGATATCCAACATTAGTATCTTTTTAATTAATATGCAGCATCTTGTTGAACACGCTTCCTGCTTTACACAGTCAGAGCTGTGGAAAATTGGCTTGTACTGCCAACAGAATATCTAAATGCCAGCAAACCTATGACTTACCTATTTTGCATACAACATTTACTTCTGAGTCTGGCAATATATTCAGCACACTGCATTTTGACAAACGATCAGATGGCTCAAGTTTCTCATAAAAGAAGAAAATCCCGACATTTTCCTTCAAGATTTCTAGTTAATTTCTTATTCCTAATTTACATTTCAGAAGATTATACCCGAATTTACAATCTAACAAATAGTTCAGATTAGAATGAGTTCTGAACACAAACCATTTTCGTTAAAGCTGATCATTGTCATTTTAGAAGAAAAGTGAAAATTCAAAGCTACTTAGATCTTTAATTTGACTGAAAATCACTTTGAAAGTTTATGGGGAAAAAAATCTCACATTGGTAATTTTGTGTGTGTGTACCCTGTGTTTTATAAAGCAAGGTTATATGTCCAAACCCAAAACCTGGATGAACAGAGAATGATGTGATTTTAGAGATTTTCACAATACATTTCAGTTGTATAAAATAAATTCCTATCACAAGCAAAAAATCTCTGAGCTGTCTCATAAGAATGGCATACTGGGTCAGACCAATGGTCTATCTAGCCCAGTATTCTGTCTTCCAACGTTAGTCAATGCCAGATGCTTCTGAGGGAATGAACAGAACAGGCAATCATCGAGTGATCCATGCCCTGTTGTCCACTCCCAGCATTTGCCAATTAGAGGCTAGAGACACCCAGAGCATAGGGTTGCATCCAGGACCATCTTGGATAATAGCCATTGATGAATCTATCCTCCATGAACTTATCTAGTTCTTTTTTCAGCCCTGTTATAGTTTTGTCCTTCAGAACAGCCCTTGGCACCAGGGCCGGCTCCAGGCACCAGGCAACCAAGCACATGCTTGGGGCGGCACCTGGTAAGGGGCGGCCAATCTTGGGGTGGCGGGGGGCAGCGCGGCACGGCGCGGCATTCCGCGGGGGGGGGGCACTCCGGCGGTGCGGCGCTCGGCGGGGGGGGCAGGCTCCGGCGGCGCGGCGCTCGGCGGGGGGGGCGGCGCGGGGCGCGGTGCTCGGGGGGGTTCCGGCGGCGCGGCACTCGGCGGGCGGGGGTGGGCTCCGGCGGCGCGGTGCTCGGCGGGGGGGGTGGCGCGGGGCGCGGCGCTCGGGGGGGGGGGTGTTCCAGCGGTGCGGCGCTCGGCGGGGGGGGGGTCGGGGGGCGGCGCTTTTTTTTGCTGCTTGGGGCAGCAAAAAAGTTAGAGCCGGCCCTGCTTGGCACCATTCCACAGGTTGATTGTGCATTGTGTGAAGAAGTACTTCCTTATGTTTGTTTTAAACCTGCTGTCTATTAATTTCTTTGAGTGACCCCTGGTTCTTGTGTTATGTGAAGGAGTAAATCACACTTCCCTATTCATTTTCTCCACACCATTCACGATTTTATAGACCTCTATCATATTCTCTCTTAGTCATCTCTTTTTCGAGCTGAACAGTCCCAGTCTTTTTAATCTCTCCTCGTATGGAAGCTGTTCCATACCCCTAATAATTTTTGTTGCCCTTCTCTGTACCTTTTCCAATCTTTTTAAGCTGGGGTGACCAGAACTGCATGCAGTACTCAAGGTGTGGGTGTACCATGGATCTCAATTAAGATGTGAAGGTATTAATGCCTGTTTTCTTAAACTGGTGGTGTTTGGGAGAAACCTAAACACATGAGATCAGAAAAAGATTGACATTTTCACTATTTAAGGGATCAGTTGATACCATATCAGTATAAAAATGTAACTAAATACCAAATCTTGAATCAAGAGAAATTTTCATTTGGTGAAGTAGTAACCCACTGACCTGAGCATTGACAAGATTGAAACATTTCATTTCCATGTTGACCCTTTTAAACGTTTGTCTTTTTTTAAACATTTTGAAATGAAAAGTAAGTTCAAAGTGAAAAATGCTGATATGTTGTCATTTTGTGAATTCATGTAAATTTGGCCAAATTGATCGTTTCGAAAAAAACACCAAAAATTAAAAAAAATTCAAACCATTTTGTTTCAGCATTTTTTTAGAACAAAACATTTTAATTTTTCAGATTGAAATGACTTGCAGTTTCAATTTTTTAAAAAAAATCAAATGTTTAAAAATGATCATAATGGAAATTAAATGCTTCAATCTTGTCACAACACATGTTTTCTTTGACTCAAAACAATTTTTTTTCAGCTTTTCAAAGTTGTCATTTAACCAAAAAATCCATTATTTGCCAAGCTCTAGGCTGGTAGTATCCTGGGTGTACTACAAGCTTGAAGGGAAGTGCTACAGGTGCTCCCAGCACTAGAATCTATAAACTAAAAGGTAAAATACACCAGGTGCATTTCCTTTAGTGGTTATGCTAAGCAAACAAATCAGTTCCTAGCCCAGCCACTAGCGGCAATCTACAACAGAGATTTAGAGGTAGTAAATTCTTGATGTAACCTCTTCACACTCTCCTGCCTGCCTGCCGATCACTGCCCTGTGACCTTCTCCTGCAGTTATCCCAGCTCTCAAGCTGCCTTCCTTCTTCACAGCCAGCTCCCAGGCAAATACCTCCAGCCTTCTGTTCCTTCTTGCATGCATCTTTTGGCTTTCTGCTGAGCTTGGTCCCCTCTGATCTCAGGTTGCACTTCTGTTTCCTGTACTGGAGGAATTATAGATCTACTCTAGTAGCTGTCTGTTGAACTGGGAGTTAACACAGTGCCCAGTAAATGAGCAAGCAGCTTCAGTTTTCATTTTGCTTTTTATTTTGTAAAACATTTAGGTATTCTGGTCTGTCTTGGGTCCGGTACTATTCAATGTTTATATTCATGATGTAAATGATGGAGTGGAGAGTATGCTTATAAAATTTGCAAATACCATTCAAGCTAGGATGGGTTGCTATCACTTTGGAGGACAGAATTAGAATTCAAAATGATCTTGATTGGAGAATTAGTCTGAAATCAATACGATGAAATTTAATAAAGACAAGTGCAAAGTGCTACACTTTAGGAAGAAAAAAATCAAATGTACAAATACAATGTGGAGTATAATGGCTAGGCAGTAGTGCTGCAGAAAAGGATGTGGGATTGTAGTGGATCACAAATTGAATATGAGTCAACAGTATGATGCTGTTGCCAAAAAATGGCAAATGTCATTCTAACATGTTGTAACAGGAATGTCACATGTAGGATGTGGGGGGTAATTGGTCCATCTATCTCACCTACTTGGCACTGGTGAGGCCTCAGCTGGAGTACTGTGTCCAGTTTTGTGCACTACACTTTAAGTAAGATGTGGACAAACTGGAGAAAGTCCAGGGAAGAGCAACAAAAGTGATGAGGTTTAGAAAACATGACCTATGAGGAAAGGTTGAAAGAACTGGGTGTATTCTGTCTAGAGAAGACAAAGCTGAGAGGAGACATGATTACAGTCTTCAAATATGTTAAGGGCTGTTATAAAAATGATCATGTTCACTGAGGAAAGGACAAGAAGTAATTGGCTTAGTTTGCAGCCAGGGAGATTTAGGTTGGCTCTTAGGAAAAACTTTCTAACTACAAAGATAGTTAAGCACTGGAACAAGTTATCTAGGGAGGCTGTAGAATGTTCATCACTGGAGGTTTTTAAGAACAGGTTAGAGAAACACCTGCTAGGGATGGTCTAGGTATACTTAATCCTGACTTGGTGGGGGAGGGTGTGTGTGAACTTGATGACTGCTTGATGTCCCTTTCAGCCCTACATTTCTATATTTTTTTATGATTCTGAATGGTTCTCAACTACATCTGAATTTAGAACTTTTTTAAAGATCTGCCAGCTCTTCAAAGATATGCACATGTAAATGAAAATCTGACATTTTGATTTGACTATTTTTCAGTCACATTGTGTCTATTATATCTCAAGTGAGCTATTGGGAGCGGGGAAATATTCAACAGAGTAAATAGACTAATCTAACCTCCTGCAGTATGTTTATTCAGACTTCAAAATAATTGCAGTTTCCTATGTTTCATGTCATTAGCAATTTTTCTTTATTAGTCTTTTCATATTATAATATAAAAATAGTGCAAACAGCTGAGTAATTTCCATATAGTTTTAATCTTGTTTAGTTCCTTAATTGGCTTCATAGCCCAACAACTTCTGTATCAACTTTAAGAGTGCAGTTGTGCTTGTCAAATTGTATTAGTTATGCGGCAGATTCTACCTTCAGGGGTCCTAAACTATGACTGACCATGCAACATTTCTGCTACAAACAGTAATTTTAGATGACAGTATTCTTTTGGTTCCTGTACATCTAGGAGGCAAATACAAGAGCAGAGGTCATTGCCATCACATGCTATTACATAACTGGGTAAAACAAAACATATATTTCTTTGCTTTCAACTTGTGCTTTTCATACTCTGGAGATATTTACATGTACATAACTCAGACGACATCCCAGACTTAAATGATACACTTTAAAAGAATTCCAGCATTTACACATGTTTTTCTGAAGCATGAATTCACAAGCAGCTTGTTGTGAAGTTTTAGCTAAGTTATTAAGTTGACCAAGGTCAAATCCACTGTTACAGTGAGACATTCTCTGTAGAAGTCTTACTATGTAAATTCCGAGAAGAAAATCTTTCTGTCACCTTTCAATTAAGAGAAGTCAAAGCTCTTGACGACTGGGTGCTATCTAGTATTTCAGATAAAAAGGAAACTGAATGTCCTTTAGCTCTTAATGCAAGAAGAGGTAACTGCCTTTTGTAAATATCAGCACCACAAAGATATCAACAACATGGAGGAAATTCAGAGAACAACAAAACTAAAATAATTAAGGGGCTTGTGGGTATTGACTCCTGGAAAAGATCTAGAAAGCTGTATACAGGGATCTTGGCCAAATGAGGACTACTCAGTGCTATGAATATATTCTACAGCTTTTTGATGGCTGTAGATGATGACGTGTAAGCAGGGGTTAAAGTAGTATTAAACACTTATTGTTACGGGGACCCGACTCCAGGCCCCTGGAAGGGGCAGGGCTTGGGGGTCAGCCTCCCCCAGCCAGCCCATCCACACTGCCTGGCCCGCGCTGCCCGGGGCTCCTGCGGTGATTTAAAAGGGCCCAGGGCTCCAGCTGCTACCACCAGGGATGGCTCTATGTATTTTGCCGCCCCAAGCACGGCAGTCAGGCGGCTTTCAGCAGCATGCCTGCGGGAGGTCCGCCGGTAACGCGGATTCGGCGGCATGCCTGCGGGAGGTCCGCCAGTCCCCTGCCTTCAGCGTACCCGCCGCCGAAACCGCAGGACCGGCGGACCTCCCGCAGGCATGCCGCCGAAGGCAGCCTGACTGCAGCCCTCACAGCAACCGGCAGGCCGCCCCCTGCGGCTTGCCACCCCAGGCACGCACTTGATGCGCTGGTGCCTGGAGCCGCCCCTGGCTGCCATGGTAGCAGCAACAGCCGGGAGCCCAGGGCCCTTTTAAATTGCCGACCCTGGGGCAACTGCCCCTTTTGACCCCTCCCCACCCCGTCAGCATACATGCCGGTACTGGTATGCCGTATGGGCCTACATTTACCCGTGTGTGGAAGATAATTATGGTGATCCCTAGACGTATAACTGAGAGTAATCACTTGAAATTAAACAATGGGAAACTTAGGCTGATGACCAAGAAAATGTCCTTAGGGTAAGTTCTGTAAAACCGTAGGATAGTCCCCCAAATGAAGTACTGGAAACTCTGTTGCATAATTATTCAAAATTGGACAGCCAGAGCACTAGACACATAGTGCAGGGACCAATCTTGCATTTGGTATAGTGATGAACAGATTACCTGATAAATCCATATGTCCATATCTAACTACTGATACATATAGACATTAAATCTAAAGAACAAAAAGTCTATTATCAGACTGTATCTCTGCCTTACTGTAGCTAATCACTATGAATCATCCTAAATCATCAGGTGACACGTGTAATCCTTGACATCAGCTGACACCCTTCCCAGCATCCAAGCATATGCCATCAGCCTAAAGCATTTAAGTTCCAAACAAAAAAGAGTTTACATCTGGTCATTAATAAAGCTGAGTACAGCCATAGTACAGCTCCCAAGCAGTAACTACAGGATTTTAGATGGTAGTCACTTGACTTATTTGTTTATTAAAGACTATGAATTGGAGGATGGAATGTGAAATATGCTAAAATATTACCTTTAACTTCTTTTTCATGAGTTTTTGAAAGCATAACATTTATAGCTAAAAGAGAGAAATCTGTCAAAACATTAGGATATAGTTAGAAATCTCTCATGCACTGTGATATGAGTACACAAAATATATAGCAAGGCTATCAGTAGGGTTTGAGATTGAAGGACTGTAACTTTTATCTTCCAGAAGGGTGTATAGAAAGAGCATATATATGTTTTGAGTATCTCATTTAAACTGACTTTTATTTCTTTATATTAATGTTAAATATAATATTGTCCCTTGGTATATGGTTTAAATGACATCCTTTAAATATATGCAGTGTTGTTGTAGCTGTGTTGGACCCAGGATATTAGAGAGACAAGGTGGGTGAGATAATATCTTTTATTAGATCAACTTCTATTGGTGAGAGAGAGAAACTTTTGAGCTTACACAGAGCTTTTCTTCAGGTCTGGGAAACATACTCACTGCTAAATACAAGGTGGAACAGATTGTTTAGCATAAGTAGTTAACACATATTTTGAGGGACCATTCCAGCTTTTGGGGAGGGGAGGGTTAATGGGTTACAGATTGTTGTAATAAGTCATACATGCAGTATGTCTTTTCAGTCCATGCTTTTTAGTGTCTACCAAATTTATGAATTTAAGCTTCCAGGCTTGTCTTTTGAAAGTGTTGTGCAGGTTTCCTTTGAGGATGAGGACTGATAGGTCAGATAAAATGATTTCTTTGTGAAAAGTGTTCACCCATAGGTGATGTGATGTTTTTGTCTTTTATCATTTTTCTGTGTATAACAGAGTTCTAGTCAGATTGCCATTGTCTGATAATATATCAAACCTACAATAAACTGCATAGACAAAAGTAGGCGCTGTGGCTAAAAATTTAAAAAGCACCATAGTCACTTAAGCGCTTAAATTCCACTTTCAAAAGTGACTTAGGAGCATAAGTCTCATAGTCCATCTATTGATAGAATATATAGTATATTATATATAAATACTATATAAAATATGCCAAAAGAGGTTAAACTTTTGAAATCAGAATAGAAAAACAATGTTCATGAAACATAGTTTATAAAAAACGTGTTCGAATAGTGTTTGAAATTAACTTCTTTGCGTTTCACCTCGTCTGAGTTACAAAGCTGAAGAATTCACGTGATGCCTTACAATATGGTTTCTGAAAGCTGTTTTTTCACCACAGAAATATTGGAAGGCCATAGAAATTACAGTGGGTGGAGTGTTTTGTTATTTTATTTTATTTTTGTTGTAAATCCCACTCATTCCTTTGTTCCTCTTTGCTTCAAAAAATAGCCTTTCCGATATAGCTACACAGCAGCAATAGTAGCAGCATAACTAGGGCCATTTATCATTGCATGAACTAATTAATTTAAAGAACAAAAGAGACTACAACATGATAATTCAATTAAACACAGAAAGTGTTAAAATAATACTACCTCTGAGGCATACGCCAACTACATCCAAGAACCCTTTTTATCTCTCTTGTACTGCACATAACGTATTGACTGCCTTGAGAAGAATCCTGTACATCTACATATTCAATCTGGTTACTGGGAATTACAATATTGCAATAAAACGAATGCACCAGTTAATGTGTACAGTATGTACATATCTGGCATTGGTAAAATAATTTTCTCAGTAGTATTTGATACTTGTTGTGAATGCTTCTAATTGAAGACAATGATGAAGGCCAGCAAAATGAAACTGATTTTACTTGCATTATTATTTGTCATTGATAGTATAATAGTGGTGAGAGGCTACAAGTGGGTTGGGGTCCCATTGTGCTAAGTTTTTCAGATATACAGTAAATGTCAGTCCCTGTCCAGGGAGTTTACAATATAAGGGCTTGTCTACAATGGCAGTTTACAGCACTGCAACTTTCTCGTTCAGGGGTGTGAACCTCCACCCACCCCACCCCCACGAGCATAGCAAGTTTCAGCGCCAGTGTAGACAGTGTACCAGCGCTGGGAGCCGTGCTCCCAGCGCTGGGAGCTACACCCCTCGTGGAGGTGGATTTTTTACAGTGCCGTGGCAGCACTTTAGCGTTGCCAGTGTAGACTAGCCCTAAAAGACAAGTTGTAACACATAGATGAAACAAACAAGTGAAGGTGGGATGAGGGAGAATGGGTAAGGAAAATAACAGGAAGTTTAGCAGAGCATAGCTGTGTGCACAATTCAAAGCCAATTAGAGGCAGTAATCACAATAATCACTTTTCTAGGGCAAAACTAGAATTTCCTTGGTTTTTTCATGTCTAGATTTTTTTCAACCGACATTGTTAGGTTTCCTTTTGAAGTTATAACATGGTTTTTGTGGCCTAGCAAAGAGCTTGAGAACTTGACTATGAAATGAAATGAAAGGAACAGAGAATTATTTCATAGAACATCATTAAAACAATTACTTTGATCAAATACGAGTTTCTAAACTGAAATTTGTTGAGAATGTCAAAGCTTTTCCTTTCCTTATCCACAGCAGCATAAATCCATGTTCAGGGTTAAAAACTTCAAACAAAGTTAAAGACTACCTTTATTTTAAATATTATCTAAAGCTTGGCTAAGAAGCATTTGAAGTATGGTCCAAGTGTGCTTTCTGATTTCTGGTAACTAAAATATGCCATAAATTACTTAAACATGTAATTAAAACGTAATGATCCACCCTGTGAGCGCTAGCTTGACTGATGGCATCTGCTGTATTAAGCCTTGAAGTCATTGTGGTTTGCATTAAAGCCACTCTCAGCAGTGCAGTGGGAGGCATCTGAGATATAAAACAGGCAAAGACCCTTCTGAGCCTGTTCACGGCCAATTTTTCACTTTAATTTTATTTGGTTTCAACTTAAAGTTGGAGGCAAATAAGCTAGACCAGAAGGATGTGTTTTCTCCCAATCTTCTGCTTCCTCTTTTGAGTAATTAAGTATGACTTCAGTTCAATTGTGGCACCTTCTGGGACATTTCAGTAAATGATGACTGTTGTTAAAATTTCACTTCAAAAAGCATGTTTTAAATTATTTTGTAATTTAAAAAATAAAATGTTCATTTTGATAATAGCAGTGCTGCTCTCCAGATAGTTTTTTGTGAGAGAATCACATGTTTCAGATGATGGAGGCATTTGACCCTTAGCCTTGTGCTTTACTGTGTACAAGAGATATGCAGTGTCTTTTCCATCAACTTCCAATATACCAGATAACACAACTACTTGATGCTGTGTGTAATGCCTTATGTAAAATAAATCATGTGGGTGAAATCCTGGCCCCACTGAAGTCAAAATGGCAAAAATTCCATTGACTTCAGTAGGGCCAGGAGTTTACTCATGGTTTCAAGAATTTAGAATAACAGACTAATGGTCAATCCCAGAGAGTTCAATGGGACTTTTGTCAGAATGCCAACTTGATAATATTCTTTTAGACTGTTACTCAGAAAATGGTATTATATGAAAGGCTTCTGTCATGGCGTACCCACATCCTGTCCCTCTTTGGGGGAAGATGAGGGATCAGAGTTGTGATACCACTGCGGTTGCAGTCTACCAGACGGTTCTTAGACTGACAGCAGTATGGCCCGTTGATCAGAGTCATTATGGCTGCCCTTGGGGTTCAGGACTGTATGGCCTAATGGCCAGAGTCAATATGGCAGCCTTTGGCATTCAGGGCTGTACAGCCCAACATCCAGTACAGGGGTCAGCACCAAAGGGGGAAGTGGCAGCAAGGGTAGGGGAACCTGGGCCCACCCAACTTCACGGGTCCCGGCCCAGAGCCCTGTCAGTGACGAGTGTGTTTGCCACCAGTCAGTGGGGATCCTACTGCAACATGCTGACCTTACGTGGGTGGGAGATACCACTCACTCTGCCTCCTTGTCCCCTTCCTACCGTGTCTTCTGAACCCGTAGTCCATATATCGTTGGGGTTTCCGGGTTCCCTGACGCGGTTAGTTCCCTGGAACTCTTGACTCCCAGGGCCGTCCTTAGGCATATGCAACATATGCAGCTGCTTAGGGCACCCAAACATTTGGGGCACCACCAGGACAGCAGGTAAGAGCGGGTTGGTTCCCGCACACCCAGTGCACGCTGCAGTCTCCTTAGGCAGGGGCCGTATTCACAGAGCCAAATGCGCCGGCGCGGCGCATTCTGCGTGAGCGGGTGTGGGGCTATCTGCAGGGAACTGTGAGTCTCCACCGCCGTGAGGCAGGCCGGGCAGCTCGGTATCCTTTGCTGCCTCCTCCCCCAGCCCCCTGGGCTGCGAGCCTGGACTGCCCCAGCGTCTGCTGTGTACAAAGCTCGGTGTGTGTCTGCAATGGGGGGGTGTCTTCTGGGGGTCCGTGGGGGTGGTGACTGTGCCCCAAGTCGGGCATAGGGGCACCAGTTTAATAATACTGCGAGGGCCCCATAAATCCTAAGGACAGCCCTGCTGACTCCCGCCAACGAATTGTAGGTAGCAGTTCTCCGGTCTGGTCCCTGGGATCTCTGGTTCCCGCAGTGAGGGGCTGTAGCGGCTCCTGGCCTGTAGCCTCCAGCAAGTGTGCTTCCTCCTCAGTGGCCAGCCCAGATTGAGCTGAGCTGCTCTCCTTTATACTAGCACAGCAGTTGGAGCATGCCCAGCACAGTCTGAGGGGTAGGACTTCCTCCACCCATAGTGTGGGATTAACTCTTTCTCGCCTAGTGCGGGGTATGCACACCCTGTCACAGCTTCACATATGATATAGTGTAAATTCAGTTTTACCTTCAGTCTTGAATTCAGTGGGAGTCCTTTATGACTAAAGACTGCAAGACTGGCCCCAAAATAATATTCTGCTGACATGCTGATTATTTAATTTGAACCGAAAATGTCAAATAGAAACATTAAAGCTTTTAGTATTACACAGCATACATAACATGTGACAATATGACTCTAATACATACATGGCTTTCTCCCAAGCTGTAAGCTACAGGTGCCATAACTAGAGGTGCATGAGTTGCATACTTCCATTTCATAGAGAGGGGCCTGTCATCAAGATGCTTTTGGTAGGGGTCTAGTCATTGAAATTCACTCCCTTTATTGGTCTAAGTCTGTTTATCTTCAGAGGAGGGATGTTGGGGGTGTTATAAGCTTGTATATGAGGGAGAGTGAACTTGAGTTTAGTGTGGGGGTGCTTGCATGGTGGTGGCCTGTGGTATACAGGAGGTCAGGCTAGGTGATCTAGGGGTCCCTTCTAGCCATAAACTCTAGGACTCTTATCACTTTTTATGTTTTAGTTCATAGGTGCTGGAACTAGGGGTGCAGCAGCACCCCCTGACTTGAAGTGGTTTCCATTATATGCAGGGTTTACAGTTTGGTTCAATGGCTCTCAGGGCCCCCACTATAAAAATTGTTCCAGCACCCCTGGTTTAGTTGGTAATTTCAGGTCTGAAGGTAAAAAGATACTGCCAGTTTCACTGATTGGCAAATGTAATTTTAAACATGTCTCAGTGTTCTGAATAGGTGCGTTTCATTAGCCATGTCCAGGGTTTCTGTCGAAAAAGTGTCTTTGTGGTATTTTTATTGTTTTTTTAAAAATCAGTTAAAACCTAAACAAATCAAAAACAGAATATTACCAACCTCACAGGAAAGTTATGTGCCTTAGGCCCTGATTTTGGAAAGCACTTAAGTGTACACTAAACTTCATTTCTTTTTATGTCCGCTTTTAATCACCTGCTTAACTTAAAGCACCTGCTAAAGACCTATTAATTCAATGGGACTTTAGCTGGTGCTTAAAGTTAAGTACATGCTTAAATGCTGTCCTGAATAGGATGCTTTCTTGAATTGGTACCTTAAAATGCTAATGTGGTAGAGCTTTTTGAGATCATTGGATGGACAGTGCTATAGAAACAGCTTATTGTTGTTATTGATTATGGTATTGCAATTAATTTGCTTCCCATTCTCTAATCAAAATAATTTGACATGTTCAGAAATAATTTGCTAGACTATAGGCCAGATCCTCAGCTATTTTAACTGGCCAAGCTCTGAAGCTGACTTTGACCTATAACTTTCTAGAATCCTTTAGTTACGCATAGTTATGAATTATGTACCAGTAACCACAAATACATATTATTATAGACGATAATACTTATCTATGCTGTTTTAACTTTATACTGCTGCCTTTCTGGACTTTTAAAAAATCCGTATATACTCGTTCATAAGCTGAATATTTTTGGTAAAAAAGTGATGCATCAAAGAGTGGGGGTTGGCTTATAAATGGGTCTACACCAAAATTTGATGATTTTAAACTCTATGGAATCATTGAATTGAATATCTAATACATTGTCGTTTTGTTTACCTGGAGCATCTGCAGGCATGGAGCCCCTCAGATCTCTGTTGCCATGGTTCGCCGTTCCCAGCCAATGGCAGCTGCGGGAAGTGACGCGCGACTTCCCGCAGCTCCCATTGGCTGGGAAAGGCAAACCGCGGACCCTGGGAGCTGAGGGGCTCTATGCGTATGAACGTTCCAGGTAAACAAAACGTCCAGGCCCGCTAGCCGAGACAGGAGCCAAAGTTGGCCAACCCCTGAAATATAGGGTCGGCTTATGAAAGGGTCATACAGTTTTTGCTATTTTTACTTAACCATCTTGGGGGGTCAGCTTATAAATGAACGGGCTAATGAACGAGCATATACGGTATTTAAATATTAAATCCAAAATGCTACAATGCAGATTAATTTTGGGAATACACTCCAACATGTACATTTAAAATAATCTTTATATTTATTTCTTTTTTGTAGGAATTCGCTGCACTGACAAAAGAGTTAAATGTGTGTAGGGAGCAACTGCTTGAAAAAGAAGAAGAGATTTCAGAACTCAAGGCCGAAAGAAACAACACAAGAGTAAGTATATAGTAGACTTTTTATGAGTGTATGCTTTTAGCACTAACTTTGTATGAAGCAGAAGGAATATAGCTGTGTGCCTACACCTGTTAATTTGCATTAATAATAATCATAATCCTGGCATAAGAATATCAAGTTTGTCAGAACTTGTTTATATTGTGTAAAGAGATAAGTTTACTACAATTCTTCTACAAGAAAGTGTGATATACACCGCTACCTCGATATAACGCCACGCGATATAACACGAATTCGGATATAACGCGGTAAAGCCGTGCTCCGGGGGGGGAGGGGGGCGGGGCTGTGCACTCCGGTGGATCAAAGCAAGTTCAATATAACGTGGTTTCACCTATAATGCGGTAAGATTTTTTGGCTCCCGAGGACAGCGTTATATCGAGGTAGAGGTGTATTTTATGTGAGGGAAACAAACCATTATAATTTTGACTATAATGTGCTTAATACACTTGAAGCCGATATTGTGGCCCCATGAAGTTGATAGAAATTTTGCTGTTGACTTCAGCAAGGCCAGGATTTCACAGTCCTGGAAAACTTGAGGGCCACATTCTCCCCATACTTACTTGAAGGCAGAATTTGACTGGTAGTGTACATTGGTGTGTATTGTAATCAGGTTTGAAAACATGTAAAGAAATCACCCTTTTAGATCTAAAATACTGTAGCTCTTGAAAGATGAGTGCCAATTTTAAATGGTAGCATATCTGTACTATGTAGATAGGTGCATATATATTTATATCCATTAAAAACGTGTGCTGATGCATATGATGGATTTGATGCTGTTCAGAAGTTTCTAATGGAAAGAATCACCCAAGAAAAGCTAATGGTCATTAATAGGCATTTGCTAAAGGATTGAGAAATGCCATCTTCAGGGCATAGCAGGTGCTAAATCCAGCTCTGACATTAACACCACTTTTTCAAACCATGAAACTTGCAGACAATCTGTTCCTCTGCAAGGTGAAGAACAAGAGATTTATTAGGGCAACCAATACCAGTGAATAAAGGTTATAGAATGTGATGACCTTGCTGGAGGGTATATTTGAAATCCTGGCAGCTAAAATTAATAAACTTACCAATGTGTTATGGGAATGGAGAAGGAGTTAGACATGGAAGATGAAGACCTAAGAGATTGGAAAAAAATACACTATATAGTAAATGCAGATAAACTAATGTACTCATCCAAACCAAGGCTATGGAAAGAAGAATGGAACAACTTGACAATCAAGTCAGAGACACAAGGTAGGTGAGGTAATATCTTTTATTGGACCAATGGAACTTTTCACCCATATTGTCTCTCTAATATCCTGGGACCAACACAACTACAACTACACTGCAAGTCAGAGACAGACATTCAAGAATTTTTGAGATACCTGCAACTGTGCAAACAAACAAACACAAGTCTGACCCTGATGAATCTCCATTAGCATTACAGTAACTTTAAATCTCATAAAGCTAAACATCAAAGTGCACTTTTTAGCACTATTGTGCATGTACTATAAGTGACTTTGTAAAAATGACATTTGTTACATATTTATTTCCTCTCCATAATCTCAGTACCATATTAATTGAATTTTCAGTTTATATTTATTTTTTTATGTCGGCGCTGCAAGGTCAACCTGGTATCTGCAAGAACAATCAGAGTTGAGAGTTCTTTGTTGAATAAATAATGTGTGTCACAAACTAGCCTGGTACCGTACTGTACAGTCACCATTCTTTTGCAAGTGGACCCATGTGCTTTCAAGGCCACTTGGCCCGGGTAGAATCTAGTCACTGTTTCTTGTTCTAGGAGTTCAGGGCAGGCTCATACCTCTTGTTTGACACCCTTCTTTGGGATGTGGAGTGCCACCACCTCGCTCCCCTGTGTCCTGAAATTAGTGTCTGAGACCTCCTGAGCCACTTCCCCTCTTCCCCCCATCGCGTATACATGCTCCCCTAGAGCTCTACCTAGGCTCTGGGCACTCTGCGCTTCTAGTTTAGTCCCTGCAGGGACAAAGAGGGAGGAAAGCAAAGAACACAGGCTTATCAAAGGAATTTCTTAACGACAGAATCTTTACTCTTAAAGCACTCAAGAGTTACAGATCTTCGAAAATAAAGCCAAAGTCCTGAGAAACACCCGTCCTTGGTCTGATCTCACCCCTTCTGTGACTCTGAGGTTTGTCAGTGTTTCAGGCTAGGCAGAGACCCTCCTGTTCTAACCTTTCTGCAAGACCTCCCTAAATGTGAGGATGGTCAGCCCTCCCACCCAGAGCAGCACTGCGCCCTTAAGTAAACTCTCTGTCTCTTAACCATGTGCTTCACTGGGATGCTACAGCCCCCTCCCGCAGTCATGCTTACCTCACCTGCATGCCTCTGCGTAGAAAAACCATTGTTCCATGTGCATGAGAGACAATCAAAGTTGCTGGCTCCAGATCAGTCTTGGTGGCTTCAATGAAGTGTCAAACACCTTTCCTGGACAGGGCACTGTCTGTAATTCAATACAATAAGCTACCCTCAGGCAAGTTTACAGATGTGTTCAGAATTTACTACAAAATAGAATTCATAATCTGATACAGACATGTTGTTCTCAGAATATGATGCTGCAAAAACAGCCTACTAAGCAAACAAAGGTATTCTAATAAACTAATAATATAGCAAGAACCAAGATATAGTGTGGCATTCAGAAGAGGAAACCTTCAAGCCAAAATAGGTGAAACCAATTGACTCTCCCCTTGTTTTAACCCAACCCCCTCACTACATTTGATACAGCCATGGGCAGGCTTACCTAGCCTCTCCAGATACTTTCGCTCTCAGAAGTCTTTATGCCCCCGTGACAGATATTGCAACCAATATCTGTGGTATCTTTACGGACCATATTGTATTAAGTGTATGAATGGTGGTATCTTTACAGACCATATTGTATTAAGTGTATGAATGGTGCCCCAGGGATTGTATGCAGTTCCAGGGCGGGGAGATTGCCACAGCTCCTCCAGGCATTGAGAACAGTGGGTGAAGGGGAGTGATTAAGATGAATTACTCAGGTTATAACCACTTCCAGAGAGGTGCCAACCCTTGGAGAGGCTTGCATATATTGGTTCAAACTGGATTTTCCAGAGACCAACAGACAAAGAAAGGGTTTTTGGTATAAAAAGGCTGTATTTAAACTGACTCAGGGTCTTCTTTCTGATCCAGCAAACAGGCAGGATCTTCTGACCAAGGGGGGCAACCCTTGCGGAAGGGTTGGAAAGACTTTGGCCTGCCAGGGCCCCATAAGACTGATGGGTGACTCCTGGTATGTTTAGTATGGTGTTTTATATCTGTATATTGTTTTTATTATGTTTTCTCTGTAGTGCTTTTACCTTAAGAATAAATGTGCTTACTGAAAAAGGGCTGTGTGATAACTTATAACTGCTGGCAATACACTGTTCACAGAGAAAGCAAAGCATGGGCTCTGGCCTTTAGTCATACTGACTTTCTGGGGATATCCCAGTATAGCCAGAGAGCTGTGCAGCCTTAAAATCCTGGACGGGAGGGGGAGAGGTGAGGGTCTCCACCAAGGGGAGTTAACATTTGGAAGCTAGAAACCTTGAGTGAGTGCTCTCAACGCACCATGGAGGAGGAATACAGGTGCAGTTATCCTGAAACTGTGACAATCCCCTCCTCTTTTGAAGAATAGAGCCTCTTAAAATGCCCTGATACTCTGATTTTCAGGAACAAGTTCTAGCCCAAATTCTTCACATGCTGCTGAGAGAAAAGGAAGGAGGAACTCCTGCCCGTACGCTCATTGGCATTCCAGTCTATGGAAACCTTAAACTTAGGCACAAAGAGAGCAGGGTCTCAGCTCCCTGCCTCAACCAGAGCCCCCTGGGAAAATGTCTATTCCTTCTCACAGTGTTTCTTAAATTCAACCCTGCAGTGGGTTTCTTCCCTGGAATGAGGTACTCACCTTTGGCCTTATCCAAGTGTTTTCTGTTTCTTACATTATCATAAGATACAGTAGAAATTAGGCCTGTCAATCACAGTTAACACCTGCGATTAACTGAAAGCAAAATTAATGCGTACATTTTTTAAATGTGTTAATTGCATACCTCGGGGGGGGAGGGAAGGGGGCAGGGAGGCATAGGTTGGGGGGGCTGACGCCTCAGCCTGCAGCTAGGTGGGTGGTGGGGCTGGAGCAGCCCAGTTCCGGAGGCGGCGCAGGGGGTGGGAGGGATGGGGGCTGGAAGAGCCCCAGCCAGCAGCTTCCCAGAAGATTGGGGGAGGCTGGAGCCCCATGCCCCAAACCCGAGAGGGGCTAAGCCCTGAGCCCCATGCTGGCCTGAAGCCCTGAAGGGGCTAAAGTCCCATTCCAGTCTGAAGCCTGGAGCCCCGTGCCCCAAGAGGCGCTGAAGCCTCATGCCATGCACCTGAGGGGGGCTGAAGCCCCGGGCCGGGTTGAATCCCGGAGCCCCTTACCCTGAGAGGCACTGAAGCTCCAAGCCCTGAGGGGTGCTGAAGCCCGGAGCAGGGCTGAATCTCAGAGCCCCCAGCCCTGACCCTATATTTGAAACTATAGAAAACCCCCAAAATATTTAAATAAACGGTATTTTAATATTGTTTAACAGTGCGATTAAAACTGCAATTAATTGTGATTAATTTTTTTAATCGCTTGACAGCCCTAGTAGAAATATTTTTCAGTTCAGAACATAGTTGGCAATTCTTTCAACATGTGAGGCAAAATAGAACAGAACTGAACCACCCGTACCTATATTGACTGGCTCTGCACTGATGACAGCAAGACAAATACGTTTTTGTCAGTAAAATCATTTAATGTGACTTTGAAAAAGTAGTAGAAGGATTAGAAATTTCTATAGTAATTTTTGTAGTCACTACTGAGCAGAGGCGCTGACTTTCTAATGTGCTCGACCCCTCCCATCTGCCCCCATTCCTCCCCGCCCCTGCCCTGCTCACGCTCTGCCACCACCCCTCCTCTTCCCACCCCATTCTGCCTCCTCCCACGAGTGCACCCCGCCCTCGCTCCTTCCTCTCCCCTCAGTGCCTACTGCATGCCGTGGAACAGCTGGCCCATGGCAGGCGGGAAGCACTGGGAGGGAAGGGGAGGCACTGATCAGTGGGGCCGTCAGCGGGCTGGAGGTACTGCGAGGGGAGGTGGAGAGCTGGCTGCTGGTGGGTGCTCAGCAACCACCATTTTTCCCCATGGGTGTTCTAGCCCCGGAGCACCCAAGGAGTAGGTGCCTATCCTACTATCTAATTTCAGTTTTGAAAGAATAACCATCCTTACAGTATATGGAAAGGTATTATAGGATCTCTTCTAGAGCTGGAACACAGAACAATGTGGTACATTAATTGTGATAATCTCAGATATCAGGAAATATCAAAGGAGGCCAAAACTAAAAATGAACATATGTTATGTTAAAATGAGGGCATTTTCTTTTCTGACCTGAGCCAGTTGATAATTCTTAGTTAAAGTATCTCTTCTTTTCCCAACAAAGTTGCAGTTTGTAATCAGAATGAATGTAAATGTGGTTGGGGGTGGGGATATAGTAAAGTATCTGCCTAAATTAACAGTTCAGCAAGCTACAGAAGCTCTGTAAACTTTTTCATATTGTTTCTGAAAACTCCTGAAGAATATATTGTAGTAAACTTGATAACATTTTTTATTTACGTAATGGCAATGGGTAGGCTCCTTGTTTAAATTAGAAATTAAAAGTGAAAATCCTGTTTGTCTCCTTCTATATTCTGTAAATATAACCGTTTGGAGGAGAAAAGCAGGACTCAGAAATCTGAGGTAATAGATTTAAGAGAGAAAACATATTTCATGTAAGTTCAGTGCTTGTGGAAGGTGCTTGCTGACAGCCCTGGAGAATGATGGTCCCTGTACACAGGACACTTGCAGAACAAGAAGTGACAGTGTAAGCTTTCTCGAACTGACCTGCTGATCTGGAGGACCAGCCAGAGCAAGAAGATAGCTCAGTCTCTTTGCCTGTTTAATCTTTTGAGACTGTCAACAAAGGTACCAATTACTGTGAAATGTGGTGTCTTTTCTGTGATTTAGATAGTTGTCGAGTCGACTGGGAAGCACATGACGTAGCACATCAAGCACATGTCATAGAAGCCACTAAACATCCATGGTAACACACTTCTGTCACTAGTGATCTAGCGGGATATTAGCTAGCAATCTAGAGGTGAAAGGCTATATATTCCTTTACAAATCCTCCCACCTATCTAGTTCCCCAGAACTCATAGATATTTAAGAGAAAACAATTTGAAATATCTCTGAAATATCGTTTTAGTAAATTGAAAATGCGTGCCCTTAAAAACATAAGGTACAAATTCTCTGCTGGTGTAAACTGGTGCTGCCAGTTGATTCAGTGAAGCTGCACCCCTTTACAGAACATTTGTTCTTTAACAGTGCTCACTTTCTTGGGATATTTTGTCCCCTTGGTGAAATCAACAATTTTATGGGCTGCATCCTATTTGCTTTCCACTTACCAATCGTCCCATTGTCTTAAGCAGGACCAATGGTATAGGTAAGATGTGTGGATGTGGCCCATAGAATCACGTGGAACTGTTTTCAAACAAGTGAGAGGAATAACTTCTCCATGTAAGAGCTCTAGAGTGGACTGGATGGAGAGAAAAAATCTACTTAGATTTCAGTGTACTCGCATGCTTGAGAATATTGTTGTACTGTGCCTAATCTATGCTTTATCAATGCCTGCATTATGTTTAAGCACTGTATAATACTCTGGTCTTAATTTTTTATGGAATTGCTATTCAGAATTTACAAATAATTAAAATATTAAAAATGGGTTATAAACTATGAAAAATGTGCTTTCCTATTGAAACACGTATTTCTCTTTGTCATATGTAAAAAGTACAAAATGTATATTATCTGAGTATATTTATAAAACATATATTTCATTATTTTACAATGAATAAGTTATCTCTACATTAAGCTACACAAATAGAATTGAAAGCTACTCTGAAATTCTAGTAATTAGCATGTTATAAATCGTGAAGCAGCTTATTTTGGGATAATTCTTGGTTTTGTTTTTATACAATGTGGATGAACAAAGCATTCCTTCCATCTCTCCAGAGGAAGGAGAAGGAAATTATGCATTGGTACAATTCATGGAGGCTTTAATTACTAATTAGTTAGAACAGGAGAAAAAAACTAAACAACAAAACAGGAACATTTGCTCTTTCATAACTGTGTAACCCAGCATCATATATGTTGTATCTTCCATACATTTATTGCATCATTTTAAAAGTACACTGAAAGCCAGATGCTCACTTAGTGTAAGTTTGAATAACTATATTTGATTTCAGTGGAAATAAACCATTCTACACACATTCTACACCAATTGAGGATCTGGCCCTAAGTATCTAGATCCAAAATTAGTGGTATAAAAACAAGCATCCTACAACAAAAGATTGAATAAAATGATTAGGTTTTTTTTTTAAACTTTAACTGACAGTGTAGTACATTTGGATTTAATCATTCTCTTGCATTGTGTTAGTGCAGGAATGCCAGAAAGTAAACCTGATTAGAAACTTACCCATTACTCCTTATGGTGCACTGACTCTCTGTGCAATACTAGATCTAATTTTAAGATCCTGATCTTCAAGATCCTCAGTAGACAGGACCCAGGCTGTGTCAGGGGCCATCTCTCTTTATGACCATGAACTACTTGACACCACCAGTCATCAGGAGCTGATGGAGTCAACAGCACTGAAATGGGAGGCTCTTAGGAACAGGAGATTGGACCAAATTGATGTTTGGCCTGGGTCTGGTAATCTCCCTTCCTCTAGATACTAGTAAAATCATGGATCTCACTATGTGCAGTGTAAGTTGTAAAACAACAGCTTTAATTTAATCAGTATCCCAGATACCTTAAATTTTCTTCCATAAATATAGAAGGACAAGAAGGAGGGAAAGTAAACAGGAAGGAGCAAATAAAATAATATGGAACTCTAGAAATGTAGGGCTGGAAGGGCCCTCAAGAGGTTATCTAGTCCAGCTCTCTGCACTGAGGCAGGACCAAGTATACCTAGACATCCCTGACAGGTGTTTGTCTAACCTGTTCTTAGAAACCTCTAGTGACAGGGATTCAACAGCCTCCCTTAGAAGCCTATTCCAGTGTTTAACTATCCTATAGTTAGAAAGTTTTTCCTAATATCTAACCTACATCTCCCTTGCTGCAAATTAAGCTGATTACTTCTTGTCCTATCTTCAGTGGTGTTGGAGAACAATTGATCACCATCCTCTTTATAACAGCACTTAACATATTTGAAGGTCCCCTCACCCACCCAGTCTTCTTTTTCTCAAGACTAAAAATGGCCACGTTTTTTTTAAGCGTTTCCTCATAGGTCAGATTTTCTAAATCTTTTATCATTTTCGTTGGCTTCTGCTGAACTCTTTACAATTTGTACAACTCTTTCTTAAACTGTGGCACCCAGAAATGGACACAGTACTCCAGCTGAGGCCTCGCCAATTCCAAGTACATTGGAACAATTACCTCCCAGGTCTTACATAACACTACTGTTAATACACCCCAGAATGATATTAGGTTTTTAGCAATCACATCACATTGTCAACTCATTCAATTTCTGATAGACTATAACTCCCAGGTCCTTTTCAGCAGTACTATTGCCTAGCCAATTATTCTCCAATTTGTATTTGTGCACTTGACTTTTCCTTCCTAAATGCAGAACTTTACACTTGTCTTTATTGAATTTTGTCCGGTTGATTTCAGACCAATTCTCTCATTTGTCAACAGGGCGAGCCTTAGGGAAAATGGCACCTTGGGCGAACTTGCATTTTGGTGCATATGGCCACCATGGGCTCCCCAGGTTCCCCTCCCTCCCTTTGCCCCAAAGGCCTCCCCCCCGCACCTCTAATCCCTGGACCCTCTTCACTCCTAACCCCTGCATTCTCCTCCTGCATCCAAGTGGGGAAACTGACCTGGATGCACAAAGCAGCTGGCATTACTGCTCACTCCCCCCCAGACTGCTGCTCCTCTGCCTCACACACCCCTAGGGGGCTGTGATGGAGGGAGCGAGGAGTAACATCAGAGCTCCCTGCATCCAGGTCACGTTCCCTGCCTGGGCTGCGTAAGGAGAGGGCACGAGAGCAGCAGCTCCTGATGCCCCACAGCACAGCACAGGTGGGGAAAGTGACTTGGATGCAGGGAGCCCTGGTGTGTGTGTTGGGGGGAACTGTGTGAGGGAGAGTGTGTGTAGGGTGACCAGATGTCCCGATTTTATAGGGACAGTCCTGATTTTTGGGTCTTTTTCTTATATAGGCTTCTATTACCCTCCAACCCGTGTCCCGATTTTTCACATTTGCTGTCTGGTCACCCTAAGTGTGTGTGGGTAAAAACAGCTAACAAAAGCCAAAGCTGACCAAAACACCAGCTGTGTGCTGCTCCCACTAAAAGGGAACCGTCACACTATCTCATGCTTCACATTTCTCATACGAACTATCAGGACTTGAATTAAATTTTTGTGTGAAATTGAGGCAAATTTAAAAACTGTTTAAAACATTTAAAAAATAAAAAATATGAAAAACTTTAATTCATCAATATCATTATTCATACCTGCTAGTCTTGCTAGCCCTTCCCCCCAGGCAGAGAGGCACAGAGACTAGGATCAGGACCAGCTGTGCCCCCCAAAGACCAGGCCAACCCTCTAAATCGAACCCGACCTGCATCCCTCCCCAGACAGAACTGGACCTGACCTGCATCCCTCCCCAGACAGAACTGGACCCGACCCACATGCCTCCCCAACCTGAACCCCCCAAACTGGACCAGACACACATCCCTCCCCAGACCAGGGGTGCTGGTTGGAGGATGGGACAGAAAGACCTGGGGGAGGTCCAGTCTCCCCCAAAGGTGCTGGTGGGGGGATGGGGCAGGGTACACTGGGTCTCCCGCAGGGGCGCTGGGAGGGGGGATAGGGCGATGGGACTCCAGTTGTTCCACAGGACCCAGGGCCAATGGGGCTTACCTGGAGCAAGGAGCGTCCACTGGTCAGGGTGTTGGTCCACTAGCTGCTGGTGCCGCCTCCTGCCCAGCATGGTCTGGGACCCCATGCTCCCCGGCCTCCTCATTTGAATAATGGTGGGGCTCGGGGGGGGAGGGGCAGGGAGATCTGCATGTGCAGCAGCATCCCACCAGTGCTGTCCCAGGCCCAGCAGAGGCCCGAGAGCCCAGGGAGGAGACAGGGGTTGCGCCATGGGGAAACCCAGCTGTCCATGGTGCATGGCAGCCAGAAACCCCTGGGTCTGCCACCGAGCCTCCCCCTACTCCTCCTCCCCTCCCCCCGCCGCTAGCTCCACCAAGTGGTACAAGCCTCTGGCGGGAGGAGGTGGGGCTGGAGCGGAACCGCAGCGGCTGAGGGCTCCTCTCCGCACCCATCACTTGCAGGAGCCCTCAGGCAGCCGGCTGGCCAAGAGGAGCAAGTGGGAGGGGAGCAGGGAGAAGACAGCCCTGGGTCTGGCCGAGAGGAGCAGGGGGTGAGGGACTGGGCCAGGTGGAGAGGAACCAGCGCCGTGTCCACTTGGCTGCAGCGTGCAGGTGGAGTGCTGGGCTGGGTCAGCGCACGGCATCTTTTTTGGCAGGTTGCCCTGGCTGCCCACCCCAAAGGTCGGCCCTGTTTGTCAAGGTCATTTTGAATTCTAATCCTGCCTTCCAAAGTGCTTGCAACCCTCCCACCATGATGTCATCTGCAAATTTTATAAGTATACTCTCCTCTTCATTATCCAAGTCATTAATAAATATTGAATAGTACCGGACCCAGGACTGACCCCTGAGAAACCCACTAGATACGTCATCCCAGTTTGACAGCAAACCATTGATAACTATTCTTTGGGTATGGTCTTTCAACCACTTGTGCACCCACCTTATAGTAATTTCATCTAGACTGCATTTCCATGGTTTGCATATGAGAATGTCATGTTGGACTGTGTCAAAAGGCTTATTAAAATCAAGATATATCACGTCTACAGCTTCCCCCCAGCCCCATCCAGGAGGCCAATAACCCTGTCAAAGAAGGAAATTAGATTGGTTTGGCATTATTTGTTTTTGATAAATCCATGTTGGCTATTCCTTATAACCCTATTATCCTCTAGGTGCTTACAGTTTGATTGTGCAATAATTTGTTCCAGTATCTTTCCAGGTATCCAATTTAGGCTGATTAGTCTATAAACCCCTTAGTCTTCTTTGTTTCCTTTTTTAAAGGTAGGTGTTATGTTTGCCCTCCTCCAGTCCTCTGGGTTCTAACGTGTCCTTCATGAGTTTTCAAAGGTAATCACTAATGGTTCAAAGATTGTTTCAGCTAGTTTGTTAAATACCCTAGGATGCATTTAATCAGACCCTGCTGACTTGAATACATATAACTTATCTAAATATTTCTTAAACTGATCTTCTCTGTTTTGGCTTGCATTCCTTTCCCCTTGTTGTTAATGTTAATTGTGTTAAGTATCTGGTCACAGTTACCTGACTGAAGCAAAATAGGCATTGAACACCTCAGCCTTCTTGATATTGTCTGTTAGTTGCTCTCCTTTCTCGCTAAGTAGAGGACCTACATTTCCCTTCATCTGTCTCTTGCTCCCAATGTATTTATTGCCTTTTATATCTCGCACTAAGTGTAACTAATGTTATGCCTTAGCCTTTTGGATATTGTCCCTATATGCTTGTGCTCATCTTATTTTGTTCTCATCTTAGCAATTTGTCCATGTTTCTACCTTTTTGTATGATTCTTTTTTGATTTTTCAGGTCATTAAAGAACTCTTGATGGAGCCATCTTGGCCTCTTACTATTTTTCCTATCTTTCCTTCACATCAGGATAGTTTGCTATTGCCCCTTAATATTAGGTCTTTGAGAAATGGCCAATTCTCCTGAATTCCATTTCCCCTTAGATTTTCTTCCCATGGGACCTTACTTACCAGTTCTCTGAGTTTGTTAAAGTCTACTTTGTTGAAGCCCATTGTCCTTATTCTGCTGATCTCACTCCTTTCCTATCACTTTCATCCAAACTGCCTTCAATCTTCAGATTCACAACCAATTCCTCTCTGTGTATCAGAAGCAAGTCTACAATGTCCATTTCCTTGGTTACTTCATCCACCTTCTGAAACAAAAAGTTGTCCCCAATACATTCCAAGAACTTACTGGATATTTTATTGTTTTGCCATATTGTTTTTCCAACAGATGTCTGGGTAGTTATAGTCTTCCATTATTACCAAGTCTTGTGTTTGGGATATTTCAGTTCTAAAAATGCCTCATCATCTTGATTTGGTGGTCTATGTACACCATTAACATGACATTATCCCTCTTTTCTCCCCCATATCTTCACCCAGAAACTCTCAACTATTCTGCCTCTCTACCTCGGAACAAATGTATATATTCTTGATGTAGAATGCAACAGTTGCTTCCTTTTCCCCTTTCCTGCCTTTCCTGAACAAGCTACCCCTCTATACCGCTATTCCAGTCATGAGATTTGTCCCATGAAGTGTCTGTGATGCCAATTAAGTAATAATTTAGCCTATGTACTAATATTTCCAGTTCTTCCTGTTTATTGCCCATGCTCCTTGCACATAGGTATAGACAGCTAATATGTTGAGCAGATTCCCCCACTGTCATCCCTCTTGTTGCTCTATGACCCTGTTGTAATTTTCCATGTCCTTCTCCCAAAATCTAGCCCTCTATTTAGGTCACCTTTTTTATGCCCACCGGTGGGTTTTTGTCACAAGCCACAAAGTGTGTATATAAGGGAGGAATGGAGAATGCAGTCTTTCAGGCCATGTATTTAATTATGTAATCTTCATTAACCCTCAAACACAAATGATGGATGCATTATAAACTTGTACATGTAGCACCAGATTAAGAAGGCAAGGGCCTCCGTGGGAAGGAGAAGAGGAGGGGGCTTTGGTGGCTCATCTTGTGTCTACCTGCCACTACTATGGCAGGTGGAGATGGTCTTTTGTCCCATATAATGAGATTGGAAGCACCTCTGTGACTGCTTGACATTGATTTTGTAGTGAGCTCAGCAGCCTCATTGCATGTGTAGCTCATGTGGCTTCACATGCTGCCCTCTTGCTGTTTTATGCCTCTTGTTTGCAAATCGCACTAATGTGCTCAGTATAATGGGATGTGTGAGATAGTGACATCATACTGCATAACACAGTACTATATTAAATTGAAACACAAGAGGAAAGAGACAGCAAATGGAGCAGTCCCAGACCTCAGAATCCCTTAATAACCACCCTTTGGCGGTGGTTCTTTCCCCCCCTGTTCTACTACCAAAAATAAGAGTCTGTGTTACATATCACAGACTGACAATAGATATTTAGGGGTCTGATGCCAAAATTATATTAATAAAATTAGGCCAGATGCTCTAGAGGTGATCCCAGCAATTACAGGCTGGTAAGCCTAATTTCAGTACCGGGAAAACTGGTTGAAACTATAGTAAAGGAAAGAATTATCAAATATATAGATGAACATGATTTGTGGGGGAAGAGTCAACATGGTTTTTGTAAAGGGAAATCATGCTTCGCCAATCTACTAGACTTCTTTGAGGGGGTCAACAAACATGTGGACCAGGGGGATCCAGTGGATTTTAGTGTACTTAGATTTTTCAGAAAGCCTTTGACAAGGTCCCTCACCAAAGGTTCTTAAGCAGAGTAAACTGTCATGGGATAAAGGAAGGTCCTCTCATGGATCAGAAACTGGTTAAAAGATAGGAAACAAAGAGTAGGAATAAATGGTGAGTTTTCAGAATTGGGAGAGATAAACACTGGTGTCCTCCAAGGTCTGTACTGGGATGGGACCAGTACAGTTCAGAATGTTCATAAATGATCTGGAAACGGGGTAAACAGTGAGGTGGCAAAACTTGCAGATGATACAAAACTACTCAAGATAGTTAAGTCCAAAGCAGACTGCGTAGAGTTACGAAGGGATCTCACAAAACTGGATGACTGGGCAACAAAATGGCAGATGAAATTCGATGTCGATATATGCAAAGTAATGCACATAATCCCAACTATATATACAAAATTATAGTTAGTATCAATTAGGAAAGGAATAGATAATAAAACAGAAAATATCATAATGCCACTATATAAATCCAAGGTACTCCCACATCTTGAATACTGCATGCTGATGTGGTTTCCCCATCTCAAAAAAGATATATTGGAATAGGTAAAGTACAGAAAAGGGCAAGAGAAATTATTAGGAGTTTGGAACAGCTTCCATATGAGGAGAGATTAATAAGAGTGGGAGGAGAAGCTCAGAGTTCCTGATTTAGAACTTATCTACATGACAGTTTTGTACCATTGGTCTGGAAGTATTTCTTCACACAACGCAAGTCAACCAGTGGAACTCTTTGCCAGAGGATGTTGTGAAGGCCAAGACTATAACAGAGTTAAAAAAAGAACTAGATAAAATCATAGAGGATAGGTCCATCAATGGCTATTATCCAGTATGAGCAAGGATGATGTCCCTAGCCTCTGTTTGCCAGAAGCTGGGAATGGGCAGCAGGGGATGGATCACTTGATGATTACCTGTTCTGTTCATTCCCTCTAGGGTACCTGGCATTGGCCACTGTTGGAAGACAGGATACTAGGCTAGATGGACCTTTGTTCTGACTCAGTATGGCTGTTCTTATTATAACTTATTTTTAAGATTAGGTTGTTACAAACTTGTTTGCACCCTTTCTGAATATTAAGATATAGCTACAAGTATGTTATAGCCAGGTGCTTGAGAATATAATATACTATATAAAATGTTCAGTCTGGTTAAGGAAATTGCATGAGGTTTCTGCTTTCTGTCGCCAAGGACAAGTAAATGTCAGGAAGATAAACCATCTTTAGCCATAATGCCATGTTTATTATCCCTAAGGGTGTTATACAAACTCAGATAAGCTGCATTTTAAACTTTACCTTGCTTTAACATTACACTATTTCCTTCTGTGCTATGTTTAAAATATATATTTGTTGTTGAAATTTGTGCTTTGGAATCAAAGTTAATTGCTATGGCAGACAGATGATAACTCTAAGGCTCTTGGGTCAAGAGACAAACCCATAAGAATGTCTTATCTAGACCAGAACACCTCCCTCTTATATAAATACCAGATACGGATTACCTTATCTCAGGAAGACAAACCATTTAAAACATTCGTGTTTTTTGAAGAGACTTGACTGTGAAAATTAATATAGTGTTGTGTTATCAGAGCAATAAATCTAGGTAAACCCACACAAAGAATCCATTTCACAGATATTGTCCCAAAAGACCATTCTTGTCTGCCACATTTGTTCAATATAATCTTTTGGTCATCCTGATCCACAATAATACATACATTGCATTTAATACAATGGACTCCAAAGATACTTAAACTTAATTCAATTTTTTTCAAGGTTATAGCAGGAAATTGCCACATCTACCACAGTAGTATTCCTTGGTAAACTTTGTATTGTGTTGGTCTTCCATCCTAATATGTTTGTACCAAGAAAACCACCTAAACCAAACCAGTACTGATGGAGGAAGTTGTTGGCTTCCGCTATGAATATCCTCATTGCTGATCTTGTCTTGTCACCTAATATGGAGCAGTTGACGAAGACAATGAAAATTGAAAATGTCAATTTTCCACTTTTCAGCCTTTCTCAGCACCCATGTTTCACTGCCCATAAAATAAAATTGGTATAATCATAGTTCCATAGATCTATAGCTGCATTGCAAGTTTGATGTTACGACATCATCACAGAGGCCACAGAAGGGCCCAAAACATTGTGCAGTTGCCTGCTATATGAGTGTCTACATCTTTTGAGCATCTTCCAGCACTGCCCATGACCCTTCCCAGGTATTTGAAAGTCGCCATCTGCTCAACATCAATAGATACATGGCATGGTTTCCTATTTCCACATGAGTTTGGCCAGGTTGTGTTCTGTCACCATCGTTGAATATTGGCATTGATTGGCTGATGGAAAAGCTTGAGGAGGCAGCTGTTGGTGGTGTTTAGCAGAACGCCATTCTGCTTCAATATCTCCAATATGCTGATGTCATTGTCTAGGTGGCTCAGTTTAGTGAATTGCTGATGACCAATCTGGTCTGGTTATTAATCCAGATACAACTATCTCCCTGGCCATTGCCATCAACAAGCCTCCAACTCCAGATTGCGACCAATTTAATATTAACCTGTCCAGATGGTAACTAATTTTTATAATATGCTGCAAAAATAAGAGCAGAACTCATTGTATTAGCTTTTTATGCTGCTTTCAAAGAGTATATATCTCAGTATCTTTAGGTTAATGGTCTTTTCTGGCCATTATCAAACTACTAGTTATCTGCAACCAAAGATTAAGGGCTGGTATTTTCATAAAACTTTGCTATATGTTAGGCCTTTGTGATTTACTATAAAATAACAGTATTTAGGACAACTTCCATAGGATTCAGATATTTAGAAAATGCTGGAACACATATTGATACTGAATACATTTATATTCAAATAGTCATTTTAACAACATAGGGTAGAAAGTACCTAAGTGACTTAGAAGAGCAAGTCTCATTGACTTTAACTTTCAATAGGAATTGCACTCCTAAATAATAAAGTTGCTTTTGAAAATCAGTCCCACCCGTATTAAACACATTTGCCAAATCAAAAAAAAGCAAGATGCACGAGTTTCTGAGAGGACATAGGAGGAGTTGCTTCAGGCAGAGTGTGTGTGTTTTAGTACTATTTAATCTAATCAATTACATACCTGCCAGCTTTTCAGAACAAAAGCTGTTGAAAATATACATGAAATGCATTGTACAATTCTTCTTGAGCAGAAGGACGGGGAAATGTGCTCTTTCCTGATTTAATGTGAATAGTTAAACTATTATTAGATCATTGCTTCAAAACAATTAATCAACCACACTTTGTAATAAGTTAATTAAATAAATTAAAAAATAACTTTATTTTCTTTCTTCTTTCCCTGAACTCCACTTTCTCTTGATGCAGCTTTCCTTCTGTCTTATTCAGGATCGATGTTTCTTCAAAGCATATTTTTTCATCCTTTCTTCACCCCATGCATTTTCCTCCACCATCATCTTTTTTCCTACATTTCCTTTACTTCTAGTTTTCTATGCTTCTGTCCACTTTCCCCCAGTTTTTTTCTCTTGGTTTCTCCCTTGAGTCCTCCATCTCTCGTCCTGTTGCTCAAGGTGTGTATTATCCTGTTGTTGCTGTTTTGACAATTTAGTAAAATGGCCTATTGGAATAAATAAATAAATAAATATTAGAGAGAATTTTTTTTTTAATTCACTAAAGCCCAGCTCCTGCAAAGCCTACAACCTGTGAGTAACCCCATTGATTTCAGTGTATTGACTAACGCCTCAAACCTTCAAAACACATTCACATGTTCAAATTTATGCAGTTAATGGGCCAGCTCAAAATGCATAAAATAACTGTGAACTTGTCTAAGGTCAGTCCACATGTCATTGCTGATCTATGTAAATGAGTAGGTTCCCTTGTTAAGTCCGTAATTCAGCTAACTTTACTAACTTTATGCATGTATTTCTGTTCCACGAAAATCAAGCACATGCATTAGTACCTTGCTGATATGGGGCCTTAACTATCTACACAATATATGAAGAAAATTATGGAAATCCTAGAAATGCTCTCTCCATACATGTGGCTTTTGTTTTTATTAAACTTTTAAAAAGGTATTTAGTTCATTCTTAAATGTGTGGGGTTGGGATTTGTTTGTTTGTTTTTTAAAATAGCAAAGACTTCTTTTCACTTTGTGGTCACCAGAACTCAGGATTTCTAAACACACCATGTTAATTCAACTGTTTACCTTGCTACCTTTACTGTGGGGTTTAAAGTGTAGCTCTACCAGCAATAGATAATAATGAATTCCATCTTGGGGATCTTATGACACACATCATAAGACTAAAATTCATTTGTACTTTTTAGATTCTTTATAATGCATTAGAAAAAACTGTTTTTTCCAATAGAAAAATCGTAGCAACAATTTGATACTTTGCCTGGATAAATTCAGACTGCTTGCTGCAGCAGCAGAACTCCATTTTCTTTTCTTTGCCATGCAGCTATCCCAATGGCAGTTCTAATGTCGGCACAGCATGACACAGTGTGAAAGAGCAGGCTGTCTGCAGCACCTCTTGACGCTGATTAAAGTGAACCTTTAATTATCATTTTTTAAAAATTCTAAAGCTGTTCTTAACAGACCTGTTATGCTGTGATTCTAAGACCAGCTCTTTTGCAAAACTGTTCTGACATGAAATCTTACTGTATTCTGCTGACATGTGCTTCAGGAATGTAACTCTATCGAATATATAGATCTTCATGTATTGTATTGTTTGAATGAAGTAACCATGTATCTAGGGTTGCCAACTTTCTACTTGCACAAAACCAAACACCTTTGCCCCGCCCCTGCCCTGCTCCTCCTTTGAGGCCCCGCCCCTGCCATGCCCCTTCTCCAAGGCCCTGCCCCCACTCACTCCATCCCTCCTCCCTCTGTCGCTCGCTCTCCCCCCCTCACTTACTCACTCACTCATTTTCATTAGGCTTGCTAAGGGGGTTGGGGTGCGGGAGGGGGTGAGGGCTCCGGCTGGAGGCAGAGGCTCTGGGTTGGGGCCGGGGATGATAGGTTTGGGGTGCAGGAGGGGGCTCTGGGCTTGGGGGGTGGAGCTGAGGGGTTTGGAGTATGGGAGGGGGCTCCGGGCTGAGGAAGGGGTTGGGATGTGGGAGTGCGTATGGGCTCTGGGCTGGGGGTGTGGGTTCTGGAGTGGAGCCGTAAAAGTGGGGTTCAGGATGCGGGAGGGCACTCTGGGCTGGGGCTGAGGGGTTTGGAGGGCAGGAGGGGGATCAGGGCTGGGGCAGGGGAGTGGGGGGCAGGGGGATGAGGTTCCAGCTGGGGATGCAGGCTCTGGGGTGGGACTGGGGATGAGGGGTTTGGGGTGCAGGAGGGTGCTCTGGGCTGGGGCCAAGAGGTTTGGAGGTCGGGAGGGGGATCAGGATGGGGGCAAGGGGTTGGGACGTGGGAGGGGGGGGGGGGGCGCAGGCTCCAGGCAGCAATTACTTCAAGCAGCTCCCAGAAGCAGCGGCATGTCCCCCTTCCAGCTCCTATGCGGCGACATGGCCAGGTGGCTCTGCGCGATGCCCCATCTGCAGGCACTGCCTCTGCATTGGTTCCCTGGCTGCACCTATGCATTGAAGCCAGAAGGGGGACATGCCACTGCTTCTGGGAGTCACGCGAAGCCATGGCAGGCAGGGAACCTACCTTAGCCCTGCTGCGCTGCTGACCAGACTTTTAACCTCCCAGTCAGCAGTGCTGACTGGAGCTGCCAGGGTCCCTTTTTGACCAGGTGTTCTAGTCGAAAACTGGACACCGGGCAACCCTACAGGTATCATTGTGCACAATGGAACATGGGTTAAATTTCCCTGAGCCTTTATTGGTTCACAGTAAAATGTGTTACAGATATGGCATGTTTTATGGTTAAGGAGACATTTGGGGAAGATACAGTGTGTTTAACTGGTTTGATTCTCAACACACACTGATATTGAAAACATTATTAGAAACAAAAGGCTTCTGCTCACATTGTTGTATATTTCTGCTTTGATAATTGATTATACTTAGTTGAAAATTTGTGGCCACATTTTCAAAAGACCTCAGAAAACAGCTTACATCAAGTTTTCAAGAGCTGTGCTCCCATTTAGACTCCTACATGAAGTGGCAGATCATTTTTTAAAATGGGCACTTCATGTAGGTGCCTAAGTGGGAGCTGAGCTTTCTTAAAAATGTGGCCCCCAGTTGTGGGCACTGAGCTCTTTTGAAAAAGTGGCCCGTGGTTTAAAGCTCTTTGTTAATGGATTAACATTTTTTGTTTTTACTTCCATACAAATGTTCACGTGAAATAAAACAAAACACTCTGAATGCTTGTTTACTTCCTAAAATTACAAGAAAGGAAAAAAATGCATCTGGAGAAAAATTTACATTTGCTCTACAGTATTCTCTGGGAAAATTCAGACAATCTTGGAGCGGGGGGAGGTGGAGGGGAAGGTTCAACTAGTTTTCATTACCTGTTATCAAATATGGCTAATAATCTTATGAAAGTTCAGCTTTTGGAAACGTTAGAAGAGTGAACAATATTAAAGATTGTTGGCATTTTGAATTGTTGAGTGTACTTGATATGGAACTAGTATAACTGAGTTTGATTACAAATCTAATATCTACTTTAACAGCCTGGAAAAAATGCTGCAGTCTGAGCTCTGAACCGGGTAGTATATAATTCTTATACATTACAATCTATTTTTGCAATTTAGGGCCATTATAAAAGATTTTAAGCAGAGGATCATTAACATGGCAGTTTGCTGCACTTCTGCTGCCTACCTGGATATGTAGGAGTTGGTTCAAAACATATTCCTTAAGAAGAAATGATCAACAAGTAGCCATTTGCCATTTATAGATGTAAATGGAACTTCAGATTTGTCTCTAACTGAAAATCGAAAGACAAAAACACCTGATCTATCAAAGAAAAAGAAGAAAAGTGGTCAAGAGACAATGTAGAGCCCGCACTCCAGCTTAGATTCTCTCTTTGCTTGTTCAGGTGACTATAGGGTTCTGGTGGAACAACTGGGGTTAACAACCAGAGCTTTGGAGCTGTGCTCCGGCTCTGCTCCAGCTCCAGGCAAAAACCTGCAGCTCCACTGCTCCGGAGCTGCTCCGGGCTCCAGCTCCGGGCTCCGTTCCAAAGCCCTGTTAACAACACAGGCAAAAGTGGGCCAGCTAACTGAAGATTAGTGTTGGAATTTTTCGGTAGTCAGGAATATAAACCTAGAGGTGAAAAACCTAGGGTCCATTGTGAAATTTAGCCATTTGGTCATGCTGGAACACTTTGCAGAACCACTCTGCCCCAGAAAAAACAGAGGCACATTCTTGTGCACAGGGATAAATAGAACAGGCAATCCTTGCAGTACCCTGAAGACAAATACTATGATTTACCTCCCCTAATCATATCCTGAACATCCCTTGCCGCCATGAACCTCTACAATATCTATCTTAGGTACTTATGTGGTCCCCATTGCCATGGTATCTGAGCACTTTGCATTCTTTTTTAATATTTATATTCACATCCCCTTTTTCGCAGATAGGAAACTGAGGCATTAAATTGCTAAGTGACTTGCCCAGGACCACACAGGAAGTCTGAAGTGGAGCAGAAAATTGAATCCCCATTCTCCCATGGTCCAGGCTAGTACTCTAACCACTGGATGATCCTTTGGGAGTATCATTTAATAAGGCCTTCAAGTCAGCCAACTTAACCCTGCCATAATCATCGTCTTTATAGATTGTGGGGAAAAAAATATGGGACTCTCAGTAGGGAGTCAATTTCTATTGAAAAGCATAACTAAACTCACTGTTAAGCCAGAGAATGTGGACATGTCCTCTTGAGCATTCATGTGGCTAGCAAAATGCTTGCGTTCAGAGTTAATGTCCAGAAAAATGAACAACTATTAGCTAAAACACTTCTGTAAACAATACAGTAAGCACGGATGTTGAATGTTTGCAGGGAGTCTATAATTCCCCACGGTTCCTTCAACACTTATCTATGATGTCAGCTTATTTCTCTTTATATGATAAAATATGCAAAAGAATATCTTTCACAGGTACATTAATTTAACAGATTTTATGATAAAGTGGGAGGGTATTTGAATATTTATCTGTCTCTTAAATGTCATTTTCTATTATTTCAAATATTAGAGGGTCTTTTTTTACTATTATACATATTTAATCTTTAATGTTACCTTTAAGTTAAGGTTCTAGTTAACTAAATATTTGGTGTGGAATGATAACTGTGAAATGTAGGGTCAGATTGTTTAGACTCCACTAAAGTGGTGCAGCAATGAAGAGGCACTGGACCAGGAAGAAGCACGGCCTGGAGATGCTCTAATTTAGGCCCACATTTAGGAAAGCAGCTAAGCACATGTTTAAGTGCTGTTCTGAATAGGAGTGAATTTAAGACTGTGCTTCATTGCTAATGTGAATCAGTGCTTTAGCATGGCCCCTCATCAATCTTTCCTGGGTGGGGCTCCAAACCTGTTTGCACCTTAAAGCTGCTTGCCAAAGGTGTGTCAAAAAGCCTGCATCTGCTGTCCCTCAACGTTCGTTACATCAGCGAATGACCCAGTAGAGCAGTGGTGGGCAACCTGCGGCCCGTCAGGGTAATCCGCTGGCGGGCAGTGAGACAGTTTGTTTACATTGACAGTCCGCAGGCACGGCTGCCTGTAGCTCCCAGTGGCCGCGGTTCGCCATTTCCCTGCGGCCCGTGCTGCTTCCCGCAGCTCCCATTGGCCGGGAACAGTGAACCACGGCCACTGGGAGCTGCGGGCGGCCGTGCCTGCGGATGGTCAATGTAAACAAACTGTCTCGTGGCCCACCAGCGAATTACCCTGATGGGCCCCGTGCGGCCCGTGGGCTGCAGGTTGCCCACCACTGCAGTAGAGCAAGCTCGTGCACATCTTTTCATGTGGATTGCGTTTGTTAATCTGCTTTCTTAACTCCAGAATGGCAAAACATGTTCCTTTTTTCTTCAGCTGTGTGGTATTGCTAAAGTTCTTTATATATTAACCTCATGTAATCTCTTACATATGTGTTTGGTGAATGGTTGTAAACTACTGGCAGGATGCAAGCAGGATGTGTTTTTAAAGTACAGTAGTGGTAAACATGAGTCATTCCCATTTTATTAAGGATACTGTAATTTCAGTATAGTTACATTGTCATTATAGTTCAGTTATGCTCTGGTTATGCTTCTGTCATACCTGTTATCATCACTAACTCATAAGACTTCAAAGTTAACTATCTGACTGAGAATAAATATATGCAAACATATATGTAGTAAACAGATTTGTGTTCTGATAGTAGATGTATTAAGAACCACATCAAAGGAGTAATAAGTAAATCAGTCATGTAACTTTTAAGCTTCCAGTTATATGAATTAGATGTAATTGCATGTTGAAAAGGAATACTATTGTGATTATACTGTAATTAAAGTATTCTTATTATACAGTATGACTCTTGAAGTTAGCTATTCACTTTCAATACAAATACAACTAACCACTGTCATGCTCAGATACTACAGGGATGGCATTGATATACCTTATAAAAATAGATAGATAGATTTTCAATATATCAGCAAAAAGATGTCCATAAAAATATGATTCTAACATTTTCTTCAGCTGAATGTAGGCTAGAAATCACAAAGAATGTACTTAGCAACATTTGTGGTCATTCCACATTCCAAATAGTGAATATTTTAGAGCTTGCCATATTAACATGCACCATTAGCTATGCAACATGCATTTAGAATAAATAAAGTGTTTTAAAACTTTAATGAAAATACATTGCTTGTTTTTGCATTCTCTGTTAAGTAAGTTTTAGTATAAATTAAATACAAATTACAATTAGGTGACTGATTTTCAGGCTTTACTTATAGACTGCATTAGTTGGTTAGCTATATTAGTTATTTTTGTTATTAACATTCCATTAATTACTGTGACTAAAAGAATCATTTAAATATATTAAGTGGATTTTAGACAGGCAACAATAAATCTAAGTAGAGCAATTTGTTGTTTTCAAATGGTCACAGCAGTTTTTTAAGATCTGAATAAAATTCCTTTTTTTAATTTCTTTCAAGTTCTCTGACTTGGAGTCAGAGAATGCTGGCAATATCTTTAATAGTCATAGGCTTCCTCAGCTAGGGAGGTTGCCAAAGTCATTGTCATTTGGTAACGTTCAGTTTGTAATTATAATTCTTATGACCTTTAGGTACAAATGAATGATGTCCCTTTATGTTTAAACCCAACAGCTGTTACTGGAGCATTTGGAGTGCCTTGTTTCAAGACATGAAAGGTCTCTGAGGATGACGGTAGTGAAACGGCAAGCACAGTCCCCCTCAGGAGTTTCCAGTGAAGTTGAAGTTCTCAAAGCACTGAAATCTTTGTTTGAGCACCATAAGGCTTTGGATGAAAAGGTACAGTATGGAAAGAAGCGTACTCAGCAGGCTATCTCCTTGCTTTACCACACTTATGATACAGCAGAGCAGCAGTATTGTTTCTCAGTTCTTGGAGTGTACTGTACATACTGAAAGTAGGACATCCAAAGAAAATCTTTGACAAAGCATGACTAACAACTGAAATGTTCATATTTCATTTCTTAGCTTCATTCTGGGGGGTTAGTAAGGATTTTACATAAAAATTAGGTCATCAGAACTTATTTGTGGCCACTAGTAGTTTTTGTTATAAAACAGTTCCATGAAAATTACATGACTGGCATAAACACCTCTTTCCATTAAGCTCTAAGCAAACATATCTCCCACACATGGAGATGCTAGTCTGTGTTGTGTATTTCAAGAAGCAAGTGATTGCTAAGAAAATATGGGCATCTCAAATTGCAATTCCCTGCAGCGGAATTGTGAATGAAGAGGTAGCAACATCAGTTTTCTCTCCTAACTAGACATCAGTACTTGACTTCTTTAAAAAGTTACTACATGTAATAGAGGTTTTGATCTGGAATGCCAGGGAATTTTTATAGTATTCATTGTACAGATTTCTAAAATGTAAATGCACATCTGTTTTTGTGCAAGTCCTGCAAGAGTTTGAAAATACTCAACCACAAATTAATATTTGAGGAGTGGTAGTCCACAAAACTTTATGAATACATTAGTTATATTCATAGAATAGTATGTTTTTCATTGTTATTAGAAGTGTCGAACACTGCAGGTTATGTCTCTTCATATTGGATTTGACTAACAGATGCAATATTACGTGAAAGTCACCTACACTTATTTAAAGTCTAACCTAAAGTGTATCTGTATTTAGCTACCAATGTGTGATATTTTATTAAGGTACTCATCACTAAAATGCATTTTAAAGAAGTTTATATAGATGTATTTATATATTTGTGTTTATGTATGTGTGTGTATCAATATGTAGTAGCTTCTCTTAGCTGTTAGGTTTAGGTTTAGTGAGCTTTCGGCGGTAGCATAATTTGCATAAACGAGTATTGTCAGTAATATCCTTTGGAGATTAGTAGGGTTTATGGTATTTTAAAGGCTGAAAAGAGTAAAAGCAGTAGAGGATTTCTGCCACATAGTAGTTTTTAGCATTTAGTTGTATAATAAATAACAAGTCCTGAGAACTGCCAGTAGTTTACAACCATACATACTATTTACAGAAATTCAGCAAACACGTATGTAAGAGATTTCATGAGGTTAATATATAAAGAACTTTAGCGATATGATGCAGCTGAGGGGAAAAGGGCTTATTTTGGGTTTAAATTGCAGCAAGGGCAGTTTAGGCAGTTTAGGTTGGACATTAGAAAAAACTTCCTAACTGTCAGGGTGGTTAAGCACTGAAATAAATTGCCTAGGGAGGAGGTGGAATCTCTATCATTGGCAATTTTTAAGGTTGGACATTAGAAAAAACTTCCTAACTGTCAGGGTGGTTAAGCACTGAAATAAATTGCCTAGGGAGGAGGTGGAATCTCTATCATTGGCAATTTTTAAGAGCAGGTTAGACAGACACCTGTCATGGTGGTCTAGATAATACTTAGTCCTGCCTTTAGTGCAGGGGACTGCACTAGAAGACTTCTCGAGGGCTCTTCCAGTCCTACGATTCTATGATTCCAGACCCTATACCTAGAAGCTAGAAGTATCCCCTTTCCAAGGGTATAATGCTTCTATTTCCACCTTGTCGGGGCTGCAAGTTAACTGACTTTAAGGTCATGGAATTTTAATGTATAGAAAAGGTGTGACTTGACTGTAGCTGAATCTTATAAATTTTGGGTGTAGGACAGGTCTAACTGGGGGTGGAGGGGAGAATTCCACATTTGGGGTAGAGAAAAAGGAAATAGTTTTGTAACAGACTTTTTTTTTTTAAGAATGGTGGCTGCTTGAAGCTATTCAGAGCAGAGGTATGGAATGTTAGGATTTGTCTACATGGGACATTAGTGTGTGGTAACCCAGAGTGTAAATCTTCACTGTATAAATCTACAGCCCACTAGCTTGCCGTGAAATAACATCCTGCATGGACGCTGCTATAGTCCACTAACAGTTCGACATCACACTGTGATATACTCCCATTTCAAAAGTCCTGCAGAATGTTTAGTTCACTGTAACAGGGTCCACTGGGTGAGTTAGTGTGCAACAAGCTAATGCTCTGTAAATTCAAACCCTGATTTGCCACACACTAACTTGCCTCGTAGACAAGCCCTTAGAATAGTTTAGGAGAGAACAAATTGAAAAATGGAATTTCTGTACTGTGGGAAATTCTGATATTTTGACAGTTGTTTTAATCTCAAATAGGATGAAAAGTTGAAATATCAAAACTTTTCACACAATGAAAAGGTCAGAAAAATTCACTTTGGAAATGTTTCGTTTCATTTCAACATCAAAACAAAACATTTAAACATTCTTGAAATGAAACATTTCATTTCAGTTTGTTGACCTAAGATTAAATGTTTTGTCCATGATGAACCGCGGTAGCTCAGCCACAGGTTGAGACTGTGGTGAATCATTGGAGATGTAGTCTGGCTCAGAAGCTGGGTCCATAAGAGAGAATGGGGGCATGAGGTTTCCTCACCTACAACTCCCAGGAGGCACTGTAGCAGCTCAGAGAGATGCATAATGTCAACCCGAAACAAAATGTTTCATTTTGTTTTTCCTGGCAGAAAATTCTGCTGAAATCTCTCTTTTCCCATGGAAAATTCAGATTTAGATAAAACCTTATTTTACAATTGGAATATGTTTAATTCAACATTTTTGAGCAGCCCTGATTAAGAGGAGGTAGATTAGAAGGTAAAGAGCCAGTGAGGCAGCCAAAGGTGCATGAAAAATGTATCACATGGGTTTTTTCATATGGGTATTACCTCCATATATATGTTGGCTGTATGTGCATGTCTCTATCTATAGATGTAGACCTATATAAAATACCAAGCCAGTTTCTCTGGTCTGGCCAAGGTATGCTTGGTAAAACATTGAAGGGGGAGTATAAAGGTGACAATAAGCTACTTCTACCATGTGCCCCGTATCCTGTATTGTCCTATTACCATATTTCTTGCCAAAGCAAGTTAGAGCTGAAGGCCATTCTGTCTTCCACTGGCTGCCCACGGTTCCAAACGGCTTTTAGAACATTTAGATATACGTGTAACATCCCTGCTCACGAAATCTGTGATGATTGAACCTGTACGCCTGGATCTAAAATCATGAGCCTCTATCATTTGAGGTGAAAGGCTAAGCTAATTATTTCTACGGCAATAGGAGCCTATAAACCTCTATCTGTGTTCTAACCACTAGCACAGTGTTGTTATGGGTTACAGAGGGATGGCCCAGCCATACCCTTTTTTCCCCATCCACACTCCCTGCAATGGAGCAACACATAAACCAGCTGGGCAATACCAGTGAATATGGCCCACAGTCTCCCCTCTGCTATATATAGTCTTGTGCAACAGAGGGGAGAATCTGACCTTTGGACATTCAAACCTGTTTTATTTTGCAGGAAGAATGTCGGCCAGACAACACAAAGTTATTCCAAATGCTTTTGAGAAAGTACAACAGGGTCTTTGCCCAAGCAGACTGCCCTTAGTATTCTGACCAAAAATCCTAACCAGATGTCTGTATTCTGCCTAATTGAACATTTTCATTTGTAATATCAACTCCTACACTTTGACTTACAACACTAAAATACTGTTGTGTCGTGTTGCAACAGATTCTATCACAGCAGTGTAGTGGTGTTTTACTGGTGGGGGCAATGATTCGTACCTGCACAGTATAACAGCCACTGCAGTGGAGTCATTGCTGTAATGGGATTTGATGCAAAGCCACACAACAGTATTTTAAGAGGGGAAAGTGGGGGAAAAACAATTAAAAGGAGATTTTTTTTTCCAGCTAGACACACACTAAATATCTAAGTAGAAATTTTGGCTATGGCATCAAGGCTGATAACACCTTTTTGTGGAAGTTGCCTTGGGATAACTACAAGTGGTCAGGGTCTGAGTTTTACTTGTCATCTCAGAGACAGCAATTGCAACAACACAATATCCCCATGCATCATGCTGGGGCTTTAACTTCACACTTACTCAGAGAGAACAATGCTAATGCCATTGTCATTGCCACATACCATGTCCCCAAGAACAGTTGTCGCAGCTCTGGCTATTCCTTCGAGGGTCGCCATTGCATGTACTGTAGTCACTAAAGGCCTGATACTGCTATCCTGAACTCAATAAGCAAATCCTAGTAACTCTAATGGGAGCAGGATTTGGCTCTAATGCCTACTCTGCTGGGCTTTTAAGATCTGACAAGGTTTAGACAAAAATTAATCAACAGTCAGTTTGACCACATTATATAAACAGATGAGAAGAACATGCAAGAGTGGGGGATCTAATTGCTGTCATTGAAAATTACCTTGTTTAAGTGCTTTATAAAGAATACCACTCATGGGGAAAATGATTGTGAGTCTTTTAAAATATTATTGGTTACACATACATTATATTAATAACATTATTCAAAAGTCTTCAGAAATCATTCTCCTGTAGTCATGATGTATTTTCTGGGAAGCTTAAGTGCATCACATCTTTAAGCATTTCCATGGGTGAGTTAGTTGAGGAAGACTTTGCAACAAACTCCATTTGCACTATGTACAAAAAATAATAATAATTATTTTTCTCCGCATTTGTTTTGTCACATCATATATCAATTTTCTGTTCATTCTCTATATATCTAACTGTGCTGTAATTGTTAAATTTTAGGTTCTTAGCAACCTAAAAGTTGGAGTTTTGCAGCCAATTCTGGATTCTCTTGGTGTCAAAAGCTACACAATATCCTCAGTACAGTCAAAATACCACAGAATCCTTATTCTACCATAGAAACAACCATGACGAGTTTGTTGATTTAATAGAATGTGTTTACATATCTCATTTTTTGTAAAGAAGAGATCCCAAAGTGTTTTACAATAATGTGTTACATACTATTCATTCTGTGACCTTTTGAGCAAAGATGTCCTCCAAAGACTTGGGGCTAGTTTATCATCTTCCATGAAGGACCTGCACAAGAGGAAAATTTTGCCACAAAAATTGACTGGTTTGGGGCTGCATATATTCTTGCATTACAAGCCCTGTATAGAGGCAGAACAGTAAAAGGGTGAAAGATACAGGGCCCGCCCCCCACTGCTTTGCTGCTTGGCTTGTACTCAGCACGCTCACATGGACTTAGCATGCTCAGTAACACTGCTGAAGCCAGCTGCCCTCACTCTGTCCCTCCCTCCCACTATCAGCAGGCACAGGTCATTTCTGCAAGCAGCTATGGCCTGTGTGATTTATTATTGCAGCAACATGGAACTCAGTGGAAGGCAGTTGCATTTTGCTCTCACATTCACAGAAGCAGAAAAACAGTATGCACAGATCGAAAAGGAGTACCTGGCAAGCATATGGGCATGTGAGAACTTTTACAGATATCTTTGTGGACTGGATTTGTTTATGCTGATAACAGACCATAATCTGTTTGTAACCCTCATCAACTGTAAAGACCAGGATCAAGCATTGCTGATATACCATCATCCATTGATAAGGTTAGTGTAATTGAACCCAATTGCTAAATATGTTCCTGGAAAAAATCTGATAGTAGCAGGCACTCTGTCTTGGAGCCCAGCATCACACTCAACTATCCATGAGCTCAAAGATGAAGTTAATGAGTAAATGGATGCTGTGAACACATACAGACCAGTGTCAGAAAAGAGACTACACCAGCTACAACAAGCAACCTTAACAGACACACAACTTCAAGAAGTTCTAAGTTATGTTAGGCCCAGCTGCCCAGAGTATCTAAAGGACACCAAGGAAGTGACAAGAGACTACTTTGCAATACGTGGACAATTAAGCAAGTCAAATGGACTCATGATTAAAGGCAATTACATCGTAATTCCAAACTAAATAAGAGGAGAAATCCTAAACCTCATCCATGAAGGACATCAAGGACTAACTAAGTGTCAGCCAGTCAGTACGGTGGCCGGGCATCAGCAAGGATATAAAAATACACTATCTGCGTGTGAACATTGCAGAACTAACAGACTGACACAACACAAAGACCCTTTAATAACAACACCTTTACCAGACAGACCTTGGAAAAGACAAGCTGCAGATTTATGTGAATTCAAAGGACAACATTCTCTGGTCGTAGTGGACTATTTTTCCTGGTATATAGAAATAATTTACTTGAAAGACATAACCTGTTGCAGTGTTATCAAGAAACTGAAGTGCACCTTTGCACATTTTGGTATTCCTGAACAACTAGTGATGGACAATGAACCACAGTTCACAGCAGTGGAATTTAAGACATTCCAAATGAGATATGATTTTAATCATATTACTAGCAGCACACATTATCCACAAATGAATGGGGAGGCTGGTAGAGCTCTACAGATAGCCAAGAAAATCCTACGGCAGGAAGATCCATTCCTTGCTCTTCTGAGCTACAGATCAAAACTAATAACAGCTACTGGATGTAGTCCAGCACAGTTCCTGGTGGGAAAACAACTCAGAACTACAGTTCTGACTTCGGAAAAGGACCTATCTCTAAAGTGGCCATCCATGAGGAGAATAGCAAAATCAGATAAAAAAGCAAAAAGAGCTTACAAATCTTTTTACAACAGATGTCACTAGTTAGAGAACTTCTGGGTTTATGACCTGGTGACCATGTTTGTGTCAAAGTGAATGGAGGGAAAAAAGGATGGAAAACTCCAGCTGTTGTAATGAAAAAAAATTAATTGCTCAGGTAATATATGATCAAAACCAGCAGAGAGTTCAACAGAAACCATCAACATCTACAGTTTGTTCGTCAAAAAAACAACAACAATCAACAGAGCAAACTCGACAGATGGCAGACGCAGAACATCATAAGAACATAAGAATGGCCATACTGGGTCAGACCAATGGTTCATCTAGCCCAGTATCCTGTCTTCTCAATGCCAGGTGCTTCAGAGGGAAAGAACAGAACAGGCAATCATTGAGTGATCCATCCCCCGCCGCCCATTCCCAGCTTCTGGCAGTTGGAGGCTAGAGACACCTAGAGCATGGGTTTGCATCCTGGACCATGTTGGCTAATAGCCATATGGCTAATAGTAGCCATATCCTACATGAAGTTATCTAATTCTTTTTTGAACTCCATTAGAGTTTTGGCCTTCACAACATCTGCTAGCAACAAGTTCTAAGTTTGATTGTGCGTTGTGTGAATAAATACTACCTTTCATTTGTTTTAAACCTGCTGCCTATTAATTTCATTGGGTGACCTCTGGTTTTTGTGTTGAGAAGGTATAAACAACACTTCCTTATTCACTTTTTTCACGCCGTTCATGATTTTATAGACCTTTCTCATATCCACTTTAGCTGTCTCTTTACTAAGCTGAAAAGTCTCAGTCTTTTTAATCTCTCTCCTCATACAGAAGCCGTTCCATACCCCTTCATCATTTTTGCCCTTCTCTGTACCTTTTCCAATTCTAATGTATCTCCTTTGATATGGGGCGATCAGAACTCCACACATATTCATGGTGTGGGCATGCCATGGATTTATATAGTGGCATTATGATATTTTCTGTCTTATTATCTATTTCTTTCCTAATTGATCCTAACATTGTTAGCTTTTTTGACTGCTGCTGCACAGTGAGCAGATGTTCTCAGAGAACTATCCACGGTGACTCCAAGATCATTTTCTTAAGTGGTAACAGCTAATTTAGGTCCCATCATTTTGTATGTACAGTTGGGATTATATTTTCCAGGATGCATTACTTTGCATTTATCAACACTGTATGCCATCTGCCATTTTCTAGCCAGTCATCCAGTTTTGTGAGATCCTTTTGTAACTCTTCATATTAAGTTTTGTATTTAATTATCTTGAGTAATTTTGTATCATTTGCAAACTTTGCCACTCACCGTTTATTCCTTTTCCCAGATTATTTATGAATATATTGAACAGCACTGGTCCCAGTGCAGATTCATAGGGACCCCACTATTTACTTCTCTCCACTGTGAAAACTGACCATTTATTCCTACCCTTTGTTTCCTATCTTTTAACCAGTTACTGATCCATGAAAGACCTTCCCTCTTATCCCATTACTGCCTATTTTGCTTAAGAGCCTTTGGGGAGGGACCTTGTGAAAGGCTTACTGAAAATACAAGTACACTAAATGCACTGGATTTCCCTTGTCCACATGTTTGTTGGCCCCCTCAGAGAATTCTAGTGGATTGGTGAGGCATGATTTCCCTTTACAAAAGCTGTGTTGATTCTTCTCCAACACATTGTGTTCATCTATGTGTCTGATAATTCTGTTCTTCACTATAGTTTCAGCCAGTTTGCCTAGTACCAAAGTAAGGCTTACTGCCCTGCACTTGCCAGGATCACTTTTGGAGCCTTTTTTAAAAAAATGGCATTACATTAGCTATCTCCCAGTCATCTGGTACAGAGGCTGATTTAAGTGATTTATTTACCACAGTTAGTAGTTCTGCAATTTCGTATTTGAGCTCCTTCAAAACTCTTGGGTGAATACCATCTGGTTGTGGTGACTTCTTCTTGTTTAATTTTTCAGTTTGTTCCAAAACCTCCTCTATGGACACCTCAATCTGGGATAGTTCCTCAGATTTGTCATTAAAAAAGAATGATGGGCAATCTCCCTCACATCTTCTGCAATGAAGGTCTATGCAAATAATTCATTTAACTTTGCCACAACAGCCTTGTCTTCCAGTGGCTGCACTGATTGTTTGGCAGGCTTCCTGCTTCTGATACATGTTCAAAAAATTGCTGTTAATTTTTTTGTCTTTTTCTAGTTCCTTTTCAAATTCTTTTTTGGCCTGCCTAATTTGGCCTGTCTTTACACTTGACTTGCCAGAGTTTGTTCTTTTCTATTTTGCTCAGTAGTATTTGACTTTCAATTTTTGTTTCTAACAGCGTCTTTTACTGTGTTAGCTTGTCCGGGTGGTATTTTTTGGTCCTCATACTGGTTTTTTTTTTTTTTTTGGAGGGGAAAGTTGGATATATATAATTTGAGCATCTATTATGGTGTTTTAAAAAAAAATTGCATGCAGCTTGCAGGCATTTTACTCTTGTGACGGTTCGTCTTAATTTCAATAATAATAATAAGATGATTCCAAGATTCCAAACCGACCAGAGACAATCGTTGCACCTAGTGGACAGCCAGATAAACAAGTTGTTACATGTTTGGGTCATGTAATGATAAAACCAGTATGATTCAGAAACACTTAACAGACTAGTATGTTGTGAACTTTAAGGATAGCATGATTTTGTACATGTTGGCAATGTAAAATGTAAAGGGAGAGATGTAATAGAATGCTAAACTATATTATACTATTCAGCCACCAGTGCATATATTTGAGATTTGAGCAACCTCAAACTTACCGTATATACTTGTTCATTAGCCCATTTGTTTATAAGATGACCCTCCCCCTCAAAATGGATAGGTAAAAATAGCAAAAACTGTATGACCCTTTCATAAGCCGACCCTATATTTCAGGGGTTGGAAAACTTTGGCTCCTGGTCCATCAGGGTAAGCCACTGGCAGCTTGGGATGTTTTGTTTACTTGGAGCGTCTGCAGGCATGGAGCCCCTCAGCCCTTTGTGGTCGTGGTTCACCGTTCCCAGCCAATGGGAGCTGCGGGAAGTGGTGCAACTTCCCGCAGCTCCCATTGGCTGGGAACAGTGAACTGCGGCCACAGGGAGCTGAGGGGCTCCATGCCTGAAGATGCTCCAGGTAAACAAAATGACAATGTATTAGATATTCAATTCAGTGATTCCATAGAGTTTAAAATCATCAAAGTTTGGTGTAGACCTGTTTATAAGCTGACCCCTGCTCTTTGATGCGTCACTTTTTTACCAAAAATATTCGGCTTATGAACGAGTATATACGGTAGTTCTTATTCATTGACATCATCTGATATGGCTATTTAGATTTTTTAGGAACACCAGGTAGCAAGACAAATAACAGTAATTTATCTAGATCACTGGAATAAAGCACTAAACCAAGACAGAGCATGTTTTTTATCTGTACTTGACTGTCTTTTCTTTTAAACATATCTCAGTTTGTGACGAAGAAATAAAATTCTATGTTAATCTGTTACAATATTTTCCTGTAGTCTGCACACAGATCAGCAGCCACCAGTTACCTATATGGGAGTTTTGCTAGCACTATGAAATGGCAGTATCAGCTGCATAGTCAAGGTTGAAGTTAGCTTCCCATTATAAGTTACCATAAAATTCCCCAAAAAGAAATCAAATGTCAAATGCCACATCTTATTTCTGGAGAGAACTTCTCTGGATAGTTTGGAAAAACCAGAAAAGGAGTATTTTAAATTATAGTCTTGCCCTAACTTGAATCGGAATCTGACTTTGCCTCAAAATTGCCCCCAGGATTCAGGAATGGGAAGGTAAAGGGAAGTTGCCAATGCTTCACCTTCTCAAGGGTGCCAGAGCATTTAAAATCTTCTCTCTTGTTGTCTCTTTGAAAAAAAAAATCCTAACTCTTTTTTTGTCTGACTGTATCTCCAAATCAGTTGGTAAAAAAACTCCAGATTTTTTGTGTTGGCCTTATTGAGGAGAAGTGCGTTTTAGTGTTTTTGGGAGGTCAAGAAAGGCAGGGAGTAAGCAAATTACAAAAATATGTAGAGTACTAGAGACTCAATAAAACAGATAGAAAATGGAGGAACAGGAAGTCCATGAGAGGAAGAGGAAGTGCTGTCTCTCCCTTCAGTCATCCCAGCAAGGAAATGGCTTCTGTAGGAAGCTCCCAGACTGGGAAGTAACAAAGAAACTAACAATCTTGTTCATGCAGAAGGACTTTGCTGCTGTTTAGTGACATAATGAGATCTGTCAGAACAAGTTTCCCCTCCTGCAGGCCTTATATAGCAACTGGATTTAAACTTTTGGTACTAATTTTTTAAAAAAAGTAAATTTAAAAGGAAAAGAGAGGTTTTAAAGAAAGTTTTCTGAGTTAATTTTGAGGTAAAGTTGTCCCACAAACAAAAACAGCAACAGGAGTTTTTATTGTCTCAGTTACGGTTGTCAAAAGATTATTAATTCCCTTACGGTAAGTGCTGGGCAGATACAACAGAAAAGTATATGTAGATATTCTTGCAGATGAAAACAACCAATTTGCTTCAACATGAGTCACAATCTTTTTATTCAGAAACAGGCAGGTAACTGGGGGTTTTAGTCACACAAGTGTTCATAGAAAGAAAAAGCGTCACAAATACTATCGTGAATAAATAATTTTAAAGCTCTTTGTGGGCTGGGAATTGAAAGGGGAGAAGGGAGGATTTGGCAGAAGAGGGGAAATAAGTGAGAAGCAGTTACTAGGAGATACAGTAGGGTAGGTGGTGTGTAACCACCTACAGGAATGCCAGCAAGAGATTAACCATGTGACACTGAAAGATCAATGATGTGCCTGGTTCTTTTTGTGGCACTTCAAAGCCAGTGGGGTAGCTAGTCGTCTGGCTCTGTGCTTGCAGTGCAGCCAGGCAGAAAGAAAACGGAATACCTTTTCTGCACCATTTGTGGCATCACATAGGAAAAGTGTCACCTAGAGGTGTATCCTCTGCTATGTTCTGATAGGCCACCACACATCACCAGGACTAGTCTTAATTCTCTGTACTTCACAAACCTTATTTAGTGAAGCCTCACACCAGTGCCCTAGAAAGTGGCCAAGTGTTGTTACAGTTTACAGACGGGGCAGCAGAGGCACATGTCTGATATTTCACAAAACCCTGTGGTTCTTCTCCAGAAAATTGCTTGACATTTCTGTGCTTGGCTGCACCATATATAAAAGGGACTGATATAATGTGAAGCACTTTAAGGTCTATAGATGAGAAAGCATTATGATAGTGCCAGTTATCCATATTATGGACCTTTACCAGATGTAAAAATTAAAAACCATATGTAAAAATAAAATAGACTAGGTGAGAATATCCTGAGTCTGTTTCCACTCATTTGTCTCCTAACAAGGTAATACTTAGAATGCCAATCTTTCTAGACCATTCAAAAGCTAGATTAGGGTGTGTTTTTGTTGTTGTTGTTTGTTTTTCAAATAAATTGGGGCGGGGGGGTGCCAACATAGGATTTATTATAATAAGTTTGTTGTAAACTTTTTAGGTGGCTCTGGCCCATAGTTAGACTTTAATGTTTGTTCTGCCTGATTTATAGGTTTCAGGGAAACATCACTAATGGGCTAATATTGTTTATGATAGCATACTGTTGAGTTTCTATATAGAATATACCAGTGTGCTATTTATCATCAGCATTCTTTAGGAGAACATAAATGACCAGTGTGAGTTCCTTACTCAGTTTTAACACTGTCCTTGCTCAATTTTCCATTGAAATCAGTGGAAGGTTGAGTAAGGAAGGAATACAAACTGAGTCAGGAAATAACCAAGATTAGTAGGTTAAACATTTATCCTGTTGGTTTAGGTCCAGATCTGGGGACTGCAGCTTCTATGGCACACAACATTCAGGAGCTCTGAGCATCATAACTGCATCAGAGACTAGTATGCATCTTGAAAGGGGAAGTTTCTCTCAATTCAAGACATCTGTGTAATGTTTTCATGGCTGCCCAAGGTTCTCCCTCCTCTCACTGTTGGAGTCACAGACTGCTGTCATCCTAACTGGCTGACATGTATTGGCAGTCCCACGTTGGGGAATGATTATAACATCACAATTGGGGATGGAGAGTGGGATTCTTCCTGGGCAGTTTAACAGACAGGTATAGAAAGAATGAATAGGTGTTTCTGTTGAAACAGAACTGTCCTCAGTTGATTTAATGGTTGCTTAGGTTGGGAGAACAAACTGGAGCCAGCAGGCTTAAGATTCTGGGGTGGGTCAGAAAGACAGTGGACCGACCCTATACTCTTCGGGGATTATTTATTTATTTATGGAAGGAAGGAAGGAAGGAAGGAAGGAAGGAAGGAAGGAAGGAAATGAAACCCTTTTCAGTTTAATTACTCTCCTACCAACTGACAGCCCTACCTTTACTATTGCCATATGGTTTAGGGTGAGAAAATGGCATGTGAATAGAGTGGCTCAGTATGTAGCTTATTCATGGAAATTCCCTGCCCACTTTCCCTGAGCGGCTGTGCTCTCACAAACCATGTGGTTCCTCTCATTCATCCATTGAGCCCAGGGCCTACTATCCCCAGGATTAGTGAGCCTGGCATGAAGCAACATATCTGGCTTTCTGGACTTTATTATGCCTCACAGTTCCATATAAACAAGGGTCAGGATTGGGTCCTATAGTATTGCATTGAATTTAAGAGGTAAATTTTCAGATTCCAGCTTCCAGCTCTGTATGTGGCCCAAGGGGGTTTTGTACATTCAAATTCTAACACTATTCAAAATCCACATGCAACTGTTAGAATTTTGTTAAAATATACGAACAGGTGTTACACCTGTAGAGTGCATGGGCTTGTATGTGTTTTAATTTTGTGTTTGTGTGAATAGCAGTCCTATGACGTCTAATGAAAATTTACCCCTAACTATGTATAAATGTTTAGAAATCACTACTGTAGATATTTTAGGTCATTTGAATAAATTATATGAACATACCTAGCATGTTCTCACTGCAATTAAACTTGTTTTTGCTTTTTACTAAATATGCTAATATATATTTTATTCAAATTAACTAAAACAAATAGTGTTGTGCAAGCAACAACTAGTTTAAGATACACATTAGGCTTACATGATCTTTTATTTCATCTAAGCCAGAGTAAATTGCTACAAGGTTTTCTTTACATGTTAATTAATATAACTTGAATAACTTTCCATGATGCTGTTATTTTCTGCAAATGTATTTGCTGTCTCGACTTAGTTAATTTCAACATTTGATTTAAATAAGAATAAGACTAAATAAGTGTACACATTGCAGCATAGTGTTGAAAATAAGTAACTTCAATAGTATGCTAATATGTACAGTTTTAAATGTTAGCTATTTGTTATTCGCTCTTGTGAATGCTGTAGTGTTAGGTATGTATTATAAGCATTTGCAAAATTCCACTTTCATCAGTAAGGATAGTAGGAGGTCAAAAGTGAAGTATTTCCCCCCAAGTTCTTAATTGATTAGGATTTCTTTCAACATTACCTATGGATATGAAATAAGTGTTCAAACAAGTAGAAGTTTATATGCCTTCAGTTGTATAGAATAAGACACATCACTTTCTTGTGACCTTCTGTGTGGGCCATAGACAGTATTAAGGGAAGCCCAGAAAATGGATAATAATGTCTTCTCTCATATATAATAAACTCTCATTTATTACAAACACAGCATTAGCTTTTTGTGTATAGGAAATATATCTTGTAGATTCTTAATAACTTTTTGCAAAGATAAAATAAAGTGAACAACTTTACTAACACGGATTAACTTGATCAGTTACAAATAGTGCTGCACATACCCTTTTCAATTAGTTTGGTAAATTAAATTAGTATTACCAGTTATTCTTCACACAATGAACTTTAATGTGTTTTCAGGAGTTCTTTTCCATACCATTCCTCTGGAACTGTTCCAATAAGTTCTTATATTTAGTATCATGTCTACTTCTAGAAGGTTGCATTTACTGTACATTTCATAGATTTAAAAGGAAATTGTATAGTAGCAGTGTTAGGCTTTAAAGGTTGTAACCTAATGCTCACATATGTGGCTTCACTCTTCTCAGAATCAGGTTTAAAAGGCCTTCTTAGTTAATGTCTCATGTGCGTTCAGGACACAATACACATACCTGCAAACAGACCTGCAGATTGTACTATAGTGTTTATGGCAGATTATATAAACCTTAAAGCCTGATAGAAATCACGTTACTGCACATATTTTGGTTTTTCTTCTAGGTAAGGGAACGACTGAGGGTTTCTTTAGAAAGAGTCTCTGCACTGGAAGAAGAACTAGCTGCTGCTAACCAGGAGGTAACATAAAACACTTTCTCCCCGTTTTAGGTGCAATTTTTCTAACATTCTGTCCCTTGTGTTTCCCATCACTATTATTGAAACTGACACAAAACAATAAATTACATTCTGTATAGGCCACTGACCAAGGCCTATTGTAAGTGGTTGTCATATTAATAAAATCTTCTGATTTCTGCTTTATTCAGATCTGTCATTGCGAGCAGACGAAACAAACAAGGGCTAGTGACAGTTGCCAAACTTTTCTTTCCTTTACTAGATATGGAAAAGCCATGAGGCAATAGATATGTGTCAGAAATTGTAAGCAATATAATAACACAATTGCTAAATTGGAGTTTATATCAGATATTGCTATAAAATTAGGGACCTGCAAACTCAACAGTAAGTACAATATTATAAATTAAATATACCCTGGGAACGGCTTACAGAGAGAAAAGTTAAAACCGCTACATAACCTATCCTAATAGTGTATTTTCTCTGTGTATGCATTAACATATAGGGGTTTTTTTTATACCTAATCCTGTGCTTATTACTCAAGAATGAAGATTGCAGGCTTGGCTCAGATATTGTACGATCCTTAGTTAATAATTAATATTGATATGTATAGGTCCTCATCCAAATCCATAAAGTTCAATGGAAGTCCTTCTGTTGACATCTACTATCTTGGGACCAGGGCTTTAGTCAATCATCTCAGTATCTAGTTGTTTTGGGGAGATTAGTTATACTTTCAGTCTTTGCCAGTCAGACACAAGGGAATTCTAAGAAAAAGCACTGTAGTTCTTGGTTTGCCTTCCGAGCCTGGTAAATATGCAAAATAATATATGTACTTGTAATTGTTCTTGCTTTACAATCTACAAATGAGTAATAAGTATATTAAATACAATAGAATTTTAGCTATTTGGACAGCAAGTATCCAAACCTTTCTAACAAGTTGCCGCTCTGTTTCCCATGTTTTGACTCCATTCTTTCTCACTGAATCCTGCTTATATGAATTATTTGAACAATTTTGGTGTCACCTAGTATTATCATTTATCTGACATTCATCACACGAGCATCTGGGCACCTTACAAGGCTTACATTGAAACATTCAAGAGTTCAATGAGAGAGACCAAACATAGAGCTCCCTGAATGCTTGTGGCTTTATTTTTCAGCTAGCAAACCAGAACTGAATCAATGTAGAGGGCATAGGCAAACAAGGGGGGGTTCCAAAGAGGATGGAGCTAGGCTGTTCTCAGTGGTGGCAGATGACAGAGCAAGGAGCAACAGTCTCAAGTTGCATGAGGGAGGTCTTGATTGGTTATTAGGAAAAACTATTTCACTAGGAGGGTGGTGAAGCACTGGAATGGGTTACCTAGGGAGGTGGTGGAATCTCCATCCTTAGAGGTTTTTAAGGCCCAGCTTGACAAAGCCCTGGCTGGGATGATTTAGTTGGGGTTGGTCCTGCTTTGAGCAAGGGGTTGGACTAGATGACCTCCTGAGGTCTCTTCCAACTCTAATCTTCTATGATTCTATGATTCTAAGTACATTTTGCAGCTCTTTCTAACAGTGGCCAGATTTGTACTTAATTATCTTTCCACAAGAAGTGAATTACAGACACGCTTGGGTTTGCTACTGAGAATGATCTTCAGTGATAGTCCCAGCCAGCTGGATAATTGTGATCCACTGTAAAGGACAAAATACAGAATCAGTTGCTTCTGATACTTACTTATACCTTGGCCAATAAACACTCTACTGTGCCAAGAAGGTGGCTCTTACATCTCTGGACAAAATCAGTTTCAGGGCTAGAGAATAAGCAACTGAGCATCCAGTAGTGAAATTTCTGGGCAGTTCTTAGAAACCTCTCTTCTAAAGCAAGATCATGCTGAGCAGTAATAGGCATCAGTATGGGGAAGGGAAAAGAATGCAGGGATAATAAATATACAGATTAAAATGAATTGGAAATGAGGATATTGGAAAGGCCTTCTTGCCTGCCATCCTTAGAAATGTTATACAGACTTACTGAGTTAATAATGCTGAAAACATTTAGAAGGACATTAATCAACAAAGCCTGACAAGATCATTTACACAACATGAATATTGGTATTTCAGTTTCTTTCAAGGTACAGCCTGTTATAGCTCAAAACTGAAAATGTATTAAATAATAATAAAAAAGAACTTGGCAAGGAGATATACAGTAGGGAATTGATGAATTACATTCAAACAATCAGTGCATTTTGAACAGGAGTTCAGATAATGTTCACAATTATTTAATTAAGCCCAAAAATGGATTAGACATCATCATTATATAGGGGCTGATTTAACACCAAAATCTCCAGTGAATGCCCAGCCACTGTTCATTTGAAAGGCATTGTAAATTGGATGTAGTGTATATGAAAAGAAATGGGGCAAGTTTCCAAGGCAATTGGGTTCAGGCCTTTCAGTAATTTCTATATTGCTGTTACTCTGTTCTGTTCTTCTAAAACACTCACTACTAATTGGCAATGTTCCTCCCTTGATAATTCATATTATTTTTCTCCATATCCATGTTCTTTTCATTGTAACAGCACACTCCATAGTCAGGACTAATATAGTCACCTAAATGATTGCAATAGGTTGATACCCTGATTGAAATGTTGTATCACTAGGGGAAAGACACACAGAAGATCAAGGTTTAGTAAACCACAGGAACACGTTGATATCTGCCTAGGTCATGGCTGCCCTGATGAAAGTGCCCAAACCCACAAAACTACAAGGAATCACATAAGAAATTCAGAGAGGTTAGGCACTTAATGAGACTGATACGCCAAACAATAAACACCTACAGGCTTACATAGGGAAAAGATAAATAAGAGCTTGTACTCCTAAATAGGCCTTGTAGCATAATTCCTAAATAACCAGCATTAATAAACATAATGACAGATGTGAGAAATTTAGATAACATTGTGAACACAGGCAAAACCTGTTTGGTTTCAGCTTTGGTTATAAACCAGAAACTTATGCAATAATTTAAAGTGGGCAGCAAACAAAAACCTGTGTAGTTGAAACTGCAGGGAGAGTTGAGATAGGCAAAAGATAATTACCGAAATTGGAATTTGATCCGAGCTTTCACCTCTCAGGGGCAACTTCTTTTACTGGGGGGGAGATAAAGCTAAAAAATAAAATAATAGCTGTTGAATAACGCCTCAATGAGTAGTTTTGTACCACGACTAAATTTGTTCACTTAATAAAGTGAGATAAACAAAATTCTGTTCCAAAATCAGTGTTTCATATATTTGTTAATGGAAACCCTAATTTTGGGGGTGCTAACGTCCCTTAAGACCCAGTTGTCGACATCCACACTGCTTTTCCAGAAAGAGCCGTGGGAGCACAAGTGGCCTTAAGCCTCTTTTATGTCACCAGCATGCTGGACCTATGGAGAAGAATCTCCCCTACTAAATCAGCAGCATCACTTCCTACTGAGCCTGTTTTTTTCTTGGTCTACTGCCTGGACATTATCTAGTTAAATAGCTGCTTGTGAGATTTCCCTAACTGGGTTTGACTATACATATTCTGATGGTAAAGACAATATTTTAATTCCTAGATGCCCTAGGAAAAGTGCTCAGCTGTACTTTTCAAACCCACGAATATCCTCAAATGGTACATTATTATTCTGTTTCCGCAGAGTCTGGAGTTCCTAAAAAGAGCAAATGTATGATTTCTTTGCCTTATCCTCAAATGAATGTACTATAGAAATGATGCAGGTTTTATAAAATGAAGAATTTTTTGAAGATTTAAAAAAGAAAATCAAAGTAGGGTTTTTTGTTTGTTTTATGTTATTTTTTAAATCAAGAAAGATATAACATGTACCTTAAACTATCACAGGATCCACCATATTAAATACAATATATCTAGTGGAGAATTTCCCAAACTAAGTTACATTAGCTGTCATGTTCAGTGAGCAGTCCTCCTTTCGTGTTCTTTATGACTTGCATTTTATATCATCCGTATGATGCTTGTTTCATATTCGCTTTCTATTGAAGCGTTGTTTACAAACAATAAAAATTAAGTTTTAAGGACTCAATCCCACAAGGGGCTGAGCAACTCCTATGTGTTTTGAATGCCTTCAACTCCCTTACAAATCAGTGGGAGTTGCGGGTGCACTCACCATAGGGTGACCAGATGTCTCAATTTTATAGGGGCAGTCCCGATTTTTGGGTCTTTTTCTTATATAGGCTCCTATTACTCCCCACCCCTGTCCCGATTTTTCACACTTGCTGTCTGGTCACCCTAACTCACCACCTTACAAAATCAAGGCCTAACAACACTTTGGGGGACTTTCTTGTTTTTGACAACTAGAAACAAGATGGTGGTGAAAGTCGCTGAGGGGCAGCATTCTTAATTCCTGTTAATTTCCCCATAAAGAATATTACTGCTGTAGGTTTTTAAATTTGAGTTCAGCTATTGTATGTAATCCAACAATTACATACAATAGTCACCATTAAAATGCTAGCATTTGTCTACAATTATCATACAGTTGTATCTGGGATTACCACATTTTTCTTTAATGTTTATAATAGGAGATATATGTGGTCACATTTGGCAAGTGCTGACTTTTCATATTTTTTTTTCTGTAGCTGTTGCATATATACTAGCTTTTTGCAATAGTTGGCAAGGGGGGTTGGTCATAATAGTTAAAAGTACTGTGCATACTCACATAGGTATTCATATACCACACCACTCAAGTGTGTCAGTGGTGTTGCCTTTCCAGGAGCCATACTTCTACCTATTCCAAAGGCCCCAGATGTGTGTCAAGAACTGTGTGGGAGATGGTTGTAATTAGCAATTGATTTCTGCTGCTAGTCCTCCAGCTCACAATAGATGGTGCATCCAACACTGAAGTTTGGTAGTCTACTAACCTCTGCCTGGGAACATTTGTCAGATAGGATAGAAACTTGTTGAAATACCAACCAGTTTTTCCCACTAAGTGGGACTTGCCCTTTTTTTTATAAGAGCTGGAATATAAAATTGTCTGCCTGTCTCTCTATTCTGTAGCATTCCGAGCTGTATTATTGAGACTACTGGCAGGGCAGCCAGCCCTCATAACCCCCACCTTTTGATGTACTGTTACTAATATTATGAAATTCAGTCTTCATTAAGAGCTTGATTAAATTATGGACATCTCCAGCATATGAATCAGATGCTTAATTAAGCTCTATTTATCTCAGAGAAAAAAGCAGGCAGTGAACACTTGGCCCCCGGTGCTTGCTGTCCATGTTAGAAAATCTCCAGGAGCCAGTTGAGACTTGGGGCACATTTAAGAGACTCCAGCAGCCTCTGAAGGATGCAAATTCAGAGTGCCTGGAAACATGATGCAGCTTCATGTGGTTGTAACATGCTTCTCACATCCCCTTCTTGCACCACTGCTCTGTGGAAAGGACAATTCTTGTCACTTCCATCAAATCAGAGTTCACTTTATCCCAGAACCATCTGAAGTCCTAACAAGCACTATTTCATCTAGAAACTACCTCTAAACCTTTCCCCCAACTCTTGTTCTTACCACCAGGCCTGGTAATTCACTGGCTCAGTATACTGGAAGCAACCCTGGTTGTGGAATTTATCACTTACTTGCAAGATGTGGCAGGATAGTTCAGAGGGGAGAGGGATAGCTCAGTGGTTTGAGCATTGGCCTGCTAAACCCAGGGTTGTGAGTTGAATCCTTGAGGGGGCCACTTAGGGATCTGGGACAAAATCAGTACTTGGTCCTTCTAGTGAAGGCAGGGGGCTGGACTTGATGACCTTTCAGGGTCCCTTCCAGTTCTATGAGATAGGTTTATCTCCATATATATATATCACACAAATCCCCACCACCACCACCCCTTCCTAGCTGTGTTACACCACAAGTGTTCCACATATGTAAAAGCCCACATATTGGCAACATCATATGGGGCCTCCAAGGCCCTTTTATTTTAGTTCAAACACAGGCTCTTCCATTTTCCTGGATCAAATGAGTAGAAAACCACAGAGAGATCATCCAGTTCTTCTTCGAGTGCTTGCTCATATTGATTCCAATTAGGTGTGCGCGCGCCACGTGCACGATCGTCGGAGAAATTTTCTACCCTAGCAACACTCGGTGGGTCGGCTGTGGAGCCCCCTAGAGTGGCGCCTTCATGGCGCTGGATATATACCCCAGCCGACCCAGCGCCCCCTCAGTTCCTTCTTACCGCCCCTGACGGTCGTTGGAACTGTGGAGCGCGGCATAGCTGTTCTCCACTCTCCCTAGCTTATCCTGTTAATTCGTATAGATAGTTGTAGTTATAGTTGTTGTATATTCTTTAGATTAGTCATCCTGTTCATAGTTATTGTTAAATAGTTGTAAATAGTTTGCGGGGGTTAAGGGGGCTACTTCTCCCCCCTTTTTCCCCCGGCGCATAGCCGGGCTCATGCCCAAGGCTCCTGGCTTTAAGCCGTGCGCGTCCTGTGCTAAGCCTATGCCAACGGGAGATCCGCACGACTCGTGTCTGAAGTGCTTAGGAGAGTCCCACCAGACAGATAAGTGTAAAATCTGTAAGGCTTTCAGACCCAGGACCAAAAAGGAGCGGGACTTTAGGCTCAAGCAGCTCCTCATGGAGGCGGCACTTAGCCCAGATCCTCCCTCGGCGCGCCAAGTTCCGGCACCGAGCGCCTCGGTGCGCAGCGCCCCTGTGGCACCTACCGGTACTGCACCGCGAGGAGACGCGGATAAGGCTTCCCGGCACCGCCCTCCTTCGGCACCGCGTCCGCCACAAGCGCCTCGGCGCCGGTCCCTGTCTCCGGGACATAAGAGACCCCGCAAGACGCAGGAGGCCGCTGTCCTACAGGCACCGGCTCCCCGGCACCGGGGGTAGAGCCAGGTCCGCCTCTAGAGCGCCAGAAGGCGCAGATATCTTCAACACCGTTGAGTCCGGTGCGGACTGGCTCACCACCTCGATCCGTGGTAGAGCCCTGTCTCCCATCTACTCCAGAGACTTTTGCGACGGCCAAAGACTTCATCGCTCTCACGGAGCCGGCGCCATCTCAACCCGCGGCACCGCTCGCTCTTCGGGCAGTGCAATCCAGGGGCAAGCCTACCCTGGTACGCCCGCCGTCTCCGAGCGTGGACTAGCGGCACCGTTTCAGGTCTCGGAGCAGGTCCCAACGCCGCTCGCAGTCCCAGCGCCGATTTTCACCCTGGCACCGGTCGTACTCACGGCCTAGGTCCTCTTCACGGCACCGGTCTACGTCTCGGCACCGTCAGGATCATCGGTACCGATCGGAATCCCGACGTAGTTCTCGGCACTGGTACGAGCGCCGCTCCAGTTCGAGGGGCCGCTCCCGGCACCATGTCTACAGGCGGTCGTCTTCGTCTCGGTCCAGGTCCGGATCTCGGCACCGACATGGCCAGCGGCACCGATCTCGATCACGGTACCGCTAACCGGCACTGCACAGGGACCGCTCGCCGACTGACCGGCACCGATCGGCACCGTATCGTACCGAACCCATGCAGCCGCGTTCGGCACCGCCCTGGCCCTCGAGATCAGCGTCTCGCTCCTCCGATGGCGCATCACGATCGGCATACCCTCCTCAGGGTCAGGCTGCCGCTGACTTGGGTCACTGGCAGGAGGGGGCAGAGGTCCCTGCGCAGGACCCTTCACATTGGTCTTTCTGGACCCCGTGGGCGTATCACCAGGCGCAAGGGGCTCCACCATCAGCCTCTCGCTCGGTATGCTCCGAGGCCAGAATCCCGGAGGCCACCATCTCCCGTCCTCCCCCAGGGGGCATGGAGGCTCCCGTGCCTACACCTCCTCAGGCCATAGACCCCGGGGCAGGAGATCCTCCGCTTCAGGGACCCTTAGAACCGGAACCGCCTTTGGACTCCTTGCCCCCGGAGGCAACCTCCTCATCTTCCCCGGATGAGGCGGTGGCAGGCACAACAGCTTCGGGCCCGCCCCCAATAGATCTTCGAGCCCACCAAGACCTATTACGTAGGGTGGCACATAATATGGATCTCCAGGCGGAGGAGATAGTAGAGGTACACGACCCGGTGGTGAGCATCCTGTCGGCTGATGCCCCATCCAGGGTGGCATTACCTCTGATTCGGACGATTCAGGCTAATGCCACTACCATATGGCAAACCCCTCCCTCCATTCCACCCACAGCCAGAGGGGTAGAGAGAAAGTACTTCGTCCCCTCCAAGGACTATGAGTACTTATACACGCACCCTCCACCGTGTTCACTGGTCGTGTCCTCGGTGAACGCAAGGGAGCATCATGGCCAGCAGGCGGCAGCGCCCAAATCGAAGGACGCTAAACGCTTCGATTTGTTCGGGCGTAAAGTATACTTGGCGGGGGGGTCTGCAGCTCAGAGCCGTGAACCAACAGGCGCTCTTGAGCCGCTACAGTTTCAACTCATGGAACTCCATGAGTAAATTCAAGGAGTTGGTTCCCCAGGATTCAAGGGAGGAGTACGGGGCCTTAGTGGAGGAAGGTAAGAAGGTGGCTAGGACCTCCTTACAAGCCTCCTTGGACATTGCGGACTCGGCCGCCAGGACACTAGCATCGGGCATAGCCATGCGACGAGTCTCCTGGCTCCAGGTTTCGGGCTTACCGCCAGAACTGCAGCAGACCCTGCAGGATCTACCGTTCGAGGGCGAGGGGCTGTTCTCGGACAAGACGGACTCTCGATTGCAGAGCCTCAAAGATTTGAGGACCATCATGCGCTCCCTGGGGATGCATGTCCCAGGGCCCCAGCGCAGACCCTTTAGGCCACAGTCACAAAGGTTCTTCCCTCCCCGCCTCGTCCGAGACAGGACTTTGCCAGAAGGCGCGGACGAGGTGGTAGACGAAGGTCGACCGGCCCTCAACAGGGTCAGAACCAGGGCCCACCTAGGCCACCTTCAGGTCAGAGGCAAAACTTTTGAAGGGGCGCTCGAGGACGGTGCCCCAGCCACTACCCAGGATCCATCTCCTTCCTTTCGGGATCACCTCTCCCGTTTCCACCGTGCTTGGTCCCTTATAACCTCGGACCGTTGGGTCCTTCGCACGGTGGAGAGGGGATACGCTCTTCAGTTTTCTTCGTTCCCCCCCTCCCACCCTCCCTCCCCGTCCCTCTTCAGGGACCCTTCTCACGAGCATCTCCTTATACAGGAGGTTTTAGGCCTCCTCTCTATGGGGGCCATAGAGGAGGTGCCCCCACAGTTAAGGGGCAGGGGGTTCTACTCCCGCTACTTCCTGATCCCCAAGTCAAAAGGGGGTCTGCGACCCATTTTAGACTTACGCGGACTCAACAAATTCATAGTAAAGTTGAAGTTCCGCATGGTCTCCTTGGGGACCATCATCCCTTCCCTGGATCCTGGAGACTGGTTCGCCGCCCTCGACATGAAGGACGCATATTTTCATATAGCAATCTACCCCCCCACACAGGCGCTTCCTTCGATTTGTAGTAAACAAGGTGCACTACCAATTTGCCGTCCTTCCCTTCGGCTTGTCCGTGGCTCTGAGAGTGTTCACAAAATGTATGGCGGTCGTGGCAGCATACCTTCATCGACAAAGGATACAGGTGTTCCCTTATCTAGACGACTGGCTGGTGCGCGGCCGCACCAGGGAGCAAGTTCACGCTCACGTCCAGATAATACTGCAAACATTCCACGAATTAGGCATTCTACTCAACAAAGAGAAGTCCACTCTGGAGCCAACCCAGAGAATAGAGTTTATCGGGGCAGTCTTAGACTCCAGACTCGCCCGAGCTCTTCTACCAGACAGTCGGTTTCTCACCATCACAGGCATCATTCGAGGGCTCCAGGTCTTCCCAATTACCACAATAAGGACGTGCCTTGGCCTGTTGGGTCACATGGCCTCTTGCACTTATGTAACCACGCATGCCAGACTTCGACTTCGCCAGCTCCAGGCCTGGGTATCGTCGGTGTACCGCCCTTGTCGACACGACCTGAACATGGTGGTTACAGTTCCGAACTCGGTCCTGACCTCTCTCACCTGGTGGCTAGATCACAGGGCGGTTTGCGCGGGAGTGCCGTTTCACGCCCCACAACCCTCCCTGCACCTGGTCACGGACGCTTCATCTCTAGGTTGGGGCGCTCACCTCGGGGAGCACCAGACCCAGGGCATGTGGACCGCATCCCAACTAGCCCTGCACATCAATGTTCGAGAGCTGATGACGGTGCGCTTAGCCTGTCAGGCGTTTCTAGGTCTCCTGCGCGGCCGTTGCGTCTCAGTCCTCACCGACAACACCACGGCTATGTTCTACATCAACAAGCAAGGAGGAGCCCGGTCGTCTCTCCTATGCCAAGAGGCCATTCGTTTGTGGGAGTTCTGCATTGCCCACTCAATACATCTCACGGCATCGTTCCTCCCTGGAGTCCAGAACACTCTAGCGGACCGTCTCAGCAGATCTTTCCAGACGCACGAGTGGTCGATTCGCCCAGACATCATCTATGCCATCTTCCAGAGGTGGGGATTTCCCCAGGTCGACCTGTTCGCATCTCGAGCCAACAGGAAGTGCCACGCGTTCTGCTCCCTACAAGGGTGATCCCCGGGCTCTCTGTCGGACGCCTTTCTTCTAGTGTAGAAGGGCCAGCTGTTCTACGCCTTTCCTCCATTCCCACTGGTCCACAGGGTTCTGCTCAAGCTACGCAGAAACCGGGCACGTATGATTCTAGTCGCTCCAGCCTGGCCAAGGCAGCACTGGTACACCACGCTCCTGGAGCTATCGGTTCAAACACCGATTACGCTTCCCTTGTGCCCAGACCTGATATCTCAGGACCACGGCCGACTCTGTCATCCAGACCTGCAATCGCTCCACCTCACGGCATGGATGCTCCATGGTTAAATCGGACAGAGCTACAATGCTCACATCCCGTGCAGCAGATTCTGCTGGGAAGTAGAAAGCCCTCTACACGGACCACCTACTTAGCCAAGTGGAAGCGTTTCTCCTCTTGGTGCGAGCAGCGAGCCACGCCCCCTTTGCAGGCTTCTATTCCTCTTATACTGGAGTATCTCCTATCCCTAAAACAGCAGGGCTTGGCGATATCTTCGGTCAGGGTTCACCTGGCCGCTATATTGGCGTTCCACCCAGGAGAACACGCTTCCTTGGTCTTCTCTAACCCGATGGTCGTCAGATTCCTCAAGGGCTTAGACCGGATATACCCACAGCAACGCCAACCCGTGCCGGCATGGGATCTTAACCTGGTTCTCTCCAAGCTCACAGGGCCCCCGTTCGAGCCATTGGCTACTTGCTCACTCATGTACCTATCTTGGAAGACAGCCTTCCTTGTCGCCATCACTTCAGCACGCCGTGTTTCTGAAATCAGGGCCCTCACGTCTGAGCCTCCTTACACAGTTTTCCATAAAGACAAGGTGCAGCTTCGCCCCCACCCCGCCTTTCTTCCCAAGGTAGTTTCACCTTTTCATGTGAACCAGGACATATTTCTTCCGGTCTTCCATCCTAAGCCACACGCTACCCGTCAAGACCAGCGTATGCATTCCTTGGACGTACGCAGGGCACTGGCTTTCTATATTGAGCGTACAAAGCCGTTTAGGAAGACTACACAGCTCTTCGTTGCAGTGGCTGACCGGATGAAAGGCTTACCGGTCTCCTCACAGCATCTCTCCTCTTGGATCATGTCCTGCATTCGTGCTTGCTACAACCTGGCTGGTGTCCCGACGCCGCGCCTCACCGCCCACTCCACGAGGGCCCAAGCCTCCTCAACGGCCTTCCTGGCTCATGTCCCAATCCAGGACATTCGTAGAGCGGCGGTTTGGTCATCGGTCCACACCTTCGCCGCTCACTACACGCTGGTACAGCAGTCCAGAGACGATGCTGCATTCGGATCAGCGGTTTTGCACACTGCGATGTCTCACTCCGACCCCACCGCCTAGGTAAGGCTTGGTAGTCACCTAATTGGAATCGATATGAGCAAGCACTCGAAGAAGAAAAAACGGTTACACACCTTTGTAACTGTGGTTCTTCGAGATGTGTTGCTCATATCCATTCCAAACCTGCCCCCCTTCCCCACTGTCGGAGTAGCCGGCAAGAAGGAACTGAGGGGGCGCTGGGTCGGCTGGGGTATATATCCAGCGCCATGAAGGCGCCACTCTAGGGGGCTCCACAGCCGACCCACCGAGTGTTGCTAGGGTAGAAAATTTCTCCGACTATCGTGCACGCAGCGCGTGCACACCTAATTGGAATGGATATGAATGTTTTATCTCAGAATGTTTTATCTCAGAGGAAAGATCATTGTTCTTGGGGAACACTGACAAAACCCCTGTGACCTCTGTAGAACACTGACACAAGTGCATCACGAGAGAGAGAGAGCATAGGTTTATCAGTCACTGCACCTCCAAACTCGTTATCTCAGCATTTGTTGCAAATGCCAAACACTAATGTATTTTCTCCATTAACTGAGAGTCTGCTTTGACCTGGGTATCTTTAAAGTCCCTATCAGTACTGTTCCTGTTAGAGGTAATCTTTAATGGACCCTTGTGATTGTCTCCAAAATTGGATCCTTACATCTCCTGTGTCTTTTCCAGGCACTCCATCCTCCTCTGCTGAATTCTACTCATCCCTTCCAGGATAAAATTAAGATGCAGGGTTATTCATCTCCCACTCTCAGGGCTCTCAGTGAAGTTGCAAGAAGGCTGGACCATAGGCATTTACTTCATACAACCGCATGCTTGTGTGACTACTGTCCTCCTCTTTGATTGGCCTTTGCTAAATGGGCATCAGTAAATGTCTAATATTTGCTGGAATTCACTTTATATTATAAAACACAGTAAAAGTTACAAAAATACATTACGGAACTCCTCTTTCTTACAGATGGGATTAGCCTTACTGTTGGGAGTCAAATGATATTATATAGAGATAGGAAGATAAGAATTGCTATAATGGATCAAACCTGTGGTCTATCTGTCAGTGGCCAATACCAGATGCTTCAAAGGAAGGTGCAAGAAACCATTTTGTCGACACTTCCTAAAGAAAAGTTTTCTCTTAACCCAGGGTGGTTAGTGATGACCTTATGATGCATCCCTTACTTATGTTATAGTTAATTACTATTATAGCACCCATGGAATCAGTCATCAGTAATTTTAGCACTTACTTTTAGAGATCACAGTAAAAGGTTAATTTGGGGTTTGATTCTTTTTAGCCTATTCCATGAACTTCAGAAAATGCAGTCACTCGGTGTTAGCTCACCTATGCAGTCACAAAGGGCCAAAACCACAAATGAAATTCTTTGTTTCTTCTGTACGAGGTGGGCTCAGAAACAGAGAAATCATATGGGGACATTCTGCAGTTCTGGAAAATTTTGGCCCCACCTATTAAGAATAATGCAGCACAGCATAGTTTGTGCAAGTATTATTACCTGTAAATATTTAATTTAGTATGTATTTTTAAATGATAACCTTATCCATCTATAGAGTGTTGTGTTTACACATAGTTCTACATACATATATTCAAAACTACATATTTGAAAGGTTCACAACACATTAGCATATAAACCCATTTAGTTGCATTACTCTCTTGATAACATGGAGCTTGTGCATTAACGCATCATGGAAAATACACTCCATATTGTAAAACGATTGATTTGGGTAAGAATATTATTTGGATAAACAGTTTTGATAAGAAAAATGTTTATTACTTGAACATGTGTTATATGTGATACTTATCTCAAACCCAACCTGAAACAAAGATAATAAACAGGAATCACTGGGTGAAATTCAGTGGCTTGTGTCATGCAAAAGGCCAGGCTAGATGATCATAACAGTCCCTTCCAGCCTTAAAATGTGTTAACTCTATAAAAGGAACATTTTGGTGTAAAACCATAATATGCTTTACATATAAATATTCCTCACCCCATTGTCCTTTCTCTGGGTGATGAAGACAAAAGTTACTGTCTCATATAGTCTCCAGTATGTGTTATAAGTATCCGTTGTTTTAAAATTCTAAAATCATGGGTTGTACAATTATAATTCCGAAGAGAGCTCCTCCAGTTAAGGTTGTATTCTGTGTCCATTACAAAGCACTTTTGTCCATTACCATGTCTACTACTAGCACCACCATGCCACTTGTAAGGAGATCGATCATCTTTCAACATGATTTCCATAACTTTCTACCATAAGCAATTAACATTTCTCAGAGAAACATTGAGAGTGAAAAAAGGCCATACGCTTTTTTCAGTGCTGGCAAATACTGGTTTCTGAACATTCTTTCAGTGTGCATGGTACAACATTTCATTGAGACATCTTATCTCTTCTGTTGACTTCCCAAAATACAACGAGCCTGTTTCTATGGCTGACCACAAAATATTGCTGATAAGACTGTGGCATCTGGCAGAAGTAAATGGGTTATTCAGCGACTCCATTCTTTCTTTTCTGAATAGTTCAGTGTGGTATTGTGTAGCTGCTCAGCTACCCTGCTGGTCTGCTCTCACTTGTAGTCCAGCAAGGTTCTACTCTGTCACCCCTACTCTTCAGAACATGGCCACTTGACATATTTTGAAGGCTTTAAGACTGCACTGCCATCAGTGCTCTGGTAACATTGAAATCTATATCACTTTCTCATCATAGCTGAACACCTAAGTATTTAAAAATGGAAATAACAATAGCAATCCCGCTTTCTGCCTAGTCTGTAGGAGAAATCGCTTGGGGTGAGGGTTGAGGATGAGAGAAAATGGATGTGTGGCATGCTTGTGAGTGTGTAACTTGCTTTTGGGGAAACCTTAGCTGAAGAGATGGGGTTTGCATTTCATTATGAATGCAATGAGATTAGTAGTCATTCTTGCCTTTTCTGGTAGTGTTTGTGTTGTCTGTTGTAGGCAGGTCAGTATCTTGTGCTTATTCTGTTTTGCAATCAGATTCCACACAGGCAGACAAATAAAAATATCATTAAACAAATAAGTATTCCATGATACAATTTTTAAATTGATCAGCCTGCTCCAAGACATTTCTAGCTACTGTTTTGGTCATTAAGAGAAGCAATCAGTTTCTGCGAACTAAGTTATACCTTAAGTCCTTTATGAATATCCCTGTTTGTCCAATGCCAACATTTTTCTTACTTCTTTGGGTCAGCTCTCTGATATTTCCACTCCATTCTACTTACTTTTGAACATATATTTTCTAATGGATTTTATTGTTTAAAAGATTTGTAAGGAGATTGAATCATACCGGCACTGATTTATTTTTGAAGAGCAGAAGATATTTACTTAGCTTCACTGCTGCTATTTACAAAACAGCATGAGATCTCCTATTGAAACTCTACATTTTCTGCTATCATGGCTCTGTATGTACCAATGAGCATACATACTGTGTAAGTTGCTCTTAAGGTATTATCAGTAGAATTTTTGTTTCCAATGGCGCTGTTAATTGCACCTTTTTAACAAAAGGAAATACAAGTATCTTAAGACACACATGAAGAAAGGAAACAAAGAGCAAAAAGCTATGAAAAATTGCTGTTTGCTAGTTCTACTATTTTTTTTACCATTCCCCCAAACCTGCTGTGCAACCATGAAGCAATTGTTATAAAATATATATTAAAATGGTTCCCTGCTGAGTTTTAGATGTTTGACATCTATTTTGCAAATCTCTTCAATCTACCTCTATTCTGTTTGGCTGAAACATTTGTCTTGATGAAACCTTGATCCCCCATGAGTAGAAACATTTTTTTAATGCCTTGCTTTTATCTCTGTCTTCATGATAACTGCAGATTGAAAATTGCCATGTTTTCCTACCCTCTTTCTCTGTTAACACAAAGATTACCACTGAAATTAGCACTTTGATCAAAAAAGAGCAGAAACCTGGCCCATTATTTTTTCTTACAGAAGTGTGTTAAAGTATTTTCTAGGGTTCACTAACTGATTTTTTAAACAAGCCACATGCCATTATTTCAATTTAATAGATAGATTATATCTTTCTTTTGTTCTCTGATCCATGCACACATTTTAGGAAACAAATGTACGTACCAAATTATCTATTGCTTGACAATCTGATATGACTTCTCCCCTTCAAGGATTTAAAGTATCGCTAAATATGTGAAGATCACTCTGACCATGCCCTCTCTCCCTTCCCCTCCCATTTGAATCCCTCCACTGGCTACCTCCTCATCAGGCACAAGGTTCTTGTTTAATTTTTATGGCTCTTTGCAATTTAGCCTTCACCCCATCTAGCTAACCTAGTAACTTATTGTGACATCGACCCCAACCTTATGTCTGTCAGTGTTCCCAGATGTACCGTCCATCAATCAGCTTCTCACTCAAACGCGTCTCTATTTTTCCCCACACTGCCTCTTATGCCTGGGAAATCTCCCCAATAAAATCTGTATAGAGATAACTACCTTATCTTCCTTCAAATCCCTCCTTAAAACTCATCTCTGTCATGATGCCTACAAAATCCTGCCTGCTGATCATAGTAAGGCAGGTGAGGAGATCTGACTGTTCCTTCTCCTCTAACCTTTCCCTACTCCCTACTTCTGTCCGAGTTTGAAAAGGCAAACACATAAACAGCATAAGTAATAAACAAAGCGGTGCCAGTTCTTCACCATATTAATTTGCCTGTATGTTATATACTCATCAGCCTTACTCTGTTTGTGTGCTTTAGATTCTAAGCCCTTGGAGGCAAGAATTGTCCCTTTTCCACATTTGTTCAGCAGAGCCCAGGACAGTCTTTGAGTGCTGCAATGACAGAAATATTTACTGCTCCCTCTAATAATAATCTATTTCCACATTCATATTTAAGTAAATTTAAACCAGGACTTGAGTTGTGCTGGAATGCTCCAGAACGCTGTTCCGGCACCATTTTGGGAGCCAGAACTGTATTCAGGCACTTTCGATGCTATTATTTATGATAGGGGAGCCTGGGGTCACAGGCTGGATGGTTTATGCTGGTGCCCTCTGCCATTCCCCTCCCCTGCAGCCCTGAGCTCCCTGCTTCGGTACAGTCCCCGCTACTTGCAAGCACAGCTGAGTTGGGAAGTGCACTGGGGGTGAATGTCGCTCCCTTAACCCCGCGCTTGGCTGCGGGAAGCGGGGGGCTGCTCTGCCCACTGCCAGGATGTACCAGGGATTTGTCTGGAGAGCTGCACCACTGATGGGTCAGCCAGCACTGGTGGGGAGGCTCTGGTGGTGTCGCAGTATGGCGTAGCCCCTGGCAGCAGTTCCAAGGCACACAGTAAAAGGGGGTACAGTGTGTAACCTGCTGCCACGGGACTCACAGGTCTCCCCAGACCCATGGGAAGCTGCCCCAGTTTGCATTACCATCACTTCTGAGTGATAGTGCCAGAAGTGTGTTTTGGCACGTCTTTTTTTAGGACTCAAGCACTGATCTGAACAATTTTTTTGTTACACAGTGATTGCCCTTTAATTGTGAATCTTGTGACTAGCAATTTCCTGTAATAGCTAAGTCTGTATATTACTGTGGGCCAGGGATTATATGTAATCCAATGTGGGAGGGTGACCACAGCTCCTCCAGAATTAAGAACAGTGCAGGGTGATTAGGCAAATTCACTCAGGTTGTAACACTTCCAGAGTCTAGGTACCCCCACCTGGAGAGGCTCACATACACAGGTTCAAACTGGATTCCCCAGACAAAGAAAGGACTTTTGGATAAAAAGCCTGAGTTTAAACTGACTCAGGGTCATCCTTCTGATCCAGCAAACAGACAGAACCTTCGCTCCAAGGGGGGTCCCCAAAGCATAGGGAACTGTTGGAAGGACTCACACCAGCCAGAGTCTAAGATTGCAGTTGGGGTGATCTCTGGTAAACTTTCTAGCATGTGTGTAGGTTCTTTTATTGTTTTTAATATGTTTTCTCTGTAATGCTTTCACCTTAAGAATAAGTGTGCTTGTTTAGAAAGAGCTGTGTGGAAACTCATAACTGCTGGGAATTACATTGTTCATAGCATTTGAAGAGTAAGCACATGGCAGATGCTGGCCTGGCTAGGCAGTCCGGCTTGCTGAAAGTATCACAGTGTCAGCGGAGATCTGTGCAGCTGGCTAGAAGGCATAGAGACACAGGTCTCTAGCCAAGAAAGGTGATGGCTAGGGAGCCGGAAGCCTGGGTGGGGCGGGGGAAAATCCTCTATTTTTAATTTGCAGGAATGAAAAGAAATTGGCTACTCTGAGGTACTTGCAATATATTGTGGTATTATTTATCAAAAATGTTATTTAAAAATGGCTAAGCAATTCTGGCATTTTTTAATGTTATAATTGTAATATGTGATCATGCAAAAAAATTGATGCTCATCATCTACTGAGAAGACCTACTGCTGCAAATGATAACCCAGTTTTTAATTCATTTAACAAGAATGTAGTACTGGGATTTTTATGACCATGATTGTTAATTATTAATATTTTAGTCTACATATAAATTGTATATGTTGCATTTGAAAAAAATGTTTAAGCCAGTGGTTTATCAATATTGAATAAGCAAAAGTAACCTTAATTTTTAATAAGCTCACATATAATAATAGGTGTTGTAATTAAGCTGTGAGCCATCTGATAATAAATCATTTGTATTTTCATATTATGAAAATATTCTTTAAACTACTTTAACTTAATAAGACTTGGATTTCCCTTACTCTGCAGAAATAACAGCTTGTATTCTGGTTTATGACCTGTGGCTGTGAAGCCTTACGTAATTTCCCCCCACATTTTTGTGTCAGAAGGTTGGGTCCTATTGTAATAACAGGGACTACAAATTTACTCTCATTGTAATCTCAACTGTAAAAAGTATGTAAGATGATAGAATAATCTATAATAACAAATGTCAATGGAAAATAGGTCAAGTTGTTTTCAATAATGAATGTTATAAACAGGTGCAAGCGAACCAGACAGAGACTAAATTACTACAAACAAACAAAAAAGGTCACGTTGATATATTTCAAGGACTATGTTGAAATCATGTTTGGTAAAAACAGAAAATGTGGAGCCACAAATTAATGAACCAACATTGGTGTGTTGGATATTAGGTCTAATTGGTGGACAAAATAATCAGGAGATGGGGTATTCCACTCCTCACTCCCTTTTTGATTCCTTAAAAAAAAGAGATTTTGGGAAGAAAAGAGGGAAGAACAGATGGAGGCTACTGAAGCAAGCTTCACCATCATGGTTGTCACCCCCACCATCTCCTGGGGTCCTGGACCTTCTTCATTCTGATCCTGAGAGTTGTCCTGACCTAACTGGGCCAAAGAGTGGAATCCAGATAACATCGCCACCCCTAGCAGCTCCAGCTGAATTCCGTACACCACCCGGGAAGAAATGGGATTGGACTTCAACAACAGAATCAACAACAACAGCTGCAGCCCATCTCAACTAATTTTTTCTCTTTCTTCCAAAAGTACAGTTATTACCATCTTTGATACCATCTAAGAAACTGTCAACCAAGGAGACTTTTCTTCCAAAACTTTCTCCAGCTAAAGGGAAGAAGGGATGTTGTTAAAGTGAAAGCCTTATCAATGCTTTACATTTCAAATGTTTTAACCATTTCTCCTTCCTTTCTGTGTCTTTAATAAAAGGCTAAAAAGGATTTTTAATTATGTGCTTTCCACGGTACTAAGCAGGCTGATGTCTCTGTATATCAAACCCTGGACCTTGTTTGCAAGTGTTTAATGTTGGACAGTGACTGGGTTATGTTAACACCTTTGGCTCATTTATTCCATGTAAATTAATACAACAGTCCCCTCCAGCCTCTTTCTCCTACCGATATAAGGGCACGTCTACACTACAAACTTAAGTCGACTTAAGATACGTCAATGTACCATCTCCGCTGTATTTAAACCGCTGGTGCGTGTCCACACTACGCTTCTTGTGTCAGCAAAGCACACCACATTGCATTGACACAGAGAGCAGTACACCATGGGTATCTATCCCACTGTGCAACTGGCCACCATCTGCCACAAGATGTTCTGGGAAGGGTTTGCAATAAATACCTCGTGGGGGCAGGCTCAGTTTCCCATGATGCAGCTTTCTCTTCTGTGGGCTTCCTAGTACGTTTTGTGCTGCTTTTCAACAATCCCTGAAAACTGCCAGTCTGCCTGCCATCTCTGTCAGAAAGCATGGGTCCTGCACTGCTCTCCAGTATTGTGATGAGCGTTATGAGCACAACGCGTCTGATCCCTGCAGTATTTCATGAGCTGTGACGATGATCATGATGATGATGATGATGTGGTGTCTGCCCGTCTGTGTGCCATGGACAGAAACAATTCAAGATTGCTGTTGGCATTCATAGAGCAGCTGCACACAGTGGACCGTCAGTTCTGGGCTCGAGAAACAAGCACTGAGTGGTGGGATTGCATTGTTATGCAGGTATGAGATGACAACCAGTGGCTGCAGAACTTTCGGATATGAAAGGCCACATTCCTGGAGCTATGTGAGGAGCTTGCCCCAGCCCTCTGGCACATGGACACCAAAATGAGAGCTGCACTAATGGTGGAGAAGCAAGAAGCGACCACTGTGTGGAAGCTGGCAACAACACACTGCTACCGATCAGTTGTGAATCAGTTTGGAGTGGGGAAATATACTATGGGGGCTGCAGTGATGTAAGGGTGCAGAGCCATTAATCATCTGCTACGAAGGACTGTGATTCTGGGCAATATCCATGAAATAGTGGATAGGTTTGCAGCCATGGGATTCCCTACCTGCGGTGGGGCGATAGATGGCACGCATATCCCCATTTTGGCCCCAAACCACCTTAGGACAGAGTAAATCAATAGAAAGGGCTACTTTTCTATGGTATTGCAAATGCTAGTGGATGACCGTGGTTATTTCACCATCATCAATGCGGGCTGGTCAGGGAAGGTACATGACACACGCATCTTTAGGAACACAGACCTGTACAGAAAGCTGCAAGCAGGGACTTTCTTTCCAGACCAGAGGATTACCACTGCAGATGTGGAAATGCCAATAGTGATCCTGGGAGACCCAGCCTACCCCCTGCTTCTGTGGCTCATAAAACCTTACACCTTGACAGCAGCAAGGAGCACTTCAACAATAGGCTCAGCAGGTGCAGAATGACTGTTGAATGTGCCTTTAAAGGGGCACTGTCTCCTCAGCAGGTTAGACCTCAGTGAGGAAAGTATCCCCATAGTTATAGCTGCCTGCTGTGCCCTCCATAATATATGTGAATCAAAGGGGGAGAAATTTTCCCGGGGTGGAGCGTGGAAGTGGAGCAGCTGTCTGCTGCTTTTGAACAGTGCTGTAAGAAGGTCTCAATGGGGAGCCATTTGGTCAGGATGGCTTTGAAGGAGCATTTTAACAATGGGCCACTGTAATGTGTGTTGCTGTAATGTGTTTAGCCAGGCTTTTTTTTTTTTTTTTTTTGTACCATGGTATAAAGCTTGTAATGATTACTGTGTGTGTGCTACTATAACACTGCAAATGCACCTATTGGTACTGTCTCTGAATGTTATCCATAGTCATCACATATTGGAGAATAATAATGATTCATTCACTTTCCATAAGTACATTTTTATTCCACACCCATGCAAACATATTTATGTATTGGTAACCTAAACGTTTTACATACAGAGAAAAGTATCTTTAAAGGGGAAGCACATTTGCCAGTGAGGCTCTCAGATCTGGGTGTATGTCCAGCTATGGTTCTGCAAATTGTCCCACGGGGTGGAGTGCCTGGGATACTGCAGACGCCCCTGAGCAAACAAGGAATGTGGGCGGGGACAATGGGGGGAGGTGCAGGAAGGCAGTTCTGTATGGGCTGCAGGGGGAAGCATGCCAAATGTGTTCTATCTCAGTTTCCCTTGGCACTGGCACAGTGTGGTGGTATCCCCAGCCATGGTGAGTATGGCCCGGGAGGCGAGGGGGTGAGTTGAGACAAAGCGGGAGGTAGCCATGGGGTATCTGTACCAGCGCATAGGGCTACTGTACTGAATACTGGTACCATTTTCCACAGGCAGGGGTGATTGCAGATGATATCTCACTCCAGAGGTTAACCCAGGCTGCAAGGGTGCAGCTCCTGCGTGTGTGTGTGGCTGAAGATGGGGACCATATGCTGCTGGCCTGTGTGCTGCTATGGTGCCTGCTGAAGTAATTGCTGAGTGGTGTGACAAAGTTTCCTACCACAGAAGAAGAAACAGAGCAGCCCTCTTGAGAAACCTTCAGTAGAGGATTGCAGAGTAGCTCCAGGAAAGGTTCCTAGAGATCTCTCTGGGGTATTCACAGGACATCCCAGTGTGCATAAACAAACTTTTCCGCAGGGTCCTCTCTGCCTAGCTGTACAGGGGAATGAGAAGCAGAAAGAAACTGTTCCTGCATTGGTTATTTCACATCTCTTGCAGCCTGATTAAAAAAAGCAGTACATGACCAGATGTGTCCCTGCAGTATTGAAGCAGAGTAATTATCAGAGGTTCCCTCCTCTGCATCATGCTTGCCAGAGCTGGACTGCTGTATAATTGGTGTAACTTTAGCGCCCTCGTGGCCAAGATGGAGTCTGCTCTGCAGGCAGCTCTGGCCAAGAGATGGCGCGCGCAGGAATGCAGCAGGAGAAATCCCTTCCACCCCAGGGGCACCTGTTCCAAACCCCCCATAGTGAACACACCCACCCACAGGAAAAGCACAATAGACATAACAAAGGGAAATATTTATTTACAGAGGGATGAGAGGAAAAAAACAACAAGGGGAAATATAGGGGGAGCAGAAAAACAGGGCTGCATCCAAGCCAAGGCCCCACAGGCCCAGTGGTAGCACAGTCTGGAAAGGCAGACACTGAGCAATGTGTCTGCACACAGAGTTCAGGAGTCCTGAGCAAAGTTCCAGTCCAGTGGTGAGTCTTGGGTGTTCCTGGTCGTCTTCGGCGCCAGTGAACTTTCCCCCAACAAACCCCTCCGGTGCCCTCTTCTGCCGCTCTCTGCAAAGCCACCCAGAGCGACCACCTCCCCACTTAACTAGCTACAGCCTCCCTCCTTGTTCCCAATGCAGAGTCACAAGCCCCAGTACTCACAGCCCCATGCAGCTCTGGGCAGCAGTGATACTGGGTCCAGCTCCAGCCTGTCCTTCTCGGGTGATTCCTCCCTGGCACAGTGCTCCTCCTGGCTCCTGTCCTGGGCTGTCCCCGATCGGCCCTGTCCTTCCCAGGCAGGTTCCTCTGCTGCTTCAGGCAGGTTCTCTCTGCTGCTTCACTTTTCCAGGGCCTCCGGCTGCCTCTCTCTCTCCCTGGAGCTCCAGCACTGCCCCATGGGGTTTCCCTCCTTTTTTCTTACTCTCCCCCTCCCCCCTAGGAAAAAGATTTAAAGGGGCCATGCTCTCTAAACCCCAAAGGGGTTACATTGGCTAGACTGCTCAGGACTCAAAAAGAGGTCCTGGCTTACCACACCACCAGACCTCCCTGTCGCCTGTCCCCCATCCTCCTCTGCCTCCTCTTCCTCGTCCAGCATGTCATCTGGGTTCACTTCGGTGGCCAATGACCCCAGCACCTCCCCACCAAATATCCACAGGGCTCCTGGCAGTGGAAGTGGGGTCACCGCTGAGGATGGCAGCTCCTTGTAGAAGCGGCATGTCTTCAGCTTTTCACCAGAGCAGCTATTTGCCTTCCTTGCCTTCTGGTATGCCAGCCTCAGCTCCTTGATTTTTATGCAGCAATGCTGCATGTCCCTGTCATAGCCCTTCTCTACCATGCCATGAGTGATCTGGCCATTGATATCAAAGTTCCTGTGGCTGGAGCAGAGCGGTCACTGCACAACCTCCTCTCCCCTCAGACCCAGGAGATCCACTACCTCCCATGTACTTCAGGCAGGAGCATGTTTGCTGCGAGGATCTGGCATGGTCAGCTGGGCAGTTGCTCTCTATGCCGAGCAAAGAGGAAGAGCAATTTCAAAATTTCCCAGAGCTTTAGAGGAGGAGGGCCGTTCACCTGTGTATCTGGCTGCAGGGCAGTGGAGTTCAAAACTGTGACCAGAGTGGTCATGGTGGGCATTGTGGGACCCCTCCTGGAGTCCACTTAGGGTGACATAAGCACCGCAGTGTCTACACGGACACTGCATCACTCCAACTCCATCGCAGAAAGCTCTATGCCAGTGGCTCTCAAACTTTTTTACTGGTGACCCCTTTCACATAGCAAGCCTCTGAGTGCGACCCCCCCCTTATAAATTAAAAACGTGTTTTAATATATTTAACACCATTATAAATGCTGGAGGCAAAGCGGGGTTTCGGGTGGAGGTTGACAGTTCGTGACCCCCATGTAATAACCTCGTGACCCCCTGAGGGGTCCCGACTCCCACTTTGAGAACCCCTGCTCTATGCCTCTCGTCCAGGTGGTTTTATTAGGTCAGTGTAACAGGCGAGTTAAAGCAGCAGGAGGCGCATTGCAGTGTGTACACTTCCATAGTTAGCTCGGCGTAAGCTGCCTTATGTCCACTTAATTTTGAAATGTAGACTTGCCCTAAAATACAGTAAGTCTGACCCCCAAAACTCCCCAATCTCTCATTATCCCAGCAGATCTCAGAGTATTCCCTGGATTCACATTTACAACGATTCAGCAAGGTGCTTAACATGCATAAATTGACTTCACTGGGACTACTTGTGTGCCTAAAGTTATACACATTTAAATACCTTGCTGAATCAGGGCCTGAAATACCAAAGCGGATTAGAAGATAGAGGTGCATGGCCATCTATAGAGAAGCATTGTGCCTCTGAAGTGACTCTTAAGCACTCTGCTGCTCTCACCAGCATTGTGCTTCCCTAATTAGTAATTCTTTCTGGCTTTGTCAAAAAGTTAGGAAAGTCTCAGTTCATAATAATTTGTAAGTCGATTTACCACTGGGTGCCAATGAAAACAATGTACATGAGCGCTCCACTGGTCCATCTAAAGGCACTGACCCTCTACTTCCACATGTGTAGGGCAAGATCCATGTGTCATGCTGGTCTGGAATGGCTCACGAACATGACTGCCAGCCTCAGGGAAGACTGCCCAGGAACAGGGCACAAACCCCAAACCAGTTGTGTGTTATATAATTAGAGTTCACCAACTTAGTAAAAAGTGTGAACTCCTAAAGCAATATAACAGCCTTAACAAGGAGTCACAGACAGCCCCCCCCCCGGGTATTCCAGTCTATCTTGCGACCCAGCCAAGCTTGTCTTTGCAATAGATGGTCCTTTATACCAAAAATCACAACACTATTCAGGTTACTCCCGGTCCCAAAGAGCCTGTCACTTATCTCAGGTCAAGCACACCCCAGATCTCTCACCAAAGACAACACTTGTACTGTAGTCAATAAACTAACTAATGGTTTATTAACTAAGAAAATAAATAAGTTATTTACAAGATTAAAGCAGATAAACATACACAAGTGAGGTACCATCTTAAGTTCAAAAGGTAATTAAGCTTCTATAATAAGCAAGCTTTTATGTCCTTTAGGGCTAACCCAAGCTAAGAAGCTTGGGAATCTCTTGTTTATGTTTAGGAATATTTGCCTCTTGGAGTCCAGACAGCATAAAAACAACAATTTCTCCTTAACAGGCATTGCTAGTTCCTTCTAGTCCTCTCCTTGGCTACATCTACACTACGGGGGGGGTCGATTTAAGATACGCAAATTCAGCTACGCGAATAGCGTAGCTGAATTCGACGTATCGCAGCCGACTTACCCCGCTGTGAGGAGGGCGGCAAAATCGACCTCCGCGGCTTCCCGTCGACAGCTCTTACTCCCACCTTCGCTGGTGGAGTAAGAGCGTCGATTCAGGGATCGATTGTCGCGTCCTGACGGGACGCGATAAATCGATCCCCGAGAGGTCGATTTCTACCCGCCGATTCAGGCGGGTAGTGTAGACCAGGCCCTTGTTAGTGCACTGAATACTGGCACCGTTTTCCACAGTGTAAGCTGCCTTGTGTCGATCTAACAATGTAATGTAGACCAGACCTTAGATGCATGAATTTTCTACTCTCTCTGATTCAAGATGTGATGGGATGAACTTGTGCATGTATCCTCTTCAAGGGTGTGAGGGAAGCAATCAACAAAGTCTTTTGTCCACAATGGCTTGTGTGATGTCTGTGGACCATGTGTTGGGGAGGAAATAACATCTCTTGTGGTAAACTAGCATTTCTCACTTGGTAATGCTTCTCCCTGACTATTGGAGATTTACAGTTTTAGGCTAGGTGTACACTACACACCTATATCGGTATAACTACATCACTCAGGGGTGTGAAAAACCCAAATCCCTGAGTGACGTAGTTATACTGACCTAACTCCCTGTGCAGCCAGTGCTGTCAATGGGAGGTAGCTACCTAGGGGGCCTTGGCATGAGCTGGCACTGGGACTGCCAGCGTCACACTATGCATGGAGGGTTGCCTTTGTGCAAGATGGAATTAGTACCTCAATAGAGAAGGGGAAATGACTGGTACATCCCTATTGATTTTTAATAAGGAAATAAAATGGATTTAACTTCATAAATATTTGTTTGTTTCTTTGTTAGTGGTAGGATTGTTAAAAGTTAAATATAAAGTGAGTGCATTTTCAAATGTCCCTATTAGGGTTGCCAACTTTCTAGTTGCAGAAAACTGAACAGCCCTGTCCCGCCTCCTATCCTACTACTTCCCAAGGCCCCACCCCTTTTCTGAGGCCCCACTCCCCCACTCACTCCATTCTCCCTCCCTCCGTTGCTAGCGCTCCCCCACCCTCGCTCACTCACTAATTTTCACCGGGCTGGGGCAGGAGGTTGGGTTGCTGGGGGGGGGGGGGTGAGGGCTCCGGCTGGGGGTGCAGGCTCTGGGGAGGGGCCAGGGATGAGAGGTTTGATGTGCAGGAGGGGGCTTGGGTTGGGGCAGGAGTTTAGGGTGCAGGCTCTGGGGTGGGGCCAGAAATGAGTTATGGGTGCAGGAGGGGGGCAGGGAGTTGGGGTGCGCTAAGTGGTTCTGTGCTAGGGCAGGGGTTGGGGAGTGGGAGGGAGTTCGGGGTGTGGGCTCCGGGCAGCGCTGACCTCAGGCGGCTCCCAGGAAGCAGCAGCATATCTCGACGGCTCCTACACAGAGGAGTGGCCAGGGGGCTCCACGTGCTGCTCCTGCCGCAGGTGCCTCCCCCGCAGCTTCCGTTGGCCATGGTTCTTGGCCAGAGGGAGCTGCAGAGCCGGCTCTCGGGGTGGTGCCTGTGGGCGGGGGCAACGCGCTGATCCCCCCTGGCTGCCCCTCCACCTAGAAGCCGGAGGGACATGGTGCTGCTTCCCGGGAGCTGCACGGAGCTGGGCATGGAGCCTGCCTGCCCCACTGGTGCTGCAGCTAACCAGACGTTTGTGCCGTCAGGGTCCCTTTTCGATGCCTGGCAACCCTAGTCCCTTGTAGCTTTCTTTACAAAATTTTAGAAGCAGAGCTTTCATTCATTGTACACTCTAAAGTGCCTCTGATTTCAATAGGAATTTTGGGTGTGCAAGGAATGCAAAATCAGGTTCTTAAATCAGTAAAAAGGTGTGATTTGCAATTGTCATTAAGGCATCCTGTATCATACCAGCTTATACCATATGTTTTGGGGTTGGGGGGGAAGAGAATAAATTCATTATCTATATTACTTTAGCTTGGGTCAAGAAACCTAGTAAGATTTTTTTTTTTAGGTTTGATGTGTGCAAAAATAGATTTGACTTGGAACCACATTTATTATCCTAAGTGACATTTTGTTTAAGAAAGTAATTATTGAGGATTGTTTATTAATCCTTATTAATGTATTGCATTGTATATTATATTGAATACTTGCAGTTTCTGCAGTATGGAAGTTTGTGTACGCTTGTTCAACTTTTGTTCAGAACAAGCCATAGCAGTTGATCTAGCTTGTTTGGTCTTGCATCTGCAGAGTTGATTTTGGGCTATTTTAATTGATTCAGACCCATGGTTACAAAAGAAAAAAAATCTATAGTCACAAAAATGTTTATTCTTCCTTTGCAGCAGCAAAGCAGTATTCATTAAAGGAGACTTTTAGGAATAATACCACAATATAAACACTGTTGTTGTTTTTAAAAAAAATCCACTTAAAAGCCTTATTTATCTTTAGAAAAAATATATGTAAAATGAAACCCCTAAGACCACAGCTTTTTCCTTTGTTTTCAGTGGGGAAATGTCTATCTTTGTGAACTAGGATTGGGCCCTAAAATAATTGTGCTGAAAAATATGAAGGATCTGAATAACATCAAAAAAGGAGATTTAGTTTTAAAGTTGGAGTATAACCTTTAATTCACTCCACTGTGCCTTGATTTTGACATGTCATACTTCAAAAGGTTAAGAAGAGATTCCTTGATTTTGTGCATGTAAGTCAGAGCTTTGATATTCTTTAACTGTAGTGTTAGGGTAAGGTTCATTTCCTCTCAGGATTTTTACCCTGTTATACCATATCTCATTCTTAATATGTCTTTTAATGTATTGTACCCATTCATATCAAAGATGATGATTTTAATACAGATATGGTATATTGAAAAATGTAATGAGAAAAATATCACTGCACATGTGGAGTAGTTGGTTTTCAGAAATAATGATGTGCAGTTAAAACAAATTAAAAATATCATGAGCTCTAGGGTACACTGCATAGAAGATCTCAAAACTCCATTTTTAAAAGAAAAGTTATTTTTTCATTGGAAAAAGTGCTAAAAACACCAGAGACAAAAATGGAGGATTTATACCTTTAAAAACCCAATAGTATAAAAATATTGGCTATTTTAAAGCAAAAATCTATACCTCTAAAATACACATAGCTAAGAGCTGTATATAGTGCTAATGGTACATCATTTTAACATGGAAATCCAGTTTCCTTGGCACTGCAAATATTCTTCATTTAAATAACTCATATATTGTAGCACATTCCAGCCAATAATAATGTTTCTGTAACAGGTATTTCCTTTGACTATGGGAAGGGCAAAGTCATCTACTGTACCATCAAGTACTGTCTCTGCACCATGGCCTCTATGAAAGGCACCCAGGACATTAACAGGTCACATCAGAGATTGGTTTTGCCACCATCTTGTTTATCTTGCCGTGAAAAGGGAGGGTGTGTATTTGTCTGTCTAAATCTACACCATCATGCAACAATGTTATTTGTTGTTATTATGATGTTGTTATCATCATCCGTATTATCATAGAACTTAGAAGTCCTAGTCATAGACCAGGACCCCCTTGTGCTAGGTCCTACACAAACACAGGATAAAAAGATGGTCCCTGCTCCAAACATTTTACAGTCCAAGTCTGAGATAAGAGACAACTGGTGGATAGAGACAGACAAGGGAGGACAAGGAAACAGCGAGACCATATTGGTCAACATGATAGGCAGTCGTCTCAGCACACCACTGGCCAAATTGTTGTCAAGTTTTTGGGGGAGCATCTTGGCAAAGAAGAATTGTAAGAATAATTTGAAGAAGGATAATGAAGTAGCTTTGTATCTTTTAGAATGGGTGGTAGATTTCTCTAGTCAAGACAGTTGACCATCTTTGCTAGTCAAGTTACCAAGTAGCATCTGCTTTCTGTTACCATCCAGGTAGGACAAGGGTGAGAGTAGCTCTGATTGCAGTCAGTTCATGTATCTAAGTGTGTTGTAGGACTGGATTCTTCAAGGAGACTGTTGTGTTTCTGGTCCTTCTGTCAACTTTTTGATTTTGGTGGCCTATACCATAATTTTAGATGTAGGTGACATTCTCTGTGATTAACTTATTCTGAGGCATTTATTACTATTTGCAGGTCGTACAGTAAGATGTATTTATCAGTTGGGTCACTAGGAAACCACTCTTTACTTACCTTATAGACAATTGCATTAGGGGGACTTTTAGTAATAACAAAGAGATCTCATTTGAACAAAAATGAAAACCCTTCCTGGATGCTCTGCCAAAGATTACATATAAAATGTCAGTGTTGGGACTGGATGATTGGTTGTCAACAACTAAATCTTGGAACCTGTTGTAATTTTAGTTGTATTTAGAATGGAGTTAGTGAAGAAGAGATTGGATAAAGGTTTATTTCAAGGGAGGGAGCTAATAGAAGAAAAACATTAAAATACGGCTCCAAATCTGAAGACAAAGGGAGTTATTTTGCAATCAGAGAGCAAAATAGTTATACAGTCTGATGCAGTTTCATCTGTTTTACAAACCAGGCAAAGAGTCAGAGATTTATATTGGTATATTTTATTGTACTAGTTAGCAGTTGGACAAAATTTGCATATTTTTGTTTACTTTGCTCAAGTCTTTTGAACCCGTAAATATATATTTAAAAGCAGCCTTGCAAACATTTTTGAAAATACTGACAGATATTCCTTTCCACATTAGTAACTGCACAATTACTTTAAATGCACTCTGTTCCATTTACAAGGTATTATTGGTGTATTGTAGAAATAAATGGTGTACATTGTAGACTGCATTCTCTTTTGTACAGTGACATTTTAGTTCTGGATCAGAGTTCATAATAAAGGGTAATAGATTAATAAAGCTCTTTGCCCTATTACCAGTTGAAATGATAAACCATACAATTAAGTTATAAAATAAAGAGATTGCTACATTCAGGACATTCTAGACAGTATTTGGTCCTGCCATGCGGGCAGGGGACTGGACTCGATGACCTCTCGAGGTCCCTTCCAGTCCTAGAATCTATGAATCTAGGACCTATAAGGCATTTACAGTTTAAAAGAACTGTAGAGGCTTATTGAGAGGTTTTAATAATAATACAGCATGTCACTATAGTGTGTGTCAATCTGACTGTTTTTTAGCTCTGTGGACGGCAGAGGCTGGTTAGTGTGCTCAGCCCCTGGGGGTATGAAGCACAGTAATACTGTCACCTCTAGACATGACTTTCAAATTAACATAACAGAACATTGATTTACGATATTTGTCATTATTTATCATTAGAGAAAGTCACAAAAAGGAAAAAAAATCACAAAAATCCATTAATATTTTCTTGTTTTCATTGATATTTTGTTTCTACAGAGAAGTTCTGACCAGCTCCACTTTTCATTGCTATTATCATTAATGATTTGTATTACACAGTACCCAGGGACCCCAACCAAGGTCATGGCCCCATTGTATTAGGCACTGCACAAATACAGAATAAAAGACAGCCCGTATACTGAAGAGTTTATAATCTAAATAGACAAGACAGACAAAGGGTCAGAGAAAGGAAGTATTTTTATCTCCATTTCACAGATGGAGAACTGATGTCAGAATGATAAAGTGATTTGCCCAGGCAACACAAGAATTCTGAGGTAGACATATGAATTGAACGTGGTATCCTGAGTACCAAGCTCGGGCATTAAGCACAAGACAACCTTTTCTTTCCAAGCTATCCTTTTTCTATCATATCCATGTGATCAGCTTGGTGTTCTTGAGACAGCACTGCTGTATCTTAACTGAAGACCTTCTGAGAGTCTGAATGTTTATCCACTTTCTTCAAGAGCTAACAAAGACTACTACCATAATAATAAGGCACCTCCTGCTGGTTATTCAGGAATAACATTAGCTAGTCTCTAAGCTCAGTTCAGTTAAACTAGATGGAAGTGAAAGACCTATAACACAAATTCAATTATTTGGTGTCACTGTGCCCACCTCCACCTATTCCTCCAATGTTGTTACCTATCTCGGTTCTCCCCAGTTAGGGGGATTTCAGACAGATGTGGATTTTGCCACAGGAAGTAGAGGTAAACAGCAATATAAATACATGGTCAAGAACATCAAGCAGTGGAAGAGAAAAAAGTATATATGACATATGCAAATGGTACAAATATTTATTATTTCCTCATTACTTTTATGGTTTGTTTTCTAACTTGTATCGAGAGTATTTGCATAAAGTAGATTTTTGACGTGATATTTTTAGGATTGATTTGAAGGGGCCATCCATTAAATTCACTTAAGTAAATCTTTCTATAAAGAACACTGGCCTAATATCAAATCAGTCAGTATACTGGTGAATACATAATATTCCACAGGGTGTCATAGATAGCCTCATGAAGAAGAGTCCTTGCTAGAGCTGGCAATCATTATTTTGGCTTATTTTAAAAGGAATTTTTCAAAACACCCCTGAAAGATCCCTTCCTCCGAATTATTTGCTTTGGGGGTGTGGGGTTTAAGCAGTTGAAAAAGAAGAGAAGACAAGCCATTAGAAAAAATGCTCTTTATTCTTTTTTCTTCCCCAATAGAGCCCAAAATGCATTGTTATGGTGAGGACAGCATTCCCCATATTCCAAAGTTATTTTTGTCAGTCTGAAAGGGCTTTTTTTCTTCTTACCTTTTGTTCTGTCAAAGTGCTGCTAGTGACACTCACAATGCTGTACAATCCATAGTTATTGTAACTTCTACCTGTGGTGAAAATATTTTGATAGCTTTTTCAAAGCTCAGAGTCCATATTTGTCATATTAAATATAACTGCTTGAAAAGGTCAGAACCTGCACTGCTGAATGGGAAGACTGGGGCATTTCAGCATTAAAGCCATCTTCAGATAGATTAGTTTCAATCTGTTGTATTTTGAAAGATTCAAGTAGTTAGTATGGAATTATGGTATGTTTGGATTCTTAAATCAGAATGTTCATTCTAAATAGTCTGGGGTGCCTTGCAGTAGCTGCCCCATCACAATCAAATAGCACACAGATTGTCAGGTATCATTAACACAGCATCAGTTTGCATTACAGTCATCCAGGCACTTAGGGGTTTTAGTTTATTTTTGTTAAAGACCTGGAAGGTAAGATTTTAGTGCTCAGTTAGCCTGGTGTTTTTCACCTTTTCTTAAGCTTCAGGCATTGGTCAGTTCGAGTCAAAAGTATTATGAGGCAGAAGGGTCATAGAGCCCAAGCTCCAGCCTAGGATTACCAGGTGTCTGGTTTACAACTGGAACACCGGTCAAAAAGGGACTTTTGGCGACTCCGGTCAGCACTTGACTGGGCCATTAAAAGTCTGGTTGGCATGGGGCTGGACAGCTCCCTACCTGGCTCTGCACGGGTCCCGAGAAGCGGCCAGCATGTCACTCCAGCTCCTAGGCATAAGGGCGGCCATAGGGGCTCTGTGCGCTGCCCCCGCCCCAAGCGCTGGCTCTGCAGTTCCCATTGGCCAGGAACCGCAGCCAGTGGGAGCTGCGGGGATGGCACCTGCGGGTGGGGGCAGCTCACAGAGCCCCCTGGCTGCCTAGGAACTGGAGGGATATGATGCCACTTACTGGGAGCCGCCTGAGGTAAGCACCACCCAGAGCCTCCACCCCTCACCCTCTCCTGCACTCCAACCCCCTACCCCAGCCCGGAGCCCCCTCCTATATCCCAAACCCCTCATTCCTGGCCTCACTCCAGAGCCCGCACCCCCAGCTGGAGCACTCATCCCCTCCCACACCCCAACCCCCTGCCGCAGCCCGGGGCTCCCTCCTGCACTCCAAATGCTTTGGCCCCACCCTCCAGCCTGGAGCCCCTTCCTGCACCTCAAATCCCTCACCCCAGGCCCCACCCCAGAGCCCACACCATTAGCCAGAGCCTCACCCCCCTACTGCACCCCAACCTCCTGCCCCAGCCTGGAGCATGCTGAACCCCTCATTTATGGCCCCACCCCAGAGCCCGCACCCTTAGCCAGAGCCCAACCCTCTGCCCCAGCCCAGTGAAAATGAGCGAGTGAGTGAGGGTATGGGAGAGTGAGCGACAGGGGGAGGAGGGATGGCACGACCAGGGGTGGGGCTTCAGAGACGGGGCGGAGCAGTGGCAGGGCCTCGGGGAAGGGGCAGGGCAAGGGTGTTCAGTTTTCTGCCATTAGAAAGTTGGCAACCCTACTCCAGCCTAAGCCGGAATGTCAGCACTGCAGTTAAACAGCTCCACAGCCTGAGCCCTGCACCCCTGTCAGCTAGCACAGGCCAGCTGTGGGTATCTAATTGCAGTGTAGACATACCCTGAGTGACTTCAGCCCAGGCCCCAGCTCCTTGCAACTTGCAAGGGGCTCTTGCCTTTTGTGGGCCTTCTTTAAGTCTCTCTGGCTTACCCTGGGAGTTCACTGTATTCTCCATAGGGTTGGGATGAATGGCTCCTGGCTGGGAGTTTTCTGTGTGGCTTCAGGAGACCCTCCAATAGTGTCCTGCGAACAGGGCCGCCCGGGGGGGGGGGCAAGTGGGGCAATTTGCCCCAGGCCCCGGGCCCCGCAGGGGCCCCCACGAGAATGTTGGAGGCTCCCCCTGCCTTCGCCTTCCCCCATCCCCCGGCTCCTCAGCGTGCCGCGTCCAGGAGCGGCCCTGGACAACGCTGCAGCGGCATGGCTTGGGCGGGGCCTGAGGTCCTCCCGCTCAGAGCTGTGTGGTAAGAGGGCGGGGCTGCGAGCTCCGGCAGGCCGAGCTGCAGGAGCTCCTGGACTCGGCTCGCTGAGGCTCTGGGAGAGGAAGGTGGCGGGCATGGTAAGCCCCTCTGAGCCGGGCACCCCCCCAGCCCTGACCCCCTGCTCCAAGCCCAGCCCCTCTGAGCCGGGCACCCCCCGACCCTATCTCCCCCCCCAGCCCTGACCCCCAGCTCCGAGCCCAGCCTCTCTGAGCCGGGCACCCCCCAACCCTATCCCCCACTGCCCTGATCCCCAGCTCCGAGCCCAGCCCCTCTGAGCCGGGCAGCCCCTCTGAGCCGGGCACCCCCCCCCACCCAGAGCCCAGCTCCCCACCCAGCCCTGGATAACAGTAGCATCACCCCCAGGCAGCGACAACCCATTGGCACCAACCATCACCATCACCCAGCGACAGCCCATTATGTAATTGCAAATGTATACATACCATTAAAGCATTTAATGTTTTTAAATGTATTTCACGTATTTTCAAATTATTAAAAATTAATTTTTGAATGTATTTCCTGGTTATTTTTTACATTTCTAAATACATGTTACTATAGTATTGCAACTTTTTTTATAGAAGGGGCCCCTGAAATTGCTTTGCCCCAGGCCCCCTGAATCCTCTGGGTGGCCCTGCCTGCGAAGGCCACTTCTGTTCCTTTCTCCCCCAGCTGACTGCAGTTTCTTCCTTTTTAAAGGTCTCCTCCCTACCATCTATGACTGATTGGTCTGGAGGGGTCAGGCTGTCCCTGCCCCCAGGGCCTCTCTGGAACCTTCCTCTCCAGTGTGGGATCTATAGACCCCATCATAAAAATCCATTCATCATTCATACATTTTTGAGACATGCAAGATGGGAAAAAACTGTTTTACTTGAAAAAATCTTTTAAGACCCTCTCTGTGAATTCATAACAAAGAACTGCCTGAACTTTACAAGAACAATAGCTACTGCTGAGGAGTACTCTCTAAGCTAATTAGAAAGAGAAATATAACATTGAATGAATATATACTGACATCCATGATGAGAAAAATCAGTTTTGCATATGTGCAGTATGAAATTTATCTATCTATCTATATATAGATAGATAGATATGTTATTTATAACTATATATGTCATTAAGTCAATATATAACACAACTGTTTTGATCCATGCTCAAAATTTAAGGGACTGTCACATGGTGAAACTTAAAGGTTCTGTTCTTTCTCAAAAACTAAAATCCATCATTTTAAGTCCTTTTTATGTTTTCTAAAATTATTTCACTAGTCTTTCAAAAAAATAATTTTATTAGCATCAATTTTTGATTAATTAAACATATTTGAACTGTGATTTGAGACAGTCTCTTCTAACAGAAATAGACTTGAGTTAGAAGATCAGAATTTCAGCAGAAACACAAGTTCAAATGTATAACAGCAAATTAGATGTGTTGATAGATTTTCTCCTTTTTGCGTGATATATACTCATGACTAATCGGATATGAAAAGAGTGTAATCACACTAGAGGATAGAAAATAATTATTAATCAGTAGACCTTAATATGAATTGTTCCAACAACACAAAATTTACAACCAAAATAGATTTTCAGTTCCATCTATGATGCATAATTTTGACCTTTTGAGTTTTTTATTTTAATGTTTAATGTTTTTGATAGCAGGAATTAATTGTTATCCTCATCCATCAAATGGAGATAATAATACTTCCTATCTCCCACCTTTTGTCTTATTTATTTATATTGTAAACTCTTTGGGGCAAAAACCATCTCTTATAATGTATTTGTACAGTGCCTAGCACGATGGGGCCCTGACCTTGATTGTGGCCTCTTGGTGCTACTGGAACATAAATAATAATATTTGATTATTCAACTTCAATTTCAAATAACAAGTGCCCACCCATCATTCACTGTTGTTCTATAGGGTACAAGTGACTTTAAATACAGTAAGAAGAAGGATGGTGTAGTTAAGACACTGGAATGGAACTCAGGAAATCTGAATTAATTTCCAGCTTTGCAGTAGACTTCGTGCATGATTTTGGGGTCTCTCTGCCTTCATCTGTGAAATGGGGATGATAATACTTCTCTACCACATAGGGGCAAATCATTAATGATTGTAGCATGATCTGGTTCTATGATAATAGAGGCCATAAAAATGCCTATATAGATAAAGAGAGAAAGGGTTTAAATTAAGAAAGAACTAATAATTTGCCAAAACTGATTGTATTCCAAATTGTCATTAAATATGTAGCTAATACTTATGAACCAAAGTATAATCTTGTTTGTACACATTGGACATAAAGATGGCAGCTTCCTTCATAGGAACTTGAGTGACAGTCTAGGCTGGTTACAGTACAAAAGTGTGATTGATGTCCTCCGGCCTGCCAATGAGTTTGTACGGCCTTTTAGGATCCTTCTGGATGAGACAAGTTGTATACATTTTATGCTGGTTATTATCATTCATGCAAAGAAAGTCACTGTTTCTAGAATTATGCTCATATTACATGATAGCTGTATAGAAATACGATTGTGTTTATTATACTTGTAGTGGAAGAGATTGGATCAGCCACTGTTTGCATATAATTCTCAAATTCTTATTAGCATTTAATTACTGTACCGATTAGGAAATGTGTGCAGTCATCATTGTTTTTTTATTGAATGCAAGTAAATAAAACAGAACTGTACTGCTGGACCATCTGATTTGCTCCCAAACTCAGTATACTTCAAGCAGAGGTCTGCTGGTGACTAAAAATTTGACTGGACAAGCAGAAAGTAAAGTGTGTCCTGAAGGCCAGCTGAAAAGAATTTTAGGCAAAACCCATGAGGACGGTGGAGGAGCGCTTAATATCTGTGTGTGTCTATCCCCTGCTACAATTTCCTCGTAGGTTACCTTGGTTTGATGATTTTTGACAGAGGAAGCAAGAGGGAAGATAACTGGTGTTCTTGTGGTAGAAGTCTGGCATCAAAGATGACTGAACTTTAAAAGAAAAATATTTTATGGCCTTATGTTGTAGGTGTGCAAAGACAAAGAGAAAACTCTTTGTTTCCATCATGGTATCTGCATGCCAAACGGCAGATTTCTCTCAAACGGCAGGTTTATTTCAAGTAGTGGATAGTGTGCTTACTCCAGACTGTCTTCTCCCGAGGGCTGATTTGAGTGAAGTGTAAAACTGTCTTGTTTGGCTGGGAAAATACTCAGATTTAGGTAGCGGTGAAAGTAAGCCGGTACGGTCCGGTACGGTGAACTGGCAAGAGCCAGTATGCTATGCCGGACCGGACGGGCTTCCCCAGGCTGGCGATTTAAAGGCCCTGGGGCTCTCTGCAGCTGCCAGAGCCCCGGGCCCTTTAAATTGCCTCCCGAGCCCCGCTGCCGGAGCCCTGGGGTAGTGGTGGCAGGGCTCCGGTGGTGATTTAAAGGGCCCAGGGCCCCTGCTGCTGCGGGGAGCCCCAGGCCCTTTAAATCACCGCTGGAGCCCTGCCGCCGCTACCCCAGGGCTTGGTGGGCGTTTTAAAGGGCCCGGGGCTCCCCGCAGCGGCCGGAGCCCGGGCCCTTTAAATCACCGCTGGAGCCCTGCCGCCACTACCAAGGGGCAGCCTTGGAATCTATGAAAAAAAATGACTTAGGGGGGATCTGACATGTTTATAATTGAGATTCCGGCAGGGATCCTTCAGTATTTATCAATCTGTCACTTTGGTGGGAGTATGAGGGTGGCCCAGCTTGTTATTGCCTTCTCTTCTTGGCCTGGAACCAGTCCAAGTGTTGTTGCTAAAGAGAGTTACAGTTCCTGGGAGAACCCATGTATGGGGCCAGAAAAAGAAGGTATTTCTTGCAGGCAGGGCAAGTGGTGGGCTCTAATGACTTAGACAGCAAAAGGCTCTATACACTCAACCCTCATATGAAGTAAGAAGAGGCAGAGGGTTCAGTAATGGTGCTGAAATGCCAGTTAGATGGATGGTTTGGAGGGTGGGAGAGGGCTATGAGTTGCTTTCTCTGTGGTTGTGCCTGACTTATGTGTGAGAGGCATGGGCCTATATTAGACCACTTATTTCCAGGGACTTAAAAGGATTTGTTTAAACCCTTTAAATCACTGCCGGAGCCCCGCTGTCGGAGCTTCCTGGTAGTGGCGGCAGGGCTCATGCGGTGATTTAAAGGGCCCAGGTTCCGGCCACTGCGGGGAGCCCCAGACCCTTTAAAGCGCCACCCGAGCCCCGCTGCCGGAGCCCCGGGATAGCGGCGGCAGGCAGGGCCACCAAGAGCAGGTTCGGGCCCTGGTGAAAAAAAATTTTCGGGCCCCCCAGCAAGGGCTGGGGGGGGGGAAGCTGTGGAAGCCAGGCCCCGGGCCCCCTTCCGGATCGCCGGGCCCCGGTAATTTGTACCAGCTTCCCCCCCGTCTCATTGGCCCTGGCGGCAGGGCTCCGGCGTCGATTTAAAGGCCAGAGGTTCTGCTGCGGGAGCAGCAGCCAGAGCCCCAGGCCCTTTAAATCGCCTCTGAGCCCCGGGGCTCCCAGCCGCCTCTGCAGCTGGTAGCTCCGGGGGTGATTTAAAGGCCCTGGGCTCCCAGCCACAGCTGGATCCCCTGGACCTTTAAATCTTGATTTAAATCTTGATTTAAAGGGCCCGGGTATTTAAAGGCCCCGCCTCTTCCAGTTGAGGCCACGCCTCTTCTGGTTGAAGCCATTCCCCCGGTCAGGACTCCGGAGTACCGGTAAGTCCTTTAAGTTACTTTCACCCCTGGATTTAGGGCTTGTGTAGGTGAGCAGTTAGTGTGTAGTAAGCTGGGGTGCAAATTTACAGGATGCTAAAGTGCTATGCATTAACTGTCCATGTGAGCCCTGCTGCTGTGCACTAAAATTTCCTTAGTGTGGCTTGAGTAGGTTGATGTGCACGAGGGACCTTTTAATGTGTGGTAGCAGGGTCCATGTGTACAGTTAGAGCGCAGCATGCTAGTGCACTGTAGAGGTACACCCCAGCTTCTTGTGCACTAACTGTTCATCTAGCCAAGCCCAAAGGTGAAGCTATTACATCCATGGAAGTGGAGCAGGAAGCTGAGGAGATGAGAATTATGATTTCTCTGCAGGTGGTGTTTGCTGTGATTCTGTATGTGATAGGAGAACTTGGTTCTACAACCTGTGCTTTGAACTTTGTCCATCAGTCTGGTGAAGGCTAATGGGGAATGCTAGATCCTTTGCTGGTGGAGATTGTCAATGCTTTCTTTAAGAAAGTCAGACATGCCCCATACAAGTCTGGGGAAATCACATGGAGGAATATGGTAAGGACTGTATCCGCCTCTTTGATAGAAGAGGTGTATCTCCTATTTGTCAGACATATTAACTGTTTATGCATCTTGTTAGACTCTCAACTGCTGCTGTCTAATATAGCAGCAGTCTTATTTTTCCACTTTCTTCTAGTCTGCAGTTTGTGACCCTTTCTCTTAGATGTGACTATCATTATTATCACATGTCTTTGTTACTTCAAGCTTAGACTATTGCAGTGTTCTCTACATGGGCTATTCCTTAAGTTAACTTAGAAACTGAAGCTGGTTGATGTCCTGCTTACTAGATTATGTATCTCATCAGGGGCACATGACTTCATTTGTTAATTCCCAGGTGGAATTTATGGTGAAGATTGTGTGGTGTAAGTATCTTGAGACCTGCCTACCTGAGAGAGCACCTCTCACCCCAGGTAGCATTGCTGCAGATGAGATCAGCAGCACTTTTTGAACTGGAGCTCGCTTGGTATAAAAGAGGGAGCTGCTGGCAAGCATTGTCCAGAAAGCGCCCTCGACTTTGGAATTCCCTCTCCACACCTCCACCATCCAAAATAACCCAAGTCTGTTGGTCTTTAAGGAATGCTGCAAAGCTCATCTACCTGAGTAGGCATTTGGGGAGAGCTGAGGTTTGGCAGGGTTTTATTTGGCAAGATTAAGGTTTTGTGAGAGCTGAGATGGAAAAAATATCAGTGTGGTCACCAGACTTCTCTTATGCAGAGAATGGTTGTTGGTTTGCTATTGCTTTGCTATTCCTGTTTATATGGGTTTGTATGCTTTGATGGGTTTCATTTTTAATGTTTGTCAAGGGCAGCTAACACATGGGATAGGCATTAACTTACGGTTTTAGATATTGAAATTCAAATACATGTATGTATGTGTGTGTGTGTGTGTGTGTGTGTGTTAGATATGGCTGAAAATATTACCTCTCATTTCACATATGCTTAGATGCAAAGTAAAATTAGATTTTATGTGTGTTAGCAACACTTTGTTAAAGAGGGAATTTGTCAGGGGAAGCAGTTTTTATGCTGAAAATGGCTAATCTCCATGCCAGAACAAATTAAACATCTTCATTAATTTATTTGTCTTTAGGCAAAATTTCATCACTCACTCAAAAATTTTGCCATTATGATGTAAAAATGGAACAAATTTTTGCCATACAAGTTTACGGTTTTAGTGGCTGCTTAAAGCCATTGCATTATAAAGGCTGTACAGAGTGAAACTCCCTTGACGGTCTATAGTACAAATTAATCAGTAATTTACACGGTGATGTGAATGGGTTAGAAAATGGATGCCGGTAAGGGTGTAAGTGGTAAAACGCTGTAATTGCACAAATTTGGCATTCATTGGATGTGTGAATTTAGTGGCACTTACCCACAGAACGGAAGGGGGGGTGTAATCAGAAAACAGAACATATGGGTGTGTCGCCAGATAACAGACCTACTAGTTACTTTTTCAGCTAAATTTCTTTTTTCTTTGGTATGCATATTATACAAATTTTGAATACCCACTGAATTCCAGATTGACATAGAATTATGTTACCACTTACACCAAAATGTAATTCATGATGAATTTGGTCCCAAGTATTTCATTGAGACAGATGAATTCCCTTGAAAGTCAGAGTAGTCAAATGCATCCTTCATAGGTTTGCCTGCCTGCTGATAATTTTTATATTTATGAGAAAACTGATCAATAACTTTGTGCTTTTCAGTGTTCAGAAAGGAGAGAAATAATAGGTGTTTGTTTGGCTGTTTTAACGCTGGTGGTCTTTTGTAACTGTATACAACTGTATTGGCAAGAAAATGGCATTCTCTTACTCACCAGTCCTTAGTGAATCCACAGAACAGCTGTAGTTTGAGTTCTCACATCTATAGCTAAAATGTATCCAAACAAATCTATAATCTAGCTAATCTGAGATTTGGATTTAGAAGAGGCTCAGGATCAAAGCAGAATCTTATTTAACCTGCTTGAAACTCATGTTTAAAATGACATTAAAACACAGATGATTTGTTGTAGTCACTTAGTCCCTGATCTAATAAGGAGCTTTCAACGGACTTCATAGGTGGCCCCCTGCATCTCAGTGGAAGAAAGATCCTAGAAGAATGGTCTAGTGGTTAGACACTAGCCTATGACTCGAGAGACCTTTGTTACAGTTCCTGCTTTGCCAGATTTCCTGTGTGACCTTGGGCAAGTTACTTAGCCTCTCTGTGCCTCAGCTCCACATCAGTAAAATGGGGATAACTGTACAGCCCTACTTCACAGGGGTGTTGTGAGGAAAAATACATTAATGCCTGTGAAATGCTCAGATACTATGATAATGGGCACCATAAAGGTAATATAGCTATGTAAAGCACTCTATGCGGGATTAGGGCTATAGCTGGTATTGAGGTACTGTACTGAAGTAACTGCAGACTAATTCCTTGAACCACAAGTCACAAAATGTAACAACTCTTAGGAGAGTACTGCTGAAATTGAATCTGGTTGGGTAAGTCTGATTCCTAGAATTGTTCATCGCAATGAAACAAAAAGACTGCCAGTGGGGTTCTAATTACATATTGAAGGCCTCTGTTGAATGGAATGTATAAGATGGCTGCCTCTTACTCCAGGAAAAAGAGAAGACAAAGAAAATGAACACCTGCTATTATTTTATTTATTTACGCCCTGTTTCTGCAATTTACAACATGCAGATGGGCTGCCGCACACAAGCTGAGCCCCATTGAATTCAAATAACAGTAACACCCACTGTATGGTAGGTGCTTTCTAAATCCTGCCCTGAAGAGCATATAAATCTCACATATTTTGTGTTGTATTTCTGTCTGGTATAATATTAAGGGTTCCAAAACATGAAAGCTGCTTGGGTATTTTTGTTTTTTAGGGGGGGAGTTGTTTGTTTTTTGTTTGCAATGCTTCTTCAAGTGCTGGTCACTATACAAATAGAACAAATATTTCCATTTTTCCATGTGCCTGAGATCAGAGATTTCTAGCAAGAAGTGTCCATTGGTCCGCGTATGTACAGCTGTTCTGCTTATGCTCTGAACCGAAGACATAAGGGGCGGCCTGGACTCATGCCTCTCCAGTTCCTTCTTATCGCTGCATGGCCTGAGTTGGAATCCTCTGTGTCCACAACTACCTTCATCTTTTTCAATCTGTAAATATATACATTGTAAGTAGTTCTTAGTATTTTTAGTAGCTCATATTGGTATTTTAGTATTTAGTATAATTAGTATAGTTTAGTTTTTCCCCATCTTGGGGAGTTTTTGCCCCGCAGACGAGAACTATGCCCAGAGTCCCAAGATTCAAGAATTACATCTCCTGCCCCCATCCTTCTCAGTGACTGATGGACACCAGAGCTGCCTTTACTGCCTTGGCAAGGCTCACATCTCCGCTAGGTGCAGGATCCTTGCCTACCCAGATTTGTGAGGGTCGAGAGCTCTGACTAAGAAAGCATCCCATGGAGACATCCAAGAGAGGCCAGTCAGATCAGGGCCTCCCTGTACACTGGACTCAGTTGATGGGCAGTGTCCCTCTAAGCATGAGCTCAGGAGCTGAGGCTACAACTACTAAGGCCAAAGGAGTCCTTCCCAGGGTTTTTCACAAGAGCAAAGGTGTCGGTCATATCTTCCTCCTCCTCTTCCTCATTGTCATCATCACCATCAGTGGGTGTCATCCTGGCATCTCCCAAGACACAGAGGCCAGGCAACATCTTTTATAAAATGTTACGCTGACGCCCACTAGAGTTCATACATATTTATGAAGCTTTCAAACCTTTTTCTTTATTTGAACTTCCAGACATTTTTGGAATGCCCCATTTTTCGTAGTCTGACTTGTTTGTTCCCCTTATGCTCATTAACATTCATATCACTCAGTCACCATAACAACATTGCTGACACCTATGTCTGCAGAATTCCCAGAAATACTCTAACCAGCTTTAACTGGTACCTTGCAAAATATATTTCCTAAATATCAGCAGTTAACACCTCTTCTACTATAACTGTTTCATCTTCTGACATAGGGTCACTCATCGGTTAGCTACTCATGTCAATCCATCTTTAGGTCTGAAGCTTTGTTTGGCTAAGCTAAATATATTACAGGCCTGAGGCCTGTAGGCTCTGTGTTACAACAGTAACAAATACTTATTTCACCTCTATATCCTAAATATGCATAATGTCTTTTATTGACTACAAGGAGCACTCTCACAAGCATAATGACAGATCCTCTTCAAAACCTGCTCCTAGAAGATAAAAGCCCTTCCCTACTCTCTCCAAGTTGGATGAGTCCTCACACAGGGTCCTAGGCTTGCTTAAACCTCCTCAGCTTGAGTATGGCGTGAAGGAGTATAGATCCATCAGTACTGATTTCAGTTCCAATGCATAAACCAAGGGATCAGCACCTACTGGCACAGTCTAAGAGCTCCAGACTAGACTCTGTGCTGGTTGCAACCCATCCCCAGAAGTAACTGATGTACACCATAATCAGGGAAGTGCTGGCTTCGCTGGTACCAACCACCGGTACATCTCACACTCTGGGACAGTCTGAGACCTACATTTCCCTAGAGGTTATTTTCACCCTTTGCTATCCCCAATCGCCTCTCCTTTGGGGTACAGCCTTATTCAGAAATATCAACACACTGGAAGGGGGAACTAACTTGAGGACACAGGATCATTGCCCAATTCCCTCTACAGGCCAGACCTCTTGTCCACTGGTACAAATGGCTCCGCAGGTCAAACAGGAGGCTGCCTTCTCATTAGCTGAGTTGGAGAATCCAGATGAATCACCACCTCCATGTAGGGAGGCTAGTCCAGGCAGAAGCTCTAGAAGATCTGGGTTTTGTCCTCCACCCAAATATGTCTATCCAGGAGAGTGATTGTACACAATGCCATAGGGTTCCCCCTCCACCAATTGACACTTCATTTTGGCATTATTGGGGTCCCTGTGCTAGACACGCCGGATCCAAGTATGAATCCTGCCTACCCTCTCCTAGCTGACACCAACAAGCTCTGTCAGAGTATGAGAGATAAGAAATTGAGCTGGATCCACCATGACCAGTGCTTCCAATAAGTGTCTCCTCCTCCTTGTATGAAGCAATTGTCCCATCTTCACCTTCCCCACCTGATGACCACAGGCAGTATCCTACAGAGGATGCTGACTGAACTCCAGATCCAACCTGAGGAGGTAAAGGATTCCTAGCAAAGGCTTCTGGACATTCTGTAGCCTTCTAGTCCGACTACTCCTTCCTGTGAACAAGGCCATTTTGGAACTAGCCAGAGTAGTCTGTCATACTCCTGCCTCCTCTGCCCTCACCTTACAGAGGGCTGAGAAGTGTAATTTCATAGTAATCAAGGGAGTAGAGTTACTATTTACACACCCAGCACCCATCTCCCTGGTAGTACAAGCAGCCACTCAGAGGTGTAGGCTGTGACATCCACAGGCAGCACCTGCAGATAAAGGTGCCAAAGACCTTGACCTTCTAGGCAAGAGAGATTTTTCTTCTTCATCTGTTGAGGTTAGAATTGCAAACTGTCAGGCCCTGTTAGCAAAATATGATTTTACCAACTATGCCAAATTCTTAGACCTCAAGGACAAATTCCCTCGGTGGGACAGGGCCCAATTTCAAGCCTTAATTGATGAGGACAAGCTGATAGACAAAGCATCTCTTCGGGCTGCAGTGGATGCTGTGGATACCACTTCCAGAGCGATAGCTATGGGGAATCATCATGAGGTGAAGACCTTGGCTTCATTCCTTGAGTTTCTCTGGAGAGAGACAAAATACCATTGAGGACCATCCCTTTGACAAGGTTAATTTGTTCAGTGAAAAGACTGACAAGGCTCTTCACTCACTCAAAGATTCTAGAACAACCCTCTGCTCTCAGAGTACTTATACCCTGGCTCCAAAGAGAAAACACCACAAACAGGTATACAGACCAAGACTGTCCTCTCAGCTGCACTCTTATAAACCATCATTTAGATGCCAGAGGGTACAGAGTTCCAGACATAGGAATTCCTCCAAATCTACTGCCACAGCGTATGCCCACCCTCCACCTAAAGGCTTCTTTTGACAAGGAATGTGTTCCTCTGTTAATGCCATCTTACGCTGACCCCAAACTTTTGACGGCCACCTCTCCCACTTCACTCACAATGGGAGGGCACTAATGACAGACAAATGGGTATTACAGATCATTCAGTCTGGCTGCATGATCAAGTTTATTTCACTGCCCATTCCTGTACCCTTTTCAGGAACCACTCTCATGAGAAGATTCTCTATCAGAAGGTAGATTCTTGACTTCAGCAAGGAGATGTAGAACATGTGCCACCTCAACATCAAGGGAAAGGGTTCTAGTCACGATACTTCTTAGTTTTCAAGAAAAACAGAGCATGGGTCTATGCCAATTGATTCTTGATCTACGACAACTGAATGTCTTTATTAAAAACAAAAATCCCATATGATCACAGTGGCCTCGATAATTCCCTCTCTGGAGGAGGGTGCATGGTTTGTGGCTCTCAACATGAAAGATGCTTACTTTCATGTAGGCATGCACCCGTTCCACAGAAGATTTGTCAGGTTCTGGGTAGGACAAGAGCACTACCACTTCAAGGTGCTGCTGTTTGGACTAGCTACAGCAACCAGTGTTTTTACAAAGACCTTTTCACTGGATGCGGCCAGGATGAGATAAACCGGCTTCAACATCTTTCTCAATGATTGGCTCTTGACAGGAAGATCCAGGAAGGAGATTCAATCTGCAACCCTATTCCTACTTCATCTGCTGTCTTCCTTGGGAATTTCTGTCAATATAGAAAAGTCCACTTTGACTCCCACAAAGACCTCAGACTTTATAGGTGTGATCCTAGACTCAACTACAGCAAGGGCCTATCTCCTGATGGAAAGATTCCAAGCTGTGATCAACTTGATAAGACAAGTCACCCTCAGACCACAGTCAAGGTCTGCCTTTTCTTATTAGGTCTCTACATGGCCTCATGTACCTAGATAACACCGTTTGCCAGACACCCCTTTGATTGCCTGCAGGCCTGTTTACTCACCAGATAGAAACAACATGAGTACCAGAGTCACAATCCCTGCCAAGATTATGGCTTCTCTTATTTGGTGGATGAACCCAGAACAAGTGCATGTGGGAATCCCTTTTCTTATGCCCACATATGACTTGACCATTATCATAGATGTATCCCTCATAGGGTGCGGAGCCCACATGGACAATCACATAGCACAAGGCACTTGGATTCATTGATAGGCCAGGATTAATATCAGCAAATTAGAACTCAGAGCACTCTATCTAGCCTGCAATGCCTTCCTTCCACTCATATAGTCCCACATATCCAGATAATGTCAGACAACATGATGACTGTTTTCTACCTAAACAAGCAAAGTGGAGCAAAGTCCCTTCCTCGTGGTATAGAAGTAGTCAGTTTATGGAACTAGTGAATCAGGAACCACATAACTCTCTAAATAGCATACCTACCAGATGCGCAGGACTCTCTGGTGGACAGTTTCTCTGTAGACCATGAATGGGAGATGCACAACCCCATCTTGAATGAGATCTTCACCCAGTGGGGAACACCGTCCTGGGACTGCTTGTCTCCCAGACAAATGGGAAATTCCACTTTTCCTTCCATCCTGCTGATACCACAGGTTCTACAAAAGATTTGCCATGACAAAGGTCAGGTCATTCTCATCATGCCCAACTGGCCTAGACAATTTTAGACTTTCTAAAGACATCAATCTTACATCCCATCAACAGCTGGCCCTTTTGACTCAAGAGAGTGGAGGGATCATATATCTAACAAAAGCCTTCTTCATTTTACAGTCTGGTAGTCAGATGGGTGTCAGACCTAAATCAGTCATGTTCAGAGGCCATTCAATATATTCTCAATCAAAGCAGAAATAATTCCACCAGAAAATGTTATGTGGGCAAATGGAGACTTTTTTTTCTCCATCTGGACACAACTGAACCTATTATCCCCAGATTGTGGGAATGCCTGTGATTTTAGAGAACCTACTCACCCTCAAGACATCGGGTCTTTCCATTAGCTCATTGCAGGTCCACCATGCAGCATTCAGTTCCTTCCATCCTCCAGTTGAGGGCTATCCTGTTTTTACTCATCCAGCAGTTTTTTAAAGGGCTTCATTAGGACTTACTCACTGGTAGTGAAACCAATGCCACAATGGGAACTTAATCCCGTTCTTTCAGTATTTACCAGACCTCCCTTTGAATCACTTGCCACCTGCTCCATGTCCTACATCTATTTGGACATCACTTTCCTAGTCACCATCACATCAGCTAGAAGGGTGAACTAACTGGGAGCGCCCCTGGCAGATCCGCCATATCTCCGTATGAGGAATAGTATGGTTTTCCTTTGCCTCCACCTGAAATTCATCCCTAAGGTAATTTCTGAATGTCACTTGAATCGATCTATCCACTTATTGGTATTCTTCCCAAAGCCTCATGCTTCCAATGGCGAGAGAATACTTCACTCTCTCAATGTCCCATGGGCAATTAGAAAGATGCCTAGACTATTTATTGCTTTTGTGGAGCAACCAAAAGGACAAGCACTATTTGTTCAGAGACTCTTTAAGTGGATCTCTGGCTGCGTCATTCTTTGTTATCAACTGGCATATATTCCTCCCCCGGATGGGATGAGAGCCCACTCCACTAGAGCACAAGCAGCTTCTACAGCATCTCTTTAAGGTGTGCTTATACTGGACATAGGCAGGGTGACTATTTTGAGCTCTATCCATGCTTTTATGAAACATTATGCACTAGTCCAGATCTCCTGCAGATACAGCCATGGAGACAGTAGTATTATAGACATCTGTACCAAGTGAATCCCTGTACCACCCTCCTGTTTAACTACTGCTTACCAATCACCCATATGTGGAATACACATAGGGACCAGCACTCAAAGGAGAAATGGAGGTTACTTACCTGTAACTGGAGGTTCTTCAAGATGTGTGGTTCCTATCTGTATTCCATTATATGCCCTTCATCCCCTCTGCAGCAGATCATGACTGGATTTGCAGTAAGAATTTGCTAGAGAGGCATCGGTCTGCATTGCCTTACACCCTCGGTTTGGAGCACAAGGAGAACTGTGCAGGTTTGGCGCAATGGACACTACCTGCTAAAAATCGCCACTCTCAGGAGTACAGTGCGCACGATTACGCACATGTATAATACAGATAGAGACCACATGTCTTGAAGAACCTCCAATTACAGATAAGCAACCTCTATTTTTGACTCTGATTACCAAAAGAACAGATTTGTTTTTTCAATCAGCGTTTTTGCAGGTATGTATGCCAAGATGTGTTTTTGCTCAAAAACAAACAAACAAAAAGCTAGTGCATTGTTATTACATGTTATTGTATGATGATTGCAAGGACTTTTACTTGGAAACTTGATACATAAAGAGAAGTATGTACATGTTGCAAGCCCTAAGTCTAAAACAGATCATTTATCAGATAAATTATTTAGTATTGTCATGTATTTACAAGTTAACTTTTTGCAACATAAGTGAAACAGCTGCAAGAACGTAGAGCCATTAAACAAATGTATATTGTCCAAATAATGGATCTAGGAAGGCCCTAGCAAGATATATATTAAATAGAGTGTTCATGGACTAAGCCCATGTGTGTTGGTATTTTCTAAATAAAAGGGAATTCTACTACCAAAAAGGTACATTTATGTTTTGATAAAGGTCTAAACCCAAAATCAAAATTAGGAGGAAATTAACTGAATCCTCAAAGGCCCGTTACTCATTGTTGCCGCTGAATTATATGGCATATAATTCTAGACACAGTTTAAAGATCCATACTGTGGCTAGCCACAGCAGTATGAAGGAAGGGACAGAAGGTCCACCTGAAGTCTTAATTCTGTTTTTCAGCAGATTTAAGTCAGACCTTTAACATTACTTAAATATACTCTATTGTATTAGAATAGAATAGTATGGCATCTATGCTAAATCTCCCTGCTCTCTGAAAGACACAATTTGTCTCAACAAGGTTTGGCTACAAAGTGCAGGATGCAAAACTGACACAGTATAATCACAACAAATTTCATTTAGCATGAGCATCTGTGTAGAAGGAAACACTTTGTTGCTAATGAGGGATAAAAAAAGAAAAGTCTGACTTAGAATTGTTAATTGCAATGAAATAAAAATAGACTTGTCAGTGGGGTTCTAATTAGATGTTGAGGGTCTCTATTGAAATGTTGAGGATATGATGATTTATTAGAGAAACAGGTGGAGTGGTTAAAAGTGGGGGAATTTTGCAAAAAAAAAAAAAAAGGAAGAGTTATTTCAATAGGTTTATGGCAGAAAGCAATTGTATTACACTAAAAACAATAAAATCTTGCAATGATCCTGTTTCTTAACAGTTTTAGGAGACCAGCTGGCATAATACATTTGTGTTTAGAGCCTTTGGTTAAAAACTAAACATACACTTGCATTGTTTAAAAAATTTCTGTAAGTAAAAGATTAATATAATAAATGCAAAATAGTAAAAATAAAAAGGGTCAAGTCTAAAAGGCTCCTCTAATGCTTTAAATATTTGACAAACTCCTCTGAGGATAGAACTTGACCTCTTTACATTTTTAGTGTGCTGTGTTTATTACTTTAATTAAATTTCTTCTGTGCACTGTATGCATCTGATTTAATGGAAAGCAAATTTGAATCAAGATAATTAGACTGATTAAATGTAATACTTTACTGTAGATGATTTTAAAGGTAATTTAAATTGCAGGAACATTAAGGAAAGTCAGTAGAAAAATGAATGCTGTATCTATTTTACTAATTACAGTAGCAGTTGATTTAGCCTAGGTAGAAGGCTAAATATGATAATCAGCACATACCATTTTTAAGTCAAATAATAATGTGGACATTGAATATGCACTGCATAGCTATTCAGTTTGTCTAAATGGGATTTGTTTGATTCTGGTCTATAAAATAAATAACTGAGAAAAGAAACTGTTGGTTTTATAATGAGAAAAAACGTGAAAATGTGAGGATACTGAATATATTCAGTGCCAAAATTTAAAGAATATTTTACAAAAAAGTAACTTGGGAACAGATTTTCATGTCATGTCCCCAGAATCTTATGCACATGACAGTCTATGGGAAGGTGCCTACCAGAATCTGAGTTTGTTTTAACATTGCTTTTACAGCACATGACTCGGCCTGTTCTGTAGGGATTTGTGCCTCTTTTCCACTGAGACAGAATTTGGCCCATTATTGTCAATACATTAAATTAGCAATGCACTTGAAATGACATCACTCAGGACAATACAAAACAGACTTCCAATGTGACAATGTCAGAGATGTTTTATAGAAAGGTAAGGGAATCTTGGCATGATCCAAAGTGTATCAGAAATTATTCACATAGCATTGCCTATGTCCGATAGTTCCTACCTACTGGCTACTATCATTATGTCCTTAACCTGATGGCACAGATGGGCAAAATCCAGCCTCTGGCACTAACATCTAAGTATAATGTGTATTATACTGGATTCAGGAAATTTGTATTACTACAAAACTAAAAAAAAAGCAGAAATAATGCCTCAAGAGTCAAGATTTCAAATCAAGATTGTGTGTGCAGGGTGGGGAAGGTAATCAGAAGACAATATTTATAATTTACAGTAGCTGAATGATATACATTAGTAATAAAAATGATTATACTTTGCACTCGTAAAACAGTTTACATCTGAGAATGTCAAAAAAATTTACAACACCCCTGTGACGGGCATGGAAGTAGTATTCCCAGCCTACAGGTATACAGTCTGTGATTTACCCAATGTGGCAGCATCAGTAAATACATTCAGATCTCCTAACTCTGTCTCCTGTGCTTTAGCCCCAAAACATACTTCTCTTTTAGGTCTGTACAATACAGTTCTAGTAGTACCAATGGACCAAAATTTCTCACGATTTCTATTTTAAATGTTTTTTTGCTGCCCCGCAACCCAGAGGGGTTTCTCCTGAACATTATTTGAACAGGCATCACGATTGACCGCCCTGCACCTTTAAGCAGGGGGGTGTTTGGCTGGCTGGCTGAGTGAAGGGAACAGTGCTTTATGGCTGGGGGTGAAGGAAGAAGATGAAAACAGCTGCAAAAAGAGGCACCGTGGTTGCTGACTCATCCCCTGGGAATGCAGGGTTTAAAAAGGGGAAGCTCGGTGCCTCAAGCCTTCCTTTTTACACTGACCAAGGCTGAATCAAGACCCACCCTTCCTCCCCCTTAGGTGGTAAAATACCAGGTTTGGTCAACACCTGCTGTGGGCATTACACTAGCCGCCCCTTTTTTAGGGGGGCTGGGAAGAAATTTTTCCCTTACCACCATATTGGCTTGGGTGCAATTGGGGGGTTTTTTGCCTTCCCCACAGCGGGTTTCAGGAAGGGCTCTGTTCATGCATGGCATGATGGGTGGTAGGCCATATGTCGCAACTCATTATTTAACTATAGGGCAGATGTCTGGTGCAAGTACTCCATAGGAAAGGTATACAGAGACCAGATAAATGGCTTAGAAAAGGACTTAAAAAGAGGTGTTCATTAAAAGAACAAACGGGAGATGGTTGGGGAGTCCTATGATTGGTACGGCAGGGAGCCAACCCCCCATTCTTATAGCCCACCTTAACACTCCTCTGAGGTAGGGGGGTGGATTTTAAGGTCCTGGCAATGGATTTGTTGGAGGGACCTGGATGGAAAAAGAGAGGGGGCTGGAAAAAGGCCCCCTGGGTATTAATGGAATAAACATGGGGTTACCTGCACGGTACACTGTTATCTGCCGGGTAGTCCCAGACATCTAACAATAAAGTTGCAGCCTGATTAAAACCATGTCAAATGTCTCCTGTCCTTTTGGTATTGCCAGACAATGTGACATGTGCTAAAACTCTGGCAGATTTCTTTGGTATTATGTTGCTTCTGTACTATTGTCTTAACAGATTTGTAGTTAACTTTGTCAGGAAAATAAGACATTAGAATTAGTTTTGTACTTTTGCCTTGGGGTATAAGATGCCAGTCGTCTTTTGTTCAGCACATTTGCACAGAGAAAACACAACACTTTGACACAAAGTGAAAATCAGCCAAAGTGTCACATATCTCCTTGGGCAAAACTATCATAAGTTCAAGAATGCTGGTGCTTTGACTGAAGGTCTGGCTGTGAGCCAATCACTATTCATATGAAATCTAATAAAAGTCATACAGTAGACACTCAGACATGTTTACAGCAGTGAAGAGACAAGACCAAAGTACTGTAGATGTAAGAAAGCTTTTTTAATGAGATTAAGCTGTATGGTCTAATAATTGCATATTTAAAAATAGGTCTACAATAGGTAGCTATTCATAAGGGAGGGTAATAAGCCAGGAGTATGTGTATTTAGTCCGAATTTCCTGGTGTGTTTGCATTCTGTAACATTGCTGTTATAGTACAGTGTATTATATATTCATATTACAGCTAGTATCTGAAGCTTAAAACCATAATGAGTTAACAAAGAGCCACGTGAATTGGTGAAAACAGAAGACAGCTGATTAAATTAGTGTGGTTTAGAATTAGTGCAGATATTGTAGCTGCTTTTGCTCTTCCATCTTTACACAAATTTTAATTTGTCAGTGCTGTAAGAGAAAACAGAGAGTATACGTACTTGATTGAAAATGTTATTTCTTCCTTAAAATTACTATGTTTTACAATCAGGTAAAAGAAGGGGTATCTGCTATGTTATTGTGCCAATAGTTTGTGCAAGCTTGCTTGGTTTTCATCCTTTTCAGACTGCACAATATAAATGTTACCATTCCTTTGTGCTGATTATTCCTTTTCCTTATTACAGTCATCCAGCACAGTTAGGAAGCCCTTGTTAGAATATTGTAAATCTTTTGTTTGTTTAAATTTATTTCTATAGAGTTGTGGGTTTTGGTGTTCTTGTATGGAGGACATATCTGGATAATCATGAGATTAACTACTTTTCCTGATAAATAGATGGAAATTATGCTTTTGTTCACTGTTTCACAGTCTAGCATAATTTTTGCTCTATCTTCTTGTAATGACACTGCTGCTGTCTTGTCATATTGTCAACATCCTTTCCTACAGTGCTGTTTTATACATTGTAGTGAACCTTTTTGCCTATGTAATAGTCTTTGAAAGTTCTTGTGGTCATTCTGTAATGACGTATTCATGGAATGAGACTTGAGGATTAAAAGCTAAATGAATACGATCAGTACATAGTAATCTAAAATGTAATAGTCTTGAAAACTGGTGTAACTTGATGGGTATGTCCTCTTCATTCCAAATATACATATTTGGACTTGTATTCAGATATATTTCATGGCCCATTATGCAAATATAAAACAGCTGCAAATTTTGGATCTGGATTTCCTCAAACTGCAAGGTTATCAAAATCTGTAGTTAAAGTTCAGGCCCACCCCTGTATACAATATAATATAGTTTCATATAGGGGCGGCTCTAGCTTTTTTGCCACCACAAGCATGGCAGGCAGGCTGCCTTCGGTGGCATGCCTACGGGAGGTCCCTGGTGCCACGGTTTCGGCGGCGTGCCTGCGGGAGGTCCACCGGTCCCGCGGCTTCGGCATGCCCACCGCCGAATTGCCGCCAAAGCCACGGGACTGGCGGACCTGCCTGCCGCTCTCGCAGGAACCGGCAGGTCGCCCCCTGCAGCTTGCCGCCCCAGGCATGCACTTGGAGCACTGGTGCCTGGAACCGCCGCTGGTTTCATATAATGTATTTAATACAGAAGTGTCATAACACTTCATGACTGATTACAATCTGTAAGTAATGTACCTATATAACAATACTCAGAGAGTTCTATAGATGTGGGAGGGCCTTGTAAGACGACCAAGGTTCTGAAAACCAGAAATTGAACTGGGTGAATAATTTATACCAAATGATTTATCTGATGAATTGCATTCATTTTTCGCTTTATGGTTTATCTACAAATAGACTGTGATTTTTCTTAAATTTATTTGTTCAAAATTATTCACTGAATAATTTCTGTGAATAATTCTTGGTGTGAAAAAAATTATGAGCAGTTCCTTGTGAGCATTTGCACTAATTAGACACTTAATATGTTCTCTAATTAGATAAGCATATTATCTTGTGAATTTCTGCTCTCAAATTTCAAATGTGTTTTCCTTCATTATTTTGCAGATTTTGTAAAATTTAACATTTGTGGTCATTCCTGGCAGAGATTTGAACAAAAGAGGGAGGATTGTGGGTAGGAAACGTAATTGGTGAAATCCTGGCCTCATTGAAGTCAGAGGGAGTTTTGCATTGATGACAATTTGACATCCATGGAGCCAGGATTTCACTGTGTATTTAACCAAACAAAGACAGCAAATAAACTTGAAGCTAAACTTGAAGCCTGTCATCATCGGATTTCATTGCTTGTTTGTTGCATCCCTTTGTCTTTGTCTCTTTTGGATTGTATGCTCTTTCAGGGCAGAGACTGTTGGACATTACTGCAATAGAAATAATAATAACAACGGTAAACCTATTCCCTAAAATATGCATGGAAAGAGAGCATAAAAATGTGCAAATCATGTCAAAGCAACTACATTAAAATATATTCATAGAAAATGTATTGTGATATTCACCCATCTCTAATTTGCAGTCATATTTGGTACTGGATTCTGAAGTGGACAAATAGCCAGTTCAGATTTTGGAGTGAATGTATAGGGCGAGGGGGTGGCATGATGGGGCTATGTTCCTGATTCAGGACATAGCTATATGTGACATTCTTGAAAAAGCCCCTGGACCAGTGAGGGGTTCTGTCACTGCCTGCCCTCTAACTTTGGGGGGCCTTTATGCTGTGCAGCTATGGTTTAGAGCTCTGACATTAGTAGTGAGCCCACAGGCATAAGCTCTCAGCAGCCTAGTTACTCCTTGCAGCATGACACCAATAACCCTTCCAGTCCAGAGTCTCCCCACATCTTTCTTGAATTCTGAATTATTAGATACTCAGACTTTTCCCCTCTGGTTTGTCACCACCAAAGGTGTGAAACCAGCCCCTACAGACACCAGCTTGCTTTGGCACATACACACTCCATACAGTTTGCACGCCAGGGACCTGCTTAGGATAAAAACAAACAAGAAGTTTAATAGAAAAAACACAGATTGAAAGATCAAACAGTAAGGAGAAGCAAACATATACAAACTACATGGAAAATAAACATAAAAACACAACCTCAGGTTTTACACTTCCATATTCAGTAAAATCTCTTTTCTAATACAAGTTATCTATTGCTTTTACACAGTTTTTCCGCATACTCCCTAGCTATAGGAGGGATCCAGTGTTCTTGGACAGCCTCCTGCTATGAAACTGTCCCTCAAGGTCTTGATAAAAAAAAATCTCAGTCCCAAATCTGTTTTGAAAAGGTAATTTCCCTTTTTCTCTCTCTTAGTCCATGGTGACTCAGTTTATTCAGAGTGGGGAAATTCCCTCTTGACTTGATAGCTTGGATGTTTCATTGTCTTCCCATTAACTCCAATAGTCTATCGTTGTCTTTTCCTGGGCTGTACAATGGATGGTGTAGCATTATCTGTAGTGTTTAATGTACCATATGTTTAATGTAATAGTCAGAGAGGGTAGAATGCTTACTTGAAGCCAGTTTTGCGTAAACACCTGGTTTGGGGAGGTGCCTCTCCCCATTTAACTGCTCACCATCCTGCTGTGAGCTGTAGTTGAAGTTTGCAGTGTAGACTATGAGCACAGTTTTCTATATACACAAATAACCCAGACTCATAACCACAGTCTGTATGTGTATCTCATAATGACAATCAAGTTCAGAACATTACAAGCTTTCATAAAAGACCTTACTCGATATACTTTTATAGTACGGTAATACAGTATGCAACCATTTGGTTTAACTACTCATTCTGTGGATTTAAACAGTCTGTTCTCTCCTTTGGGTGTCTGAACCCTGATTGTCACACTATCACAATTTATAATGGTTGAAATTTAGAAGGTTGGGCCTTAGGGAAACCATAAAGAAGGGACTTTATAGTCAAAACAAGGAAATTGAAGCATGAATAAGGATATTTTCAGAGGAGCGGTTGAGATAGAGCAATGTTTTCGAGATTGTAGGGTTTGCATATGTAGAGCCTTGTAAATCTGGGGATATCTGCTTTATATCTGCAGATATCTGCAGACCATGTTTGCGGATTGCGGATGGATGCAGATCCAAATTTTATATCTAGAGCCCTACAAATCTGTGGATATCTGCTTTGTGTCCACGGACCATGTTTGTGGATCACCGATCGGATGCGGATACATATTTTGTAACCCCACAGGGCTCTATGCCTGTGTACAGACCTGGTAGATAGGGGAGGCAAAAGCAAAATTCCCAGCAACAGAAGTGAATATCTAAGGGTAGGTCTACACTTACCCGGTAGTTCGGCGGCGAGCGATCGAACTTCTGGGTTCGACTTATCGTGTCTTGTCTGGACGCGATAAGTCGAACCCGGAAATGCTCGCCGTCGACTGCGGTACTCCTGCTCGGCGAGAGGAGTACCGCGGAGTCGACGGGGGAGCCTGCCTGCCGCGTGTGGACCGAGGTAAGTTCGAACTAAGATACTTCGAACTTCAGCTACGTTATTCACGTAGCTGAAGTTGCATACCTTAGTTCGAATTGGGGGGTTAGTGTAGACCTGCCCTAAGTTGAGCAGAGGTCAAAGTGCTCGAGTTCTGTTTATTTGCAAATTTCCAGGATATTTAGTTGGGGCATATTGTACTGAATGGACTTATGTCATAGTGAGGAATTACAAAGCTGAGACAGCTACAAAATTAGAGTGAAGTTGATCTATACAACATCTGCATAAAAATGTGACACAAGGCAGAATTTAGAGGGGAGATAACAAATATAGAGTGAAGTACAAGGGGAAAGAAGGGGGGCCAAAGGAGGAGGCCTAATACTAACCCTGGGTGAGACACCGTATTGGTGGGAACTCCCTAGAGTTCCAATATTAGAAAATTGTCCATTGTAAGTCACAAATAAGTGTCTGCACATGTGAGGGAGAAACTTGGAGATCAGGATGCCTGAGGCATCAAGCATTGTGTTAAGGTGATGATCCTAAGAGCCCCTCTGTGCCTACTGGCAAAGGGCTCACTGTCATGTAACAGCAAAAAGAATGAGGAGTACTTTTGACTCCTGAGAGACTAACAAATTTATTTGGGCATAAGCTTTCATGGGCTAGAACCCACTTTATCAGATGCATGGAATGAAAAATATAATATTCAAAAACCAGTAGGAGAACACTTCAGTCTGTCTGGTCACTCAATAACGGACCTAAAAGTCTTCAACAAAAAAACTTCAAAAACAGACTCCAACGTGAAGCTGCAGACTGGAATTAATTTGCAAACTGGATACCATCAGATTAGGCCTGAATAAAGACTGGGAGTGGTTGGTCATTACAAAACCTAAACCTAATTTCCCCAATACTAATTTCTCCCTACTGTTACTCACACCTTCTTGTCAACTGTCTGTAATGGGCCACTCTCTTACCACTTCAAAAGTTATTTTTCCTCCCCTAACCCTGCTGTTAATTGACTTATCTCGTTAGACTGACCTCACACTTGGTAAGGCAACCCCCATCCTTTCATGTATTTATACTTGCTCCTATATTTTCCACTCCATGCATCTGATGAAGTGGGTTCTAGCCCACGAAGTACCACAAGTACTCCTCATTCTTTTTGCTGATACAGACTAACACGGCTACCACTCTGAAACCTGTCATGTAACAGCAACTTGTATCAGGCGTGATAAACTCACTACACCTAACACATGGCTGGCAGAGTATTTATCTATTTTAAAAAGTTGTGTAGGATGTCAAAGCTTATATCATACTGGTCATCATAAGCATTGCAAGATGTATTTATGGCATTATTCAAGAATATGTACGTACTAAAAATATGTCGAAACTGTGTAAGCAGGCCAGGTAAATAAACAATTTCTTTCCCAGACAAAGGAATGTTGATTTACCTGTCTGCCTAGATGTGATGGGGTCAAGTCTCACCACCGCTGGCGCCTCCCACTCGTTGATCCGAGAATTAGCTCTGTCTACCACGGAGTGCCCTCAGCACGTGGTGTCTCCTCCGCTGTCCGTTCTGCTCTGCTCTGGGACCCGTGTTGCTCTCCACTCGGCGGCGTCCTCTTCAGGATGCTCTCCTCTGGCAGTGCCCACTATTCCAGACTCACCCCCTTCCGGCGGATGGGGGGGTTAACAGCAGTCTTTGGGACTCGCACCTGCCTCAGTGACCAACCGCAACCCACAGTCTAGCCCCTTAGCTTGGGGACAAGTTGCAGTCTGTATTGGCCACCATCACCTGTGGCCAGGTGCAGTATAAGGGGGGAAGAAGGGGGACACAGGCCTGCCCGCTTCTCTGGGTCCCGACCCAGGGACCCTCTAGTGGCAGCCTCTTTCTACCCTCCTTCGTTCCCCTCCTGTCCGCTTTCCTTCCCTGGCCCTCTTCCCCTTTGCCCCTGTACACCTCCTCGGCCCTTTGTAGCAGGGTGGCAGGTAATGGGGCTGGAGCTCTCTCTTGCTCCCCCGAGCCTGCCCAGCACTGCTCTGTCTGAGGTGCTAGCTCCTTCCTCAGGAGCCGGTCCTTCTCCCTTGCCAGCCAGGGAGCAACTGACTTCTCCTCTTCTAAGCAGCCTTTATGTAGGGCCTCGCCCGGCCCTGATTGGCTCCCTATAGGCCTTTGTTGATTGGCTGCCGGCCTGCGCAGCCTCAAAGGCCTTTTCCAACCCTTTTCTCAGGGGGTGGGGTGACCACCCCACCACACTAGGTCTCTGATGTAAATCAGCATTGTGTAAGTCAACACACAGCAAGCTTCATTTGCATATTAACTCAACAGGAAGGCAAGGTAACGGGAGAATGAGAGAGACCATATGGCATTGGCATGCTGAAGGATAAAGCAGGAGAGAAGAACTTTGGGGGTACACTTCAAAGGGATATATTTCAAAGGTTTTTCTGGGCTATGAGGAGGAGGAAAGGGAACCCTATGGTAGACCATCACTGAGGGAGCAAAAAGGACAGTGCTTTTTATACCCATGAAAGCTGGATCCCGGCCCAGAGGGCTGGAGACACTGGGAGGTAGTGTTAGGTGAGAAACTTATCTTAGACAAAGATTTTAGCCTGCTAAAGTTATGTTTAGTCCCCTAGAAGCATGTTATACTTTTGTTTGGTTTGTAACTACATCTGTTTCTACTATCCTCACTCAGTATCACTTGAATCTCTGTATTAGTTGAATCAAGTAAGCTGGTGTCTTTGGAGGTAGCGGACTGGATAATTACTCTGAGTGTCCAGTGACAGGGGTGGATACCACAGCCCCTTCCAGGGGGCACGGAAACTGAGGTGCATCAAGTGTTAGCTGCAAGGCAAAATAATGGGTGGCAGAGTCCTGAGAAGTTTGTCTGGGAGCTAACAGACTGGGGTGACAGGGAGCTGTCACTCAGTTTAGCTTCAGCATGTCTCTCTTTTCCTAAGGCACAGTGGTAACAAGATCACCCACAGTTCTGGGTGCCCCGAGAAAATGTCCCAGTCAAGATAGCAAATATATAAAGGAAATGTATTTAATTTTTGAACACTTATATTGCCCCAAACCTTCCCCGTCTGATTTGCCACAAACTTTCCAGAAAATTTCTACACTGATATAGGATCCCATCTGTGACATTTGAGGTGGATTGATTTAGTTTGGCAAAGTTGGTTGGGAGCCAATCTTGGGCTTGTGTTGGAAAGCTATCTTCACCCCTAACCATGAAGAGACTAGCAGCTCTATAACTTTACATTCAGAATTAGAGTCACACTCAAATGTCTAGCTATCACCTAGGTTGAAAGCTTTACAAAGTGTGCTAAGGAGGAAACAATGTCAGCAAGAGCAACTCAGGGAAAGAGTTTGAGAGCTAGACTTCTAATCTGTAGCTCAGAAGATAGGGAGAGAGGAAAAAAAAGACATCTATGTATTTTTTCTCATATTTAGATGGTCTTATTTCTGAGCTGAAAGAATGTTTTATAGTTTTGAGAGGCAATAAAGTGTAGTTAAAATGCATAGCATTAATTTAAATTTGTGTAGTTTATACTAATTCCTGTTTTTAATTTTTTGACTATTTTTTCTTTTTAGCAAATGGACATTTTGTCCCAAATATTTTATTTTTATTTATTTATTTATGTATTTATAGTCTTTTTAACGTGAGAGTTCAGTGGGAAGAATACTATTAATTCTTTCAGTCACAAGTACTTTACAAGGCTAACTTGTATGTAGGTGAAATAAAATGTAGCTAATCTCCATTCTTAATGTAGTTATATATTTTTTCAGTTGGGTATCATAAATCGAAAAGCACAAATATAAAGACATAGACATGCTCTTCCTTTTCTATATGTTTCATATTCAGTATTACTAGAATGAATTTGATCTACAATAGACAGTGAATGACTAATTTAAATTCTTGCTCTTATCACTTGCTGTTCCTGTGGTGATTATTGTATTTTGAGAAGAATGGTTTTGTGATGTACCTAGTTAAACATTTAGAATTGTCAGCATCTTCATCTTCAGCTTACTTGAACAGACCCTGTAATGGCCATATATTGTTTGCAACCAAAGACGTCCCCAGAAATTTTTGATGTGCTACACCCCATCAATCCCTGTGATGCCATCCCCACTGCAGCCACTGGCCACAGCACTTCACCTGCCAAGTCTGCGCCATGCTCAGCCCTCACCTTTCAGCCTGCTCCACCCAGGTGCAGAGTCACTCCATATCTCTGAGAAGGGCGAACATGGGCTGCTTGAAGCGAGGCAAGACTGGGCAGGCCACTGGGGGCGGGGAGGGGGAATATAGTACAGGAACCAGTCCCATGGCAGCAGCAAGGAGGAGCAGCACTGGCCGCCTGAGGGTCCACTCAGGTTTGGCCCCATGGCCCCTCATCGTACACCTTCCCCAGCAGTCCACCATGGAACTGCCCAGGAAAAGTCCCCTGGAGAACTTTTTCAGCCAGTATGCTGCTCTTCTCAGGTCTCTCCATTACTGAGAACAGGTTGCTTCTTATATCTCCCTTCAGACCTGGTTCTCAAGCAGCAATTCCACTCGCTCAATTTTGGCCTTGCTACCCCACCTCCGTCATTATGACAGAGGGATCTGGGGGCCAAACCTGAGTGGTGCTGCAACCCCTCCCCATGCACCAGGTTGCAATGCCACTCACTCAATTTTGGCCCTGTCACTGCCCATCACACCAGAGAACCATCGGGACCAAAACTGAGTGGCTAGTGGGATGACCAGCACTGCTCCTCATGGCCATTGCCAATGGTACACACTGTGCGTAACATACGTATGGCTGCATGTACCACTGGTTGCAGCTACATGTGTGAAATTTTATGCAGATTATTTAGTTAATTAGCATATTTGCAAATAATTTGCATAACTTCCGTTTTCAAAAGAAATGGCTTTGGTTTGACAGCCCTGGTACATGAAGTCCTCTGTTTACATACAAGGCAGCAGCAGAACATGGTTCCCATACACTCTGTTCTGTGACTGTGTGTGAACCCTGATCTGGGAGAGTGAAGGGGTGAGGGTGGATTTAAAATAGGAATAATAGTTTCCATGTCCCATTAAGTTACTGGCCTCTTTCTGAGCCTGCCAATTAGTGATGGTGTGTGTGACGTAGGAACTGGAACTGAAACCCATCAGTCTCATCCTATAGAGGACCACCAAAACATGCATTAGAGGAGAATAATTTTTAATTCCTGTTGATTTGGGCTAGATTCAAACTGATGTATAGGTGATAAGCTCTGTACTTCATATATCAGTGTCCTGAGGCCTCCAATAAATGCTAATGTTACAACTCCAAGAATTAGGCTCGTTTACTTGTATGGTGAGTTTCTTAAATCACATTCTGTCCATCTTGGAGCTTGCACAAGTTAGGATCCTCCACTATCTATATTATGCAGACTTAACTTTTTATAATATATATAGATATAGCTATCAAAGTCGTGCAAAAACTAAACTCTGGTGTATGCTACAGCAGAGAGGTAAGATACAGTACAGAAAAGGGGAAAGAAACATAACTAATATTAGCATAGTGCTTTCCCCAAGCTTGTTATATTGGCACACCATGATACTCCCTTTACAGTCATTTTTACAGTAGAACCATAGTTATATTTTCATGTCCCTTTATGTAAATAAGAAAAGAATTTTATCCTCTATATTTTAGAAAGTTGTGGGGGGGAAGGGAGAAATGAACAGGATAAAAACTTCTCATTTCTTCCAGTACTAAGAGCATATGCAGAGTACAATAAGGAAGCTGCAGGAATTCTCTGCATTTTTCACATGTATTTTTTAATAACTACTGTACTTCTGTTGATAATTCGGTCTCACTTTGTAAGCCCCTGTATAACCGCAAGGAGGAGTCCCAATTTCCAGCATAGTTAAAGTGGTAAAGCTTTTCAAAATAGATGGTTATATTGGTTCCAAGGAGTTTTTACTAGTATCGCTTTTCCTGTTCAATAAAGCTGAACAAGCCATACTGGTATAAAGCGCTGTATGCCATCTTTTACCAGCATAACTATATTGATAAAAACCCCAACGCTTTACCAACATAGTTATGCAAGTAAAAAAATTGAAGTGTAGACCTGGACTCAGACCATAAGTAATAAAACTCTTGTTATGGAAACTCATAACATAATGACCTCTCATCAATCAATACAGAAGGTTTCTGTGAAATGCTCTTTCTTTCTCACCCTCCTCACTCCCTCCCCCCGAATACCATCCTAAACAGCATCAGTTCTGTTGATTTTCAGTTTTTTACAAAGTTTTGACAGCAGAACCTCCTTCCCCTTTCTGGTAAATTAAACCAATCTTATCTTCCTTTCAGCCCTGCTGTGTGTTGTTAAAGGCCTACCTGTATTTTAGATCTTCATAATTTGACACCTCCTCTTCTTCATTACATACTTTGATGAGCAATGTAATGGTTAGTGATGTTGATGTTTAAGGTATCATCATTGGCATCTGAGTTAGCCCCCACTGAAATTAATGAGGCAGTTCAGACCTCAAAGCTATTGTTTTAGGGTCTCTAAAAACCGTGGCAGACATCTCTGGACCAGTTATACTTAGTCCATATTTTGAATGTTTTCTCTGGAACCATAACAGCAGGAGATTTCCTTTTTCTTTATGAAAGCTTTCTTTATGAGACTCTGAAGAATAGTTAAGAGTCCTGTCCGTGCCTCTCCCCACCTATTCCATTGCTCCCTACCACTCTTACCAGGGAAGCACAACTCACGGTATGGGAAACTCTGGACTATGGTAAAGCAGACCCAGGAAAGCAGCACAACACCAAACGGGCAACTGGGTCAGAGTTATCATTATTATACAGATCTCTTAGGCCTGGTCTACACTGGGGGTGGGGGAATCTATCTAAGTTATGCAACTTCAGCTACGTGAATAACGTAGCTGAAGTCGACATACTTAGACCTACTCACCGCGGTGTCTTCACTGCGGTGAGTCAACTGCTGCCGCTCCCCCGTCGACTCTGCCTGTGCCTCTTGCGGCGGTGAAGTACAGGAGTCGAGGGGAGAGTGCTTGGGGGTCGATTTATCGCGTCTAGACTAGACGTGATAAATCGATCCCTGCTGGCTCGATCGCTGCTCGCCGATCCAGCGGGTAGTGTAGACATACCGTTAACACACAAGGAGTGATGAAGTTAGGAGAGTGGCTGAATGTTTGGGGAATAGCTGCTTTTTGTACAAACACCTGTATTTTAAGGAGAATTAAAGTACTGTTGCAACAAACAAGTTGCAAACAGTTACTTATTATTCACTATTTGTCATAGTGAATGGTTATGAACAACCCATAAGCTTGTGCAGTCCCTCTATGCACTGAGCTTGTGGTCTCACTATCAGCCTTGTGCTGAGACCATTAGAATGTGCCAGGCTTGGGAAAAAAAATTCTACTGGTTGCCACAATGAAGCTGTTGACTTGGGAAGAAAGGAGTAAGCAAGAAGAAAGAAAAGCTGCTTCTCCTGGTGCTGTGACTTCACAATTATTGAAGAATTGCTAACCCCAAATGTTCATGAATCAGGCCCCCAGAATCATGGGATACGTTTGGGGTTCTTTTTTAGGCCTTCTGCTTTTTCAGCCTTTAGAGTTCACATTTTTAAACTTTTCTCTGCAGCATGAAAGGGTAGAAAATTAACTTTTTTGTTTTAATAATGAAAGCTGAGATTCTCACGTAATCATATCATTCCAGGAGCTGAGAAACACAAATACAGTATACGCCCAATTCTCCAAATAGCATAGGGAACACAGATTATATTAGTATATTTGGGAGTTTAGATAACCGAGAGGGGAGGAACCATTCAGCAGTGTAATGGCCTCCCCCATGGCTGGTGTCTCATTCTCCTCATTCTCCTTGCAGTCCTAGCCCAGGGCCTCTGCTCTGGCCCCACCCATTCACATCCATGACAGTGGGGCTGCAGAGGGCTCCCTGTGTTGCTGCAGGAGCCATTCAGCAGTAGGATGGCCTCCCCCAGGGCCAGTGGCTCTTCTTCCTCCTCCTCCTCCTTCTTGCAGTTCGGGCCTGGGGTTTCTTCTCTATTAGTCGAATGCACACATTATCCAAATCCAAATCCCTTCCTTTTCCCCATCACGAACTGCATATTAACTCACCTCCTTACAGTTAATACTTTATATTTTCATATAAGTACTTTGGGTCAAAATCTGCATTTCAGTTTGTCTTTGCATTGAAATCAATTAGTCACACCAAAAGCCATAATTTGGAACTCACTATGTAGTGAATCCATTTGGCTCATAACTCAAAAGTGTGACTTTCCCTACAAAATTTACATTTGAGATCAGTTATTTAAACTGTTGCCTCTTTGAGCACTCTCACGTGTGTAATGCTGATTGTGGAGTTACCACATGCACTCGGAAGTTAAATGTAGGTTAAAAAATGAAATTTAGAAAATTATGCTTTAAGGTTGAAGCAAGGCTCTGTCCTGAAAAAAAAACTGTGAAAGTGACAGTGTCGGGTCCCAAAGAGTGCCTTCTCTCACTGACTTTCAGATCCAATGTGCTCAATTTATAAATAAATAGATTACTTTTTCTAGCTTCCATTCACATAAACTTTAACCTGGAATCTGAAAGTTGTAAGTGTGAAAGGGGGTCAATTATGAATTTGCCAGGCTGCCAGTTAGATTTTAAAGCTGAAATCTAACAAAGTAGTTTTGCTAGTATATAATAGAATCCAAAGGATAACCCATTGTTGTTGAGTCCAGGGAGCATTTGTTTACTAGTTTAACGCTGGGTTCTTTTAGATCAGGGGTGGGCAAACTTTTTGTCCTGAGGGCCACATCAGGTTTCCAAAATTGAATGGAGGGCCGGTTAGGGGAGACCCCTATCTGACCCCCCCTGCTTCTCGCCCCCTGACAGCCCCCTCCCAGGACTCCTACCCCATCCAATCCCCCCTGTTCCCTGTCCCCTGACGGCCCCCCCCGGACTCCGCCCCATCCACCACCCCCTGTCCCCTGACCATCCCCGGACCTCCCCCACCACTGCCCCCCGCCACCCCATCCAACCCCCCTCTCCTTCCTGACTGCCCCCCCTGGAACCCCTGCCCCCATTCAACCATCCCTGTTCCCCACCCTCTGACCACCCTGACCCCTATCCACATCCCCACCCCCTGACCACCACCCCTAACTCCCCTGCCCTCTTACCGCGCTGCCTGGAGCACCCCCCAGAGCACCGGGTCTGGCCGCGGCTCTGCAGCTGCGCTGCCCGGCTGCCAAGAGCATTGCGCCGGCGGCGCAGTGAGCTGAGGCTTCGGGGGAGGGGGAACATTGGGGGAGGGGCCGGGGGCTAGCCTCCCAGGCCAGAAGCTCAGCGGCCGGGAAGGAGGGTCCCGCGAACCGGATGTGGCCTGCGGGCCGTAGTTTGCCCACCTCTGTTTTAGATAGATAGATAGATAAAATCAACAGTTCTCCACTCAAAGGTAGACACAACCAATTGTGAGTACTGTAAACACACAACAGATTTGCAATAATTATCACAGGCTAGAGCTGAGGCTTGGCAGTTATATCAAAAAACAGTTCAAGTTACTAAGATTTCTTATTACATTTACTTATGATCAACAATTCTCCATTCTTTAGGACCCATCATATTTATCACACTTACAAGGGTGCATTTGTCTTTACGGCACGTTGAAGAGTGCAGTTATATCTCTTTAACTAGTTTAGTCCAAAAGGGACAAGTTTAGAATATTAAAAGCAGTTGCTTAAAACAATTCATTTCAATCTCAGGCCAATTTGCTTGGACTTATAAAGGAGTTAAAATCTAAAATATGATTATTGGAGGTCTCACTAGACAGTGTAGATTCAGCAAGGTAACCTACAGTTATTTACCGTATATACTCGTTCATAAGCCAAATATTTTTGGTAAAAAAGTGATGCATAAAAGAGCGGGGGTCGGCTTATAAACAGGTCTACACCAAAATTTGATGATTTTAAACTCTATGGAATCATTGAATTGAATATCTAATACATTGTTTACCTGGAGTGTCTGCAGGCATGGAGCCCCTCAGCTCCCTGTGGCTGCAGTTCGCTGCAGACGCTCCAAGTAAACAAAACGTCCCGCCAGCGGCTTACCCTGACAGTCCGGGAGCCAAAGTTTGCCGACCCATTTATTGATGTCAATTCTGCAGCCTTTTAAAATTGCAAAGGCTTTGTTTAGTGGACTAAATTTGCTTGAAAGGAATACTAAAAGAGCAGTGCTTCAGAGCTGCATGACATTTGACCCATGCATTTCACAAAATGCTATGCCTTACAAGCCAATCAGAAAAATACAATGAATTATAGTACTATAGCACTGGTGTCAGTCCGCTACTGTGTAATTTGATCTCTTCATGCATTTCTACCAATGGACCTCATAAGTCTTGAGCCAATATGAAAATATAACGTGCAGAATTGATGGAATCTCTTATAAAATTGAAATAGCCTGTTATCCCCACAGACATGCCAATCTACAGGGCTGCTTTGAAATAAACAAAGAACAATAATAATTTGACAGTCATAAAGCAGGTGACATTCCTATATAAAGTCCTACAAAATCTATAACTACAATAATAATAATCTATTTTCATACTAGTATTTAAAATGAACAACGGTGAAATCAAAAGAAAAAGATCTGCTTATTACGCAGCATTCAAACTTAAAGTTGTTGAATATGCAGAAGCAAACAATAATTGCGCCGCTGCTCGTGAATTCTGTATCAATGGGAAGCAAGTAAGAGAATGGCGAAAAAATAAAACAATACTAAAAGACATGCCAAGAAGCAAGAAAAAATGTCCATCGAGGTGCGCTTTAATTTCCTGAGCTAGAGAAAGATCTCAATAATTGGGTTGTTGAATGTCCACAAAATGGGTCCATTGTCACTAGAACTGGAATTTGTCTGCATGTTCTGCAACTGTCGAAAGACGACAAATACAAGTCAGTAAAGCCAGCAATGTTTGTTGCATCAGCGGGTTGATGTACTCACTTCATGAACCATCATGATCTCTGTCTTTGTCAGCGAACAAAGATAGCGCAAAAGCTGCCGAGAGAGCTGGAAGAAAAAATTGAATCTTTCCAAAGGTTTATTATAAAATATCGAAAGGAATATGCATTTGGACTGTCACAAATAGGAAATATGGATGAAACACCAATGACATTCGATCTCCTGAGCAACAGAACGGTAACCGATGTTGGTGAAAAAACAGTTTTAATTAAAACCACTGGCCATGAAAAAATCCATTTTACGGTGGTTTTTTTCATGTTTGGCAAATGGATCAAAGCTCCCTCCTGTTGTTATTTTTAAAAGAAAAACCTTGCCTAAAAACATGAAATTTCTTGCTCGTGTCATTGTACGTGCACACGAAAAGGGATGGATGGATGAAAGTGGGACTATTGAATGGCTGGAAAAAGTGTGGAATAAGAGACCAGGAGCACTTTTCAAGAAACCTGCTATGCTCGTTTGGGACATGTTCAGGGCACACAAGATGGATGAGGTGAAAAATGTGGCCAAAAATATGAAAACTACTTTGGCTGTAAAACCTGGAGGCTTCACTTCAGTTCTACAACTGCTTGATGTCTGCCTGAACAACCCCTTTAAAGACAGGCTATGCAAAATGTGGTCTGAATGGATGTGCTCAGGCATGGCGAAGTTGACAAAAAGCAGGAATCTTATGAAGCCCGAAATCAATCTGGTTGCCCAGTGGATCAAGGATGCGTGGGTATCCATTCCCTAGGAAATGATAGAAAAATCATTTAGGAAATGCTGTATCAGCAATGCACTCGATGGGTCAGAAGATGATGCCATAATGACACAACAGAGGCTGATAATGAGAAGGAATCTGAGTCTGAAGACGACGCTGCCGACATCTATGATGACAATGCAGGTGCAGCTGTGACTGAAGCCGAGTTTAATGAACTGTTTGGTGAATAAGAGACTGATTCAGACTTTGAAGGATTTTAAGACTTTTTAAAGTCTCATATTGTTCTAAGTTAATTGTTTTAAATATCCATTTACTGATTTTAAATATTGACTGTAATTTTGAAGGTGAATACATATTTGTTCAGTTATTATAACAACAACAGTTTTTTTTGTTAGATTACATTAAAATAATTCTAGCAAAACTTTTGAGTGTTTCTTGTGATGCCAGCTTTTAAAATATAGCAGGGGTCAGAAAACTTTGGCTCCGGCCCATTAGGGTAAGCTGCTGGCAGGTTAGGACGTGCCACTTCCCGCAGCTCCCATTGGCTGGGAACGGCAAACCGCGGACACTGGGAGCTGAGGGGCTCTGTGCCTGCAGACGTTCCAAGTAAACAAAACGTCCAGGCCCACTAGCGGCTTACCCTAACGGGCCAAGAGCCAAAGTTTGCCAACCCCTGAAATATAGGGTCGGCTTATGAAAGTGTCATACAGTTTTTGCTATTTTTACCTAACCATCTTGTGGGGTCGGCTTATAAATGAATGGGCTAATGAACGAGTAGATACGGTATGTTAAAGAATAGAAGGGGAAATACAATCTTTGAAATGAAATCTCATCACTTCTTATCACTTACCCTGGGATTGGGAAAGTCCTTTCCACATGGCTGGTCCAGGCTTTGGTCGCATTTAGGATTTTTCAGCTTCCTGTGTTGGGTTCACTCAAGGAATCTGAGCACATGGTGACTCAGTACTAGGACTCATTAGAGGGACCCACCCTCTGATTCCTATTGGACATGTGCCTAGTGGGTGCTCAAATTTCAGCTTTTTGTTTCTCTGCTGCTTCCATTGGTATCTAGTAGATGATGATGGTGTATAACAAATTTCCTTAATCCTGTTCTTTTTGGAGGCTTTTTAAGTTTGTTTCTTTTCAAAGATTGTATTTCATTATTTGCTGTCAATTGGAATCCCTCTCCCCTTTTAAGCAATTGCTCTTAATATCCTAAAGTTATATCCTGGTTTATATCTTTTAACATTTCTCCTTCCTTGTGCCAGACAATTACTGTTACTTCTAGAATTCAGCAATTATTTACAATGAAATCCAACAAAACCCTTATAATCTTCTAAATTTGGAGGACATAATACATAGTCCTTGGTTATACATAAGCATTTCATATTATTTAGGACTTACAATAGAAAAAGAGACATTTTCCACGGATAGAAGTATACAGATCTGACTCATAAGGCAAACAAATGTCCAGATTCTAATTTGGGTTGAAAGACAAATTATTCATGGTATATTTGATTGACAAGGAAACAATGTATAGTTTTTAATAGGGGTAAAATCATGTGTTTTGCATTTCTTGGGGTAACTGTTTGCCCAATTTGACCTTCAGTCTTAAAGCCACATTGCTAGTTTGTCTGGCTATGCTGAAAGAGACATTGGATATGGGTTTAATCTGGGGGCAACTTTATTATTAGACGTCTGGGACTAACCTGGCAGATAAAATGTGCAGTGCAGGTGAAACCCTGACAATTAACCTGGGGGGGAGGGTGAGTGCTTTTACCAATCCCCCCCCCACACACACACACCTTTCCATCCATGTCCCTTCAGCAGATCCACTGCTGGGAACCTCCAATTTCAGCCAATTTGGGGATGTGGGGTGCTTCCACCAGCTTCCCACCTTTCCATCCATGTCCCTCCAGCAGATCCCCTGCTGGGAACCTCCAATTTCAGCCAATTTGGGGGGGAGGGTGCTTCCACCAGCTCCCCAACTTTCCGTCCATGTTCCTTCAGCAGATCCCCTGCTGGGAACCTCCAATTCCAGCCAATTTTTTTGGGGGGTGGGGAGCTTTCACCAGCCCTCCCCCTTCATCCAGGTTCCTCCAGCAATTCCCTTGCCGGGACCTTACCGACCACCCCCCTCATAGGAGGGGTTAAGGTGGACTATAATGATGGGGGGTTGGCTTCCTGCTGTACTAATCAAAGGAGTCCCTAACTGCCCCCAACTGGCTCAGTTACCAAGCACCTCTCCTTCATTGCTTTTCCAAGCCATTTATCCATTCTTTTTGCCTTAATTTATGGAGTACCTGCACTAGCCTGTTACGAGTGATGAGGGGAGGGTCCAGGCCCAGGCTGACCTTTTTAAACCCCTCATTCTTAGGTGGTGAGTCATCCACCACGCTGACTGCTTTTCCAGCAGTTTTACATCTCCCCTCCTTCCCCCAAGCCAGAAAGTATTGCCCCCTTCTCCCGGCCAGCCAGACAATCTCCCCCCCCCACCTCAAAGTGCAGGGTGGTGGTTGTTTAATGTGCAGCTTTCCCACTCATTTATTTTCCTGGTCCACTTATTGTGCAATGGGCCACTTTGAATAGGAAAGCTGTGTATGACTCTTGCTTGGTAAGTTGGAGTTCTTTTTAGCTAGGTTGGGAGGGAGAAAGAGATTTTATCCATATGGATATTATGAGAGATAATGAACAATACCCTCATTTAGCCATTGAAGTTTCTATAGTTGGAGGGGAATGCCTAATCTTGGCTGATCTGTGACCCAGTAGACAAAGTGTCTCACATGATGTGAACCATTTGTCTTCTTAGGTGGATCCCATTTTGGGCTAAACAGAGATGGATAGCTTTCCTTATTTTTGAGGGCCAGAAGGAATCATTATTATTTATTTATTATTATTTATTAATCATTCAAGGCATATCTGTCTCATATATCCTGTACAGAGTCAAACTGGGCTCTTTCCATTCTGTGCATCATGAAATGAATGAAGGGAATGAAATTCAATAAAGACAAGTGAAAAGTATTTAAGAAGGAAAAATAAAAATCTGGAGTTATAGTCCATCACAAATTGAATATAAGTCAACAATGTGATGGAGTTGCAAAAAAGGCAAATAGCATTCTGGGATATATTAATGGGCTTGTTATATTTAAGACCGAAGAAGTAATTTTTGTTCTCTGCTCTGCACTGGTGAGCTTCAGCTGGAGTATTGTGTCCAGTTTTGGGCACTACACTTTAAGAAAGATGTGGACAAATTGGAGAGATTCCAGAGATAGCAACAAAAATGATAAAAGGTTTAGAAACCTCTGAGGAAAGATTAAAAATACTGGGCATGTTTAATCTTAAGAAAAGAAGACTGAGGGGGGACCTGTTAACAGTGTTCAGATATGAGAAGGACTGTTATAAAGAGGACTGTATTTATTGTTTTCCATGTCCGCTGAAGGTAGGACAAGAAGTAATGAGCTTAATCTGCAGCAAGGGAGATATAGGTTAGATATTAGGGAAAACTTTCTAACTATCAGGATAGTTAAGTTCCGGAATGGGCTTCCAAAGGAGGCTGTGGAATCCCCATTGTTTTTAATAAATGGTTAGACAAACACCTGTATACTTGGTCCTGCCTCATGTCCTACATTTCTATGATTCTATGATTATCTTCAGTAACAAAGATTCTGTAAGTGGAACTTAATTAACATGTCTGATGACAATATACAAGCCAGAAGGGAATCCAGCTTCCTCTCCAAAAACTGTGTTTGCCTTTTAGTACTAATAAGAGTTGAAATAGGTTAAACATAAAAACAATTAAAATGCAAGCAAATGTAATTTAACTAGGAAAGTAAGGAATTCAAACAGGATGCATATTTGTTGAGTAAGATGTTGCCATTTGTGCATAGTTGACTTTCTTATCATAAACTACACTTTACAAATATATATCATAATCACTGAAAGTTATGAAATTCACACTTAGAACAGACATTTCATTTTACATAATGGCTTGTTTCTTCTTGGCCTTTTGGCCAGGTTTTCCTGTAGTGTGCTTTATATCTGTTGTTTTCTTTACGAAGAACTGTATCCTGTCCAGGTAGGGAAGTGAACTCAATGACCTAATAGGTCTTTCAGATTTCTAACCAATAATAAATGAAAAATGCCCCATCACTCAGTGATGGTAAATATGAGTAAACAAGCCTTAATATTGCATTTGTTACTATTTATTGATTTATGTCATATGTTCAATATTATTTAAACATCATTTTTATAAGTTTGTGCCCTAATCATTTTTATTATTTATTAATGATAATATTTGTATAAATCCCTTACAAATGTCTGCCCCAAATCCACAGTTAAAGCCAGGTAGATAGCTCCTCCTTGTATCTGCAAGGATCGGATCAAGTCCTTAATACATTTCATGCTAACCTGCTTGGTGATTTCTATGACGTTAACCATTTATTTCTCTTCTCATTCACAGATTGTAGCTTTACGTGAACAAAATGCACACATTCAAAGGAAAATGGCATCCGGAGAAGGGCCTGCTGAATCCGAACATATTGAAGGAATGGAGCCAGGGCAAAAGGTTCATGAAAAGGTATAAAACAATAGTTTTTTTCTCAGTGAGTCAAGGTAAAGAGAAATATTGAAACTAAAACTAACATAATCAGATTCAGATACTGGGCCCAGTTCTGGTCCATCAAGCAAATCCAGGTTGTTGGACCCTAGCTGTAGAAAGTCCCCACCAGATGCCAGAGAAGGCTGGCACATCCCAGAACATAAACAGAACACTTGGGCCTCTTCCAGTGTGACTTTTATGTAGCCCCATCTGGCAATTAAAGTTTTTCCCTATAAGTGGAAACTTGGGGAAGGACAATGATGGTAATGTAAACCATGAATCACTCTCTACTGGAATTAATAATAAAAAGGAACTCATCGAACCTCCATTTTTGTGATTGTCCACAGGATTTAGACTTCTAGACACCTAATTGTGGTTGCAAGTATTCGTCTTGGAAAAATTAGAGGCTGCTTGTCAGTATAAGGACTGCAGTTTTGAGGCACATTTGAATTTGCTATTTAATGACTGGCTGGGTAGGGTGCTCAAAGCCATATGACAGTGCCTACAGCAACTGTAATTGCTTTGTAGACCATGAAATACAATCTCACATAATAGTTTCTAATAAACTCATACTATAGTCCATTATTATTCCAATTATTCATTATTGTTTCTCAATTATAATTACATGAGAGGATCTCACCCTGTAAATTTTAATGCATAGTTGAGTTTCTGTAGGATTATGAGGCTATCATCACTCCTCAGTAACACCAGTAGTGCCCCAGAGGAGGTTCCTGGGAACCTGTCCTTGATAAATCTATTGCTAAATTGAAGGGAAGTTTGTGGTGATTTGAGTTCCCTGCTTCTGGTGGAGTTCACCCCTCTATGCAATCTATGCCTGAGAACACACATTTCTGGGCCTCATAAAAATAGTTGTGAAGAGTACATTTTTTGCCTTTGCACCAAGAATTACTGATTTTCAAAATAATTTCCAAAGGACATCCTAGGACTCCTCTAAAAGATATTTATCCCCCTCTGATCCTCGTCCATATCAATTATGCAAACTGAAGACCATGCCAGTCTATCCATTTAAAAAGAACAAGGTATAAGATTTTGCAGTATGTGCACTCTATATAAGATTGTCTGCTTAGAAGTTCTGGTTATGAGAAAATATGTTTGTTTAAATGGAAAACAGATGAATAGTTCCACTGCTTTTTTGAAAGTACACCTGGTGCGGTGCATAGGGTATTGCACAGGAGGAGGGTGGGAGGCAAAGTTTGTTGTAAGCCTGTTCTGGTACTGTTGGCACATCATTATTGACCCGCACTTTTGGGTCCTGCTGCTTGGTGCTCTTGAAGTACCAGCCAGAACAGTGAGTGGGGCATCCAGAGTCTAAGTGGTAGGAAAGAATTTCTTCTTGTGCCATTGAGCAGTTTCCAGAATAGCCTACACGAGGATGGAAAAAACATACTCTAGTAGCCAGGAAGAAGGGAGAACCAGAAGAAGGAAAGTGTGGTTCTTCTTTCCAGATAACCAGGATGGAGGGGAGAGTGAAGGGAGCAATACCCTTCAGGTAACCCAGAGTGAGGAGGAGAAAGTTTAGGTCCAGCCCTTCTAGAAGTAAGTGTATCAGGGCTATCAGATAACCACAGGTATGGAATTTGGACAAAGGATTTGCCTCTGAGGTTACCGAAGGGGAAAAATGAGAAATTTAGAACAAGATTTCATATGGAATTTGATTTTAGCCATCCATGAAGCTATTTCTGTCTCCTCCTCTCTTTGCTGCACCATGTTAATAAGGTAAAATGCAAATACAAAGTGCAGTTTGGCAAATTGCTGACATGAGTAGAACTGCTGTTCTCAAATTTTGCATTTTGTTTAGTGGTGTGGTGAATGTGACATTAATTCTACTTACAACACTAATCACTTTCTTTCTTTATTAGCATTTCTGTATATAAGCATTTAACTTGGATTAGTTGCATTTACCTTGTATCCTGAAAGTTTACTTTTCAGAAGGCTGCAGTGGCATTCTCAAGAGTAGTCTACATTGTGCGTGCATCTTTATTTATGTATTCGGTGTGGGTCAGACATACTGTAAATAAAAGCTAGTCATCTGTTCCCTCATTTCTTATAAAATCTTACTAGTTGACTAATATATGCACCTTTATTAAACTAGTGAATGACATGACTCCCCAAGAATACTAAAACCGAGTTTCCCTACTGAGCAGAAAGCATCACGTTCCCTACTTCCTTTGCCAGCCACATCTTCTGTTTTGAGCCATGCTAAGCTCCGGGCTTGGAAGTAGAACTCAGCAAAAAACTGGAACTTCCATACTGCACAAAATGCCAATATTTCAACATTTGTTTTTGCCTCAGATTGGGACAAAAAGTGGAAATAATCATTATTTTCATGGAATGAAAATTTTCTGAAAAAATTCTATATGGAAAGTTTCTAGATTTTGTATTGGAATGAAACATCTCATTTCAGTGTGTTAAACCAAATTGAAATATTTCAGGTCAGTCAGACATTAAAATGCATCTGCTTATAGTGCTGCAGTGTCTTACTGGAGTTATAGCTTGCATGCCACTTATCCCCATTCTCCTCAGGGGCTGGGCTTCCTGGCTGGACTACATCTCTGGACTACAGGATGCATTCTGTCATCATAGGCAGTTTGATTTTGCACTAACTCAAAATGAAACATTTTGGTTCAGTTCAACAAACAAATATATTTTGTTTGAATTTTCCTGAGAGAAAAATCAATTTTTTTAGCAGAATTAAATTTTTTGATGTGTGGAAACTGCATTTTCTGTCAAAAAGTCATTGGAGGCAGGACACTGGGTTAGATGAACCACAGGTCTGATTTAGTATGGCTATTCTTATGTTCTTTTGTTAATTGTAAGTGTTGCTAACTCTGTCTTCTTAAAATAGAAAATAGCAAATCTCTCTCCCATATATATATGGGATCAATAGGGAAGCTTATATATATGTCAAGCTTCCCTATTGATTCTTTTACATTCTGCTGTCTACATATACAAGGGAAAGTTGAGATCTCTACGGAGGATTCACGAGACATCCCAGTGGACATAAACATACTGATCCATGTTGCCCCCTCTGCCTAACTCTAGAGGGAAATGAAAAGCAGATAGCAACTCTACCTCTCTTGCTTGTTCCACTACCTCTTCTAGCACAAGTAAAAAAGAGTAAATCAATAGATGTGTCTTGCTAGTGGGGGGGGGGGGGGCAGTACATACCTGTAATTTCAAAGCAAACTGCATCCTTACCAGAGGTTCCTTCCCCTGCATCAGGCTCACCTGTGCTCAACTGTCAGGACCGGCTGGACTGCGCTAAAGTCATGTCCTGGCTTGCTGAGCAGTTGGATCCCCCAGTCACCTGTCCCTATACTCCTCCTCGTCTTCCTCGTCGTCCACCTCCTCCTCACTGTTCACATTGGGGGCCTGTGACTTGGGCTCCTCGGAAGTATTCACAGGGCTCTTGAGGTTGTGGGGGGTCTCTGGAGAGGATGGCATGTCACTTTTTGTAAAAGCAGGAGGTCTGTGGCTCCACACAAGATCGATTGTTGGCCTCCATTGCCTTCTGGTCCACCTGCCACAGCTTCTGGGCTTTCACGGGGCACGGCTGCTGCCCTTCTCCTCCCAAGCAATCTGCTAGTAGATGTCAATGTTTCTACAGCTGGATCAGAGCTGTGCCTGCACAGCCTCTTCTCCTCACACACCCAGGAGATCCAACACCTCCTGTGTACTCCAGGCAGGAGTGCCTCTGCAGTGTGTAGTCAGCATGGTCAGCTAGGCAATTGCACAGAACAGTGTAGAGCTGCTAGGTGTGCTTGCCAAGCCGGGCAACCAGGAAAAGGAATTTCAAAAATGTGCAGTGCTTTAAAGGGGAGAGGAGGCTTCCTGTACACCTGGCCTCTGGGCAGTGGAGTTCACAACAGTGACCAGAGCAGTCCCTATGGGATATTGTGGGACAGTTCCTGGAGGCCAGTAACAGTCAATGTAAGTAACGTACCATCTACTCTGACACTGCCATTACGTAGGAGGGAGTGAAATTTAAGTGTAGACGCATCCACAGCTAGGTCGATGTAAGCTGCCTTGTGTCACCCTAACCATTTAGTGTGGACCAGGCCTTAGTGAGACCACAATTGGAATACTGTGTCCAGTTCTCATGTCCACACTTTAAAAAGGATGTTGAAACATTGGAAAGGATTCAGAAAAGAACTACAAGAATGATTTGAAGTCTGGAAAGCATGCCTTATTTTGAGAGCCTTAAGAAACTCAGTCTATTTAGTTTATCCAGAAGAAGGTTTAGATTTATCCAATCACTGTCTACAAGTGCCTATTTGGGAAATAGATTTCTGATAGTAGATGACTCTTTAATCTAATAGAAAAAGACATAACTAGATCCACTGGTTGGTAGCTCAAGCTAGACATATTCAGACTAGAAAAATATTTTAACAGGGAGGGTAATTAACCCCTGGAACAACTTACCCAAAGATGTGCTGAATTCTCCATCACTTGATATTTTTAAATCAAGATTGGATATTTTTCTAAAAGATATATTATAGCTCAAGCAGAAGTTACAGGCTTGATGCAGAAAGTGCATGAGATTCTTTGGCTTGTGTTATGTATGAGGTCAGACTAGAGTGATCATTATGGTCACTTCTAGCCTGAAAGTCTATAAATCTGTATGCGCCTACTCAATAAATAGCCAAACTATGATTCTCAAGTTCTGTAGGCAATGGGCATTATAACGAAGGCTGTCAAGCGATTAAAAAAATTAATTGCGAATAATCGCGCGATTAAAAAAATTAATCATGCTGTTAAACAATAATAGAATACCATTTATTTAAATATTTTTGGACGTTTTCTACATTTTCAAATATATTGATTTCAGTTACAACACAGAATACAAAACGTACTTTAGATTTCTTTTTTATTACAAATATTTACACTGTAAAAAACCAAAAGAAATAATATTTTTCAATTCCCCCATTATAAGTAGTGTAGTACAATCTCTTTATTATGAAAGTTGAACTTACAAATGTAGAATTATGTACAAAAAAATTGCACTCAAAAATAACACAATGTAAAACTTTAGAGCCTACAAGTCCACTCAGTCCTACTTCATGTTCGGCCAATCACTCAGACAATCAAATTTGTTTACATTTGCAGGAGATAATGCTGCCCTCTTCTTGTTTACACCTGAAAGTGAGAACAGGTATTTGCATGGCACCGGCATTACAAGATATTTATGTGCCAGATATGCTAAAGATTCATCTGTCCCTTCATGCTTCAACCACCATTCCCGAGGACATGCGTCCATGATGATGATGGGTTCTGCTCGATAATGATCCAAAACAGTGCGGACCAATGCATGTTTGTTTTCATCATCTGAGTCAGATGCCACCAACAGAAGATTGATTTTCTTTTTTGGTGGGTCAGGTTCTGTAGCTTCCGCATCAGAATGTTGCTCTTTTAAGACATCTGAAAGCATGCTCCACACCTCGTCCCTCTCAGATTTTGGAAGGCACTTCAGATTCTTAAACCTTGCGTCAACTGCTGTATCTATCTTTAGAAATCTCACTTTGTTAACTTCTTTGCGTTTTGTCAAATCTGCAGTGAAAGTGTTCTTAAAATGAACAACATGTGCTGGGTCATCATCCGAGACTGCTATAACATGACATATATGGCAGAATGTGAGTAAAATAGAGCAGGAGGCATACAATTCTCCCCCAAGGAGTTCAGTCACAAATTTAATTAAAGCATTATTTTTTTAATGAGCATCATCAGCATGGAAGCATGTCCTCTGGAATTGTGGCCAAAGCATGAAGGGGCATACGAATGTTTAGCATATCTGGCATGTAAATACTTTGCAATGCAGGCTACAGAAGTGCCATGTGAATGTCTGTTCTCACTTTCAGATGGCATTGTAAATAAGAAGCGGGCAGCATTATCTCCTGTAAATGTAAACAAACTTGTTTGTCTTACCAGTTGGCTGAACAAGAAGTACGACTGAGTGGACTTGTAGGCGCTAAAGTTTTACGTTATTTTGGTTTTGAGTGCAGTTATGTAACAAAAAAAATCTACATTTGTAAATTGCACTTTCACGATAAAGAGATTGCATAACAGTACTTGTATGAGGTGAAATGAAAAATAATGTTTCTTTTGTTTCATTTGTAATAAAAATAATAATATAAAGTGAGCACTGTACACTTTGTATTCAGTGTTGTAATTGAAGTCAATATATTTTAAAATGTAGAAATGTAAATGTAGAAAAACATCCAAAAATATTTTTAAAATTTCAATTGAGATTCTATTGTTTAACAGTGTGATTAATCGCAATTAATTTTTTTAATCGTGATTAATTTTTTGAGTTAATCGCATGAGCGGTAGTGTAGTAGGCCTAATTCTTTCAGCTATGAAAGTCACAGGAAGTGTAATATTATGTGTTGTGCAAAAAAAAATACAAAGTTGTTATAATGTATTTATAATTGTTATATGTGAAACACTGAATTTTATGCAATAATTTTGCTTCAGCACCAATATATAATTACAGTAACCTCCATCTCTTGAAGGATGGGATTATGTGAAACAAAATTCAAATACTTCAAAAATCAAGATTTTCTTGTTTAGTTCATAATTTTGAAAAAGTCCACTTTCACAGAAAAAAAAAATCCATGAAATTTCACATTTTTGACTGAAAGGTCATATTTTGGTTTGAGGTCGGGACTTTTAATTTTTTTCAAATTTCCTTCAGGCAGAAATATATTTTACTAAAATGTGCAAAAAATTCAAATTTTGTTGATCTGCTGCTAAAATAGCCACTTATGTTGTCTGGGAAATTGTTCATTTCCAGTCACAAGATGGCCTAGAATGTAATAAATAATATATTTTATTTCTTTTCATGTTACTTGGATGGTTTCTTTAGTAACTGCCACCTGGTACAAAAATATATTGCTTCCTTAATCTAATATAAAAAATGTGCTGATGAAGAAATAAACATAATGCAAAGAGTGGTGTACAAAGTGGAGAAGTTTTTAAGTATAAATGATGATTTGGTTTCAGTTAAATTTCCCAAAGTTCAAGTGCTTACATCAAGTAAGGAGGGCAATATACTTTTTTAGGAGTGGGGGAGGGGTTTCACTAATTTGTAACTCTACCTAATTTTTTTTTCTTGCATGGAGGGTAGTGAAGGAAATTCGCAAGGTTTGAGTTCATGAACCATTTCCCCCCATAATTTGTTTGAACTGGTTCTCTAGTTGAAGGGAAACCTGCGCTATGTATTATGGATAAAAGAATACCCTACATCACTACTGCCCCAAAACCTAGGCTATCAAAAACTGAGCAGTCTCTATATGATATATATTCTGTTTTTATTCATTGGAATTTTTCTCTCCTCCCCTTTATTTTTTTTCACAATTGTGTTTTTCACTCTTCCCACTCACCGACCCATTTTTATATTTTTCCTCTACAATCACTCTACTCATGTTCATAGTTAAACATAAACTGAAGAATGTTAGTCAACATTTCTATCCTGCTTTTGCACAACTGGTTTAAAATTAGACAAAATTATTTCATTCACCCCTAAACAAAATCCTCAATGCCTGTCCCCCATCTCTTGACATACCAATTTCTCTCTCTCATCATCCCCTCCCCCCAATCCTCCCTGCTCCATGCAGTATATGGCCTTGCTATCAATTTTGCCAAGTTACTTTGGGAGATTATATTCAGTGACAAGACTGCATGGTACCTTCGCAATATAGTGGCAGCAGGGTGTCACACAGTGCGCCATGTAGGAAAAAAAAGCTGTGTGATCATGGGTAACTTCAATTTGAGTGACCTATGCTGGGGGTGGAAGTTCATGCTGCCAGTATAATAACATTCTTTGGAATTTCTTAATATTATAGATGACAATTTCTTATCTCAAAAAGTGTTGCATCCAACAGGGGGGAATTCTATATTAGACCTTGTCTTGACAGATAAAGAGGAACTGATCACTAAACTAAAAACTAATTGTTTAAGAATATTTTACACGATGCCCAAAATGCCACAATCCCATAACTGAGGAAGAAGATTGTGTTTTTCAACAACCAACCTAGCTTAGAAGGGAAGTGAATATAAATATAGATATACACATAATACATGGAAGAAAGGGATAGTTGATAGTAATGAATCTAAATCAGAAGGTTTTTGGGGGAGGGATAGCTCAGTGGTTTGAGCATTGGCCTGCTAAACCCAGGGTTGTAAATTCAATCCTTGAGGGGGCCACTTAGGGATCTGGGGCAAAATCAGTACTTGGTCCTGCTAGTGAAGGCAGGGGGGTGGACTCAATGACCTTTCAAGGTCCCTTCCAGTTCTAGGAGGTAGGATATCTCCATTAATTAATTTTTTTCCCTGTGGTGGGAAGTACATCTCAACAGCCCAACACTGTGGCTTTTAATTTCAAAAGGGGGAACTACGCAAAAATGAGGGGGTTAGTTAAACAGAAGTTAAAAGGTACAGTGACTAAAGTGAAATCCCTGCAAACTGCATGGGCGCTTTTTAAAGACACCATAATAGAGGCCCAACTTCAATGTATACCCCAAATTAAGAAACACAGTAAAAGAACTAAAAAAGAGCCACCGTGGCTTAACAACCATGTAAAAGAAGCAGTGAGAGATAAAAAGACTTCATTTAAAAAGTGGAAGTCAAATCCTAGTGAGGCAAATAGAAAGGAGCATAAACACTGCCAAATTATGTGCAAGAATGTAATAAGAAAAGCCAAAGACGAGTTTGAAGAACAGCTAGCCAAAAACTCCAAAGGTAATAACAAAATGTTTTTTAAGTACATCAGAAGCAGGAAGCCTGCTAAACAACCATTGGGGCCCCTTGATGATCGAGATACAAAAGGAGCGCTTAAAGACGATAAAGTCATTGCAGAGAAACTAAATGGATTCTTTGCTTCAGTCTTCACGGCTGAGGATGTTAGGGAGATTCCCAAACCTGAGCCGGCTTTTGTAGGTGACAAATCTGAGGAACTGTCACAGATTGAAGTGTCACTAGAGGAGGTTTTGGAATTAATTGATAAACTTAACATTAACAAGTCACCGGGACCAGATGGCATTCACCCAAGAGTTCTGAAAGAACTCAAATGTGAAGTTGCGGAACTATTAACTAAGGTTTGTAACCTGTCCTTTAAATCGGCTTCTGTACCCAATGACTGGAAGTTAGCTAATGTAACACCGATATTTAAAAAGGGCTCTAGAGGTGATCCCGGCAATTACAGACCGGTAAGTCTAACGTCGGTACCGGGCAAATTAGTCGAAACAATAGTTAAGAATAAAATTGTCAGACACATAGAAAAACATAAACTGTTGAGCAATAGTCAACATGGTTTCTGTAAAGGGGAATCGTGTCTTACTAATCTATTAGAGTTCTTTGAAGGGATCAACAAACATGTGGACAAGGGGGATCCAGTGGACATAGTGTACTTAGATTTCCAGAAAGCCTTTGACAAGGTCCCTCACCAAAGGCTCTTACGTAAATTAAGCTGTCATGGGATAAAAGGGAAGGTCCTTTCATGGATTGAGAACTGGTTAAAAGACAGGGAACAAAGGGTAGGAATTAATGGTAAATTCTCAGAATGGAGAGGGGTAACTAGCGGTGTTCCCCAAGGGTCAGTCCTAGGACCGATCCTATTAAACTTATTCATAAATGATCTGGAGAAAGGGGTAAACAGTGAGGTGGCAAAGTTTGCAGATGATACTAAACTGCTCAAGATAGTTAAGACCAAAGCAGACCGTGACGAACTTCAAAAAGATCTCACAAAACTAAGTGATTGGGCAACAAAATGGCAAATGAAATTTAATGTGGATAAATGTAAAATTATGCACATTGGAAAAAATAACCCCAACTATACATACAATATGATGGGGGCTAATTTAGCTACAACAAGTCAGGAAAAAGTTTTGGAGTCATCGTGGATAGTTCTCTGAAGATGTCCACGCAGTGTGCAGAGGCGGTCAAAAAAGCGAACAGGAAGTTAGGAATCTTTAAAAAGGGGATAGAGAATAAGACTGAGAATATATTATTGCCCTTATATAAATCGATGGTACACCCACATCTCGAATACTGTGTACAGATGTGGTCTCCTCATCTCAAAGAAGATATACTGGCACTAGAAAAGGTTCAGAAAAGGGCAACTAAAACGATTAGGGGTTTGGAACGGGTCCCATATGAGGAGAGATTAAAGAGGCTAGGACTCTTCTGCTTGGAAAAGAAGAGACTAAGGGGGGATATGATAGAGGTATATAAAATCATGAGTGATGTGGAGAAAGTGGATAAGGAAAAGTTATTTACTTATTCCCATAATACAAGAACTAGGGGTCACCAAATGAAATTAATAGGCAGCAGGTTTAAAACAAATAAAAGGAAGTTCTTCTTCACACAGCGCACAGTCAACTTGTGGAACTCCTTATCTGAGGAGGTTGTGAAGGCTAGGACTGTAACAGAGTTTAAAAGAGAACTGGATAAATTCATGGTGGTTAAGTCCATTAATGGCTATTAGCCAGGATGGGTAAGGAATGGTGTCCCTAGCCTCTGTTTGTCAGAGGGTGGAGATGGATGGCAGGAGAGAGATCACTTGATCATTGCCTGTTAGGTTCACTCCCTCTGGGGCACCTGGCATTGGCCACTGTCAGTAGACAGGATACTGGGCTAGATGGACCTTTGGTCTGACCCGGTATGGCCGTTCTTATGTAAGCTAAGAATTGTAGAAAATTGATTAGAGAAGCAAAAGGACACAGGCCAAATCTATGGCCAGCAGAGTTAAGAACAATAAGAAGGAGTTTAAGTGTACTAGGAACAAAAATAATCTTAACAATAGTACTGATCCATTACTAGATGGAAATGGTAGAATTATCAATAATAATGCACAAAAGGCAGAAGTGTTTAAATATATTTTTCAGTATTGGGGGAAAAATTGATGTAGTCATATCATATCATGATAATAACACTCTTTCCATTCCACTAGTATCTCAGGAGGATGTTAAACAGGAGCTGCTAAAGTTAGATACTTTAAATCAGCGGGTCCAGATAATTTGAATCCAAGAGTTTTAAAAGAGTTTGCTGAGGATGTCACTGGACCATTCGTGTTGATTTTCAATAAGTTTTGGAACAATGGGAAAGTTCCAGAAGACTGGAAGAAAGCTAATGTTGTGCCAGTATTTAAAAAGGATAAATGTGATGACCTTGGTAATTATAAGCCTGTCAGTCTGATATCAATCCCACGCAAGACAGTGGAATGACTGATAAGAGACTTGATTAATAAAGAATTAAAGGAGGGTAATATAATTAATGCCAATCAACATGGTTTATGGAAAATAGATCTTGTTAAACTAATCTGATTTTTGTTTTGGATGTGATTACAAGTTTGGTTGATAAAGGTAATAGTGTTGATGTACTATACTTTGCTTCTGTAAGGCATTTGACTTGGTGCCATATAACATTTTGATTAAAAAATTAGAACAATATAAAATTAACTTGGCATGTGTTAGATGGATTAAAACTGGCTAACTGATAGGTCCCAAAATGTAATTGTAAATGGGGAATCATCATTGTGGGAGATTTCAGAGTGGTAGCCGTGTTAGTCTGTATCAGAAAAAAAAACGAGGAGTACTTGTGGCACCTTAGAGACTAACACATTTAATTGGGCATAAGCTTTCATGGGCTAAAACCCACTTCATCAGATGCATGCAGTGGAAAATACAGTAGGAAGATATATATACACAGAAAACATGCAAAAAATGGGTGTTGCCATACCAACTCTTAAGAGACTAATCAATTAAGGTAGGCTATTATCAGCAGGAGAAAAAAAAAACTTTTGTAGTGATAATCAGGATGGCCCATTTCAAACAGCTGGCAAGAAGGTGTGAGTAACAGTAGGGGAAAAATTAGCATGGGGAAATAGTTTTTACTAAAAGAGAGAATATTTCTTGTGGGGTCTCTCAAGGATCGGTTCTTGGCCTTATGCTATTTAACATTTTTATCAATTGCCTGAAAAAAACCATCACTGATAAAATTAGCAGATGAGACAAAAATTTGGGGGAGTGATAAATAATGAAGAGAGCGGGTCACTGATACAGAGTGATCTGGCTCACTTGGTAACCTGGGTTACCTGGTCATTATGCATTTGAATAAGACTAAATGTAAATGCATACATCTAGGAAAAAAGAATGTAGGCCTTATATACAGGATGGGAGACTCTATCCTGGCAAGCAGTAACTCTGCTCAGACAGATAGTCGGCTGAACATGAGCTCCCGTGCAATGCTATGGCCAAAACCGCTAATGTGATCCTTGCACACATAAACAGAGGAAACTTGAGGAGGAGTTGAGAGATTATATTACCTCCGTATTTGTTACTGGTTTTGACCACTGCTGGAAACTGCCAGTTCTGGTGTCTGCAATTCAAGAAGGATGTTGGTAAATTGTAAGAGTTCAGAGAAGAGCCACAAGAATAATTAAAGTACACCGCTACCCCGATATAACGCGGTCCTCAGAAGCCAAAAAATCTCACCGCCTTATAGGTGAGACCGCGTTATATCGGGTTCGGTCTGGTACGCCGTGCCGGACTGGACCGGCTTCCCTGGCAGTGATTTAAAGGGCCTGGTGCTCCAGCTGCTGCGGGGAGCCCCGGGCCCTTTAAATCACTGCTGGAGCTCTGGCAGCGGGGCTCGGGTGACGCTTTAAAGGGCCCGGGGCTCCCCACTGCTTTACTGCATTATATCCGAATTCGTGTTATATCGGGTCGCGTTCTATCAGAGTAGAGGTGTATTAGAAAACATGCCTTATAGACTCAAGGAGTTCAAGCTATTTATCTTAACAAAGAGACAGTTAAAGCATGACTTGATCACAGTTTGTAGGTACCTGCACAGGGAAAAATGTTTGATAATGGGCTCTTCAATCTAGCAGAGAAAGGTATAATACAATCCAATGGCTGGAAGTTGAAGCTAGACAAATTCAGACTGGAAATAAGGCATAATTTTTTAACAGTGAAGGTAATTAACCATTGGAACAATTTACCCAGTGTCATGGTGGATATTCCTTCACTGGTAATTTTAAATCAAGATTGGATGTTTTTCTAAAATCCAGTAATTCTAGTAATTATATTTAGGAAGTTCTATCATACAGGAAATCAGACTAGATTACCACAATGGTCCCTTCTGGCCTTAGAATCTATGAATCTACATACTTCTGATGCTTCAAAGTGCACAACATTTAAATGTCTCTAGAGTTTCAGATGTATTCTGATGTGGCCAGGGTTCAGTACTAGAGAGAGTACTAAAGTGTTCACACTACTGGGCATAGTCAGTGTACAGTGTTTTCTAAATCAGGTCCCTTTAAGTTTTTGCATACTGGAAACCCAAAAAGCAAGATGCTCAAAATTTCTAATCATTTTTTAAAAGCTTGACCTATATAAATATAAAATTCCATATTAGGGCTTAATTCAACTCCCAAGAAAGTCCGTGAGAGTCTTTCTATTGAGTTCAATGGGAAGTGAATCTACCCCTTAAGCTTAAATTTTGTCACAGTATACATCAAAACAAAATAGTCTATTCAAAAGGATCCAAGTTGCAGTTTCTTTTGGAATAACTTTGTATTTCCTGAAATTTTTATATTGAAAATGTCAACCATAATTTTGCATTCATGTAACTCCTTTGCTTTTAGTAGTGAATTTCTTCTATACCTAGGTATTGCTTGCCTATTCCTTGACCATGAGGTAGAATACTGAAGGATAGGTTCAATGCTTTACCTTTTTAATCAAATATCTAATTCATTCCTGATACAGCTCCTTTGAAGTGAATGGGTGTTATGATTTATTTAACTTATGCCTCCTTATTCCATGCAGAACATAGGGGCTTCACCACTGCCTTCCAGCTTTGACGGTCTCTTGTTGCAGTCTTAGGGCATGTCTACACTTGCCATTTAAAGCGGAAAAAGTCCCTTTTTTGCGCAAAAACCATGGGAACGTTCACACTTGCCAATGACTTTTTGCAGTGAAACTCAGAAGTTTCAACGCAAAAAGAAAACCACCTCCAAGAGAGGCATTCAGCTCTTACTGGTGATGCTTTTGCAGTGATGTGCAAGTGAAGACACGTTCTTCCTGTTTACACAGCTTTCATCCTCCGAAGGATATCCCACAGTGCCTAGGTGATCACTCTAGCCAGCAGCTCTGCTGCTCTGTTGCCAGGTAAACAGACATCCACCCCTCCCCCTGTAAAGCCCCAGGAACTTTGAAACTCCCCTTCCTGTTTTCTTGGCAAGTGCTCACTTATCTGGCCAGGTGACAATGCCTGTTCCATGGAGCAAACAATTCCCTGCTTGGAGCAATGTGAGCTCCTGGAGCTGATCAGTGTTTGGGGAGAGGAGGCTGTGCAGGGACCCAGGGTGCCCCACGATCACCCCCCACCCTCCTTCCCACAAGACCCATAGTCAAACTGGAGAGAGCTGCACTGTGGGATAGCTGCCCTAGAGCACTGCTCTCATCAGTGATGGAAGTGCTGCTAATGTAAACACTCTCTGACACCTGAGGAATTAATTGAGTACACAAACCAACGCTTTACTTTTCACCAGTTCCCTATCACTGGTGAAACTTACAGCGCAAAAACTCTGCAAGTGTAGACATACCCTTAGCTTCTACCCATGTCATTTTGATAGCTTTCAGTTCTTCTTCTATTGTGCGTTTCTATGTTATCTGGGGTCTACCTCCTTCCTCTGGCTCTGGGGGGGGTCCAGTCCAATGCCTGTTTTGTTATATTATTCAGGTCTTTTCTTTATGTATGTCCTAGTAATCTTCATTTTTGTTCCATAATGTTCTGACCTCCCAGTTTCTGTTTCCTCCTCCTCCAGAGTTCTTTCTTTGTGATTTTTTTCTTGCCATCAGATATCTCAGGCAGCTGTTTATGAAAACATTAAGTTTAAGTAGTAAGGGTGTAATAAGCCTCCAAGCTTCATATCGGAAAACAGATTTTAAAGTGGTATTAAATAATCAGAGTTTAGTTTGGTGGGCAAGATTTCTGTTTTTCCAAATCAGCTTTAGAATTACAGAGGCATGTCTGGCTTTTGCTATTCTGGCTTTGATGTCTTTATCTGTTCCACCTCTTTTACTTATGATACTGCCAACACATGTGAAATATCAGAACGCTTCTATGTCAGTCCCAGAGAGGGTATTGGTTTTTCTAGTGTGTTGATTCTCATGGTTTTAGTTTTGTTTGTGTTGATTTTGAAACCTATTAATTGTGCTTAGGCCTGAAGATCATTGTTTTGGCCTGCATGTATCTATGGCTAAGTAGTAGCAGGTTGATGTCCTCTGCAAATCAGCGTCTTCTAACTTCTGTCTGAAAGTCCATTGTATACCCCTTTGGTTGTTCTATGATCTTTCCACTACCAGTAGAAAGGTCATGGGTGGCATAAGATATCCTTGTCTGATGCCAGTAGTATCATCAGATGGCTTAGTCAGTTTGTTGTTCTGTGTTATTGGCATGTCATATTGTCATGGAAGCTCTGAATGATATTCATAAGTTTCTGTGGGATTCCATAGTGGCATAGCAACTTCCATTAAATTGTTCTAGCCACTGTATGAAAGGCTCTTTGGAAATCCATAAAATTAACGTAAAAGCTGTAACTGCCAGTCGATCAACAGTTTTATAAAGATATGTAGGGTTACTATTTAATCTAAAAATGGTTTCTCCTGTCTGAAACCTGCCTGTTCCTGTTGTAACCTTGAATCTACTGCTTTCTTTTTTGTCTTGAATAATGAATGTAAATACCTTGCTTGAGATAGACAAAACTTGAATGTCCCCCTGACTGAGGTCTCCTTTCTTTGGCTGTTTCACTGTATGACCAACTTTTCACTCATTTGGTATTTTTTCTTCCCATATCTTTTGTAAGAGGCCTATCAAAATGTCCATTGTGTTCTGCAAATATGCCTTGAGAGCCTGCATTGGAAAGTTATCTGGATTTGGTGGCTTTTCACTTTTTAACTGACTGACTCTCATCTCTACTTCTACTCTGGTGATAGGTCCTAGTTCGATGTTCACAGCTTTTCCTTTCTCACTGTGTCGGGGATTGGCCAGTGGTTCACCAGGTAGCACTTGATTAAAGTACTGCCTCCATAAGTCTTCATTGTTAAGTTGCCCTCATTGTCTTTGGTCAATTGATAGTTGTTTTTCTTCCTGACAGCTGTTCATTGATGTTGTATAGTTTCTTCACGTCATTTTGTGCTGCAGCAGTTTGTACATCTGTTGCCATTTTGTCTATAAAATTACCTTTGTCTTTCCTAGAACTCTTTTTGACCACTTGGTTCTTTACAGCTTATTCCTCTTGAAGTTACTGTGTCTGTGTTCTTGCTTGATTTAGTTTCATTTTAATTTTCCATCTTTCTTCTATCTTCTTCCATGTGTTCTCAGATACCACTCATTATGCTGTTTCTTCCTGAATTCCAGCACTTCTTCACAAGTTTCAGTGAATGTTTTCTTTGCCCATTTCCCGTCTACTGTTCCATTGTCTTTGCCTTCAAGCATCTAGTATCTATTTGCTAGCACAATTCTAAACTCTTGTTATATTGTCATCTGTTTTAGCTTGGTGATGTTATAAGGTTGGCAACTCTGTTTTTCTTATCTCTTTTTTTTTTTAAGCTACCACTAATGCATGGTCCATTACCACATCTGTCCCGCTCGTACAATTTACATCTTCTAAGGTTCTTTTGCATTTGCACCAAATTGTAATGCGATCAATTTGGTTCCCTGTTCTCTGATCTGGAGACCTCCAAGTTATCTTACGAATAGTACAGTGAGGGAAGATAGCCGGGTTGTTCATTCCACCAAAATCAGCATGTTTCACCATTTTCGTTCATTTCATTGAGGCCTTTTTTCCCCATAGTTACCTCCCTGCCATTGTCATTGCTCCCTACTTTAGCATTCATATCTCCAATTACTAGGAGGACCTCTCTTTTCAGGAACTTACCTATTGCATTCTGTAACTGAAGTTTTCTCTCTCGGCGAGCTTGATTTGTTGGCGAATAACATTGAATAATGGACACTTTCTGGAACTTTGATATATCATACTGCTGTAATCCTTTCTGAAACTGGTGCCCATTGTAACAGGATATCGTCTGCCCTTCTTGATAGTGTCGGACCCAGGCCATCTCTGTATTTGTCACTGGTCTTTGGTAGCCTAGAATATAACAGGATGTTTCCAACAGACAAAGTTATTCAACCTGATGTTTCCCATCTCATTTCACTTAGGCCCAGTCTATCTGCCCATTTCTTTTGTTATTGGACCATTTTAGCTGGCTCTGATAACATCCACACATTCTAAGTACCAGTTTGGTTATAGTTTTAGGAGAGAAATTCTTCAGTAGAGTAGCTTCCTTGTGGGTATGGTCACCTTACATCATCATCTGTCTTCTAGATCTATTTGAATTGAGTTGAGTTGGACTGAGTTTGTTGAGTTGAGCAGTAATGTAGGTTTCTGTAATGACTTTGAACTTTTCACAGGAGGGGTTTGTTACCCCATTCCCAGCCCCTTACTGGGAGTTATACAAGGGATGAATTTTACCCATAGATCTCCCATTTTTAGTCACTTGTAGTTAAAAGTACTTTGAGTGACCCAGCTGTATGCGGCCCTAATTCAACAAAGCACTTCAGCATTTGCTTAACTTTAAGCTTTTATTTAAGTGCCATTGAAGTCAATGGGAGTCAAACTTGTGGAAACTTAATCATCTGCTAAATGATCTGAATCATCTGTGCTGAATCAGGGCCTTTGTTCCCTGAAGATGTACTGCTTTTATTTTAACACTTTATTGCTTGCAGGCTTGTTCACTTCTCCTGAGCACTAATGCAATATGAAACTTGAGCTAAGTATTACCACTTCATACATTAGTATGTATCCACAGCCTTCTAACCAGCAGGCCTGTTCTCTAAAGGCATGTCTACATTTACAGCGATTCAGCGGTGCTGCTGCAGTGTGTCTGGCAAAGACACTCTATGCCAATGGGAGAGAACTCTCTCGTCGGCATAATGAAACCACCTTCGTGAATGGCAGAAATGATGTCAGCGGGAGAACAACTATGGACAAATGCTTACTCATACTATGTCTGGTGTTCACATTTAACTTAGGAGGAGGAGAATTTTTCCCTTTAACCAGACATCCCCACATTTCAGCAGTTTAATCACCTGCAAATAATGTCTGCATTTCAAAATCAGTGAGAAAACTGTCCAGCTGCTATGGACTCTTACACCTTATTCCAAATATATTAATCCCAGTAAAAAAAAACATGTTATTTCATAGCAGTGGGAATAAAATATGTTTTGCCAAAACAAACTCAAGATGTGGATTAACAATGCTCTCAACGTTTGTATATCAAATAAAATTAAAAGGAAATTTTTGGATTAATATAATAAATTCAAGAGCTTTCTTTAATCTGTTGACAGCAGCATCTGCCTTATTTTTGGACTTTCCTAAAATCACTTATGTTGCTCTTGGCTGCCATATGGTTTTGATTCCACATTGGGATTCTACAGCTTGGAAGACTACATTAAGGTTTGTAATGATGCTGGATTTGGTGGTACCCAACGGAGACTGTCAATTCAGGATAAATTGCTCAGAGCAGGGCAGTTACAGCCCAAGGCTGGGGTTCCTTTGCACACTAAGGCAAACCAAACCAGCCAAACAGAGAGGACTTTGGTTTTACCCCACTGGCTAACTAAAAGTCACACAAGCAATTCCCTTAGACACTCCAGTTTCCCAGTATCACCACCAGTGCCACTCATTATGGGAATGAATGATTATGAAAACCAATACCCCAGTAAAAGAAAAAAAGGTTCACCCGATCCCAAAGGACCAAGACCCAGACCCAGGTCAATATACAAATCAGATCTTACCCACAAAGCACGCTGTTGCCAGTCCTTTAGAATCTAAAATCTAAAGGTTTATTCATAAAAGGAAAAAGCTACAGATGAGAGCTAGAATTGGTTAAATGGAATCAATTACATACAGTAATGGCAAAGTTCTTGGTTTAGGCTTGTAGCAGTGGTGGAATAAACTGCAGGTTCAAATCAAGTCTCTAGAGTACATCCATGCATGACTCAGTTTGCAGGCCGACCCCATTGTTTACATATTAGTTTGAACGTTCCCAGGGAAGCTCAGATGTGGATTGGCGTCTCCCAAAGTCCATTGTCAGATAAGTGTTTCTTGATTGGGCACTTACTGAGAATAGTCCCTTCTCAAGAAGCTGACCAAATGCTTCACTGAGGCTACTTAGAATCAAAACACATTAAGATACAAGTACATAGCCAATATTCATAACTTCAACTACAAAAATGATACACACATACAGCTAGCATAATCATAATCAGCAAATCATAACCTTTCCATAGACACCTTACATGACAACCTTTGTACAATATTTGCTGCAAATATATAACAGTGGTTGCAACAATGATCTATACGGTCACAGGTTATGTCAGTAATGTCACAAGGTCATATTTACACTAGCACTTACGTCGACAAAAGTTTTGTCACTCAGGATTGTGAATAAAACACCACCCTCAGCGACATAAGTTTTGCTGGCATAAGTGCTTGTTTGCACAGTGCTATGTCGGCGGGAGACTCACTCTCCCGCAAACATGGCTACCACCGTTCGTTGAGCTGGTTTTATTATATCAACAGGAGAGCTCTCTCCCATTGGCATAATGCGGCTACACTAGCACTATTACAGCTGCACAGCTGTACGCTTGTAAGTGTAGACGTGGCCTAAGAATTCTTTGTCTCCAAATTTTAGTCACCCAACTTATTTCATATTTGCTCCTTTGCCAGCTATGGTGTTTTGACTTCAGATAGCAGCATAACAGAATAGCAGAGAGTAGAGTGAAAGCAGGGCATATGGAGTCCTTATCTGGAGGACAAGAAGAGCCGTTCATGAAGGGGACATTTAGGGAGTTACCACTGACCTTCAAGGGTTGATTGTAACTCGGAGAAAGTTTGCTTCGAGGTGTTTTGTCATTATTTTGCTATTTATTGAGTGCAATCAGTATGCTTGATGTATAAAACATAGTGGGAGGCATGAACCTTGCCTCAAAGAGTTCACATTCTAAATTAGAGAGATAATACACTTCAGACACAAAATAGAGTTGATAATCAGATGGAGGGTTTGTCTCAAAGCAGTGCAGATGTCTTTTTGGATTTTAAAATTAACTACTTCCTTTAGTGGATTAATACTTGTATGCTTCATTGAAGAAGTATGTGTCTGAGGAGGATTTAAATGACGAGACTGATTGTTTGGCACACATGGAGAGGTAAGGAGTTCCAAGTGTAAAAGTTGGAATGGAAGAAGGCTATAGAAGCCCAACCAATAATTCTTGGCCAGCCCTCAAAATTCTACCTTAAAAGAATCTTTCGTAAGATATCGTGTATGTGTTGTGGTGAGGGGTAGGGACTATGTGTGTATGTATGGTGCATATTTGATGGTGTGATTATGGAGGTTTTTTATTGGCAAGAGATTGGGATGGATGTATTACTCACAAGGGGCACATTCAATATATAAATTAACTTTTCAGTCAAATCCCTTTTGTTTCCCAAGAAATCAACTCTTTCCCCCATCTCTTTCTCCCTCTCCTACCACACAGAAATCTATATATACTGTATACCCCACTCCCCAGTAAAATATTGTCTCTTTCTTACTATCTGGGCTCGGGAGCCTGGAGTTTAGATTTCAAACTAAATGATGGCTAACAGCTTGGATAGCTGAGCTTGACTGGATGATATGGTGCAAGAGGGAGGCCTCAAGCCTATCATTACTCATGCTGAGCTGATGAGACTACTAGAGAGGAGCAGTTGGTCAGAGCAGGTAGGTTTTGTTTCATGTGGGACTTTCTTTTGTGAGCTGAGCAGCTCTTGCTTTGGGGAATCAGAAGGTGCTGTTCTATCTCTTCTGAATAAGCTTTCAGAAATGACTTCAACACGCAACCAGTAGTAAGAGGGGGAGAAGTACTCTGGTCTCTGGTGAAGGTAAACAGTCTGCATAGGTGGGATGGAATAGACTGGTCCAGTAGCCCAAAGATGGGACCAGCAATGAGGCAAAATGCCCATCTATCATGCAACTCATTCTTAGAATTCTTAGAAACTGGAGAGAGGAGAACTGTTGCTGTATGCGGTTCTAGTACATTGAAGACAGAAGGCCTTGGCGCAAAGTGCCTCCATTCATAAGGAGGCAAACAGTCTCCAAGAATTGTTTGAGACACATCAGGTACAGTGCTACTATTTTGGGGTATAGTCTTTTTACATGTTCTGTTTTATATTGTGATTTACTGGTTATGATCTTATTGTTTTTGTCCGTAGTACAGTTATCACTTGCATTTGGGCTACTATAATGCCTATACTATGCAGCTATTCATCTGCATTAACATCATATACTTCTTTTTAGATCCGTCTTTCCTGTGCTTCAGATACTCAGCCTGATTAAGGACTCAAGCATTCCTTGCTACAAATACAATTAGAATGTGGTCATACAATGGTCTTGAAAATACGGTGTGATGGTAAAGCACAGGGCTGGGAGTCAGGAGACGTGTGTTCTGTTCCATCTTTGCCACAGACTTCCTATATCATTGTGTGTAAGTCTCGTAGGCTCAAATTTTTAAAAACGAGCTCTAATTTTGGGCTTCCTTATTTGGACACCTAGGGCCTGACTGTTAGAAGTGGCGAGAGCCCACAGCTCCAGTTGAAGTCAATAGGACTTGCAGATGCTCATTCTGAGTACCCTGGCAAACAAAAATAAAAACAAAGTAGGTATCTCCATTTGGGCACCCAAAAATTGAAATGCACACAAATATATGACACTTTGAAAACTTGGGCCTTAACTTCTTTGTGCTTCATATTCACCATCATTCCTTCCTGTAAAATGAGGCTTATTAACCTATGTCACATGGCACTTGTGAGGTTTGTTTAATTAATGCTTGTAACGTGCTTTGTGGTTCTTAGCTTGTGCTATATAAGTAAAATTCATCATTATTATTTATTTTACCCTTGATTTCCTAAACGGCTCCTGCTATGTTCTCATTAAGGAAGAGTGTCATTGCACACTCCTCTGAGTGTATTGATCAATCTGTTTTAAATCTATAATTGTGTGATCTTTACTATTTGTGTAGCAGGGCCGGCTCCAGCGTTTTTGCCGCCCCAAGCGGAAAAAAAAAAAAAAAGCCACGATCGGCTTCATAATTCGGCGGCAGGTCCTTCCCTCTGTTGCTGCGCTGGTGCGTGGAGCTGGCCCTGTTGTGTAGCAATCATCTCACGAGGTTCATTGCTGAAAGCTAAATATCTGTCACATATGCTTTATCCGATTTGTGACTGCTTTATTGATCAAGGGCTGGATTTTTCCTTTTTTTATTTTTTTAAACATACTGTGAGCTTGGCCCAACGCACTGGGCGGTGTTATCAAAATGGTTTTTTTTCTGATTTAGGAATTAATTTGCTCTGTTGTGATGAGAGCAGTGAAGTGATGTTGTTTAACACCTCATTTGGTGGCACATTTTCTAATTCTCCTATGCCTTTTTTTCACAAAACTGATGTTTTCATTAGGACTCTATAATATATATGTTTTCCTTCAAATGGATGTGGCAGTGGCCATTAATTTAGTCCAACATCTTTGACCACACTAGTAACTATCACCTTTTTTATTTTGTGAGGCAATATTAAATTTCACCTTTGCCAATTTCATCCTGCACTGAGTCTAAAGAGAGGTGATCTGCATAATATGACTCATCTGATAGAATTTATTTCATTTCCCTTCAGATTCCTGTACTGAATAATTCAGATTGGTTCCTTTGTTGTATGTTGACTTGGGAAGTATGTCTCTTTTGGCTTTCCTTGTAAGTTCTGTTGGCGATGTTCTGGCCTTTTTGACCACTCTTCAAGTAGAAGGGATCATCTGTGTAACTACCATTGCTGAGGGTAGTTTGTGTTTTTTCTTAAGACTAAGGCCAACATTTTCAAACTTCAGTGCTTAAAATTAGTTATTTTAGGGACATTTTCCCCAAATTTTCTGGAATTTTTTACCTTCCCACCCTACCCCTCTGCTTCATTTTTTTACATTTGCACACTGGATAGAAGTACGAGTCTCAAATATGTGATAGGTTTTAAAATGAGTTCTGCTTCTGAGCACATAGTTACTTCCACAATAAATGTTTGGGAACTCCTCTGCAGAAGGGAAGCACAGTGTAAGATACATGCTGAAGAGGACGACTGTCACACCTCAGCAGTCATAGTCAACAGTTCTCTGAACAGCTGACCTAAATGGCACTTTCGCTCTGTAGCCACCACCCTTTTTGAGGCTAATCAACTATGGAGGAAGAGTTTTGCTTAATTGAATAGTGCAACCCCGTTGTCCTGGGTCAAGATGTTACCCCTGAAGAATGGGGAATGGAGGCAGGACATTCTTGGGCTCAGTCAGCTAGAGCCAGATGTTCCTAGTATGAGTCACAGATCTCTAGCCTCCCTGATCTACTGCAGCAACAGTAGTTTAGAGATCATGCCCCATGCTCCTTATTGCTGCGCTGCCTTTTCTCCTCCTATTATTTCTTTATTCCAGTCTGAATCCCTCTATTTTTCCTGAGTGAAAACTAAACTCTAGGATTTGTATTGCCAGAGGTGGACTGAGAGTCTACCACCCTCACTGGCCCATTAAACAGTCACTAAACATTCACTGCCCTAGGTAGCACCTTTTCTGTTATGACAGTACAGCAGACTATTTTCCTAACTGAAACTCCCCAGCTGTTTGGAATGGTGCTGGTGACATCTCTCTGAAAATTGACTGGCAAATGTTACAGCTCCCTCCTGGTCAGCAGTATCTTTATTTCTATTGTTACTAGATTGTCATTTACAACCACATCACTCCACAACAAAAAATCCCCAGTAACAATAGAAGGTAGAAGACTTATAAAATCCTAGGATTAGGAAATGTTTCTACAAAACTGCTCATCTATAATCCAGGTCTCAGATCTGGTGGTAATGTGTGGCTATTGGTGATTTATTTCTGTTTAATTTCATGTATGACTGAATTTCCTTGACCTTTTTTCTAATATTATTTTATAGCGCTATATGATTTTAGTGTACATTCTCATTCATGATATATAACAATGCATATTTCTTTAATATTTTATTTCATAATTTTAGTGAATCTTTGAAATTTGAAGCAATTTGATTAAAATTATTTACAGTATTTTATTCATTTCAAAAGGCTGTGCCATTTACTTTGCTACCAGTACTTCTCTGCTTTCTCTTCAGTTGAGAAGTCACAAAACCCAGAGGCCACGCTTTGGAACATGCTATTCTAGCAGCAACATCTGGCTCTTTGGCAGTCTCTCTTAGGCAGTAGTTTTTTTCTGCTTTGGAGATGCTTCTGGGTTTGTCATATATGTCAACAGCAAAAGGGCTGCCAGGGCTTTCTTCACATATTATTTCCTTTTCTTTTGCCTACTGTCCTATTTGGACAAAAATAAATGTTTTAGCCTTTCCTGAATAAATCTGTGAATGTTTCCCTAATTGATTTCCTTATGAACCCAAGTTTGTTACCATGTTCTCACTTCTCCTGCACTTGTGCCCACCTTTATGCTGGCAAAAAGCTCCAAAACTGACATTTCTCTGGGGTCTTCTTGTAACCGTGTCAGTCCCAGGATATTAGAGGGACAGGTTGTGTGAGGTAATATCTTTTATTGGACCTCATCCACCTATTTCTCTGGGGATTGCATATGTTTCTTTTGTGTTTCTTGTTCATGTGTGTCCACATAAAGCATTTTCTGGAAAATTGACATTCCCATAGCTAACAACTGGAGCTCACTTTTTTTTCATAAACTTCTGAAAGGTCATCTTCATATTGGATTTTATGTGGCAAGTCAAGAAATCGCCGTTATATCAGTACCTGTAAATTCATTAGCACAGATATAGAAATATTTACTACAAATCTTTGAAGCACGTACATTAATAAATGTCTACCCATGCAGCCTTGATATATCAGTGTGACTCTGATATAACTCTAGTATAAAAATGGCATCAATTACTTTCTGGTTGTATGCTATATGTTGAATATAGTCAGCATAATTAGCATAGATATTGGTTCAACCATTAGGGTGACTCCTTGGGAAAAATTTGTCCCCAAGAACCAAGATGGTATAATGTGGCCAGAAAAAATAGCAATGACTTTATTTTAGATTTATTGGTGAAGAGTGTCCTCAGGTTCAGCCCCCTGTGCTGAGGCAGGACCAAATCAATCTAGACCATCCCTGACAGGTGTTTGTCCAACCTGTTCTTAAAAATCTCCAATGATGGGGCTTCTACAACCTCCCTTGGAAGCCTATTCTTTAGTTAGAAAGTTTTCCCAAATTTCTGAACAAAATCTCCTGTGGTGTAGGTGAAGCCCGTTTTTTCTTGTCCTACCTTCAGCAGACATGGAGAATAATTGATCACAGTGCTCTTTAGAACAGCTCTTAACATATTTTAGCACTGTTAACAGGTTCCCCTTCAGTCTTATTTTCTTGAGACAAAACATGCCCAATTTTTTTTTAACTTTCCTCAAAAGTCAGGTTTTCTAAACCTTTTATCATTTTTGTGGCTCTCCTCTGCATTCTCTCCAGTTTGTCCACATCTTTCCTAAAGTGTGGTGCCCAGAATTGGACTCAATACTCCAGCTGAGGCCTCACCAGTGCCAAGTTGAATGGGACAGTTACCTCCCTTGTCTTACATACAACACTCCTGATAATACACCCCCAATGATATTTGCCTTTTTCACAACTGCATCACATTGTTGACTCATATTCAATTTATGATCCACTATAACCCCCAGTTTCTTTTCAATGGTACTACCACGTAGCCAGTTATTCCCCATTTTGTAGTTGTGCATTTGATTTTTTTCCTTCCTAACTGAAGTACTTTGTCTTCACTTGTGAAGTGAAGGCTTGTGAAGGCAAGCAAAAACAAGGCCGCCTGAAAACAACATGGTGAAGAGCTGTGGAAGCTGAGCTGGAAACCTGGAGCACAGCTGGGGAACCATTGAAAGACTTGCCAGAAACAGACAGCAGTGAAGGAGCTTCCGCTGCCCTAAATGCCAGAGGCGTAATGGGAACATGATGATGATGATGATGAAGTGAAGTACTTTGCACTTGTCTTCATTGAATTTCATCTTGTTGATTGCAGACCAATTCTCCAATTTGTCAAGATCTTCTTGAATTTTAATCCTGTCCTCCAAAGGGCTTGCAACCCCTCCCAGCTTAGTGTCATCTGGAAGTTTTATAAGCATATTCTTCTCTCCATTGTCCAAGTCACTAATAAAAATATTGAATAGTACCAGACTCCGGACTGATCCCTGAGGGACCTCACTAGAATATGCCCTCCCAGTTTGACAGCAAATCATAAACCATCTTATAGTAATGTCGTCTAGACTGCATTTCCCTAGTTTGCTGTGAGAATATCATGTGGGACTGTGTCAAAAGGCTTATTAAAATCAAGATATATCACATCTACTGCTTCCCCCCATCCAGGAGGCCAGTAACCATGTCAAGGAAGGAAATTAGGTTGGTTTAGCATGATTTGTTTTTGACAAATCCATGCTGGCTATTTCTTACAACCCTATTATCCTCTAGGTCAGGGGTCTCAAACACGCGGCCTGCGGGGCTCTTGCGTGTGGCCCGCCAAGCTCCCCGCGCCCCCTCCCGCCCCTCTTCCTACCCGCGGGATTGCCCCCTGTGGCGCTGCGAGCCCCGCGCCGCTCTCTGAAGCAACTGGCAGCACACCCCTTTGGGCCAGGGGGGAGGGGGAAGGAGGCAGAGGGCTCCTGCATTGCCTCCTTCCAGGCACCGCCCCCCGCAGCTCCCATTGGCCAGGAACAGGGAACCGCGGCCAGTGGGAGGTACCTAGAGGAGCGGCAAGAGCAGCGCACGCACAGAACCCTGAGCGCCCCCCCCCCCCCCCCCGGGGCTGCAGGTACAGGGTTCCAACTGCTTCCTGGAATGGAGCGGCACGGGGCCGGGGGCCACTGCCACCCCGGAGCCGCTCTAGGTAAACGGTGCCGGGCTGGAGCTCGCACCCTGAACCCCTCCTGCACCCCAACTCCCTGCCCTGAGCCCCCTGCCGCATCCCGTACCCCTCCTGCACTCCCTGCCCTGAGCCACCTGCTGCACCCTGACCCCCTGCCGCACCCCTCACCCTCTTGCACCCCACCCACCAACTCCCTGCCCTGAGCCTCCTGCCGCACCCTGCACACCTCCTGCACCTCAACTCCCTGCCCTGAGCTCCTGCCGCACCCTGCACCCTTTCTGCACCCCCTGGGGGCAGCGTTGTGGTGGGGACTTCGGGGAAGGGGTTGGAATGGGGCAGGGAAGGGGTGGGAAGAGGTGGGGTAGGGGCAGGGCCTAATGGAAGGGGTGGAGTGGGGGCAGGGCCAGAGGCAGCGAGGGGGGGTGTCAGTGATGCGGCCCTCGGTTCAATGCACTAGTCCTCATGTGGCCCTCGTGGTCATTTGAGTTTGAGACCCCTGCTCTATGTGCTTACAAAGTGATTGTTTAATAGTTTGTTCCAGTATCTTTCCAGATATCAAAGTTAGGCTGACTGATATATAATTCCCAAGGGCCTATTTGTTCCCCCTTTTAAAGATAGGTACTTTGTTTGCCCTTTTCCAGTCCTCTGGGACCTAACCCGTTCTTCAGGAGTCCTCAAAGATAATAGCTAATGGTTCTGAGATTGCTTCAGCTAGTTCTTTATGTACCCTAGGGTGAATTTCATCAGGCCCTGCCGACTTGAATACATCTAATTTATCTAAACATTTTGTAGACCGTTCTTTCCCTATTTTGGCTTGTGTTCCTTCCCCCTTGTTGTTAGTATTAATTGTGTTGAGTATCTGGTCACCATTAACTTTTTTAGTGAAGACTGAAGCAAAATAGGCATTAAACACCTCAGCATTTGTCACGGTGAAACTGACTATTTCTGTGCTTTCCTTATATCTTGTCTTTTACAAAATTAAAAAGCAATACGTTCAACATCACTAACTTGGACAATTTTATATTTAATTTGGTAACTACTGTAGTCTGCTGTCCTTACTGTTGTTTTAAATCAGGGGTCGGCAACGTTGGCACGCGGCTCGCCAGGGTAAGCACCCTGGTGGGCCAGGCCAGTTTTATTTACCTGCTGACGCGGCAGGTTCGGCTGATCGCGGCCCCCACTGGCCGCGGTTCGCCGTCCCGGGCCAATGGGGGCGGCGAGAAGCCGCAGCCAGCACATCGCTCGCCCGCGCCGCTTCTCGCCGCCCCCATTGGCCCGGGACAGCGAACCGCGGCCAGTGGGGGCCGCGATCGGCCGAACCTGCCGCGTCAGCAGGTAAATAAACTGGCCTGGCCTGCCAGGGTGCTTACCCTGGCGAGCCGCGTGCCAACGTTGCCGACCCCTGTTTTAAATAGTACATTGTGCCATCTCTGTCACACAGCTTTCCCTTCAACAGTACTATTGAATTAGACTGAAGTGTGGATGTGGAACAGATTGAAAGAGATTAAGTTTTTCAGTGTGGGTCTTGTCCTGTACCTACTCCTGGTCTTGCTTTTATCTTCATTTCTCCCTTCTAATAGTCCAGTAGGCAGATACTTTTCTCATGCTGTTGTATGGGGGGAAGGGAGGGTCTGAGGGAATTTTACTGTGTTCCCATGTGTTTACCCTCCTTCCCACTGCTGACACGTTGCCTATACAAACAGCAGATTGCATTGCTGCTGTGCTTTTGATCTAGAGAGGGGGAAAAAATCCCACACTAATGATGTTGGTTTTCTTTTCATGCTATTCCACATTAGGGAATATGGGCATTACATTCCCCTCCTCCTCCTCCCATACACCACTAGCAATTTGAAGATGTTTTTTCTGGACCTTTTTTCTTGTTTAATCCCTGTTGCCCTCCATGGCACTTGCTCCCACAGGGTATTTTTGAACTTTGATTTTCTCTGTGGTATGCCTCCTCTATTGTAACTAATACTATCTCTGACATCAGATTTGCTTGATGATTCTTTCATCTCTGTTCTGTTTCCCCTCCTGGCTACTATTGCTATATTTAGACAGCTATAAAAGCTTTTTAGTGAGGAGACACTATCTCTGCACCACTTTATATGGACTGTGATTTCAGATTCTCAGTCACTGCCATGACTTTGCTTTTGCCTTTCTTTTTTTTTAACATAGTGATGTTAAATTCGCTTTTGCTGCTTCTCTTTATCCCTGTGGTCCTATAATACTATGTAATATGAAGTGAATATCATTAACTTAATTGTTTAAATCACCATTTGTCCAAGGATCCAAAAGATTTTGATGAACTATTAATGCATTGTTTCAGAGTAGCAGCCGTGTTAGTCTGTATCCGCAAAAAGAACAGGAGTACTTGTGGCACCTTAGAGACTAACAAATTTATTAGAGCATAAGCTTTCGTGGGCTACAACCCACTTCTTCGGATGCATATAGAGTGAAACATATATTGAGGAGATATATATACACACACACATACAGAGAGCATGAACAGGTGGGAGTTGTCTTACCAACTCTGAGAGGCCAATTAAGTAAGAGAAAAAAAACTTTTGAAGTGATAATCAAGATGGCTCAGTACAGACAGTTTGATAAGAAGCAAGTGTGAAAATACTTACAAGGGGAGATAGATTCAATGTTTGTAATAGCTCAGCCATTCCCAGTCTTTATTTAACACCACTAGCTGTCACCTTCAGCCCCCAACTAAAACCTCTCCAGCGCATCATCAGAGATCTACAACCTATCCTGAAAGATGATCCTTTACTCTCACAGATCTTGGGAGACAGACCTGTCCTCACTTACAGACAACCCCCCAACCTAAAGCAAATACTCACCAGCAACCACACATCACTGAACAAAAACACTGACCCAGGAACCTATCCTTGTAAGAAAGCCCGATGCCAACTCTGTCCACATATCTATTCAAGTGACATCATCATAGGGCCTAATCACATCAGCCATACCATCAGGGGCTCATTCACCTGCACATCTACCAATGTGATATATGCCATCATGTGCCAGCAATGCCCCTCTGCCATGTACATTGGCCAAACCGGACAGTCTCTACGCAAAAGAATTAATGGACACAAATCTGACATCAGGAATCATAATACTCAAAAACCAGTGGGAGAACACTTTAACCTGTCTGGCCATTCTATGACAGACCTGCGGGTGGCTATCTTAAAACAGAAAAACTTCAAAAACAGACTCCAACGAGAGACTGCTGAGCCGGAATTGATATGCAAACTAGACACAATCAACACAGGATTAAATAAAGACTGGGAATGGCTGAGCCATTACAAACATTGAATCTATCTCCCCTTGTAAGTATTTTCACACTTGCTTCTTATCAAACTGTCTGTACTGAGCCATCTTGATTATCACTTCAAAAGTTTTTTTTCTCTTACTTAATTGGCCTCTCAGAGTTGGTAAGACAACTCCCACCTGTTCATGCTCTCTGTATGTGTGTGTATATATATCTCCTCAATATATGTTTCACTCTATATGCATCCGAAGAAGTGGGTTGTAGCCCACGAAAGCTTATGCTCTAATAAATTTGTTAGTCTCTAAGGTGCCACAAGTACTCCTGTTCTTTTATTAATGCATTGAGCCTCACAACACCCCTGTGAAGAAGAGATGTATTATTGTCCTCATTTTATAGCTGGAGGAATGGAAGCACAAGCAGCTTGCCCAAGGTCATACAAGAAATCTGTGGCAGAGCCAGGAACAGAATCCTGGTCTTCCCTCTCCTCACTCTTGTCCCACCAGTCCATCCTCCCACCCCCCGCAGTACTCAGTGGAGAGGTTACTCTTTACACCATGAAGATCAGGGATACCTCTGCATGATAGGCAACTATCAATCTGCTGGATCATAGTGTATGCATAAGAAGTCTAGTCACATACCTGATGAATCCATTTGTGGCTGCCAAGCCCAATTTGAGAGATTGTTACAAAATTCCATAGATCCATATATTATCTGAGTTGGGAACAAAGATTACAGGGCTGCTTTCTTCTTTCTCACTTTGTTTCCATCCTCTGGATCAAAGCTGCTTCATGTTGAGTTGCACCCAGTGCCCGATGTTTCCTCCAGATTAGATAGGATTCTGTGCACTCCTCGCAGCTTTCTACGTTGATGTTGAACAACTTCATATCATTTTTACACATATTGTGGTACTGCCATAAAGGGTGACCTCGCTTTCTAGAGCTGTCACGGATCTCACTGTTCAAAATATTTTTGGGGATACCGTCTCCTCCCATTCTTCTGACATGACCAAGCTATCACAATATCCTCTTCTTAATAGTGACTTCTAAATATGTCAGTCCTGTGCACTCCAACATCTCTGTGTTTGGTATTTTGTCTTCCCACTTTATTTTCAGGACCTTGTGCAGGCATCTCATATGGAAGCTGTTCAGTCTGCTGAAGTGCCTAGCATATGTAGTCCACATTTCTGAACCATAAAGCAGAGATGACAGCACACAAGTCTCGCAGATTCGCATTTTACCTTAGTCAATAGTTTGCTGTTATTCCATGCACATTTCTGTGCTGAAATTCTTAGCTACTTTTCTGATTCTTTTAGTTCAATCTCAAGGTCAAGATTCCTGCTGATCATAGAACCCAAGTAGCAAAAGCTGTCAATGACATTAAGAGATTTACCCTCCGGAGTAATGTCAGGCATTGGTTCTACCACCCTTTGGTACATGATCACAGTCTTCTTGAAAGTAATTGTCCACCAAAACCTCTTGAATGACGCAGAAAAACTGCCCAAGAGATTTTGCAGAGAAGATTCACTATGGGCAACCAAGGCCGTGTCAGCCGCAAACAGGAAATTTCTCAAAACCCAGCTCTTTCACCTTGGTTTTCACTCTAAACCTTGTGATGTAAACCATCTAGTCTGGTTCAAAGATAAACGCTATCTTTAAATGTATGAAGAACCAGGAAAGAAAAGTTGATGTTTAAGAGTACAGAGGGCTATGATACACCCCTGTTTCACCCCATTGTTGATATCAAAGACGTTTTATTCTTTGTTTTCATATACTATAGTTGCCTTCATTCCTTGATGTAAAGAGCGAATAATGTTCAGTGATTTGAGAGGACAACCCAGAGTCTTCAGAACAGCAAAAAGGCAGTCTGTTTACCGTATTGAAGGCCTTCATCAGATCAATGAAGGCTATGTACAGTGGTATTCATTTTTCTCTACACTTCTCTTGCAGTTGCTTGATTGAAAATATTATATCAATGGTGGAACATCCTGAGCGAAAACCACATTGACTTTCAGGATAGATTCTTTCACCTAGAGGTTGCAGCCTACAGAGCATAATGCAAATGACAACTTTTCCGACAATGTTCAACAGGGAAATACCTCTGTAGTTGTCAGAGTTGCTTCTATCCCCTTTATGCTTGTATAATTGTACAAACCGAGCATCTTTGAAATCTTGTGGTATCACTTCTTCTTTCCAACATAGTATTATGACTTCATGGAGCTTTTGGAATAGTTTGTCATTGGCACATTTGTAGATTTCAGCAGGCAAGCAGTCTTTGCCATATGCCTTGTTCCTGGGAATCGATTTAGTGGCTGTCTGCAAATCTTCTAATGTAGGTTCGTTGTCTAAATCCATTATAACTTCAAACTGTGGTAATCCTTTGAGCTCTTCATGTTTGATTTCTGCACCTCTGCATGCTTGCTGTCATATTTGCTCTTTACTAGTTCACCCCATTCTTCCTGCTCCTTATCTGTGAATTTTTGCTCTACTCAGTGCTGCTTCCACAGTCCCTTCAGTCTCCTCTTCCAGAATAAGAAAACGTTTACAGCTAATATGCTGTGCCTAGAGGTGTAACTGAAGTAGATGAAACAGCATAGAGAAGTAGTTTTCACACATTTAAGTGACTTTTAAAAATATTTTATTTTTTTCTTGTGATGCCTGCACCCTCTCTTCCCTGGCAAAGTCTCCCAGTTGTAATGGTGAGTTTACAAATGGGAGAGATCACAAGGGTAATACTAAAGACATCATGTGATACAGTAAGATATAGTCCTTCTTTGACCTTTAACCCCATCTTCACTGTGATTTACAAAGTGATGGAGCTGATCTAAGTAGAGACTAAAACCTTCTATTAAAATGCTTGGGGGTAAGGAGATTTTCCACCCGTTTTCTGATGCTGCAGCATTTTCAAAAGAATTCTAGTAATCGGATCATTTCTCTGTAATCTGTAGAGCAATGGTTCTCCCCCTTTCACATAGGAAGCCTCTGAGTGTGACCCCTCCTTATAAATTAAAAACACTTTTTAATATATTTAACACCATAATAAATGCTGGAGGCAAAGTGGGGTTTGAGGTGGCGGCTGATAGCTCGCAACCCCCCATGTAATAACCTTGCGACCCCCTAAGGGGTCCTGACCCCCAGTTTGAGAGCCCGTGATGTAGACAATACATATAATTTGAAATACAAAAGGTTTTCAGAACCTAAAATACATTTTAAAACAGAGGTTCTCAAACTTTAGCAACCCAAGGACCCCCAGTTTGATTTAAAAAATTTTGGGGACTCCTAAGCCCCACCTCTCAACCCTTGCCCCGCCCCTTCCTGAGGCCACGCCCCTGTTCCACCCCTACCCTGATGCCACTCCCCCACTCACTTCATCCCCCCTCCCTCCATTGCTCGCTTTCCCCCACCCTCACTCATTTTCACCTGGCTGAGGCAGGGGATTGGGGTGCAGGAGGGGTATGGGCTCTGGGAGGGAGTTTGGGTGTGGGAGGGGGTGCGGGGTGCGGGCTCAGGGCTGGGAGTTTGGGTGTGGGAGGGAGTTTGGGTGCTGGAGGGGCTGAGGGCTGGGGCAGGGGGATGGGGTGGGGGTGTGAGAGGGAGTTTGGGTGCAGGAGGGGGTGTGGGCTCTGTGAGGGATTTTGGGTGCAGGTTTTGGGCTGGGGTGCGGGGGGGGTAGCGGGGGTGGAGCTTACCTTGGGCAGCTCCCAAAAGTGACTGGCACATCCCTCTGGCAGCGGCTCCTAGGCAGGGGTCAGAGAGTCTCCACGCGCCGCTGCTCGCAGGCACCGCCTCCGCAGCTCCCATTGGCTGCAGTTCCAGGCCAATGGGAGCTGCGGAGTCAGCGCTTGGGTCTGCGGCGGCGCACGGAGACCCCCTGCCCCCACCCCCAACCGCAGGGACATGCTGGCCACTTCTGGGAGCAACGCGGACCCAGGGTCCCCACTCCTCCCCCTCTCTCCCAGCGCCTCCTTCATGGTGGGGAACAGCTGGTGGGAGGGAGGTGCTGGGAGGGAGGGGGAGGTGTTGAGGGAGTTGAGAAATGCTGTTTTAAAATATTATTTAAATTAACTTTCCTGGACATCTCTCTGTGGTATAACCTCCGCCTCTGCTTAGGATGAAAACAGGGGCTTTGGAGATCTCTTTTGGCTCTCTTTCCATTTTTCCCTACCTTGCACCTCCTATCTACCTGTCTGTCTGTCTGTCTGTCTCATGTTCATCATGTCCTCTGAGCTCATAGCTCCTATCCTTTCTTGACTTGACCTCAGCTTCCTTTTGCTCTGAGACCTCAGATTACACCTAGTTTCTGTGCTTGGCTTTCAGTCTTCCCTTTGTTAATCTCTACTAACATCACTTCTGCTATTCTGTTTCCTCCCAACTCCACAATGACCTATGGATCTTCATATCTGAGCCAATAGTGAGTGAAAAGATTTAGAAGTCTGACTCACCTGTTCTGGGATCCAAGACAGAAGTCTTCCATTGACTTCAATGGGTGTTGGATCAAATCCTACAAAGGTCCTAAAATATCTGGCCATCCTGGTCATTGGCTCTCTTCTCTCCCCTTGGCTGACTTGACAACCAAATGTTGCTCTCCACTGGGTGAGGGACAGAGTGAAACTACAGTGTATTCTAAGTCTTTTGTAAATGACAGATGGCGTGAAATGTACCGGTACATAGCAATCAAAATGTTCCTTTAACACATTCCAGTTGTACTGTCAAGTTAATGAAAAATACCTTATTGAAACTGCCATAAAACTGATCTAGGTATATGTCACATGACTCAAACTAGACGTGATTTATTCATATTGGTATTAAGAAAGGTATTGAGTTTTTAGCCAATAAAACATATTTATATATATTTTGAGAAAAAGTTTTTAATAATATTTAGGCTCTAGCAAAATGTCACAAACACAAAGTAATTTTTGAGAAGCTACAGTAACATTATGGGACAACTTTTAAAGTGGGGGCTTCATAATTATTTGTGACTCAGCTGTGGCTTCTAATCCAACACAATTTTTAAAATATAATATTTCTTATGAAAATGTTGATTTTCTTAGTGCAGTTGTTAGCTAACACAAATTATTGAAATTAAGGATAGTCTGTATTTAATGGGGCCACATTGAATAGAACAATATTAGATAATCAGATGATTGGGATTGGATAATCAACATGCTCTCTTTCCTCCCTCCCTCACTGAGTTGAATAGTATTACATAATTAAAGGATTCTGGGGGCTAATCCTACCCTATAGTCAGACCATGCTGTTGCCTAGGATGGCAGGATTGAAAGGAAATCAAATTATAAAAAAACAAGTGACAAAAGTAAACCAACCCTCACTCTGTTGCAGCTCTTTCCCTCTGTCTATCCCTCTTTCCCCAGGATAGTGTGTGCCAAGAGATTAAATGGAACACAAGTTCACTTTGCCTGGTCTGAGACAAGGCCAACAAGAGTAAACTGAGCTTGGATCAGTTTAGCCTGGAGACCGGGCTCAATGCCTCTCCGCTCTAGCTAGGGAACCCTTGTGGAGAAAGGAGAGAGTCCCTCCTCCCCATGTGTGTGTTGTTGTTGTCTGGATGACAGTGGAGAGAGAACCAGAGGGATGGAGAACATGTAGCATGATGATAGGGGAAAGTAAGTACCCCTTAATGTTATTTCAGTGTTGCATGTGGTTTCTAAAAGAAAACAGTGATTAATTGCACTAGATGTGTTTCTTTGAATGTCAAATTATTGAATCATAGAATCATAGAATATCAGGGTTAGAAGGGACCTCAGGAGGTCATATAGTCCAACCCCCTGCTCAAAGCAGGACCAATCCCCAACTAAATCATCCCAGCCAGGGCTTTGTCAAGCCTGACCTTAAAAACCTCTAAGGAAGGAGATTCCACCACCTCCCTAGGTAACCTATTCCAGTGCTTCACCACCCTCCTAGTGAAAAAGTTTTTCCTGATGTCCAACCTAAACCTCCCCCACTGTAACTTGAGACCATTACTCCTTGTTCTGTCTGGTACCACTGAGAACAGTCTAGATCCATCCTCTTTGGAACCCCTTTTCAGGTAGTTGAAAGCAGCTATCAAATCCCCCCTCATTCTTCTCTTCTGCAGACTAAACAATCCCAGTTCCCTCAGCCTCTCCTCATAACTCATGTGCTCCAGGCCTCTAATCATTTTTGTTGCCCTCCGCTGGACTCTTTCCAATTTTTCCACATCCTTCTTGTAGTGTAGGGCCCAAAACTGGACACAGTACTCCAGATGAGGCCTCACCAATGTCGAATACAAGGGAATGATCACATCCCTCGATCTGCTGGCAATGCCCCTACTTATACAGCCCAAAATGCCATTAGCCTTTTTGGCAACAAGGGCACACTGTCGACTCATATCCAGCTTCTCGTCCACTGTAACCCTAGGTCCTTTTCTGCAGAACTGCTGCCTAGCCATTCGGTCCCTAGTCTGTAGTGGTGCATGGGATTCTTCCATCCTAAGTGCAGGACTCTACACCTGTCCTTGTTGAACCTCATCAGATTTCTTTTGGCCCAATCCTCTAATTTGTCTAGGTCCCTCTGTATGCTATCCCTACCCTCCAGTGTATCTACCACTCCTCCCAGTTTAGTGTCATTTGCAAACTTGCTGAGGGTGCAGTCCACGCCATCCTCCAGATCATTAATGAAGATATTGAACAAAACCAGCCCCAGGACCGACCCTTGGGGCACTCCACTTGATACTGGCTGCCAACTAGACATGGAGCCATTGATCACTACCCGTTGAGCCCGACGATCTAGCCAGCTTTCTATCCACCTTATAGTCCATTCATCCAGCCCATACTTCTTTAACTTGCTGGCAAGAATACTGTGGGCGACTGTATCAAAAGCTTTGCTAAAGTCAAGGAATAACACATCCATTGCTTTCCCCTCATCCACAGAGCTAGTTATCTCGTCATAGAAGGCAATTAGGCTAGTCAGGCATGACTTGCCCTTGGTGAATCCATGCTGACTGTTCCTGATCACTTTCCTCTCCTCTAAGTGCTTCAGAATTGATTCCTTGAGGACCTGCTCCATGATTTTTCCAGGGACTGAGGTGAGGCTGACTGGCCTGTAGTTCCCCGGATCCTCCTTCTTTCCTTTTTTAAAGATGGGCACCACATTAGCCTTTTTCCAGTCATCTGGGATCAAGAGAACATGAATATGCTGGTTTTCGACTAACTGCATTCAGCAAGTACTTACCAGAGTTGAACAACAGGAAAAAGTAACTTGCAAGCCAGTTTTGATCAAGACACATAACCTTTTTCTATAATGATTCAACTTAACCATGAAATATATGGGAGTTATCAATGAGAGTTAGGTACTTTTCTACCTTTAAAAATCTATTCTTTAGTCATCTACTTCAACATTTTTAGATCATTGATTTGTTTATTTCTATTTTTTAAATTATTGTAATCTCTCAAAGAAAAATGGTGCAATTATTTTTTTAACTTTCACAATTATTTTTCACAGAAAATGCTGATGAATGTACTCTTGTTAGTAATTAAGGCTTACTGATGATGAAGTTATCATAGTTTTGGTCACGTAAAGTAAGTGACCGGAATGGTGTTCATGTTTCATATTTGATGGTTGCTTAGTTATATTTTTAGCTTCAATTCATATGCTACCATTTAGGGAATAATATGGCAAGGTAAACACATGATAAAGTTTGTCCATCTGTCTATGACTTACTCCATCTGTCATAAATACAAAAATTACTGCATGAAAATAAAACCCTAAAAGTAACATTACAATAACCATGAGTGGAGAAGTTACATAAAGTTCATACACTGGAACAAAAGATGGTGGTAATGTATTTAATATTGTGGCCAGGTAGTATTTTTATTTTCATATACAGTTGCAGCATATGAATGGTAATTATATGCAAATGCTGTAATTTAAATCATTCTGACCAACAAAATAAAATGGAAATAAGATTTTCAACTTCTACGATTGTCATTAGTCAGTAGTATCCCAAAGTAGATCAACTGTATTTCAGTAATTAACATACAGTTTAAGCATAATACAAATCACTAGGAAAGTAATTTTGGAACTGAGCTGTTTTAATCTAATGAATCTTTAGTGTAAAATTTTATTCAGTGATCCACAGAAATGCAGATGGTCTTAGTGTAACTATATGGTCTGGGTTCATTTGATAGCTGAGTTGAGTAAGAATATAATTAAAGTCAATAAACAAAGTGATTTTCTTTGAATTTGTAAATAGACACAACTGTATAAATATGTAGTGATGATGGTAACGCAGAAGCAGCAATGGGAGGAAGTATGGATTCTATCCAGGGCACAGTCAGACATACACCATGTATGCAGTAGTATACACTTGGCTCTCCAGTGGGCAATGGACTACATCCTTGAGGACCAATATCCCCGTGCTGCACTCTTGACAGCATGGGACAGTGTAAAGTGGCTTTTATAGCACTGCTCTATTGAACTCCAGAAACTTGCAGCAACCCATCAGCTGTTTGTCTCCCCCACTTCTCTGTGTGCAGATACTCAGCAGCTAGTGCATTGTTTCCCTTCTCATTGAAGCTGAGTGGCAGAAATATGAAGTAGCCTAGCCTAGCTGGGTAGAGGGGTGAAGAGAGATGCTGAATAGAGACTTCAAGGAAGATGAACACTAATGAGGAAGAGACATTGGGAGAGTGAGACTTCAAGAGAGGACATAAACTAGCAGAATCAGCCTGCAGAATGTTATTTCTCAACTCCACCCAAACATAACTGATATCCGTCCACCATACGCATACCGTTCTGTTTGGGATTGGGAGAGGGTTAGTGAGATGATTCTTGGGAGCCATCCCAAACTTCATTGACTAATTTTAAATACAGTGTGGAGCCTTGTTGTTTGTTCTGTGCATACTTTCAAAATGACAGTTGTCCAGACAAATTCCACCTCTCCTGATGGAGATTTCCTTGCTCTGAAGGTTGAATTCTATTGACTAGCACCGACTTCCTATAAAAAAAAAGACCCAGTACATAAATAATCACAATTCACACACCCAGTTGCTCTAAAACACAACTAATGCACAGTTTAACAGTGCACATATCTTCTATTTCCTTTGTTTATTAGTATCCCTGAATCTCATGTTATTTACACTTAAAATGCCTGTAATATTTTGTCTTTTAATTGCTGACAGATTTGTTTTTAAAATGCTTCAGGCAGTTTCTACATTATATGATAAGTAATGAATGAATATTGTTGCTTCTCTCCCTGCAGCGCCTATCAAATGGCTCTATAGACTCAAATGATGAAGCCAGTCAAGTGGTGGAACTACAGGAACTGCTCGAAAAGCAAAATTATGAAATGGCACAAATGAAGGAACGTTTGGCTGCACTATCTTCCCGAGTGGGGGAAGTAGAGCAGGAAGCAGAGACCGCCAGGAAGGATCTAATTAAAACAGAAGAAATGAGCACTAAATATCAAAGGGACATTAGAGAGGTAAGATGGTTCACCACACTTTGACCTCAAACTTTCCAACAAGTTGTGCATGGGGTATTTGACATGAGCCAAGCTGAGTCACTGAACATGGCAATCAAGGTTAGCACTGACAGAAATCTTGGAAGTATGTTACACAAAGTTTAATCTTTAAAAAAAGAAAAGCACCCAAAATTATTATAAATCTTTTTACAAAATATCATTCACAAAAACAAAAGTGTGTGTATGTCTCCTCTCAATAAATCTGTTTCCTCCTCTGCAAATTCCCACACTTGTGAGACATCCCCTCCACTGAACTATTCTTCCATGCTCCTTATCTCCTCTCCTCATATATTTGTGACTCCCTCTTTTATAGCCTTCCAGATATCATGTCTCCAGGCTCAGATTTGCACTGAATCTGTTGCGTATCTTCTCAAACATGCAAAGAGGAGAAACCACTTTACCTCCTATCCTCAAGCACGTCCACTATCTGGCATTTCGATTCAGAATCTGTCAAAATTGCCTTCTCTGCTTTCAAAATCCTTCATGAAATTTCCTCCCTATCTCATAGTCCCTTTCTCTCTCTTTCCCTACTTCTTCTCCCTCCTCTGTTTCTTCACATGTTCTTGCCACTCTTCATGCAAGAGACTGCTCCTTTTCAGCTCCAGCTCCATGACACAGCCGTGCTGTGTTTCTCCATCTCTTTTAAAATCTCAAATTAAAACATGTTTTATACAGTTTAAGAAATTATATTGTCTTATTATGCCACTCTGATATCTCCCTATGTCCTCGCCCCCAACTACTTTCTTTCCTCATCTGTGCTCTCTGACATTCCCTTTCTCAACTTCTCTCTCCCCTCTCCAGTGGAACATTCACTGTCTTCTGGACATCTTGAGTCCCATCTGCCAGCTTCCTTTCTAGCTGTAACAATGTGCCAATGTTCAAACACCCATGCTTCAACCGACAGCCTGTCCTTTTTACTCTAAAACCCAAAAGTTAATTTACAGAAATAGAATGAAATTGGACTAAACTATCAAAAGCCAACTTTGCTAATATAATTTTTTTCCAAACAGATATAAAGGTACCTGCTTGTATGATCTAACTGGACAGCAGAAGAAATGCTTTCCAATGCAGTAACTGAAGTATGCACTGATAGAGTAGACTGGTTTGTTACACTTAGGATAAGGGTTTTTTCCTCTCCTCCACCTATGTGGAAAGTAGAACTATAAAATAAAAGATGTTTTAACTACATTCATTATTTATTTAAGAAAAAATATAACTTTATTTTCTTTTAGCAATCAAGGAAAGGATATTCTAGATGTTTGGTTTAACCTTTGTCTTAGGACCAGATTCTGCCACCTTTACTTAGATTACATAGTACCTTACTCTTTAAGTAATCCCACTTATTTCAGTGAGACAGTTTAGAAAGTAAAATAATCTCAGTGTGCCAAGATAATGTGTCAACATTTAAATCCTTCTAAAAAACAGACAAGTTTTTAAAGCTAAAACAATTATCTGCAGGCAGTGAAATTCATTGACATAGATTTCTGAGTCTAATAAAAACCTTAAAATGAAATCCTGACCCCACGGAAGTCAATAGCAAACCCCCGTTGACTTTAATGGGGTCAAGATTTCACCCTTAGTCTTCCAATAATTATGTGTATTGCATATTAATTATATATTGCATAATCTTCCAGTTATATATGTTGCATTGAGAGGAGACTATACCGCAACTTATCACTGTATTTAGGACTTATTTTTTATTCCTGATTCAGACATGTTAATTCTGTACAGTTAGTAATTTTCTGGGTAGTTCATCATACTTGTGGCTCTCCATTTCACTTTGAAATAGGGGGAGATAAACTCCAAGGTAACATGTTGAAATGTTTCTGTTGTTTCACAGTAGCACAGAATCTGTTGCATGTCACCACTGTACTCATCTGATTGAGTTACATATTGGGCCAAATCCTGAAGTGTTTACTCATTTTTGACTCAGTCCTTAGTCAGGCCAAAACCTTAGAGGGAATTTTGCCTGAGTAAGGCCTGAATAAAACATGGCTAAGAGCTTCAGAATTTGACTATTTTGATCCCCGATACTCTGTTTACTGATGCAATTATCATATAGACATTGATGGCTAGATGTGTTGGTGGTTTAGGTTTTATTGCCACTCCACCTGCATGATTTGCTGATTAATTTCATACTCTATGAGTATATCTACAAGGTAGTGGTAATTCTATGTTTTACTGCATTCTTCACTGATGAAACTGCTTTACTGATTGAGCTGCATGCTGCATTTCATTTTCCCACTGGATGGTACAGCGCAAAGTTAGCAGGAATTTAGAAGCCTAAATTGTCATCAGTTCTCTACAAATCTTTCTGCAAAATGTGCGGGCACATCCATTTGAGCACACAAAAGCTTGCATTTGTGTGCCAAAAGGAATGTGGGTGTATGAATCCCAGATAGTACAAATATGGGAGTTCAGGGCTAGATTCACAGAGGGACTTAGGCACCTGGCTGCCATTTTAGGCACCTAAGTCCAACATTTAAGCACAATTGAGATCCCCCAAACCCCTGCTTAGCTGCCACCTAACCCACTAGGTGCCCAACTTTCTGTTGGTGGGCATGCACATAACCACTTAAGTCCCGATGCTGCTGAACTGCTCAGTGCCCAGTTCATGCTTAAATTGTGGTAGGATTCACAACATAGGTGTTCCCCCACCTATCTCAGTTGTGGTAGGCGTTCTCACACCATGTGTAACCCACACCAGAGACAGGTGGACGTGAGCAGGTCATGTGTGTCTCCCACTATACCGAATAATTAGGGCACTCCTCCAGGATGTGAGAGACCCAAGTTTGAATCCCTGCTCTGCTGCCTTGGAGTACAGAGTTGACCCCAGATGTCCCACCTCTCAGGTGAGTGTCCCACTCCTTGGCTAATGAGTATTCTGTGGTGGGTGCCTCTCAATATCTCCTTGCAAAGGAGATATTCAACTTTGTATTAATAATTAAATATTCATTAAACAAGCAAGCAAAAATGACTCTATGGGTCAGGGCATTCTTCTGGGAGATTGGAGACATGGGTTCTAGTCCCTGCTCCAATGAATATTTAAACATTTAACTCACGGCTATGAATTCCACCGGGCAGCAGAGTGTCTAAGGCCTGGTCTACACTATGACTTTAATTCGGATTTAGCAGCGTTAAATCGAATTAACCCTGCACCCATCCACACAACGGAGCCATTTATTTCGAAATAAAGGGCTCTTAAAATCGATTTCTGTACTCCACCCCGACGAGCGGAGTAGCGCCAAAATCGATTTTGTCATTTCGAATTAGGGTTAGTGTGGCCGCAATTCGATGGTATTGGCCTCCGGGAGCTGTCCCAGAGTGCACCATTGTGACCGCTCTGGACAGCAATCTGAACTCCCATGCACTGGCCAGGTAGACAGGAAAAGCCCCAGGAAAATTTGAATTTCATTTCCTGTTTGCCCAGCGTGGAGAGCACAGGTGACCACAGATAGCTCAGCTCATCAGCACAGGTAACCATGCAGGCTGATAATCGAAAAAGAGCACCAGCATGGACCGTACGGGAGGTACTGGATCTGATCGCTATATGGGGAGAGGATTCAGTGCTAGCAGAACTTCATTCGAAAAGATGAAATGCCAAAACTTTTGAAAAAATCTCCAAGGGCATGATGGAGAAAGGCCACAATAGGGACTCAGATCAGTGCCGCGTGAAAGTCAAGGAGCTCAGACAAGCCTATCAAAAAACAAAGGAGGCAAACGGTCGCTCCAGGTCAGAGCCGCGGACATGCCGCTTCTACGCCGAGCTGCATACAATTCTAGGGGGGGCCGCCACCACTACCCCACCTGTGACCGTGGATTCCGGGTCGGGGATAGTCTCATCAGCTACACCTGAGGATTCTGCAGATGGGGAAGAGGAGGAGGAGGAGGACGAGCTTGCAGAGAGCACCCAGCACTCCGTTCTCCCCAACAGCCAGGATCTTTTTCTCAGCCTGACTGAAGTACCCTCCCAAGCCTCCCAAGCCAGTAGCCAAGACCCTGACCCCATGGAAGGGACCTCAGGTGAGTTTACGTTTTAAAATATAAAACATGGTTTAAAAGCAAGCGTTTTTTAATGATTAATTTGCCCTGAGGACTTGGGATGCATTCGCGGCCAGTACAGCTACTGGAAAAGTCTGTTAACATGTCTGGGGATGGAGCGGAAATCCTCCAGGGACATCTCCATGAAGCTCTCCTGGAGGTACTCCTAAAGCCTTGCCACAAGGTTTCTGGGCAGTGCAGCCTTATTCCGTCCTCCATGGTAGGACACTTGACCACGCCATGCTTGCAGCAAGTAATCTGGTATCATTGCCTGACAAAGCCTGGCAGCGTATGGTCCCGGTGTTTGCTGGCATTCAAGCAACATCCGTTCTTTATCTTGCTGTGTAATCCTCAGGAGAGTGATATCGCTCATGGTAACCTGGTTGAAATATGGGAACTTAATTAAGGGGACAGAGGTGGCCGTTCCTACTGGGCTGTTTGCCTGTGGCTGAAAAGAAATCCTTCCCTGCAGTTAGCCAAGCACAGGGGGGCGAATTGGCCCTGAGCTTTTCGCGTTTGGCTAGCAGGGATGTTCCCTGTTACCAGCCACGCGGTCGGGGGAGGGGTACATTGATCATCCCAGGGAATTCATGGCGGGAGGGGGGGGGGCGGGGGGGTTAGTTTGGTTTCTGCAGGGATCTTCCCTGATACCTGCCACGTGGTGGGGGGAGGGATAAAGCGATCATCCCAGAGAATTGGATGGGGGGGGGGGTTAGTTTGTTTTCTGCTGCTGAAGGTTAACAGGAAAACTGCAGCAGTCAACAGGCTTTGCTTGGTATGTGGGAAAGGAGGGCGCAGAAGCCGAAAGACAATGGCTTACCATGGCTGCCTGCAAGCTGAATTCTGTTGCCTGGACCTGCGTCTGTGATCTCTAACACCAAAGCCACAGGCACTCAATATTAAGATGGAAAATGCGACCTTGTACTGAAATCACATGTGCTATGTAATGTGAATAGTGTTTTTCACCATGAAAGAGTATAAGCATTGTTCTGTAAAATGTATCATTTTAAAAACTGCTCTCCTTTTTTTCAACCCTCCCTCCAGCAGCTGCAAATTTTTCAAGTCTCCCTCCTCCGTCCCGAAGGCTATCTCAGATAAGGCGGCGTAGAAAGAGGACGCGAGACGACATGTTCACAGAAATAATGGAATCCACCCGCAATGAAAGAGCTCATTTGAATGAGTGGAAGGACACTGTATCTAAATTTAGGAAAGATGCCAGTGAACGTGAGGTCTTGAGGGACGCTCGAGATGAGAGGTGGCAGGCTGCAACGCTGGGGCTGCTGCGTGAGCAAACGGACATGCTCCGGCGTCTGGTGGAGCTTCAGGAACGGCAGCAGGATGACAGAGTGCCGCTGCAGCCGCTGTATAACCTCCCTCCCCCCTCACCATGTTCCATATCCCCCTCACCCAGACGTGTAAGAACGCGGGGGGGGGGAGGCTCCGTGCACCCTCCCACTCCACCCCAGTGGACAGCCCAACCAAAATGCTGTCATTATATTGAATTTGTTCAGTGGCCTTTTACTTCCCTCCTATCCTCCTCCCAAACCTCACCCAGATTACCTTCTTGGTTCTCTCCCTATGTTTATAATCACTTAATAAAGAATACATGATTTTTAAACGATAGTGACTTTATTTCCTTTGAAAGAAAGCTGGGGGAACGGGGAGGGTGGGTTGCTTACAGAGAATGAATGAGTCAATAAAGGGGGCTGGTTTTCATGAAGGGAGAAACAAACAGAAATTTCACACTGTAGCCTGGCCAGTCATGAAACTGGTTTTCAAAGCTTCTCTGATGCACAGCGCTTCCTGGTGTGCTCTTCTAATCGCCCTGGTGTCTGGCTGCGCGTAATCAGCAGCCAGGCGATTTGCCTCAGCCTCCCACCCTGCCATAAAGGTCTCCCCCTTACTTTCACAGAGATTGTGGAGCACACAGCAAGCAGAAATAACAATGGGGAGATTTCTTTGGCTGAGGTCAGAGCGAGTCAGTAGCGATCGCCAGCGACCTTTTAAATGGCCAAATGCACATTCTACCACCATTCTGCACTTGCTCAGCCTGTAGTTAAACAGCTCCTGACTCCTGTCCAGGCTGCCTGTGTATGGCTTCATGAGCCATGGCATTAAGGGGTAGGCTGGGTCTCCAAGAATAACTATTGGCATTTCAACATCCCCAACGGTCATTTTCTGGTCCGGGAAGTAAGTCCCTTGCTGCAGCCCTTTAAACAGAGTAGTGTTCCTGAAGACGCGAGCATCATGAACCCTTCCCGGCCAGCCCGCGTTGATGTTGGTGAAACGTCCCTTGTGATCCACAAGTGCTTGCAGCACCATTGAAAAGTACCCCTTGCGGTTTATGTACTGGGTACCCTGGTGCTCCGGTGCCAAGATAGGGATGTGGGTTCCATCTATCGCCCCACCACAGTTAGGGAATCCCATTGCAGCAAAGCCATCCACTATGACCTGCACATCTCCCAGAGTCACTAGCTTTTGTAGCAGCACCTCAGTGATTGCTTTGGCTACTTGCATCACAGCAGCCCCCACAGTAGATTTGCCCACTCCAAATTGATTCCCGACTGACCGGTAGCTGTCTGGCGTTGCAAGCTTCCACAGGGCTATTGCCACTCGCTTCTCAACTGTGAGGGCTGCTCTCATCTTGGTATTCTGGTGCTTCAGGGCAGGGGAAAGCAAGTCACAAAGTTCCATGAAAGTGCCCTTACGCATGCGAAAGTTCCGCAGCCACTGGGAATTGTCCCACACCTGCAACACTATGCGGTCCCACCAGTCTGTGCTTGTTTCCCGGGCCCAGAATCGGCGTTCCATGCCTATAACCTGCCCCATTAACAGCATGATCTCCAAAGCACCGGGTCCCGCGGTTCGATAGAATTCCATGTCTATATCCTCATCACTCTCGTCGCCGCGCTGCTGTAGCCTGCTCCTCGCCGCCTGGTTTTCCAGGTTCTTGTTCAGCATAAACTGCACGATAAGGCGCGAGGTATTTACAATGTTCATGACTGCTGTCTTGAGCTGAGCGGGCTCCATGCTTGCCGTGGTATGGCGTCTGCACTGTTCACCCAGGAAAAAGGCACGAAACGGTTGTCTGCAGTTGCTTCCTGGAGAGGGGGGAGGATATACCCAGAACCACCCGCGACAATGTTTTTGGCCCCACCGGGCATTGGGATCTCAACCCAGAATTCCAATGGGCGGAGGAGACTGTGGGAACTATGGGATAGCTATGGGATAGCTACCCACAGTGCAACGCTCCAGAAATCGACGCTAGCCCCGGTACATGGACGCACACCGCCGAATTAATGTGCTTAGTGTGGCCGCATACAATCGAATTTATACAATCTGTTTCCCAAATTCGAATTATATAAATTCGGATTAATCCCGTAGTGTAGACATACCCTAAGAGTGAGATGCTGCAATGCCTAAATCCCTTTGTGCACAAAGATTGATGCATTTGGATATTTTCCTGCTGAAAATTTGCCAGAATGTATTCAGCTACCTATTGGCTGTGTGTTTTTAAAGTTGCAATGGATAAATCAAATTGTTAAATATTGTTCTTAACACATAAAAGCTGCTGGTGGAAGAGTTTATTTCATTAGCCCCATGAAAATATCAGGATGGATGAAGAAAATAAATTCTATAATCAATGTAAGCAAACTTGAAAAGTTTCCAGTTTGTTATACATAATGCATACAGTATCTTAGTGCAATCTCTAATATTATCTCCTTCAGTATGCAGCTTGATCACTAAAATGTAAATGGTTTTTTTTTTTATGTTCAGCATGTGAAGTATGTGATTATTGATCAGAACACCCAAATCAGTCAGCAAAGTATATGATAATTCAACCACTGAAATTTGCAAGTTGAAGAGTATGCCAATGTACAAGAACCATCTCAGTAGGTTGAGTACAGTTAATCATATACTTTCCTCTCTCCATTTTTCCCCACTTACCTCTCTTTCGGGTGTTCTGATTTCTAATTTTCCTGTGCTATCAGGAGAAGAAAGTGGTGCCAAAAGATAGTTAGAGCCAGAGCCATCCCTAGGGGAGTGCGGGGCCCGGGGTGGAAGTGACGAATCTGTCAGTTCCGGGACCGACCGGTGCTGGCCAATCACTCCGGCATTTCCGGGAACGACCGCACCCAGTGCCAGCCAATTGCACTGGCGACCTGCGGAGCCCCCCAAAGCACGGGGCCTGGGGCACGGAGCAGTTGCCCTGATTCGCCATACCCAAGGGACGGCTCTGGTTAGAGCGTAGAACCATAAGCCAGGATATCCGAGTTAAGTTCTTGCCTCTGCCACTGACTTACCGTATTTCCCTGGACAAGTCACCTTTCTGGATCTCTGACTCCCCCCACCCCCCAAGATATTCCACATGTGGAAATTATGACCAGTGTTTTCAGCTGAGTAGATTTGTGCCATGAGCTGCTTTTTCTGCCACTACTATTGTTGTTGTTGCTGTCCCCCAGTCAATTCCAGGTTTCTGTCCTCTTCTGGTTCTTTTTGTACCTCTCTAATTGCTCCTTAAGTATGTTCTCCAGAGGATCCTCCTCATGTCCCCTGTTCAACTTTCTGTGGGGTTCCATAGGGCTCCGCGGTTGGACATCTAGCTCTCAGCTCAAACTCAATGGCTAAAACAGAATTCTTAATGTTTTTCACCCCACCCTACCTCCCATATTGCCCCACACTTAGGAGGAGCTCCCCGTAAACGTCCACAAAGGTATCTCATTATCCTCCTTGAAATTCCTCCTTAACACTTTTCTTTGCCATGATGCCTACACAATATTTGTCAACCATCAGGCTGCTGATGTTCTGTGACCCCGGCTTATTATTCTGACAAGTGTTGTTTCATTGTTTCCTTGTACTCCCCATCTATCTGGCTGTGTCCATCTGTTGTCTCCTCTCTCAAGGCTGTCCTTTTGTTCTGTGGGTTCTTGGTCTGTGATTAGGGCTCCTAGGAGCTACTGAGGTATAAATAATAATAATAAGAAGATACAGGTAATGCAGTCACAATTAAAAAAAAACCTAAAAAGTACTATATTTGGGAGTTTCTTATTCGAAAATCTTTCATCTCATGCTGGTGAATTCACTATTGGCATAACCAAGAGAGATAAGAGCCATGTGGTTTGAGAGACATTTTCCCATTCACTATAAATTACAGGATTTTTTTATACTTCAAGTCAATATGTAAGAAAACTACTGGAACATATATATGTTTTTAATCGTAGCATCTCCAGGGTATACATAGCCCTCTACCTATGATATAATTGAACCTTTCTATTGTTTCCTTCCTTTTCTGATTGTTGTTTACTGTGAATATTTATAGATAACTGTTTTAGCATTCATAGATGATAGAGAGAAGCTGTTTCTTTTTGACTTTTGAATATCTAGAATAAAGATAGAAGTTACACCTGCAGCTTGAAAATCAGTCCTGTTATGTGAATCAGTGAAGCCAATGGAGAAAAGGCAAAATCAAATATCTCTTTAGTGGACAACATATTTTACTTTAAAGGGAATAACTGTTTTGAAATATAAAATGTGGAGCATTGTTACTCTCTCCCACTAGTTCCTGCATCAGCATAGTCCTTCTCACCCTGTATTATCTGTTTGCTCCTCTCTTCAGATGACAAGGAAGCAATCTCTTCACAGGCCCCTTTACACTCCACTTCAAAAATGCCATCAGTTGTCAGTGGGTAATAAGAGAAAGGAAGCAGCTGTTGGATGTGCCTTAGAGAAGTGCTCAGTGTGAGGACTGGCATGAGTGGGCAACATCCCAGTGAACCTGCAGGGAAAATTATTTCAGCAGCAGCTTCTTTCTTCTTGCAAGGCTTCTCTTCCAGTCTTGCCAACCCTGAGCATTTAAAACTCTTGAGTCAGCCTCCCCAAAATCATCAGACTCAGGGCCGGTGCAAGGAAGTTTCGCGCCATAGGCGAAACTTCCACCTTGCGCCCCTCCCCCCAGCCCTGCGGCAGCTCCCAGCCCCCTCTGCCCTGAGGCGCCCCTCCCCACCCCCCCCGCAGCAGCTCCCCCCCCCCCAGCTCACCTCTGCTCCGCCTCCTCCCCGAGCACGCTGCCCCCGCTCTAATTCTCCTTCCCTCCCAGGCTTGTGGTGCCAAACAACTGGTTTGCGCTGCAAGCCTGGGAGGCGGGAGAAGTGGAGCAGTGACGGCGTGCTCGGGGAGGGCGCGTAGCAGAGGTGAGCTGGGGTGGGGAGCCCTGAGGCAGCTTCCCTCCCCCTGCTCTGAGGCACACACCCCCCAGCGGCAGCTCCCCACCCCCCCGGCCCGGGGAGCCGTGTGGCAGCTCCCCACCCCAGCTCACCTCTGCTCCGCCTCCTCCCCAGCACGCCGCCCCCGCTCTAATTCTCCTCCCCTCCCAGGCTTAGGGCGCCAAACAGCTGATTGGCGCCGCAAGCCTGGGAGGTGGGAGAAGTGGAGCGGCCACTGCGCTGGGAGAGGGAGTCTGAGCCGCACATGTCAGTGCGCCACCGGCAGCCCAGCCCAGGAACACAGTAAAAAAAAATTGGGGGCACCGCTTTTTGGCGCCCCCAAATCTTGGCGCCCTAGGCAACCGCCTAGTTTGCCTTAATGGTAGCACCGGCCCTGATCAGACTGACTTAGAAATCATGGTATTTTAAAACCATGTTATACAGTTTGGTTCTTTTTATTTGTCTTCTTGTTATTCCCTGCTTTTATGATTCATTTTTTCATATGTTTTTCTCAGCAAACATAAGGGCTAGAAACTTATTTTAAAAAAAGCTTCAGATTCTCAAGTATTTACACAATTACAGGAGCTGGGACTTGAGGAAAAGAGCAAATATCACAAAGATGTCAATAAAATCAGAAGAGTTGACAACTGAGTCTTCTACCCTAACTGGGTTGTCCACAACAGGTCCCTTTGTCTCCCCAGGATATTCCTGGCAAACATAATATCCCTGTTAGAGTTGGTCAAAATGTTTTAATCAGAAAAACAGTTCATGGCACAACAACTACATTTACAACTAAATTAAATTTTGGTGAAATATGATGTTTTGTCAAAGCCAAAACCTTGCATAAAATGAGCTAGGGTGATGGCCCATGAAGTGGGTGAGCAGTTTCAAGGCTCCCTGATTCAGAGCAATCTGGGATTAAAACTCTCTTCTGCCTAATTTACAGCAGAGTTTTCCATTCCCACTCAGGCAGAGAAAGGACTTCAACTTGGCACTTCCACATCGCAGGCCGGTGCACTAATGGCCACCCACATACACAACCAAATGCAGATCAAAAACAAATTTCAAAACCTCAAAATCTGCCACAAAATGGAATTGTCATCTTCTAGTCAGCTCTAGTCCTGACTCCCTTCTCCTGCTCCTTTCCTTGGCGTGTCCCCTCCACACTCCCTCATCTTTGAGGAGGAGCATCAGAGGCTATTCTTTCTCCACCCAAAGGGCTCCTTAAGGAAGTCAGCTGCTACAGATCACAGCCTATTCAAACCTGAAAGGATCTTTGCAAGAGTACAGTGTATTCCCAACTGTCTGAATAGCATGGGGGGGGGGGCACTGATTTTGTTCCAATAATCAAGAGGGTGGGAGCCGTTCAGTTGGCGGGATGGCCTCCCCTGCTGCTGGTGGTTCATTGTCCTCCTCACAGACCTGGCCAGGAGTCTCTGCTCTGCCCACTCACTCTCTCGTGACAGCAGGGCTGCAGAGGGCTCCCAGGGCTGCTGCAGGGCCAGTGACACCTGAGCTCTGCAGGTGCAAGGTTCTGGTGGGAGGCTGCAGTCCTGGTGGGGCAGAGCGGAGTCCTGGCCAGCAGTCTGTGCTCTGGGGGACAAGGAAGGAATTCGGATAATGCAGAAGTTTGGATACTAGGATTTTGGATAAACAGGAGTGTACTGTATTATTTATTTGTTTGTTTTAGTTATTTCACTTACATTGCAGTTTCACCTAGATGACTTAGCTGGGTCAGAGCTCCATTGTGCTAGGCACTGTATAATACAGCAAATGATAGTCCATGTCCCAAAGATCTTACAGCACAGCCCACTCATGCATCAGAGAGCAGCTGAAACAACAAACATCCTGTTTCTGCTCCCAGCCATTGGCTTTACTGAGTACAGGGGATGAGTCTACCTTAATCACTGTGGTTACAGAACAATAGCTACACAGCTCCTGAGGTTTTCTTGTAACTGCATGTTAGGGTTTGCAGCATGTTTCTCACTCCTCGTGCTCAATCACACCTCTTTTTTTTCAATAATCATAGTTGTTTGGTATGTGTGGGCTGCAGCCTGTCTCTCCGAAGACCTTTTTAGGAGTGTACCCCAAGGAAATTGTTGGAGTCATGGCTCCTGGCACCATCTGCAGGACTCTGATTGTGGGAGGGGCACTGGGATGGTATCTTCCCTACCTTCCCTTTCTCTGTATACATCAAAGAGGAGACAAGGAGACAAGCCTGTGGGAGACGTGTCTCATGGTAGAAAGAGCTTGGCTGCAGAAGAATTGGGATTCCATTTGGAGATTTGAGTTCATTGAACTCAAACCTTCATGTAAATATGCAGAGATTAGCTCAATGCCAGCCTTTATGAACTTAAGCTACAGGACTCCATTTGCAAACAATATCTCTACTGATTCTGTAGGGTTCATGCAGCCCTAGTATATATGACCTCCACACATACTCTCCTCCTGGCAAATTAAAGAGTAAGGTTTGATTGATGACACTAGGTACTCACAATAGGAAAGGGTTTGGATCTACGGTGAGTCAAGTTAGTTAGTTCTGGACCCTGGTGCTGTGGATTTCAGTATTGGCCTTTATCACCTCCTCTTGTAATAGACTTACAATATATTAAAGCACATCAGCTTTCTTGATCAGTGGCATATAACTTTTATAGTACTGCTATAGTGATGTTCAGTTTTGATATATGAAGTAGATTCTTTTCTTTGTATTCATGTCTACAGTTATTTAAAAATAAGCAAGTTAATGTTGGGTTCTTTGTTATATGTATCACACATACCAAAATGCAGATAACTAGGAAAAAACTGAGAAGTTGAGAAATCTTCAGTTTTCCCTGAATGTTGTTCTGAACTATATATTTATCTATATTAGTGGATGGCATTAAATTCTCCTATAGACATTTGTAGGTGGTTTATTTATATTAATCCAAAGGGGGAAAAATGCTCCCTACAGAAAATAGGAAAATCACTTCCTCTGCGTATTATTTTTTGCAGCTCTGTCTACTGTTAACATGAAAATTAAGCTGACATCTAAACTAAATGACATTTGAAATACATGTTTCTTCATTTTAGGCTATGGCACAGAAAGAAGATATGGAAGAAAGAATCACTACCCTTGAGAAGCGCTACCTCAGTGCACAGAGGGAATCCACCTCCATACATGACATGAATGATAAACTGGAAAATGAACTGGCAAATAAGGAGGCCATCCTGCGTCAGGTTCAGTATCTACATCCCTGGAGCAGCTCTCTTTATGCAGAATTATAGTTAACACTAAACAAACAAAAAATTAGTCCTGAAGTTGTGGTAGGAGGTTTCTATTAAAGTAGGCCAAGTTTCTCATTTTAAATCAACCATAACAGAGCATGGACCAAATTGCTTTAAAGAAAATCAGGCAGGTCAAAGTCTATAAGGTTCACATTAGCTACCATAATCGTAAATAGCAAAACCAATTTGTCCACTCAGCTCTGTGAGGTATCTGTGCCGAGTTATGTATCCCTGTGGTGTCCTGCACCAGTGCGCATCAAATCACATAAGCTAAGCAAACATTGGTCAGTCTGTGCACCATGTTTACTTGGATATCATTGGTCACACAAATGCGAATAAAAATTATATATTTTAAAAGAAAGATTATTTCACCAAATACTGGTCATTTGCAGAAAATGGGTTTTAATAAATGAAAATATTTTAATAATGCATGGATTACACAGATAATTGTATCATCCATGTATCTTCATTTTAAAAAGGTTTTTAATGATGAGACAGTTTTCTTTCATGTCATATTTTTTTCTGCGATTGTTTCAAAACCTGAAGTCCAAAGTTGAAATAGGGGACTCCAAAGCCCATCATTTAGAACTTATTCAAATTTATGGATTCTAGAGCTAAAAAAAGCTTTTAGAATTCTTAGGGTTTGTTTATCTTATAGCAAGGGACGTATTCTAGTAGTTCAGTGAGGAGAATGGAAGTCAAAACTTACAGGTTCTATTTCTGATTCTTTCGCTGGTTCAGTACAACTTTGAGCTAGTTGGTTTTAACCTCATAGGCACAGGATTTAAATTTCTGTAAAATTTGTGTAGATGCCTCAAAGGGGTGCTGTGAGGCATTACTAATTATTATATATCAATATTTCTTGTCATCAGGTGCTATACCGGAGAGAGGGCACAAGAACTTTTGAGTACCAGAACCATCAAATTGCTTCTGGTTGTATTCTACTACAAAGTGATTTGAGTTTGACAGAATAAAACCTAGTTATGTGCCAGCAAGGTCATTTGTGATTAAGTTTGTGAAACAACAAAATCTTTGGGTCTGATGCTCCTTTGTGGCTGAAATACACACTGCATAGGGCTGTCAGGGAAGGGTGGGGGCAAACATGGCATTGCCTTCCAGTATAAATTAAAGCAACCTCGGAGTTCTCTTACATATGCTTCGACAGATGAAAGTCAGTGGGTGCATTGAAGCTCTGCCCCCATACTTGTCCTCCTGGGGATTCCCAGCACTTCAGACTCTGTAATGGTGGCTGGCTTAGAACCATTCTACTAGCCATGATAGGGTGGGAAATGAGGAACAAGAGAGATCTGCTACCTTTAGGGCCCATTTACACAGCCGTAGTGCTATAAAGGGGCCTTAGGGAAACAGAGAATCAAGTTCTTTGTTTGACCAATGGATCAGGTGAATGGAGGACATTGCTTATAGTTTCAGGTAAGAATTACAATATGGATAGAAACTGTAATGCAGAACTATGTATATTGTTTAAATTTTGGAGAAGTGAGTTTCTTTCTCTCCCTCAATAGACAACAAAGGTTTATTCTTTAGTTTTTCAAATGTCTTATCTGTAAACAGTATATAATGCAAAAGAAAAAAAAGAGCTCCCCCCATTATAAGGCAATTTGAGAACACCTTGATAACTAAATTGTCCTCTAATTGAGTGAAACCCCATTAAAATAAAAAGATTTATTTTCATTAATGAGAATGAAAGGATCAAAACCAAAACTTTTTGGATTCTATTTTGAAAGTTGCTTGAAGACTGTTATTAATTTTCCTCTTTAACCATAAGAACAATAGATGAAAGAGCAAAATACCTATATCAGCTGTTAGTTTTTTATTAGCAATTTAAGTAGTTTTACAATATGCATAAATTGCCTACAGAGAATAGTAAGTACTGATAATTGTGCTACATAAAAGCAGACTTAGAATACATTTTCAGCATTGCAACATCAACAAAATACATTTTAAATCTTATTACCCTGTCAAAGGATTAAAATACCAGTACAAAAGATTACAATATTTACAGCATGCTCTTGTTAGTCCCACCCTAAATTCATTGGAAGGGGACAATTAATACTAAATGAAATCATATTCATTTTGTATGTCTCATGGGGCAGAAAACACCCTACTTATAAAAAGAAAACTTAAAGGCCCACCCTTTTTTTTCCCCTCTGTACTTCTCTTTCAATGATTATCACAGGTTCAGTAATTCCATTTACATAAAACAAGATTTAACTGTAAATTCACAACAAAAAATTAACTGTGCAGCAGTAAGCAAATAGCTGACAGGAACTGATAATGGATATCCTTGGATGTGTAACCAAGGCTGATTTCACCATCACACTAGTAGTATGTTATTGGCATCAATTAGTTCCAACAATTTTTTAGCAAATGTATCCTTCTAAAACATGTACTTCTTCCCAGTCTCTTATGCTCTCGGTTTTGCAGTAAAGGAGTTGATGTTTGTGTCTGTGGCTTTCAAAACTCTGATTTTACTGGCACAAACGCTATCTTTTTTTCCTTGGCTGGCACTAATAGCACACAGATTAGAGGGAAAAGAATGTTTGTTCATCTTCATACTTTACAGATTGCAACTTCTTTACTTGGCCTTGATATGAAATCCTTAGTCCTCATATCAGTCATAGCGTAAAAGGCCTGCACAGTTCCATACTTGGATTAATCCTTTTCACAAGCCCATAATAAACTCTCTTGCAAGCTGGAGAGTATCTGTATCTGAACCCACTTGGAGTGTCCACCTCAGAAAGTACCCCATTTCTTAATTCTGCCTTTTTATATTTTTTGTTTTCGTCTCTGGGTTTCAGATGGAAGACAAAAACAGACAGCTGCAAGAACGTCTTGAGCTCGCTGAACAGAAGCTGCAACAGACAATGCGGAAGGCTGAGACCTTGCCTGAAGTGGAGGCTGAACTAGCTCAGAGAATTGCAGCACTGACTAAGGTACTGCACTGAGAAATAGGTTCATTTCAGAAATGTTTGGTTTAACTTTGGTTTAATACATTCTGTATTCCTCCCTACAACAACCATAACAAAAAAGGACTTCATTTCAATCTCATAAGAAATGGGGAAAAAACATGCTGTGTAGACACACTGTAAGCAAATGTTAATTACCGGTATGTAACATAAGTAATATTACCCTGGCTTTATTAATGCCATTGTTATAACTTGATATACCATGTGCCTTGACTGTATTTCTCACAGTCTTTATTGGCAGGTGCAGTAACTACTCTTACTTTAGATTACATTATATTTAAAAAGATGTCATGGATTTCCAAAAAATTCATGAACCCATTTAGTTTTAAAATATGTAAAAATTTCCCTTTTAACCAAAAAAATCAAGCTGATAAATCATTTTTTCCATAATGTTTTTATACCACATTAATTAGGAGAGACACAATAATCATTTTTACCACAATAAATGATACAAAATTACAAATTTTTTCTTACTGGCATTTAGGATGAGTTGTGTGTGACAGAAACAAAGCCATCCTGAATATTGATTTTTTTAAATTGATTCTTTATAGCAGTTAATCAAACTACAATTGATAAATCACAAGGATAAATGTAAAGCCCTAAAGGGACCAAAGACAGTCTGGTTTCTCTGTTAACAATTTATTGTACAACAGCTTTCTTCGAGAAAAACAATAAGACAAAAGTACGTTTTAAATTATGCAAATTTCATGTATTGCTCTCTACCACATTTTTCAGATGTGCATGCAGTTAATGCTGTAGTGTAGTTAAAAGTATTTTCAACTTCATTAGGACATGTAATTCTCATAAAATATTTAATCCTTCACATTTATAGTCGGATGAAAATGAAAAACTCCATACAGCACAGTATGTTACACATCATTATGATTTATTTGAATTTTCTTTTCTCTATCACTACAGAAGATTGTATTAATTTTATTAGGCAACTAATTTTCATATTTTAACAGGTTTCAGAGTGAAGTGGGTTTTAGCCCACGAAAGCTTATGCCCAAATAAATTTGTTAGTCTTTAAGGTGCCACAAGTACTCCTCATATTTTAACAGAATTCTAAAAAAACCTTTGTATTTGTCGCTTTTTATTAGGTCTTCAGTGCCTGGGTGGCTTATAGGGTTAGCCTGACCTTTGTGTAATTTAGTCAAGAAGGAAATAGAATATAATTCCTTTTACCTCATTAAGACAAAAGCAGTATTCAATAATCAAGATTTTGTGCTGTCGACTTTAGGTATATGGGTTGGGAATCTGAAAGGGAACTGGAAATGCTGGAAAAAAGAAGATTCAACAAAAAGGAAGCTGCGTGAAATGACAAACAAATGTTACAGTATTTTGTAAAAACTATGGTGCACATGAATGAGGCATCCCTTGTCAGCTTTAAGTTGTCCATCTGTGATTTATTCAGCAGATGACCTGACATTGTAATGCCCTTAGCAAAATATTGCTTTATATTTAAGATGAAATTTTCTTTTATAAATTCTCCAATATTTTAGGCACCAGTAGTTTTTCTTCAACCTCAAGCATGTCTTTTGTTGCCACCATTTTTTTTCTTGAACAAACACTAACACTTAATATTGTGAGAAGAATATCTCATCTCAGTCATGCAGGATACTCAGTATATTTCAGTGCAATATTGTCATTATTCTGATCATAAACATACTAAGACATACATTTCCGTGTGCCTTTTTAACAGTCTTTTATTTGATGTGATTAGAGAACCGTGGACAGAATGGACATTTCATCCAAAATGGCCTTCATCCAAGTTTTTATCTAGAGAGAAACTCTACAAAGTCAATTGGACTAAGTAATCTATATAAGAGTTTCACTGTTCCAGGGGCTTGATAGTAGTCCTCATTCTCTTGTATCAAACACTGGCAATGCGTGAAGTTGGAGAAATTGCAGGCAGGTAAACTGCAAGTAGGATGCTGAGCAAAGGCAGCTTGATAGTCCACTTTTACAGGTCAGAGTGCAGGCAGATATCAAGATAGAACACAGGATTAGGTGCCCAGGGCAGTGGCGGATTTAGAGTTAGTGGGGCCCTGTGCCCAACTTCATTTTTGCACCCCACCCCACTCCCGTGAGGACCCAGCTAAGAAAAAAACCACTCTCTCTTATCTCCCCACTATTTTTCATTCTTTTTTTCTTTATCCTCCTCCTATATTATAAGTAATGGAAAGCAAATTAAAATAAAGTGAGGTACCTTGATTGGGGCAGAGGGTTGGGGTGCAGGAGGGGGTCTGGCACACACCCCCTTCTGACAGCGGCTCCTAGGCGGGGGAGCGATCAAGGGGTCTCTGCATGCCACTGCCCGCAGGCGCCATCCCCGCAGTTCCCATTGGCCACAGTTCCTGGCCAATGGGAGCTGCGGAGTCGACGCTCGGGGCGGGGGCAGTGCGCAGTCACACACACACACCCAGGGGCTGCAGGGACATGCCAGCTGCTTCCAGGAATGGCGTGGAGGAGGGAGGTAGAGCGGGCAGGGAGCTGCCTTAGCCCTGATGCTGGCATGTCTCGGTGAGCCCCTTGGGGGGAGAGGGGCAGCAGGTCTCCGTGCGCTGCCTGGGGTGTGCAGAGACGTGTCAGCGGCCGGCTGCTTCTGGGAGTGGCGTAGGGCCACCGGCCATAGCATGCAGGCAGCCTGCCTGCCTGAGCCCTTCTATGCTGCCGGCCAGGACTCGGGGGCAGGTTGTCAGATGAGATTTCTCCTGCATTTTGGGGGACCCCCTGTCATTGGGGGCCCCGTGCCACCACATGGTTTGTTTAATGGTAAATCTGCTCCTCGCCCATGGGGCTTCTGGGATGGATTGGAGGACCATCATATCTCAGTTGTTGTGATTTCCTGTTTTCACTGCAGTTATCTCGGGGTAGCAACATGTGTTAACAACTGCCTAAGGATCTGCCCTATGGGGAAAATCTATGATAGATCAAGTTAAATCTGCAGTGAAGGCAAAGCTTTAGTCTCTGTGAATATCTGCACAAACCTTTATAGAAGACTCCATGATCCTCCCCTCCAACATGACGCCTTCTTCCCCATACATGATATTTATTTTTTGGAGGTGAGGCAGTCCGACTGGAATTCAACATCTTGAAGGGAGTAGTCTGTCAGATACGTTTCCCCCGCTGGTATTTTTAGGGAGCGGTCTCAATCCAGTCTGGGATAGTCATCATCACCCTTCCTCCATTCAGCCACATCAGGCAGTAATATATTGTATTGAGGCAGCAGTTGTAAACTGCATACTCCATGAATTTAGAGGTGAAGAAAAATAAAGTGAAAGTTACAGGGACGGGGAGAGCAAAGTTTTTAATGGATGTGAGAAATTAGTATGTATTAAGAAGAGAGTGAAAGGCTGAGGAGAAATGTGAGGGAGAGGAAAAGGGAGGCAGGAGGAGAGAGGTCACTGAGGCAGGGGGATGGTTTAGAGTACAAGAGAAATATCATTCTTTGGGACAGGAGAGGAGGGGAAAGAGCTAAGGTGGAGGAAGAAGGGGAGATCAGGTTAGATTAAATCAACTTTATTTTTGAAGAACTTGACAAGATCCTCTGTGAAGGGAGAGCGATACAGGAACTTAGGTGGTTTTATGACAAAAGACAGTTGGGATCAATATTTGTGGAGTAGTGGTGCTGCTTGATGAAGAAAATGAATGGCAGAACTGAAAGAGAGAAGGAATTTGAAAGTCTATGTGGTCATGGGACTTTCAGCAGAGGCACTTAGTAGAGAATATAAAAGTTGGGGATAAGGCTAGGATTGGGAGTTGTTGGTAGAGACCTTGTGGTGGGAGAAATGGATGAAAGAGGCAGACCTGAAAGAGAAAGCAGAGTGGAGAGAATCACTGGCTGAGTGAATGGAAGAGGGGTATGAGAATGGCTAAAAAGCCCTCCTCACATGCCCCCCCACTGCCCAGCACCCTCCACAGCCCCACCACCACAACTGCACCACACCCCAACACACACAGAGACCTCCCCCACTGCCCAGCACTTCCCCACAGGCCCCTCCACTGCCCAGCAACCTAAAACACACAAACCTCCCCCACTGCCCCCTCACGGCTGAGTGCCCCCCCACAGGCCCCATAGAGACCTACTCCCCCATTCCCTGCCCCCTGGCCACACTAGCCGGTCCCACTGGAAGGTGATTGTGTCTGCCGTGCTGAGCCGGCACCACAGCCAGGGCTGGTCCCAGGGTGGGGATCACTTTGGCCCCTCAGGAGCAGCGCAATCAGCTAGGCTGGAGCAGGAGTTGGGTCTGCCCAGGCCAGGCTCCCTCAGGACCCACAAGCCTGGCAGGACCCAGCCAAGGCCCCATGTTGCTCCCTTCCCCTCTTCCCCCCGCCACAACTGGCTGAGACCAGCCCGGCCTCTGCACCGGTCAGGTGGCTCAGTCCCTGGGAAGCAGGCGGGGCCCCGCAGGTGGTGGGCAGCAGACACCGCTCGGTGCTGGAGCCATGCTGGGGAGCAGGGCAGATTCCTGGGATGCAACCCCTGAGAACCCGCCAGGCCCGGCCGCTCTCACTGTCCCAGCAGCCAGCAACCTTGCCCAGCCCGCATGGCAGAGCCCGGCTTCTGGGTGGCACTGGCGAGCCCCCAACAAGCGAGCGGAACCTGCTGGCTGGGAGCTGATAACAGCAAGGCCTGGGCGCTGGACTGCCTTGGGCAAGGAGCCAGACCCGGCTGTGTGGATAGATTGTGGGGGTCTGTAATAGGCCCCTTCCCAGTGTGAGCCTGATGCCATGGCACCATTGGCACCATTGTAAACCCAGTACTGCATTGCTTAACAAATCTATTTATACCCCAGTATTCTGGATACATATTTTCAATAATTGTTGCTGAATACCGCACAGTGTATTTTACTGAGCCTCCCAAAGAGAATAACAGAAAATAATTACTTGTGTCTTATAAGCAAAAAATCTAGACTTCTGTGTCAAGGGTTGCACTGGAGAGTGCTGAAATTTCATGAGCTGTTCAACACTATTCATAAAACATTCTTTTTAAATGTAGCCACTGTTTATATAAGGACTTAAATCATGATCAACTATGGAACATGCATGTGATGTTCAAAATTAAACCACATTATTGTGATCAACAGTTTTTTACTTGCTACCCTGAGAAAGCTTTAAAAGTTTGGCATTTGATTATGATGTCATATTTGAGCAAAGTCAATACAAAATAGCATCCAAAAAATTAGCGTAATTCCTTTGGCTGCTAGTATGTTTTCTGATGCACTTTTAAATCTTAAAAGTCTCACTTTTAAAGCATGCTTAAATCTCAGTTGGACCGAAGTCATTTATTGCAATATCACTGGAGCTTTAAGCTTTAAGTGTACTTAGTTGAATTATAGCTCTGCAAATAAACAATGTACACAGTACACATCCCCATCTAGAATTTATTAATTCTGCCTCTGCATTAACCGGATCAGCAACTGCAGTTAGTTTCCAATGTCCCAAATAGAATATAATTTGCTTCCTCTTAGGTAAATAAGGAGCAAAATTTTTGGAACAAAAGGAGCCAAAAGGAAGTTGAAAGAGAACCAATATGCTTGAACGTTAAAAAAATATTTTTGGAACTATGACATTGGTCTTTATTCTCATTTACATTAAATTATGTTCACTTTAGACTACTAGAGCAGTATAAAGAGGCTTTGGTGTAAATGAAAATCAGGCTCATTGCCTTTTATAATAGAAAATATAGTATCAGATACCTTGATGACTGGGGCTCAGGTTATTTAAGCAAGTATATAACTTTAAGCATATGAGTAATCTCACTGAAATAAATATGTCTGCTTACACCTATGCTTAAGTACCTTGCTGAATCAGCAGTGTGGATTCTAACATGCATGATAGTCATCATAGGAACTGGATAATCAGATATTTATAAAGAGCCTGTGTGCATTTTGGTCCGAAATATGAATAGAGTTTTTCCTATAACAATAAATACTTTGATATTCTACCCTATTTGTTTTATTGGTGCCTCAGACAAACCATGCAGTTAAAGAATTATCCATCATATAATTTCGAATGAAAATCCTTCCTACAATTTAAAATATAGATGTGAGCAGCACATTTGAATGAAACAGCTGCCCAGACTTCTTTATCAAGAGTATGCTATACAAGGCAGAACCACTTATCAGATGTCTTGAGTGAGGTGCTCTTCAAAGCTAGAAGTAATGTGTTTGAACATATAAGGATCTTGCACGTGAAAGTGTTGAGAATAAATTAAATTTAACTTTGCACTCAGCCATTAAACCTCAGAGTAGCTTAATTTTCTAGGAATGATGCTTCCAGCAAGTTCTCTGTGACCCTGAAAGTAAAAGGTTTAAAATAATCTATAATTTCCCTAATCCTGTGTTTCTGCTACCTCTTGATCAGTGACTCAGAGCTCTGAGAACTTTTTTCCAGTCCTAGTACTGATTTTAGGAGTCATATTCATCCAATAAGGGTAGAGAAACTATACCATATGACGTATATGATGAAATACAACTAATTTATAAAGCTCAAATTTATAACATTGAATACTGAATACTCAATATCGAACTGATTGTGATTGGTCCATATAGTAATAAATAAAAATAGAGTAGTTTCAAATAATGACTAATCCACAATCAGAAAAAGAGGCTAAATTAATAAAAGAATTATCCGGGACATTTATGTTTACCCTTTTCATTTTACAAGTGAATAAACTTTATAAATACTCTGTAGTTGAAAATGATGTTAACTAAATAACATTGTATTCAAAAAACCTAGTGGTTAGGTATAAAACTTCATATATCAGTGTATGTGTATATTCATACTGTTCGTAATAGGAATGAATCCATACTGACAGTTGCAGTTTATATTTATAAAATTGTACATCAGTCTAATTTTGTGTCAATGACTCTTTAGTTCTGATAATACCATTGAAGTGATTTTAAATTATGGTGTACCAATGGTAATTACTTTGATAAATATACCTAACTGTTATTTTGGTAAGTCATTTGTAGATGACAGTCTCACTAACGAAGTATTACTTTATTAATAATGTTAGATGTGTTGAGAGTTTGCTCATCTGGTGACCCAGAGTTCACCTCTTGAGAGAATGACTACTCTGAGCATTTGGCAATCAGGAGCTCACAAAGAACAGGCATTGGTAGCACTGTGCTATCTGTGCTCCTTATGCATGTCTCTTGTTTCCATACCAACAAATTCAACATAACATTAATTTTTACAATGTTACCGTAGAATTCCTTGGTAAGAAGGAACATGGAGACCCATATTTTAGAATAAATGACTTTTTCAGCTGGGTTCTTTCAGAAAAGTGTTGAATCTTTGGATGGACTGCGATATTTCATATTCAGTACCTATACTGTTTTAAATTACTTTTTATCAAATTAATGCATTTTTATTTATAGGTTCTTCTCTTAATTATGACCCTGATCTTGCAAAGGGATCATCTTGGAAAAGTTTGGGAACTATATTGTTTTACTAGAATAAAAAGGGGTTACTTGATCTTTCTAAAATAGAATCCTAAAACTTGAGTCTTATTTTATATGGTTAATTCTTTGTGTTTTGTAGTAATGAGGGAATCTGGCATTATATTGCACAGTTACTGTAAAATCCATTAATTTAGTATATTCTACAACATGTGTGCATTGTTTTCATTCCTATAAAGTGGTAGCAAGAATCCTGAAGAACTTTCTGACACTGGCCTCTCAACATCATATTCTGGTGTTTAGTTCACCATAATTCCAACTACTACATTAGACCGTATTAGCCAGAGTTGCTTTGATTTTACTCTGTAGTAACCTTTCATCAGCCAGCCATCACTAACCTTGAACTTCCATATCTAGGTTGATAGCTTTTTTAGCATTCCATTATTTTTAGTTGATCCACATCAACTGCATCACATCCACCAACTATCAGTGTAGTTTATTCCACATAAAATTCAGTCAAAGTATTAAATTTTCAGTCACACTTTTCATTTAAGCATTCTGTGCTGTGTTCTTTTCAGTGTCAGTGTCTTTAGTTCTGATTTTTCAATTTTGTCCCTCTCCTTTTCCTTAACTTGTTAGTCTGATCCAACCTCTTCTACCTCATCTGATGATTATCAATATGTTATGGAAGCTAAGCTACAAGAAATGATCTCCATACGTAGGAAGGTAGTCCTACTGGACTTTACTTTCTATTGCTAAATAGAATCCATCTGATTTGTTTTCATTTATTTTTTTAATTATTTTTTTTATTGATAATCAACCATCGTGCAGTTTAGTGCTTCAGGAGCTTACAATTTTACGATGGCAGGTTTGTGTTCAAACCATGCACAGTCTGCATGTTACATTTGGCTGATTTCATTGCTCATAAATAACTCCAATATTTTGCTGATGCTTGGATGTAACAGGCCTTTGTAGCTGACACATTTCAAGCAATGCTGTTCAGCTGCCTGTTTAAATAAAGTTTATTTTTTGAAAACTAAGTTTGCAGTTAGTAGTAGCTTGCTTTATATTTTGTTTAAACTTTGCTGACAAAGATTTGCAAAGCAATTTAAATTTCAGACCGAGTCTTCCTATTTTTTTTACAGGCAGAAGAAAGACATGGTAACATTGAAGAACGTATGAGACACTTGGAAGCTCAACTTGAAGAAAAGAATCAGGAACTTCAAAGAGTATGTGTATTGCAGACCATTTATTTTTTGTGCTTATAATTTAACAATATAGGGCCAAATTCTGCCCTCAGTTACATGCCTACAACTCCATTAATTGCAGAATAATGCTTTTGTGAGTCTGAGAGCAGAATCTGTGCTGCATTTTTTCATCAACTTCGTCAACTGATTTAAATCTAATTTTAGTTGGCTATAAACAGTCTGCTGATACAGAAGTTTCTAATATACCTTGATCAGGAGTTAATATGTATTTATCAATAGATGAACTTAAACTATAATTTCTTCTGTTGCTGGATATTTTAATGAAAATGTTTTCAATCACCATAAAATCTACGCATTTTAATAGGGCATTAATTAACTTGGAAACTTATCATTGTATTTCCTTTGTTCTGTACTGAAGGCAAGACAAAGAGAGAAAATGAATGAGGAGCACAACAAAAGATTATCAGATACTGTAGACAGACTTTTGACAGAATCCAATGAGCGCCTGCAGCTACACTTAAAAGAGAGAATGGCAGCACTTGAGGAAAAGGTAAAGTGCAAAGGGCAGAATAAACTTAAATTGAATAAGGTTACTACTGTATATATTTTATCTGGATATAAATGTGATGCTGATGCTATGATGCACAGGCAAATGTGAACCTAATAGTTACAAATCTAATCAAATTTTTAGCATCAAGCAAAATATCAGATATTCATATTCTGGTAGAGTTTTTATAATACTGTGGATAATATATAACTTATCGAGCTTTTACATGTTCAAATCAAGGTACATACTTTCATGAAAGAACCCTCCAAATGCCATTGTGAGGTGGATATTATTATCTCCATTTTTACTGATGGGGAAAGGGAACCAGAGGTGGAAAGCTTACCCAAGCTTGCCCACAGCCACAACATGAGGCAGTGGCAGAACCAGGATTAAAATTCAGGAGTTCCCAAGATCTGTTCTCATTCCTAAATTGCATCTTCTGTGCAGTTAAAAGTTTACATAACAGATATGTGCTCTTTTATTCCCAGATAAATGTTTTATTCAGGGTAGGAGTGAGATGTATAGGTAAGTCAGTGACCAGAGAAAGAATAAATTATGGACGTTGTTCTTCAGTGGATTCCACTAATCCCTTTGTTATCTTAAAGAGAAATAAAAAAGAGGTGTGTTTAACACTTGCTTGAGGAGGGAAGGCTGGAAGATGATTAATGTGATGATATTATAGACTCAGCTTGAGGATTTGTGACACAGACATTCAGAAACATTCTCCATTTGCTCTTGTCTTGTCTATTGCTTGGCTCTGAACACATCCTTGAGATGTTTCCTGGGATTATTGGGGAGCAAATTCATGTTTGGCCCTCTGAATTTGAGTATTTCCACTTTAGCCATCCCAATTCCACTCTTCTTCATACATACACAAAGACTGAAATGTATTTCACTCACATAAAGCCACTGGCTCAGGGACTCTTTCTACAGTCCCAAGCCCCCTTGCATCATTGATATGCTGGTTTCTCGGTCCCCATCCCTTCCACCCCATAATGTGACAATGGGGCTTACATTGTGCAAAGTTGCTCTGGCCCTTGACACCATGATGTATTTCACTCTAAACATCAGATTCCTTTGAGTGGTAGAAAACTCACTGAAGTCTCCTTAAATAGTCGAAGAAAATGATCTATTCCTCTGAAATCCTCATTCAAATACACCTCCAGCCAAACTTCTCCAAGGCGACAAGTACAGCTGCAGATTTTTGCTGCTCCTGAGGCAGAATACTGTAGAAAGTAGAGAATATGCTGTCACAGAGAGAACCTGTGGGGAACAGAATGTGTAAAAATCTCAGATTAAGATACTAGAAAAGTGACTTCTGTCCTTGAAAGAAAATATTTGGATTGTTTATAGGGTTCTTGATCTGACCTGTACACATTCCGAAAGTATTAACAGATTCATATTGAAAATTCTGTGGAGAACAAGATGGATCAGTTCACTTAATTTAGTTAACTTGATCAGATGGCAGCTTCTGGTACTGGATGTTTCCTCCTGTTTAATTTACATTTCAAATGTCTTTTTCTCTCCTAGAATGTTTTAATTCAGGAATCTGAAAGTTTCAGGAAGACCCTGGAAGAATCTTTACATGACAAGGTACTATATAACTCTCCTATTTTATCTGTAATCTCATTGTTTTATTTAGAAAAATCATTTGATATTATTTGAATATGAGAAAATATGTTTGTGGTGTACTTAACGTCTCAAACTGGCCCCTGGAAATGGATCAAATAGCAGTAAAATACTCCTGAGGATCCAGGAGTAGATGGTTCTTTACCCATCCAGTTGCTTAAGCTAGAAATTGATGCTATATGAAAATGCTCCTAAAAATATAGTTTAGGGTTGAAATTCTGGCCCCATTGAAGTGAATTGACTTCAGTGGGGCCAGGATTTCACCATACAAATTGTAGTTCTTAAAAAGACTGGTTTAACAGAGATTTTCATGTAAATGGTTATACGTCTTTAGTTAAGAAAATAATTATTTGATTTGATACATTTACTTTAACAGGTGCAGTGAAATTATACTAACCATAGCTGAAAGGTGCCTTTTTGAGTTCAGGGCAATTTAACAACAAAACACTGGTTTAGTGAATCAGTCAAATTAATTATAAATGTTTATTCCAAACACAAGTTTTTGGTTTTATTTTAAAGATATACTTGCCTTAAAGGCAGTAGAACACAAAAATGCATCCACCTTTAGATTTATACATAAAGCATTTTTGCAGTGTGTCCAATTAAATTAAAATATATAGTGTGGAATGGAAAAAATACCGCTACGCTTGTTCCTAAGGGGAAAATAACTATTACCATATGACACCCAAAACGAACATGAAATGAGGAAAATGGTAAGAGAAAATATCTGTTTAAATCTATTGTTATTTTAGCATAAAGTAATTTTGTAGAGAGGCAGGGAGATTTTTGTGGTTAAGGCACTGAACTAGAGCTCAAGAGATTGTGATTCAATTCCTGACTGCAACAAATTTGCTGTGTGACCTTGGGCAAGTACTTAATGTCTCTGTGCCTCAGTTCCCCATGTGTAAAATGGGATAATAAACCTTCCTTTCAGCCACTATTTGTCCTGTCTGTTCAGACTGTGAGTTCTTTGGAGCAAAAACTGTTATGTATGTGTACAGCTCCTTGCAAAATGGGGCCACTAGGTACTAGCATAATGTAAATAATGATATTACCTTTATATGTAATACACTATTACAAAAATATTTAAAATATCTCTTGTCACTTAATTTTGGGTTAGGAATGTGGCAGCTGTATATTTTTTTATATTTACAATTTTATTAATTTTCCAATTCCTTGCTTTGTTTTAATTATTTTTAGAAATTCATTATTATGACAGAAGAAAGCTGAATTGTTTTGTGTTAAAAAAACCCAAAACTATAGAAACCTACCTCTTTTATCTAGCAACTGTTATAACTGTGTGTGTTCAAAATTTGGCCAGTTTTAAGAGGTGCAAAGTGGTGATTAGCATCCTTCATGTCTGCTGGCATTGCTGGAAATTGAGGTTTCTGAGCACCTCATAGAAGGTCTCATCAGCTCACAAGATTGAGCCTTAAGGCCCCAATTCAGCAAGACACTTAAACATCTGCCCATCTTTAAAGAAGGGGATTACTCACAAGCATAAAGCTAGGCATGTACTTAGGGACTTTGCTGAATTGGAGCCATAAGTCCGTGGGACTTAACTACATGCTTAAAGTTAAGTACTTAAGGGCTGAAGAGAGATGAACTTAAGCACGGGCTTGAGTACTTTCCTGAATCATGGTCTTACCTGGTTTGCAAGTTATTCATCACTTGGTTGGTTGGTAATAGTCATTTCTAGCAATGGCAGCATCATATGCCACCATTCCACATATTTTTGAAAGTGCATTCCTCAGCATTTTTTCTTATCAGCCTAATTTTGCTATTAGTGCTTCTTTCAAGTCATCATCCACGGTAAATGGTGTTTACTTTGCCTTTTCAGCCCTAAACTATTGTTTTAGTTTCTTCTTCTTTTCTAACACAAGTTGCATAAAAAAATGTAATTTTCAGGCATGAGCCCTTCACAAAGTTTCTTCCAGCTTGTGAGGATATAGTAAGGAATACTAAACAGCCTTCTCTCAATGCACAGGCATTATTAACAGTAATGGCATTTGCATGGGGGTCATCAAAAGGAAACTATGGCTGAATTTATTTCCTATTTTAGAAGTCAGTAACTAATTTTTTTACAGTTTTATATTCAATACAACTCCTCTTAAAAACATTTCTCCTTTTTTCAGGAAAGATTGTCAGAAGAAATTGACAAACTGAGATCTGAACTTGACCAGTTGAAAATAAGGGCTGGCTCTTTAATTGAACCTACATTATCAAGGTAACTTACAAAAATCATAAAGTAATTGAACTTCAAGACAACATGTAAAGATTGTTCAAGACTTTATAACAAGGATGTGTTTTCAATAGACATTAAAAACATTTTTTTTAAAGTTAGCTGTTCAATGGTTACTATTGTCCCTTTTGATTGTTTTTCATAATATAGCTGGGGCCTAACATAAGTGAGTATGTATTACCATATTGCTAAGATCAGAATCAAGTCTTCTGTTTTAAACTCTGTTATACTTCTAAATTATACTAAAATACTTCAATAATTTCCAGGAAAGTCTGAAAATGGAATTCCAGTTGCCACCTTTAACACTAGAATTGATTAACAAATTTAGAGTCATACACCAACAATTATATCTAACTGTTATTTTTCCCTTAAGTGAGAGTTAACAAGGTTTTGCTTAGTGCATACAGTAAGGCCCCGATCTTTCAGCTTATTGTGCAGGCAAAGTTCAGCAGGGTTCCTCACAGGCACAATGATCTGTCTGCCAAAGTTTGTTGAAGGATCAGGAATGAACTAATAATGAGACATGAGCTTTTTGAATACAAATCTTGTCTGCTACTGATAGCTGAAGATAAATTATTTGGGAAAGCTGTTGCTATGGTTATAGAATAATAGAATAATTTTCCTTTCTGTCCAACAATGTCCTTTAAAATAAAATTCACACCTGTTTCTCCTGCCTTCATTTCGTAACTAGCAAGCTTAATATGTTAAAGTGTAGGATTTGTCAGCCAAAACACATGGTACAAAACTAAATTGAGGAAATTGTAATCTGAATCAAGTTCTTTTTCCTTGAATGCTGTTATATTTGCCTGCATAAGCTACTATACACCCTCATGTTTCTGAGAGAGATTGCTCAATGCTTGTTTTAAACTCTTTTTTTTACTTTCTTATACCCTTTATTTTATTTAATTTGTGCTGTTTATTTGATATATAAGGAGAAATATAAATTAATGTAATGGACTCAAGCTTGTTAATTGTTATAACGGTTTCTCACTTTGTTCTTTTGAAACTTGAGTTATGTGGTCTCACACACACACACACACACACACACACACGTTTTATATAACGCCTTTCTCATGAGGATCTTAGAGTGCTTTATAGACATTAAACCATAATTCAGCCTAGCAACACCACTATGAAACTGGCAAGTATAACCTCCATTTCAGAGATGGGGAAACTGCTACACAAGCAGTGTAGAACAGAGAAACAGTGTTTAATTGCAACATACGCTCTGTGTCAAGCTGTATGAAGCACTTCATAGTGACACTCATGGTTTTTTTAGAGTGAAGACCACATACCTGCTTAAATGAAGAGAACTGCTGGACAAATCTCAGCACCTGGCACAATGGTTACTGCCCCAGGTGTAGCTGCTTACCTGAGACCTCTCACCGTCATGGGGGAAAAGCAGTCTTATTTTCTTGTCACTCACTGCCTTGCTGGCTTCTGTGAACACATCCTCATAGCCTGTGCCTAGGTGCTGTCTGAGCTCCGTGAGCTGCCTTACAACTGTTCCCCTGGAATTCAGCAGTGCACTCTAAAATTGTTTACTTCCCGATCCCTATTCCCACACTTACAAAGCTGCTGCTGCTGGAACTCTTCGCTGAGTGTGGGTAATACAGTGAATTCCTGATGCTGAGATCCCTTCACTTGTACTTGAATTCTTCCACCTCTCAGGAATGGAGTGAGGAGAACTCATCCCATTATATAGGCTGGTCTTTCAACAAGGAGGATACAACATGGGCTTATGTGGCATTATGAGGCTGGACAGTAGATGAATGTCTACTGGCTGGAGACTGGAATCTGGGCTGCCTCCTACTGTCTGCCATCCCATTGCAGAGCTGACAGGCATTGTGTACACTCTCTGACCTAATTCAGAATGGGCGCCACATTTTTCAGACATATACACCTAAAGGGTGTATTCACATCCCACTACTATAAGTCATGCACTCCGGCATAATTTAGAGGGTCCTAACTGTGCATGTGTCTTCCAGGCGCGATTTTCCGTTGAACCATAAGGATTTTCAAGAGCCTCCGAAAAGAGACTACACAAAAAGTCACACTGAATACCCTGATGGGTGTGTGCAAAACAGCCCACAGTATGTTTGCAGTGTATTATCTTGAATTTTTCAATTTACATTAGGAATATGAAGCTTTTTAAATTAACAATTACTATTTGTACTTTGTACTCTGGAAGAATTAATAAATCATTCTCATAGTTTGTAATTAGTAATTTTATTTCAAAGTTGTATGTTCAATTCAAATTTAATTTTAAACATAAATATGTTTGGGAAATGGAATGCAAATCACATCATTGATTTAATTTTCATTTTCCTTGCATTATGTTTAGAATAACCATTTCTGGCTTAACACACTAAGAAGCTAGTTCATTTAAAGCTAAAATCAAACTATTCTGAAGTACTCAAAATAACAAGGATTTTTTATTATAGGAACATCCACACAGGTTATAACATAGCTTTTCAAGGTTGTCACTAATATTTACCAGCTCAAACACAAAATCTACTTGCCCACCCTTCACCATTATGATTTATGATGGAAAAAAATAGGAGACTCAGCATTTATGACTATAGGGATCTGACATATGCTGTACCTAGGAACTAAATCCTAAGACATATTTTCCAACATATGTCTCTGGATTTGTTTATGGCTCTTATCTCATACTTCAGAGTATGTGGTATCTGTCTTCCTTTTTGTTTTGCTGTAGAATATTTATTGTTGGTTAAAGGTACCATATTGGCAGCTTAGGACAATGAAACCTTGATTTGTTGTTCACAGAATTGGCACAGTACATGTAATAAATGGCACTATCGCTCTTTACAGAACATGGTGTATGTGCCGATGAGTTCTTTTATAGCTGCTGAGTTCGATGCACGAGTAACAGTCCTGTCCACAGGTAGGGCACACTCACACCCTAGCAGTGCTCTGAATCCAAGCAGCAGATTCTTTCCTCCTCAGATGCCAGTCATCACAAATCTTGATCAAGTCTGCCTTGCAACACTTCACTCCATCTACAAGCTGTCTCCACCAACCAGAGCGGCATTCCGCTCTCCTTTCCCAATCATTCAGAGAGATTCCAATGGATAATTAAGTCATCTTTACAAGCATCCCAAAATCTATGCAGCAGTCTGCCTCTTTCTAGACCCTTCGTGAGCTTCTGAGTACTACACACTCTTTGGGATCCTGTAATCTGGCATTCACTTGTCATGTCCAAGCCACCTGAGTCTTTTCTTACTAATCAGTATTCCCATGGATGACATATCAGCACGATTTAACACTTCCACATTTGTCACCCTGTCTTGCCATCTTATTCGAAGAATTTTATGCAAGCATCAGATATAAAAGCTGTTTAATCTTTTGGTATGTTTGGCGTAAGTCATCCATATTTCTGAGCCATATAGAAGAGTGGATAAAACACATCTCACATAAATATGGATTTTCACTTTAGTTGATAATTTGTTATTGTTCCAGGCTTTGTCTTGAAAAGTTCCTGGCTGATTTGCCAATTCTACTAGTGAGCTCAGCAAGAAGATCTACATTGCTGGAAACAGTAGAGCTAAGGAAGCAAAATTGGCCAATACCATCCAAACAAATACCATGTAAGATGATATCTGGAACTGGTTTTGAAGAGCCTTGGTGCATGATAACCGTCTTCTTCATGCTTATTGCTAGCCCAAAGATTTTGCATGAATCAGAGAACTTGGTAATAAGCTATTGTAGGGCATCAACACTGTGAGCCACAAGGGCTGCATCATCTGCAAACAACAGGTCTCTTATGATGGTCTCTTTCACCTTCGTCTTGGCTCTGAACCTTGCAATGTTAAACCTCCATCATGTCTAATGCTAAGATAGACACCCTGTCGAACATCATGGGACGCATGTTGAAGCAGGAATGAGAAGTAAAAAAGTATTAAATAATGTAGGAGCCAGTACGCACCCCTGCTTCGCTCCATTGTTGATGTTAAATGAGTCAGGCTCTTGGTTTTTGTACATTACAGTTGCTTTCATGCAATTGTATAAGGATTTCACAAGATTTAGCAATAGAGGTGGACAACCAAGCTGTGACGGGTTGGATCATAGAAACCCCCTTGGGAACTGCCAACCGATGTGCCACGACTCTTCTGCCCCTGTTTTCCCTGCCAGCTTGGGACTCCAGCACCCTGTCCTGTTGAGCCAGACATGCCAGTCTGCTCCAACACTGACCCAGGGTCTGAACCACATGCCCCAAAGCTGCAGACTTAACTGAAAGCAGCTTACAGAAGTGTTCCTGTCTTTAACACTCAGATGCCCAACTCCCAATGGGGTCCAAACCCCAAATAAATCCATTTTACCCTGTATAAAGCTTATACAGGCTAAACTCATAAATTGTTCGCCCTCTATAACACTGATAGAGAGATATGCACAGCTCTTTGCCCCCCCACTACCCCCCCCCAGGTATTCATACATACTCTGGGTTAATTAATAAGTAAAAATGATTTTATTAAATACAGAAAGTAAGATTTAAGTGGTTCCAAGTAGTAATAGACAGAACAAAGTGAATTACCAAACAAAATAAAATAAAACATGCAAGTCTAAGCCTAGTAGAGTAATAAAACTGAATACAGATAAGATCGCACCCTCAGAGATGTTTCAATACGTTTCTTTCAGAGACTGGATGCCTTCCTAGTCTGGGCACAATCCTTCCCCCCTGGTACAGCCCTTGTTCCAGCTCAGGTGGTAGCTAGGGGATTTCTCATGATGGCCGCCCCCTTTGTTCTCTTCCACGCACTTATATATCTTTTGCATAAGGCGGGAATCCTTTGTCCCTCTCTGGGTTCCCACCCTCTCCTTCTCAATGGAAAAGCACCAGGTTAAAGATGGATTCCAGTTCAAGTGACATGATCACATGTCACTGTAAGACTTAATTACCCACTTGCCAGCACATACGTATACAGGAAAACTTGCAAGTAAAATAGAGCCATCTACAGTCTATTGTCCTGGTTAATGGAAGCCATCAAGATTCCAAACCATTAATGGCCCACACTTTGCATAATTACAATAGGCCCTCCGAGTTATATTTCATATTTCTAGTTTCAGATACAAGAGTGATATATTTATACAAATAAGATGACCACACTCGGTAGATTATAAACTTTGTAATGATACCTTACAAGAGACCTTTTGCATGAAGCATTTTTTAGTTACATTATGTTCACACTCATCAGCATACTTTCATAAAATCATATAGAGTGCAACGTCACACCAGCATCTTCAGACCAACTAACCATGTCAAAGGCTTTTGTTAAATCTATAAAAGCCATGTACAGTGGACTACGCTTCTCTCTGCACTTTTTCTGCAGTTGTCTTCCAGAGAAGATCATGTCTATGCTGGGCCTTCCCAAGCAGAGGCCACATTGGCTATCAAGATAGATTATTCTCAGCTAAAGTTTGAAGTCTAGGTAAAATAATACAGCTTAAGATTTTTCTCATGATGTTAAGAAGAGATATTGCTCTGTGGCTTTCACAGTCACTTCTGTCTCCTTTGTTTTTGTAGAGTTGGATGAAACAAGCATCTTTAAAATCTTGAGGAACAGTTTCTTCCTTCCAACAGAGTAGTAATACCTTGTGCAATCTTAGCCTTTTAGCAAACAAGCTTCCCCACATCATACAGCCAATGTACCTTTTTTCTGCTAGAGAAGGATCTATCTCTGGATGTAAGAGGACAGTCCTGTCTCCATGTTAGTCCTGTCTCTGATCTCTCTGGAGAAACTGTTAATAACCGCAGTTGTGTTTTTTCCTACTAGGAATTCCAACTGAGATCACCCAGACTCTGATTCTGCACTCCATGCTCACTGGAGATGCAGTTAATGGTCCTATGTCACTGAACAGACATCAGGTGGTTACATTTTAACAATACCAGTTGCTCTCACTTTCCGACTAATGTGGTGTTGCTAAAATTTAGGCTAATGCCTCATTCTTCTAGGCAACAATTTATTTTAGTTCAAAATAAGTGATCCTGTAGTGAAAGTGAACATCTGTTGAAATCTATTTATAGAATACATATCTGAAATGGGGAAGGGAGGATTACATTAATATTCTTCTAATAGAATTACAGATTTTACAGATATTACAGATTATTGGAATGGGTTACCTAGGGAGGTGGTGGAATCACCATCCTTAGAGGTTTTTAAGGCCCGGTTTGACAAAGCCTTGGCTGAGATGATTTAGTTGGTGTTGGTTCTGCTTTGAGCAGGGGATTGGACTGGATGACCTCCTGAGGTCTCTTTCAACCCTAATATTCTATGATTCTGTGATTTTAGCATAAATGTGATTTTCTGAATGATTTCCTTCATTTTGGAGATCAGTCATACCTTTACTTAGACAGCTTTCATCTCTAAAGATTAAAGCCATTATTTTCTTGGGCAACATTCTTCCACTGAGGTGAAGGAAATATTTTTAGGGATAAAAATCATATTTTGTTTCTTGAAAACTGATTATTAACCTTGCTGTGAACCTTTTAAGGAAGATGGTCACAAGCTGATTGTAAGCTTTTTTTCCCAGTTTGAAAGGAGTTAAAATTTAAATATGGAGGTATATTTTTCATGTGCATTCTAGATAGAGTAACTTTCTTGACTACTACAGAAATGCAAGTAGTCAGATAAGATTCTCCTTTCACTGTTGTTATTTATAACATATATATTATTTTTAAAAAATCCTTCTGTGTAGGAGTAACAACTTACTTTTCTTAACCATTTTCTTTTCTCCATTCAAGTTAGTACAATGAGAGATGACAGATGCAACAGTATATTTGCCACCTGCTAAAACAAACACAAAGATTATCTACCCTTTCCCCCTAACTGTTTTCTGTCTGTGTGTCAGTCTTCAGACTGCCAGTTCCAGAGAGCACAGACCATTGCTTCCTGTCTGCCTGGAAGGCTACTAGCACATCTTTAGGAGATACCATAAACAAACAAACAAATAATAATAAAGTGTTGTACTTTGATACTGATGAAGTATCATCACTACAATATTTGTAACATTACATTTCACTTCTCTAATGTTATCATGCCAATTGCATCCTTTTGCGAAGGCCAAAATGTGGCCAAATCTTCATGACTGTTCAAGAATTCTCAGAGGGTACATGGAGACTTCACTCCCCTTATTTCCCACTATGAGCAGCAACTGTGATGGGTCTGGGAGGTACAAGCACTGCCCTAGGTTAGTTCTGTCACGGGTACTAATCTCCTGAAAAGAGTCAAGGAAGGGGAACATAGTCTGTGTCCTCCCCCCACAGTCCCCACAAGCCAGCAAAACTGATGTTGGGCAGGAAGGGAATGCTGCATTGCTTCAGTGAGTGGCAGTGTTCCCACTCTAGCATGCACACACACACAGGAAAACTAGGAAGAATTCTGATTGTCAGCCACAATTCTTCCATTCTTGTCCTGGAGCTTAGACCATCCTCATCCCCAGCCCTGCTATGCAACCAATGGTTTAAAAGCCAGAGTCGTGCCCCAAACACACTTGTGGAAGCCAAGGTTCTTAGGCTGTATCAGTTGTATTAGTTTAAACTATTAACATAGTACCAGAGATGTAGCATTCCAATCATAACCATAAACCTTTATATCATTGGGAAGTTGACTAACATTATCATAATGTAGAGCATGTCTTAATAAGCAGATTGATTCATCTTCCTTTTCATTCATGATCGCATAACACTGTCATGGCAACAATTGCTTACATAGAAAAGTAATACTACAAAAGTGTTTAGGGTGGGATATGCAAAAATGATTAGTGTTGAGCCGACTCTGCTGATTGACTTCATTGGAGCTCTGCCAATTCGCACCAGCTGTGGATCTGGGCTGTTGTGGTTTGTTATTTAATTCTTTAATATAAAAAGGGTCAAGATTTATTTCCTTTATTACCCCCCACCATATGTTTAGAAAATGTTCACTGAATTGTGTCCCCAATGTAGTTTCTCTTGCAAGGCTTAATGAATTAATGTCAATAAAGGTCTGAGACCCTAGAATGAAAGGCACTGTATTATCATTACTGTTATTTGAATTTATCTATTGTCTCTGCCTCAATCCCTTTTCAGATCTCACCTTGACACATCAGCAGAACTGAGGTATTCTGTGGGTTCCTTGGTTGATAGCCAATCTGACTACAGGTCAACTAAAGTGATAAGGCGACCCAGAAGAGGTCGTATGGGGGTCCGGAGAGATGAACCAAAGGTTAACCATTTAATTGTTTTCACTTGTGAAACACTGCAAGCTTTTTTGCATGCATTATTACAATGTATTCCTAAACAATGACAGCATTAAACACTGGCATACATAATGCACCGCAAAAGTGCCTTAACTAACTAGTTTGCTGACAGCTTATAGGATATCTTCTTTTAATTGCATATGGTATTAATAGCTCATGTTAACAATTAAAATCCCCACACTGGGATATGACAGTGTACCTCAGTGTTTGTAGAAGATACTCGATGGGGTTACAAATTGTGTAGTTTTGTCAGCAAACAATAGGATTTTTCCATACAAATCTACAAGTACATCCACTGCTGTATAGCAGCCAACACGAATAGCGCAGAGGGAGATATTCAAGTTCAGTGGGAGTTGGAAACCTAACTGGACACCTTTGAAAATCTCTTCCTTAGTTAATGCTGAACTGCAGTAGAAACCATATGAAAGAACTTTACAGCATCTTTATTCTCATCAAATAAATCTATCATTCTTAATGTTGTTACAAATAAGAAAGGGATTAATAATGACAGAGCCAGTATTTTAAAATGTTAATGCTTCATCTTTTCCATTTTCCAGCAAGCTATTTTTGAAATAGTTTCTCAGACTAAACAATATGCATTTTGTACATTTTTGCTTAGGTGAAATCTCTTGGGGATCATGAGTGGAACAGAACTCAGCAGATTGGAGTCTTGAGCAGCCACCCATTTGAAAGTGACACCGAAATGTCTGATATTGATGACGATGATAGAGAAACTATTTTTAGCTCCATGGATCTTCTGTCACCAAGTGGGCATTCAGATGCCCAGACTCTGGCCATGATGCTTCAGGAGCAACTAGATGCAATCAACAAAGAAATAAGGTACCTAACATCAACCAACTGCAATGTGTTTTCTGGTCATAGATCAATCTTCCCCATTTTGCTCAGGATCAGTTTCCATAGACTGCAGTGGGAGCCCCACTCATGCATTCCAGGGCAGTAATTGGGGAATGTATGTGTTTATGTATAAGAATATGTACTATAGTGGAAGTAATGATAGCAATTTCCTTTCTTAAACATGGAGCTTGCGAAGAACATGCCAGGGGAAGAGAAATAGTTAGCTCTGTAGAAGAAGCTATTTTAGGGTACACTAACACAGGAAAGCTTTCTGATAGACCTTTATTCAGAGGCCTTCTTTTCAAGATTTTTACATGCCCATCCTACATAACTCCATTCTACCATTAATGAACTGTTATCCTGAAGATTTGAATTCAGTGATATGCATGGTTCCTGCTGTTAGTTACACCTGTAATACACCTCATATGGGTCTGGGTTACTAAGAATGGTATGAAAGCAGGAAGGAATTCAGTATGAGATTCATATCCCAGACCGAGTTATAGGGCTCAAAGTCAAGGAAAAAAACCTCAATGTATTAAACTGCACTAATTTCATCTGGAATTATTGATTCATATAGAATTTTGCTTCAGTTTTCTAAAATCTGTTTCACGGCATTTCTGTCAAGATAAAAGGCCAATGGAAAATTTTGCTATTGGAAGGTTTAAATCTTGCTAAAATAGCATATTCCCAATATAGGGAAAACAAGGAATTTTATTCATGTTTTCTTTTATTACAAGGAAATCAGGACCCTGACTAGTCAGAACATTATAAGTTAAACAAATATCTTAACTTTTTTTAAAAATTAAAGTGTTGACCTTTTAAGAAGCAATTATCTGATATAGTGGGGGTTTGGAGAAGAGAACATATCTGTAGGTAATGTATATAGATAGGATTTATGTCATGCTGAATCAGATCATTGATCCATCTAGTCTTGCATCTTGCCTCTAGCAATAACTAGTACCTGATGCTTCAGAGGAAAGCAAAACAGAGAGAAAAAACATAACACACTTAGTTATTTTTGTAGTATTGTAGATTGACTGAGAGAAGAAAAATTTTTATTCCCCCCCCCACACACACCAATTATCAGCCGATGCCCTGAAGCATGAGTGACTCTCATCAAAAAATTGGCTTGTAAAGATACCCCTATAACTAATGGTCAGATTTGCTACTTTCATATTCCCTTTTGTAAATTTCAGGGAAAGTTATTCAGTCAGGAGAGTCCACCAAGAAATGATCACCCTCTTAAGAACATAAGAACATAAGAATGGTCCTATTGGGTCAGACTAAGGGTCCATCTAGCCCAGTATCCTGTCTTCCGACAGTGGCCAGTGCCAGGTGCCCCAGAGGAAATGAACAGAACAGGTAATCATCAAATGATCCATCCCCTGTCACTCATTCCCAGCTTCTGGCAGAGACTAGGGACACCATTCCTGCCCATCCTGGCTAATAGCCATTAATGGACCTATCTTCCATTAATTTATCTAGTTCTTTTTTGAATCCTGTTATGGTTCTTGGCCTTCACAACATCCTCTGGCAAGGATTTGGTTGTGTTGACTGTGCATTGTATGAAGAAATACTTCCTTTTATTTGTTTTAAACCTGCTGCCTATTAATTTCATTTGGTGACCCCTCGTTCTTGTGTTATGAGAAGTAGTAAACAACACTTCATAGATTCATAGATTCTAGGACTGGAAGGGACCTTGAGAGGTCATCGAGTCCAGTCCCCTGCCCTCATGGCAGGACCAAATACTGTCTAGACCATCCCGGATAGACATTGATCTAACCTACTCTTAAATATCTCCAGAGATGGAGATTCCACAACCTCCCTAGGCAGTTTATTCCAGTGTTTAACCACCCTGACAGTTAGGAACTTTTTCCTAATGTCCAACCTAGACCTCCCTTGCTGCAGGTTAAGCCCATTGCTTCTTGTTCTATCCTTAGAGGCTAAGGTGAACAAGTTTTCTCCCTCCTCCTTATGACACCCTTTTAGATACCTGAAAACTGCTATCATGTCCCCTCTCAGTCTTCTCTTTTCCAAACTAAACAAACCCAATTCTTTCAGCCTTCATTCATAGGTCATGTTCTCAAGACCTTCAATCATTCTTGTTGATCTTCTCTGGACCCTCTCCAATTTCTCCACATCTTTCTTGAAATGTGGTGCCCAGAACTGGACACAATACTCCAGTTGAGGCCTAACCAGCACAGAATAGAGCGGAAGAATGACTTCTCGTGTCTTGCTCACAACACACCTGTTAATGCATCCCAGAATCATGTTTGCTTTTTTTGCAACAGCATCACACTGTTGACTCATATTTAGCTTGTGGTCCACTATAACCCCTAGATCCCTTTCTGCCGTACTCCTTCCTAGACAGTCTTTTCCCATTCTGTATGTGTGAAACTGATTGTTCTTTCCTAAGTGGAGCACTTTGCATTTGTCTTTGTTAAACTTCATCTTGTTTACCTCAGACCATTTCTCCAATTTGTCCAGATCATTTTGAATTATGACCCTATCCTCCAAATCAGTTGCAATCCCTCCCAGTTTGGTATCAGCTGCAAACTTAATAAGCATACTTTCTATGCCAATATCTAAGTTGTTGATGAAGATATTGAACAGAGCCGGTCCCAAAACAGACCCCTGCGGAACTCCACTTGTTATACCTTTCCAGCAGGATTGGGAACCATTAATAACTACTCTCTGGGTATGTCTACACTACAGGATTAATCCGAATTTATATAATTCGAATTTAGGAAACCGATTTTATAAATTCGAATGTATTCGGCCACACTAGGCACCATTAATTCGGTGGTGTGCGTCCAAGCTACCGTAGTAGCATCGATTTCCAGAGCGTTGCATTGTGGGTAGCCAATAACATCTAATTGCCAATAACATCGATTTGCGGCCACACTAACTTTAATTCGGATTAACAATACCGATTTTGACGCTACTCCTCTCGTCGAGGAGGAGTACAGAAATCGAATTAAAGGGCTCTTTAATTCGAATTAAATGGCTTCGTTGTGTGGACGGGTCAAGCGTTAATTCGAATTAAAGCAGCTAAATCCGAATTAAAGTCGTAGTGTAGACCAGGCCTCTGAGTACGGTTATCCAGCCAGTTATGCACCCATCTTATAGTCTAAATTGTATTTGCCTAATTTATCGATAAGAATATCATGCGAGACCGTATCAAATGCCTTAGGTATACCACATCCACCGTTTCTCCCTTATCCACAAGACTCATTATCCTATCAAAGAAAGCTATCAGATTGGTTTGACATGATTTGTTCTTTACAAATCCATGCTGGCTATTCCCTATCACCTTACCACCTTCCAAGTGTTTGCAGATGATTTCCTTAATTACTTGCTCCATTATCTTCCCTGGCACAGAAGTTAAACTAACTGGTCTGTAGTTTCCTGGGTTGTTTTTATTTCCCTTTTTATAGATGGGCACTATATTTGCCCTTTTCCAGTCTTCTGGAATCTCTCCTGTCTCCCATGATTTTCCAAAGATAATAGCTAGAGGCTCAGATACCTCCTCTATTAGCTCCTTGAGTATTCTAGGATGCATTTCATCAGGCCTTGGTGACTTGCAGGCATCTAATTTTTCGAAGTGATTTTTAACTTGTTCTTTTTTTATTTTATCTTCTAAACCTACCCCTTCTAAACCTTCCTTATCTACTTTCTCTATACCAGTCATGATTTTATAGACCTCAATCATTACTCCCCTTACACGTCTCTTTTCCAAGCTGAAAAGTTCCAGTCTTATAAATCTCTCCTCATATGGAAACTGTTCCATACCCCTAATCATTGTTGTTGCCCTTTTCTGAACTTTTTCCAATTCCAATATATCTTTTTTTGAGATAGGGCGACCACATCTGCACACAATATTCAAGATGTGGGCGTACCATGGATTTATATAGAGGCAATGTGATATTTTCTGTCCTATTATCTATCCCTTTCTTAATTATTCCCAGCATTCTGTTTGCTTTTTTGACTGGCGCTGCACATTGAGTGGATGTTTTCAGAGAACTCTCCACAGTGACTCCAAGATCTCTTTCTTGAGTGGTAACAGCTAATTTAAACCCCATCATATTATATGTATTGGGATTATGCTTTCCAATATGCATTACTTTGCATTTATCAACAGTAAATTTCATCTGCCATTTTGTTGCCCAGTCACCCAGTTTTGAGAGATCCTTTTGTGGCTCTTCGCAGTCTGCCTGGGTCTTAACTATCTTTAGTAATTTTGTATCATTTGCAAATTTTGCCACCTAACTGTTTACCCCTTTTTTCCAGATTCTTTGGGGGGGGAGGGATAGCTCAGTGGTTTGAGCATTGGCCTGCTAAACCCAGGGTTGTGAGTTCAATCCTTGAGGGGGCCACTTGGGGATCTGGGGCAAAATCAGTACTTGGTCCTGCTAGTGAAGGCAGGGGGCTGGACTCAATGACCTTTCAAGGTCCCTTCCAGTTCTAGGAGATGGGATATCTCCATTAATTATTATTAATTATTATTATAGATCATTTATGAATATGTTGAATAGGACTGGTCCCAGAACAGACCTCTGGGGGACACCACTATTTACCTCTCTCTATTCTGAAAACTGACCATTTATACCTACCCTTTGTTTCCTATCTTTTAACCAGTTACCAATCCATGAGAGCACCTTCCCTCTTATCCCGTGGCAGCTTACTTTGCGTAAGCCTTTGGAGAAGGACCTTGTCAAAGGCTTTCTGAAAATCTAAGTACACTATATCCACTGGATCCCCTTGGTCCACATGGTTGTTGACCCCCTCAAAGAATTCTAGTAGATTGATGAGGCATGATTTCCCTTTACTAAAACCATGTTGACTCTTCCTCAACAAATTATGTTCATCTATATGTCTGGCAATATTGTTCTTTATTATAGTTTCAACCAGTTTGCCCAGTACTGAAGTCAGGCTTACAGGCCTGTAATTGCCAGGATCACCTCTGGAGCCCTTTTTAAAAATTGGCTTCACATTAGCTATCCTCCAGTCATCTGGTACAGAAGCTGATTTAAATGATAGTTTACAGACTACAATTAGTAGTTCTGCAATTTCACATTTGAGTTCCTTCAGAACTCTTGGGTGAATACCATCTGGTCCTGGTGACTTATTACTATTTAGTTTATCAATTTGTTCCAAAACCTCCTCTAATGACACCTCAATCTGGGACAGTTCCTCAGATTTGCCACCTAAAAAGAATGGCTCAGGTTTGGGAATGTCCCTCACATCCTCAGCTGTGAAGACCGATGCAAAGAATTAATTTAGTTTTTCCACAATGGCCTTATCGTCCTTGAGTGCTCCTTTAGCACCTCGATCATCCAGTGGCCCCACTGGTTGTTTAGCAGGCTTCCTGCTCGTCATGTACTTTAAAAAAATTGCTATTACTTTTTGAGTCTTTGGCTAACTGTTCCTCAAATTCTTTTTTGGCCTTCCTAATTGTATTTTTACACTTCATTTGCCAGTGTTTATGCTCCTCTCTATTTTCCTCACTAGGATTTAACTTCCACTTTTTAAAGGATGCCCTTTTTCCTCTCACTGCTTCTTTTACTTTGTTGTTTAGCCATGGTGTCTCTTTTTTGGTTCTCTTACTGTTTTTTTAATTTGGGGTATATATTTAAGTTGAGCCTCTATTATGGTGTCTTTAAAAAGTTTCCACTTTCCACTCAGCTTGCAGAGATTTCACTTTTGGTGCTGTACCCTTTAATTTCTGTTTAACCTCCTTATTTTTGTGTAGTTCCCCTTTCTGAAATTAAATGCTACAGTGTTGGGTCGCTGTGGTGTTTTTCCTGCCACAGGGATATTAAATTTAATTATATTATGGTCACTATTACCAATTGGTCCAGCTATATTCACCTCTTGGACCAGATCCTGTGCTCCACTTAGGACTAAATCAAGAATTGGGTTCCAGGACCAGCTGCTCTAAGAAGCAGTCATTTAAAGTGTCAAGAAATTTTATCTCTGCATCCCGTCCTGAGGTGACATGTACTCAGTCAATATGGGAATAATTGAAATCCCCCATTATTATTATTGAGTTTTTTATTTTAATAGCCTCTCTAATCTGCCTGAGCATTTCACAGTCACTATAACCATCCTGGTCAGGTGATCGGTAATATATCCCTACTGCTATATTCTCAGATAAGATGTTTTTTATTCATGCAATATGTCTTATGTAAGAGGGTGATCATCTGTTTTATCCAAACTGATCTAAAATTTAGATTTATTAATAACATGGAAAAGATTATTTTAATTCCCAGAATATGATCTACATTAGATCTTTCATCAGATATCAGTTCAGAAAATACTGTAGACCTTTTATGGCAATTCTTAAATGGATTTCAGGCAAGAAGATTGATCTCAGCAAGGGACCTTTTAGCTTCTTTTATACTTTAGGCATTATGGCTCCTTTCATTTAATGTCTCTATTTTCACATTTCACTCTAAATCCTCAGCCCACCATCTTTCAGGTTCACATATTACTGCAATTCAGAACTGGATATTTTTCACCCCGTGAATATATATTTATGGGTCATAGGAAAGTAAATGGAAGCAGTATGTTGTTTATAAACTATTATTAAAGAACACAGTGGGAGCAACCTAGGGCAGTATTTGGGCCCTGTGCATGAACATCGGAGTGGTTGACAGTAAGAGAGTCATTTTACCATGAGAATGAGTAAATGCCGCATCCCATTTTCCAGTGAAACGAAATGCAACAACCTTCATGGACAAATATTTCTTACTCATTAGTTTGTGGGGATAAAACAGACAATTTGGTTTGAGTGTTTTCTCTTGTTCTATTAGTATGGATTATTTTTAAAAGACCTTTCTAAAGGTCCTGTGTATTCATTTGGGTTCAAATTCATATTCATACCTTCACCACAGAAAATCACATAGATCCATAAATTTCCTATTATATGGTGGAAGAAGCCACTGCATAGTTAAGGGTGAAGCTAGTGTCTCATTATAAATTCAATTTTTCAAGAATCGCTGTCCTATCTTTCCCATAAAGAAACAAACCCTCCTAAAATTTCACAAACCACATCTTATCCCAGGGTAGGTGTTTTTTTTCCTGACTAGTTTGGAAAAAAAATAGAAACAGGAGTTTTACAATTCTGGTGATTAAAAAGGTTCTTTGTCAGATTTTTTTTGAAACTAATTTTCAAACTTATTCTTGGCTTGACTTACAAACTGCATTTGTTTTGTTTCATTGGCCTCATTTGAGGGGAAGTACCCCTTAGTTTTGGTTTTCTGGAGAGGGAGGGCAAATGAAGGAATTACAAGGACATATTAAATACAGATCCAGTGAATGGGCATACTTATGCCCCACTAAGGTAGGCAGCAGAGAGATTAAATAGGGGCTCATTAAAGCAAGGATGTAAAGGAGAGGCAATAGGGAAGAAGCTTTCTCTTTTCCTCTCTTCCCAGCCTGAGGAGGAAATAGGTATAGGAAGCTCCCAGGCTCAGACAAGGAACAGTGGAACAGAGAAACTGACAATCTTGCTCACACAGAGTAACTAGCCTGTTTTCAAGAGACATCATAAATGGATGTTTGGCTTTCCCTCCATCTGAAGCCAGCCATCCCTTTGTCTGTTTCTTTTTCTTTTTTTGACAAGGCTGCGGTAAACCCTCTCTCTGGTGGGCCAGAGTGAGGAACACTGTTCAGAGGAGTTTATGCCTTAAAATGGCAGGACACAGTATTTTGTTTCTTGGTTGCATTGTGTTATACTACAACATTACTGTTGGATGATGGGGGACTTAACATGTTTGCTGATAGACACAATAATTAATGTAGTCAAAAAGACAAACTGGCAAAGTTACATAAGCCTAAATACAGTGGACTCAGTTCTCCACTGTGCCCAGCCTGAGCTCAGATGCAATGCAGAAGAGGGATGAGAGGAGCTGATCTTAGTTTCCTGGCCACATTGTAAATTTTAAAATATTGGTGGGAGGGGAAGCTTTAACTTAAGTTGCTGGCAGATCTTTCACCAACAGAGCATCATGCTCTGCCATGCTTCCTCTCCTCCCCTCTGCAGACATGGCCCCCTCCCTTCTCCTGACTCAGGCCCTGCCTCCCCTACCTACCTCATGCACTCCCCCTACCCCCTGGCAGACGGAGACTCCAGCCCAATGTAATCAACACATTTCATAACACCAGTGGGGATTTACTTACATCTACTTACCACGATGAGACAAATTGATAGAACTTTAATATAATTTAAAGTGCCATGGGACTATGTTCCTTTTGAAGTCTCTCCTACAGGTGTAGTAAACCACATGAAAAACAACTATGTAGATCCAACAGCAAAGTTTCCTCACAAATGAACACAGAGAGGGCAAAGTTTAGGTTGGGTGGAAGTGTAAATTGGGGTAGGGTTATGATGAGTGATGAAAGATTGTGTGATAGCAGGAAATTGTGATTGCAGCCATCCCTTAACTGTTCATTTGCAGATTTTTTGTATTTCTTTTTTTTTTCCATAAAAGTTATAGATTTTTAAGACATATAACATAGTTTTGAGCGTCTACACTTTTTATTCTATTATTGTTTAACATCGTGATTAATCATGCGATTAATTGCGATTAATTTTTTTAATTGTGATTAATCACGATTAATTTTTTAATCACTTGACAGCCCTAGTAAATTTGTTTTTTTAAATATCAAATAAAGGATTTCCTTTCAGAAGATTCTTATAATAGCTTTTGTATTTTGGAGATAGCTGGTTGCATTATAGATCATCAAAAAAAATTCCCATTTACCAATAAGACATGTTCCACTAAAGCATTATTACTAACATGCACAAGAGAAAGGAAGACCACACTGTAGACATCTGTGAGGCAGCCTGTTTGTCTCTATTTCAAAACTTAAGGAGCTGCTACTGACTTCTTTGATCCCATCTTTGTATCTTGCACAATTCTTTCATCTGCTCTTTCTGCCTCTAGATATACTAATATCTCTTCCTTTCCTCCTATATGAAAATGTGTAATTGTTTTGACCATATGTGACTGAGAGGGCAGATGAGGATGAAGAAAGGACAAACTACTCATAAATGAGTGCCCTTTTGTACATTACGTAGTGAAATTCATTCAGAAACAGATGGTCCCTGTAGTGAGTCATCCCCTTTTTAATACACTGTCCAGAGAAAACCTGAAGTCTCTGGGGCAGTTACTGTCCCTTGCTCTGGCTACTTTGTGACTTTCTGGTGTCACAAAGCAGCTGTACAGCTGACAGATCTAGTTCTCTGAGGATTCCCCTGCCTAGAGGAAACCTTGGGTGCATAGAGTCACTATGCCCACTGCAAGGGTCCTGTCTGGGGTATCTCTTGTCTGACAGAATAGCCCCTTGGGTCCTACTCAGTTGGCCCTCAACCTCAGAGTTGCTTTAACTTACCCTGGGGACCAGATTGAGGGATCTGTTGGGAGTTCATGTGGGTGCAGCCCACATGCTAGCACATGTATTTATTAGACCAGGGCTTACAGTACAGGAATTTGGGTTTTGTTTGGAGCATCTGCCCTGCTAATACTGAGGAAATCATTTTGGTGGGAAGGAGATGGAATTAAACACTAGCAAGTAACCAGACCACTCTCAGGAAATGAGTAAAGAAGCTTTTTGAGAATGTTAAGTGAAACACAATGGTGAATGTTAAGTTGTGTCTCCCATTTATTCTTTGTCATGTTTCTCTGCTGGTGAGGACTATCTGCCTTCCTGCCTTATTAGTTCTTATTGAGCTTACTCCCTGAGAGCAGGCAAAGATATCCTCAAGAGCCACGCTGAAGGTCTTTGGGATCCCTTTGAGTGGAAACCAGTGGAAATTGTCGGAGGTCCTGCATATTGCAGATTGAGGTCTATAGGGCATAGCACAGTAATAGGAGGGACGAGCTCTCTTGTTCTTTTTACTCAACATAGATAAAGAAGCACTAGACATATGCTGCTACTGACACAGAAGATCACCTAATGTGTGTTGCCTTCGGCAGCCCACACCACTTGAAAGGCCACCTAGCAGGGTGGAATCCAGACTTAGCACTAAAAGTTAATTATAATGCTATGAATTAGTCATACTGGTTTTCGAATATCACTGGGAAAATGCTACCAACTGTAGACAGTTGAAGCAGTATAAATAACATAACATAAAGGCTAAATATAAAGCTTAAATACATAAAACAAGTTAGTGTTAGTTGCAGTGGGGGTAACTTCACACATCCTCTTGTTTGATTTCCTGTTAGATCAGCACCTAGAATATGGGTCCAATAGGTTTTGCAGGTGCGGATTCTAATACTTGCAAATATTAGAGTTTATCCAGTCTGCTAGCACATTTTTGTACCTGCAAAGTGTATGCAGAAGTACGTGGGCCTGTATTTTGCAAGCTTACTAATGGTGCTGTAGTAGAGGACCTTTTGAAATTTTACCCAAACTGTTTTTACAGTTAAATTGTTGTATATTAGCAGCCTTAACTATGAATAAATAGTTATGAGGCAGTATTCTTAATACAGTTTTGTTCCTCTAATGTTTATCAAACTGTTATGGGTTTACTCACATCTACGCACATAAAACTTCTGCAAAGGTAAGTTCATACTCAACTATTCAAAGAAGCGAAGTTGCTGTTAGAGCCTGAAACACACCTTATGTAGCTGACACTGACCAGAATATTATCATATGCTTTCTCACTCCATAAGGTTAATTCAAGAAGAAAAAGAATCAACAGAACTGCGTGCTGAAGAAATAGAGAACAGAGTAGCTAGTGTCAGTCTAGAAGGCTTGAATCTGGCTAGAGTTCACCCAGGTACATCTATCACTGGATCAGTGACAGCTTCATCGCTTGCAAGCTCTTCTCCTCCTAGTGGGCACTCGACCCCTAAACTCACCCCTCGCAGTCCAGCCAGAGAAATGGATCGCATGGGGGTCATGACACTGGTAAGGAAATGTGTGATGGCAGTTTTGAGCATGATATTTATTAAAATAAACTGATCAAATTGTTTTTGCTGTTTGCGTAGTCCTTACCAAGCCTCGTCTACTCCCTTGTAGAATTTGTTTTGTCCATATTTTGTTGTCTCTACATATGCACAAGAGCAAACTATGGCAATCCATAGGAAAAACAGGGAGTATGGTAAAAGACCTGGTGGATTAACCAGGATCTTCAATGACCTGAAACTCAAAAAAGGGTCATACTAAAAAGAGGAAACTAGATCAAATTACAAAGGATAAATATAAAAAACCCACAAGGACAATATTCTAAAAGCCAAGGCACAAAACAAGATTAAACTATCTAGGAAAATAAAGGGTAACAAGAATTTTTTTTACAAAATACATTGGCAGCAAGAGGAAGACCAAGAACAAGATAGAGCCATTACTCAATGAGAAGGGAAAGACAATAACAGAAAACATCATAATGGCCTAAGTGTTAAATGCCTTTTTTGTTTCAGCTTTCATCAAAAAGGCTAGCAGTGATCACAACTAACACAGTGAACATCAATGTAAATGCAGTTGGATCTGAGGCTAAAATAGGGAAAGAACAAGTTAAGAATTACCTGGACAAGGAAGATGTCTTCAAATCAGCAGGTCCTGATGAAATACATCCTTAAAGAATTGGTTGAAGAGATCTCTAAGCCATTAGTGATTATCTTTGAGAACTTGTGGAGGACGGGACAGATCCCAGAGGGCTGGAAAAGGGCAAATGTAGTACCTATCTAAAAAAGGGGAATAAGGACAATCCAGGGAATTACAGACCAGTCAGCTTAACGTCAATACCCGAAAAGATAATGGAGCAAATAATCAATTAATTTGTAATCACCCAGAAAATAATAAGGTGAAGTAACAGTCCGCATGGATTTGTCAAGAACAAATCATGTCAAACCAACCTAATATCCTCCTCTGACAGGGTAACAAGCCTTGTGGATAGGAGGGAAGCAGGAAATGTGATATATATCAATGTTAGTAAGGCTTTTGATACTGTCTCACATGATAGTCTCATAAACAAACTAGGCAAACATAGCCAAGACAAACCTGCTGTAAGGTGGGTGCACAACTGGTTGGAAAACAACTCAAAGATTAGTCATCAATGGTTCACACTCAAGCTGGAAGAGCATATTGAGTGGGGTCCTCAGGCATCTGTACTGGTTCTGGTTCTGTGCAGTATCTTCATAAAAGATTTCAATAATGGCATAGAGAGAACACAAAGTTTGCAGATGATACTAAGTTGAGAGAGGTTGCAAGTGCTTTGGAGGACCAGGATTGGAATTTAAAATAATCTTGACAAACTGGAGAAATGGTCTGAAATATATAGGATGAAACTCAGTAAGGAGAAATGCAAAGTACTTAGGAAGGAATAATCAAATACAAAATTGAAAATGGCTGCCTAGGAAGGAATACTGCAGAAGAGAATCTGGGCGCTTGTATTGGAACACAAACTGAATATGAGTCAACAATGTAACACTGTTGCAAAAAAGCAAACATTATTCTGGGATGTATTAGCAAGAGTGTTGTAAGCAAGACATAAAAAGTAATTCTTCCACTCTACTCAGAACTGATTAGGACTCAACTGGAGTACTGTGTCCAGTTCTGGGCCCCACACTTCAGGAAAGATGTGGACAGATTGGAGAAAGACCAGAGAAGAGCAATAAAAATGATTAAAGATCTAGAAAACATGACCTATGAGGAAAGATTGAAAAAATTGGGTTTGTTTAGTCTGGAAAAGAGTAAAGAAGACTGATGGAGGACATAACAGTCTTCAAGTACATGAAAGATTGGTATAACGAGGAAGGTGATAAATTGTTCTCGTTATCCATTGAGGACAGGACAAGAAGTAATGGGCTTAAATTTCAGCAAGGGAGATTTAGGTTAGATGCTAGGAAAAACTACTTAACTGTAAGGGTAGTTAAGCACTGGGACAAATTACCTAAGAAGGTTGTGGAATCTCCATCATTGGAGGTTTTTAAGAACAGGTTAGACAAACACCTCTCAGGGATGGTCTTGATAATACTTTGTCCTGCCTCAGTGCAGGGGACTGGACTAGATGACCTACTGACCTCCCTTCCAGTCCTTTGTTTCTATGATTCTATATATGGGTTGTAAGGCTTTTGGAGGAAAGACTAAGTTGTGTTGGGTTTTTATTGTCTCTGTACAGTGCCTAGCAGAGTGGGGCCCTTTTCTCTGATTAGGGCCATTGAGTACCAATGTAATAGAAATAATAATTAATAATAATTAGTAAAAAGTATTGGAACCAATTTACATAGGATTTTTATTATAAGCAATGAAGTCTCAAATAATCCATTTAATAAAACATAGCTTGAGGCAGGGTTGAAGGCTGTTAATCCTAGGTCAGATTTAAATCTCGAGCAAATGCCTTACAAGGCCATTATTGATATTAAAACCTTTTAAAACTTATTTTTCAAGGTGTTTTAGGTGATTTTTTTCTGTTTTATAGAAGTGGCACATTGTGCATTTCTCTGTATATGCTTTTCAAGGCCAGTTGCATGGGATGACTTGTTTTCCCACATTCCATTTAACCTGTATTATATTTAAACCGCATATAGTGTGTTCGAATATTCCTTAAACCACTTGTGTTCCACCAATGAGCATGAAATTGATATTGAATCATTTCAAAAAAATTATTCTGAAACTAAACTAAATGAGTGGGGAAAGTGCTCTGAAAAGGGTTGTCCAAAAGATTCACATTTCGGTTCTAATGAAAACTGCAAACAAAAGTCCAGCAGACGAAGGAGTAGAGGCATTTCCCCCACTACAAGACTTAGCCAGGTAGTTATGGAATCCATTGGGAGTCTCTAGCAAATAATACACTGAGCATTTTACAATGCTACTGCCACCGCTCTCAATATGTAATTATTTCAGCAGGTATGGTTTGCCTGTTCCGGCTGCCTGGGGATGGATAGGACAGACTGACAAACTCTCTTTGGGTGGAAGGGTTAAGTTGGGAGATCCTCTTGGAGGTTTCAGAGTAGCAGCCGTGTTAGTCTGTATCCGCAAAAAGAACAGGAGTACTTGTAGTCTCTAAGGTGCCACAAGTACTCTTTTTCTTGGAGGTTTAGATTCTATAGTACACAAACTTCCAAATAAACCTATAGGAGTTGGCTAGATGCCAATAACTGCAGCCAGATTTCACAGGACAGGTCTATGTAAACTTGCATAAAACAAACTCTGCAGGATTTGTTGAGCTCTAGCTGTATATCACAGAGTGACACATTTGCCTAAAGTAGAAGTGTTAAGCGGTTGAACAATGTATGTTCTAGTAGACTTCCATAGTGAGATAATGCCTGCGGTAAAGAGGATTGGTGTTTTTGATGAATTATTGAAAATGTCAGGTACTCAAAAATATTCATTCAGATTTACCGTAACAGGAGAGAAATTTCCCTCTGTCATGTACTGCAGTTTGTGTGATGTTTTGCTCTCATATCTGTTTTTCAGTGAAATGTTTAAAAAGTTTTAAACAGGAGAGAGTTGCAAGAAAGCATTATCCTTTTATTATTGTTGATTCTTTTGGGAGGATTTATGGGAGATATAGGGGGAAAGGAACTAAAAATGAAACTTTTATATCATGTCTGAAAACTTTATTTCTTTCCAGGCACATGAAAATGAAGGGGACTTGTGGGAGTGGCTTATTATTTGCAGGAAAGCAGGGCTTTGTGGTGGGTTCTCTAAATTACTGCACTCAGAAGGTATTAAGTTATGTCAAGGGCATCTGGAGAATATGAATAGGTATTCTTGTCACTATTTCTATGTCAGAATAAATATATATGTGTAGTCTGAGTGTTTCTTTGGTCAAATAAGGTTTACTAATAATTCTTTTTTGTTGTTGCTTTTTTCATCAACCGAAGCCAAGTGATCTAAGGAAACATCGACGAAAGGTATGACACTCGATATTTTAATGATACGATAGCTGTATTAAACATATTTTTTTCATTTCTTCATGCCTTTTACTTATGAAACTTTTATGTCATTTTATCTAAACAATTGGAAAAATGTATTTTCATTTTTATTCCAACTTGAAAATGCTTGTGAGTGAAAATCAACAATTAATTCAGTGTTAGGAGTTAAGTTTCTCAGGTGACTTTATCTGATAATTCATCTTTTAGTGCAACCATTAAGAAACACTCCATCATAAACCAAGCGTAGTTACATTCTGAGTACTTTCACAGAACATTTTGTTCACTCTTCTTATTGATGGAGCAGCCATAATCTTTAAGGTTGAGCTTTGTCTGTGCTGGTACAATATGCAGCTATGTATATAACTGGGATAGAATGTCATAATTCTGTTGGTATAAGAGAGATTAGTAAAGCCATCAAAAACTGTGACAAAATTCCATTCCATTTCCTTCACGCTTATGATCTAGAAATTTGATCCCTTCATAAACAAGCTGTGAAAACAATCGACTTGACCCTGCACAGTCTTAACTCATGAGTGTCAGGAATCAGGGCTTGCAGCAGAGCTAGTCTCCAGGCAGCCTCACCGGTATAGCTGGCCTGTCTGATTAAGAAGGGGGAAAAAAGTGACCCGGGTAACTACAGGCCTGTTAGTTTAACTTCTGTAGTATGCAAGGTCTTGGAAAAAATTTTGAAGGAAAAAGTAGTTAAGGACCTTGAGGTGAATGGCAATTGGGACAAATTACAACATGGGTTTACGAAAGGCAGATCGTGCCAAACCAACTTGATCTCCTTCTTTGAGAAAGTAACAGACCTTCTAGATAAAGGAAATGTGGTGGATCTAATTTACCTCGATTTTAGTAAAGCGTTTGATACTGTGCCGCACGAGGAATTATTGGTTAAATTGGAAAAGATGGGGATCGATATGATTGCTCTCTTTAAATATATCAAAGGGATTAATACCAAGGAGGGAGAGGAATTATTTCAGCTCAGTAGTAATGTGGACACGAGAACGAATGGATATAAACTGGCCATGGGGAAGTTTAGGCTTGAAATTAGAAGAAGGTTTCTAACCGTCAGAGGGGTGAAATTTTGGAACAGCCTTCCGAGGGAAACGGTGGGGGCGAAAGACCTTTCTGGCTTCAAGATTAGGCTTGATAAGTTTATGGAGGGAATGGTTTGAAGGGATAACGTGATTTTAGTCAATTAGGCATTAACGTGCCATCGCGGGTAAAATGAGGGTCCGGCTGTAGAATCTTGCCTGTATGCTCGGGGTTCTGCTGATCGCCATATTTGGGGTCGGGAAGGAATTTTCCTCCAGGGTAGATTGGCAGAGGCCCTGGAGGTTTTTCGCCTTCCTCCGTAGCATAGGGCAGGGGGTCGCAGGCTGGAAGATTCTGTTGTGGGTGGGTCAGCTTTTGTGGCCTGCATCATGCGGGAGGTCAGACTAGATGACCATATTGGTCCCTTCTGACCTTAAAGTCTATAAGTCTATGAGTCTATTAGCCATGCTGCCTGATTGGCTGCAGAGGTCAGCAGGCTGGCTTTTACACCGGCAGCAGCTCACTGGCTTCACAATGTTCATGCCCACCACTGTGACTAGTCTTGTGTTACTTTGTTCCTGCTGCTCCTGCCTTGCACTGAGTCCTTGCCTTGAACCCCTCCTCACCTGATACCCAGCTCACTCTAGTTCCTGTCCTATGGCTTGACCCTTGGCGCTGGTATCCAGTTCCTGCCATCCAGTTTGACCTTCAGCTTTGACTCCTGACTATGGCTCTGACTCTAGCCACTAGGCCTGATGCTTCCTCCAACCACTAGGCCTGACACCTGCTCTGACCACTAGTTAGACCACCCTTGTTCTAGTCGGACAAGAATGAGAAACTTTGAACACATGAGTAGTCCCATTGAGTTCAATTGGACTACTTCTGCATAAAGTTATTGTATGCTAAGGTCTTTGCGGGATCAAGTCTATTCTGCATAATAGGAACAGTCTGCTTTTCTAAGTGATTTCTTTCATTTATAATATACATTTTAGGTTGGCACAGTTAGAACATTTGGTCTGTTTCCTAATACTTTCATGGGGTTTTTACGTAATCCTAACATTTGCTCATTTGCTCAGATAATTTCAATTGATTCCAGATCTCATCATTTGACAAATACTTGAAATACTTGCTGAAATTTCCAGAAGTCTTGAAAAGCTGATGCATACTCTCACTGATATATTTGATTGGTAGATTGCAGTGGTAGAAGAAGATGGACGTGAAGATAAAGCCACAATAAAATGTGAAACCTCTCCTCCTCCAACACCCAGAGCCATCAGGATGACTCATACCCTTCCTTCTTCATACCACAATGATGCCAGAAGGTAAGAAGCTCATAACATGAGTCAGAAATTCACAACTTGACCACTTTATATCCTTTTAAAAGTATATGATTCTTCTGATTTCCCAGTACACCCTGACCTTTTTTGAGATTGTATGTCCTGCAAGTCAGAAAATGTCCTTTTCTTTGTCTTTTCTACAATCCCAAGCACTACACTGGTGCTAAAAAACAAATAATAATAGTGTCTGTTTCTCTCTTATGTCATGTCTTTGGTCTAACTTTAAGTTATAACTACTTTAGAACAGTTATAATATTCACCTGAAAGAGTGCTGTTAAATGATGATAATCCTGATGGATGGAGAAGACAAGGACAGGGGGAATTCAGGGCAAGAAGTGCCTATGCATAAACAAATCCTGTATTTTGCAGGAGGCCAAGAGACAACATTGATGTGGATATAGGGGATGAGTAAACTGAGAATCCAGAGAAGAGGGACGAGTAGATTCATTAAGGCCAGTGTAGTAATATCAGCTGGGGTCTGATTTTTAATGACATTTCTGTGCTTGGCAAAAGCCCTAATGTAGATACAGTTATCCCAGCATAAACGTGTTGCCAGAATAGCTTATTTAGCTTGGGGAAGCAGTATAAGTCATACCAGCTAAAGCACTTTTTTGCCAGTATAAATGGTGTCCATACTACGGTTTGGAACCATATAACTATATCAGCAAACTTTTTCTACTATAAACCTGGCCTAAGAAAGAGAAAATATTTCAGGACTGGAAATATTTGCTGTAAATTAATTTTCCCTAGGTTCACCCATTTGAAAAAAATAGTGAAAATGAATTTTGAAACAATCATTTCTAGTGATAGCTATGCAGCATTGCTCCCTAACATGAAAGATATGATGTAAGTATCTGACCAGCATTTCTTCACTGGTTGTACAGTAATTATACAAGAAAAAATACATATTCAAAGAGGTGAAATAAAATCACTGAAAGAGGGGGAAACAGTTGTGAAAGGAGAAGAAATAAGGGAACGCAAAAAGAATCACAGAATATGATTTTAAAAAATGGAAAGGAGCAACTAGATAAACATAGAAAGCAGGTACAAAGTTTTAAGAATTCAAGAATATAGGTGAAAAGAAAAAGACACGAGAAAAACTGGGAGAGAGAAGATTTTTAAAGGGGTATTTTATTCGTAATAATTTGTTAATTTCATTAGTTGATGAAACAAGACCCCATTTTACATTCATTAACAAAGTGATATTGCACATGTTGGAAATTGTTCTCATGTATTGTCATTATGAGGGATCAGAGAAACTGCCATCCAGCATAGCAGGAGTTAAAGAAAACCTTTGGGTTCAGCTAGCCCCACACCACTATACCTGCAGCCAATCCCAGGCCTGGGGGTGGGGGGAGAAAGAAGGGATCCTGGCTCAGTTAGGGGCTGACTGGCGAGGAGGCAGGAGCTCTCTGCCTGCCTGCAGGGACAGATCAGCGACCTGCCAGCCAGTGCAGCCACTTGAGACAAGTAAGGGCTCCCCTGCCAAGGGGAAGCTGCAGATAAGCCCCAGCACCTGAGGCAACTGACTAGGCAAGCCCCCGGTAAACTGGACTAGCGGGGTCATGCCTCAAACTGAAGAGACTTGTAGGAAGTAGCCCAGGAAAGCAGGTCTTGACTCCCTCCCAGGAGGGAGACCTATCTCCCCTGTTTAGGGTGATCTACACTGGGCCCTGGGCTGGGATCTGGTAGAGAGGGAGGGCCCGGATCTCCCTACCATCCCCTCTGGCCTTACAGACTGAAAGACCAGTGATATAGCCACTAGGCAGCCTGGCCATGGAAGACCCGATTACAGTTACACAGTGCCTGCTCAAGATGGTGAGAGATGGGGCTCAGCATGAATGATAGAAATTACACATGGAGGGAGATGGAAGTTTTGCCACTGAGTTCAGTAGGACCAGAATTTCACCCAGAAAAATAAAATTAAATAATCAAATCCATTTTCCTACCAGTGCAAGATTGTTGTTTCCTACCATACATTCATTAGTGTTTGTCCAGTCTAACTTCAAATGTACCAAATTTTGAGGATTCCAACAGTGGTCTCAGGAGAGTTTATATTTTTTTCCTGATACACAGCATACATTTTTCCATTCTTAATTTTATCCCTATCAAACTTAATTATAAAATCACCTTGTGCCACTCTAACTACTTCTTCCCCTTGGTATTTATATCCTTGAAATCTAGATGGTTGTATCCTCCTGACTGTTGTGTTCTACTTATAAGCTGATCAGTGTTATTTGATACAAACCTTAATTAATTATAGTGGATTATTCGAGGATGACAAATAACCAACTCTTTTACTCACATGGCTGTGTCTTGGCCAATTGGAATACGGTTAGTCATTGAAAGGTGTAATAAATATACAATATAGAGTACACACCATTAAAATGCAAATAGTTGTCAAATAGTTATTATACTGTGGAATCCAAAGCTGGGCACAGGAAATAACTTCATTATCTGAGATAACATTGAATGGCAATTACTGGGAAATGTGCACTCCGAGTAGCAAATGCTGAATGTATCCATATAGAATATATAGTAATCTGTTTTGCAAAACATTCCTTTTTAAAATTAAATCCATGAAGTAGCTTGTAATGTCAATATGTCTGCTTTAGAGTTTTATAAATGCTCAAAATCTGAATTGCTTTGATTTAAATATGTAGTCAATAATGTATGCTGTATTTGGTTAATGAGTGAAACAAACAGAAATTATCTGATTGAAATTTTCTTTCTGTAATTGTCTAATTACACAATGTAAATGAGATAAAAACTTTGTCATTCATATATTTTTCTTTACAAATAACACTTCAAATTTCAATTGGGAAACCGTATATTGCTGTGGTTCATACATTTTCCCAGCATCATTTTTGGCAAAACAAATTTGAAAGACTCTTTACGTTTTATTTCTTCTTTGCCATTTTTCGTGGGATTGCTTCAGCTTGATTGAGACCAGAGCATTAGATATTGTACTATTCTATATGTTGCTAAGATGTACAGGAAAGAAAACATCAATAATTTGATTAATTGTTCTAATTATGAAGAGGCTCTTATTAGATCCTAGATAATTTGTTTGCACAGCTGCTCAGGAGAAAATGAAACCTAGCTAGGAGTAATATGTTACCTATCTATTCTTTTCTATTTTACAGTAGTTTGCCTGCTTCACTGGAGCCAGAAAGTATTGGTCTTGGCAGTGCCAGTAGCAGCCAGGACTCCCTACACAAAGCTCCGAAGAAGAAAGGAATCAAGTCTTCAATAGGACGTTTGTTCGGTAAAAAAGAGAAGGCTCGACTTGGACAGCTCAGTAAGGAATTAGTTGTACCAGGCCTAGGTCATTGTTCCACTGTCATTTTTGTGTTTATGTTTTTGCTTCTTACTTGTTTTCTAAATGGCATATTCCTCATTTGCATTGGCAGAACCTTTCCATTAAATTTCACTATAGTAATGAGCATATTTGTCAGGAATTTGGTATAATCATGATCTAAATGAAAGGAAATCTATTAAGCTAACAAGCTTCATTGTTTCCTGAGAGTTAGCCTCTTCAATGGGACTACTCTCAAGCTTAAAATTAAGCACATGCTTAAATACTTTGTTGTATTAGGGCAAAATTGCTAACAACATACCCTTAACTAATGAAAATAGAAGGGTAATAGTTTCTGTTCCCACAGTAATGAGCTTGTCTTAATAATGCAATCTGGGAGTTTCTCAAAACTCAATGTAACAACCCTTCAGTTTTCCAGTCTCTCACTGGGTAGCAGTTCCTGGCTGTTTTGGTCATACCTTGGCTGTCCTCTTGCTATTGGTCACATTTCCCACTGAAACTCCCCATTCTCTTTCTACAGTTCATGCATTTTTCCTCAGCTGTGATCCTCATTTAATTCATTTAATGGCACTAAATCTGCCTATAAGTCTCTCTGGCTTCCATTATGCTTCTTAGTGGACAAACTTTACGGAGCAGAAACGGAGAAAAAACAGTGTTTTCGGGAAATAGGTACTTCAGTCCAGATTGTCATTCTTGACACTAATTTGAAAAAATCTAATTATAATGTCCTTTAGGCTAATGCTCAGAAGACATATCAGTGAGAATGTGATGTTCTATAGCATCCAGATAGCTGAGAGCCTAAAAAAGATGATAGTTTGATGTGGTTCCTGTTGCAACATGCAGCACAGTGACAGAATCATAACATCCATTATAATTCATATTAAAAAGCTTCTTATTATTGTAGGTTTACATTACACTAGTTCGGAATATATTTTCAGCTGTAACTTCATACTCACCATTTTGCTATAGCTGTGGGTATAATCATGAAATCCTTAGTCATTTTAAAGCTTATGAGTATGAGTTTTGTCTTGGTAAGGACTTCATAAGATCTTTTGTCCTAAATTATAACTTAGAAAATATCACTCTTCTTTAGATGGTATCATTGGTGTTTTGGGAGGGAGGATGGTCTAGTGGTAAGTGCCCTAGCTTGGCACATATAAGACCCAGGTTCAATTCCCTGTTCTACCACAGGCTTCCTGTGTGAACTTAGGCAAGTTACTCAGTTTTTGTGCCTAAGTTCCCTATATGTAAAATGGGGATAATAGCACTTCCCTGTCTCTCAGGGGTATTGTGAGCATAACTGCATTAAAGATTGTGAATCATTCAGATACTACAGTAACAGGAACCATGAGAGAGATTTTAAAACACTTCACCAATTTGAAATGTATCTGGCTAACTTGAGTGCCTGAAGTTAGAAACCTAAATCCGTAGTGAAATCTGCTCCTGATATATCACAATCAAGAACCACATAACTAAGGTTCCACATAAGAAAATAGGTTATTAAGGTCAATCCATCAGTATAAAATCAAAGAATTCAGAATTTTTGTTCTATATCTCTCTTGTTATGGACACGTATCTTCCTCTCTTTGCTTACTAAAACCCTGTGTTCTTGAAAAAGGACTGAGTTTTAATCATACTTTAGGCTTCAATTGCTGTATCACTAGGCAAAGAATGAAAATCTGATTTATTCAATCATGTGGTAGTTTAGTGCATTTCAAAATCTATTAAATGGGTCTCTCAAGTCAATCTTCATGTTCCCATCTGCACTGATTGAGAATTTTATATCTTTAGACTGGGTTATTAATTCCCATTTACATTGCACGAGACCAATTTTATTGATACTGGCAAATTATACATAATATTGTATTAATTTACAGTAACTCAGAGCCCAGAGGAGAAAGATAAAATAAACGTATTGGTCTTCTATGCTGCTCTTTACAGTGCAGAATGGAAAATTCCTGTAAAGATTGTCACAGAAGCAACAGACGATGACCGTAAATTACTATCTTAATGATACCTTAAAATGTTAATGCTATATATGCGTAATCTGGTAAAACACATTTATAATTCCCAAGCACCAACTCATGAAGTTTCAGACAGACGTTAGTGAATATTTGCAATAGATGATTGACTGGCTATGCCAGAAGGAGAACAGGAGACACTGGATGTGGTTTTAATTAGGCTGCAACTTTATTCTTAAAATATCTGGATGTACCCAGCAAATAAAATTGTACAGTGTAGGTAATTCCATTCTCATTTCCCTATGTTTGGGGGCTGCTGTCATCCTTCCCCTTTTCCATCCTGGTCTAGCCATCCCGCTGCTGGGACCCCAACACCTCCTTTCTATGAGGTTTAAAGGGAGCTATGAAGGAGAGAGGGTTGACTCTCTGCTGTACAATTTGTATTTGCCCGAACCCACTTTTTCACTCCTTTAAAGTATGCCTCCTTTAAATCCTTTGCCAATCCACTTTTTATCTGATCTGTATCCCCTGGATATCCATCACAGATTTAGATGAGTTGTGACATTATAACCTAACCACCATTTCCTAACCTAATAGATCCCCAACTCACTATGGGGAAGGCGAAAAACATGCATTTTACATAAACATAGCCAGGATCAATAAAACATACTATTACATATAGTAACCAAAAAGAAGCAACAAAAGCATTTTTAGAAGCTATTAAGGGTGATCACTGTGCTACTGAAATACAGAGCAATGTGTTTCCTCTTTAATTTGTAACCACGGCAGATGAGAAAAGAGAAGGAAATGAAGTCTTTTGTGGCAGGCAGCTTTTATATGCTTACACTAGTATAGAGCTAGTATTTTAAAGGTGATACAAGATAGCAAAAACACACACAAAAGTACAATTTTTTACAGAATTGCTTGAATTAGCGCCATAACAACTATAATGATATAGTTATAACTGTATTACAAGTTACATTAACATTTAGGGGGGTGGGATAGCTCAGTGGTTTGAGTATTGGCCTGTTAAAACCAGGGTTGTGAGTTCAATCCTTGAGGGGGCCATTTAGGGTTCTGGGGCAAAAATCAGTACTTGGTCCTGTTAGTGAAGGCAGGGAGCTGGACTCAATGACCTTTCAGGGTCCCTTCCAGTTCTATGAAATAGGTATATCTCATATATATTTTTAGGATGCTATGTTATGAGACTTATACATTATTGTACCTCTGACTGCTAAAATCAGATTTTTTTATGTGTTGTCACAAATTAACTTGACAAAAGGGAATAAAAACAGTCTTTCTTCCGGGTTTCACTAATCTTGATGTGGCCTGTGCAAGTACAATTTTACTATTACAAATATTCATTTTTTCCTGTTATTTGGAAGATATTTTCCCTTTTCTTCAATAAAGCAACAGACAGCATTAAATAGATCTTATTGACTAGCCTCAGCAAAAATGTTCATTCTTTTTTATATATTCATGTGTGCAGTCATATGCATACGTGTGTGCGCACACATACGCAGACTAGCACACAGAGTGAGTGCACTTAAAAAGATCATCTCAGTGCCAAAGATGTTTCTGGTTCCAGCAACTTTAAGTATACATAATATTTCTGGAACCAGTAATATCTCTTAAAAAACATAGATATATGTATATAAATTCTCACAATCTCTCATTTGAGTTATGTTGATAAAAAAACAATACTGGAACATCAGGAGTTTTACCACTGACTTAAATAGGGCCAAGATTTCACCTTGATAATTTCCTTGTACCAAATTTCTTGTATGTATTCAGGAGAACTGGTTTTCCAGTGCTAAATCTGTTACTCTTGTGAGTTATTATTCTTTCAATGTCTGCTAAATTATTTGCATTACTATCCATCCAAAGTCTAATACATTCTTAGAACATGTTTAACATATTTATACTTTTTAAAAGATTTTTTGGGGGGACTTTGCATCTTTTGTTAACTCATCTGACTTTATCAGCTTGTGCATCTTCTAACATCCTTTTGGAATATCATGCTAAACTTTCTTTTTGTGTTTCTTCTCCTGTTACATATTAGCTATATCTGTCCCTAATACAAACCATACATTACAGTGATTTTTAGATCCCAATTATATAAGCTGATCTGTGTTGGTGCAAGTGTGTGGATCAGTTTGCAAGACAGGAGTGTTATAAAGCACTTATCTCATTCACATATACATTTAAGACTATGGCTGCCATAACCCCAGGTTTGCCATCCTTTCTTGGTTATTCAAACAGCACAACTGTATTTTGTAAAAGTATATTATACTACGAATATTTTCCATTCTGTAAAAGTTACTGAACTCACACTACCTATATCTAAAGCAACTTAATCTGCACAAAAGAGTGTAAGTGATATCTTTACAAGGGTCAGAAGGAAACATATGATAAAGTATTCTATAAAACTTCTATCAAAGGACACTAACAATAAAGCAATGCATGAGGTGATTTTTGTGTGTATGTGTGATCAGATGCATCGCTGCCATCTTGGAAGTTATGTGGCTAATGCCCTGTTTACAATACTGAAAATGTACCCTTGTCCTGTAGACAGTTATAACAGTAGAATAATTTATATTTTAAAAGGATGACTTTAAAAAAGGCATTTGTTCTTCAACACCAGCAAACTGATGAATCAATAGATTTTTGCTCTCGCTTGACTGAGCTGCATATTAAAGTGGTTTGCAAATTTCAGGGTTATATTTCCTCTATGTGATACCCTATATCCATTTGTTTTTGTTTTTTAAAGAAAAATTAGTTGCTTAAAGTAACTAATATTGTAAATTCTATTATGTTGTCCGAGATAATGCCAGTATCTAATATATACTAATTCAGGGCCAAACTGTGACTCCAGTCTTGCACTAGGGAGTTACCATAGAGCAGTGGTTCTCAACCAGGGGTTCGTGTACCTCTGGGGGTACTCAGAGGTCTTCCAGGGGGTACATCAACTCATCTAGATATTTGCCTAGTTTTACAACAGGCTACATAAAAAGCACTAGCGAAGTCAGTACAAACTAAAATTTCATACAGACAATGATTTGCTTATACTGCTGTATTTATTATACACTGAAATGTAAGCTGATTTATTTTATAAATATATGGTAAAAATGAGAAAGTGAGTAATTTTTCAGTAATAGTGTGCTGTGACACTTTTTTATTTTTATGTCTGATTTTGTAAGCAAGTAGTTTTTAAGTGAGGTGAAACTTGGGGGTACGCAAGACAAATCAGGCTCCTGAAAGGGATACAGTAGTCTAGAAAGGTTGAGAACCACTGCTATAGAGTAAGGAGATGTAAGGTGTCCTCTTCCTACTTTACCCCAGTTACCTACATCATGGGCAGTAGCATGGGAGGGGAAGCAGGCTCCACTGAGCTCCTACATCCACCTTCCCCACATGTAGGTGAGAAGTGAGCAGAGCGAGCAGGTTGGGCACTTTAAACTGCTGTTCACTCTCTTCCCTGAGCAGCAGGGAAAATAAGCTGTCACAATGTCCCTCCTCACGTGCTCTTGGAACACCACAACAACATACTTCACTTTTTCAGGGCAGAGCATAGAATCACAATCTAGCCCTCAGTTTGTAATATGGTTTGACACCAGATAGATAGACAGACCGACAGACAGACAGGTCGGTCTGTCTATCTATCTGTCATTCGCAGTTAATGCATGCGATTAACGCAAAACAAATTAACTAAATTGTAAACATTGTGATTAATCGCAGTTTTAATCGCATCGTTAAACAATAATCGAATACCAATTTAAATTTATTATAAATATTTTTGGATGTTTTTCTATATTTTCAAATATATTGATTTCAATTACAACATAGAATACCAAGTGTTCAGTCCTCACTTTACATTATTTTGATTACAAATATTCGCACTGTAAAAAAAGATAAAACAAAAGAAAAGAAATAGTATTTTTCAATGCACCTCATACAATCCCACTGCATCCTACTTCTTGTTCACTCATACAAACAAGTTTGCTTACATTTGCAGGAGATAATGCTGCCTGGTTCTTATTTACAATGTCACCTGAAAGTGAGTACAGGCATTCACATGGCACTGTTGTAGCTGTCGTTGCAAGGACTTTACATGCTGGATCAGCTAAACATTCATGTGCCCCTTACTGCTTTGACTTGTAGGCTCTGAAGTTTTATACTGTTTTGTTTTTGAGTGAAGTTATGTAAAAAATAATAATCTACATTTGGAAGTTGCACTTTCATGATAGAGAGACTGCACTACTGTACTTGTATGAGGTGACTTGAAAAATGCTATTTCTCTTATTTTATCCTTTTTACAGTGCAAATATTTCTAATAAAAATAATATAAAGTGAGCGCTGTACACTTTGTATTCTATATTGTAATTGAAATCAATATATTTGAAAATGTAGAAAAACATCCAAAAATATGTATAATACATTTAAATTGGTATTCTATTATTGTTTAACAGTATGATTAAAACTGCGATTAATCACAACTTTTTTTTAATCTCACAATTATGTTTTTAATAATTTGACAGCCCTACTAGATATCTATCCTCCAGAAAGGATGGCCAGTCCAATGGCTAAGGTACTAAACTGGTACTTAGAAGACTCAGGTTCAATTCCCTGCTTCACCCCAGGCTTCCTCCCCAATCTCAGGCAAATCACTAAGGAAATGTCTACACTTTGAGCGGGAGGGGTAATTTCCAGTTCAAGAAGACACACCTGTGCTATCTCTGATTGAGCTAGCATACTAAAAAATAAAGTATAACCACAGTGGCACAACCAGTGGGATGGGCTAGCCACCCTGCATATGTCCCTAGTGTCTTGGACAGGTACATACTTGGGAAAAGGCCTCCTTGGCTACACTGTTTTTAGTGTGGTAGCTTAATGAAAGCTAGCATGGGTATGTCTCCTCAAGCTGGGGCCTGTCCTGTAAAACTTACTCATTAGTGAACTGGAAAAAAGAGGTGAATAGTGAATTGGCAAAGATTGCAGACAATGCAAAATTATTCAAGATAGTTAAGAACAAAGCACACTGTGAGGAGTTACAGGGGGATCTCACAAAATTGGGTGGCTGAGCAACAAAATGGCAAATGAAATTCAACATTGATAAGTGCGAAGTAATGGACATTGGAAAAAATAATCCCAACCATACATATATAATGATTGGTTCTAAATTGCATTCTAAGAGATCTTGAAGTCACCTTGCTAGTTCTCTGAAAACTTCTGCTCAATGTCCACCAGTTGTCAAAAAAGCTAACAGTGTTTTATGAACTATTAGGAAAGGGATAGAAAATAAGACAGAAAATATCATAATGTCACTATATAAATACATGGATCAATGCCTTGAGTACTGGGTCCAGTTCTGGTTGGCCCATCTCAAAAAGGACATAGTAGAAATGGAAAAGGTTCAGAGAAGGGCAACAAGGATGATCAAGGGTGTGGAACGGATTCCAGATATGAAGAGAGACTAAAAAGATTAGGGCTGTTCATCTTAGAAAAGAGATGACTTAGCGGGGATATGATAGAGGTCTATAAAATCATGTATGGTGTAGAAAAAGTGAATAGAGAAGAGTTATTTACCCTTTCACATACTATAAAAATTGGGGATTATCCAATGAAATTAATAGGCCGCAGGTTCAATGCAAACAGGAGGAAGTAATTTTTCACACAACTAACCTATTGAATTCATTGCCATGGGATGTTGTGATGGCCCTATATATATATATATACAGAAAAATAAACTGTTTAAGTTCAAGGAGGATAGGTTCTTCAATGACTATTAGCCAAGATGGTCAGGGATGCAACACCAGGATCAGGGTGACCCTAAACCTCTGACTACCAGAAGCTGGGAGAGGAAGATAGGACTGGATCAATCCATAACTGCCGTGTTATGTACATTACTCCTGAAGCTCTGGTGCAGGCCACTTCAGAGACAGGGATACCAGGCAAGATGGAGAATGGTTTGACCCAGTCTGGCAGCTCTTATGTTCTTAACTACACCTTCAGCTTGAAGTACTGACATACCCTTAGTCTCCCTTTGCCTCGGTCCCCCATCTGTGAAATGGGAATAATAGTATTTCCCTCACAGACAGGTGTTTGGAAGTTAAAAACATTACTCAGACCTTTCCAGGTAGTGAGAAGGATATATAAAGCCTTTGTCAAGGTTTGGTCAGATTTGTTCCTTAATTCTGTGGTTATAAATAGATAGTAGGTATTCTCAACAAGCAGTAGACTTAAAAAGAGAAAAATAAATAAGTAAAATAAAAATTGGGTTGCGTTGAGGAGTGGAATAATCAGAAAAGAACTATGAGGAAATATGTTCCTTTTTGCTTACTGCTTCAACACAGGAGGTTTTATGGAAACAGAGGCTGCAGCACAGGACTCTCTGGGATTAAGCAAACTGGGAACTCAAGCAGAAAAAGACCGAAGACTAAAGAAAAAGTAGGTTGCTTGTTCATTTTATTTTCATCATACCTTGTTCATATTTTGATTTTGTGTGTTGTCCTAGGTATGCACACAATTGAAAGCATGACCAAACAAATGACTGTATTTGTCTGACACTGTAGCAGTTGACCATCATGTATATGTGAGTTTTCCCAGGATTATTGTTTTTAAAAGCTCCACATAAAATAACGGAAATATGTGGTAATAAAGTACACTAACACTAAAGTAATGTGGTAATAAAGTACACTTTATAAAGGTAGAATACTTTATCATTCACAAAAAAAACATGAGTTTAAAAGAAAGGAACATTTTTTTCGTTTGACTTTACAGTTCAATTACTATGTCCTGTGCTAATTGTGGTTTTTAAAACTACACATGCAATGAAAGAAATATCTTACCGACTCTTTTTGCCTGGATTATCCAAAAGAAAAAGAGGATGCAAGACTGTTTGCATTATCCATTGAGCATATAATTATTTCAATCTATTATAAAAGACAATGATTCCCCATAGACATTAGTAACTTTGCTTTCTCTTATGTCTGTCAGAAAATGACAACCTAGCTTTTTGTTCACATAAATTATAGAATAATTAAATGCTTTCCGCCGCTGCACTAGTTGTAAAACTGATACACTCTGAGTCATAACAGCTGCAAGAAAGTAGGTAGGCTCATTTGGAAAAAAAAATAAAAAGCATTGCTCCCACCCCCCCAAAAATCTATTCAGTCTCATAATTCCAGTGTCATTAGAGAACATCTGAGGAGAAAAAGGGCACTTTTTAAAAATCACGCTCTGAAAACGTTTTTTTAAAACAAGCTCATTCCTGTTCTTTAATTACTGTTTGAGTGTCAACATTTTACTTCCTAAGACTCTTTTTATCTTTCATATTTACAGTATGCTTATGTATCTCTGTCTTCTGCTGATCTTTTACATGGTTTGATGGATACTTTGCATAGTATTCTGCCCTTCTGATGAGGAAATTCCAGGGATTTTTTCCAGCCTTTCTGAGTAGTTTTATGTATAGTGTGTGTTTTAACCACTTACTTTGTACCACATGCGGTTATGGTACATGCGATCATTATCGTTAATGTACGAATATGAGTGTTCAACTTAAACTGGTCCTAATTTTAGAATCTGTGAATAAGGGTAAAGAAGCATTCCTTCAGCATCCTCTCCCAACAGAGAAGAGACTTTGGTCACCAAACTCAGGATACTGTTTTTAAGAATACTACAACAGATCAATCTTTCCTCTGCATCTGGAATTTTTATCTCTAAATCAATTATCAATCGCCATTCTGTTATATATTTTATGGAAATTAAACACTTTTTATGGAATTATATTGTAAAAATATCAATTGCTTATCCTTAATTCTGCAAAGCTTCTTAAGAGCTGTTGAAGCCACCACTGGGAACAGACCATGTTGGGTGGCATTAGGAATTCAGCATTCACCATGCTATTTCAAAATATGTCACTTCTCTTATTCTGTTAGGTTAGTATTTATTAACAGAATGTAAAAGTTTTAATCTATATACAATGGACAACACAGAAAATGCAGATTTACACATTAATTGCATCACACAAATACAATACCTAGAAAAGTCTTGGATTTGGATACATTGGAGAATATACAGGATAATCTATGCCCAGACCTCTTAGTCTAATCTCCTACAACCAGACTTTCTCGTGCTGTCAGCTTTTCAAAGTTTTCTCTTCTCCTGTGTCTGTCCTTGGCTCCTTGTGGAGTAGACATAACCAAATCATCCCCCGACGTGGTCTCATTTAGGAATCTTTTCTTTGTGATTATGACTCATCCACTTAGAATATAATCTTGGGCTAGTATTTCAGGTGCATATTTTTCCAGATAGTCCAAGATATTAGAATGTAAAAGTGGCAATTGTATGTACTTACCTTTAATCATATGTTTATATATCTGTCTCCTGAAGGCCTTTGTTCCATCACTTTAGACCTTTAAGAGTGGTCAATCTTTGTAGATTTTGGTTTCTGAACTGTTAAAAGTACTGTTCAGAATTCCTCTAGGTTACTTGCAGAGACAAGTTTGAACGTGCTTTGGGTTGGTCCATTTACTGAGGTCCTTAATTCATTCAATATATAATTGTATGTCTAAGACTAATACAGAAAAATTAAGAATGTAGTTCACAGGTATTTATTGAATTCTGGACATTACTGAGATAGGGACCTGTGAAATGGATGGTACAGAATTCACATGTTATCAGATCTGCTTTAGAAAGATAAAGGCATTTAATGTGACTGAGACTTTGAGTGTATTAGAAGTTAAAACAGTCCAATACTTCATTTTTTAAAGCTTTAAGCAGAACGGTTTGTCTCAGTATGTCAGACACCTTTCTTGCCCCCATTTAACAATGCATATCTCCCTCCTTGCATAAATGGAGAGAGGTTTTCTTAGCTGAGAGATGAATACCAATTTTGGTAATATAAGTGAGAGAGATATTTAGTGTCTCACATTAATGATAGTAGAAATATACTGTACTGACAGGACCTTATCTATAAACAATGTGGTATCTTTATAAAAGGTAAGTGAGAGAGTTTAACTTTATTAAACTATCTTGTTTTCTAGTGGCACAGCAACTAAGTTTGAGATCAAGCCTTTTGCTTGACTCCTTGCTTCTGTTGATCAGGGCCTGTGAATACTGCAAAGAAAGCAAGCTCAGACCCTGAAGGGGAAGAAGCAGCTTACAGATCTTTGTAGTGATTCCTGCCCCTTAGCTGGAAGGACAGATATGAGAAAAGGGCAAAGAAGCATTGTCTAGTAATTACCATACAGGACTGGGAGGTAGGAGATCTGGATTCTATGCTGTCTTTGCCACAAACTTGCTATGTGATCTCCCAGTCCTGTATGGTAATTATGGGAATACTATGATTTAATGAACAGGTGACTTTAATGAAAAAGAATATAGACCACCACCTTCTACTGGATAACATCACATCTGCTCATTCTGAAGCCCTACCATTATATTGCTTGCAGCTCAGACACTGCTTCTTCAACTCAGGTGGCAGGATACTGTGGTTTTAGAGTGGGGGAATATGTTTTCTCCTTGATGTTGCAGCAAAGTTATGAGTAGCCAAAGTGTGACCACAGATTTGTTACAATATGAGTTAGCTTTGAGATAATGACAATAATTATTTGTAAATTATTTAAACTTAAGCCACAATATTTCCAGGGGGACTCAGAGGAACACTCTCTCAGGGGAAAAATGCCTTAAACTTAGAACTCTTAAAAATTTTACATTCTGGATTATATTTCTAATTAAATTTACATTATGCTATTTTAGCTCTCTAGCCCTGACTATTTACATATGCAAAATAAATTGTTGAACAATATCTTTTACTCTAAGTTTCCTGAGAGACTACTACACTTCTGCATATCAAATCCCACTCTTGTTGTTATAGTGTAATCAACATATTATTGCACTTCAAAGTTTGCCTACTTCCTGCTTAGAGGATGCTATTTGGCATTATATATTTCTATGTATTTGAATTAACTACTTACACACCATTAAAGTGAAATGAAGAACCTTACTCAGTGATAGGCAAGACTTTTGTAGACCTCCCTAAAGAGCCAATTTTCATCCTAGGAATTTGGTTGTTACAGTTAGTCATTAGCTATGAATCCTTATCCTAGGACTTCAAAGACACAGGAAACTAGCTCTTTAGAATTTGTTAATTTAATCCTATCATGGTGCTAAAATTGATTCAATAATACAGCCATTAGTTAGATGAATCATCTACACATTCATAAAGTTATGTATGTTTTCGGTGAAGCCTGACCACAAAAGACACATGATGTAATAAGACACATTAATTTAAGTATTTTAGAGTTGTATTATTTGTAATTTAAATGTGGTTTAGTGTTCAGAGCATAGAAGTGAATTTCAGGACTCTTCTGAGTTTATTCTTATTCTACGAGGGATTTACTGAGCAGTTTTTGCAAATCTACCTCTTACACCTAATTATAACCTTAAAGATCTGTTAGAAGGGTTAATAAATTTCTGTAGAGAGCTTTAAGAACTTGTGATGAAAGGTACTATAGAACGGCAAACTATTATTATCTAAAAGAAACTTGGTTAAGAATAGAGAAATAGATTTATTCTTACATTTGTTAAGATTTGTTTGCAATGGTATTATTGTAGCCATGTTGGTCCCAGGATACGAGAGAGACAAGATAGGTGAGGTAATGTCTCTTATTGGACCAACTTCTGTTGGCAGAATGTACAAGCTTTCGAGTTACGCATAACCAAATCATCCTCTTCTTTAGGTTTGGGGAAGGAAGCAGAGCATTTGAGCTAAATATAAGTTGGGACAGATTGTTAAGCAGAAAGAGTAACACAGGTTGGAGGCTGGCACTTGAAATGAAGTGGGCAAATTGGGGGTTAGATTGTTATGCATAAAAGATTTGAAGTGTGCAATTAAGGTCAGCAGGCAGGGTGGTGTGTTACAGATTGTTGTAATGAGCCATAAAAGCAGTGTCCCTGTTAAGTCCATGGTTTTTTGGTGTCAAGCAGAGTTATGAATTTAAGTTTCCAGGTTTGCCTTTTGAAGGTGTTGTGTAGGTTTCCTTTTGAGGACAACTATTGAAAGATCAGCTATAGAGTGATTGCTTTATGAAAAGAGTTTCCCCCACAGGTGATACAGTGTTTTTGTTTTTTATCATTTTTCTCTGTGAATTCATTCAAGATTATCTGGTTTCACATGCATAGTTGTTACTGGGGCATTTGTTGCAATGGATACACCAGATGTTGTGATAAGCATGTGTAGGACCCATAAATCTTAAAAAGTATGTTGTGAGGGTATTGATCATCATAGCAGTGGAGATTTGTCTGCAGATTTTGCATCTGTTGTTCTGGCAGGGCCTGGTGCTGCTTTGAGTTGGCGTGTCCTGGTCTATGGGGAGCTTGTTGAGGCTTGTTTGAAGGTCAGAAGAGGGTTCAGGAAAGATTTCTTTCAGGATGTCATCCCCATCAAATATGGGCTGTAATTGTTTGATGTACCTCGCATGGATTCCATCATGGGGTGGCAGGTGACAACTAGGGGTCAGGGATTTTTTTCCCTCTGTACTGAAGCAGGTTCTCCCAAGTATTTGGATGGCCCTTTCCATGATGGGATCTACTTCTCTGGTGGAGTGTCCTTGTTTAGTGAAGGCATTTTAAGTGTGTTTAGGTGTGTATCCAGGACTTTCTCTTCAGAGCAAATTCTGTGGTATGTGAGTTGTAGATAACAGATTTTTTGGCGTGTCTGGGATGGTCACTGGATCTGTGGAGGTAAGTTTGGTGACTGGTGGGTTTCTCATATATAGTTGTTTGTAGGGTTCCATTTTTAAGCTAACTGTGGTATCCATGAAGTTGATGCTGGTGTTGGGTATTCTGTAGGGAGTTTGATGAATGGGTGGTGGTTATTGAAATTGTGATGGAAATCTGTGGGGGAGTTTAGATCTTCTGTCCAGACTCCAGAGGATGAAAATATCATTGATGTATCTCAGGCATATCACTGGTTTTGTTAAGAATGTGCATTCTTACATTTTGTCTGATATATGGTATAGAGAAGATAAACAATGCTGAAATGTGGCCTAGATAATTGCATTATTTGCTATCAATATAAACTAGTCCTGATAACCCACCTTGGCTTATCACACACAAAACTTGCCAACACTTATTTTTCTCAGGCTTCCCTCTTCTTCCCAGCCTGCTTACTTGCAGCCTAAGCTGTTGAAGGAGGGTGTAGCCAATGTGTTGCAGTCCTTAAAGAACATATCTAGCAATATAATTCTGCAGACATGAGTGTCCCAGTAGCTGACACATCCTTTCATAGCATTTAATGCCAGAAGGGTACATTAAATCATCTAGTCTGACATCCTGTTTATCACTGGCCATTACAATTCATCCAGTGACCCTGTACTGAGTCAAAAAACTTGTGTTTGGCTAAAGCATATCTTTCCAGAAAGGCATCCAGTCTTGATTTGAAGGCATCAAGAAAGGGAGAATCCACAACTTCATTAGATAGTTTGTTGCAATGGTTATTCACCCTCACTAGTAAAAATGTGTGATTAATTTCTAATTTGAATTTATCTGCCTTAGGCTTTAGCCACTGGATCTTATTATGCCTTTTTCTGCTAGATTAAAGAGCTCCTTAGTACCTGGTATATTTTCTCTGTGAAGGCACACTGTTATCCAGTCACCTCTCAACCTTGTTTGTTTTTGTTTTTTGTTATAAACTAAACAGATGAAGCAATTTAAGTCTTTTACTGGTAGGCATTTTCTCAAGCCATTGAATCATTTTTATGGCTCTTTTCTGCATCCTCTCCAATTTTTCAACATCCTTTCTAAAATGTGGATGCCAGAACTGTACATAGTATTCCAGTATTTGTCTCACCAATGTCATATACAGAGGTAAAATCACCTCCCGACTCCTACTGACCACTTGTTATACATCCCAAGATCACATCTTCCCTTTTTATCACAGCATTGCACTGGGTGCTCATGTTCAATTGCTTGTTCATCCTTTTCAGAGCCACTGCTTTCCAGGATATAGTCCCCCATTCTATAGATATGGCCTGCAAACATTGTTCCTAAATGTATAACTTTGCACTTAGCTTATTAAAATGCGTTTTGTTTGAATGGGTTCAGCTTACAAAGTGATTCAATCGATCTGTATCATTATTTAACATTCCACCAATGTTTGTGTCATCTGCACATTTTATTAGCAGTGATTTTATATTTACTTCTAGATCATGAATGAAAATGAGGAATAGCAGTTTTGGTCCCTGTGGAACCTTACTAGATGATTCTCCATTAATGATTACTTTTTTGAGATCTGCTATTCAATTTGTGACAATTAGGGCAAACGGCAAAGAATGGGGCAGACAATCCCCAATACTTAGATTTACCAAGCCAGCATAAAACAGCTTCTATAATACCTCTCTGGTTACCCAGAAGACAAAACACAGTTCCCTTTAGCAACCCAGCTCTGGGCTTCCACCCAGACACTCAAGTCAAATATGATGAAAATTACTGAAAATGTTATTCATCATATAAGAAAGTTCTATCAATTCCAAGGGATCGGATATATTACCTCCCATGTTAATGAATATTTCAGATCTTACACAAATACACACTTACAGCCAATTCTTATTAACTAAACTAAAATTTATTTTAAAAGAAAAGAGAGAGAATATTGGTTTAAAAGATTAGTATACATACAGACATGAGTACAGTTCTGAGATTAGTTTCATAGTAGAGATGGTGAGCTTTGTAGTTGCAAATAGTTCTTTCAGAAATAGTCCATTGGTTATAGTCCAGTGTTCATATCCAGGGAGAGCCTGGTGGAGATCTCAGTCTTATGACTCAAACTTCCCCTGCATAAAGCATCAAGCAGATCTGAGATTAAAAGGATCAGGTCCCAAGAGTTTTTTATATAGTTCCTGGGCAGTACAGAGTCCTTGACTGAACAATAGGCCTTTGATGTAACCTTGTGTTTCCCAAACATCATCGGTAATTAACTACATGGATTAACATAAGGTAATTTATACATTAAGTAGTTCATATATAGCTTACCACAAACTTTAAAGAGACATACAGACAATGACATTATTTCACTCACATTTCATCTAAATGTTAATATTTCCTTTTGATCTCTGAATCAATAGCTATAGTAATAGACAGAAACTTTCTGTTCACATGGATAACATCTAACAAGATATAAGTAAACACATATGAGAATCAGTATCACCTCTGATTCTCCAACAATACAGGTTTTCATTTAAAAGTTCTAGCCTATCTAACATGAAATGGCCCGAATTACCATTTACATACTTTTCTAACATGTCTCTAAAAGTGGAATCTGGGTCATTTAGCCTGTGAGCTGTTTAACTCTCTCTGGCCATGTGTCATACAGTTCTTAATCTGTTTAATGGTGTGCTTTATTGATATTGTATAGTGTTATTTTTTTAACAACAATGTTTTGCGGTGCTAAGTCAACCACCTTTCAAAAGTTTAAGTATATTACATCTATGCAGGCACTTGTAACCTCATCAGTGATTTTATATTTATCCATCATAATGGAGACCAAAATAGTTACCTCATGTTGCGTATAATACCTTTTGTCAAAATATTATCTTTCATTTTGTTTGTTTAACTACTGGCTGCATGAGACTTCAGGCATATGTCTTCCAAACTGAAGTCCCCCATGATAACACAACTTTTTCTTTCTACACATTGCAGACAGGTGCTTAAGAAGTAACTCATTTTCTTCTGGTTTGATTTGGTGATCTGTAACAGACCACCCCACATGGTACCACTTCCTGGGCTTTGTTTGTTAGTACATCGATCCATATGCATTCAAGATCCTGCACTTCTGAGTTATCAACAACTCTAGAACAGGTTGTGGTGTCTTTAATGTAGAGAGTACCCCCTTTCTCCCCTCCTCCCCCCAAACATACCTTTTTTAGCTATCTTTCCTAAAAGATTATAAACAGATTTTAGCATTGCAATCACACAAATTATCCCACCAGACAGGGCCATCCCTAGGTGGGTGCGGGGCCCAGGACATTAGAAACTCGGTGCCTATCTGCTGTGGGGGGATGCTCCCCCCTGGCTCCGCCCAGGCCCTGCCCCCACTCCACCCCTTCCCCCCAAGGCCCCACCCCGACCCTGCCTTTTCCCGCCCCGCCTCTTCCTCGCCCAGTTCCACCCCCTCCCCCAAGCATGCTGCACCCTTGCTCCTCCCCCTCCCCCCAGCACCTCCTGACGCTGCGAAACATCTGTTCCATGGCAGGCGGTAGGTGCTGGGAGGGAGCGGGAGGTTCTGGTAGGGGGGCTCTTTCTCCCCGCCTGCCTGCCCACCTTCCTGTTCGCCGCCCCAGCCAGCTTGCCCACTCCTGCATGTGGGACCTCCCAAAGCGCAGAGCCTGGGGCGGTCGCCCTGATTTGCCGGACTCAAGGCACGGCTCTGCCACCAGGTTTCAGTAATGACAGTTATATCGAATTAATACTACAGTCATCTAGGGTCAAATTTCAAATGTAGTCACTTTATCTACATTTCCACAATACGGCATTACAAAAAACAAATTATCTATTTTCATGCACGAACTGGTAAACATGTAAGCAGTCAACCATTATCTACATAATGGCACATTATGTGCATAAAATTACTTACAAACATTAATTAGAGACTTAACTTTGGAAATTTATATTTTAAAATAGAAAACCTGTCAAATATAAAATAGTATTAAAATTCTTGTTTAAATGTATAATTAGCTATAAAAATAAAAAGTTATTATGTTTAAAAAGTTCCTCCACCTACACTGACTTGCAACTCCATGCTTCCAACTTATCTGTGCACTCTCTATTACAGAGAGGGTCATTTAATTTGCCCCTGTGGAGAGGGCTAGCATAAGGCATGGTTTAAGTAGAGTGATCTCCCATACTGAGGTGGATGTCACCTCATATGCACTGCTATAGTAGCCTCAAACAGTCTCATCTGGTACTCCTTCAGCAGATCCTCTGGCTGAATTATTCCCCACATTACCAAAGTTGTCTGTATAAATCAACCACCTCTTCCACAGAGCACACTGATAAGTTCCAACTCTGAAGATGACATATTGCTTGTGCTCTGTGATGCATCTGTCAATATCAGTCTTAGAATAGAAGCCACAATATTACCTACAGGCAGAGGTGTCCTCATAACAATCAGTTCACCCTTACTAAATTTTGTTGTACTGTCCTAGTCCTTAGTCTAATAGGAACACTAGGGTGAGTCAAGGTCAGAGCTGACAGCTTTAACTTTTCCTCTGCTTTTGTTTGGCTTCAATCTGAATGACAATATTCTCGTTCTGATTTTTTTAAATTATTTTTTAAACAGTAATCTAAACCTTCAGTCTATACTCCATGCCCCCAAAATAGGCTTGAACATTAAAGTTCATATTTACCAAGGAGAATAGATATAGAAAATATTCCATACCGTGGATATGTTTTTGGAACCCTTATTCTAGTTAATTACACAAACCACAATTAGGCTTTGTATTTGCAAAATGCAAGTTTTTGCTTTTAACGCAGGTAGCAAAAAAAAAAAAAGCCTTGATCATGCAGTCAGTCCTTGATAAACATGTGCATAAGTCGTTGCAAGATCAAGGACTGACTGGTCCACTCTACAAAACTCCCTATATTCATAGAAACTCTGTGTTTGCTATACCAGATACCTATATCTGTTCATAAATCTTCATTATTTCACTAACAATTTTTTAGCCTTTAATCCAGAAGTACTGCAGCTTGGCTGAGTCTAGTCACAAACTAATCATAATTTATTACAGGAATGCACATATCAAGAAAGAACAATTCCCATGTTAAATAAAAGGGAGACTTTTGTTATTTAGTTTCATTTTTCTTTGTATAGAGCAAAAAGGATTGTTGCCTAGTTACATTCCTAATAGTGCTAAATTTCTTTTCTTTCCTTTTGCTGATTTTTCTCTTGTTTAATTTCTTGAAAAATTGGGAGAGAATGTAGAAAAGAAACACAGACATGATTTCAGGGCTAGAGAAAATGCCTCAAGGAGCTCAAAAAGAAGATTGAGAAATGAGTTGATTACAGTGTATAAGTACCGCGGCGAGGAGAAAATACTGGGTACTAAAGAGCAACAGAGGGTCCTGTGGCACCTTTAAGACTAACAGAAGTATTGGGAGCATAAGCTTTCGTGGGTAAGAACCTCACTTCTTCAGATGCAAGTAATGGAAATCTCCAGAGGCAGGTATAAATCAGTGTGGAGATAACGAGGTTAACACCACCCTATACCGAAAACCCACCGACCGCTATGCCTACCTTCATGCCTCCAGCTTCCACCCCGGACACACCACACGATCCATCGTTTACAGCCAAGCACTGAGGTACAACCGCATCTGCTCCAACCCCTCAGACAGAGACCAACACCTACAAGATCTTCACCAAGCATTCTCAAAACTACGATACCCACACAAGGAAATAAAGGAACAAATCAACAGAGCCAGACGTGTACCCAGAAGCCTCCTGCTACAAGACAGGCCCAAAAAAGAAACCAACAGAACTCCACTGGCCATCACCTACAGCCCTCAGCTTAAACCTCTCCAACGCATCATCAGTGATCTACAACCCATCCTGGACAATGACCCCTCACTTTCACAGACCTTGGGAGGCAGGCCTGTCCTCGCCCACAGACAACCTGCCAACCTTAAGCATATTCTCACCAGCAACCACGCACCGCACCATAACAACTCTAACTCAGGAACCAACCCATGCAACAAACCTCGATGCCAACTCTGCCCACATATCTACACCAGCAGCACTATCACAGGACCTAACCAGATCAGCTACAACATCACCGGCTCATTCACCTGCACGTCCACCAATGTTATATATGCCATCATGTGCCAGCAATGCCCCTCTGCTATGTACATTGGCCAAACTGGACAGTCACTACGCAAGAGGATAAATGGACACAAGTCAGATATCAGGAATGGCAATATACAAAAACCTGTAGGAGAACACTTTAACCTCCCTGGCCACACAATAGCAGATGTTAAGGTAGCCATCTTACAGCAAAAAAACTTCAGGACCAGACTCCAAAGAGAAACTGCTGAGCTCCAGTTCATTTGCAAATTTGACACCATCAGATCAGGATTAAACAAAGACTGTGAATGGCTATCCAACTACAGAAGCAGTTTCTCCTCCCTTGGTGTTCACACCTCTACTGCTAGCAGAGCACCTCACCCTCCCTGATTGATCTAACCTCGTTATCTCCACACTGATTTATACCTGCCTCTGGAGATTTCCATTACTTGCATCTGAAGAAGTGAGGTTCTTACCCACGAAAGCTTATGCTCCCAATACTTCTGTTAGTCTTAAAGGTGCCACAGGACCCTCTGTTGCTTTTTACAGATTCAGACTAACACGGCTACCCCTCTGATACTGGGTACTAAAGGTCTCTTTAATCTAGTGGAGAAAGGCATAACAAGAGCAAATAGCTAGAAACTGAAACCAGATTAATTCAAATTAGAATTAAGGCAAAAAATGTTAACAGAGATGGTGACTAACTACCATCAGAACAAACTACCAACGGAAGTGGAAAACTCTCCTTTTCTTGAGGTCTTCAAATGAAGACTAGATGCCTTTCTGGAAGTTATGCTTTAATCAACCACAAGGCATTGGGCTCAAAACAGAGGTAACTGGGTGAAAATGAATTGCCTGTGATATACAAGAGGTCAGACTAGATCAGGGGTCGGCAACTTCTGGCACGCGGCTCGCCAGGGTAAGCACCCTGGTGGGCCAGGCCAGTTCGTTTACCTTCCGCGTCCGCAGGTTCGTCCGATCGCGGCTCCCACTGGCTACGGTTCACCTCTCCAGGCCAGCACATCCCTCAGCCTGCGCCACTTCCCGCCGCCCCCATTGGCCTGGAGCGGCGAACCGCAGCCAGTGGGAGCCACGATCGGCCGAACCTGCGGACGCGGCAGGTAAACAAACTGGCCCGGCCCGCCAGGGTGCTTACCCTGGCGAGCCGCGTGCCAGAGGTTGCCAACCCCTGGACTAGATGATCTGATGCTCTCAGCTATACACATATACAATTCCTGTAACTTCAGTGGGGTTTTATACGTGTGACTGAGAGCAGAATTTGGTTTAGTACATTCTTCAGTAGAAAAACTCTCTTTGCCCGCTGCAGTATAAAAGTGCTTTTCCTAATGATGTTGTTAATTACATGCATTTTTTAAAATTAATCAAAATTGCATTAATTAAGCTCTTCGTAATTGCCAGCCATCTAAATGTTCTCATATTTGTAACATTTATAAAAACCTATTATCCTGTAAGTGTGCATTCTTTGTTGTATATTAGTCCTTAAGAATAATTTTTATTTCATGCCTTATTATTTTTAATTGTCCTTCATTTAATTTCTTTCCTTTGTATCTGCACTCATGACGAATCATTTGATGTAAGAGCTCCCAAGCCTTTTCCCCCCTTTTTGCAAACAAAAGATGCATTCAATACCTCTTGTTGCCATAAAAAAAGTGTATTCTATGGCCCCAGTCGGGCTAGGACAGGGGTGAGCAAACTTTTTGCCCCGAGGGCCACATCTGGGTATGGAAATTGTACGATGGGCCATGAATGCTCACGAAATTGGGGTTGGGGTGTGGGGAGGGGGGAGGGGGGAGGGTTCTGGCTGGGGGTGTGAACTAAGGGTGGGGTCAGAAATGAGGAGTTCAGGGTGCGGGAGGGGGCTCCGGGCTGGGGTGGGGTCTTGGGGGGTGCGGGCTCTGGGGTGGGGGTGGGGATGAGGGGTTTGGGGTTTAGGAGGATGCTCTGGGCTGGGATGAAGGGGTTCAGAGGGCAGGAGGGAGATCAGGGCTGGGGCAGAGGGTTAGGGCACGGGGGGGTGAGGGCTCCAGCTGGAGGTGCAGGCTCTGGGGTGGGGCTGGGGACGAGGGGTTTGGGGTGCAGGAGGGTGCTCCAGGCTAGGGATGAGGGGTTTGGAGGGCGGCAGGGGGGATCAGAGCTGAGGCAGGGAGTTGGGACGTGGGGGGGTGGCTTGGGGTGCAGGCTCCAGTCTATGCTTACCTCAAGTGGCTCCCGGAAGCAGCAGCATGTCCCCACTCTGGCTCCTACGCGGAGGTGCGGCCAGGCGGCTCTGCTGCGTGCTACCCCGTCCTCAGGCGCCGCCCCTGCAGCTCCCATTGGCTGTGGTTCCTGGACAATGGGAGCTGCAGGGGCAGCGCTTGGGGCAGCGTGTGGAGCAGAGCCCCCTGACTGCCCCTATGCATAGGAGCCAGAGGGGAGACATAGCGCTGCTTCTGGGAGCCGCACGGAACGGCCCCTGACTCTGCTCCTCGGCTGGAGCACCGGAGCAGGGCAAGCCCCAGACCCCGCTCCCCAGCGGGAACTTGAGGGCCAGATTAAAACGGCTGATGGGCCGGATGCGGCCCACAAGCCATAGTTTGCCCACCCCTGGGTTAAGAGAACCACAAAGTGCCTTGTTGAAGTCAGTGAGGCATTGCATTCATGAACCCATACTGTTCTCCTTGCAGGATCAGGGCCTAATTTTTGTTTTATGTAAATAAGAACTGTTTTTTTCTTTCAAGTTAATTCCATTTCAAAACATATTTTCCCTCCATTTATTGAAGTATCTTTCTGAAACAGTCAGTAAAGCCTCTACCAATATTTTCCCTTAATATTATTAATATGTGATGCTAAATTAGATATTGGGGAGACCTTCTCTTTCCTGTACCCAAAATAGTAATTGCTTTCATTAAAATACTGTACACTTACAAATATAATGATATTAAAGAGAGAAGATGGGTGAGGTAATATTTTTTGTTGGACCAACTTTTGTTGGTTACAGGGACAAGCTTTCAAACTTACACAGAGCTCCTCTTCAGGTCTTGGAAATGTGTCAGAGAGAATGTCTACACTACAATTAAAACCCCACAGCTGGCCCAAGCCAGCTGACTCAGGATCATGGGGCTTGGGCTAAGAGTCTGTTTAATTGCAATGTAGAAGTTCAGGGTGGGCTGCAGCCCAAGCTCTGGGACCTCTCCCACCTCACAGGGTCCTACAGCTTGGGCTCCAATTTTAGCCCAAATGTCTACATCACAATTAAACAGCCCCTTAGCCTGAGCCCGTGAGCCTGAGTCAGCTGGGACAGGACGGCCGTGGATTTTTTAATTGCAGTGTAGATGTACCCAGAGTGCAGAGCTGTAACCAGGGCAGGATGAGTGGAGCAGCCGCCCAGGGCGCAAAGCAGTGGGTGGCAGAAAAATGGGGTGCAGTGGGCGTTGGTGGGGCCAGCCTCATGCAGAGACTAGGGAGAGGGGCATGCATGGTTATTGACCCCCCCCCCAAACTGTGTACCGGTCCCAGCACTCTAGTGCCTGCCAGAGTCACTCCCCCCTCAGCAGCGAAGCACCCAGGATCTGCCCGCCGCAGCTGAGTCCACTCAGAGCGCGGTGGGAGGGGAGGGCAGTCGGGTTCTATATTTCTTTCAAATTTCAATGAAAGCAGTACATAATTTCATTCTTCCTACTTATGGAAAACTGTTTCCTTTTGAATACAGGGTTTGTGAAAAATAAACAGAGGGACACAGAGATCCCTCTTGCCAAATGTTTGAATCCTTTCTCCCTATACAGTATAAGGAGGCTTACCTCAACTAACAGCAATTTCTGAGCTAGATACAAGTAAGAAAAGCAAAACAAGGCCTCAACCCTGCAATCTGATCTATGCTGGTAGGGCAAGCACTCATGCAGCATCCCAGTGACTTCAGTGGAAGGACCCTCATGGATGTCAGTGTGTACTCGTGGATCCAACTGTGCCTTAAATCCTGATTCTGCCATCAACGGGACACCATACAGACACAAAGGTCCTGCCATGTCAGTCCCTTCATAGGATGGGAGCCTACGGGAATAAGGGAGAAAGAGACGAAAGACAGCAGGAAACTCCCCTCCCGCCAAAAAAAGAAGTATTAGATATTATTTCCAACAAGCTGAAATATGATCAAGGAAGGTCCTTGTCTTCCTTCATTAAAATGGGGATAAAAAGTTTTCTTAGGAAAATTAGAGAGCTAACATTTAAGGACCCGGAGTTTCTGTAGAGTGGGATGCCATGAGGAAGCCAATTTATCTTCCCTTATTCTCTGTCTGGCTCAGGGGGCAGGTTAGAGCAGCCTGACACTCATCTAGCCTCCCCTATCATAGGGAATGCGCTATGCTGCCTTTTGGATGCTGGGAACTCCACCACAGTAGGGTTATCTCCAGCTAGAGCTTTAAGGTCAGTCCCCACAGAGTAGAGCAATGCAGAGAATCTTCTCCCAAATGTTACACTTCATGACTCTACTTCCAAATCTAATGGTGGGTCCATTAATTTAGGAATTGTACAAATATGTATTTATTTCTCTATTTCTTTTACCCACTTTCTTCATCCTCCCTATCTGTCTGTCCTCTTGCCCCAAAACTCTCCGTACCTCACCCTTTTGTCATTTACTCCCACTTTCTTCCCATTTTTCTCCTTCTCTTGCCCATCCTCTCTCTTCACCACACACACACACACACACTTGAAACAAAAACTTTATTTCTTGGCCTCTTCCCCCCTACCAACTACTGTGTGTTTTGTCTGGATCTCATCTCCAGCTGCCATGCTCAATCAGAGCACGGGTTTATCAGGCCAGCCTTTTCTTCAGTTATATTTTCCAAGCAGTTTTACAGCACACCTTTCTTTTGACCTGTGTAAGGTTTTTTTGAAATACAGTATTGTAAGATTGTGTAGATGTTATTCAGGCTTGTTGTGATGGGTTCGGTCACAGGGACCCCCTTGGGACTGTCACCTGATGTGCTGAGATTACCTCTGAGCCCGTTTTCCCTGCCATCTTGGGACTTCCAGAACCCTACCTTGTTGAGCCAGACACGCTAGCCTGCTGCAACACAGACCCAGGTCTGGTCCATGCCCCCAAAGCTGCAGGCTTTAAGTGAAAACAGCTCTGCAGGTTACCTGACTCCAGCACCCAGACACCCAGCTCCCAATGGGATCCAAACCCCAAATAAATTCGTTTTACCCTGTACAAAGCTTATACAGGGTAAACTCATAAATTGTTTGCCCTCTATAACACTGATAGAGAGATATGCACAGCTGTTTGCTCCCCCAGGTATTAATCACTTACTCTGGGTTCAATAATAAACAAAAGTAATTTTATTAAGAATAAAAAGTAGGATTTAAGTGGTTTCAATTAATAACAGACAGAACAAAGTAAGTCACCAAGCAAAAACACGCAAGTCTAAGCCTAATACATTAGAAACTGATTACAGGTAAAATCTCATCCTCAGAGATGTTCCAATAAGCTTTTTTCACAGACTAAACTCCTTCCTAGTCTGGGCCCAATCCTTTCCCCTGGTACAGTTCTTGTTAGTTTCAGCAGACATCTTAGGTGGAAACTAGAGGTTTTCTCATAACTGGCAGCGCCCTTTGTCCTGTTCCACCCCCTTTTACAGCTTTGGCACAAGGCGGGAATCTTTTGTCTCTCTGGGTCCCCACCCCTTCTTCTAAATGGAAAAGTACCAGATTTAAGATGGATTCCAGTATCAGGTGACATGTTCACATGTCCTATGAGACCCCAGCCTCCATTCTTCCTGGACTGGCTCACAGGAACACAGGAAGGGTTGCAGGTAAATAAACCATTTACAACCAATTGTCCTAGTCAATGGGAGCCATCAAGATTCTAAACCACCATTAATGGCCCACACTTTGCATAGTTACAATAGGACCTCAGAGTTATACTTCATATTTCTAGCTTCAGATACAAGGATGGTACATGCATACAAATAGGATGAACATATTCAGTAGGTCATAAGCTTTGTAATGATACCTTAAAAGAGACCTTTTGCATAAAGCATATTCCAGTTACATCATATTCACACTCATAAACATATTTCCATAAAACATTATGGAGTGTAACGTCACATATGGGACATGGGTTCTCTCTTTCTTTAATGAATGACAATCATAAAATACAGATGGTACGCTGGGGAAATTATATTACCAATGGTGGCATCTTGGCTCTGCAATAGACACCTTTAGAAATTATGTTGGTAGCACGTGGTTTGCTCCTGGGTTTTCTGCATGTTTAGCAGGGTTATTGGCTAGTGGGCAATGTCATTCATCCAGAAACTATTTTTATTAGCTCGCCTTTGAGTCTGTGTAACTTTACACGCTTGTGTAAACAGGAAAATAAGCTCAAATGTATGGTGTGATTGGTGCACAGTCCTTTTAGTGATATTTCTCTGTCCATGTTTTTTGGAGAATCATAGCTGTTTTACAACCATACATAACTCAGCATGCTCTTATATATAGTCTCATTATGAACTGGAAGTAAAATTCCATAACCTCAGTAAGGGGCCAGATGCTGCTATCCTTACATGGAATAACACCTTACATAGAATGCAAAGCTGCTTAAATCATTATGACAACTCGTCTCACACCAATCAGACTAGTCACAGAGTTACATACTACTCAGCATGAGTAAGGACAGCAGAATCCAGCCCTAACTGATGCTGACATTTCCTGTAATGTTTCAGAAAACACAACTTAGACCATTTTATTTTGGGTTGGGGTTTTTTTGTTTTGTTTTTTTGATGTAATAGGCAAGAAAGCAAATCCTGGTTCACCCTTTGCTGTGTATTTTCTGTGTGTGTGGCTGGAGATTCTTCTGTGGTAATTTGCTTAGTGGCTACATCCACATTGTTTGTATCTAAATGCGTTTGTGTGAAAAAACACTAATCAAAATATACATAACATTCCATTGCACAAAAGGTTATGAATGATGAAAGCTGGGACAACTTGCATTTGTTTGTGAATAGTATCCAACATGTGTTGTGTTGTCAGACCTTCTGGCTCTAACATTTATTGTAGGTCTGTTGTGCTAAGAGGTTTCTAATAAGTAACAGATGCCAATTTAATTATAACTGCTATTATCTCGGTTTAAAAATCCACACAGAGGCATAAAGAACAGGAGTACTTGTGGCACCTTAGAGACTAACAAATTTATTTGTTACAGGGGCATGTATCTTTTTAAATAAATTAGTGGAAGGTCTGTTTCCTAGTGAGATTTGCCATATTTGTGATTGTGCTATTATTTTATCTATCATGATTTTTTTTAATGGATTGACATATATTCATTAATGTTTGTGTGCTTTTCTTTTCCATCCATCTCTCTTCATCTCATGAAAAGCATATCTGGGTAAGTTAAATCACATTGGCTGCTGAACATGTTCATTTTCAGCACCATGTTTTCTTTTCTTTTTTTCTTTTCCCTTTTCAATTATATAACCAGACCTATGCAGAGAACTAACCCCAAACCAAATGTTCAGGGTATTCTAAAACTTTATAATAATTGAACGCACAATATTTCTCATTTTATTAAATTCAGGACTTGATCCTGAAGCCCTTACTCTTATGAGTCTACCCTGGGGATAATGCCAGTCCATTTTCAAAATAGATTGGCTCATTGGGTCTACATACTCTGTATATAGAACAACAATATTTTCATTTTATGCTTATATAATTTCATGCTTATTTTTCTTTTTCACCAATTCATTTGTTTTAAAAGTATGGAAATTTGTTTTAATTGGCTCTCCTGATTTCAGTTTTAAAATCCTCATCTCCTCCTCTTAGATCAATTGAACATGTTTTTTGTTTTTCCTGAAACAAACTATTTATGGAGCTTATAAAAGAAAATTCTATGCAGAGTACACAGACTCTTAAATATGTCTGAACTATGGCTTTTTTTAAGATTGGAAGACCAGAAATAAACTTGTAGAGGACAGGAGTTACTATTTTAATTTAAAATGTATTACTATGAAATGCTGGTACAAAACCTGATTTAATAAAATTTAATTAACCTGTAAGCTCCAAGGGTCTCTAATAATGTCTAGTAAACTTTATACTAGATTGCAAGGTCATCTATTTGGCAAGTCTATTTGGTTCATTATTGTTTTGATTATATTTTTAATAGTAATTCTCTGCTGCTTTAATTTAAAGTTATGATCTGTATTTTTTATGGCTATTCAGCATTCCAGAATATGCCTCTGTTCGCATAATGTATGCTTTCAGAAAAGCAATAAAGCTCTTCTGCTTGCAGAACATGCACTAATATACAGCAATTACAGCAATGTTTAAAAATGCTGTTCATAACTATGTTACCTATGCTCATATTCAATGAATAATAAAACTTCCCTTGCCCTTTGTATTTAAACACTTTTTATTTATTGCTTGAATCATTACTTACATTTACCTGTTTCAATATTTCAATCATTCTCCCCTGAAAACTCTTTTAAAGTTAACTGGAAAAAGTTTTGCAAAGACATGAAGAATTAACCTTGCCCACCATTCCCAGTCCACCTATTATACAAAGTAATACATATATATATGCATATACATAGAAAAGATGACTGCATTATTTAAAGTCAGGGTCAGCCGAAGGGCAAGAGTTTGAAGAAGTAACTTAATTTTTAATTAAGGATTGTATTTAAAATACATATAGACCCTTTTAAAAGAGATTAAGTCAAAAGTATATGGCAATGGCAAGTTTGCTTCTAGTTCCTTTTAAATCTATAGTGGCTAAAAAATACCAATACAGAGAAATGAAAAATTCCTTCTGCCAAAGCCCTACGAGTTCAATGGAAAGATTCTTGCCTGATTCCAAAGGGCTTTGAATCCAAGACACTAGTTCCTGGACATTTGTCTGTTTCATTTATTTGAATATTATTTTTCCATGGAGAATCAATTGTGTTTACACCTTGGTTTGAAGTCCTCAAGTTGCTCTCATTGAATGGCATCTTCTATCTATCTTAATTTACAGAAATCTAATATGTATAAAGGCTTGTTGTAATTTGGACAATATTTCTACTTAAAAGAATACAATAATTAACAATTCCATTTACATTACTCAGTGTTAAATAATAATAAAGGAAATAATAATAATAATAAAGGAAATCTGTTGCATTTTGTCTTCAACGAAACATTTTGACTTGCAGCCAATATCTTTATTAGAAAACTTTTATGCATGACATTTCATGGGAATTAGCTTCTCTGTCTACAAGCCAGCGTTTCTAAGTGAGAACTACTAGTACCGTACTATTAAAATGTTGTTACGTCTTGTTTTAACATGCCTCATTATGAACTTGCCTCACATTTGCTATTGAATTTTAATTAAGAGCCATTATAATTGGTATTACTGAGAACTCTACATGTGAAATCAACTGGAACTATCTAATCGTACTACTGTTTTACAGAAGTACGGAGTTGTGTGTTGAAATTCAAGTTTCATCATGGAAGTGTTTAGATTTTGTATTATAGTTCCTGCACTTGAATTTAGGTGTCAGTCATCTTGAGCAGCTATTTATTGTTCACCTCATTAGGTGAGCCTCACTTTTGTGACAGTTATAAACAAGATCAAGCTAGAGATTTCGTTTTTAATCCAGATTTTAATATTTGCCTACAGAGAGGTCAATGAGTGGACTCTCCTTAGTCATTCATTTTTAAATAACATTCATTTACTGTTACACAATGAACAGTTGGCAGTGGGTGATACAGGGTTTGAAAATCACCTATGCAGGAAAAAAACATTTAGTGGCCAAGAAACTCCATGAATTATAAACCCCTAAATCAGTGGTTCTCAACCTTTTTTCATTTTTGGTTCCTAAAAAATTTTAAATGGAGTTATGGACCCCTTTGGAAATCTTAGACTTAGTCTGCTGACCCCCAGCCTTTTGTGGACCCCCTCCATGGACCACAGGTTGAAAACCACTGCCCTAAATCTCAGGTTGTCCTGAACATTCATAGTCAGCACTGATCTCTTGGGTTTTATCTCTCCCCTGACAGCAAAGTTGCTATATTGTCCACTCTGGCCACTGCTCCCTTCAGAGGAGTTTCAAAGTGCTGAACGGCAACCCTAGTATAATAATGTTGAGTGTGTTAGCATAGTCATATGCTAAACAGTCCCACGGGGCTCTGGGGAGGATCAGGTTAGGGAGAACAGCCCAGTACAATAGTGCCCCTGTGAAGTAGTTTCCTTGGATTAGAGAAGAGAAGTCAATGCTGGGGGTAGCCCGCACTTCCATGTCACTACCATTCTGTGCCAGCCAGCCCAGACACACCTGACTGTGCCCCTCTCTAATTGCACCAATAGTGAGGATACCCAGTTGTATCATGTCTTCTTTCTAAAATGTTAGATTAACAGAAGAGTCACCCTAGCTTTGGACAAAGGCTAACTAAAGTCCACTTTCATATATTTTCCTTAGCTTGCAACACCTATCTACAGGGCCGGCTTCAGGCACCAGCTTAACAAGCAGGTGCTTGGGGCGGCCAAGGGAGAGGGGCGGCACCTGCAGCAATTCAGAGGCGGCAGGACCCTCACTCCCTCTAGGAGCGAAGGACCTGCCGCTGAACTGCCGCCGCCGATCGCGGCTTTTTTTTTTGCTTGCTTGGGGCGGCAGAAATGCTGGAGCCGGCCCTGCCTATCTAGCACAGTAGAAGATACTTAATGACGCAATAATAAATTATTTAGATAATGGCATAGAGAGTACACTTATAAAATTTGTGGACAATACCAACTGGGAAGAGTTGGAAGAGTTTTGGAGGACAGGATTAGAATTCAAAATTATCTTGACAAAATGTCAAAATGGTCTGAAATACATAGGATGAAATGCAATACGGACAAATGCAAAGAACTACACTTAGGAAGGAATAATCAGCTGCACAAATACAAAATGGGAAATGACTGTCTAGGAAGGAGTACTGCAGAAAGTGATCTGGGGGTTGCAGAGGATCACAAAATAAAGATGAGTCAGCAGTGTAATACTGTTTCAAAACAACAAATGTCTTTCTGTGATGTATTAGTAGGGGTGTTGTAAGCAAGACGTGAGAAGTAATTATTCCACTCTACTCAGCATTGATAAGCCTCAACTGGCGTACTGTGTCCTTTGGGAAAGATGTGGACAAATTTGAGAAAGTCCAAAGGAGAGCAACAAACATGGGTGAAAGGCCTAGAAAACATGACCTACAAGGAAAGATTGAAAAAACTGGGTTTCTTTAGTCTGAAGAAGAGAAGACCAAGAGGGAACATGATAACAATCTTGAAGTACATAAAAGGATGTTATCAAGAGGAGTGTGATAAATTGTTCTCCTTATCCACTGAAGACAGAAAGTAATGGGCATAAATTGTAGCAGGGAGATTTAGGTTAGATACTAGGAAAAACTACCTAACTATAAGGCTCATTAAGCACAGGAACAAATTATCTAGGGAGGTTGTGGGAATCTCTGTCATTGGAGGTTTTTAAGAGCAGGTTAGACAAACTCTTGTCAGCGATGGTCCCTAATACTTAGTCCTTCCTCAGTGCAGGGGACTGGACTAGATGACCTATCAAGGTCCCTTCCAGTCCTACATTCATATTACAGTTACTCCCACAGTGTCTTAAATAAAGGGGATTTTATTCTTAAATAATAATATCTAAAAATATTGATTCATTTTGTAATCATTCCAGTGCTTGCAAACCCTTTTAGAGAATATTATATGCAAACTACCTCTTACAGTAAAGTCTAATTAATATCAATTCTCTTTACCATATTGGTTGCACATGTTGTCAAAAATTAGATAGGAAAGCAAGGAAAGTCCTGTATCTGCCTAAAGATACAAACAAGTGACATAGTGTAACGGTATATAGTGCTTTCTCTGACATCTGCCAGCTCCTCCCCACCTTTCAGATTAGGAAGGGGAACACTACATTTCTCCCCACCAACTGTAAGCCCCAGCAGAGGGAAACAGTCTGAAGCTGTTATTAATGCAGCTGAGCACATTCACTGTTCCTCCCCTAATGATCAGTTGCTTAACTAGGCAGGGAGGAGGCAGCTGCAGTTGTAGCTTCCTGTAACCGGGGGCCTCTCTGTCCATCTGCGGAGCAAGCAGTAGGCTACCCTCTGGAGCCAAGGGCCCCTTCCTCTCAGTCACTAATTTGTGTGTTTTACTTAGAATAACTTCATGGCCTCATAAACTACTTTGATGAAGTGTAGTGTATACATTTTTCACCAAAAATGGCATCTAAATTTATGTGAACTGGTTTATAGCTGTTATTACCCTGGTGGTAGGAAAATTGCACACAATTTTAGCCATTTCCACGTTGTAATGAAAAATTACAGATTCATTTGAAAATTATCTGATTCTTTTTGCAAGAAGTTTATACTGTAAAATAAACTAATGTATTCTCAAGTGAAAACCGCTTTAATAGATTCAGAGATTATAAAGCCATCAGCTACTGTGACCTCTTATATAACACAATCTTGATTCTAACATCTTGATTTTGATTTTTTTTAAACTTGACTTTGAAATAGCCAAGGAATTTTGGTTTGAAAATTTGCTGCAGACCTACAATCACTGCAGAAGATTCATATTATTCATAAATACTGGAAATTGCTATTTTAGTTATATTACCTTTATTATTACAGGAGGAGGGATAGCTCAGTGGTTTGCACATTGGCCTGCTAAACCCAGGGTTGTGAGTTCAATCCTTGAGGGGGCCATTTAGGGATCTAGGGCAAAAATCTATCAGGGACAGTGCTTGGTCTTGCTGTGGAGGCAGGGGACTGGACTCAATGACCTTTCAAGGTCCCTTCCAGTTCTATGAAATAGCATGTTTCCATTTAAAAATCATATTTACTTTTTATCAAAATTATACATAGTTTATTAATTAACTTGCATCATACTCATTTTTGTAACCCATTCTAACAAAGCGTGGATCTTTGTCCCCCTCTAGTGGCTGATTCATATAAGAGGATAAGAGTCTACTACAGCTATCACCTAAGAAATTGCTGCTTTTATATGGAGTAATAGAGGCTTTGCTTTTAGTTCTGAAGATCCAAGGTTCAAACCCTGTAGACAGCCTAAGTGACATAGTTTATAATTTCATATTATATAATATAAAATCATACATATTTAAACCACAGTTTTTTTTTTAAAAAGGGGGTGAAAATCAACTTAAATAAAATTTGCATTTCATGAGTTTTAGGCAAAACTATAAAGGAAAAGGAAATTATTATCTGAGCTTTTAAATATAAATTTCAATCCTTCTAAAAAAATAAATAAATAAAGATTTCTTCAAGATCCCAAATCATTAAGTGAGGCTTTGGTCTTGTGCTGGCACTCTGCCCAAGGGTAAATTTCACCCTAATACAATATTTGACTGAATAATAGATTTTAAAATTACAACTAAAATTATTTATAATCATTTTCCTCCCTCCCCTGCTGTGCCTTCCAAGAACCTCAGGATTATGTGTAATGTCACTGATAGCCGTAGCCAGGAGTATAAGAAATTCAGGTTTGGGACTGTTCTGTTCAGCCAAAAGCAATATCCAGAGCTGCTCTCCCATAAGTACCGCCACAAGTCTGACTGACCATGCAACTATAGAGGCTCTTCGCTACTCCAGGGGAGAACATCTCCCTCAGAAGCGGCAGCATAATGCTAAACTGAGAGCCCAAACCTGACTCTGGTCTGATTACCGTGTGGCAACTGAGTTCATGGGAATCACACCAGAGATATACTGAACATGCTCAATACTTTCTCTGATATTCCAGGCTGGAGGAAGTGAGTTGTTCAGGGGAAAGACATTGTAAAGGGGCTCTTGGGCCTAAAGATTATGTCTCTTTTCCTGGCACTTCAATTCCAGAGTTCAGCCATGGGTTTAACAAGCCCAAATTTGCCTCCTAGACCGAAGTTCCCCCCAACTCACATACCGCTGAGCACTGAGGAAGCTCACACTGATGATGGGGAGAGGGGTGGTTGAGTGATCTCATACTCCAGTTATGGGGTAGAACCTGTGAAACAACAGTGTGGTAGAGAGGGCCACTCCACCCTCTCTGGGAAATTGGAGCAGGAAACCCATATATCTCCTCAATATATGGTTCACTCTATATGCATCCGAAGAAGTGGGTTGTAGCCCACGAAAGCTTATGCTCTAATAAATTTGTTAGTCTCTAAGGTGCCACAAGTACTCCTGTTATTTTCACCCACAGAGAGTAAACGCCATCCTTACGCACCAAGCAGTTAACTGATTTTTTTACTGGTAGTTTTGGGCTCCTTGGCCCAGCTCCCCAGGTCTCCTTGGCCTAGCTGGGATTCAGGAAAAGGACATGGATAGCAAGTGGCAGTTATATAACCAGTTTCCTACAAGCAACTGCAAAACTCCCTGTAGCAGAGGACAGTGTGTGTGCTGAGAGGTTGATTTTGGTTGAAAAGTGTTATCAGATGTCAATGGTGTTATCTACAAAAACAACAAGGAGTCTGGTGGCACCTTAAAGACTAACAGATAATGGTGTTATCTATAGCTATCGGAGAAATACAGAAACCTGAAACAGTTGTAAGGCCAGATTTTCAAAAATGGACTCTTCTTCTGGATGCAAAATAATTTAGGGAATTTAGGTATTTAAGCGGCTGATTTCACCTATAAACTCTGACCTTTGGGTATCTAAAAAACTTGCATTGTACCTGAAAGTTGTCATTTAAGAAATTAAACAGTTCCATAGAACTGAAGACATAAATTTGGAAAGGACGGTGACATAAGTACTTTGTGTTTATCACTGCTGGACGACTTGATTCAAATCAAAAATGAGACTATCAAGACAAAGAGGTATGCAGGTCTTAATCAGTCTTTCTCCCCTTCTACTAGAGCCAAATTCTGAAACGCTCACTCACTGAATAGCATCTATCTGAAAGTGTTACTCCATTGATTACAATGGAGTAATTTACAGAATAAGAGGATACTCAGTAGGAGCACAAGTAACAGAATCTGACCCTTCATGATTTGGGAACCCCAAGTTTATTTCTTAAAAAAACAGGGTCATTCTCTCACCTTTATCTCTGCTTCATTGTGCCACAGTTTTTCAAGATCCCTATGTGAAGAGCTGCTAAGGCAAAGAAGCGTTGTTGGGGGATCTCTGAACCACGTAGACTGCAACAATAAAGGACAAGGAAGCAAAATCAATATTATCACTTTAAATTTCCTTTCTTATGAGGTGTTGTCAGCAAATTTTAATGTTACATTAGCATAGTCCTTATCTAATTCGTTTCCATTACTGCTGAGAACCTGCCTTCTGTGCTCCTCTCAGTGGGAGGCAGACAGAAATACTTTGGTTATAAAAAACAGGTTTTAGAGGGGCTACGTGATGAATTCTGTGCCCCCTGCAATATCCTATTGATCCTTTCCCCTGTGCAAAAGGATTTTTTTCGTGTGCGTGATCAAATTATTTAATATGGGTGAAATGTAAAGCTAGCATTTTCCTGATATTTTAATAGATTTAAAATGTATATAATCTGTATGATATTCAATACCGTTATATTAAATGTGATGTTATACTCTTTGTTTTAAAAGCTGCAAAAGCCAAATTCTTACTGTGGAGTGACGGGTTCCACAGTCTTTGAAGTCCAGGGGAGATGGCAGATGCAGAATTTGGATCTGTAGCTGGCCACCGTTATAATGATTCACATATCGTTGATAAATTATCACAATGCTTATCCAATGAATTGTGTCAAAACGTGTAACAAAATTGTATAATAGATGTCTTCTCTATGGTATATTTCTATATGCAATCCAGAAATGTTGAAACTTAAAATACAAAAGTATTTCCTTTACATGTTAGGCATTATCAAAGGAGTCCTAGTCCAAGAAAAAACGAGTCCTAGAACAGAAAGAGAAAAAAGTTTGGGATAGAGAAAAGAATATGTTCAAAAAAGGCAAGGAACTGCTTTTACTTAGGCTTAAATACTTTAACAAGGTTATTGGTGTAAATGAGGAGAGTTATTGTGCTGCATTATTGTTGCATTTAGCCTGGGAAGTATAAGTGTATCTCTGCTGTCCCAGGTACTGCCACCCACTTAACACTTTATGATACACTTTTAGGCATGAACTTCTGGAAGAAGCTCGGAGAAAGGGATTGCCTTTTGCACAATGGGACGGGCCTACAGTGGTTGCATGGCTGGAGGTAAGTGTTAAGAGGAGAACTTGGAAACATGGAACTTATTCACAGAACTTCTGTATTTATGTTACCCTCACAAACTCTGAGAGACAGTATTTGGAAAGAAAGTTTGAATGTTTCCTTTTCTTACTTTCTATTAGCTGTAGTATCACTGCCAGCTGCAGGTGGATAGAGGGTGAGGGGCTGAGACAGAAACTGCCGAGAGGGAGATAGAGGCAGGTTGGATGGAATGGGGGCAAAAAAAAAGGTTGATTACTTCTGAAGAATGCTACCCTAGAAAAACTACAATTGAACACTGGGTTCCTGAGTCTCAATATTCCTCTGTCAGTAAATGTCTAGGAAACCCACTGTCAGAGTGTGTCTGTCTCTCTTATTTCCCCAAGTGGCAAATATGTGTAGAGGATCTTACCCTCACAAATAGTATGTAGTCATATAATTTAAAGCCTTTTCATAACACATAAGTACAAGGCGGGCAAATTAAGGCAAACTTAATACTGGCATTTGCTAAATTTTCATTGCTTGATTGTCATCTTAGTATTCTTTAAACATAGTTATTTGGTGTGTAATATATGTATGTATAGCTTGGATAAATCTTAAGAGCTGTGAGCTTCCTAAACTAATGCTGATTGATAAAGTGTCTCAATCTTGATCTGCATCCTCCTTGCTTGGAACAATGGGTATACACTTTTCCGAGACACTATCTGTGTCACACTAAGTGGTTGTTTCTGATGTAGATAAGTGTCTGCTATAGAGCTGATTAAGACCTGCACACTCCTTTTTACCCTTTAACTTTGAATCAAGTTCTACAGAAGTAAAGAACTCAAACTTAGGCAACTCTCCTTTCCAAATTGCTGTCTTCTGTTCTAAGGAGCTGTTTAAGTGCAAACTAAGTGGAGTGTTTGGCTTGGAGAGAGTCTGAAAAGGAGAAAAATCTAATTTATTTAAAGAATACATGTATAGAAAATATGAGAGAAGATGCATTATGAAGCTATGCATAATTTTTTCATAGTCCTTTAGCTAAGATCAGTTGTGTTGACAATTCTATATCTGGGCCCTGGAATCAATCTGCGTACATGTCCCTATTAAACTTTACATGGCAATTTAACTGGGTTTAGATAGTGCTTTAAAACTCAGTCCTGTATGTGTGGTGTGGGGCACTTCAAAGAGGGGACTGTGCATCAAAAAGAGACCCAATCTCTCCCTAAGCTTCTTGATATACAATATTTCAGCACAGCCTGCTCCCTACAGTGCTCTTTTGTAGACCAGTGTATGGTGGAGAGACAGGGATCCATTTCCTCCCAGACTCTCCCCATCCTCTTTGTAGCACTCTACTCCTCATGGGGCATATGGAGGATCTGACTAAACTCCCCGGGGCACTGGAACTGTGATGGTAGCGGCCCATTATGTAGGCCATCTGAGGTGTGGGCTATTTGCCCTCCCCCCGACCCTTTGTGCACCTGTCCCAGTCTGGCTCTTCAGAATGTCTTCATTTTCAAAAACAATGAGTGATATGTTTTTTTAAAATCACTGAACTGCAGCCAGAAGGGTTAGTATTCTTGAAGTGTGGTTTTAGGCCTCCATATAGCTGAGAATTTTTATTTATCCTCAACAAGGTTTAGCGCTAAGTAACTGGTCCCCTGACAGACTATGATGATGAGCAAGTTACAGTGGTACCAGTGACAAGCCATCAGAAAATTTCACTCCTACTATGGAAAAGGACAGTATGAAACTCAGTGACATCCAAGAGTAAAGTCTATGTCTGTCTATTTTCATGCAAAATTTCCAGTTTTTACTTGTTGATTTTTAATATGGTAAAAATGGGAATTTTCATAAAATTTGAGAACAATTCGGTGATATTTTCAGTCATTTTGAGAAGTCCTGCATTAGTGAATGTTGTAATGCTTGACAGAATATCATATTAGGTCTACATCTGAAGCAAATACTGGACGGAGAGGAGGAATCTTGCCATTTTGCCTTTTCATAGCCCCTATTCTAATGAAACATGCCAAGTAATCCTTACAGATAGCTGCCTGCCGGATCATCCCTTGAAGCATCGGGCAGTTTTAGTGCACTACAGCTTGGTACCAGGCACAACACTGCCCAAAAGGATGCAAAAGGGCACTCCATCAGCCTTGGGGAGTTGGAGGAAATTCCAAAAGGATAAGGTGTTGTACCCAAGTCTGCACCTGTGGAAAAATAAGTTTTCTCTATACTGAGCATTTTTAGCTCTTTGTAGATCCTGGGGTTCCCCGCCCCCTCCCCCCATCATATGAAATTTATCAGACAGCTCTCTTCATGGTACACATTTCCAACCTGATGGTTTAGGTCTAATGTTGAGTATTTCATTTCAATGTAGGAGATTGTTAAATCAGACACTTCTACCTGTCCCTGATGGCTGTCCAGGTGCATATGGATTAACCGATGCCATGTTTAAAAATTTTTCCATGCCTACATTTTCTCTCTTGGTAAAACAGCTTCTAATATCCAAAGACACTGGAGAGGATTTAGACTTACATTTTCAAAATTATATGTTAATTTTGAATGTTCAACTTGAGACACACAGAACATGATTTTTCAGAGGTGTGGCGCATGTGAAGCTCCCATTTACTTCAGATAGAGCTGCAGATGCTTAGCATCTATGAAAATGTTTCTAGTTCAAACAGGAATTGTTCTAGGTCAAACAGGAATTATTTTAGGGAAGTTCTATGGCCTGTGTTAGGCAAGAGATCAGACTAGTTCACAGTGGACATTTCTGGCCTTGGAATCTATTAATCTATGAAAATCCAGACCTAGTATCCTGAACTGGATACCCAAAATTAGTGAACAAGCTTGAAAATGTAATCCTTAAGTGGTACGGTATTATGGGTGCTCAGCAGGTACTCAGTTCCATGCTGATGGGTGTGGTATAGGAAACAGAACAGAAAAGAACGTTTGTACACCACCAGTAGCTAATGCATTCATTTGAAACATGCTTTTTTACACCTTATATTTGAAAAGTACAAATTTCTCAAGTTGGGCACCCAAAATTACTGGTCACGTCTGAAAATGTTGTCGAGTTATGTCTTTTGGTCCTCCTTCTGCACATTTCATTATAATTGAATGTATTTCATACTGTGACTAGGAGCTCCCTGGATTTTGGGGGAGGGTTTTTGGTTTTTTGGGAGGACCGTGTTTTGGAGGGTTCACATATATATTTTTTTAATATGGAATTCTTTCCTGTGGATAAGAAGACCTGGGTGTTCTTGCAATCACAATAAGGTGACACAACAGGCAGTGTGTTTTTGCATGCTTAGAAGAATGCAAAACAGTTGAGCACGGTTCAGTCTTATGGTCAGTCTCTGCTCATAAGAGGTCAGGAAAAGAATAGTAGGACTTTTGCAGGCAGGGATTTTGAGTGGCTCTGAAAACACTTTGCATATGTCTACACTTTGAGCTGGAGGTGTAAATTCTGAGGAGGTTGTGAAGGCTAGGACTATAACAGCGTTTAAAAGAGAACTGGATAAATTCATGGTGGTTAAGTCCATTAATGGCTATTAGCCAGGATGGGTAAGGAATGGTGTCCCTAGCCTCTGTTTGTCAGAGGGTGGAGATGGATGGCAGGAGAGAGATCACTTGATCATTGCCTGTTAGGTTCACTCCCTCTGGGGCACCTGGCATTGGCCACTGTCGGTAGACAGGATACTGGGCTAGATGGACCTTTGGTCTGACCCGGTACGGCCATTCTTATGTTCCAGTTCAAGGAAACATACCTGTGCTAGCACTCATTGATCTAGCACACTCAAAATAGGGTGTAGCAGCCACGGCGCAAGGGGCTAGCCACCCTGAGCACAACCCATCCAAGATGCTAGGTAAGTACTCAGGGCAGCTACCCTATCAGTGGCTCATGCTGTTGTGGGTATACTCAATGTTCCACACACTAGCTGTCATTGAGCTAGTGCAGGTATGTCTCCTCAAGCTGGAATATAGACATACCCTAAGAAACATGCCTGTATTCGACATTCCTGGTATGGTTATGGAACACTAGAGAGCTAACGTGAAATCTCCAGTCGTGCTCAGGTCCAGAATTCCGAAGCCATTTCACAACATCAAAATCACTTTTTGATCACACTTTTGCCTGTGCAATGCCTGTATCTGCATGCGCAAAAAGGCCTTTCACAAACTGGTGATTTGAGTGCTTGAGTATTACCATAGTAATTCACGTGGCAGGTGTCTTAATAACTGAATCATGTATGAAATCTCAGAAATTGAGTTCTAGTGTCTTAAACTGGTGACTTTTTTCTCAACAGCTGTGGTTGGGAATGCCTGCATGGTATGTTGCTGCTTGCCGTGCAAATGTGAAGAGTGGAGCCATAATGTCTGCTTTGTCTGATACTGAGATTCAGAGAGAAATTGGAATCAGCAACCCTCTCCATCGCTTAAAGCTCCGACTAGCAATCCAGGAGATGGTATCACTTACGAGTCCATCAGCTCCTCCCACTTCTAGAACAGTGAGTCACGTTCAGCTAACTTTCTTTCTCACACTTGACACTATGTCAAAATCCATAGCAAAAGTTTTGTAGTACAAACCAAATCAAAATCAGTCTGAATTGTCCTGAAGAGAGTGGAAGTGCCTTTCCTTGCTTGTTGATCACTGATACTTTCCTGTAAAAAATACATTTTTAACATCGTGCTTCTGATTAACCTTGAAATTACCTCAGTGATCAATATGAGAGAAGGGCAAACCTCAAAATGCTCACACATGCTATGCATAGATACCTAATGTTTGGAAACTTACTTGTACTTTTGCAGGTATTATATTTTCCCCTTTCTCCAAGTCACATCCTCTCCCCAAATGAACCAGATACTTTTCCTGCCCTGGCTCTTTCCTCCCATAGAATATTCTTGCCTCTCCCTCCTTCTACCTTTTTCAGTTATCCCCCAGTCTGGATCTGCTGTATCCTCCTGCTTATCTTTCCTTCCTAGGAGAGGCAGCAAGAGTATGTGGCTATGTAGTGAGAAGAAGGAAGAGAGATAGAAAGTGTTTTATTTTCTGTGTATAATGGTGTGGGTGATGGGAGGAGAGAGAGCAGGCAGGAGAAGAGTGCATATAGGAGAGAGAATGAAAGTGATGGGAAGAAGCCTATTTGAAAGAGAACAAAGGTGAGAAATGGAAGTGAATTTGAGAGGGTGAGAATCCTGTGTGTGTTATGGTAAGAGTGTGCATGGAGGTGGGGAGACGGAGAACAAAGGGGCCATGCTGGTGGGGAAAGAAATAAAGAATGGGAGTTAGGAAGGGAGAGAATCATGAGACAGATGGTGAACGCTAAGAAATAGATGACTGGAAGTAAGGTGAGAAAGCTGGGCCTAGAAAGAGATATTGGAGGTCAGAGAAAGAGAAAAGGAGCTTGGACTGATGGGAATTGTGCAGAAGAGGTGAAGGGAAAAGGCTGAGAGGTAGAGACCCTGAAGGAAAAAAGGGTAGAAAGAAAGTCAAGAGAGGAGAACAGTAGGCAGCAGGAAAAAGAGATGAAGCAAATGAATCAAAGTGAGAGAAAAGGGGAGAAAAGAAAGAAATGGAAAAACCTAAGACAACACTCACATTTAAGGATAGTATAAGTATAAGTATTTATCTCCCTATGCTGTATAGTATTTTCCTGTCAGAAAAGGGGAAGCTGATTGAAAATGAAGGGGGTCCGGGGCAAAATGCTGCCTGGGAAGGGGGGACATTGGAATACTAACACTTTCCCTTCTCCATTTGGGCACTGAGCAGGGGTGGCTCCAGGCACCAGTGCAGCAAGCGCATGCCTGGGGCGGCCTGCCGGTCGCCGTGAGGGCAGCAGTCAGGCTGCCTTCGGCGGCGTGCCTGCGGGAGGTCCGCCGGTCCCGCGGCTTCGGCGGCAATTCGGCGGCGGGGACGCCGAAGGTGCGGCACCGGCGGACCTCCCGCAGGCATGCCGCCAAATCCGCGTTACCAGCAGACCTCCCGCAGGCGCGCCACCGAAAGCCACCTGACTGCCGTGCTTGGGGCGGCAAAATACATAGAGCCGCCCCTGGCACTGAGCCTTGGTTTGGATCAGCATCCAAAAGTCTGGATGCTTATTCAAACCCCAGTATACAAACCTCTTGAGTCTGCAAAGTGAGTTTTGAACTTTCTAGAGATTAAGCTATTTTGTAGCCTCTGATACATGTTAATTTTAGTCAGATGCAAATACAAGTACAGTTAGTTTTATGTAAATTGTTTTCAGGTCTATAAGTGGAAGCTGGGCTGAAATATGGAGACAGAATTAAGGGGATTTTTAAATGTTCAGTGTAATATATTACACTTGTTCTTTCATTGAAGAGATTGTTTGAACAGTGAGGATATTTGAATATTTCTCTACCTTCTCTTAACTTCCATATTCTTAACTTCTTAATTTCCATATTTTAAATGCTCAATGATCATGAACTGTGTTGCACATAAATTTTAAATCTATTGCTGAGTAACATAATATAAGGAAACAATTGCAGACACAGATCTGAGCAAGTGAATTTTATCTGTCATAGTGAAATGTATCTTGAACAAACAGTAGTTGTAAGTCACTGCATGATCAGGTGGCTATAAGACTTTTTACAGCACTGCTCAATTTTCTGCTGTCATGATGTCATATACAACTTGCACCACTTGATCTGCACAATCAGTTTTTCTATAGAGTGCCCATACTGGTGGTTTTTGATCCCTATGATATTTAAACATCTTTTAGAGGTTTATGTATGCAATCAAAATATGTCAGCTATTACAGTAACTGCTAAGGGCCAAATTCTGTTACTCTTACTTTGAGGAGGACCTTATTCCTCCAGTGAGATGATTTCTACTACTCAGAGTGCTCCTCCTTGAAGTGGTACTATCCAAGGTACTGCTATCAGTAACCTGGCCCTAAGAATCTGGCATATGTACTCAAAATCTGATGGCTTTCCTCATTCAAGGATGAATCTTGCTCTCATTGAAGACAATAGCAAAAACCATGATGACTTAGGGTAAATTTTCAAACAAACACACCTAAGTACCATTTTCAAAAGTGGCTCAGGCACTGAGAAGTCTGAGTTTCATTGAAAGTCAAATTTTACCCTGAACATCTCGGTTTCTCTATTCCCATTACTGAGGCACCTTTAAAATATATAGTTACACAGCTCAAGAAAAGCATTGACGTTTACCTGATGAGATGTCACATATTCAGGCTAGAAATATTAGGGTAGATTGGGCTTTTTGCACTTAGCCCTGAGGGATGTATGGCACGCAGCTGTACCGTGAGTCAGAAGTCCTCTGACCTCTCTCTTTCTCCAAAGGAAGTTAATTTACTGCAGCCTTTGACCTTGTGTGCTCAGCCAGCTCTTGAACCCCCTTACTTCCCTGCCTGGTCACACGGGGGCAAGTCAGACTCTAACCCTTATTAAAAACAATGGCATGAGGGGGAAAAGCGAACGTTTTTAAAAGAAATTCTTCAAGAATGTTTGACATACAGAACTGTAGGGAAAGGGATCTTATGTTACATCACAATGCAACTGCAGTATGTGTGCAGAATTTTTAGGCTGGAAATTCATCACCACATTAGAACTCTCCTCAGGATTCAGTTACCACATAAAAGCTTACGTCAGCTCTTTGTGTGATATACTTGCTTTAACTGCTATTCTTTCCTTTTTAATGGTATTCAGAGAATTTCCACCACATTAGGAGTAAGACATTTCATCCACCACTTCTGGTTAATAAACAATCATCTGTTAAGATCTTAGTGAAGAAAGATATAAAGCAAGTTGTCTAAAGTTCTCTCTAGTTGCAGTTCGATTGAGGCAAGAACATGGTTGTGCTGATTGTGATGCTATACGCTGTTAACTTACAGTGGTGCTGCCTTTCTTCTTTAACACTGCTTACCTAATGTGGATTCTACCTGCTTCCCTGTGGGCCTTGTTAACAGCCCTCAGGCAATGTTTGGGTGACCCATGAAGAAATGGAAAATCTTGCAGCTCCAGCCAAAACGGTTAGTCTTTCCAATTTTATTTAAACAACAGTGATATTTATTTTAATGCCAAGAACACAACTGAAGTGTATGTAGTTGTTTACAATTGTCAGATCACCTGTAGACTGTTTCTCAAATATAAAGTTAGAAAAAACATAACAGTTCCCTAAAATATAAAATACCAAATGTATTACAGTCACAGAGACTATATTAACTTGCACACAGTACTGAAGTTTCACTGTACAGCTGTAGTTCCGTTTTCTGAAACATTAATTTGAATGTCACGCTCTGTTGAATATGAAGGAAGAGTGTTTAATATAAGGGAGCACTGTCAATTTGAAATCTAGTCTGTTAAAAATGAGTCTATAGCAGTTTCAGTACTGCCCTTGCCCCTAAGCCTCCTTGCCAGTATCACTTTAAATAGAAGTTTGCAATAATGATGACACTGAGAGATGTTAATCTAGAGGAAGCCTAAACAGTATGTAATCAGGACAAAAATGCTTTAGCTAGAATTCTCTCTTTGAAAACCAGACCAAGTTGTTCACAGTTCTGGGACTTAGGGTGACTATTGTGCCACTGATTTTTTGGCAAATGTCTTACTGATTTTGGTAGAGACTTAAAATGTATGGCAATATGTATCCCCCAGTCAATGGCTCAGATTTTTTTCATTCCTCAAAACTTCAGAGTTAGAATTATATTTTTGTTTTCAAAGGTAAGGTTGTTCTATGCCAGCATGAGACCATGTTTGTAAGCAATTAACTAAGCTTAAAAAGAAAGATGTATGAAACCTTATCTTCAGTTCAGAATAATTTATGGTTAGCCCAGCCCATAAATGGCAGGGGAGGTGCTAAATCTACATTTTAATGCAGCAAAGATGGATTTGTTACACATTTTCATTTGCTATAATGTTTTACATATTCACTATAAATTTCAGGGAGTGATTTCCTTACCAATTATTTTTTACAACCAAGCTGCCTCTCAGCTTTATCATTATTGGTAAAGAAAACACTAACACAATAACAACACCTTTAGCACCAACAAACAGAGCTAGCCCTGGAAAATTGACCAGGAAAAAACAACATACTTTTGGTACAAGAAAGTGAGTGGCTTTATTGCAATGTGTTGTACAAAATGTTACTGTTAACAGAATTGAATGAAACTGTTACTTTGCCCGTTGAGTATGTGCAAGTCAAACACGAGAGCTTTACAAGTCTTCACAGATCTGAATCAGGGCAAAATTTCAACCATTCTGCCTGTAAACGCAGCTTTACATTATGAATGTTTTGAGACTTTGCTGAACAAAACAGTGGGTTACCCCTAATGTGCAATATTTTGAGGCAAAATGGCAAAATTTTGACTTTAGTAGCTGCTTTTGTAAGGGAGTTTGAGATGAACTTGTAAAATTTCACAAAACTATGAAGGTTTTTTTATATCTTTAATATGTTCTTGATTTGTCAGTACTAAGAAGTTTTTTACTCAACCTTAATTATAATGGTGTCAGTTTTGTAGTTTAGCTAAGCAGTTTGCCATTGACACTAGGTCAAATGCATTATCAGCTTATTTATTTGTACATTTTTCTTTGTACTAGAATTGTTAACATTTGCATTATAATCACCTTTTGCTTCTTGACTTGTGTTTTTTGTATTTTTACCTGCTTTTCTAATGGCTCCTTGCTGATAATACAGAAAGAGTCTGAGGAAGGCAGCTGGGCCCAGGTATGAATCTTTTGACTTTACACTTTTTGGGATGGAAGACTAATAATAATTTAATTAACATAGTAATAGAAAACCTTGTAACGTTTTATCAGCTATTGTATGAATCTAATGCTGTGATTTCCTCCTACTAGTTTAAGTATAATGAGTATCTTTTACCTTTTTAATTCAAAGACAATCTTTTCTAGACAGGTTTGTTACATAAGACATCGACAGTATATTTGCAGCAAATATTTTCCTTTATATAAATTGCTATGATCTTTTGTAACCAGATATTTTAAGGAGACTCAACACAATCCTTTATTTTGTGCATATATACTTTGCACACATATCCATTATATGCACTAGTATGATTTGCTTTTGCTTGGGATGATGAGGAAGTAAAACACAACACACTAGTAAGCAGAATAATGGCAATGGCTGCAAATGCCTTGTTACTCTGCAGTCCCTAATGCTCATAAAGAATGAGTATGTCTGCTACATGACCTCGACACCAGCAAGATGCAGCTCCCAACCATACCAGTATTGGTTAGAAACGTGTTTGCTCACAAGGGATGGGGGATGTACATGCAGGCACGCCAACAGGGGAGGACAAAGGGGGCAATTGCCCAGCAGCCCGGGTGATTTAAAAGGGCCCAGGGGCCCCTGGCCGCTGCTGCAGTACCGGTGGCCGGGAGCCCTGGGCCCTGTTAAATCGCCTGGGCAAGCCACAGGGCTCCTAGGTGCGCGTGGGGTGGTACCGGCAGCGGCAAAGGCAGCTGACCCGGCATGTAGAAGCCCTGGCCGTGCGGAAGAGCATGCTCAGCAGCTTGCTGAGTGCCAGCAGCGCAGTCAGCAGCAGCTCAGGCCCACTGCGTGTTCTGCCCTGGGGCCCGGAATTGCTGTCGGTGGGCCTGTGTACATGTAGTCAGTAGTAAGGCCCTGCATGCCTCATTATCCTTCCCACACTGTCCTTAGCATACCTTTTCCTAAACACAGGCCCAAGTTTGGGACAATTAGGTCACAACACACTGAGTTTATGTGCTGCTTATCCAGATGGGATATTAATGTCAGGCTATTGTGAAGGGTGCAGGTACGGTTCCTGTTCCTACTGGCAATGTCTTTCAAACCCTACTAGCACAGAAAAGACCTCTCTTGTTCTGGCTACCAGTGTCTGTGGAAGGCCATCCAAGTCACAGAGATGGCATGCTCCCCCTTTATGACGAAACAATCAGTAAACTATGGGGGAGAAAGGATGATAGGTCAGCTGGAGGCATCCTGACACCATCCTGTGGTTGGTTCATAGTAAACTTGGATCCTCATTAATATGTATGTGCTGCAGGGGTAACTGAAGGTACAATCAAGTGCCTGCACAATTTTTGTATACATTTTTGGAGGTTCTTTGGGTGTGTCATTTATAGAATAGGGATCAGATTTTTAAAGGTATTTAGGCACCTAACTCCCATTGAAATCAATGGGAGTTAGGTGCCTAAATATCTCTAAAAATCTGGGCCTAGATGCTCTGCACGTAAAGTCTACAACCATCATGTACTTCACATATGGAAGCTGAAAGGCCCTATTAATTACACTAAAGGCTAAATGCCCAGGAACTACTAGAAAGAATACCCTTTGCAAATTGTGTTTAGGATCAACAGTCAGAGCAGACTGGCTTCACTTTGATAACCCAAAGTTCAGCATGCTGAGATGACACAGCTATCAAGGAAATTGTGCTAGTTCTTGGAGCTGAACCATTAATGTAGAAGCTTTTCAGTATATTACACAGTTTCAAAGATTTTTTTTATTAATTATTATTATTTTATTTGAAAACCACTCCATATACTACCAAGTCCATTTAAATCATAGATCACCGTATTGTAGGATTGGAAGGGACCTCAGTAGGTCATCTAGTCCAGTCTCCTATGCTGAGGAAGGACTAAGTATTATCTAGGTCATCCCTGACAAGTGTTTGTCTGTCCTGTTTTTAAAAATCTCCAAGGACAGTGATTCTACAACCTCCCTAGGTGACTTGTTCCAGTGCATAACTACCCATATAGTTAGGAAATTTTTCCTAATGTCTGAACTAAATCTCCCTTGTTGCAGTTTAAGCCCATTACTTCTTGTCCTGTGCTCAGTGGATAAGGAGAACAATTTATCACCCTCCTCTTTTTATAATAATTACATACTTAGAATCATAGAATATCAGGGTTGGAAGGGACCTCAGGAGGTCATCTAGTCCAACCCCCTACTCAAAGCAGGACCAATCCCCAGACAGATTTTTGCCCCAAATTGCCCCCTTAAGGATTGAACTCACATCCCTGGGTTAGGAGGCCAATGCTCAAACCACTGAGCTATCCCTCCCCCCTTGAAGACTGTTATCATGTCCCCTCTCAGTCTTCTCTTCTCCAGACTAAACAAACACAGTCTTTCCTCATAGGTCATGTTTTCTAGACCTTTAATATTTTTTGTTGCTCTCCTCTGGGTTTTCTCCAATTTGTCCACATCTTTCCCAAAGTGTGATGCCCAGAACTGGACACAATACTCCAGTTGAGGCTTTATCAGTACTGAGTAGAGTGGAAGAATTACTTCTCGTGTCTTACTTACACAGTGGTGCAAGTAGATTTTAATTCTTATCGGTACGTCTAGGCGACTCATGGGAGGGACACAAAGGGGGGCAACAGCTAATGGGGGGGCATGTAACCGCCCATGTGACTCCTCCCCGCCCCCAGCCCCCCATGCTCTCCCCGTCCCACGTTACTGGGGTGGGCTCTGTCATCCTGTTGCACCGGATACGGATTTCTGAACTGCAGGGCTCCCGGGAACCGCAGGGGCAAAAGGAGCACTGGCGGCCCCATGCTGGCAGCATCTCCAGTGCAGCTGTACTGCCCCCAGCCCTGACCTCCGGCGGGGCTGTACAGACCCTAGACAGGAGACGCAGCTGTGTGGAAGGGCTGTGGGTGGGGCTGGGGGTGATACAGCTGCGGTTCCTGGGAGCCTTGCAGTTCTGAAAATGGTTCTTTCTGGTACAACGTACTGGCAATAAATATCTTAATGGTACGGTGTACCTGACCGTACCTGCTTACTTGCACCCAGGGCAACTACTGTTTTTGCCGCCCCAAGCAGTGCGCCGAATTGCCACCGCGGATGGCGGGGGCAGTCCGTGTGCCGTTAGGGCGGCATGCACGTTTTTCCGCGGCGGTGGCAATTCGGCGGCAGCTTCTGTCTTCAGCTGGAAGTCAGAAGCCGCCGAATTGCCACCGCGGGCAGCTGAACATAGAAGCTGCCACCGAATTGCCGCCACCGCGGAAACGCGCGTGCCGCCCTAACGGCACACGGACTGCCCCCGCCGTCCGCGGCGGCAATTCGGCGCCCTGCTATGGCGGCAAAAACACACGGATTGCCGCCCCTTGCAGATTGCCGCCCCAAGCACCTGCTTGGAATGTTGGTGCCTGGAGCCGGCCCTGCTTGCACCACTGTACTTACAACACTCCTGCTAATACATCCCTGAAGGATGTTCATTTTTTTCAACAGTGTTATATTGTTGACATATTCCGTTTGTGATCCACTATAACCCAAGATCCTTTTCTGCAGTACTTCTTCCTAGGCAGTCATTTCCCATTTTCTATTTGTGCAATTGATTTTTCCTTCCTAAGTGGGGTACTTTGCATTTGTCCTTATTGAATTTAATTCTATTTACTTCAAATCATTTCTTCGGTTTGTTCAAATCATTTTGAATTCTAATCCTGTCCTCCAAAGCGCTTTCAATCCCTTCTAGCTTGGTATTGCCCACAAGCTTTTTAAATGTACTCTCTATGCCATTATCCAAATCATGTACGAAGAGATTGACTAGAACTGGACCCACTTTTAGCTAACTCTTAAGACTGGCTGCAGTATGTTTATCTGAAATTCATCACACTCACACGAAATAACAGGATTTTATTAGAAGTTTTATTAGAAAATGGAGAGAAAATCCAAGGTAAAATTATATAAATCATAGATTTTAATCTACAAGCAGCCTTGCCTATTTAGGGCACAAGTTTATGGTTTCAGATATATCAGAGAATCAAATATTTATATTCTTGGACTTATGTGTCTGTCCAGCTGCTGTCAGGTCTCTCTCTCCGTTTTGGCATCCCTCTTTCCCTCAGCATATGACACATCCCTTCATATATACCCAGTTCACTCTCATGAATAGGTGTCAACCTCTGCATCATCATTTTAGCTATTATACCTATTAACTTTAGGGGGCAAACTGAAAAAATTAGTGGTACCTTTCCAAACTATACTCACAAACCAAGCTCCGCTCACTAGATTTGCCACAGATCTTCATAATATACTAGTCCGTCTTTCTTACACAGAATCAGCAGTGAGATAGTTCACAATAGTAACATTTTAATTATCATCATTTTGCCTCTGAATAATCACCCTCATTGAAATTAATACCACAGTTCAGAGCTATTGTTACAGGCTGGTTGCAGACTCAGGCGAACTTTTTTATTATTTTTTTTTATTATTTTCTTGCTGTGTATAGTTTCCAGTTCTGAAAATCAACACACTTTACAAAACAACTGGAACACAAAAAAAGAAACAATATACCTGCATGCCTTTTGCAGACTAATCTTTATTTGGCTGTAAAAGATATGCAATTTCATCCTTTAATACATATGTAGGCATCACTTCTACTTCTAATCAAAATGAGCCAAAATATCATTTCAGTATCTGAAAGAACAGAACTTTTAACACCTAAATCCTCTAATTCAGTTTTATCAATAGCCTTCTGTTAGCTATAACAATAATATTACTAATCAAGAACAAGTGCAGGAATTATTTTTTCCAAATTCTAGTTTCTTGTAGTAGGCTTCTGTAGGCCCATTTCTGCTCTTCACAACTCCAGATGATTGATTTATTATTTGTTTATATTGGAGTAGTGACTAGTCACCCCAGTCAGGGATCAGAGCCCTCTTTTGTTCTTCACGGTGTACACATAACTAAAAGACAGTTTCGGACCCAAAGAGTTTGTTACCATCTAAGTATAAGACAGGAAACTATTGCCATAACAAGCAATGGTCACAAAAATGTGTTTTATTATGAGAAGTGAGAGAGTCTAAAAAAATAAATAAATAAAAATGTCCTGCAATTTTTAGGTTGTCTTCAATGGGATTGCACAGAGCACTAGTGAAGGCAGAATCTCTCTCTTTCTAAAATATGGATTATATACTTCAAATAAACCATACAAAAGTAGTTCAATGTGCATTTACGTCACACTCTGTAACGGGGTTCACTCACCACTGTGGCACCTCCTGCTGGCTGTCCTGGGGATTAGATCAGTTTGCCAGTGCGCCCTCCTCTTGTGGTGCCTTGCTGCCATCACTTCTGCTCTAGGACCCACATCTCTCCAAGGACCACGGTGCCCTATTCAGCAACACAGCCCTCTGTCCGTGCCACACACTGTGCTCCCCACTTCCGGGGAACCTGAAGTCCGCTGTTCAGTCACTTGGGCCACTGCAGCAAATTGTCAGGCCATTTCCTTGTGGCCCCAGCATCCTCCTTGCCTCAGGGCCTCGGCTTGCAAACCCAGCAGCCAGCCAGGAGCTGTGTCTCACTTCCCCGGTCCCTGCTAGCAGCACTGCTCTGTCCAGGGTGCTGGCAGATCTCTCAGCCCTCCAGGGACACAGTCCTTCCTCCCTGAGCTCCCAGCAAAGAACTGCCTTCCTCTGCCCTGAAGTTTCCTTTTTATATAGGCCTGATTGGCGCTGATTGGCTGCCTCCTGCACAGCCTCCCGAGGGCTCTATGAAACCCTTAGAGCCCAGTCTGGGGCAGGCACCCCATTACACACATACTTTTGTTTTCTACTAGAATCTCACAACACAGAAAGTATTCCTGAATTGTAGTGTTTTTTGGAATTCTCCAAAGATTTTTTTCTCTTTATTCAAGGATGCACATATTGATAGTCCCACAAGGTGCATTTCATTTGTGTTGGTCACCCTTTTAAACATATTGTTAGTGGTGTGCATTTGGCTACTTACTGTTTCTGGTGCTGGAAGCAGAGGCAGGTATGCAGGCTTGGCCAAGAACCAATTAAAAATAACCACTGTTTCAGAGGGACAACAAATGTATAATGCTAATTGCTTGGTGAAATAAGATGTAGAAAGCTGTGAACTAAAGCTTGGCCCCATTGAAGCAATGACAAAACTTCCATTCACTTTAATGTTGCCTGGATTTCACCCTAAAGGTTTATTATATCACTTGTGTTAATGCAGGGAAGGATTTTTAAAAGCACATAGGTGCATTAGGATAACAAATCCCTTTGAAATTCAATAGGATTGTCCTTCTAACTCTCTTAGTGCTTGTAAAAAATTTCCCTCAATCTATATGTCTGATTTTCTTGATTTTGCTATGATGTGAATTTTCTAATGAATTATTTCTTATTACAACTAGAATTTCCATTTCGAAAAGGTGATAGACATGCTATTGAGAGATCATATTTGTATTTAACAAAAATATTTTATGTATACAGAGAGCTAATCATGTTTAGTTACATATTTGAGGCTCAAATGGTAGTATTGTCAGAATTACTACAGAAAGCAGTGTGAATTTCCTAGACAGTGAACTCCTATTTGAAATGGCACAGCAGATGGATACACTGCCTTCATTCTGTGGCATTGACCCAAATAGGTAAAAATGTGAAGTCTCCTATTTTTCTATAGACCCTTGCTTATGGTGATATGAACCATGAATGGATTGGTAATGAATGGCTCCCCAGTCTGGGTTTACCTCAGTACCGAAGTTACTTTATGGAGTGCCTGGTAGACGCAAGGATGTTAGATCATCTGACGAAGAAAGATCTCCGCGTGCATTTAAAAATGGTGGATAGCTTTCATCGGTATGTTTGTACAAAGGCCGCTCAAAACGAGCACGTGGATGTAATATTATGGTCAGTGCAGCTTAAGCTAACAAAGCTTTAGTGTTAAGGTTGTTCCAACTTTAGACAACCACATGAAAATATAAACAATCAGCACCAATAAACTATGTGAAAATGAAAGAGGTTCCTTTTGACATAGCAACTGTAAGTGTGATTAGTTATGGAATGCAATTCCATGATGCAGAGAGTAGCCTTAATACATAAATGTAACTGTAACACTACATCAATTGTAAAAAAATATATTAAAAGGCACAGCACCAGAAGATGGTAGACAAGAAACATGATGATAAAGAAAATGTTTAAGCTACTTCAGATTACAGTGGAAAAAAACAACTGGGCAGTAGGTTCATCTACCAAAGGAGGCAGCCATTCCTGCAAGGATGCATTCTTTACTGTCTGATTTGACAATAAACACCTCTTCCTGCCTACATCCTGATTCAACAGTGCACTTAAGTTCACATAGTTTGTTGGCCTGTTTTGGATACATTCTTAATGTAAAATGTAATTCTGCTAGATAACTTAGTTAAACCCCATTCGTTTTTGTTTGTGCCCATTTCATTTTTTAGTCTGTTACGTTTTTTGGCTCTTTGCCCCTATGATTTGATACATGAGCACACTGAACTACCGTATATAAAATATAGTAAATACTTCAAATACATTCACATCCACAATGTTATTTTCTTTTAAATGTCTTATGTTACTCTGTAAATGTTTCTCTCTCAAATAACAGAACGAGTTTGCAGTATGGGATCATGTGCTTAAAGAGGCTGAATTATGACAGAAAAGAACTGGAAAGAAGAAGAGAAGTGAGTCAGCATGAAATAAAAGGTAACAGTTTCAGGGAATGGGTATTGTGATTTTTTTTTCTTTGTGACACTTCAAACTATAGTCTTCAATTCAACAAATGATTTAAGCATGAGCTTAACTTTAAGCACAAATTTGAATCCATGCCTATTCAGCAAAGCACTTAAGCATTTGCTTACAGTTAAGCACATGCTTAAGTACTTTGCTAAACCGGGACACATTCCTGAATGGTTCTTGCAAGTATATGTTGGTGTATATGTGTTTGGCCAAATTGGATCATAAGCTCTTTGGGGCAGGGACTGTGGGCCAGATCTCACTACAGTCCTTTTGCACCAGTCAGCCAGTAGAAACTGGCCATAAAACTGGTAAGTCCAACTGCCTGAGAATGTTTCCAGTGCTGTTCAATGGGAGCTGTTGGGTGCAGCATGTTTGAAAATCTGGCCAATACCTAAGCATGAATTTAGGAGCCTAACATCAGGCTTTAGAAAATCATTGCTTTTGTTTCCTAATTTTAAAGCAGCTCATATTTAAATAAAATTACATGGATGGATTCTCATCAAGTCAGGTCTTTAAGATCTGAAAAGGCACCAGTTTCAAATTTACAACTTGCCATTTCACTTTGTGTCAGGCCTTGACCCATAATGTTAGTTCCCAAAGAACAAGGTTTATTGTATGACGTAATAGTTGTTAAACAGTATTTTCCTACATAAGGCTTCCTAGAGAGCATGCAAGCTCAAGATACAGGTCTTGCACTTAAGAGTGAGGCTTTTTTTCCTGTTATCAGAAGTGAATCCTTTGATTCCTTTAAGCATTGCCTAGTATTAAAGGAAACCAGAACATTTTCAGTTAACTCTTTTCAAGTGCAACTTTCTTTGGAAGAATTGACAATACAAGAACTAGTGGGACAGAATTAACTGTAACATCCAAATCTGTGCTTGCGTCAGCAGAGATGGCATCATACTCCAATGCAAAAGACTTACATAGATGCTGAGGACTTAAGGTCAAATTCCCTGCTGTGCCCCGAGCACAGTTACCAGAATTTTTTCCCCTAGTGGTATCCATCGTGTCAGCTCCAATGCCCTCTGGTGCCATGTGTTCATAGCACCAGTATAAAGGGTCCTCCCCACCCCGTTCCCCTTCTGTTTCTTCTTACTAACTGCCTCCGATAAGAGGGGATGGAGGGTGGGTTTTGGAATGGACATATGCAACACATCTCGAAGGACAACAGTTACAGAAAGGTTAGTAACTGTTTTTTTCTTCTTTGAGTGCTTGCACGTGTCCATTCCAATGTAGGTGACTAACAAGTAGTTGTACAGGACGTGGTTTCGGAGTACAAGGACAGGCTGGGTGCAAGACTGTGTGGCCAAAGTTGGCATCGTCTCTAGCCTGTTGGGTGATGGCACAGTGCGTTAATAACATGTGCACCAATGACCAGGTTGCTGCTCTGCAGATATCCTGAATAGCGCTAGGAAGGCGGCAGATGAGGCCTGAGATGATGTACAATGAGCAGTCAGATTAGCTGGGGGGTGAGATGCCCATGAGTTCATAGCATGCTCGGATGCATGAAGTAAACCAGGATGAAATTCTCTGAGCGGAGATGGGTAGGTCCTTCATTCTCTCCGCTATCACTATGAACAGCTAAGTAGATCTGCAGAATGATATGGTCCTTTGTATATAGAAAGCCAGGGCCTGTCTAACATCCAGTGTAGGCACTGTTCCTCTCTGTTTGCAAGTGGTTTAGGGTAGAATACTGGCAGGAAGATTGCTTGACTTCAGTGGAATTGTGAGACCACCTTTGGGAGGAACGATGGGTGTGGGCACAGGACTTTATCCTTGAAGAAGACCGTATATGGCGGCTCCAATGTGAGGGCCTGGATCTCTGAAATTCTTCTGGCTGAAGTGATGGCCACTAAGAAGGCCACTTTCCAGAAGAAGTATAACAACAACAAGCACATTGCTAGCGGCTCAAACAGTGGACCCGTAACCTTTGACAAGACAAGATTCAGATCCCAGGAAGGAATGGGTTCTCTGACCTGGGAATACACCCTCTCCAGACGTTTGAGAAAACTGATCACCATGTTGTGCAAAAAAACAGATTGGTTGTCAACATTTGGATGGAAAGCTGAGATGGCCGCTAGATGACCCTGAATTGAAGAGAGGGCCAGACCTTGTTGTTTCAGCAGAAGAAGGTACTCCAAGATGAGCTGCAGGGAGGACTGCATAGGTGGAATTCCCCATTGGAAGGACCAGATGGAGAACCACTTCCATTTTGCAAGGTAGGTGGCCCTGGTGGAGGACTTTCTACCGCTCAGTAGGACTCTATGGACCTGCTCCAAGCAAGTTGCTCCTCAGGATTCAGCCATAGAGTTTCCAGGCTGTCAGATTAAAAGAACTGAGGATCGGGTGGAGCAGCTGACCATGGTCTCAGGAGTCTGGGTATACCGAAAGCCATAGTGGGCCTCCACCGAAAGGCCTAAGAAGTTGGTGAACCAATGTTGCCTGGGCCACGCCAGGGCTATGAGAATGACCCACACTCAGTCCTGCTTGATCTTCATCAGAACCTTGTGAATCAGTCATGCAGGAGGAAATGTATACAACAGAAACGCATCTATGGGAGACCCCAGGCTGAAGCTTCACAGGGAGCAAAACTGATGGCATTTCCTGTTGTTGAGGGTAGCAAACAGGTCTATGAGGGGAGTCCCCCACCGTTGGAAGATATCCCTTGGAGGGACCATTCGTGGTGAGAGGAGAAAGACCTGCTGAGGTAATCTGTCAGCTGGTTCTGCGTTCCTGGAAGGTAGTACACTTCTAGGCTGATGGAATGATCAATGGAGAGCTCCCATAGTCAGATTGCTTCCTGACTCGGGGGTAGAACACTCACTGCCCTGTCTGTTCATATAGAATATGCACGTCATATTGTCTATGAGAAACAAAACAGTCTTGTTCGTAATATCAGGTAGAAATGCCTGGCAGGATAGGCGGACTGCCCTGAGCTCTGGAGGGAAAGCCCTTCTTGGAACCAGATGCCTGAGGGACCCTAGGTGGATTCCCCAGCTGAGGGCTGATGCGTCGGATACTAGAGACATCAACAATTTTGGATGCCTCTGCGCTTAGTTAGCGAGATCATCCACCTCCCAGTGCCAGGGCATGCCTCGGTCACTGGGCTTCAAGCCCTGCACTTCCTGTGGTAAATCTATGCCTTTGAGTGACCCACACTCGAGTTGTCTCAAGTGATTGGGGGAATCTCATAGGAAAGACCATTGCCAAATCTGCAGGGACTTCAAACACTGCACCAAAAAGGTCTTCCTCATGGAGGCAGCCTTAAGACCTGCCTCAGAGCCACAATCGGACTCAACACTGAGCATCTCAGCGTATCTATTAAAAAACTACCTACTAACTACCAAATTACAATAACTAAAGAAGTAGAAAAGCCACTAGGAGAAAACTGCCTGAGCAATGAGGAGTTCCAGCAACCTTCACAGGCAGTAAGAAGGAACTGAAGGGAAGCGGAGTCGGCAGGGCCCTTTGTACCAGTGCTATGAGCGTGCAGCACCAGAGGGCACTGGAGCCAACCCAACAGATCCCACTGGGGAAAAAATTCCAGAAATTGTGCTTGGGGCACGCACACACCTACATTGGAATGGACATGTGCAAACACTCAAAGAAGAACAATTACACTGCCCTAAACCAGCTGAGGAGTCCTCCTCACAGAAGAATTCCAAACTAACAGTTTTCCAGCCTCCTTGTGCTGGTGGTGCAACAAACAGATGCAGGAGCCAGGGAAGGATTCTGGTCTTTTTGCTTTCCATTTAAATTAACTTTATTGCTGTTTGACGACTTCAGTGGCTCATGATTATTTACACCTGAGACTTAAGATGTTAAGGAGATCATTAAAAAGCAATCTTTGATTTGTTTTTGATTAGAGATGCAAAACATCACACATGTAAGTAAAATAATAAATATTAAGAATGTGGTACAAATATCTCTTTTTCTAATGTGGAGATTTTTTTTGACTCAGTCCTCAGATAAGACCTCATCTCTCTTTTACTTGTCCATAGCTTTCTAATTAGCACAGCTCTTAATGGAACAGCTTTCAGAAGTGAGAAGAGCTAGTTACTAAAAATGTCAACACAAGGGATTTTTTTTAGCCTCTGGCACATAAGAAAACTATAGATTTTGACCTCTAGCTATTTTATGTACATGTCTCGCTCTAAAAATGTCACTTCAGTTGATGTTTAACTAATCCCACCCCACCTTCCCTTGAGGTTGGACCTCAGGGGACTGGGTTTTTTTTCCTCCCAGGAACCTGTAAAATCTTTTCTGAAAATTGTAAAGCCCTTTGCTGACACTACTGTGTTTGCTGAGGGTTGTCATTTGGTATGTTTAAATAGCAAGTGGGAATGGAGACACAGGTAATCAACTTTCCAGACTCTGTATCAACGATGAAACCACTGAGGTTATTTTAATCATGTATTAGCATTTCTTGTATGGAAAGTGGTGTAGTAGGTTAACTACCATATAGATACATGTAGCTGTATGCTTATGAAAGTTCAATTAACAGTAAACTGATACTATATTGTGTGTGTTCGTAGATGTATTGGTCTGGAGCAATGATCGAGTCATACGCTGGATACAGGCTATTGGACTACGAGAATATGCAAATAATGTCTTAGAAAGTGGTGTACACGGATCACTTATAGCCCTGGATGAAAACTTTGATTACAGCAGTTTAGCTTTATTATTACAGATTCCAACACAAAACACCCAGGCAAGTCCTTTCCTGACTTTTACTTTGTCTGGATTTTATTTTTGCTAATTTTCAATTATTTTAATTATTTAATGTGTTATATGTAGGCACGGCAAATCCTTGAGAGAGAATACAACAATCTTTTAGCACTAGGAACTGAGAGACAACTTGATGAAGTAAGTAATTTAATTTATGTCTTTAATAAATTGAAAGCAACACACTAAGTTCAGGAGGACACTCACACACACACACACACACACACACGTTAAAAGAATGTTATTAAGGCTACAAAGTCAAATAGTCAAAAATTAGGAAATGCCAGAATTAAGGTTGCCTGTGCAACCTTACTGCTGCCCCTTGTGTATATGCATTATGAGTGTTAATTATATGACTATTTTTTCCCACAGGACTCCTGCCTCAGGCTGCACAATGCTCAGAGAATGAGGCAGCAGTTCAATATTTCTTTTCATCTACAGTGGGGGCATTGTCCCATACTTATACTGCACACCCTCCAAATCCTGCATTAAATAGGCAATTATTAAGTTCCTTATAGGCTTTCCTATGGCACTTGTCACCACAGTAGGAGTGTACCTCACACACACACCAATGAATTTATTTTCACCATGGTCTGTAAGATAGGGAAGTTATTTTAAAGTTGGAGATGTTAGAATCAGAGGGATTAAGGTCTAAATGTTTACTTCAGCTTTCTTTCTTGTACTAGCAGAGAAAAGCTAAGATGACACAATTAGAAGGGCTAAGGGAGCTGGAGCCCCCCATGTAGGAGGCAAAGAATTGAGTGGACTGGGTGGGTCAGGAGTTATGGGGCCCTACCAAATTCATGGTCCATTTTGGTCAGTTTCACAGTCATAAGATTTTAAAAACTGTAGCTATTGAAATCTGAAATTTCATGGTGTTGTAACCGTGCGGGTCCTGACCCAAAAGGTGCTGGAGGTGATCATAAGGCTATTGTCAGGGAGTCACATATTGCCACCCTCACTTCTGCGCTGCTGTTGGTGGCAGCTTTGCCGTCAGAGCTGGGATCCCAGCCAGCAGCCACAGAGCTTCCTGCAGCCAGAGGAGGTTCCTGGAGGAGGGTCTGATCTGGCCTCGGGAGTGGCCCATGCAGAGAAAAACACAGTTACCGTTCCATAACTGGTGTTCTTCGAGATGTGTTGCTCAAGTCACAATAGGTGTGCATGCTCGCCACGTGCACCGGTGCCGGAAGTTTTTCCCTAGCAGTACCCGTAGGGGGGAGTGCCCCCACGACCCCTGGAGTGGCGCCTGCCTGGCGCGGCTCCCCCCACCCTCAGTTCCTTCTTGCCAGACAACTCCGACAGAGGGAAAGAAGGGCAGGATGTGGAATAGACATGAGCAACACATCTCGAAGAACAGCAGTTACGGAAAGGTAACTGTCTTTTCTTCTTCGAGTGATTGCATAGTGTGTATTCCACAATAGGTGATTCCAAGCTATATCTGTTAGAGGTGGGTAGGAGTTCACAAGTTCCCAGGACGGAGGACAGCCCTGCCAAACCTGGTGTCATCCCTGGTCTGGGGGATGATCGCATAATGCAAGGTGAATGTGTGAACCAAAGATCATGTGGCGGCCCTACAAATGTCCTGGATGGGGATGTGGGCGACTAAGGCTGCCGACGAGGCCTGCGCCCGAGTCGAGTGTACCCTCACAATGGGTGGCGGGGGGACACCCACCAGCTCATAGCAGGAACGGATGCACGAAGTAATCCAATTGGAAAGTCACTGAGTGGAGATCGGCCGGCCCCTCGCACGCTCAGCCGAGGCAACAAATAGTTGTGAGGACTTTCTGAATGGCTTAGTCCACTCGAGGTAGAAAGCCAGAGCCCGCCGCACATTGAGCGTGTGGAGACGGCGTTCCTCACTGGATGCGTGAGGCTTGGGGCAGAGGACTGGTAGAAAAAGGTCCTGACCCATGTGGTAGGCGGAGACCACCTTTGGGAGGAACGCGGGGTGTGGGCGGAGCTGGACCTTGTCCTTATGAAAGACCATGTACAGTGGCTCGGAGGTCAGGGCCCTGAGCTCTGAGACTCGCCTGGCCGACGTGATTGCAACCAGGAAGGCCACCTTCCACGAGAGGTGAGATCAGGAGCACATGGCCAGTGGTTCAAACGGGGGCCGCGTGTGATGAGCCAACACCAGGTTTAGGTCCCACTGTGGGACCGGGGGTTTAGAATACGGAAAAGATGGTCCAAACCCTTAAGGAACTGGCCAGTCGTAGCAGGGAAAATACCCTGTGCCCTTGCACCGGTGGATGGAAGGCTCAGGAGAGCCTGATGGTTCGCCACTCATAACTGGAAGCGTGAAGATGAATATATTTTCCTCCCAAAAGAGTCCAGTTTCTGAAAGTCTTTGTTCTTTGGGGTTGGGGCTGGCTGACCCTGCCGTTCCCTGTGGTTGACCAACTCAACCACCAGGGAGTTGGGCACTGGGTGAGTATACAAGTACTCATGCCCCTTAGTGGGTACAAAGTACTTGCATTCCGTCTTCTTAGAGATGGGGACCAACAAGGCTGGTGTTTGCCACAGGGCATTTGAAATCTTAGCCACACCTTCATGGAGAAGCAAGGCCACCCTACCTGGTGCTGATGTGCACAATACGTTAAACAGGGAGTCCGAGGGCTCCTCCATCTCCTCTGCCTGGAAATGTAGGCTTGCTGCCACCCTCTTTAAGAGATCTTGGTGGGCCCTGAAGTCCTCCTGCGGGATGGAGGGGTGCGGGGCCGCAATCACCTACTCTGGGCAGGGCGAAGAGGCCGGTGCAGTGCTCTGGGTGTCATCCGGCACCGGAGGGTCCACCACCTGGTTGGGCACGGTGCCGAGGACATATGTCCCACCGACTCCTTTCTCGGGGGTCTGGAAAGGGGGGCTGACTGTGCTTCCGAACCTCCGGCCACCGAGCGAGCTCCCACCGGGGGCTGCACTGGAGGCCACGGTGCCCACTGGTACCATTGGGCTGGCCATGACGCTCAGTGCCACTGCACCTGGTGTGGAACTGCCTGGCCGGGTTGGCTGGCCTGGTCCATCGAAGGACCGCTACGAATGGAGACCGGGGTGGCATAAGATCTGCTGCTGTCTCTGGACCAGGAGGAGCGGTGGTGCCAGGATCTACGACGGCCACAGGACCGCAATCTCGACGTGGCAGACCGGCACCGACGGTAATAGCTGCTCCGCGAACGGCCATGCCATGACCGACTGCGGTACCCTCTCCGAGATGAGGACCGACGGCGACACCCGCTGTGGTCCTGCCGATATTCACTCCTTGAGGATGAGCGGTGCTGAGAGTCCCGACCTGACGGGATCCAGCCAGACACTCTGGTCGGCATCGAGGGCGATCCACCTGGACTCTGCCCCGAGTGGTCGCTGGGCGGTGATCGGCGTCGAATGTTCCCTCGACCGAGACCGGTACCAGACCGGAGGCGACTGTGGAGATCCCAGCAGCGGCTTGCCTTTGGAGCGCGGGGCCGACATGGACGGCGCTCCGGCACCGGCATGGACATGATGTCCCGGGCCGCCTGGAGGGCTTCAGGCATGGATGGCATCCGGAGAGGCCTGTCCCGAAAGGGCTGGGCTACTCTGCTCAACTTGAGTCAGAGGCCTGGGGCCCGGTGGGGATCGAGGACTGCCCGACATGGGTCTAGCCTCTGTCCCAGACTTCTCTCAATCCCGCTGGGAAGAGGGAGTCTTCCTGGCCCTCTTGGTGTGCCCCGTGGACAGGGAGTGGTGCCGGCTGGTCGATGGCACCGGAGGGTCACCGCATACCGACACTGTGGTGCCAGGTACTGGTTCAGAGTGGCATGCCGGGGTCGGGGGCAGCGCCAGCACCAACTCCATCATGGATGGCTCAGAGCCTAATGTCCCTTTCTCTTTTGGTCCAAGGCTTAAATGACTTGCAAATCTTGCACCTTTCGCTGATATGGGTTTCTCCCAAGCAGCGCAAACAATCTGCATGCGAGTCACTTCTTGGCATAGAATGCCTGCAAGAGCCGCACGACTTAAACCCTGGGGCGTGGGGCATGTCCTGGCCCGGGCTCACTGAATAACTAAACAACTAACTAACTACAGGTACTAACGCTGAACGCAACGAACAGTTCTGGGGACAAGCTACAGCAAAGCTGGAGCAGAGCAGTTCTGCTACACCTTCATTGGTGGCAAGAAGGAACTGAGGGTGGGGGGAGCGTGCAGCTCCCCTTATACTGCGCCAGGCGGGCGCCATTCCAGGGGGTGCGGGGGCGCTCCCCCCTACGGGTACTGCTAGGGGAAAAACTTCCGGCATTGGTGCACATGGCGAGCACGCACACCTATTGTGGAATACACATGAGCAATCACTCGAAGAAGAAGAAGAAGGCCTGTACTTCCCCAGCCTGTCCGGGACTAGCAGCCGGAGCCTGGCACACAGTAGGAACCCCAAGCTGGGGCACCCCCAGCCCTGCCCCTTCCCAGGTCCAGGCCCAGCACTCAAGAATTAAAGGGGCTTTGGATTGGCTGTGTGTGTGTATGTGACCACGGCACCCCCCTCTGTGACCCTGGGTTGTCACCCACTCGCCCACCTGTAAGGCCAGCCCTGCCCCCCCAAAAAGTGATGACTCCCCCCCCATGCCACTCTCACTTCTGCGCTGCTGCTGGTGGCAGCGCTGCCTTCAGAGCTGCGCTCCTGGCCTGCAGTCGCCACTCTCCAACTACCCAGCTCTGTGAAATCTGGTCTCCCCTGCAGTAGCCAGAGTTCACAGTCCCTGACATGTTTTTCATGACCATGAATTTGGTAGGGCTCTAGTTATATACCATCTCTGATTGACAGATCTTTGCCTCCTGATCAGGGAAGACAAAACTCCGCTTGATAGACTAAAAGGAGTAGGATGTATGAAAAATATTTTCAGAACCATACTTTGTTCTTTAAACCAGGTTGTGAGAAAATACTGATAGTTGAACTGGTTTAGAACTGGATTTCACTATTCATTTTTTACCCAATATTAATCTATTCAAGAACCACTTATTGAAATTTGATAAGTGGTTTATAAATTGCCGACTTAATATATCTCCCTCTAGGTACGGTACACATATGTTGTTTTCATTAATATTAATGCAAATTGGCACAGATCCACCAAGAGAAGAACCCACACTATTAGTCTTTTCTTTTATCAGACTCAGTATTTCCAGCTAGGATTTTCTGTATGTGGTTACAAACAGATGGTACAAATGTTCACATAAACTGAATTTATGTTGAAAAAAAATATATATGTGACTCCAAAATTCTAAACAGTAAAATCAGACATGAAATTTAACTGAATACGGCTTTTAAATCCAAACATTCAGTTCTTCTATCATTTTATTCCTCCTCATCTGATATTTCCTGCCTTTGAATTCAGTAGACATCCTATGTGGCGATACTTTATGCCTCCTTGATTTTTAAGAAAGTTCTACATCAGCAGACAAAAAAAAACTGATAGTGTATCATGCAAAAGATTCAAGGAAACACCCTCTGATCCAGAGTCACAAACGTATTGGAGCATAAGCTTTCGTGGGTGAATACCCACTTCGTCAGACGCATGTCATGATGCATGACATGCATCTGATGAAGTGGGTATTCACCCACAAAAGCTTATGCGCCAATACATCTCTTAGTCTATAAGGTGCCACAGGACTCGTTATCGCTTTTTACAGATCCAGACTAACACGGCTACTCCTCTGATACTTGACACCTCTGATCCAGTATTTCTTGTAAGAGCAACTGCTTTAGAAACTTTGAATGTCTCACATACACTTTCTTCTTATTGGATTGCATGAAACATGCAGTAATCTATTTGCTAGAAAAAAAAATTAACAGCTGGAGAAGAAGCAACCATCCAGAGAACTAATCATGAATTTAATTTAGTTTTATCGAACACAAACATTTGTATTGGCAGAGTGATGACAAGAACTTCAGACGTGGCCCTTCCTGGCGAAGACAATTTCCTCCACGTGAGGTCCATGGAATCAGCATGATGCCTGGCTCCTCAGAAACACTTCCAGCTGGATTCAGATTAACTACAACATCAGGGCAGTCACGAAAAATGACAACTGATGGTATGAAGTGCTTTGGTACTTAACATGAACTTGGGCAATTAGCACTAAGCCTGGAATTGAACAAGTTTAGTATAGTCACAGGTAAAATAGAGGCTTAATCAGGGCTCAACTGGGGGAGGGAAATGCAGTGACATGGTGAACCCCCCCCCCATTTTTTCAAGTTGTGTTCTAGAATCTCAGTTTTCAGTACTATTACTTTTATTGTCCTATCTGACCCCTCGGCTTAATGATGAACTAACTGTGGTTGCTAGCAGTTAAATATCAAGACCCTGGGTAAACAGAAGGCAAAGGCCACATTGCAGTTATTGACAATGTTATCTAGTACCAGTCTTAATTTTCCCTCTAGCCCTTCTATACAGAAAAAGAAACACTATGCACTCATTTCACCACAGAATAGTATTTCATTCTTGATAGTGTTTGTGGTCTACCTGAAAATGCTTCTAATTTTCTGTGTCTTCAAAATAATTGGTATATTGGTGGAAGTTACTATTTTTTGCAGCTGTTTAAAGAATTTGGTATAAAAATATATCCCTCTACATTCCATGTACGAGAAGCGTATCTTTTTTAAAAAACATCTTCTATAGTAGCACAAATGGCATAAGTTACTAACCGCATCACTAATTCCATTGACTGCACTGCTCATGTTCATGCTTTTCTCTATTCTGTACTTTTTAGCACTAGTGCAAAGTCAAAGGGTAGAAGAGATCAATTTCAAAGGTGGTTTCCAGCTATGAATAAAGGTACTATCTAAGTAGGGACTTACATAACCCTAATCACCACTGGATCTGAACACCGCACAATCTTTAATGGATTTTATCCTCCTAGCACCACTATGAGGTTGGAAAGTATTATTCCCATTTTACAGCTAGGGAACTAAAGCACTGAGTAGATTAAGTGACTTGCATAGGGTAGGGAGTCTGTTGCTGACATGACAATTGAGCTCAGGGCTACCTGACTCCCAATTCTGTGTCCATTAAGCCAGGCTCCAGGACCATACTTCCCACCTTCCTGTGATATGACATTATTTTGTTTTAAACTATAATGCACACCTGTGATGCTGTATTAACAATAATAATGGCATCAGTAAGTTGGAAAACCTCTTATTTTTCCTGAAGCAGTCAGATTTTCAACAGTATCTCAGACATGTAGCAACACTAAATGAGTTTTATAGACCAGACCAAACCCAGAAGGTTGGACAGAATGAGCTACATAGTAATTTAACAGTCAAACTTTCAGGGAGGGAAAATATATTAATTTATTTTCTTCGTTATTCTAAAGAGGGTTTTTTTCCAATTTGCAGTTGCTTCATCACGATTGCAGAGGTTAGACAGCTCTACAGTTCGCACATACTCATGTTGACAAGGCTAGCAAAGAAGCCAGCACTGAATTGCTGTGAGTATTCACAAAAAGCCATCATGGAGGCTGTATAAATGTACACTATACCCCATATTCACTGACATTACTGAAATGAAAGCCAAGATGCGGTCCATTGCCCCCAGCACGTCTAGTTTATCAAAAAAACCAAAAAATTCTACGTAAGTGGGCCTCAGTCTGGGGGATGCCAGCCTCTGATTCCACCTCCCATCTCAAACAGTAACATCTCCCTCTCTTTCATGGGCATCCCTTCTAATAAACTGGTCATGCCCGCCAAGAGATAAGGATGCTGTTTAAGATGGATAGCTTGTGATGATACTGACCAAGAAAATGTGTTGAGACATCTAGGTGAATTTCTAGTGAGAGCTCAGGAGGAATCTGTGGTCATGGTACATATTAGTACCAGGGACATAGGGAGGGGCAGGGTCTTAGAACCTACATTCAGCTAATTAGGAGAAAGGCACAGAGTCAGGCCTCTATGATAGCTTTCTCTAAAATGCTTCTGGTGCCCGAAGAAGAGAAAATTTGACAGGAACTTCAGGGTCTCGCTGTATGGATGAGATGATGGTGTAAAAAAGAGAAATTTACATGCATATAAGAAACTGGGGAACTTCACTTTAGAGAGGAGCCTAATGAGAGAGAACAGTTACACTAGATTTACTTTAGAAAAAGTCAGAGCTATAAACCCGCTTTAGGACATCATTTGGGTGGTGGCTGGCATGAGTTAGAACAAAACATCTCCTGTGGCTAAGGTCTTCCAACATTATCAGTTATGAAAGTTCTTACACATTCCGCAAAGCACCTGATAGTCGTCAGTGGCAAAGACAAGATACTGGACTAGATATACACAGGGGTCAGGTCATATGTAGTAGTTCTTATTACTTAAATATCTCATCATTTGTCATCTACACACATGTACTAGTTGTACAAATACGTTTCTGAACAAAGTACAGCTGTGTGAAAATATATTGTTTGTTACCAAATCATCAATCTTGCAAAAATAAGAACATGATGAACACTTCCATTAATATGCCACCATTTCATGCTAATTTTACTTAAATAACAGTTTTCCTTTCCATTTTAAGTTTCAGCAGATAATCATAGGCATTTATAAAGCACCTGTCACCACAGTGTTTAGCTGTCTCTATCTTTCTATATACATGTACAGAGAGACAGAATTAAAATACACAATAGTATATTGAACCATGAGTTTGGATTACAGCATTACTCGCAAATGAGATGCGTAGGTTTTCCCCCAATGAATTCAAAAGAAATTTTACACCACACAACCATTGTTCTATATATGCCATGTGTGTTACTGAAACATTAAGAATTTTTTTGTAGCCCTTCACCTGTAAAGCCAGGTGATGTAGGTACCTGACTATTTTTGAGGATCTGGGCTTAACTCTCACTGATTTCAATGAGAGTTAGGCAAGTTCTAGGCAAGCTGAAAATCTCCCGTTTCCTAGCCATGCAGGGTAGTAAAATAAAATTCATATCATTTTTATACAGCAAAAAACTGTTACAGGTTCAGCAGCGAGTCTGACCCATCCTGCACCTCAGGCTGGTAAATATTTATATGGAGGATGGGGAGGAAGCATTTCTGGGGGCTTAGAATGTTATAAGTCCTGGGAAATAATGAACAGTCCACTACCAAAGGAAGGGGCAGATTTTCCATCTCTTAATGTGTTCAGATCAAGACTTTCTGAGGGATATGCTTTAGCCAAACACTTCTTGGCGCTTAATACAGGGGTAACTGGATGAAACTTAATGGTCAGAGACATAGAGGAGATCAACCTACATGTTCTAATGTTCCCTTCTGGACTCAAACTCTGAATCACTTAGGAAAAATTCAGATCTGGTTTCAAACCTTGTGCTCTAATATCCTCAGTGCATGATCCTCCAAGGATGACAATACAGCCCATCTCTACCCACAGAACAATGGTTGAGTCATTTAGGGCCCAGTGCTACCTCATGACAAAACTCTCATTCAGTTCAATGGGAGCAGGCATTAAGCACGTGTTGCTTTAAGCTTGAAAGGCATAATGCAGAAAGCAAAAATCATAATTTAAAAAATGTTACAATGGCATGCAACTAAAATTACCCAAATATTGTAAGCCTCCCATGGATGTAATTTACGGTGACATGTCCCAAAGAGCTTCAAGTTACAATGAATACATGAAGGGCAGGGACTGCAAATACTGAAAAATATGTTAACTTACAATTAGCCAGTCAGTCTCTTACTGCTGGAGCTCTGTTATTGCCCGAGAACCCAAAAGCCAAAAATAGATAAGCAGCAGCAAAAAATTACTGGAGCTGTACCATGTTGTATTTTAAACAAAATACATTTATAAAAATAAATTGTATAAAAATAAGTTTAATATACTCTATAGGAATATTATTATTACCTTGAGTATGAATGATGTCTGTTGGGTCAATACCTTTGGCCAGTCTTTTGCAATTACATGTTTATTACAAGTCATCTTTCCAGTGAGAAGGATCAATAATTTCTTCCTTTAATTTCCAGTTGCCCATCCCTAACATGTGAATGACTAAAATGTTATGAATATAATACTGGTTTTATTAATTTCCAGTCCACTTTTTATAGCGGGAATATGCTACAGTAATTATTCAGATGGTCTCACTCACTGTTATTATATGCAACTGCAAAAATTTCAAGGAGGCTAGAAAATGACCTTAATAAAAATGTAGACAAAAGCAAATGTGATCACTGTAGCTGCAAACAAGCTCTATAAACCAAAGGGGAGGATTCTGCTGCATTGTACCGTTAGTGGTATATTGATCTTGTAAGGTTCATTAGTCTACATAAAAGACATCCACAGTGGTACTGACTCAGCAGAGTACCCAAATCCAAGCTAATCCTATCTGAGGCGATATACAGTTGGTTCAGAGAGGGTAGAAATTAGAGTTCCAGCAACATGTGAGGCAAATCGGAACACTATAGTAGGGCGAACCAAGCTTCCTAAGGCATGAAGAGTTTCCTCAAGGGAAGGGGATGAGTGCCATTTGGACAAAAGGAAAGACTTCAGCAACTGCAGATGAAGGGGATACCTGGAAACCAGATTCTCACAGGCTCCAACGTGCCAAAGAATAAACTTGACTAGGTCAGGATCAGGACGAAAGCTCAGTAGGGCTTGTAACCTAGCTCAGGAGACAAACACCTTTATTAGTCTGGTGGCGAGGACCATTCACAGCTAAGACGTGCAACACTTGCTCAGTTACTGGTGGGTAGTGGATTTTTCTGAGAGAGACAATAAAGGGACTCGGTTACAGATAACACCCAAGTAGAGATGTATCCTTTCCCACGATCTTCATAAAAAACTGAGGGAGCAGGAGAGTCCCGAAAAGATGGGTGTAAACTGGCAACACTGTCTCATAGCTCAAAGCAAGCACTGGTATCCTAGGTGGATAGGGACACAAAGGTAGATGTACTCCAGCTCCACTGAACAATGGAAATCACAGTGAAGCATGGACCTAGGATGACTACTCATATGCAACTCGGCAGCTCCCTATTGATTAGACAAAGGTCCAAGATAGGGACGAATGCCAACCTCCCTCCCAATGCTTAGTCACATGAAGAAATAGTAGGAGTAAACTAAACAAACACACTTGTCTCATCTCACTGAGACAGGAAATGGCTGACTTGCATGCTCGAGGGTCTCAGACCATGCAAGACCACCCAACCCTCAAGCAAATGGTACCCGAGAGCCCCATGAAATGGGCAGGGCTGCCCGGGGGGAGGGGTAAGTGGGGCAATTTGCCCCGGGCCCCTGGAGAGGGGTCCTTCACTCGCTCCGGGGACCCCAGAAAACTCTCATGGGGCCCGGGCCCCCGGAGCTTCTTCCGCTCCGGGTCTTCGGCGCCAAATTGCCACCGAAGACCCGGCACTTCGGCAGTGGAAGGACCCCCCGCCACCGAAGTGCCTCGGGACCCACCGCCGAAGTGCCAGGTCTTCGGCAGCAATTCGGCGGCGAGGACCCCCCGCCGCCGAAACCCCCAGACCCCCTGAATCCTCTGGGCGGCCCTAGAAATGGGAGGTGGAGAGATGGGTTTTCTGGTTCTCTCACCCATGGAGAAAGTTCCAAAGCTTGAAACAGGGAATTATGTCTCTCCCGCTGTTTTTCTTTCTACTCAAGTAATCTGCAATTCTGGATTCTTGGAATATTTTTTTCTCTTTGGTCCCAAAGACAAGGAACTTGAATTAGGGGAAGGAGCACTGATGTGCAGACTTTAAGCTTCTAGGCACAATGAGACAAAAGAACTGTAGGTTCTGCAGTGAATGGACTAAGACTTCATACATAACTAACAGCTTTTGCTTCTTGGTTCACGTACGTGGAGCCCTAATGCTGTCTGTTCTTGACTATCTGCAAGATGGAGGATGTAAAGATTTGAAGTGTACACAACTTTTTTATACTGGAAGGCCTCATATGGCCTTCAAATTTATAATATTCTAAATCTATAATTTATTGTAGTTTTTGCTTGAATTTCAGTGTTTGAAAACTAATTTCTACATGTTACTAAACGATTAAATAATGTGAAGATTTACAGCTAAATTCCATTCTCTCAAATAGATTCCATTCACATACACAGAAAAAGATGTAAGATTTACAATAAATGAAAGTTTAATCTCTCGCTCAAGCTCAAGTTTTAGTAAAACATGAAATACAGTATGAAGTGTTATGATATTTCCAGTGGTCTCACTGTAAAGCAAGTCTGGGCAAAAAGGATATAATCAAGAATCTTGCTAATTAATGGTTTTTTTATTTTTGTCTTTAGATATCATCTCTTTCTTCTACTTTACCTGAAGTGCACTACCACTATTTTAGGGAAAAGGAGCAGGAAAGGTCTCTTCAAGAACAGGGTAATAGGGAAGAGAACACAAAGTTTTATCAAGCTAAAAAGTGTGATGTTCTTTTCATGTATTAAGTTATTGGTTAGTTTAATACAAGAGTAATAAAATACCTAAATCATTTTAAAAACAAAAAAACCAAGCATCTCTGTCATCATAAATTTGGCAGTAGTGCACAACCAATGGTTTTATCCACTGGAGCCACTCATTTTTTACATTGTTCATCTGTTTTATTGTAATATACTAGCCATCTACGTATTTACTGTGTATTTCTTTTAAAATGTGTATGTAAAGGGATATAAATATGATTTTTTAAAAATAAAATTTATGGTACATGGGGTCTCAGTGCAAACACTTGACAATACAGTGTCAACAATACTGTTTGTATCTTTCCATTCCACCATTTTTATAGTTTTTTGATTGTAACAGTCAAATTAATATGTTTAGCAGAGTTAGAAGCTTCAACCTGTTCCTACTTAAAAATCTGTCAATATTTAAAGCTGAACACCTGCCTCTGATGAAGTATAAAAGGATGATTTAAACTGGAACTGGAGCCAAAATGGACCTATAAAGTCAAGCAGAAACATCAGATACCTGTAATACCTGTAGAAAAGCACTGTGATGGCTCTCCTTTTAAAAACAAAAACAACAAAACTGTTTACAAGAGTCAAAAGCAATTACTGAAAAAATATGTATTAAAAAAAACCATTCTCCTGTGTTACCTGTGGACCAAGAAGAACCTTGCTTTACCAAGAGCCACCTTTTTGTTCCAGCCAGCGTGGGATGTAAAAATCTGAACATTGCAAAGAAGCTGATGTTCAAGTTTTCTATTAAAAAGAAAATTAAAAAATGCCAAACCCCACCATTTCTTCATTGTAACAGGGCATTAGACAAATTCCTGTCTAACGTTATGCTTTTAGCCAAGATGGCCTTGCTGAGACTTCTTGGAAGTCAGTTTTATCAGAGGAAATAACTGAAAGACAGAATGATAATATATAGTGTATAAAAGTTTAGAAGAGCAATTATTACCTACTGTGGCTTTATTTGGTGGTGTTAGTGTTGTTTATTCTTTGTTTATATGGGAAGTTTCAAAGTAAAACCTATTTAATAATGTCATTGATCTATTTGCTAATTTTCTGCTGCTTGATACTATCTCAAGATCTGTCTTTTAGTTATTTCTTTTAGCATTTTGATCTGCAATGTTTGCACGTACCTAAACATTTGTTTTATTGTCTATTTTCATTTGACAGATTTCAGTCAATCAAATGGTGACAGATTTTTCTCCCCCATTGTCAATAAAAATATTCAGTGCTATTTGTGTTTAATATCTATAAGGCTGGGTATATGGTAGCATGGAAAAGCAGTATGGATGACTGGCACATCTCAAAGCATAAGAAATTTTTCCCAGGCAGAGACTGTTATCAATATGAACTTAATGTTGAGTCTGCCACTAGAGGGAGCACTAAACTTGCTTATTTGTAGGATATGGTGAATTTGATCAGACTGTCAAGACAATAAAGCTATAGTATAAAGACATTACTTCAAATTCCTCAGATTTAACTAGCTTTCATGTTAATGTTTTCCCCCCCTTTTGATTGTTTTAGTGAAAAAACGTAAATAAGTAAAAACAGTGCAAACTCCAACATTTTCAGTAGTTCTTGTCTCTTTTGAGCAAACCCCTCATTATGTTCCAGTTCAGTATTTATTGTTTTGTTTGCAGTTTTCGCATGGTCTCAGCCCAAACCAGGAGCAACACAGAGGAGAAATCCCTGTGAACTGAACAAGAAGTTACATGCCTGTAGAAGACTAACCCCTAAATCTCTTATTTCTACCCTGGAACATCAGAGGAGGAAAAACCCATAAATGCTTAAAGCTGGATGTGAACAGTTCTGACCCAGAGCCTCTGTCTAATTATTTCCCCCTGCTGCTGAGTTAGATTGCCATTCTCAAGAAAAACATTAAAAACTTGCAACTGTGGTAGCCGTTCAAACCCATTTTCAGCTATCCTGACCAAGTGTCCAGGGTTTTAGGGTGTTCTTTGGCTGGTATAGTTCACAAAGATGTGTCTACCTTATGTATGATTTAGATTTTGGAACATTTATCTCAGCCAACCTAAGATGGCCATGGTTGATGTCACATCATCATTTTACACTCCTTTAGCCCACAGACAAAACACTATAAGGGGATCAAACATTACCAGCTTTCAAAGTTTTGTTCAAGTCTATTCATTCTTAAAAAAAAAAAAAAAAAAAAAAAACCACTGCTCTCCTATTTTCAGGGTACTTAAACTCTTGATAAATTGGTTATTAGCCAGCAGCCATGCTGTGCAAGAAGCTACATTGTGCTTGGAGGGTTTATAAACAATTTAATTAATTCCCTAGTGAAAATTATCAATTTGGCATCTCTGATCTCCTATTTATCTCTACACTAATGCACCACCAAGAGTAGTGGTGCAAGTATAATGCATCTCAACCTTGGCATAAAAAGGAACAACATCCAAATAGAAGGAATTTCATTTAAAGGGCCCATTCCTTTCTCAGATTACCCTTTCTTGGAACCAGCCAAGAAATAACCACACACAAAAAAAAAGGTCAAACTGAAACAGTATTGAGGTTTGATTTATTGCTTGTTTCCATTATTTGCGCAATTATATTCACACACACATTCCATTCATGCTGGTGACAGGCTGCAGATGTGGGTGTTACTTTCGATCTTAGGTGACTCAGACTGGCCAGGTTCCAGCTTCCCAGAGACCGAGCCGCTAGGCGACAAGAACCCCCCGACGTCCCTTTGGATCTACTGCTTCCGGTCCTGAGTTTCTGCTGTCATGGGTTACATCTCTCTCTGGCCGCTACTGCCGTAGGTTTATATACAGTTCCATATACACCTTGATTATCCTTACACAGTAATATTTCGGTTCAAGCCTTGTGATTGGTTTCTTACACTCATACTATCTCACTCATTCCTTACATATTGATTATATATTCCTAAGCATGAATACAGTTGGTAATATAGCTTTAAGCTAGCCTCTCACATCAGCGAGGCCTTCCACTGCTGTTTGTGGTTCAGACAGGAAACTGCAAACCGCACTTTAAGAGCAAGGTGAAGCTGGCATAACAGAAAGCCTACACAGACACATTCAAAAAAGCAGATGTGGGGGGGCTATGGACTGCCCCTCCTCCCCATGGAGCAGGAGCTGCTCCTGCCTGGCAGAGGCCAAGCCATGAACAGGGCCGCGTCCGGCTATAATACCAACTGTAATAGTGGTTTGTGTTCAAAAACACTCTTTTCAACCCAGAATTATAACCCCAGCGCTATTCACATAGGACTCTACAAATCTAGATAATGACTTCTGGTCAGTAGAAACCTGAGCAATAGTTGAACTAACGAACAATCCAGAAAACAAAGACGAAAAAATCCTTTTATCATTTTCTGGAGCCATCTAGTCCTGTTTCATAAAGAACACTCTTCAAGTACTAGGAAGTCTAAGAAGATGGTTTCATTCAGTTCTAAGTGCTGTACATACCCATATTAAGAGACAGTCCTGCTTGAAAAAGCATAAAATAGACACAACAGACGAAGACTGGGAGAAAGGGTGTATTACCCTATTTTAGAGGTGTGGAAACTGGAGCAGAGAGAGCTTGTGACTTGCCCAAGGTCATGAAGCAAGTCTCTAGAGGCCTAGGCTAGTGCCTTAACCCCAAGGCGTCTTCCTCCCTATAATTACTTTTCCCCTTCATGGACATTTTTATGACATTCTATTTACAAAAGAAAAAAATTAACCCCAAAGACCATAATTTACTTTTAAATGTTCATCAATTGTATTACATAGGAAAGCAACTACCATACAACTCTGTAGTCCACAGGATAAGACACCTGCATCCAAACCAATGACTCACAAAGTAGTTCTTATCTGAATAAAGTACAAACAAAACTAGCCTGCTATACTCAATTTTTCATATTCACAAAAATATTTGGCATCTGCTTTGGTATCATTTTCCCCACCGATCTAAACAAGATGCAAGACAGTGGTGAAGAAGGCTCTTGGTATATATTTACAGCTGCCATATTTGTTGTACAGTGCTCTGGTGCTAGTGTCAATAATTTAGATTTTCTGCAATTTTATACCTCAGAGCTTGGCACTAATCTTCAGAAGAGGCAACTTTTGCAGCTTTTGATTCACTCCATATTAGGCAGTCCACTTTAGGTTAACATTAGTTAGCTAATGAAGTCCAGGTAGACAGCACTGCAGCATTCATAGGGACATCTCTGTCTTCCCTCCAAAGCTACAAATACATGCATAGAGATCATCTTAGATGCCTACAAAGAGACAGCAAATGCAGTAGAAGGAGAAAGCTGCAAAATGTCATTTTTATAGCCAAACTGAGGAAATTAAGGAGCTGATCCTGCAAACACCCAGGTGAGTAATTTACTGAACTCAACAGTACTACTCACATCCGTGTCCCATGAGTGAAAATTTAAAACCTGTGCAGAGGGCCTATCCCCGATGTAAGTCCCCCCTCAACCTTTATTTTGAGGTCTTAAGTAGTGGCTAGTCCTGCTGCTGGGCCATGCCTAGGTGGTGGATTTCACCTGAACTGAACAGGAGAGCAGGATTGTTAATTTATTCATCCTGGTTGGTAAAGCATACAATTAACTATGGACTCAATTATTATGTGACTCTACTCATTCTATCTGAGTGTTGACAGGGCCAATTCGATCAGGTTCTCCACTTGTGAGGTCATTATATAATGCCTGCATCTGTAATTTTTCACTCCATGCATCTGAAGAAGTGTTTTTTTACCCACGAAAGCTTATGCCCAAATAAATCTGTTAGTCTTTAAGGTGCCACTGGACTCCTTGTTGTTTTTGTGGATACAGACTAACACGGCTACCCCCTGATACATAAATCCCTATAGATACTCTTTAAAACCAAATATAGCCCTCAGCTATGGACCGATCTGTAAAATAACTGGAGACCCTAAACTATCTTCACTAAGGCACTCTCCCTTAGCATAGCTTCACTAAGTGAGTCTCTCGTTCATTATAGCAAATTTTGAATTCACATGTTGCTTAGTGTCATTTTGTATGGCAGGAAATGCTGATTTCTTTGCTTTGAATGTGTTTGTTTTTTAAAATCTATTGTATGAATTTTGTAAATATTTATTTTAAAATAAAGACTATTAATTTCATTATGCATTAAAAACTACCACTTGAAACGGAGAACACACTCAAATGTACAAGCTCTCTCCTTTGACTGCGTTAGCAGCTGCAGCCTGCAATGACCTCATAAATGCATGGGGTGCTCGAACAACTCTCCGTGATATTCAGCACCTTATGAGAATGACTGCACCATAACTAAGACGGGGCAGAATTTGACTGGGGCTTACCCAGGAAGGACAGCTCTGCTTTATTGGGGGGGGGGGGGAGGGGAGAGGTCAGAAACTGCTGTAAAAAAGATGCTCGGTGGCTCTTTGTTTGTCATCAATTAGCCAACAGTTATCATATTACTTGGTAGCTGCCAGTGTTCCCGTTTCTCACTGCAAGCCTGAAGCATGTGGTTAGCTCAGCAGCAGTATACACACATAGAATCTGGTTATCCCTTTCATTATCTTAAGAGTGGCACGCACTGTAAAAGGCCAGAAAATTCCAAATTTAGATGATCCATCATTAAGTCAACCTTCTGTATCTTATTTGTTTTTAATATGATATGAATTAAGGATATAGTGATGGTCATCCATAATCAGATGTTCACCGATTTTAAAGCTGGAAGGGACTATTATGATTATCTACAATCACCTCCTGCATAACACAGACCATAGAACCTCACCCAGTAATTTCTGCATCAAGTCCATAACTTTTGTATGAGCTGGAGATATATTTTAGAAAGATATCCAGTCCTAATTCAGTCTTTGTCTTTCCTTCCTTCTTTCCCCTCTATTTGTGACATAACTTTAAAGTAAAGATACACATGAAAAGCATCAAGCAAATTAGCATGCTGCACCACCAAGTCAATGGCCAAAAAGCCATAAGTCCACAATCAATAAAGATTAAAAAAATTGGCTAAAAGCCCATCCTAATTCAGTGGCAAAGTGAAGGCAGCAATTAGGAATAAAAAAAATCAACATACAACAAATGGAAAAAGGGGAGGAATAGCAATTGATATAAATTAGAATGTGTGAAGTGTAGAAAATGGATAAGGGAAGCTAAAAACATCGGGAAATCCATGCCTGCGAGGGCTAAGGAGAATAAGAAGGAATTTTTAAAGTACATTAGGAATAAAAGAAATCCTAGCAATGGTATAGGCCCATTACTAGGCGAAGATGGTAAAATGGTTAATACTGCTGCAGAAAATAAATATCTGTGTTTTATATTTGAATTGAAGCAAGATTATGCGCTTGTATTGTCCAGTCCATTAGTCCAAGAGGATGTTAAGCAACATATGCTAGTGATTAACATTTTCAATTCAGTAGGCCTGGATAACTTTCAAAAAACTTCCAGAAGAGTGGAGGAATGTGCCAATATTCAAAAAGGATAAGTGAGATGAACTGGGTAAATATAGGCCAATTAGCCAGAAATCAATGCTGGGCGAACTAAAGGAAAAGCTGACACAGGATTCAACAGATAAAGAATTGAAGGATAGGAATATAATTAATGCTAGGCAACATGGTTTTATGAAATTAGGTCTTGTCAAACAAACCTGATTTCATTTGGAAAAGCTTACAAGTTTGGTTGACAAAAGTAACAGCAAGATGTAATATACGTATATTTAAGTGATTTTGACAAAGTATCACGTGACATTCTGATTAAAAAAATTAGCAGTATACGATTATCAATAAAGCACAGCTAAATGAATTAAGAACTGGCTAAAAGACGTCTGTCAAAAAGTAATTGTCAATGGGGAATCATCATCGAATGGACATATTTCTAGTGGGAATCCACTGGGATCAGTATGATACCTGATACAATTCAACATTTTCATCAGTGAGCTGAAGGTAAATATAAAAATCACTAGGGATCCAATTTGCAGATGACATAAAGATTGGTGAAATGGTAAATAATGATGAGGACTGGGCAGTCATGCAGAGCAATCTGGATAATTTGGTAACTGGGGACTATGCAAACAAAATGCATCCAAATACAGCCAAATGCAAAGTTATACATCTAAGAACAAGTACTCCTGGAGGAATTCTGCGCTACTGCGTGTGCACATATTTAATGAGTCCCACAGATTTCTAATTTTTCGGGCAGAAAGAGCTTCTGCCAAAATATTGCTGCAGTTCCGCATTTTGCCCACCAGAGGGCGCTGTGGCGACAGAACAAAGTTGCAGCTCCCCACCAGCGAGGGAAGAGAGACAGCTGCCTTCGCAGTGCTTGTCAGGCCAGGTCAGGAGACGGGGCTGTGTGTGTGAGGTGTCAGACAGGGGCTCATAAGGGCTAGTGGGGGAGGACTGGGACAGGGGCTGAATGGAAGTGGAGGCACAGGGCGAGGGAGGTGCAGACACACATGGGGACAAGGGGAGGTGGGGCAGAGCTGCATAGGGACAGGGAGTGGCTGGGTGAGGGCACAGAGACTCATGGGGACAGGGGCGGATGTGCCTGACTGAATGGGAGAGGCTAGGGGTCAGCCAGGGTCTGCATGGGGGAAGCTCCTTAACAATCCAACAATCCCTCCCTGCCTCCCCCCCCAAAAAAAAAACCTATTCCATACTTTTCCCACCACACCCAGGCTCCTTCCCAGCAATTTACCTCCCTCTCCCTCAACTCCTCTGTTACCCCTGACTCCCCCAAGCCTTTGCTCTGCTTCTGAGGAGTGTGGGAAATATGGTTCTGTATTGTAGTCTAAATGAATTATTACTCAGAGTTCTGTATTAATATGCCTAGTAAGGAATCTGTTTGTCAAAAAACATTTCCTGAGTCTTTTTTTGTTGTCTGTATTGTTACAGACATACTTGTTGACAGGTAGTATTTTGAAATAAATGACCAAAAATAATTGAAACTGGTGTGATTATATTATTTTGACAAAATATGCAGAATTTTGCAGAATTTTAAAATATCGTGCGTAGAATTTTTCATTTTTTGGCGCAGAATTCTACCAGGATTAGAACAAGGAACGCGGGCCAGACCTATAGAATGGGAGTCTGTATCCTGGAAAGAATGTAGGGGTCATAGTAGAGCAAATCAACATAAGCTCCCAGTGCGATGCTGTGGCAAAAAGTGCGAATGTGATCTTTGTATATAGAAACAGGGTGTAGGAGTTGGGAGGTGATTTTATCTCTTCATGCAGCATTGGTGAAACTGATATTGAGATAATGCATACAGTTCTGGTGTCCGCATTTTAAAAAGAAGCTGAAAAATTGGGGAGACATGCAGAAAAGAGACACAAAATTGATTCAAGGGCTGGAGAAAATGCCGTATAGTGAGAGTCTTAAAGAGCTCAATCTGTTTAGTTTATCAAAAAAAAGGTTGAGAAGTGACCAAGGGAAGTGGTGGATTCTCCAAATCATCTAATCAAGTCTGGCTACTTTTCTAGAAGATATGCTTTAGCCAAACAAGTTATTGTGTTCAATGCAGGGGTTACTGGGTGAAATTAAGAACCTGTGTTATACGGTAGTCAGACTATATGATCTGATGGTCCCCTCTGGCCTTGAACTCTATGAATTTATGAACCCTCTTCACAAGGCTCTGTTAAAACTCTCTGCTGTAAGTATCTACTTCATATCTGTCTAAACCTCCAGTATAATACAAATGACAAATGCTGCCAAAACTCAAAATGTTTCACTGTCCATGATGATATGACACAGAAAGCAGCAACAGTTTTGTAGTAATAAAATTAGTGCCAGGTTATTTCAGACTTCTAAAATATGTTCTATAACTGTGTTACCGAATACAAAATTTCTTCATGTATTCCAGACGTTCGGAAGTTTACTGTTAAAAAACACTGTATGATGGATAAAAGTCACATTATTGTTTTTTCTTCAGTACTTCTTCTACGTGTTTAAACACACCAGGATCCTCAATGGTTGGAGTTATCTGAGGGAAGAACATACATAAACATATGATAGAGAATTGCCAAATACCACATACAGTAAAGGAGAAATTGGTTCAATATCTCCTCTAATGCTAATTTTTCTAAAGTAATCAAGAAGAAAGCATTTATAAAGATTCTGAAGATAAAATATACCAGGCAAAAATAAAATGACATTACAATATCAGATATTGTGAACCAATAGCAAAATACATTAAAGAACCAAAAGATTAAGTCACTTCTGCTGATGTGCTAGCGTCCCTTGTTAGAATAAAGAGCACCTATAGCTTACCTGATATGGTTTGCCATTGACAAGAGCAGAAAGAGCAGAACGTGGTATTTTGCCAGAACGTGTCTTTGGTATCTGTTTCACAAACACTGCCTTTCGGAAAGCTGCCACTGGGCCAATGCTTTCTCGAACACGCTTAACAATTTCTTCCAAAACGATCTCCTCCTCTGTCTTTATACCTGGTGAGGAATTTCAGATGCTGTAACTACTTTACAACATTATACAAATCTTAGTGACACAAGACATGAGTCGATGAACAGTAATGAGCTCTCACCATTTCTTAATACACATAGCGCTAATGGGACAAGACCTTTTAAGGCATCCTCTTGGCCAACAACAGCACAATCAGCCACAGCTCCATGGGAAAGAACAGACTGAGGGAGAAAACCAAACAAAACAAAAATCAAACAGCTGAGTATATATTCTACTGTAATTAATATGCAGGTAGCATAGACAATCTAGTGTTTGGATGGAAATAAGAACAATCCCTAGGTAACACAACATACAATTGAAAAGGTAATAAAAATGTCATCTTTACAGCAATACTAAAATGACAATGTCACATTTTAACACGTTTCACAAGATCTTAGCTGGAAAATGTTATGTTAATACAATATTATGATCCATGTTTCACACAGTTATGCAGGAAGGAAAGAGCAAGTGAGTGCTGGTACATTCTTGAATATCTGATCTATCACAATTCAGATATGTAATCTACCTGTAACCTTTCCAATCGTACAGAAAGCAGGGACTTGGAACTAAAGACCCTCTTCAACCATAACTAGAGACTACAACTCTATAATGAAACACAAACTGCAGTATGTTAATAAGTGTAACCCCTTTGGGGTTTAGAGAGAGCATGGCCCCTTTAAATATTTTTCCTGAGGGGGGAAGTGCTGATTGTTCCAGAAGGAGGAAGTGCTATTGGTGGGAGGGGGAGCAGAGAGAAGAGAAGAGAGCAACAGGGGGTGTGTCTGGAGCTCCAGACAGAAGGGCTGCAGCAAACAGGCCCCTCAAAGAGTGAAGCAGTCAAGAACCTGCCTGAAGCCTGGGAGGGACAGAGCGGCTGATCGGGGACAATCCAGGACAGGAGCCAGGAGGAGCACTGTGCCAGGGAGGAATCACCCAAGAAGAACAAACCGGAGCTGGAACCAGTATCACTGCTGCCCAGAGCTGCAGGGGGCTGTGAGTACTGGGGCTTGTGACTTTGCATTGGGAATAATGAGGGAGGCTGTTAGCTAGTTAAGTGGGGAGGTGGTCGCTCTGGGTGGCTTTGCAGAGAGCGGCAGAAGAGGGCACCGGAGGGGTTTGTTGGGGGAAGTTTACTGGCGCCGAAGACGACCAGGAGCACCCAAGACTCACCACTGGACTGGAGCTTTGCCAAGGACTCCTGAACTCTGTGTGCAGATACATTGCTCGGTGTCTGCCCTTCCAGACTGTGGTACCACTAAGCCTGTGGAGCCTTGAGTTGAATGCAACCCTGTTTTACCACTCCCCCTATATTTCCCCTTGTTGGTTTTTTCCTTTCATCCCTCTGTAAATAAACATTTCCCTTTCCTATATTCATTGTACTTTTCCGGTGTGTGTGTTTACTCTGGGGGGGGTTGGAACAAGTGCCCCTTGGGTGGAAGGAACTTTCCCTGCTGCGTTCCTGCGCACTTCTCTTGGACAGAGCTGCCTGCAGAGCAGACTCCACTTGACCACGAGGGCGCTAACGTTACATAAGTAATTTATCTGAAATTTTACTTTCTGCCAATCCAAACCAGCAACAATAAACCCACAAGTTATTACTGCTTCACATTTGTCTGTCAAGTTGAAGTATCAAATTAACATATACAAAAATGTGTCTCCTTCCCTCCTAGTCACATCTCCTGCTCAGGGAACTTTCCTAACCGTACAAAAGAAAACATCATAATGGCCTGTATAATCTCCCCATTATTCATTGGTGACCTCTTAAAGAGGAAAAAGAGAGATTGAAATTGAGGAGAAGAGTCCTCATTGGCGGATCACCATCAGAGAAAAATTAATCTGCTATATTTAGGGACTTTTAGGTGGATGAAGACTGTTGGCGGGTGTACTAGGTGCTGTGCGAACATATATGAAGGCAAAATTCCTGCCTCAAAAAGCCTGCATGGAGCAACACTATGGAGTGCTGTAAGAACTTGCTAATGAGTACGAACCTGCACATGAATGTTGCAGCTGAAGGAAGCTAAAATGAATGAATGCACAGACCTTCATCTACTATCTTTCAGATATCTCTGAGAGTCCTCTCCATTTCCTCTCAAAATGTAGTCAAAACCCAGGTAAAACGAGACCTCAGTTTGCCTGGGCAAGAAACACTTCAGCTTTCCAAAACAGATATCCTGACTATAGCCCCTGAAGTACTCTGTTTTGCTCTTCATATATACCTAGGGGTCCAGGTGTTCAAAATGATTATAAAAACTATAGGATACGCATCCTTGATTTCCCTCCTAAGAAACTCTTTGGATCCACTGGTATTCGTGGTCCAACTCTTAATCAAACCTTTCCTGTAGGAATTATATTAGTGATAATATCCATTAATGCTTTCCTCATTGGCTGATAAAATAGTATGCAAAATGTACACAAAATTCACCATGAGTTAACATTGTCCCAAGCCACTGTTTTTTTACAAAGAGTTAAGCAACAAGGCCAAAGGATAAACCATTAGCATGAGCCAACGCTTCTTTAAAGAAATAGCCTATTGCAAAAACAAAGATTCGCTCCCACACTAATGACAGACAGTAATCTAAATCCAATAATACATGCCTCAGGTTGCAGGGCAGCTGTCATAAAGTATGTGAAACCTCCTCACACAAACACACTGAACATTCCTTTGCTTCCTAGTTTTTATGTTCAATTGACACTATTTTTGCAGCACACATGTACATGATATCAACACGCTGAAGCTTTCTATACTTTTAAGGTAGCAGTGATTATATATGCATATTTTGCCTTAACTGGCACAGCATTAAGATAAATATCCTGTTATTTATGGAATTAAGTTATTTGCAATAATATGAAAAGCAGAGTGCAGAGAAGATACAACGAGTTTCAGTTTTTAAATAACCTCAAGCCATTTTCACACGCACAAGGTACCATGTAATATTTTGTTATTGTAACTTTATCTGTTAAACTTTCAAAACTTCTACTGTTTGGTTCTTTATCAGGGAAGAAATTATTTGCAGGCTAACAAATTGCTCTGCTCTGTAACATTTATGTGGTCTGAACAATCCACAGGAGTCCATATATCTGGAATCGAGCCAGTTGAGCGCCCCAACCCTTTGTGGATGCATTGGTCACTATCATCTGAATGGGAAATATTGGAGTGAAAGGCACCCCCAGCATACATTGCTTGATTCTAGCCATCAATGAAGGGGTGATCATTCTGTGGATGTTTGGATAGTAAACTGACCTGATCCAGGACTGAAGAGGTCTCATCCTCAGTCTGGCAAAGGGTGTGATATGAGTACTTGAGACCAATCTCAGGCTTGAAAATAAATATGAGAGATAAATTCTGGAACTTCTCCTGAGGCAGGTATGTATGCCTAGGAATTGTATGGACCGAGATTGAGCCTGAGATTGAACTTTAGAACCAAGTTTGAGAACAGATGTAGATTTGATCTTACTGAGTCTGAGACCTGTTGAGTTGATCTTCCCTGATTAACTAATTGTGAAGAGACAGGTAAACATAAATCCCTCGATGATGAAGATGGGCGGATACAAACAATAGACATTTTGTAAACACTTGGAGTGCAGTTGAGAGTCTGAACGGAAAGACCTGGAATTGATGATGATCGCCTAGTACTTGGAAACGAAAACATTTCTTGTGCAAAGGATGTATTGCACTGAACCGAGTGTACTGAACCAATCAAGTAAACTGAACCAATCCATGGGATATAAAGAAGGTATGATGGATGCCAGAGTCACTATGCAGAATTTTGTATTGGTGATGACAATGTTGAGGAGCCTAAGGTCTACTATGGAGCACCTGGTCTAGTATACTTTTTTGATATAAGAAAGTATGGGGAATAAAATCCCTTTCCCCCAAAGGCTAAGGGAACCAGCAACATTTCCACTAACTCCAGTAGTGACAGATTTTCCTGAGGCATGAGAAGGGTGCATGAGAGGGAATATGGTATGGAATTGGAGGGTGTATCCTGTCTGGATGACCCAAAAGCGCAATGTTATTGAAGTCCAAGCACTCTTGAAAAAAGAAAGGCAGGTCCCAAAAGGGGGAAGGAAAGGGTACCAATCCACATAGTCTAGTGCAGTAACCTCCACTGAAGTATCAAAACTGTTGCTTCTGAGAATGAGATGGTTGAGTAGAGAATGAAGAGGACAGTCTTCTCTTTTGGAATCTCTGACTCTTTTTAAACTGATCTTGTTGCTTCTGATAATAAAATTAGGATAAAACAAAATACATGGTTGAGATCTCTGCCTTGAAGAAAACCATGACTGCAATTTTGTCCCATTGTATATAACTGTATTTGGCTAGCATAGCTAAGTAGTTTGCAATCCTGACCTGAAAAGATACCACTGAATAATCCTTACAACCAAACAGATCCCATTTCTTTGTCTCTTTTTCTCTTGGGATGGTCTTGGCAGTGACTACTAGAGATGATGTTGCCAAGTGACATAATATCTTTTATCGGACCAACTTTTGTTGGTGAAAAGTACAAGTTTTCGAACAACACACAGCTCTTCTTCAGGTCTGGGGAAGGAAACAGAGATGATGGCAGCAGATGCGAATAAAAATACTCTAACCTTTTAAGGAGACCTTAATACGTTTGTTCTATTCTCTTTCAGATTGCTGAGATGCTGGAGTAGTCTATAATTCCTTTTGCAGGTTCAAGAATTCCCTCATTAAAAGGAAGGGCTATTCTTCTCTGACTGTTGGGTTGCAAAATGTCAAATTGCCATTAAAGGAAGTCTTTGTCTATCATTTAATGGTACCCCCTGAAGATTCCTTTGCCTGCTCAGTCAGGAGCGTTAGTTGACATAGCTGCTTTTTGTATATATCAAGGAAAATACAAGTAAGGGGGTAAAGAATAGAATATAACACATAAATGGAGACAACCACTAGAAAAGTGAACACACACAAAAGGAAAAGGTAAAATCTTAATCAATTAAACCCTCGGGAGTGGGATATAAAAATAAATTCAAAGTAGAGAAAAAATCATGAAAAATTCAGTGCACCTCAGGGAAACATAACACACTGATACAACGTAGGGAAACCATACAAAAACAGTTGTAACCCTGAACTTGACATTAAGGTCCCAGCTCCTGCCGTTAGGTTCAAAGTAAATAGTTACCCTTCCTTAAGTCCTCAACCTCCCATTTTTTGCCTATGGACTAAGCCCTTCTAAAGCCACTACTCCCAGTGCAGTCTTTCAGGCCCCACACCTGACCTTGGACCAGGTATCCTCCATGGAGTTCAAAAAGTTTATAGATAATTCTGAAGAAGAGTGAAGGGGGTTCCATATTCATAAGAACCAGATAAGAGCTTTAAAAATTAGTAGAAAGTTTTTAAAAAATACAATAAAATTTTAAAAAGCATGCAAAATAGAAATATAGAAAATAGAAACAGCCACAAGTCATTCAAAAGCTGTAAAAATAAGAAACAAGAAAAAAAAATTAAAAAAAGAGGCAGTGTTTCTAGAATGGTAGTTACTGAAACAGGATGCATTCCTGTTTTCTACAGCAGCAGCAGCAGCCAGACAGTCAGGAGGGCACTAGTCATGCTAAATCCCTTTAATATTAATCCCTTGCTTCAGAGAAAAGGCGAGCAACTCCAGCTGAAAGAGACACACACACACTGAGCACAAGATGGAAGCTGAAATTAACACAAATACGTAACAACTACTTATTGAGCTACAGGATAAATGGTAACTTCTGTAGTTTCACAGGGCCCTGATGATACTTATAGAAAACCTTGGTGAAATAAACAACTCTTATTGGAACATGATGAAGTTGAGATGTATAGTCAAAATCTGAGGAAAAACTTGCTCAACTACATGTAGCTACAATGGAAAGGGAGATAAATATTCATACTCGACAAGGTGACTGTCATTTAATTAAAGGAAGATTCACTGAGCTTCTAATTCTGTATTTACTGATCTTACTGAAAAGTTAATTGTGTTGTTGTTAATGTTTTCTCATTTAGATAGCAGTTTGCTCTGTAAACTAACTACAATCTAGCTTTTGTTAGCTTGGTTTAAAAGGTGAATTGAAAAACTAAGCATTTTCTTGTGATTAAGTGTATATTGTTTTCAGGGGAACAAAATTACAAAACAGTAGGGAAGACGACAGAAAAACAAGAGACTGAAATTAAAGAAAAGAAGAAAGCTCACATGGTACACAGAGATAAAGTAGTACAATATTAAACATCAGGTAATTCACAACACCAGCCATTTTATCAGCTTCAGATCCAGTCTGAAAGATAAGGAACACCGCCTGAATAATTTAACGATACAAAAGTAAAAGACCAGTGGTGAGATTCTGTGTTGTGTGTCTTCAACCCTGGGTTGCTCTAGGGGCCAGTGTGGTCCCTTGAATAACTTAATATTGAAGGGCAGCCTAAATTAGCAGAATCCCTGAAGTGCTATGCTGTTGCTATGCTGTTGCTGTTCCCCCCACTGCCCCCGGTTTAGACATGCCCCTTATGCCAGGGGCTTGAGGCAGGGGTCTCATATGGCCGCATAAATTACCTTGTGTAAAGTCCATATCGGGGGGGTTGGTGATTTGATCCTCTCCACCTAGATCTGGTGTTGTGACAGCCTGTCAACCTGGGCTCTGAGCATAAGCTTTCGTGGACTACAGCCCACTTCATCGGATGCATAGAATGGAATGAGTGAGGAGATATATATACATACAGAGAACATGAAAAGGTGGGAGTTCCCCTACCAACTCTAAGAGGCTAATTAATTAAGATATAATAATATATGGAGATATCCTATCTCCTAGAACTGGAAGGGACCTCGAAAGGTCATCGAGTCCAGCCCCCTGCCTTCACTAGCAGGACCAAGTACTGATTTTGCCCCAGATCCCTAAGTGGCCCCCTCAAGGATTGAACTCACAACCCTGAGTTTAGCAGGCTAATGCTCAAACCACTGAGCTATCCCTCCCCCCAAGATGAGCTATTGTCAGCAGGAAAAAAAAACTTTTGTAGTGATAATCAATGATAATCAAGATAGCCCATTTAAGGCAGTTTGACAAGAAGGTGTGAGGATACTTAACATGGGGAAATAGATTCAATGTGTGTAATGGCTCAGCCATTCCCAGTCTTTATTTAAGCCTAAATTGATAGTATCTAGTTTGCATATTAATTCAAGTTCAGCAGTTTCTCGTTGGAGTCTGTTTTTGAAGCTTTTCTGTTGCAAAATTGCCACCTTTAAATCTGTTACTGAGTGGCCAGAGAGGTTGAAGTGTTCTCCTACTGGTTTTTGAATGTTATGATTCCTGATGTCAGATTTGTGTCCATTTATTCTTTGGCGTAGAGACTGGGCTATCCTGATTATCACTACAAAAGTTTTTTTTCTCCTGCTGACAATAGCTCATCTTAATTAATTAGCCTCTTAGAGTTGGTAGGGGAACTCCCACCTTTTCATGTTCTCTGTATGTATACATATCTCCTCACTATATGTTCCATTCTATGCATCCGATGAAGTGGGCTGTGGCCCACGGAAGCTTATGCTCAAATAAATTTGTTAGTCTCTAAGGTGCCACAAGTACTCCTGTTCTTTTTGCGGATACAGACTAACACGGCTGCTACTCTGAAACCTGGGCTCTGAGACTCACTTCCACAGGCTCCCACTCAATGTGTAGATGTACCCTGTGATGCTAGCTTTTTTGTACCCATTTTCACTGTTAAGTTTGTGCTCACCTCCTCAATTGCACCTGCAGAAATTCTATGACCTGCAACATTGATCACATCATCAACTCGAGACATGACATATAAGTAGCCATCTTCATCCATGTACCCAGCATCCATGGTATCATAGTATCCCTGAAAATAAAACCACAAGAAATAAATTGGTATTAATGCTAGGGTCATCGGCAATGTTCTACCAGCAAAATGGATGAGTGACTCACTCAAAATGAAAAAGGTTACTGGCCTGTTTAATATAGTCACCTCCCACCTAAAGTTTATGTGTTAAAAATTATCAAAATATTTACCTTCACGGTGCAAAATAGGATCACATCAACTTTAAAGGTGAAAAATCTTTATAAACTCTGCAGTTCCTTCTTTTCCCAATTATTATTTTTTCATTACAAGGATTTTATTCTGGAACACTTTATTCACTGTTCTTATTTCATAATACAGCTTGGGTTCCCCTCCCCGAGTGAGCTTGGTGGGGTCAGCAGGAACAGTATATGCCCCGCAAGTCCACTCACACCTTTTCCAGCCTGTTCACTGCTCCCTCAGAACCCCTGGAAGATGGGACTCTCCTGAGTCCAGAGGAAGAGTGGGGGTTGTCTCTAAAGGATGGGGCAGCAAAATTGAACTCAAATTCTCATGCTATTCCTGTTTCTTTTGGGAATATCTTGACCCAGAAGCATGATAGCAACACCTTGCCAGACCAAAAAATGACAACTTGTCCACACATAAATCTGTTCCCTCGGCTATTTCCACCCTTGGACCAAATCTTCCTCCTTGGTCATGCATAGGAAACACAAACACACACACACACACACACACACTTCTGTGTAGGGAGGAGATCAGCTTATGTACAATCTCTTCCATGTGTGGATCTGATGGGGAAAGCATAATTTATTCATCTATGTACTGATTCCCTTCCCTAGTCATGCTCCCCTCCTGCATATGTTACCCCACACAGAAGACAAACTGTATATTTTAGACTTTCTTTAAAAGAGAGTGACTACATTCTAATATTCTGCACAATGAAAGATTTAACTTTAAATGATTTTAATCTTACGTAGAGATACATATCAAAGCTCTCTCATCAAAAGAAGAAATGACAGAATCCTAACTACTAACTAAGATCATTCAATGCCATAGCATTACTGGTAGTTTATATAGTTCCTTTTGCAATTCTTACGGGAAATTTTTGGAAATATAACTCCTTGAACGTTTCCTGATTTTTCCAGAGACCCGAGAAGGCTCCAGGAGGCAAAGGCAACCTTACATTAAAAAGGGAAATAGTGCAGTAGTTAGAATAATAAGATACAAACTTAAAAACTTCAATGATGCATAGTATAATAGATAATCACAATGTGATAGAACTGCATTCATATTGCACACTCAGGTAAGCTTATGAGGATTATGCAATTGGATGACAGTTCCCTTAACACCTATATCGCTTAGTGACAGATGATTCTGAAAGTTATGTATTTCATAAACTATTGTTAAATCACATTCATATAGTTCTAAACTTGAAGATACAGCTAGCTGATACATTTTATAGAACACTAGGGCCTCCAACTTCTAGTAAAATAAAGTTTGCTCTAGTAAATGTGAAAAAGTGCTATAAATATCTGTCATCATCATTCAGTTTAAAACATTGCCCAAGATAAAGCACCTGGCACAAATACATATAGTATCTTCTATATGGATACAGACATTTTACAATACATACATTACATATGTACACACATGCACACACACACACACAAGATCAGATCCTCAGTTTGTGTAAATTGTCCCAGCACCACTGACTTCAAAGTCATGAGGCTCTGGATCACAGTATTTTCAGGTGATTATAGTTATTTTAATTGTACAAAAATGAAGTGAAATTATGCAGATTAAACTGCAGTAATTATTGGGGGGAGGAAAATGGAAAAAGGTAAAAACCTATATTTTCAAAAATAAAATAATTTGGGTTTAATTCAGAGAAGAAAACAGAAATGACAAAAGTTGAAATGCACCATGAGCTGAGTTTTCAACATGTGCTCCTTTCTGCCACTTTAGTCAGCATCTGAATATGATGAAGACGAGAGAAGGAGCATTCCACATACATAATTCCTGTCAGATGGGAACAAGCTGCAAAGCTTCCTGGGCTGACAAGGAGAATCGGTGATTTTTTAAATTCCACAGTGTTGACTGTCGATAAAAAGTTCAAGGAAACTGGTTTAACCCTAAAAAATATAAATTCGGGGGGGAGGGGGGTGTTGAACTGGGATTCTATACAGGTTAACTCTGAAAGCAGGGTGGGGGAGAGAGAGTGCGCGAGAGGAGAGAGAGAGTGTGCATGCATATATTAGATCAATTCAATTATGTGGCATAAAAGATCTCCCTGGTATGAGTTTGGGATGGATGTATTACTCACAAGTAATACCTCACACATGGGATCTTCACTTTCACCCTGGCAGTCACCAAACACTGACAAACGCCACTATGATTCATAACACTATCCAAAGGACAATACCTCCAGCACTGAAACATTCCCAGTAGTGTAGCAGTGTTCATACTGATAAAATATAAACTGCATGTGGGATTTTAGCCCACAGGAAACGGTGTTAGCAAGTCAACCACATCTACACTACAGGCTTTACTTTTATCAGCACAAAAGGACAATTTCCTTTTTTCTATAGAAAGTATTAACAGAATAAGCCATGGCAAAATAAGCTAAATCATCACTGTTCTTCCTAAGATGATGGGGGCCTCTCAGGGTCAGACTCAGCTATCCTCCACGTGATTCACTTTAAGAGGACCAGAAGGGTGTATTTGGCAACAGGATGTGGTCAGGGGTTCAGCTGATGGGACACTTCCCAGTAAAGTGTATGAGCATCCATGGGGTATCTAGCCACTCCCCACATTGCCCATTTTGGTGGGTTTATTGGACAGCTTCAGGTGCCCAAACAGAGTGGGAGTACTAGTTGCTTTACAAAAGAGTAACCCCATTTTTGTGGACATATAGCTTGAAGAAACCCAGGAATGATCAAGCCATGTGTTTGGAAATGTGAGAGCTTTAAAGAAAAAATTCTTGTTCAGATTCAAGAGAAACCACGAGAGAATGGTAATTACCATGTTTGTTGCCTGGTTGCTAACTGTATAAGAATTCAGGTTTTGCACCTTTAATTTATTTAATTGTCTGAGATGTCCTTATGATAGAGAGAAAGGATATTACACATTGACAGTCATTAATGATTTCTCCAGAGTTGCATTCAAACGCTCCCAATTTAGTGATTAAATAGAAGAACCCATCATATTTCTAAAATAAGAACCTTATTTTGATGTTTTGTAAATATGATTTCTGAAAATTAAAACCAGAAGAAATATGTAACATATGACATCAGGGAATCCTGATTTCTTGATTGGTCAATAGCAGTAGATCAGTACTTTAGCGACTAAACTACCTCATGCGTAGCACCAGGTCATTTGTATAAGTCATGGTTAGTGACCGCTTAGAGTGCAAGAATTTCTAAAGAAATTAGTAATAATGTCAGGATTGTGTGTGGGTTTTTTGTTTGTTGTTTGAAATCCACAAACAAAATTACTGGCTTTTTTGATCTGCCCTATCCCTTTCTTCATACTTCTTCCTCATTTTTTTGTATTTATTTTTATTTGATATTTTACAAGTCTGAGAGCATATTATTTCTCTGGAACACACTAGATTTACCTCTACACTTTTGCTCCAGCTCCCTCTCCTTTCTGTCTCATGCTCCCTTGCTTTTTTCCCCCGCCATCACTCCTTTCCCTCAGGCTTCCCCCTTCCCTCTATTTTCATCTCTGTTTTCTGTTATCTCACCTGGGATTCAGTGTTGGTTTAACAAGAATTAAACTAAAAAAGCACAGCTGAAGCCCCACCCAGAGCCTTGCTGTCTTTAAGGTCAGGATAGAAAAAGAACAAAATGACTAACAGTGGCTTCCCATGACTCTCAGCAACACTTTAGTCACAGATGAGAACCAAGAGAACTTATCCTACATGTATGTACAGGGAGTCCTTGGCTTATGACACAATTCGTTCCTCAGAATTGTGTTGTAAGTCGAAACGTAAGTCAAAACTGTTTTTCCCATAGGAATCAATGATATAAAGTGGGGATTGGTTCCTGAACCGAAGCTTGATACACTATTTTCACCACAATAACCCAGATTTTTGTACTAAATGAATTATAGATGTCTAATGTAGCACCATCAATGTATTTATTTGGTAAACAACATTCAAATAAACAAATAAAATCACATATGTTTTGACTTTCCAGAACTTTTTGAAGGGCTCTTGGCTGGGCTTCTCTGAAGTCTGGGCTGCAGGTTTCTCTGAAGTCTTCTCTGGAGTCTTAAAGAAAGTGTCTAAGGAAGTTTGGACAGACGTTCTCCTCTTCTCCTTGTAAATTTCTCTGTAGCAGCTGTACATGTTGTATATGCCCCTATTCACAGATGCACTGAGTTCAATGTTGGGAGACCTGGTGGACAGACAGCCAGGGGGGCAGACAGCAAGGCAGGCAGCTGCTCAGAATGCCGGCAACATACAACAGAGAACTGGGCTTGCTTTTTACAGAGTTCCTTGTAAATAACTTTGTGGTCGCGTTATAATGAATGGAGCTGGAAGGGGTTCCCTTGCAGTTGCTTGTCTGATTGGCTTCCACAGCCAGAGTAGCTTGTTGCCAGGTAGCCTTGATGATTGTTTTTTATTGGCTCCCGGCTCCGGGCTCAGACAATCAGAAAGCTTGAACACTGAAATCCGTGATTGGCTGAGGCTCAGCATGTGATGTGTGCTGTTCTCCCTGCTGGCTTTCATCATAAGGGCGAAACAAGTGTCGTAGGGGCGAAACGAGCAGTCAATTGAAAAGCATCATAAGTGGCATCCAACTAAATCGGACATCATAAGTCCGAGGACTCCCTGTATATCATCTTTCATGCCAAAGGATTCCAAAACAATATTTACACAGGAATCACTCTTGTTACCAGTAACGTGTTCCACCTCTAATGTCACATAACAGGACACATTTGGGTCAGGAAGAGAAAATGAATCCCATAAACTACAGAGGGAAGTCACCTGATCAGGATATACATATATACACTGGAATTTTGACTTTACACACAAAGAGCAAAATCTCCATCCCATAGAAGTCAATGAGCATTTTGCCACAGACTTTAATAATAGCAGGATTGGGACCTTAAGAGCCAGAGGATGAAAAATCAAATGGTCAAGAGCTCTATTTTGTGTTTCATCTGAAAGAGCACTTCACATAATAAAGTGTAACCTAGCACCATGGGAGGGCACTGGTTCTGTTCTGAGATACCGGAGAGAGAAAAGTCATTTGCCGATCTTCCTGTAGCATCCTTGGTTTCCTTGGAGCTCTCCTATCTCAATACAGACCAGCTCTGATCTTGCTCAGCTTGAGAAATCTGACAAGAACATAATCCAAGGTGATGCGATTGAAAAACTTCAGTTCCAGCTTTGTAAATTAAAATAAAACGTAGCCTCCCAAACATGAGGAAACAGATGCAATGCTGCTACTGGGAAGGGATGGTTATCAGACCTTTACTACAGCCAGGATTTCTCCCAGGGTGCTTCACGACAAAGGTGCAAAAACAGCTATATAAATATTAGGGGAGAACTACCACACTGAGATTAGAAGCACAGACACAGAGCTGCATGAGAGGCTCTAGTGGGAGATCAGCTGTTAGACACTGCTGTCCTTATGATATAATTGTGTGTCCTCCCTTAGTGTTCTGGCAGGGTGAAAAGCAGTGGTGGGCAACCTGCGGCCCATCAGGGTAATCTGATTGCGGGCCTCGAGACATTTTGCTGATGTTGACCATCCTCAGGCACGGTCCCCCACAGCTTCCAGTGGCTGCAGTATGCCGTTCCTGGCCAATGGGAGCTGTGGGAAGCAGTGGCCCACACGTCCCTGCAACCTGCCACTTCCCGCAGCCCCCATTGACCGAGAACGGCAAACCGCAGCCACTGGGAACTGCAGGGGGCCGTGCCTGTGGACGGTCAACATCAACAAAATGTCTCGCGGCCTGCAATCAGATTACCCTGATGGGCCGCATGTTGCCCACTACTGGTGTAAAGAGTGATGGTAGCCAGGGAGACAGAAGTACTGGTAATTGCCTCTAAAAATAAATACAGAAGGCTTGTGACTTTTACAGTCTACAGATACAAGGATTCTGAGTTTCCCCCAGCAGTGGAATTTTCGCTTGATTTTTCTTTGCTAATGTTCCTTATGAGAACAGACAACATTCTGTTTTGCTAATAATAATGGTTACACACATAAACATGCACATATATATACATATTATATATAATCACAGAAAGGTCAGACTTTGTGTTAAAATATCGGTCTCCTCATCAGGCTGCCCTTGCTAATGGAAGCTGTAGGTTATTACAACAATCATTTTAAAATGAACCCTCAGTTAATTAACCTTCATGTCCAAAGATTTTAGCTCACAGAAGAAGAAACAGAGAGACAAGTTGCCTCATGCTAATTTCATAAAATCATAGAACTGGAAGGGACTTTGAAAGGTCATCTAGTCCAGTCGCCTGCACTCAAGGCAGAACTAAGTATTATCTAGACCAGAGGTGGGCAAACTATGGCCCGCAGGCCACATCTGGCCCGCGGGACCATACTGCCCGGCCCCTGAGCTCCTGGCCCGGGAGGCTAGCCCCCGGCCCCTCCCCCGTTGACCCCCCTCCCCTGCAGCCTCAGCTCACTGCGCCACGGGCACAATGCTCTGGGCAGCGAGGCTGCGAGCTCCTGGGGTAGTGCAGCTTCAGAGCCCGGCCTGACCCGGTGCTCTCTGCTGCGCGGTGCGTGGCTGGCTCCAGCCGGGCGGTGCGGCTAGAGCACTGCCAGCCACCGGTGCTCCAGGCAGCACAATAAGGGGGCAGGGAGTGAGGGGGGGGGGGTTGGATAGAAGGCAGGGGAGTTCGGGGGGTGGTCAGGGGCTGGGGGTGTGGATAGGGGTGGGGGTGGTCAGAGGGCCGGGAACAGGGGGGTTGAATGGGGTCGGGGGTTCTGGGGCGGTAAGGAGAAGGGGTGGTTGGATGGGGGAGGGATCCGGGGGGGGAGGAAAGGAGGGGTTGGATGGGGCGGTGGGGGGCAGTCAGAGGTGGGGGTTCCGGGGGCGGTCAGGGGACAGGAAGAAGGGAGGTGGATGGGGCAGGGGTCCCGGGGGGGCAGTCAGGAAGGAGGGGGGGTTGGATGGGGTGGGGGGGAGCAGCGGTGGGAGGCAGTTAGGGGCAGAGGGTCTCGGGGCAGTCAGGGAGAAGAGGTGGTTGGATGGGGCAGGGGTCCTGGGGGGGCCGTCAGGAAGGAAGAGGGGGGTTGGCTGGAGCAGCAGGGGGCAGTTAGGGGCAGAGGGTCCAGGGGTGGTCAGAGGACAGAGAGCAGGAGGGGTGGATGGGGCAGGGGTCCCGGGGGGGGCCATCAGGGGGCGAGAAGCGGGGGGGGGTGAATGGGGGCAGGGGCCACGCCATGCCTGGCTGTTTTGGGGAGGCACAGCTTCCCCTAACCGGCCCTCCATACAATATCTGAAGCCCAATGCGGGCCTCAGGCCAAAAAGTTTGCCCGCCCCTGATCTAGACCATCCCTGACAGGTGTTTGTCCAGCCTGCTCTTAAAAATCCTCAATGATGGAGAGACCACCACCTCCCTAGGCAATTTATTCCAGTGCTTAACCACTCTGACAGTTAGGAAGTTTTTCCTAATGTCCAACCTAAACCGCCCTTGCTGCAATTTAAGCCCATTGCTTCTTGTCCTATCCTCAGAGGTTAAGAACAACAATTTTTCTCCCTCCTCCTTGTAACAAGCTTTTATGTACTTGAAAACTGTTATCATGTCCCCTCTCTGTCTTCTCTTCTCTAGACTAAACAAACTAATTTTTTCCATCATAGGTCATGTTTTCTAGACCTTTAATCATTTTTGTTGCTCTTCTCTGGACTTTCTCCAATTTGTCCACATCTTTCCTGAAATGTGGCGTCCAGAACTGAACACAATACGCCAGTTGAGGTCTAATGAGCGCAGAGTACAGCGGAAGAATTACTTCTCGTGTCTTGCTTACAATACTCCTGCTAATACATCCCACAATTATGTTTGCTTTTTTTAAAACAGCGTTACACTGTTGACTCATATTTAGCTTGTGATCCACTATGACCCCCAGATCCCTTTCCACAGTACTCCTTCCTAGGCAGTCATTTCCCATTTTGTATGTGTGCAACTGATTGTTCCTTCCTAAGTGGAGTACTTTACATGTCCTTATTGAATTTCATCCTATTTACTTCAGACCATTTCTCCAGTTTGTCCATTTTGAATTGTAATCCTATCTTCCAAAGCACATGCAACCCCTCCCAGCTTGGTATCGTCCACAAATTTTATAAGTGTACTCTCTATGCCATTATCTAAATCATTGATGAAAATATTGAACAGAACCGGACCAGAACTGATCCCTGCGGGACCCCACTCGTTATGCCCTTCCAGAATGACTGTGAACCACTGATAACTACTCTCTGGGAAAAAGCAACAGAGGGTCCTGTGGCACCTTTAAGACTAACAGAAGTATTGGGAGCATAAGCTTTCGTGGGTAAGAACCTCACTTCTTCAGATGCAAGTACTCTCTGGGAATGATTTTCCAACCATTTATGCACCCACCTTATAGTAGCTGCATCTAGGTTGTATTTCCCTAGTTTGTTTATGAGAAGGTCATGCGAGACAGTATCAAAAGCCTTATTAAAGTCAAGATATACCACAACTACTGCTTCCCCCCATCCGCAAGACTTGTTACCCTGTCAAAGAAAGCTATCAGGTTAGTTTGACACGATTTGTTCTTGACAAATCCATGTTGACTGTTATTTATCACCTTATTATGTTCTAGGTGTTTGCAAATTGATTGTTTAATTATTTGCTCCATTATCTTTCCGGGTACAGAAGTTAAGCTGACTGGTCTGTAATTCCCGAGTTGCCCTTATTTCCCTTTTTATAGATGGGCACTATACTTGACCTTTTCCAGTCTTCTGGAATGTCTCCCGCCTTCCATGACTTTTAAAAGATAATTGCTAATGACTTAGATATCTCCTCAGTCAGCTCCTTGAGTATTCTAGGATGCATTTCATCAGGCCATGGTGATTTGAAGACATCTAACTTGTCTAAGTAATTTTTGACTTGTTCTTTCCCTATTTTAGACTCTGATCCTACCTCATTTTCACTGGCATTCATTATTTTATACGTCCCATTGCCACCAACCTTCTCGGTGAAAACCAATACAAAGAAGTCATTAAGCACCTCTGCCATTTCCACATTTTCTGTTATTGTCTTTCCCCCCTCATTGAGTAACAGGCCTACTCTGTCCTTGGTCTTCCTCTTGCTTCTAATGTATTTGTAGAATGTTTTCTTTTTTCCTTTTATTTCCCTAGCTAGTTTGATCTCGTTTTGTGCTTTGGCTTTTCTAATTTTGTCCCTACATACTTGTGTTATTTGTTTATATTCATCCTTTGTAGTTTGACTGAGTTTCCACTTTTTGTAGGACTCTTTTGAATTTTAGATCATTGAAGATCTCCTGGTTAAGCCAGGGTGGTCTCTTGCCATACTTCCCATCTTTCCTACGCAGTGGGATAGTTTGCTCTTGTGCCCTTAATAATGTCTCTTTGAAAAACTGCCAACTTCCCCTCACTTCAGTGTGGCTTAGTAGGTAGAGCACTAGAGTGGGACTTGTGAGATCTGGGTTGTATTTCCAGCTCTGATACAGGAATGCTGAGTAAATAAATAAAAAATAAATTAATGGAGATATCCTATCTCCTAGAGCTGGAAGGGACCTTGAAAGGTCATCAAGTCCAGCCCCCTGCCTTCACTAGCAGGACCAAGTACTGATTTTGCCCCAGATCCCTAAGTGGCCCCCTCAAGGATTGAACTCACAACCCTGGGTTTAGCAGGCCAATGCTCAAACCACTGAGCTATTCCTCCCACTTGGGCAAGTCACTTCCCCCCCCTGTGTCTCAGTTTCCCCATCTGTATAATGTGGATAATGATAGTGACCTTCTTTTGTAAAGCACTTTGAGACCTAAACATGAAAAGTGCTATTGTAAACATAGAAGAAGGGTTCCTACAGTGTGAGTTTTGCAACTATACAGTAATTTTAATAATACTGGGCCTGATCTTGGGACAAGAATCTGTCAAACCTCAAAGTGATAAGTGGGAATCCTTAAGTAATCAATATAATTAATACATAATCTATATATCAGACTACAACAGCATGAAGAACAAGGAACAAACTGCTACATCCTTTTAAAAGGTGCAATAATACTCCACAGGCTAATGCATGGGAGAGAAAAGGCCATGACTATGCCTGTTCTCCCAATGCTTTAGGGTGCTATGTTCCTTATTCGCCCTGCTCTCTCCCAACAACATGGGTTGCCTTTCTGAAGTATCTTTATGGGATCTGTGGGAGGTCAGGGTGAGAAAAGGTCTCTTTTCCTCACCATTCAGAAAGGACAGTCAAACTCTAGCCTTAAATGAAAAAAAAAAATTGTACTGTGTCAGCATTTCAGAATTTTTCTAGTACACAAAGGCTGTGCTGGAAACAGCAGCAAATGAGTTGAGGATTTACATTTCCTAACAACCCCAGATTTTTAGTTTATTATTAGTAAAACCTGTTAAAAACTGCCAAGAAGATGTCATATTGCTAGAATTAAACTTGGAGAAAAATGCTGAGACTGCTGACTGTAATTTCTACAAATGTGTTTCCACTCAGCAGCATCCAAGTTGCAACTTCACAAGTAAGTAGCGTAATGGTCATCATTCACCCTTCTCCACTTCACTAATGTTTTTTCTTACATTTCCATAGTTTCACCTAATAGAATACAATTTAAAAGGGATACTGTGTCCAAGTGGTTATATCAAAAGAAGAGGGGGGGAAAACAACCTACTTCACAAGAGGTCCCATGTTGTTTCTTAAGGATTCTTGGTGTATAAAAGACGGTTACTTACCTTCTGTAACTGTTGTTCTTCGAGATGTGTTGTTCACATCCATTCCACATTAGGTGTACGCGCGCCGCGTGCACGAACGTCGGAAACTTTTTCCCTCAGCGGCTCCCGTCGGGCCCGCAGGGTCTCCCTTCCCGCCAGAGCGGCGCCCCACCCTAGCGTATATATATCCCTGCCGGCCCGACCCTCCCTCAGTTCCTTCTTGCCGGTGACTCCGACAGAGGGGAAGGAGGGTGGGAAGTGTAATGGACGTGAACAACACATCTCGAAGAACAACAGTTACAGAAGGTAAGTAACCGTCTTTTCTTCTTCGAGTGCTTGTTCACGTCCATTCCACATTAGGTGACTCACAAGCTTACCATTGGAGGAGGGTAGGAGTCAAGGAATAACTGATTGAAGCACCGCCCTGCCGACCATCGCGTCATCTCTGGTCTGATGGTGGATCGCGTAGTGGGCTGTGAAGGTATGCACCGACGACCAGGTGGCTGCCTTGCAGATCTCCTGGAGCGGGACCTGCGCCAAGAAGGCCGTCGAGGACGCCTGGGCCCTAGTAGAGTGAGCCCGGATCTGAGGTGCAGGCATGTTGGCGAGCTCATAGCACGTGTGTATGCAAAGCACGATCCACGCCGACAGGCGTTGCGTCGAAATAGGTGGGCGTGAGTAGGGGAACATCCTCTCCAGCCCCTTGAGGAATCGGACTACAGTGGGGTTGGAGAACACGGACATCCCCGATTCCCCCGGGTGGAACGCCGATATGGCGGCTAGATGCACCTTAATAGAAGCGGGGGCGAGGCCTTGACGCTTGAGGTGCAGCAAGTAGTCCAGAATCAGTGGTATCGAGGCCTGCAAGGGCTGGATGTGCTGAGGCCCACACCATAGGGAGAAGCGTTTCCACTTGGCAAGGTAGGTCGCCCTTGTGGAGGGCTTCCTACTATCAAGGAGGATTTGCTGGACCTCCTGAGAGCACCTGTGCTCCACCTCACTTAGCCAGAGAGAAGCCATGCCGTGAGATGCAGCGATGGCAGGTTCGGGTGGAGCAGGCGACCTCGGTCTTGTGTGATGAGGTCGTGATGGAGGGGGAGGGCTATCGGAGAGGTCACGGACAGTTCTAAGAGAGTTGTAAACCAGTGTTGTCGTGGCCACGCCGGGGCGATGAGAATGACCGTCGCCTTGTCCCTGCGGGTTTTTAGGAGGACCCTGTGGATGAGTGGGAACGGGGGGAAGGCATACCGCAGGCTCCCGCCCCACGGGATTGCAAAGGTGTCTGCCAGAGAGCCCGGACTGCGGTTCTGGAAGGAGCAAAACTGCGGGCACTGGCTGTTGTCCATGGTGGCAAACAGATCCACCTGGGGAAACCCCCACCTCAGGAAGATTGAACGGAGGATGTCCCGTCTCAGCCTCCACTCGTGCATGAGATAGGACCGGCTGAGACGGTCCGCCAACCCGTTCTGGACCCCGGGGAGATATGCAGCCTGGAGGTGTACTGAATGGGCTATGCAGAAGTCCCAGAGGAGGAGCGCCTCGCGACAGAGGGGAGAGAACCGGGACCCGCCCTGCTTGTTTATGTAAAACATAGCGGTAGTGTTGTCCGTCAGAACTGACACGCCGTGTCCCCTTATGGTGGCGTGAAAGGTCTGGCAGGCGAGGCGAATCGCCCTCAGCTCCTTCAGGTTGATGTGAAGCAACTGTTCCTCCCTGGACCACAAGCCCTGAGTGCGCAGATCCCCTAGGTGCGCCCCCCAACCCAAGTCCGACGCGTCTGTCACTAACGTCAGAACTGGTTGTGGGGCAGCGAACGGGACCCCCGCACAGACCTGCTGTTGATCGAGCCACCAACAGAGGGCGCTCGATACCCGAGCCGGGATCGTGACGACCATGTCCAATGGGTCGCTGTTGGGGCGATATACTTGGGCCAACCACAGCTGCAGAGGCCGGAGCCTGAGGCGGGCGTGTCCAACTACGTGGGTGCATGCCGCCATGTGCCCCAAGAGTTGTAAGCAACATCTGGCCGTGGTCGTGGAGAATCTCTGAATGGAGGTCACGGCCTCCTGGATCGCCAGGAATCGCGATATGGGAAGACTCGCCCGTGCCGCCACCGAGTCCAGGACTGCCCCTATGAACTCCAGTCTCTGTGTGGGGACTAGTGAGGACTTGGGCACATTGACTAACAGGCCGAGTTCGCGGAATACTTGTAGCGCCAGTGCCACGTGGGCGCGAACCTCTGCCTCCGACCGGCCCGCCAGGAGCCAATCGTCTAGGTACGGGTAGACGCGCATCCGTCTTTTTCGAAGGAAGGCCGCCACCACGGACATGCATTTCGTGAAGACACGTGGGGCCGTTGCCAGGCCGAAGGGCAAGACCGTAAACTGAAAATGACGCTGCTGGATGGTGAAGCGCAGGAACCGCCGGTGGGCCGGGCGGATGGCGATGTGAAAGTAAGCGTCTTTCATATCGAGGGCAGCGTACCAATCCCCCGGATCCAGGGAAGGAATGATGGTACCAAGGGAGACCATACGGAAACGTGGTTTTTGCAAGTACTTGTTCAGCTTGCGAAGGTCCAGGATAGGACGGAGGCCCCCTTTCGCTTTGGGAATGAGGAAGTATCTGGAATAGAACCCTTTTCCTCTGAGGTCTGGAGGAACCTCTTCCACCGCCCCTACAGCGAGGAGGGTCTGTACCTCCTGCATGAGGAGTTGCTCGTGAGAGGGGTCCCTGAAGAGGGACGGGGGGGGGTGGCTGGGAGGGGGGGGGCGAGGAGAACTGGAGGGTATAGCCTGACTCTACCGTGCGCAGGACCCAATGGTCTGATGTTACATGGGACCAGGCACGGAAAAAATGGGACAGGCGGTCCCTGAAACACAGGGGAGGATCCGGAGAAGAGATAGGTACGCTGTCCTCGATCGCATCTTCAAAATCCTGCTTATTTCCCGGCTGCGGCTTATTGTTGCCCTGTTTTTGGCCTTGGTTAGGCGTATTGTTGCGCCTACGCCTATTGTCTCTGCCCCGCCTACGGTATGGTTCGTGTCGAGGGCGAGGCTGGTACTGCCTCTGTGGAGGCTGCGGTTTGAAGGGCTTCCTCTGTGTCACAGGGGTATGCATCCCCAAGGACTTGAGGGTAGCCCGCGAGTCCTTGAGGCCATTGAGTCTGGCATCTGTCTGCTCCGAAAACAACCCCGTACCCTCAAACGGAAGGTCTTGGAGGGTGTTTTGCACCTCAGGGGGAAGACCAGAAGCCTGCAGCCACGCTGAGCGCCTCATCACCACGCCGGACGCGATAGTCCTAGCGGCCGCATCAGCCGAGTCGAGCGAGGCCTGTAACGAGGTCTTGGCCACCGCCTTTCCCTCGTCCACTATGGCCGCAAACTCGGGTTGCGATCCCTGAGGCAAGGCATCCTTAAATTTAGACACTGATGCCCAGGAATTAAAATTATGTCTATTGAGGATCGCCTGCTGGTTCGCGATCCGCAACTGGAGGCCTCCCGACGAGTAGACCTTTCTGCCGAACAAGTCCAATCGTTTCGCCTCCTTGGCCTTGGGGGCTGGGGCCTGCTGGCCATGCCGCTCCCTCTCGTTGACCGCCGAAACGACCAGCAAACATGGGGCTGGATGGGAGAAGAGGAAGTCAGACCCTTTGGATGGGGCAAAATACTTCCTCTCGACGCCCCTTGCCGTCGGCGCAGAGGAGGCTGGCGTCTGCCATACAGTCTTATAATTTGACTGTACCGTCTTTATAAGTGGAAGTGCGATCCTGGAAGGACCCTCCGGGCTGAGAATGTCTACCATGGGGTCCTCCTGCTCAACCGTCTCCTCCGCCTGCAACCCCAAATTGAGGGCCACCCGGCGGAGCAAGTCCTGGTGTGCCCGGTGGTCAATCGGGGGAGGGCCGGACACTGTTGTGCCCGCCACGGCTTCATCCGGTGAGGAGGAGGAGGTCATGGCCTTTTGTGCGTCCTCGTCCTCCTGCAACTCCTCCTCGGCGGGACGGTCCTCTGGGGTGCGTCCCCTGGCCTGGGTCAGGGACGGTGCCCGGGTCAGGGACGGTGCCCGGCTCGGTACCGAGTCCGTTCTAACCCTGTCTGGCGGCCTGGAGACCGTGGCCTCTGCATGGGAGGCAGTGCGGTGCCGTGGGGAGCGGGACCGGTGTCCTGAGGGCCCCGATCTCGCGGTTCTGGACGGAGGGCCTTGCTGATGATAGGCCCACGGGGTCCAGAATGGCCAATGTCCAGGATGGCTCCAATGTGGTTGCCAAGAGGCCTCGTGCTCCCTAGCGGCGTGCACTCTGTGGCCATAGCTACTGGAAAGGCCCGAGCCCTCCTCCGATGCCAAGGACGGCGATCTAGAGGGCCACGGCGGTGCCGTCGGGCGGTGCCGTCCCGGAGTCGGGGAGCGGCGCCTTCTGGAGCGAGACCGCGAGAGGCGCCGTGTAGACCTGGATCTGGATCGGTACCCACCATCCCGGGACCGGGAACGGCCGCGAGAGCGCGGTCTCGGGAACCTCGAGGTCGACGCGTCCCGGTGCCTGCTCGAGCCGGGCTGCTGGGACGGTGCCTCGCTCGCGTCTGGGCCTGGCTGTTTGGCGGCCCGTTGCGCGGCGGGAAGCCGGGAGTCCACCGAGGCGGAGCTCGACCGGGACCGGCGCCGTGTTCGGTGCCGAGATGGCGACCGTGACGGGCGCATCATCGCCGGCTTGCCCTTGGATGGCAGTCGCGGCGGAATGTCTTTAGCGCGGAGGTTACTTTTGGAGGACAATTCAATGAGGTCCTTTGCTGCCTCAAATGTGTCCGGGGTGGAGGGCTGTTCCAACAGTTCCTCCAGCCCTTCCTCCTCACTCGACGCGCTTATCCCGGGGCTCGACGGGCCCTTGGGCGCCGGAGCCACTGGTACTGGGATCTGTGCCGGGGCCGTAACCGCCTTGGCGGCACTCGCGGTCTTCGCCGGTGCCGGCTCCTTATGCGGGGAACGTCCCCTGGTCTTAGGCTGGCTCTTTGGTCTGGCAGGCGAAGAAGAACGGTGCCGGGTGTGTTCCCGTCGAGGCGGCACCGTAGGCTTAGGCTGTCCTGCCGGCGTCGGGTCGCGGACCGATGCCGGGGCACTCCGCACCGATGTCGATGGCGCCGCGGAAGAGGAGGGCTGTAACGCCGCCTCCATGAGGAGCTGCTTGAGACGAAAGTCTCTCTCCTTCTTGGTCCTAGGCTTGAAAGCCTTACAAATCTTACAGCGCTCCTTTTGATGGGCTTCCCCCAGGCAACGAAGACACGAGTCGTGCGGGTCGCTCAACGGCATAGGCCTGCGGCACGTGGCACAAGCCTTGAAGCCTTGGGCGTGCGGCATGCCCCGCCGCCCAGGGCCGGTGCCGGGGTCGCCCAACCCCTATCACAAAGCGATTTAGGCCTTTGTGAGGGGCTAATCAACTACTATTTACACTAAACCTTAAACACTTGAACTATTAACGAACTGATAACTATCACTAATCACTATGCTAAGGGACACTCTCAGACGAGAGATAGAGTTGTTCCAACGTCGCCACGGGCGGTAAGAAGGAACTGAGGGAGGGTCGGGCCGGCAGGGATATATATACGCTAGGGCGGGGCGCCGCTCTGGCGGGAAGGGAGACCCTGCGGGCCCGACGGGAGCCGCTGAGGGAAAAAGTTTCCGACGTTCGTGCACGCGGCGCGCGTACACCTAATGTGGAATGGACGTGAACAAGCACTCGAAGAAGAATTTATTTTCTGATTCTCCCCCCACCATACTATGAGGGAGTGGTGGAGTGTATAAGCCCCACAACAGGGAACAAAGAGTTAACGAGCAGTTCTGGGCCCATATGCCCTGCCCAGCCACACCTGCTGGGCACGCTCACAATGGTGGCATAGCTCAAAAGGCAGCAGCCCAGCCCAGTCAGGGTGGAGAGAACAAGGGAGCAGCCCCAGGCTTGTAGCTCCTGCAGAGAGGCCACAGGAGTTCCTCAACAACCTGGACCAGACCCCACTGTTGAACCTCCAAAGGCCCCCATGAAGACTGGGCAAAGCGGGGCCTGATTGAAGGAAAATAGCCTCCGGATCACAGTCAGTGAGAAACCTCAGTGTAAGTTGATAAGCCAAACCCTGTGGTGACTTTGGCAGAAGCCACGTAGGAAGAGACCCAGGAAACAGATTTGGTGGTGACCGCCCCCAGGGGGCATATCCAACCTGCTAGTCACAGGGCCCTGGTTGGAACCAGGTGGAGCAGGGAGGCCCCGGGATTCCCCTACCACTGACCCTAAAGACTCTTGCCACCAGGTGATACAGCCACAGACTCTTGCCACTAAGCGATACAGCTGGACGCAGACCGAACCCCCCTTCCCCCCCCCTCCCCCCCACTGACAGAAGGCCAAACTGCTACAATAGAGGATACTGTACTGGTATTCTACCAGGAATTACAGAATACAAAAAGTATTCAGATTCCCCACCCCCGCCTTCTCCACCAACTCATCCAACTTCAGCAAAAGTCAAGATGGGGGTTGGGAGGACAGAATAAAAACCCACAATACAAATACCCTTAGAATCTTTAAAGCTCTTTAAAAAGGGAAACTTGTTAAGAAAGCTCACTTTTGGCTTTACCAAGGCTAGCAATGACACTTTAAATGGCCCCTATAGTATAGGCCATTAATGACAAAAACCTAGAATAAAAGGTGATACAAGAAATAGCTATACATGAATATATATAACAAATAAATATAGTTCAGCTTAACTGCCACAAAGTCACCAAATTCACCAATGAGTACTCCTCCTCTACCACTTTTGGGGCAAACAGTCAAGTGCTTCAAAATATTTTGTTGAGTGTTGGTATTTGGGGAAAAAAACAGTTACTAACCTGTTCAGTAACTGTTGTTCTGGGTGTACTGCACATGTCCAATCCAATCTTGATGTCTGTCTGCCCAGCGTACAGCCATTGGAAACTTTTCCCCTCAGTAGTACCCGTTGGGTAGCTTGAGCTCCTCCTGCTGGCACACACCACTGCATGCAGGTATAAAGGACAGAGCGGCCCCAGTTCCCCCTCAGTTTCATCTTGCCAGACCTCCGACACAGAGGGTTAGGAGGGTGGGTCATGATTGGAGAACAACTCACTCAACTCTAGCATTGTCTCTCAAGTCCTGAGCAACACCACGACGGGAAGCAAATGGGTTGACTGAGAACTAAGTTGCCGATCTACAACTGTGGCTTTGGGCAGAATGCAGATAAGTAAATTGGCTGGCTGATATGGAAAGATGATACCACCTCTGGGACAAACCTCAGATGAGGCTGCAAGTAAACCTTGTTCTTAAAGAAGATTGTATAGAGAGGCCTATCCATTAAGTCATGCAGCTATTCTACTCTTCTGGCCAAGGTGATGGGAACCAAAACTGCCATCTTCATTCATAGATGTAGCCAAAGGCTCAAACAGGGGGACCCATAAGTCTTGAAGGCACTAAATTTAGATTGCTTGGAGAAGGTGGTCTTGCAACCAAGGATACAATTTGACTAGCCCTTTCAAAAACCCTGTGAACATGTTGTTAGAGAAAACAGACCAATTATCCACTTTGGGCTGGAAAGCTTACTCCTGGGGGAGTTCTGTATCACTGCGCAATGCAGAATTTGCACAGAAGTAATGTTCTGCACAGAATTTCATTTTTTCCCACAGAACTGGCACTGCAGAGCTGCTGCTAGGGACTGCTGGACCTGACAGAGCCCAGCTTCCCAAATCGCAATGCACCAATGCAAGAGGCGTGCACAGGCTGCAGTTCCCAGCACGCCCTGAACAAAGGAGATGGCATGTGAGCCAGGGCTGCACAATAAGCAGAGTGCCCGGAACACAGGGTCAGGTGCCCCCCCCCCCCCCAGATTTCTGCCAGAGTTTGCTGGCCCTGCTTGGTCACATGGTGTGGCCAGGCCCCATCCCTGAGCAACAGCTGCTGGAGCTGGCAAGCTGCACCCTCCAGGGAGAGGCAGAAGCAACAGCTGAAATCTGCAGGGAGGGGCCACTGCTTTCCAGGAGGGGAGACAGAAGGTAAGGGAGGGGGGCATCCCAGAAGGGGGCGCGACTCGACCTGTTCCAGGAGGTGACCAAATCTTTACATTTTGCCTCCCCCATCAATAGATATGGGTCGTTTTTGCCCAGTAGGACAATAACAAATGCTGTGTGGAGTGGAGCCTGAAGCTGGGCTCTGGAGGGAGGGGGTGCGGGTGTCTGGCCCCACAGCTGAACTCTGGGGGGGAAAGGGGTGCAGGTGTCTGAGCTGGGGGGCCCTGTGAAGCCAACTCCTGCACACCTCAACTGTACCCCTGCATCTCCCTCTTGCCCTGGCAGTGTCCTCTATTTGGGAACTTGAAATATTGTAACCTACAAGGGCAGGGTGAAAAAAACAGAATTGACTAAAAGACCGGAGGGGCAGAGTTTTCCCCCAAGCTGTGCCGAGCTGGCACGTGTGACACACCCAGACTGAGGCGCCTGGTAAAAGCATAACCGAGAAACAGGAACTGGGTTGTCGTAACGGTTTCTTTAACTTTCTGCTCCTGGGGGAATCTTTTTTTGTTGTCTGTATTGTACAGATATACTTGCGGACAGTATTTTGAAATAAATGACCAAAATAATTGAAACTGGCATGATTATATTGTGTTATTTTGACAAATAAAATATTCAGAATTTTGTAGCATTTTAAAATATTGTATGCAGAGTTTTTAATTTTTTTGCTGCTGAATTTTTTATTTTTTTGGCGCAGAATTCCCCCAGGAGTAAATGCTGAAATAGCTGCCTGATATACCTTGACAGAACTAGCGGTCAAACCTCAGTGTTTCAGGTACAATAAGTAATCTAGTAGCTGTTGAACCAAAAAAAAGGAATGGTGATGCTGCCTGCCTGATCACAGTAGTAAGAATGCATCTGTCAGGGAACCCAGGCTGTGATCTCGTAGGGAACAGAACTGCTGACATTTTCTGTTGATCCTTGTCGCAAATACGTTTATTTGCGGAAACCCCCACCGATGGAAGATGTATCTGGCCAGATGTGGACAAAGAGACCACTCATGGGGTCTTGTAAACGATCTGCTCAGGTGATCTGCCAGATTGTTTTGGACCCCAGTAGATGAGAAGCTTCTAGGCCTATTGAGTTGGCAGTGCAAAGCTCACAAAGCAGTGTAGCCTCTTGAAAGAGCGGGCTCCTCCCTGCTTGCTGAGGTAAAACATTGCTGCTGTGTTCTCTGTGAGGACTAAAAGGTTGTTTCCCTTGATCTGTAGCGGAAAATCTTGGCAGGCCAATCTAACAGCTTTCGAAAGCCAATTCCTCTGCGGACCTAAACTCTGAGTCTGTAGAGAATTCAGATGGGTCCTCCAGCCAAGGGCAGACACATCGATCACTAACATGAGCGTCGGTTGCAGGCAGGCAAAGGGACTCCCACACATACATTGGCTGGAACTGTCCATCAAGCTAGGGAGATGAGGGCATGAGAGGGACCTTCACTACCGAGTCCAGATAGTGACAGCTTGGTGAGTAGCCAACCCTGTAGAATTATGAGGTGCAGACTGGCATTTTGAACCATGTAACTGCACAAGGCCACATGCCCCAGAAGCCTCAAACAAACAGTTTCATGCTGTTGTGACTGGGTGAGCTTTGTGATCTATAACAATAGACTGAATCATCTGAAACCTCAAGTTCAGATCATGTGTGTCTACTGCTATGCCACAACGGTGCCACTTCGGCACCAGAGAGGGCACCGTCAAGTCCAGTGCTGATTTAGGCACTGATTTGGAGGAGAAATGCTTGGATTTCAGATATACTCTACTCAACTCCCTCTCACCCCTCTTTTCAGGCTTTGAGGGTGGATATCTTCCCCTGGAGGGTGCCTCTTTGGGAGACACATGCTTGTTGCTAGGCACAAGGGAAGGAGATGTGTGCCGGGACTCTGACAACGTTGGAGCAGGACAGCTCAAGGGTGGTCTGAGTACCATCAGCAGGAACTTCAGCCTAGCCTCCCTATCCTTGTTTGTTTTAGGCTTGAATTTACAGCAAATCTGGCACCGGTCTTTCACATGTGCTTCGCCCTGGCACTCAAGACAACTACTGTGTGGGTCACTCACTAGCAACTAGCTTGAAGCCCAGCAACTGGGGCATTCCTAAGTGCTGGTGGTAGAACCCCAAAACATGGAAAACAATAAAAAAATTGAACATAACCAATCTTATTAACTAACTACAATTATATATATTTATACACAGAGCAGAGAGAAAACTTCTGGTAATGAAAAGGGATTCCAACGACTGTTGTGGGAAGTAAGAAGGAATTGAGAGGGGCGTGGGAGCAGCTCTTCCCTTTATACCTGCATGCAGCAGTACCCAGAGCAGAAGATGCTCGAGCCACCCAATGCGTACCGTTAAGGGGAAAAGTTTCTGATGGCCATGTGTCAAAGTGTCCATTTTCTGAATGCAAATGAGCTTTTAAATTAGGGGAGGAAAAGAGGTAGGATGTCCCAAAAGTTAAGGCACTGGCTTGAGATGTGGGAGAGCCAGGTTCAAGTGCTTGCTCTGCATGAACCAAAGTGGAGTTTTTCATCCCAGATCACACATAATCAGGGAGAACAGGGACTTGAACCTGGGTCTCCCACATCTCCAACCAATGCCCTAACCACCCACCTACGGTCTGTCAGTCAGTCATGCTTTCCTTCCCCTTCTCTCCAGATTTCCCAACAAAAACTTAGTTGAAACAGATATGTCTGCACAAAACATTTTGACTTTGAGCACATCTCAAGGAAATTTCATTTAGCCAAAAATGTTTCAATCAGTTCTAGTGCAGACCAATGTTAAACTTCCAGTATATTACTTACCAGCCTTCTAAAGGATGTTTTTGACCTAGCACTGCTCTCCTAGCTTTTACTGAAACAACAGTGAGTTGGTGCATTGTCATAGGGACCTGTATTTGCTGAGAGTTAGACTAGCTTGTAAGTCAGAAAGGGGTATCTGGCTGACCAAAAGGACAGTAATCCCAAGTATTACCTGTAAATCAGCCAAGAAATGCAACAGGCATGTGCCAGGGGAGCAGACACAATGGAAGCTGAAGATTATGAGAAAGCCGAAAAGGAGATAAGAGAAAAGCAGTTAGTATTTAGAGTGGCTTTAAGCTGAAGTCCCTGTATCTAAAATCTCCTTTGGGGAGTGGAGTGGGAAGGTATAAAAAAGGGTGTGCATTTTAAAGTGACTTTTCGTGTTTATGAAACATACCAGACTGGAGAGACAAAGGAGTTTGCTGTCAAGTGTTATCAAAGAGAAGACACAGCAAGGAGAACAACAATGATTCTCTTGCCTATGGAGTCTTTCAATACATGTTCCTCATTTGACCTGTAGCCATTCTGGGACAAGTCATCCTCTCCATACAAACCACACTTTCAGATAACAGAAGGGCTCTTGCTTTAGTAGGATGAGGAAACCTAAAGAATTTGCAAATGCTGCTTTAGGCTGAGCCAGCTAGACAAAGAAGCAGCAAGCAGCCATTGCTTCATCCCCCTAGAAATCAAGCATGTAATTCTGTGACGCTGCAGACCTTCATGGAATCAGAAGGAAGTCCGAGACATGGCAGTGTTCTCTTGCATCACAGTAATTAGGCTTGTCCTTGTGCCAACAAATAAGAAACGTGGCAAAGAAGTCTGCCATTAAAGAAAAAAAGCAGTATAGAGTTTGTTTTAACCCTTTTGTACCAGGTGAGTTGAGTGCTCCCATATTAGTGTTGCAGGATAAAGTAAGAGATTCCTAAAAATCAACATGAGAGACAGCCATGCTCTTCTACTCTCATCCTCCTTACTTTATGTGCCACTGCTATTTATGTCTTTGCCAAAAAATAATAGTCTGCCCTTCTCAACAGTTTTCATGTAAGGCAGCTCCTCTTAATTATAAGACGCCTTGTAAGTTTTGACTTGCTTACTTTACCACAATATTTCCTAAAGTCTTGGCCTTCACTGGTTGCTTGTTGTCATCCAGAACCATCACTGCAAAGTAACAAAGAAAGAGATCATTTTTCTCCCTTGCAAATGGTACTTTTCAGATGGACAAGGACAATCTCTAAAAAGCTTGTCTACCTGGGGAGTTAGTGCAAGGCAAGCCAGGGTGAGAAGCTACAATGCACTAACCGGCTAGGTAAACCCTGATACGGAGCACTATGGAACATCTACTGTGCAGTAACAGGGTCCACGCAGCAAGCTAGTACATTGTAGATTCACACCCTGGCTTGCAGCACACTAACTCACCATGTCTACAAACCTTAATTTGATGAATGCCCACTTATGTCACACTTCAGTGTGGAGTAGGAACAGGCAACAAAAGTAATTATAGAATTTCTGGGTACCAAAATAGATGAGTTAAAGATTCCTGTTAGCATCCCCGCCACAAATCCCTAGGCCTTAAACTAAAGACACACAAACTGGGAGGGAGAAACATCTGGTTGGACTGAAAAAAACCCAACCCCAAACTAAAAATTAAAAGAAAAAAAATCTCCAGACAGCGAAATCTGAATCTTCGATTAAGAAAAGCCTTTTCATAAGTAGGGCAGTGAGCCCATGAAAAAGAGCCCACAAGAAATATTAGTAAGTGATAACAACTAAGGTTATTAGAGATTGACCTAGCATCCACTCAATAAATATAATTTGTGGTTAAAAAAACTGTCTGTTTTTCAAATGCACAAAATCGGTCTCTGATTTGTCAGACTCTGCATAGTGAAACCACCATCCCAACAGGGAAGGATTGTGTTTTTTATACTACAGAGAGGTGAGGTGAAGTAACTTCTGATTTTCCCAAACTCACACAGCAGGTCAGTGGCATAGCTGGGAATAGAATCCAGAGACCAACTCCAGTGCCATTTTCAATGGTCCACACTACCTTTGTTACAATCTTCAGTAATTTGGTTATATTTCAATAGAGAACATTTAGGTTTACAAGGACAGAGCCTGGAACCTCCTCTTGGACAGTCTTTATCTAGGAAATCTATTAGAATCAAATCCATGCTGCCTGGGAACAAGGGCAGGATGACAAATAACTTGTTGCCCAGGGCTGTGGTACCCTTATCTGTACTAACTACTCAGAGGCATGGCTTATAATAGCTAGAGATACCTCATTAAGAATGGTTGATGCACATGAACAGCAAGTGGAGGTGGGGAGGAGAGGCATATTAAGCCTTTTAAATCATAAGCTATTTGAGTGTGGCCAAGCAGAGGAGGTAACTCTGATAGATATGGCAATTTCCTGCAATATCCTTAAAAAAACCTTATTGAATTAAGTTTATTTGGTGTCCACTGTATTAAACGCAAAGGTAATGTATTATTGTGAGCCCTGGGAAATGTTATGAACTTCAAAGGATTATACTGAACAATGGGCCAGACAAGAATGGACTTTTGGACAGTGTCAAATGGTTTGCCTGGGGAATCTCAAAGGGGAGGTTGAAGCAATGCCATGAGGAGGGAATCATTGTCTACTGCTTACCCATTCCCAGAATCTGAAGATCAAAGATCCAAGATGTCTAAAGAAAGTACTAACCATTTTATGGGGATGCTTGTTCTGAGCTACAGGTGTTTTAACCACAGGAAAATCCCTTAGTGGAGTTTGAAGGACTGACTCCTACCAGAGTCTTTGCTGGAGTTGGGGTGATCTCTGTCAAGCTTATTAGCATTTGTGTAGGTTCTTTTATTGTTTTTAATGTTTTCTCTGTAATGCTTTTCACTTGAAGAATAAATGTGCTTGCTTAGGAAGAGCTGTGTAGTAATTTATAAGTATGGGCAATTATGTTGTTTACAGCATCTGAAAAGAAAGCAAAGAGTAGACGCTGGCCTTTTTAGGCAGTCTGGCATGCCAGGAATAACACAGCGTAGGCAGGGAACTATGCAGCCTGGAAAACCCTGACCATGACTGGAGGGAACAAGATGTGGGTCTCTGCCCAAGAGAGGTGACAGCTGAGGAACAGGGAGCCTAAAAGCGGATGCCCTTGCTGGACTCCATAGGGGAATACAGGTGCAGTTGACCTGACCTGCGACAGGAACGTCCAGCTAGGTCCATCCTGCTACAACAGCCTTGGACAATAAGGAAGAAAGTTGAGGTGAGAGCAGAGATACCCACATCTGCCAACAGACCTTTGAAGTATCATTGTGCTTACCTAATACACAGACTCCAGGACTGCTGAAATTTGATCTTTATTGTCTGAAACCACTCCTTCAGCAAGGACAGTGATTTTAACACCTGCATAGCCTGTCGCAGACAGTGGGTCAGAGGCTTGGCATAAGGACAGATAAAGGCCCAAGAACTGGAAGGGTTAATTAGACAGACAAAACGTAAGCTAAGAAAGGTTCTGCGAAGGATAAATAGGAACTCAGAAGTCATCCTGTCCCCTCTATTCGAGGGAGGGCAAGTCTGGGATGCTAACAAGAAGCTTCCATTCTCCTGGGCAATGACTACAAATTCTGTAAACACTATTTGTTGCTTGTACCTGTTCAAGTAACATAAGAAAAATCCATCAAGTTAGACTTGGAAAACTTGGACTCATATAGTAGGAGGAGATAGTCTTACTCATATCACAGTTTCAAGAACTTACATTTTTTTGTTGGTTTTTGTTTTGGATGCATTAGAGTCCTCAGTTTAATGTAATTTGTTTATCAAGGTGCTAACATCAGTTTTTCATATTAGATTTTGTTTCCTGACAGCTATGTATTTAGGTTTCCAAGATTTTTAGAAATTTTTTAAAAAGAACAGCAGTTTAGGAGTATTCCTGAATTATATGGCTACCAACCTATATTCAGGGTATTTACTGCCCTCAAATCCAAAACTTGCTGTATTTTGTCTTGGATAAATAACAAACAAACGTATAGACCAAGGGACCAATACCAAATAGGTCAGATCTCAGAAAACATCAGAGCTAGAAATGAATGAGGTATATTATTAAAAAATTAATTCAGGTTTAAATTAGTTTTCCAGTGGTATGCATCATTCATAGCCTAACCTGGTCACCCAACATTGAATCTTGAACTGTGGCCGAATCCTGCTCTCATTTACCCCAATGTAAAGCTGGAGTCACTTCACACAATATACTTTACTCTGTATTTACAATGGTATAACAGGAAAGAATTTGGCCATGGGGGGGCGGGGGGTAAAAGGGCATTTATTCCGATTTTACTTCCCCAAATCCAATTTAAAGGTATCATGACTTCAGCAACCATTGTCCAGAGAACTACTAATGCAATTTTATACTATCAGAAAGCATAGAGTCTGTCTTTTAAATGGCATAAAATATTTATCACAAACTAGTAGCTAAAGTAGCAGCAGCTAGAGTCATATCACAACTGAAGTGAGGAAAAGTGAGATAGTAATCAGAAGTGATTTCAAGATCCTGTATTTCATTAACAGCAGGGTTACAGGATTTGTAAACTTTTCCAATAAGTGGTCCTGAACCATTGGTTAGAAAGGAAATGTGACATCTGTTCCCTTATGGAACATACCTGAATGTGCGTTCATTTTATAGTCTATTTTAAAGTACAGTAGAACCTCAGAGTTACGAACAGCTCAGAAATGGAGGTTGTTCATAACTCTGAACAAAACGTTATGGTTCTTCTTTCAAAAGTTTACAATTGAATATTGACTTAATACAGCTTTGCTGCTTTCCCTTTATTTATTTTTTTTAGTAGTTTACGTTTAAAGTAGTACTGCACTATATTTGGATTTTTTTGTTTTTTGTTTTTGGTCTCTGCTGCTGTCTGATTGCATACTTCCAGTTCCAAATGAGGTGTGTGGTTGACTGATCAGTTCGTAACTCTGATATTCGTAAGTCTGACGTTCTGCTGCAATTCCCTTTCATCCATTTAGAAGGAAGTTTTTAGATACTCTAACAGCAGGTTTTGCAGAGTTCATTTAAAATCTCTGCATATGTGCGTCCCACGTATTCTTGCTAAGTCTGACTACCAGAGCTTTGGGAACAGGTTTGATGCAATTATATTCTGCCATTGTTCCCTGCTTATTAGAGCTCTGGTCAAACTTTAAGCCTTTTCTCTAACTTCATCTTTCATTCATTGTTTGTCTTCGTACAATAACTACTAATGCCAAAGTCTAGGGCAGCTGAAAATCTTTATTTTTTTTAATGTTCATGTTCACTTCTACTTGTTAGAAGAAAGTCAGCCAACCGTTCCTTCCCAAGAATGTGAGCACTCCTCCTGTAGATGGCTTGACCTCAAAAAAATCTAATTATGTGTCCTTCTTGAAGTAATTCCTGAACACTCTGGGTCAAAATCAGAGTTCCCAGGTATAAAAATATTTTAGAATTCTTCATCTCATGGCTGTGCACTCTGCATGCAAATACCTTCCAAACAATGAAAGCTCTCATTTTTTATGCCCTATGCTGGTTCACAGTCTATAATTTCATACAGCTAGAAATAAAAATGCTGCACACGTATTGAAACATAACGTGTTTAACAACTCTCTCAAATATGAGCCCCTGTACAAGTCTGAACACAAACACTGTCTTCTTTGATAAAATGAATGAGGCTGTGAGGCAGGTACAAATAGACAAGATTTATACCCTTACCATGTTGCTTTTTAGTTCATCATTACATATTTGTAGAGGTCACAGACTTCAGGAAGAATCATCTTTATACACTTAAAATCAGGTGAGTTTTTATATTAAATTGTTGTGCAGAAAAAGATCAGATTAGTGTGTTTATTAAACATATATGTACAATGTATATGCCCAACAAGCAAAACCATTTAGCCTCTGAATAACACATGTAGTCATAGATGTAAGGTACAGGTATGACAATACGTTCTTAAAGCACTATTTAGCTACATAGTCTAGCTACTATTCCCTCTCCACCAATTATAAAGATGATCACTGTTAACACTATTTTTCCTAACAGCTAAAAAACAATGTCACTGCTGGTTATGATTTAACACTAGATTACTGCAGATTATGGTTTGAAGCTTTGAATGTTTCGTAATATCCATTGCCCCTTTGTATGCAGGCATTCCAAACCTTCAGACTCAACAGTACAATGACAACTGCAGTTCCTTGTGCACTTTCAAATCTAACTGTATGCCTGAGAAATTTTGGGTGCATAAGGAATGCATAAGACTAACAGTTGAAAGATGGAAAGGAATGTTTGCTAATAATGCAGATTGCTACGGGTCTGACCTTGTGAGTTTTTGAGCACTTCCTGAAAGATGCAAGCATCTTCGAGGGATACAGGATAAATTCAAACCCATACGATTAAGTGGTTGCTGTAATTTTAATTGTACTGGATACTGGAGTCTGATTGTAAGAACTGATGCTTCTGAACCTGACACAGGTCAAAAAGTTGCATGTGTGCATGTGAGAGAGAGAGAGAGAGAAAATGGCGTTAAGTCCATTCTGGAGCCACTAGACTGGTTCCAAGGGGCAACATGGAATAGCATCAGGGCTGCTCTAAATTGCGCCAATTGGTAACATACACAATGGGATCTCCAGGATGTGTCAGCTCCCAAATCATGTTTTTCCCCCAGCCAAACTGGGGAGGAAGGAAAAATAAAGAAACATCGGTGAGGAACTACTATGCTGACCCTAAGTCACATGGACATTCACCCAGTTAAGTAGCCAGTTAAACCAGAGAGGTGCAAAGCTGATTGAGCAGAGACCAATTTTGGCCCTAGATTGTTAAACAATAACTGCAGTCTTAAACCCTGATCTTGTGAGGTGCTGAGCTCTCTCAGAAGTGCAAGCAACCTCCTCCCCTATTGATATACACTGCACATTCTTACCATTGTATCCTGGCACTGATTTTCCTGCCTGTCCTGGTGGAGGATTTGTAGAGTTTCCCAAACCGATGCAGGAAGCAGTAATTGCAGATCCAGTTTCTGTTATGTAATAGAAGGAAAATGTGTCAGTTAAGGCTTGTACTTAGTGTCATTAAGTACTCTTTGTGCCAAGCTTGGTTTCTAGTTCGGAACATCAAAAATACATTCCCAGATGAGCAATGAAAGATTCATAGATAATATGTAATGAATGCAAATTCACCACAGAAACCAGAGTGCTCTAAAAGGCCATGTTTCCGTTCAATAACAGACAATTTAAAAAAAAAATCTGTATTGCACTAAGAAAAAAGGAACCTGTAGCTTATTCTGCTGTGGACCTAGGGGAGTCAGAGAACAATAAATTACACGTTCGCAAGAAACCTATAGATGATCGGACTGCTACATAAGATTATTTTATATGTGTATTTTAAGTTGTCCCATCAACCAGAATCAAGAGGAACAATCTCTAGAAAACACACTAGACCAGACTTGTTTTATTATTATTCTACCTCTCTGTTTAGATTGTCCTAGTGCTTTCTGTGTAAAGTGTGTATCACTAGGTGGTTGCACGTTTCGTAGCTTCTGTAGGCCAAGCTAACTGCACACACCAGCATTCCTCCTTTCCACTCCATAAGCTCCCATCCTCCTTTATTTCAGGGACTCCCTGTAACTTCCCCCACCCTGTCCCTCATGCCTGGGGCTCTACGTGTCCCCTATCCGTCCCTCCGCTCCATGCAAATGGCTCTGTGCGCCCTCATCCTCCCCCCCCCCATTTCCCGTCATGGCAGGGACTCTGTGTGCTCCTTCCTTTCCCCTATACCAGGGTCCCCCAAATTCCCTCCCACCATGGACTGTATGTTTCATTGCCTCCCCTATACCAGGGTCCTCCCATTCCAGGGGCTCTGTGTATGCTCCCATCCCTCATTTCCTCTTCCTCATCATTTTTATTTCCATCTATCATTCAGGGTGTCAACATGTTAAGCTACTGGAAGGATGAGGAGAGATGAGATGGGATACTGTTATACTGGAAGTTATTAATGGGTGCCTTCAACCAGTTTGATTTATAGACAACTGGAGAGAAAGTGGAAGCTGTTGTGCTAAACAGATGACAGGGGCTCCATGTCCCCCATTTTCCTCCTTTCAGTTTTTCAATTTTGCCTGTAAATCGATACACTCATGCCTAGAATATTCCCTGGAATTGATCAGATGTGGCATTTAAAATTTATGGTGTTACATACAGACAGAGGAATGCAGTTGTGCAAAGCCTTCTCAAGGTCGACCAACTGTATGCAGAATTCTATTTTGGGGCTGAGAAATTCTCTCCCTTGAGATGCTCAGTAAGCAGACAAATGTAATATTTCCCAATTTCATGCTGCTGCGCAGGAAGACCAGAGAGTAGTCTCTGTTATGAAGCAATGGATCACTACTTTATCTGGAACTACTGCAGATAGTTCAGGAATATCTATTTTATAACTCATGGGGTTCTCATTGAGATACCACTTTGGGAACTATTTGCAGATACACAATGAAGAAGAAAGGAAAAATAAAGTAGTATAAAGTATGTTGTAGTAATAGTATAAAGTAAGTATGTCTGTGCTGCAGTCATGATTAAAGCTAGCTCAGATACATTCACACGAGTTGCAACCAAATCCCATGACTGCAATGTAGACGTATCTTAAGTTTCTGAAGCTGCTAGAAAGAAACTTCATGGGAGTGCTGGGGGAAGAGGAGTCATTCCTTCAGTATTGGCAGCCCCAAGCATTCAACAAATCATGAGTCAAGCCCCCAAAAGCATGAGATTTGACAAGCAGTACATTGAGGTGTTTTTTTTTTTACTTGCTTTCTGGCTTGTGAATCTTCAGTGCTCAGATATTCAAGCTTATCTCCACACCCAGGAGGGCTAGGAATTTACTTTCATTAAAATGAAAGCTGAGGTTCTGATGTGGTTATATAACTCCAGGGTCTGGAGGAGGGGGAGGGGGTTAATGAAAAAAAATGATAAGACTCACAATAAAACTGTGAGAGTCGTCTATGTTTATAGGAGCATTGCTCTACAGCAGCCATACTTCCTTCTGGAAGGAAGCTAAGTCTGTATTCTCGCTATGGAGGCTTTTCATGTTGGTAGATTCTTACAGGAGTTAACCAGTCAGTGGTGAGATTAATACAGAATATTTAATAGAGTCCTTATTCAGTCTACTGGCTTTCCCATGTGTGCAGGGCCCAAAATGGGCTGGTGTGCAGTAGTTTTGGCCAGTGACACTGATGGCCTTACTGGAATTTCAACTCATCCATTTTTCAAACTAAGCAAGCCAGTGCAGGACCAGAGATGGCCCTTGAACTTGCACCAAGGTGAAGCTGTGCCCAGCAAGAGAAGCATGCCAAGTTGTGAAAAAATCCCAACTTAAGGCAGCCTGTCTCAGATGCTGGCTGCAGGAGGCAGATAACAGCTACACTTACAAGAGCCACAGAGGTCACAGATAGAATAGGGGAAAGGCAGTGGACGCAGCTGGTGGCAGCTTGAACTGGAGCCTCAGGGATCTCCAGTGGGAGGAGGCTGAAACTGGCCTGAACAGGAGCCTTGAGGGTTAAAGGGAAAGTAGGAAAGAGAAAAACAAATGGAGGCAACAACTAACTGAGCAGAGGGAGAACAGGTCAGAAGAGATTGGGAGAAAGTAAGACTGAGGGTTGCACCCAGGCTGAGAGAAAAACGGGGGTGGGAGGGCGGGCACAGATTCATAGCAGAAAACAGAAAGGGGGGAGAAAATGGTTCAGAGTTATAATGAGAAAAGGAGGAAAGAGAGTGGAATAAATGATGTGTGAAAATTAGAAAAAACAATAGGATATAGTGTTACTGCATCTCTGAGCCATAGTTTAAGTGAGGGTTTTGGCAAAGATTAATAACATCACAATATGGGCCTATTTCCTTGAAAGAGAGAGAGACTCGTATTTTGCAGGCAGAAAAAAAGGTAAGGGGTTCCTGCTTCACTATGATGTAAAAGAAAGGAGCCTCGTCCCATTTAACAATGTGTGTGAGGATATTTGCCAGGGTTCTCTTGTAGTAGAAGCAGGGAGGCAGTAGCAGAAGGTAATGGAGCTGCAGAGGGTATGTCTACACTACCGCGGTAGTTCGACGGCTGGCAATCGAAGTTCCGGGTTCGATTTATCGCGTCTGGTGTGGACGCGATAAATCGAACCAGGAAGCGCTCGCCGTCGACTGCGGTACTCCAGCTAGACGAGAGGAGTACCGCGGAGTCGACGGGGGAGCCTGCCTGCCGCGTGTGGACCGCGTCTGAACCGCGGTAAGTTCGAAGTAAGGTATGTCGAATTCAGCTACGTTATTCACGTAGCTGAATTTGCGTACCTTACTTCGACTTGGGGGGTAAGTGTAGACCAAGCCTCTAACCCTGACAGATGTTATTCAGCAGGTTTGGAACTGCATTTTCCCCAAAACACTGATATTGGGCTATTATGGACCCTAACCTTTTCTTCCCCATTCAATTTATTTTAAACAGAATGAAGTCAAATTGAAAAATAAGGGCAGATACACTTAAATACACCAAATTTCTACACAGTCCGCATTTCCCTGGGGGGTGGAGGGAATCAGAAAGCAAGGGGAAGGGGAGAATCTTCCAGCTGACTGCAGGAGTTGCAGGGAGGAGGCTGCCAAACCTACTGCAACAGGTCTGTTGAGAAAGGCCTGGTTTACACTACTAAGTTATGCCAGCATAACTATGTCACGTAGCAGTGTGAAAAAATTCATACCTTCTAGGCAGTGGTGGGTCTGCAGACGGTCAATGTAAACACAGTCTCGCAGACCACCAGCTGATTACCCTGATGAGCCGCAGGTTGCCCACCACTGTTCTAGGCAGTCTAGCTATGCCAGCGGAATGGAGTAGTGCAGATGCAACTAAGCCAACAGAAGAGTCTTTCTGTTGGCTTAGCTAAAATCACTCAAGGTTGATGTGCTACTACTGAAGTAGAAGAACTCCTTCTATCAGCATATGCAGTGTCTACACTAGCGGTCTATGCCAGCATAGCTTTACTGAAATAGACTCTTTTAGTGCAGACCTGGCCAAAAGGTGGTATGTGGGTTTGGCTTTTAGATCAGAGCTGAGAAGAGGAAATCATGGGACACAGTCAGTCTCCTTTCACATGACCTGGACTGCTCATTTGTTTGTGGACATCACTCGTCAGTGTATTTAAAATTTAAACTTCTGACAAGCTGATGCCCAACTACCTGCTGCTGCGGTGGGTGGTACTGAGGAAAAAGCTCCCCTTCCAAACGCCACTCTTCAGCCTGTTAACGTTCTCCCTGTGAGGCCCTCCAGCCTATCCTCACTGCTTCAGTATACCCCAAACAACTGCTACTCTATACAGCTCCTTTCTCTAATGCCTCCTGTTCCCATAGATGAGGTCACATTCACTGCTGACAGAGTCAGGTGCAACTCCATTAACTTCAGCTTAGACCAGCAACGGATATAGGCCCAGGCACCAAATGACTGTGGGGGGAGGCAGAATGCAGACTTGAAAGTCTTGCAGTACAATCCTGCAAAAATGAAAAATGTGTGGGGGTGAGGGGGATGACACGGTAGGGAAGTAGGAGGATAGGGAGCTAGAAACTTAGGACTGGGAAATCCAGGGCCCCAGACAGTATCCCACCCGTATAACACAACAGTCATCACAAATCTCCTCTTAGGGCACCTGGGCCTCCTCTATTCCCCCCCCACCCCCCCATCTTCAGGAAACCCGGGGTCCGTTCCAGAAAATAGAGGATTCAGTATTTAACCACCTGAGTAAAGGACTTTGTGGAAGTCAGGGTAGCTCTGCTGACATCATCCCAATGGAGTGACTGCAGCCAAGAGAGCCACAAACATATTGTCCCCCTGCTATGATAATGGTGGAAGACCTCCCCACCCCCATGTTGGATTCCCGAATCAGGGAGTCCATGTAGGACTGCTCTAGTTTGCAGGAAGAATATACTCAGTGTTAGGTCTGTGACTAGGAAGCGTGGAAGAGTCTGGTCATGGAGATCCTGGACTCATTTTGTCTTATTCCACTCCAAGGAGTTGGCCTGAAACTGCTAAACTCAGTTCACGTGGGCTGCAAAGTAGTTCCTTCACTGAAAATTGTTACAGTATCTATCAACCTAAGCCACATTTGAACTTGTAACAGACAGCCATCGCCAAAAAGCTGAATGTCCAATTATGAGTTTCATGAAACCATCCAATACACCACTTTATCACTGTTTTAATGCAATGTTGTGGATGTGACTGTCGGTAACTCAGCAAACCAATTTATATTTCTTACTCACAACATTGCCAAGTACAGAAATATTAATAAATTCTACCTTTAGTATCATTGTTGACAGCAGTTTGTGAACTCCAGCCAATTTCTCTTTATACACAAGTTGACAGGAATAGGGAATGCCTTTGACAAGGAAAATTACTACAGCTGCAAAGCAATGATTCTGTCAGAAAAATGGAATGAGCATAGAACATTACAGTAACCTAATCCACAGATATGATTAGTGTGCACTAGGAACTGACATAAATTTGTCACTGCAGAGTCCTGCTGTTCAAAGGTCTTGAACGGGAGGAGATTTGTGAAGTCTTCAAGGATAAGTTAGGATCCACTTTGTGTTTTTTATGCACAATCTACAAAACTAACAATGTGAACTAAAAGTGAACCATGCTATTATATTGATTTATATTTCTGCACTTACTCACTACACAATAAAAAAATATAAAAAGACTGAACTGTGTTCCATCTCTTCTAAATAAGGAATATATATTTCCAAAACAGCGGATATGCAATTTCAGTAGCAGCTACTTTATGATACCGTCTTGCTAGTTACCACTGTGAATGTAACATTTTTAGTATCTACCCTACCATAGGTAAGTATGCTGGTCAAATGCTGGTCCCTGATGTGCACACGTGGTTCGCATGAGACAGTGGGAACCTAACAAACAACCCTGTATGCTGGCCCAACTAGCCCTGTATTTTCAACAGTGGCCAGTGCCAGATGCTTCAAAGGGAATGAAGATAAGAGGGCAACTATCATCCAGTCCCAGGTTCTAGAAGTCAGAGGTTTAAAGAGAAAGCATGAGGCTGTTTTCCCTGACTAACTTGGCTAATAGCCATTGATGGACCTAACCTCCACGAACCTATCTAGTTCTTTTTTGAACCCAGTTATACTTTTGGCCTTCACAACATCCCCTCACAACTAGTTCCACAGATTGCCTGTGCATTGTGTAAAGAACTTTCTTTGTGTTTGTTTTAAACCTTCTGGCTATTAAATTAATTGGGTCACACCTGGTTCTTGTGTTATGTTAAGGGATAAATAACACGTCTGTATTCACTGTCTCTATATCATTCATGATTATACACCCCTATCACATCCCCCCTTAATTATATCTTTCCTAAGATGAATAGTCCCAGTCTTTTTAATCTCTCCTCATGTGGAAGCTGATTCATACCCCTCATCATTTTTGTTATCCTTCTCTGTACCTTTTCCAGTTCTAACATATCTTTTTTGAGATGGGGCAACCAGATCTGCACACAGTATTCAAGGTGTGGGTGTAACATGCATTTGTATAGTGATATTTCCAGTCCTATTATCTATCCCTTTCCTAATGGTACCTCACAATATTAGCATTTTTGACTGCCGGTACATATTGAGGAGATGTTTTCAGAGAACTATCCACAGGGACTCCAAGATCTCTTTCTTGATTGGTAACAGCTGATTTAGACCCCATCATTTTGTATGTGTAATTGAGATTATTTTTTCCAATATGCATAACTTTGTATTTATCAACATTGAATTTCACCTGTCATTTTGTTGCCTGCTCACACAATTTTGTGAGATCTCTTTGTCACTTCTCACAGTCAGCTTTGGACTTATCTATCTTGAGTACTTTTGTATCATTTGCAAATTTTGCCACCTCACAGTTTACCCCTTTTTCCAGAGAACTGATGAATACAGTGAATGGCACAGGTTCCAATACAGATCCTTGGGGGACCTCACTATTTACCACTTTCCACTGTGAAAACTGATCCTTTATTCCTACTCTTTGTTTCCTATCTTTTAACCAGTTATTGATCCATGAGAGGACTTTCCCTTTTATCCCATGATTACCTACTTTGCTTATGAGTTTTTGGTGAGGGACCTTGTCAAAGGTTTTCTGAACGTCCAAGTACACTATTCCAATGGATCACTCTCATCCACATGCTTGCTAACATTCTCAAAGAATTCTAATACATTGGGGAGGCATGATTTCCCTTTACAAAAACTGTGCTGACTCTTCCCCAACATATCGTGTTCATGTGTCTGATAATTCTGTTCTTTACTATAGTTTCAACCAATTTGCCTTGTACTAAAATCAGGCTTACTGGCCTATATAATTGCCAGGATCACCTCTGGAGCCTTTTTTAAAAAAACATCAGTGTTACATCAGCTATTCTCATTAGCTATTAGTCATCTACTACACAGGCTGATTTAAGTGACAGGTTACATACCACGGTTTGTAGTTCTGTCATTTCATATTTGAGTTTCTTCAGAATTCTTGGGTGAATACTTATTCTTCAGTATTCTTGGGTGAATACTAGGACTTATTACTGTTTAATTTATCAATTTGTTCCAAAATCAATTTTTTTCACACAACGCACAGTCAACCTGTGGAACTCCTTGCCAGAGGATGTTGTGAAGGCGAAGACTATAACAGGGTTCAAAAAAGAACTAGATAAGTTCATGGAGGATAGGTCCATCAATGGCTATTAGCCAGGATGGGCAGGGATGGTGTCCCTAGCCTCTGTTTGCCAGAAACTGGGAATGGGTGACAGGTGATGGATCGCTTGATGATTACCTGTTCTGTTCATTCCCTTTGGGGCACCTGGCATTGGCCACTGTCGGAAGACAGGATACTAGGCTAGATTGGACCTTTAGTCTGACCCAGTATGGCCATTCTTATGTTAACCTCCTCTATTGACACTTCAATCTTGGACAGTTCCTCAGACCTGCCACCTAAAAGAATGGTTCAGATGTGGGAATCTCCCTCATATCCTCTGCAGTGACGACCGATGCAAAGTATTCACGTAGGGCTTGTCTACACTATCACTTTTGTCGGTATAACTTATGTCGCACAGGAGTGTGAAAAAACACCCCCGAGCAACATAAGTTACACCAACAGAAGCACCGGGGTGGACAGTGCTATGTCAGTGGGAGACCTTCTCCTGCCAACACAGCTACCGCTGCTCGCGGAGGTGGTTTTGTTATGCGAACAGGAGAGCTCTCTCACATCGGCATAGAGAGGCTACACGAGCGATCTTACAGCAGCGCAGCTGCATTGGTACAGCTATGCCGCTGTTAGTTCGCTAGTGTAGACATGGCCTTACCTTCTCCACAACAGTTTTGTCTTCCTTCAGTGCTCCTTTAGCACCTTGATTGCACTGTGGCCCCACTGATTTTTTGGCAGGCTTCCTGCATCTGATGCACTTTTTAAAAAAAAAATTGCTGTTTGTATGTTTTGTTGGTTACTCTTCAAATTCTTTTTTGACTTTCCTAATTATGCTTTTACACTTGCCAGAATTTATGTTCCTTTTCATTTTCCTCCGGAGAATTTGGCTTCCAATTTTTAAAGGATGCCTTTCTCCCCTCTAACCACCTCTTTTACTCTGCTGTTTAGCCACAGTGGGAGTTTTTTGCACCTCTTACCGTTTTTTGTTTTTTTTTTTAATTTGGGCTATACATGTACTTTGAGCCTCTATTATTGTGTTTTCAAATTGTTTCCATGCATCTTGCAGGCATTTCACTTGTCAAAGGGGAGGGAAGATTAGGGAAACAGTAACAAAGACATACATTCATATAGGTCATCTACTAACCTGTGACTAGCCACTTTACTACCAGGAAAACAGCTAGTGAACAATTACATTTAGGAAAAGTTATTTACACTTTGGTGCCTACCACTGGGAGAAGTTCTTCATCCCATCCTCTGCCCCTCTTCACACTGTTCAGTGCGTCAGCAAATGAAGTAAAATTTACTGGCAAAGATTCAATTTTCTGAAAGGCTAAACTCCATCCTAGCATACTGAACAGGATGTTCCCACAAGGAAGATCAACAAGATAGAGTGCAGCAAGAAGGAAACAAACACAGAAGAATTTGGAGGAAGATAACACCTTGAAAGATCCTTTGCCTGCCCGGCACCAAATCTGTCAGAAAGCTAGTCTGGAATTAAACACAATTTACTCATTAGACACTATTTGATGAGGTGAGGTAAGGACACACTTTCATTCTTACCTCTGAATTTATTTTCTATTTATGTTTCTTTGAACTGTGATAATTGTGTCAGAGGCAATTTTATGTTTAATTCCATACTACTTAAGAGATTTGGTATACACGGATCAAAGGATTTTGAAAGCTCATAGTTATATTCTTTTTTTTTCCACCTATGTCCTCTTATTTATTAGATATGCAATGTGCCAACATGGTGCTAGGTGCCAATAGCCTGCTAAAAATAGGATTACATCCACTACAAAATCAGAAAGGGTAAGCAGCAGGATTCTGCCCTTATATCAAGGGTCATCATAAATACTACATTTAAGGTAATACTCAAGTTGATTGTTTCATTTGATTTTAAATCAACTTTCTGATGGAGACTCCTTCATTAGTTTGTCATGATCTTTTTAAAATTTCTTTAAAAAGAAATATCATAATGGTAGGACAAAGTTTTCCCAACATATACAGAATATCCAGCAGTGAGACTGAAACCCAACCAGAAAAGACAGCCCTTTTCCCCTTCCTGCTCTGGTATCCTGTAGTCAGTGAAAGAGAGACTGCCATACACTAAGTGATTTTCTCTGAAGACAACTTGGAAAACTTTTGATAGTGAGAATTACTTGACTCTTGCCAAGTGGAGACAGTCTGCATTCACCATGCTGCCCATTACTCAAAATGGATCTACTTGTTAGAGAAACAGAACAGAAATGTTGTCATCTTCAGGCTGGATTATGGCAACGCACTCTACTTAGGATGATTTTGGAAAGGTACCAGGAAGTTGCAGCTATGTACAATGTGGATGACTGACTTTTAAGTGGGTTAGGCTAAGAGGAGCATACAACTCTAGTGCTCCACCCTGACTTCCTATCTATTTCCGGGTGCACTTCAAGGAGCTGATTCTCAATAAGCTAGCAAAGAAATAGGATAACTTGGTCACCTCACTCCAGACTACTGCAATATACCTGCCGTAAGGCTACCTTTAAAGAACCCTAGGAAGCCTCAGCTAGTGCAGAATGTGGCCACATGGCATTTAAGTATCTTAGGTTGACATGACACCAGATCTCTATGCTAAGGTCATATACCAGGGCTCCACAGTTTTTTATCCTATCTTGAGTCTACAAGAAAAGTGAAAAACCTTTAGAGAAGCACAGCATTAGGCTCATGAACAGAAGTTTTGATCATTCCAAGTTTTTTTCCCCCACACAAAACTGAAATTGGCATTTGGCCTGGCTTCATTGGGATGAACTGTATGTGACACCTTAAAAGGCACCCAATTTATTTGCAAAGGTTATCCTGATTATCTCCATTCAGAAACTGAAACATAGAAATTTAACCCATAAAACAAAGAAAAGAGGCAGAGGAAAGGTGATGTATAACGCAGAATGGAAAAGAGGAAAGATACAAAACAAAAAAGAGCAGAAACAACAAACGATGGAGGGGCTAAAGACAGAGAAATTGGTACCAAAGAGATTCCTTGATACACATAAACTCTCACAGTACAATCCAGTCCCTTGCACAAAATCTGCATGTAACAGTCCTCCTGGCTATGGCCACATTTGCTGTTCATTGTCCACTCCTACTCAAAGCTCTTTGTAGTATCATTATTAATTTGTATCATGGTAGCACGCAGAGGTCTCAGTAAGAATCAGATCCACCTCCCCCTTGTGCTAGTTGCTGTATAGTCACAGAGTAAGAGCTTACATCCTAAAAAAATACTTAAAATCAGACAGATGGGGCAAAGGGATTGTGACACGACATAACCCATACAGGTGGCTGCCACTGTTTCCTTTGTAAGAGTAAGGATGACCTTGAAGTTAAGGTGCTAAATTGGGACGTTCTGTCACAGTTTCCCAGTGTGATCTTCAAGTCTTAATTAAGATGAGGATACTATTACTTCCTCTTTCCCAATTTTTGTTCATCTAGTCTATTTAGTCCCATTAAGGAAAGCACTTAACTTTAAGCCCTGTGTTTAAATCTTACTGAAGTCAATGGGACTTAAGCACATGCTTAAGTGCTTTCCTGAACAGAGATGCTTTTCTGAATCAGAACTTTAGATTGCAAACTCCCTGAGACACAAGCTGTCTTTCTGAACTCATCTATACACTGATTTAACTGTATCGGTTTCTAAACCAGTAGTTAAACTCGGTATACCCCCTAGTGGGGATGCAATTATTCAAATATGAGAGTATTTATAGCAGCATTGCTTAGTTTGGTAAATAAGCTACACCAATACAGCACTTATAAATTGGTATAACTGAACCCACACTGGGAGATGCACCAATTTAACTATAATAGCTTTTAAACCAATATACTTAACTCAGTACAAATACTGTAGGTAAACAAGACCTTATTATGTGCTTTTACAACACGTAGTACAAAAGGGGCTTGAGTTTGACTATGGCTTCCTGGTACTACCATAATAAAAATAAACTTGATCTTGGACTCTGGAGCCACAACCAGCGTTTCTGTAACAACTGGGTACAGGTAACCCTGATACACTACTTCTGTCATTTCTTGCAAATATACAAAATCCAGAGGAAGTCACATGACCTGTTAAAATATTTAAAAGATGATTTTGTCTGGAGAAACAGTGCTTGTTTCTTTATAAAATTACAAAAACTCAAGTTCATTCAGAGAATTTTTTTTTTTTTTTAAATGTAGTCACTCAACAACTCCTTTTTCTTCCTATAGCCTCCAGGCATCAGTAGTCACCGCACACCTGCTTTCATGAACATGTGTTTTATTTGTGAAAACCACTCTCTCATGGTAATATAGTTGTTATGATATTCAGTTCAATAATAAAAATATATATATAATTCCCAAGATCTTTGCCGAACTCTCTCAATCCAGTGTGTAAACATTATGCAGTAAAAGCTTTCTGGCATGTTGACGGAATTGGGGGTGCAGGTTAATCAAAAATTCCGGTTAACTAAACGTTATACTTACCAATGGAATACCAATTTTCAAAGAATTAGAATACAATCAAATGAATAAAGTATAAAATACTAAACAAGTACTCACCAATCCAGTAGTAGCACTGCACTGCAGAGTGGTTGGTTTCTTGAAGCACTTAGGTGTATACAGGTAAAGTTTTCTATACAGTAGGTTATCTTATGACACTACATATCACTATGGGCAGGGCATGGTGTACACCCAGATCACTAAAAATACACTTAACACTAAAACTATACTGAACATCATTTAATCTTTCTTTGATAATTCAGAAGGCACTTTAGGATCTTGCAGTGCCTCAGGGTCATCATTATCAATGATAATTATCATTGTAGATGTAGAAGAAGGTGTAGGAGATAGGGTCATTACAGATTCAGCCCAATGACATACCCAGGAACCTGCTTTTTTGAATAAATCCCGGATACCAGCTTGTTTACTTGTCTTTTGCCTCCTTTGCCTAAAAGTAGAGTGCAGAATGTACAGTTGCATAACCTCCTGGGCATTATACTAGTCCTGGTTACTAGATTGAAGATTTGTATTAGGAGCTATCAGAAATGCCAGTTAATAGAGCTTTCTGATTGATAAAGTGCTGGATAACACAGCTTGTACTGTATATTTATATACTGTATTGTGCACAATGTACACACACACACACACACCTGCCCACCTCTGGGGTTTCAAAGAACACCCAAAACTTGCAAACTTCGGAAGTGTGGCTGCAATTAACTGAGCTTATTGGGAAACACTCATTAGCTTAACTGGAATTTGGTTGCCTATGACAAGGGTTGAAATAAAAGTCCAGTGATCTTGTAGTGCTCCAAGTCATTCACAGTGCAGCTGAAGTTTATAGATGGAATTTGCAAGAGCAGAGTGATTGTTGAGATATTCAGACAGAAGGAGCAGGCAATGCTTTCGGTCTTACTTTGAAGATTTCAGATAATAGGACTAAAGATTTAAAGATGCATAAAATAATGCAATGCATATGATTATAAAATGTATTTTCATGCTTTAATTGAAACCCATTTTTTTTATTCTCTTCCTGTTGTAATACTATAACTGATACATGATGAAATACTTAATAGACACAAATGGATGTTATAAAAAGTAATTACACATCTCAGTGCTAACCATTTACTGTTTAATCATTTTGAGAAAGCGTTATATATTTTATGCAGAGTTATACTGTAACGATGGAAGAGGATGATTAGATTATTACTGTGTGATTTAGGTAAATTTCTCTGCAGCAGGGATTAACATTTTATAAATTGTTTCTCTCCCTCTCTCTCTCTCTTCAAGAAAATCTTCATCAAGGCTGCCTTAAATCTTGCAAAGGATTATTCTTCCCATAAACTAGATTCATGGAGCTTAACTCTGGGCTTCCTGTTCTCAAATCATCAGTAAAATTGTCTACTTGACACTAATGAGGACTCTGTTCTACGAACTAGAGGGAAAAAACAGTTGCCAAGCAACAAGAATGACATCAGCAACCTGTAACATTTTCACATAAATATACAAACTGGGGGCGCTGTCACAGCCGCTTTCACTCACACAGCTGAGACTGCATTACACTTAACTCACTGTTTCTTACACAAACGCCCCCCTCCCGCCCCTACATTCTCCTATCTAGTGCATCCTAAAAATAGGTCAGAGATGAGCTCCATGACTGAAGATCATTTTACAATTCCTTTGTTTCCAACCATCAAAACTGCATAAAGGAAATTTGAAAAGGGGTGGGCATTTATAATGCTTTATTCTTATTACTGCAGGTCCCTTAACTGCAATGTGGAATAACAGTCGGAAATGACTTAGATTAAGCAGCACAGAGAAACTAAAATCAGATGGAAACAAAAAAGCTTAAAATATGCTAAACTTATATAGAAAGTCAGATTGGATACCATAAATTAGAATACAGAATTATAGAGAAGCACTGTGAGGAAACCAGTAAACCTGTGCAATTTAGAGAGCACAAGCTGTTTGTGCTTTAATTTACTGGAGCAGATCCCAGTACCGGCTCAATGAACCCATAGCCAAACCTTTATCATTTCTAAAAATAAAACCAAAGGGATTAGAAGCTTTTTCAAGACACAGCTTTCCTTCCCTCAGTCACCGAACCTGCACCATCTCTGCTGCCTAGAGCACTTCCCATGATGCAGAGGAGGATTGATCGTCTGTCAAATGCACATTTGAAGTAATTCATGTGGGATAAAACATCTTTGGTGGAGAATATAGAAGCCACATCCAGCAGGATGATGAGATGGATCAGAGTGAGTAGCACTGAACAGCTGCCCACAGCAAACTTAGGTACCTGTAACAATTTTATTCCAACTAAGATGATCATTTTAAAGAATAAACATAATTAAAGCAAACATTCTTGAGTGCCCAGTTGAGAATGTGGAAATGAATTAAAACTTTTCTGCAGGAAAATAATCCTCAAATCTGAGTACATTAATGAAGCAGATGCCAGCTAAGTGTCTGGATTAGAATCTTCTGCATCCGGAGAAGAGCCTCAGAAATCCCATGAGGATACAAGATTAGAGGAGGAACGTAGACAATGGTGACTCCGAATGACTACAGGTAGCAGAAAGATCAGTCCTAGTGGCCAGTTTAAGTAAGACATCACTAGTCAAAATGTGAAGAATATGCTAAGACTGCATTAATAAGGTGATAGATAGTAGATAATGTTTTCACCCCTCACCATTATATAAATCAATAGTCTGTCACCTGGCAGTTACACTAATTACCATACATTCAAAATTACTAAGGCTATCAATACTTAGACCTCAGGGGAAAAACTGATCACCAGATGGAATCAGGAAGAGCTCCCCACTCATGACACAATGTTTGCATAAATAGATAGGAAAAAGAACAAAAATTTAAAAAGTTACAATGTTCCTTTCTCTGAAATATCTTGATAGGCCACAGTAGAGGATGGGATACCCAGCCAGCCAGACTATTAGTTAGATATGGTCATGGCAATGACTATGGTCCCTATGAAAAACTGCTTAAAGTAAGAGGCCACAGATAATGTTGTGTACTTCTAAGTGGATGAGCTCAGACTATTAACCCTTTCAAAAATAACTTCTTAAGTAAGATAGCCACTTACCTGTCCTATCCCCAATATGAAAGTCTGAGACAAGTCCAGATTTTGCAAAACACGAAGTTCAGTGACCCAAGCATTTCACCACTATGGTATTTTCTGCAGAATTCACCCCTTTCTTCCAGAGTTTTGCTGCAGAATCTCGGCTTCCAATTTAAAAATAAAAATGTTTCTAGCCTTTTTTGCTGCAGAGAAGGCCTCAAAAGTATGAACAGACTGTAAACTGAAACAATAGCTCTGAGACATGTGTCTTGCTTCACTCATCTCAGTCAGGACCCTGTAGGCTTCATAATTTCACGTCATAATTTGGCATTTTCTGAAGATTCTATGAAATTCACCATTTTACTGCAATCAGAAACCCAATATTCTTTTGTCAACCTGTCCTGATGGGACCTGCTAGCAGCTGCCTCTTGCTCTGCAAGGTTCCCCACATGGGGGAATTAATTGGATTACAATGCATACTCCCTGCACTGCTCCATAGAGCAAGGTAGCAGGGGTTGGAAAGAGAGAACTGGAATCTAACGCCATCATCCCTGACACATGTGGGGAGAAGAAGAATCTGAGACAGGTCACATGGGCATTATGGGAGTTGAAGCCTATGGAGTATGTATGGAAAATAGGGCTGTCAAGTGATTAAAAAAATTAATTGTGATTAATCGCACTGTTAAACAATAATATAATACCATTTATTTAAATATTTTTGGATGTTTTCTACATTTTCAAATATATTGATTTCAATTACAACACAGAATACAAAATGTACAGTGCTCACTTTATACTTATTTTTATTACAAATATTTGCACTGTAAAAATAAAAAGAAATACTATTTTTCAATTCAACTAATACAATTACTGTAGTACAATCTCTTTATCATGAAAGTTGAACTCACATGTAGGATTATGTACATGTGACAGGGCGTGACTCACCTCTGTTCCTGGACCCATGTCACTCCCAGGACCGTGGCGTCCTCTTCATGACACTACCCTCTGGCTGGGCCATACTCCGTGTTCCCCCCTTCTGGGTGGACTGCAGTCCATTGTCCAGCCACTTCCTTCAAGTGCAGTCTACTCTTTAGCCTCCTCGCCAGTGGTGAGGAGCAGGGGAGAGGGACCCGGGCCCACCCACTACTCTGGGTCCTGGCCCAGGGACCCTGTAGATAGCAGCCACTTACTGCATCCCCTCCGACTCCTCTGTGGATCTCCCTGGGCCACTTCCCCGCAGCCCCATCACCTTCTTTGCCCTAGCCTCAGGGCTTCAGCCTGCAGCACCAGCCTATAGCACTGCTATGTCCAGGTGCTTGCTGAACTCAGCCTGCAAGGCAGCCAGTCTACCTCCCTCCTCAAGCTCCAGGGAGTGGCTCCCTCTGCTCTGCCCTGCAGCCCTTCTTATATGAGCCTGCCAGGCCATGATTGGCTGCTCCTCTCAGACCCTTTCCAATTGGCTGCCTCTGGCGCAGCCTCGCTATGGCTGCTTTTAACTCTTTTTCTACTAGTGTGTACAAAAAAATAACTGCATTCAAAAACAAAACAATCTAAAACATTAGAGCCTACAAGTCCACTCAGTCCTACTTATTGTTCAGCCAATCACTCAAACAAGTTTGTTTACATTTGCAGGAGATAATGCTGCCCGCTTCTTGTTTACAATGTCACCTGAAAGTGAGAACAGGCTTTTGCTTGGCACTGTTGTAGCCGTCTCAAGATATTTACATGCCAGATGCGCTAAAGATTCATTTGTCCCTTCATGTTTCAACCACCATTCCAGGGGACATGCGTCCATGCTGATGACGGATTCTACTCGATAACGATCCAAACCAGTGTGGACTGACATGTTCATTTTCATCAACTGAGTCAGATGCCACCGCATCGGAGTGTAACTCTTTTAAGACTTCTGAAAGCATGCTCCACACCTCGTCCCTCTCAGATTTTGGAAAGCACTTCTGATTCTTAAACCTTGGGTCGAGTGCTTTAGAAATCTCACATTGGTACCTTCTTTGTGTTTTGTCAAATCTGCAGTGAAAGTGTTCTTAAAACGAACAACATATGCTGGGTCATCATCCAAGACTGCTATAACATGAAATATATGGAAGAATGCGGGTAAAACAAAGCGGGGAATATACAATTCTCTCCCAAGGAGTTCAGCCATAAATTTAATTAAGACCTTTTTTTAAACAAGTGTCATCAGCATGGAAGCATGTCCTCTGGAATGGTGGCCGAAGCATGAAGGGGCATACGAATGTTTAGCATATGTGGCACGTAAATTCCTTGCAATGTCAGCTACAAAAGTGCCATGCGAACACCTGTTCTCACTTTCTGGTGACATTGTAAATAAGAAGTGGGCAGCATTATCTGCCGTAAATATAAACAAACTTGTTTGTCTTTGTGATTGGCTGAACAATAAGTAGGACTGAGTGGACTTGTAGGCTCTAAAGTTTTACATTGTTTTGGAGTGCAGTTATGTAACAACAACAACAAAATCTACATTTGTAAGTTGCACTTTCACGATAAAGAGATTGCACTACAGTACTTGTATGAGGTGAATTGAAAAATACGATTTCTTTTATCATTTTTACAGTGCAAATATTTGTAATCAAAAATAATAATATAAAGTGAGCATTGTACACCTCGTATTCTGTGTTGTAATCAAAATCAATATATTTGAAAATGTAGAAAAACATCCAAAAATATTTAATAAAATTTAATTGGTTTTATTGTTTAACAGTGCAAACTGTGATTAATCGTGATTAATTTTTTTAATCGTGATTAATTTTTTGAGTTAATCGCGTGCAATTAATTGACAGCCATAATGGAGAACATAATAAAAACCCATCCTCTCAAATTATCATGGTCAAAAACAGTCAGTAACAATATTTGTATCAATGAGTATTGTCAACTGTGAACCACAGCTCTGAGATTGCTAAGCAATTTGGGGACTCTCTTTGTTATATATTTATACGGGGCTTAGGACAATGGGGTCCTGGTCTACGACTAGGGATCCTAGGTACTACCTCAATACAAATAATAAATAACAGAAGTAATTATAATAATCGTTCTCTGTGTTTGAGAGAAGACAGGGACGGGAATGAAGGATATTTCATGATGACAGAGTAAATTAAATTTTGCCATGGAATTTATCGGGTTGCTGACAGGGAATTTGGTCTCGCGCTACAGAGTACTCAAGGCCCTTATTATGTTATACAAACAACAGCCACCTTTTTAGCAGCCATACTGTGCCAAACACCACGATATCTATCTTGATACCGAATGCTCAAACTGCTCTTACATACTCCATTTATGGCAGCTTATTTCCACAAAAGCAGATTTGTACAATTCTCTTTCAAAGTACACCTCTACCCCGATAGAACGCGACCCGATATAACACGAACTCGGATATAACACGGTAAAGCAGCAGGGAGCCCCAGGCCCTTTAAAGCGCCACCCGAGCCCCGCTGCTTTACCGCATTATATCCAAATTCGTGTGGCGCCCCGGGCCGTTTAAATCACTACCCGAGCCCAGCTGCCGGAACCCTGGAGCTCCGGCAGCCGGGCTCGGATGGTGATTTAAATGGCCAGAGGCTCTAGCCGCTGCGGGGAGCCCCAGGCCCTTTAAATCCCTGCCCAAGCCCCGCTGCAGGAGCTCCGGCAGTGATTTAAAGGGCCAGGGGCTCCCCACAGCAGCTGGCGAACCGGGCTCTTTAAATCCCCGCCAGGGCTCCGGCAGCCGGGCTCGGGTGTTGATTTAAAGGGCCAGAGGCTCCGGTCGCTGCGGGGAGCCCCGGGCCCTTTAAATCCCTGCCTGAGCCTCGCTGCCGGAGCTCCGGTGGTGATTTAAAAGGCCGGGGGCTCCCCTCAGAGGCTGGAGCACCGAGCCCTTTAAATCACTGCCAGGGAAGCCAGTCCAATCCAGTGTGGCGTACTGGCTCTTGCCGGTACGCCGTACTAGACCGTACCCGATATAACGCAATCTCACCTATAAGGCGGTGAGATTTTTTGGCTCCCGAGGACCACGTTATATCGGGGTAGAGGTGTATGTGTGAATAAGTTGCAGACCCCTCTGAGCGGACATCACATCTGTAGTTGGAGAGATTTCTTTAAGAGACTGTATCATAGAATCATAGAACTGGAAGGGACCTCGAGAGGTCATCTAGTGCAGTCCCCAGCACTCAAGGCAGGACTAAGTATTATGTAGCCCATCCCTGACAGGTGTTTGTCCAATCTACTCTTAAAAATCCCCAATAATGGAGATTCCACAACCTCCCTAGGCCATTTATTCCAGTGCTTAACCACTCTGACAGTTAGGAAATTTTTCCTAGCGTCCAACCTAAACCGCCCTTGCTGCAATTTAAGCCCATTGCTTCTTGCCCTATCCTCAGAGGTTAAGAACAACATTTTTTCTCCCTCCTTCTTGCAACAACCATTTATGTACTTGAAAACTGTTGTTATGTCCCTTCTTAGTCTTCCCTTCTCCAGACTAAACAAACCCAATTTTTTTCAATCTTTCCTCATAGGTCATTTTTCTAGACTATTAATCATTTTTTTTGCTCTTCTCTGGACTTTCTCCAATTTGTCCACATCTTTCCTGAAATGTGGCGTCCAGAACTGGACACAATACTCCTGTTGCGGACTAATCAGCGCGGAGTAGAGTGGAAGAATTACTTCTCGTGTCTTGCTTACAATACTCCTGCTAATATATCCCAGAATGATGTTTAATTTTTTTGCAACAGCGTTACACCGTTGACTCATATTTAGCTTGTGATCCACTATGATTCCCAGATCCCTTTCCGCAGTACTCCTTCCTAGCCGGTCATTTCCCATTTTGTATGTGTGCAACTGATTGTTCCTTCCTAAGTAGAATACTTTGCATTTGTCCATATTGAATTTTATTCTATTTACTTCAGACCATTTCTCCAGTTTGTCCAGATCATTTTGAATTTTAATACTATCCTCCAAAGCACATGCAACCCCTCCCAGCTTGGTGTTGTCCGCAAACTTTATGAGTGTACTCTCTATGCCATTATCTAAATCATTGATGAAGATATTAACAGAATCGGACCCAGAACCGATTCCTGCAGGATCCCACTCGTTATGCCCTTCCAGAATGACTGTGAACCCTGATACCTACTCGCTGGGAACGATTTTCCAACCAGTTATGCACCCACCTTATAATAGCTCCATCTAGGTTATATTTCCCTAGTTTGTTTATGAGAAGGTCATGAGAGACAGTATCAAAAGCCTTAAAGTCAAGCTATATCACATCTACCGCTTCCCCCCATCCACAAGGCTTGTTACCCTGTCAAAGAAAGCTATCAGGTTGGTTTGACACGATTTGTTCTTGACAAATCCATGCTGACTGTTATTTATCACCTTATTATCTTCTAGATGTTTGCAAATTGATTACTTAATTATTTGCTCCATTATCTTTCCAGGTACAGAAGTTAAGCTGACTGGTCTGTAATTGTCCTTATTTCCCTTTTTATAGATGGGCACTCTATTTGCCCTTTTCCAGTCTTCTGGAATGTCTCCCCTCTTCCATGACTTTTCAAAGATAATTGCTAATGGCTCATATATCTCCTCAGTCAGATCTCAGATATCTCTTTGTCTTGTATCTACAAGACAAATGAGCCTTACTTCTTACACTTAATAGAAATAGAAGGAAATCTTATTTGTTTACCTTTTTTTGAAGACAGAAAAAATGATTGGACAATTTCACTTCATATCTTTGTTTTACTGGCACTGAATAACTAACAGCTCAATGCAGAGGAGGCTCTCTAATGCAAACTTTCACAACCATCACCTCTTCAATTACAGCAATGAAGAGGTCTTGGAGTGACATTATATTCCTCTACTAAAATCCAGGTTCCAGTGTGACGTTGTGCAGTCTATATGGTTTTATAAAAACATGATAATAAGTGAATATAATGTAACTGGGATAGTTTTATAAAAATTTGATAAGAAGTGAATATAATGCAACTGGGATATGCTTTGTGCAAAAGGTCTCTTGTAAGGTATCATTACAAAGCTCATAATCTACTGAGTGTGATCATCCTATTTGTAGAAATGTACCACTCTTGTATCTAAAACTAGAAATATAAAACATAACTCTGAAGGCCTATTGTAATTCTGTAAAGTGTGGGCCATTAATGATGGTTTGGAATCTTGATGACTCCCATTAACAAGGACCATTGTCTGCAGATGGCTGTGTTTACCTGCTAGTCTTCCTGTATGTGTGTGTGCTGGCAAGTGGGCAATGAAGTCTTGCAGTGACATGTGATCATGTCACCTGAACTGGAATCCGTCTTTAACCTGGTGCTTTTCCAGTGAGGGGGGTGGAAACCCAGAGGGACAAAGGGTTCCCGCCTTATGCAAAAGATATATAAAGGGGTGAAAGAGAGCAAAGGGAGGGAGGAGCCATCATGAAGAATCCCCTAGCTATCACCTGAGCTGCAACAAGAGCTGTACCAGGGGAAAGAATTGTGCCCAGGCCTGGAAGGTGTCCAGTCTGAGAAAAAGCTTACTGAAGCATCTCTGAGGGTGAGATTATCTGTATTCCGTTTGATTAGACATAGATTTGCGCATTTTATTTTATTTTGCTTGTGACTTACTTTGTTCTGTCTGTTACTACTTGGAACCACTTAAATCCTATTTTCTGTACTTAATAAAATCACTTTTTATTTAGTAATTTACTCAGAGTATGTATTAATACCTGGGGGAGCAAACAACTGTGCATATCTCTCTATCAGTGTTATAGAGGGCGAACAACTTATGAGTTTACTCTGCATAAGCTTTATGCAGGGTAAAATGGATTTATCTGGGTTTAGACCCCATTGGGAGTTGGGCATCTGAGTGCCAAAGACAAGCACACTTCTGTGAGCTTTTTTCAGGTAAACTTGCAGCTTTGGGGCAAACGATTCAGACCCTGGGTCTGTGTTGGAGCCAGATGGGAGTGTCTGGCTCAGCAAGACAGGGTGCTGGAGTCCTGAGCTGGCAGGGAAAACAGGAGCAGGGGTAGTCTTTGCACATCGGGTGGCAGCTCCCAAGGGGGTTTCTGTGATCCAACCCGTCACATCCAGCTCTAATGGGAGTAATCCATTCTCAGTATTTCCTCATGTATCCATGCTAAGGAAAATGGGCACCTCCTTGGAAAACTGGACATACCAATTATAGTTCCTGAATTTTAAAAGATTTAGGATACTTCAAAGATATTTTTGTCAAAGTACCTTACATGATATTTATTTGGAATGCTTAACTAGAAAAACCTGCCAGAGGCAAATTATATTCCCTTAAAACACCAATACACACATAATGCTGGGACCCAAATGTATTTTTCTATTACCCATCACTCACTCACACACACAGAACAAAACATATGTAAGCATGACAGGAAACTTTTTCTTTGAGCACAGGAACTTCTGAGCTCTAACCCTGAATCTGTAATGACTTGCTGTGTGGCTTGGGGCAAGTCATCTCTCTTCCTCAATTTCCACATCTGTGAAAGTGGGATAACACTTTACCTACCTCACAGGGGTGTTATGAGAATTAATTAGCTCATGTTTGAACAACCACTTTGAAGATGAAAAGTGCTATTTAAATGCAAAGTATTATTTTTCTATAAATATGCAAAAACCAAGCACCTGCACTAATATATGCATAAAACCAAAACAAAATTATCCCTTCTCTATACATAGATGAACACAATGTTCAAATGCACTACTCCCATCCATAGGCAGGTCTCTCAAACCTCCCCTACTCCAAATATATACAATCATATCTTCTAAGATATGCAAATTATATATTTAATGTTTGTTTTTATAAAATGTGTATATATTTTGTCATAAGACTTTCTATAAAAGCAATTAAAAGAAAACAAAAAATGTATTATTGATTAAATGACCAAGCCCCTAGATATCATCTTCCCTAGCTCCATTCTAATATGTCATCATGGTTTACAGGTGATCTGTGACAAATAAAGTGAGAGGAAAAGATGTCTAAAGTACCAAATGACAGAAGTGGGCTGGATCTGACCAATAGCACTATAACAATTTTAGAGCCTTTTTGCAGTTGTTGTGCATGAGGCAAACAGGAGTTTATTTTTTAGCATTGGTTTACTCCTGATCAGCAGAGTTGTTTCAAGTAATGGACAGCTTTGGTTATTCCAACTGAAGCGAGTACCTCCCATTGCGAGGAAATTGCATGTTACTTTGAAGAGAAAATTGATTGGCCTGAAATATCCACTTCAGCAGATGCAGAGTGATTAAGCCTTTTCTGGCTAAGTTTAGGCCAATGATGCTCCCTGAGATACTAGAAACGTTAGGAATATTTTGTGCTACAATCTGTGCTTTGCAACCAAGTGCTTCTTTTCTGAGCAAGGCAAGCAGGGAAGAACAGCATCCCCAGCTGGTGGAGACTGCCAATGGCCTATGTAGGACAGGTTGCTGATTTCTGTAAAGGAAGTTGTTGTGAGGCCATCACTTGGTGCTTGTGATAATAGCCAGATTTTTCCCAGGATCGCAATTTTCCATTTTTGGTTAAGGGTACTGTGGCAAAACAATTCTCAGAGCATTTTGACGTACAAAATCTTCCTGACCCCTGTCAATCTGGGTACAGACTGTGGAGTATTCTGGGTGCCTTGCTAGATGATCTGCTGATAAAGATCAAGTATCCATACTGATACTGAGGAGTCCGGTGGCACCTTAATGAAAGCTTATGCCCAAATAAATCTGTTAGTCTTTAAGGTGCCACTGGATTCCTCGTTGTTTTTGTGGATACAGACTAACACAGCTACCCCTCTGATACATATTGATACTGTCAGATCTATCGGCTCTCATAAATACCATTGGCCATGAAGCACTGTTGACTTGCCCCATTTTCTTCCATTAGGGTTCACAGACTTCATTCCTATCTCCTAAAGAGGTTCCAGATGGTCATCGCTGGCAAACGCTTTTCTGTCAAAGAGTGGTCCCTCAGGGCTTCATCTTCTTTTTTTCTACTCCATGTGTATACAGACCGATTAAGGAGATATGTACTATGGTATTTTAATATGCCACTGACAACCATGCTTTCAAATGCCTTACCTAGCATTTGATAGATGCTGCACCATGGATAACTGGCTGAAGCTCAGCCTAGGCAAGAAGGAAGTGGAGGGATAGCTCAGTGGTTTGAGCATTGGCCTGCTAAACCCAGGGTTGTAGTTCAATCCTTGAGGGATCTGGGGCAAAAATCTGTCAGGGACGGTACTTGGTCCTGCTGTGAAGGCAGGGGACTGGACTCGATGACCTTTCAAGGTCCCTTCCAGTTCTATGAGATAGGTATATCTCCATATTATGGTAAGACTGGGGAAACAACCCAAACATATGTCAAGAATTATATCTGGCCATACAAATGAGGGTGTGTTTCTCTATCATTTATTACTCAAGTTTGCAGTCTATGGGTACTGATGTAACCCCAAGTGCTGTTAGATGATCGCACAGCAGCGGTAATCAGGACAACATTTTTTCATCTGCATCTGGTCCGGAAGGCATAACTATTTCTTTCAGATGCGGCCTTGCTATTATGGTATCACATTGTCAATTTAATATTATACTACAGCAATGTGCTGTACATGGAACTTCACCTTAAATCATCTAGAAAACTGAAGTTAGTGCAGAATGTGGCAACTGTGAGCATACCATACTTACAGGATTGGGGATTCTATCCTGGGAAGTAGTGACTGAAAAAATTGTGAGAATCTTGGTGGATAATTAGTTGAATATGAGCTCCTAGAGTGATGTTGTGGCCAAAAGAACTAACATGATCCTGGCGTGTGTAAACAGGGGAATCTTGAGTAGGAGTAGAGAAGTTATTTTACCTCTATATTTTGCACTGGTGCGACTGATGCTGGAATACAGTGTTCAGTTTGGTGCCCACAATTCAAGAAGGATGTTGATAAATTTGAGAGGGTTCAGAGAAGAGCCACAACAAAGATTAAAGGATTAGAAACACACAATTTATAGTAACAGAATCAAAGAGCTCAATCTATTTAGTTTAACAAAGAGAAGGTTGAGAGGTAACTTGATTACAGTCTATAAGTACCTACATGGGGGACAAATATTTGATAATGGGCTCTTCATTAGAAAGGTACAATTACAATCCAATGACTGGAAGCTAAAGCTAGACAAATACAGACTGGAAATAAAAGCCTTACCTTTTTAATAGTGAGTGTAATTAAGCATTTGATGAATTTACTAAGGGTTATGGTAGATTCTCCATCACTGAATTTTAAAGTCAAGATTGGATGTATTTTTCTAAAAGATATGCACTCAGAATTATTTTGGGGAAGTTCCCTGGCCTGAGTCATACAGGAAGTCAGACTAAATGATCACAATGGTTCCTTCTGGCCTTGGAATCTGTGACTTTGCTCTGATCTGCATTGGCTGTATGTTGGTTTGCAGGTAGAGAGTAAGGCGTTGGTATCAACCTACGAAGCCCTAAATGGCTAGGGACCTGCCTGTCTGATTTCCTCTCTCTCTATGCCAGATTGTCAATAATTCATAACTATTAAATTCTTTACCTCTGTAATACTTTTTATAAAATGTACTCTGATTCATAGGACCAAACGAACTGTCTAACACTTGCTTAAATTACAGCAGTCATCCAGCATTATCTGGCATGAACTGTCTTGCTCCAAAGCTCAAAATTTTCAAATGTAATTGAATGGATCTCCACAGGGTATGATTTAATGCACTGAAAACTTATTTAGTATAGGAATCAGTAATCTTTCACAACAATGGAAATCCACTTAATAAAATGTTCTTCAAAGTGACAACAGACTGATATAGGATCATCATAAGATTTCGCTACATTAAAAAAAAACTAATATGAAACACAGTCTCCTGCTAAGAATGACATATGTTTGTTCTCAGACATCAGGGAGCCTTTTCTTTAAGCCTGGGTGCACTAGCTGCATAGAACGGCACAAGTTTTATTCAAACCTATCAGAAATGAAAATGGATTGTTTTATTTATGAATCTATCCTTCAGTATTACTAAAGTTGCACAGGAAGAAAAAAAAATAGGTTCTCTCTCCATGCTGTAACACTTTTATTTTTATCAACTAATAGGCACAAGGATTAAGTAACAGGCAACACCATTATCTTTCGAATATCTCACACAAGTGCTGAAATGTTTATACAAATAAGCTGCACTTTAAGCCCACTAGACTGGTTTTATTGTATATGGTAAATCAAATCAGATCAGATCAGAACTAAAGAAACTTCTCTATTCCAGGCAATTGTATCCTTAAACCACATTTTTCTGCCTCATGCCCATTCCATGTGCCACCCATCATGGAGCAGGCAGAAAGCTTTCTGCCTCACACAAAGATCTGTGAAATTCTATATTCAAACAGTGATGCACAGAAACTGAAAGGAATATTCTTGGCACAAAGAGATCAAAAAAAAAAAACAAGCATAAGGCTTTTCTAACATGCTTAGTTTATGTAACACATGAAGCCCATTCTGATAATTTTATATATATATATATATATTACATAGAGACACACACACGTCATTCAGAGTTATGGTAAATAGCTGTTCAGTCTAACGGCCAGAACCAAGCTGTCTAACTGTCACCAGAATTTGTGACACACAGTTACACATACACTGGTGCTTTTGATTCTCCCATTGTGATCTACGGGCTCGATCCAGCTCCCACTGAAGTCAATGGTAGTCATTGAATGGGTGCTGGATCAGGTCCAAATGGAATATGACCAAAAACTGAGGAGCCTATAGTGTGCCATATTTTTTCATACATAAAATAGACTGGAAGTGTATAAAATAAATCTAAAATCTTCTCTAATAGATCAAGTTTTGTGTGAGAGGATAACACATGTACATGTATAATATAGTTACAGATGGAAAATATAGTGATGATAATAATGATGTTAAATCTTTTAAACACAGGTATCAGAAAACACTATATTGTGTTTTCCACATTAGCAAACAGTGTGTTTAAAATAAATATGTACTGCTTTCCGCCCCCATCCAGAAAGCATAAGTGGATCTTTAAAGAAATAGGACCCCATGCAAACATAAATAGAAAGTCATGTGGATGGAAGGATCCACCTGTAGTGATTGCTTTGCAGAAAACAGGAATCAAGTCTGTAAAGCTTGGTGAGGGGGAGGGAGAGGGAGAATTTCAAACAATATTGCAAAGTGCTCACCAGTTTGCCACCAGTGATCCAACACTGGGACCTTGAAGACTTTTTTGGACCATTCTAATGTCTCCACATCACAGCGTTCACCAGCTACAAATAATGTTCGGAACCTAAATAAAATGGTAAAAATTTTAGATGTTAATGCTTGACAAGGAAAGGTAAAATGGAAAAGGAATGTATTTCTCTATAAACTTTAGAAACATGTGTTCTATGTCCAAGATGTTGAAGGGTGGAAAGTGTGTTTCTGTTCCAGCTTACTCAATGGAAATTGCAATCCTATGGATATTAATGTATACTTCTTAATATAATACTTAAAAATAGCCTCTTTTTTAAAATGTGAAGGCCTTGGGACACCATGACTAGCTCAACAATTCAAGAAGAGTAAACTTAAATATAAAAATGTATTAAATTTAAAACAGATAAAATATAGAAATTGTGTATGGTGTCAATAGCTGTGCCACAAGTACTCCTGTTCTTCTTAAAACGAATACAATATACCAAAAAGGAGCTCTGATTGTGAGCCCGGAGATTGCTAAGGTTTTCATAAGGGTATAAAGGAGAACAATGGATGGCAGAATGTTGAAGATAGAGAGTAGGCTTGCGTGTGTTATGTCAGCGTATGCTCCTAAACAAGGTAGAACTATGGAAGAGACGGAGAGCTTTAGAAATGATCTGGCAGAGTTAGTGGTCATGGTTGAGAGTAACTCCTTGTTAGTGGTGATTAAAACTGCCATGCTGGTGAAGGGTGCCCAGTAGACGGAATGGAGGGTAAATCTAGCTTTGGTAAAAAAAAAAAAAAAAGGCAGAAGGAAAGAAATGGGTTGAGCACTGTTTGTTTAATGGGTTCTCAGTGGCGAATACATGGTTCGAAAAAAAAGAATCCCACCTGGTGACATGCTACAGTGGAAAAAGCATGACCCAGGTAGACTATATTTTGATAAGAAGAGAACGTATGAAAATGGTGAAAGACAAAAAGGTTATACTGACAGATTATGTGGCAGAACAACAAAGTATTAACAGCTAAAAAAAATCGCAGCCTGAGAAACCAGGAAAGATGATGATGCTGAGGAAGAAATTGCATTGGTGGTTATGTAAATGGGGGTGGGGAGGAGAGAAAGAGTTCTGCCAAAAAGTAAAGGAAGGCTTTCATACTTTGCCAAGAACAATGAAGTCAGTGGAGGGAGAATGGAGGAAGTTTAAAGAATGTTTCATCAAAGCAGCAGAGGTAACATGTGGCAGAATAAGTGGTAAGATGGGGTGCTTTCAGGGAGAACAAGCTGGTGGTGCAAGTCTGATGTAAAAGAGAAGTTAAAAAGAAAGAATGAATAATTCAGAGAGTTTGAGGAAGCAGCTCATGATCATGAGAATCAAAAATGCAAGCAAAAATTGAGGCTAAAAAGGCAGTTGGCTAAGGTAAGAATGGTGGCAAAAGAGGAATGATACTGAAAGCTGGAGGAAGGTGGTAGCAGGAAATTGGTTTGGGGGCTGGCCAAATAGAGAAACAATGAAGCACAAAGTATGAAGAATTCTTTATGTGAGAAGAATGGGAATCATGTGGTGAGTAACTCTATGGAGATGGTAGAGGTATGGAAAACATATTTTCATAGGCTGTTAAATGAGAAGTGAAAGCTGCAAATGCAAGCACCAACAAGTATGGGGAAATCTCAAAAGATACTGATCTCTACAGAGGAGGCAGAAGCAGCACTGGATAAGAGAAAGATTGGTAAAGCAATTGGTGAACATAAAAATTGTTGATATGATCAAGGCCACTGGAGATACTGGAGTAACATGGCTTCACAGATATGTGATTTATTAGAGCAAGGTAGGATACCAGATGACTGAAGAATGGGATTGATTGTGCCTCTTTGGAAGGATAAGGATGATGCAGATTATCCAAACACCTATTGGGGCATCATCCTGTTAAGTCAGCTTCTCAAAGCCCTTGAGAGAATTTTGGAAGCAAGACTGAGATGCAAGGTATAGGAAACTACAGAAGAGGAGCAACATGGCTTTAAGAAGGGAAGGAGTACTATAAATACAATATTTGTAATGAGACAGAAATTTGAAAGAATGATAAATGTAGGATTTAACTGCTACACACTACTGACTAATCCTGAGAAAAACACAAAGAACACTGAAGTTATGCAAGTAGGGAAGGTGGAAGAAGAGAGGTTGACTGACATTTTAGGAGAAAAACTGAATCAGAAGAAAGAATGTGTACTTGGGAAGTACATTTAGTGCCTTCAGAGAAAGAACTGGAAAAGTGAAAACAAGAAACTAATGTGAAAAAGGTGACAGAAGTACTGTGGGATGGGCAACTAAGTAACTAAGTGAAAGGAACAGTGTTTGCTGCATGGTTGTCCCACCTGCTGTATGGTTTGGAAATGGTGGGTCTTACAGAGATGGAAGAAAAGGAGATAAGTAGTAGACAATAATATACTGAGGAGAATGGCTAGCATGCAGAGGGTAGACAGAGTGTACAGGGAAGAAAGCAGGAGGAAGATTAACTTGGGACTCTCAGTGACAGATAGGCTGGCACGTTTGAGGTGAGCTTGACATGTGATAAGAATGGGAGAAAGACGACAAGCAAAGAAAACATGGGAGGAAGCGAACAGCAAGAAAGGAAGACTGAGAATATGTTGGAAAGACTTTGTCAAGAGAAGCTTGAAGAGAAAAGGCCTGGACCTCCAAGCCTACAAACCTGTACCATGGACTGCAAGGAATGGCAAAGAAACGTGGGCACCTCTGACCCTGTGTAAACAGGAAAAGAAGTCAAGAAATGACGGGAAGATACCAAAAAGGAGTGGGGAAAAAGTATCAGAGACAATAAGAAACCAATTACACAGAAATTAAGTTGTTTTATGGAAAGACCAGTAGTCTCTCTATAGTTGAAGTTTAAACAGTGTTCCAATTTAAGGTTGATTTTCAATAGTTTCCTAACCTTAGCTGAACCAGTAATTTCAAAATGGGATTTCTAGCAACTACTGAAGCTAACCCCCTTCCCAGAACTACAACCAATGTGCATGAATAATCTTAAAGCAAATCTTCTAAGTCATATATGAAATAAAAATAATACTTTGAAAATTTGTAAATTATGTGAGACCTAGGAGAGAGACAGACAGACAGAGAGAGACTGGCCTAAAAGCAACCTGTAAATTTCAGAGGCAAACAACAATGGAGACGATATATATAGCATTTGAAACCCTGTTGAAAGTTCCATACTCTAAGAGTTTACAGATCATTTAGATTTCCAAATAGTATAATAAGGTATCACACTTATTATAGCCACCTCTTTGCTGAACAATATGCTGCATGCACATTAAACACTCAATTGATGCTGTATGTACTTGACATCATAACATGTGTTAGAATTCTATTCATCTGGAGGATGTTCTCTAGCAAACTGCAGCAGAAACAGATGCACCTTCTGGCAGTAGCAATAGGTGCTATTTGCATTTATATTAATTAATTCTTATTATTATTAAATTAAATAGTACTATAACCATATATTAAACCCACACAATCTTTTTACATCATGTTTTATCATATGCTTTGTCACAAGTTGTCATCCCTCATGAAGCACTACAAATTCATTTCACTCCCCCTTCAGTATGGTAAGGTCTTGAAGGTGAATTGAAGTGCTTTTTAAGTAGGTCCCTACGACACAAAATATTATTTAGGATCTAGAACTTAGAACATACTAGCAGACTACAGGTCTTATGCAAACTCTTACACAGTAACTTTACTCACGTGCATAGTCCCATTGTTATATTATATCACATGCATTTCTCATTTCCAAATAATTCACACACCACTTTTCATGTGCCTGTTCTTATACCCCGTATCTGTCCATAGACACTTAGGGTATGTCTACACTGCCTGCTGGATTGGCGGGCAGCGATCAATCCAGCAGGGGTCGATTTATCGCGTCTAATCTAGATGCGATAAATCGACCCCCGAGCGCTCTCCCATCGACTCCCGTACTCCACCGCCCACTCCCCTGTCGACTCCGCCTGCGCCTCTCGCAGCGGAGTACGGGAGTGAAGACACTGCAGTGAGTAGGTCTAAGTACGTTGACTTCACGTAGCTGAAGTTGTGTAACTTAGATCAATCACCCCCTCCTTTTTGAGGAGCAGCAGAAAACTTTGAACTTGGGTCCAATGAGAGAGACATAAAAGATAAATGACTGCGTAACTGTACCTACATGAGCAGCCACATTGACCTCGATAGGATACTTGTGTGAATAAAATTACACACATACATGTGTGCAGGACTAAGCCCATAATCATTACAAATACATACAAAATATTTTAAAGTTGTTTATATTTCACTAATTTGGTGAACGTGAATTCAGGGTTCTGCATTTCTCCTGAAAACGTTTTTGTTTGTTTTGGTTGGTTGTTTTTTTTGAGAGAGTGAGCAAGAGACTGTGTGTGATGTTCATCATGCATGACCCACTGATGTAGAGTATTTTAATCACATAATAAAGTCACATGAACATTATGCTTCATGTTTGAAGAATATGGTTTTGTGTCAAACAGTGTACTATTTTCATAGACATTTCCCTTACAAAAAATTGACAATCAATTCTATACATTAATGAGCACTAAGTTTGTTTGGCACTATAATTCTTTATTAGTCATCGTTCAGTGAGTTTCACTGTAACACACTGGACAAAATGTCTCGTGTACGGCAACACTTCCATTATTGTCAATGATAACAACCCAAGAGAGAAAAGAGGTTGAGATGATTCATAGTAGTATTCCTTTCTTTGCAGCATTAGCAGGATCCTGCTGTGAGGAAGCTTATAGCAATGTTCCATCCCAACAGATTTATAATAAAAACTTAATTCCTTCACAAATTAAACTGAGCTCACCAAATGAGATGTTATTCTTCAATATTTTTTTACTCCAGTTCAGTGGAGCAATCTAATTGTTTGCAAAAGGAAACATCTCAGGAGGCAAGATTCCAAAGAATAACGAAAGCTGTATTAACTAGAACAATTAATCTTAATTGTATTAATACTATTGGCTGTAACTGTGATTTCCTCTCCATGGACATGAGTCTTTGGCTCCATTCACAGCATCGCTCTACATGCTAGGCAATTTTCTAGTAGTAGCCAAAAGTTAATAGGGTGGGAGAAAACAAACAAAACAAACAAAAACAACTTGTGCAGTTTTAAAGAGACCACTGATTATCAATTAGGGGTCAGTAAATTAGGATCAGTCTCCATCCTCTGAATTAACAATGACTTGAGAGAGTACTTTACATAGCAGTTCAAGATGGAGAATGATGACTACAACTGCCACAAGGATCAGAGTTAAGTCCAATTTATATATATCATTTTGCTGCCATGAAAAAAGCAACCTGTGGCAAGTTGAAGCAGGCAAACAGAGGAGGATAGATGAGGAAGTTTCTAAGTTTGTTCAAAAGAGGCAGGCAATACAAGACAGCATGAATGGGTTAGAGTAGAAACAGACCAAATGTTTCAAATTTGGAAACCTATAATTAGGCACCTAACTCTATATTTTGGTACCCAAGGGCTAAGGAGAGGTGCAGAGTCACACCACCTCTGAAACCTAAACATGGGCACCTAAATTTATCAGCCTGTGTTTATTCTGTCGAACTTCATCCATGCATCTTGGGGGTTTTATAATGAATTAAAATAAATCTCACACTTATACTGTGAAAACATTAAAAAAACTAAGGGCTTGTCTACCTGAGGTAGCCCACCTTGAATTAGAGTAGTGGTTTTCAACATGTGGTCCATGGACCCCTGGGGGTCCACAGATTATGTCTAAGTGGTCTGTGAAAGGTCGTCATTACCATAGAACAGTGGTTTTCAGCCTGTGATCTGTGGATGCCTGGGGGTCTGCAGACCACATCTAAGATTTCCAAAGAGATCTGCACCTCCATTCAAAATTGTTTAGGGGTCCACAAATGAAAAAAGGTTGAAAACCCCTGAATTAGAATGACCACACTCAAACTAAAACAGACGGACTTGATTAGCAGCACAGAGTGATTCAGTTAGCAGCTGATGATTTGTTATAACTCTAACTGCTGCATAACTGGAGCCTCAAGCATCCCCGCCCAACCTCTTGCATCCCTCCCTGAATGGGCCAGATAGTTTGAACTTAAAACACCATGTAGCTTCAGCTAGAGACTTGTGCGTGTGTGTGCACGGGAGTCAGGTTAGGGGCAAAACTCAAGTTATAGCTTGAGCTAACAATGCAGTGAGGACAACTCTTAAGTGTCATATAAGTATCCCCATTTTACAGATGGGGACATAAATGTACAGAGAAAACTTTAAAAAGACTTGCCTAAAGTTAGAGGGACAAGGTGAGTGAGATATCTTTGACTGGACCAACTTTTGTTGGTGAGAGAGACAAGCTTTACAGCTACAGCTCTTCTTCATGTCTGGGAAAGGTACTAAGAGTGTCACAGCTAAATAGACTAAAGCAAAAGAAATATGGAATTAATTATTTTCTCCTACTGAAGAGTAAATCAAAAGTGTGTAAGTGATGCAGAACACTATATATGTATACATATGAAAAAAGTCCTGGTATGAACAATTTTATATTTTTAATTGCACCTAAACCTTAATGGTTACAATATGCCAATGCATTTATTATTGCAGTCCTACTCGAACTTGATATGCAAGAAATCTTGCGACCTCTGTGTTAAGTGAACATGTCCTAAACCGTTGTCTCTGAAACCTGAATTCCTGACATTATAAATCAATGTAATTAAGCTTTTAGGACTTCAATCCAAAATGCACTGAAGAAGAATTAAGCTACATAAAGCTTTAGATCAGTGCATTTAGGATCCAATCTTGGAAGACAGATACAGCATGTACTTTTTTGGCACTGTTCCTGAGTACAAAAGAAAACATTCCTCTCTATTCATACCATTTTCTGAAAGCCCAGGTGTTTGACCTGACAGTTTTTTAAGTTTCACCATTTAGGGTGTAACACATGAAAGAGTATTTTCAGTGGAGAGCCGTCCACTCCGGAATTTGTACTCCAGTTTTACCTGACAAGGGAGAGTGGTGCCCCTAGCAAGATCTCCGCCTTTGTCTCCAAACTGTTGTCTGAAGGGGTTGGCTGGGGATTTAGTTTGCATTTACTAACATAAGTTGGTGGATGTATTATGGAGTTTTTATTAATTCTTTCTAAATGTACCTAGAGACTATGGACAGGTATAATTTGAACATGTAAAAGACAAATTATTAAATTATAAGTTTGCATACTTTGGGGTTTTTTTTAAATCTAATTCTATGACTTTTGTTGGTAGTGGTTTTCTTCTCTCTGGATGAATTTTCCCTTGGTGCAGAGGACCCATGCATGATCTCCACACCACTTAAAATGCACAGCAGGGCTGTATCGGGAAGGGCCACAGGGAACATGTCAGTCATTACATCCTCAGCTCACTGCAAGAGACTTCACAAGAACCCTCATAAATTGATGCAAAGGATTCTAATGAGATCAGAGCTATGTGATCTACAATTGCACAGATCTAGTAGGGCACAGGAACTGCCATACTGGATCAGACCAGTTGTCCATTATATTTGAATCTTGGTAAATTCGTGGCCTCAATGACTTCCTGTAGCAGTGAGTTACACAGTTTAATTCCGTGGTGTTTGGAAAAGTATTTACTCTTATTAGTTTGAATTTGCCATTTTTTAAACACCAGATCAGTAACTTCTGTTCTTCCTGTCTCATAATACAAGAACATAATTTTGTATACTTCTATATACCCCTCATATTTGTCTTTCATCTAAGGTAAATAATGCCTAATACCTCTGTTACACGTGGGTAGTATTTAGGGTGACCAGATGTCCCAATTTTATAGGGACAGTCCTGATATTCAGGGGTTTAATCATATATAGGTGCCTATTACCCCTAACCCTCACCCCAATTTTTCATACTTGCTAGCTGGTCACCCTACTAGTATTCTATGCCCGCAGTCTGACACAGGAGCTGTCTCATACCTCAAGTTGTCAGGGTAGATTTCCCCTGCAGAAAGCCACAATAACTTGAGCTCTATGCAGATAAAATTAAATTTCACTGTGTGCTCCTTGAAGTTATGTTTAAAATAGATCACTCTATGGTCCAATAGCCCTGTAGTTACCATACTGTTCAGCAGCATCAGTTTACAGGCCAGAGTACCACCAAGGAAAAGTAATAATCTTTATATTACCTCTAAACCTTACTGCTGACTAATATATGCTGGCTAGCATATATATTTATATATATATTAATAATATATATTATTTGCACCATACATTTTATATATATTATAGTATATATGCATATTAGTATGCATTAAATACACATATTATTTTAGTTAAATAGCCTAAATTGGCCTACTCCTTTTCTATAATCCTATACTAAATATCCCATAACATCTTGCATTACCTGAAGTAAGCTTTGGATTAAGTAAATAGGAAAGGTGTCAGGACCAGGATTTACGAGTATTTTACCATAGCAACAGGTAGGGAATTATTCTCACAGGCCAGTACTGGAATATCCCAAAGGAAGAGGACAAGCTATATGATTGTTCTACCATGATACAAACCTAGAAGGTACCTTCACAGACCAATACCTGGAATGCTAGTATTCAGAACAAAAATAAGGAAAGGAACAGAACAACAAGTTAAGGAACTGGGACAAAAAGACGGCTTCCCGGAGACTAGTATCCTAGAGAACCCTTTTCCTGAATTATATTACTGTTGGATTGTAGCAATAAACCTGACTGACATTGATTATGTGGTCTCTTGAGTATATTTCATAACAAACCAAAGCATGGCTAAGCAACTGACTATACAATTTATTATCATCTAACATTATCTTGACAACTGAAAGATAATGCCTTGACTAGCTCCAAGTGTTTTCCCCACTCTCCCCTTCCAATGAAGACAGATTTTTTTTTTTAATCCAGGTGCTCATCTCTTGAAGGCATCGTGACATCTGTGAGATGCATGAGTCATATCTGCTGAGGAGAAGGAGATATATAGCTGGGTGTTGGCAGCATTGGAGTCTTCCAAAAGGTCTCACATACACGTTCAGAGATTCTGCTCTTCATCACACATGAACCAAATGGTTAGCTAGGTTCCAGATGCACAATCTTTATTACTGGTGATGCCAGAGCCAGAAAGAACAGCTTGACTATCACATCCCAGAAGGAGTTTTAGACTGGTACTTAAAGGCTTTGTCTCTATTTGTGAGCTGACCAAATTTGATGCAGAAGTCACTGAGAGATAATCACAGATAAGAAACATCCAGATTCCAATTTTACAGTCATATTTTACTGTTTAACTGCACTTTAAACAAAAATACTTAAATATCTCTTTGCTAAAAATAAATTACACATATGTTATTGGTGTGGTAGGTTGCATTGCCTATTAAGATTGCCCAACACTTCCCATTAAAAGACACTGTTTTCAGTTGCTTATAATTTATCAAACTGTAACTAATTCGACTGAGATTTTTCATGCCAGCTGTCTGCCTCAGATTGATTTTTTTTAAGTTTCAGACAAAACTGTTCAGCCATTTCCAAGAACAAGGCATGTTAAAAAAAAATCTGGCAACCTTTTCTTTGGAAAACTAGTGCCCCCAGGCTTTGCAGCAGGGACTTGAAATTTGACAGGGGGTGACCTTTGTAACAGCGATGTGCCTTTCGCCATCCCAGTGAAAATCCAGTCAAATTTGGTCAAGTTCTAAGTCTCTGAAAAAAATCACAATTTGCACATACTCAGTAGAGACTCCGATTTTACCAGCTAAAATTTCCAGAATCCATCCTCACTGAGCATGCTCATCCCTCTCACAGCTCTTAATGCTGACCAGACTCTGCATGACATCCCCACAGAGCAACTGAGCATGCTCCATTCCCTCACATCTCCTATGCGTGAATGCACTGTGCATGTACCGTCTCCACAGAGCAACAGAACATGCTTCAGTCAAAGGCGACAGGGGCAAAACTAGATTTTCCCCGTAATTGTCACTTCCAGCTGCTCCAGGACAGGGTGGGGCCAAGCACCGGAACGGACAGCAGGGAGCCTGTCTCTCATGTGCTCTCAATGATCCACCTGCTGGCACCCAGGCAGGCTGGAGGAGGAAGCCCCCTAATTCAAATGCTGAAGGGACAAAAGCTGAGCCATGGGGAAGGAATGGAGCAGATTAGGACAAAGTCTAGAAAGACCAAGAGAGTTGGAAGGGGGTAGAATGGGACTGGGTACGGTGGAGACAGGGGCAGGTAGGCTGGGACTGGCTGAGCAGTGAGACTGGAACTTGTTGGTCAAGGACACTGGGACTGGGGACACAGATCACATGAGGAGCTGGAGGATAGGGAGATTGCAAGTAGTGAACAAGAAGCCTGGGACTAGGAACCAGTGGGAGACGGAAGAAAAAGCTGACAAGGAATTGGGGTGCATACAGAGAACTGGGAGGAGTCCTGTGAGGGAGACTGGGAGTCAGTTGAGGGAGGGAGGAGAGAGAGAGATAAGATGAGTAGCTGAGAGGGGGGTACTAGGCCTGGCTGAGCGAGGAGACTGGAATTGGATGAGGGAATGGAATTCTGGGGCTGGAGTAGATTGGGATTCAAACATGAGCCCAGAGTGGAAGATTAGGACTGGCTGGGCAAGGACTGGGATCAGAAGTCTGAGGAATAGAGACTAGAAAAGCAAGGAGAATGGAACTGGGACAAGGAGCCAAGGGTGAGGAGGAGACAGGACTGGAATGGTTAGGAAATACCAGAATTAAGGTTGTTTATGTAATTTGCCCTCAGTGGTTTGAGCATTGGCCTGCTAAACCCAGGGTTGTGAGTTCAATCCTTGAGGGGGCCATTTAGGGATTTGGGGCAAAAATCTCCTGGGGATTGGTCCTGCTTTGAACAGAGGGTTGGACTAGATGACCTCCGGTCCCTTCCAACCCTGACATTCTATGATACACTCTTTAATTACATGATCACATACTATTTTTTCATAGGACCCCTGCTTCATCCAGTGCACAAGATGGACAGTGCTCTAGGAATCAATCAAGGCTGTGTAGTAAAGGAAACTTGTCAGTAGGACCCCTGCTTCATTGGTTGCAGAAGTTGGAAGGTTACCCTATAAGTAACGCTACGTTTATGTCACGGAGGTCTTGGAAGTCACAGACTTCCAGAGACCTCCCCGACATTCTCTGCTTCAGCCCCAGGGGCTGCCGGACTCTGGAGCTGGCAGCCAGTGGGGCCCTGGCAGGGTTCCAGCGACAGGAGACAGCAGCCACAGGCAACAAGGTTCCAGTGACAGGTGACAGACTCCTGAGGGGGCCCTCCTCAGGGTTCCAGTGATGGGCGACAGCCTTGTGCAGGGACGGGGGAGAACATGGGAGGGGAAGGCGGATGCCTCGGGCGAGAGGCTGGGAGTGTCCCATTTTCTCTTTAGGAAATATGGTCACCCTGCAGCTCCCAACAGCTATGAGGGGGAACTGGCCCCACAGCTCCCAGCCACCATGGTGGCAGGGGAAACCATGGAGCCGCAGCAGCAAAAGTCACAGGCAGGTCACGTTTTCTGTGAATTTTTGTTTATTGCCTGTGACCTGTCCGTGACTTTTGCTAAAAATAACCATGACAAAATCTTAGCCTTACCTATAAGTGAATTAGGAAGGGGATTGCAGGAAGAAAAAGGAAAGTCTCATGGTTAAGGCACGGTTAATGTTGTTCTGGAGAACTAGATTCCATCCCTGCCTCTGCCACAGAGTTCCTATATGGTGTTAGGCAAGTCACTTAAACCAAAGTTTTCACAGGTGGTCATAACTGTGTGTTCCCTAATTTCTGGGTGCCCAACTTGAGACTTCAATTTGAAGAAGTACTGCGCACTCACAGCTGCAACTGAATTCAGTGTGAGCTGTACTTTGAACATGGGAGTGCCATATAAAGCTAAGAACTCTGAAAAATCAGGTTTCAGCTTGCTCAGATTGTGCACCCAAAATTAGTGTACACTTTTGACTTTAATCTCTCTGTATCTTAGCTCCCCAACTGTAAAATGAGAAAAATATCACCTCCTCACTGCACAGAGATCATGTGAATATACTTAGCATCTGCATGCATCACAAACACTATACTGATGAGCACTACAGAAAAGCCCATGGGGAAATTAATAATTCTGTCTTTAGAGCACGCTTTGAATAGTGTGGAGCAAATAAGGCCTAGGACAACACAATGAACACAAGGACAAAATAACACACTGATTAGCTGCTCATTAAGTGAGCACTGTTCATGCTGTGTACTGAATGATGCCAGGGTCTTGTGGAAAAAGCAGTATGTGATGACATAATTAAAGACCAGGAGGTTGCACAGGCAACTTTAATTGAGGCATTCCTTATTTTTTGTGTGCCTGACTTTACAACCTTAATATTATTATTTTAATGTAAATTTTGTGTAATATATGTAGATTATTTCTATATCACACATGCGCTATACACATTTACACATATATAAATAAAATACAGTTGGTATTTTATATATTTATATTCTACTGCTTAAGTGTTCAAAGCTCTAGACATTATACTCTCCTCAGTCTATGAAGTCTATTTCTATAACAAACGATTTCCAATGTATCCTTAGTTCACCTTGTCAAACAGTACTGCTTTCCCAAGTCTGCCTCAGGGTCCTGCTGACGGATTGCTCTAATTGCAGTTGGTGCAGTAAAAAAGGCAGCCACTCCATGCTCTGCTAGCACACGGAAGTAAGCACCAGCATCTGGCGTTCCCACAGGCTTCCCCTATGGAGAGATTAATAAAAAATGTCATAGGATAAAAATATTTCATAATTCCTTGACAGCTCACGACTTGAACGCGTAGCAATAGCAATCAACACATCAACAACTGTATTTCAAAAACACTTTAGAAATACCTTTGTCAATATACAATGAGATTATTCATTTGCTATACCATTAATATCACAAGCTGGAGTCATGTTTCAGAGTAAACTCAAAAGGTTCTGAGCTCAATCTCCAACTGTGCCCAATAAGTGCTAGCGGCAGCTAGGAAAAGTTGGGGGAGGGATGTGTGTTAAAAGGAGAGCCACAAAAGAGCTGTTTCTACAATGGAGACAGAGGGAGTCAATTCTGCAACAACCCTGGTCCTGGAACAGTGTAGAACAGCTTCAGAGTCCCAATGGGCTGCATAGGCGGCATGTAATGGAGGCTGGGGGAGGCTACGTGTCCCCAAACCTCTGCTAATGCTCCCCACTACAACCCCAGCCATGTTGAGGGGCTTGGGGCTCCTCTGGCCTGGCAGGCAAGAGCAGGGGGGTAGAGTGGAGGCAGGACTTTGGACGGAAGTGGCACAGCCTTGGGCAGAAGGGGTGGGGCAGAGGGCTAGCCTCCCCAAACTGGGGGTTCACATGATGGGCTGGTTCAGCACCCAGGTGTCCCTGGAGTGCAGCAGCAGCCACTCCAGCCACATTCCCTTTCTCCCAGTTACATTGTCAGTGCAGAGGCACAGAAGGTGGTTGTACAGCCAAAATGCTTCTGAAATAAATGTAGTCAAACTTTACTAATTCTGGGTCACTGAGAACGAAAATGATGCTTAAAATTGTTGATTGGCTCTAGTTTTCAAGATATGCTATTGGGTCAGTATATACGACCCTTGACTTGGGAATGGCGGAGGATAAGTGAGTTATAAAGGGAAGGGATCTCAATTTAAACCAGAAATAACTAAAATACATCTTTGACTGGATCTATGAATAAATCTATGACTGGGTTTGGACAGTACTTGCTTTTTAGGCAAAACAATGAATGATGCAATCTGAAGCTGGTATTGCGTCATACATGATATGAATTGCATCATGTTATTCCTAGAAGTCATGGATGATGCAATCATAACGAAGCTTACATCACTCTGCTGAACAAATTGTCCTATATCAGCTCTAGAAATCATACAGTGTCGTGCTCTCTTATTTGTCAGTGTTTGATTTTGCAAAGGGACACATTTCTGTTTAGCCAAAGTGAGCAGAGATGCTGCGTACTTGTGTGAACAGTGCAGATAACTTCTGCTATGTTTGTGGTGAAGTGACTTTTGCATCACAAAAGCGCAGTATAACCACTATGGTTAAGAAAGCCTATCACCTTTATTTTGGCTGCAAAATTGGAGATCAGGACAAGAGGTGGGCCCCACACATATGCTGCAACACTTGTGCAACAAATCTTCGCCAGTGGTTGAACAGGAAAAGGAAATGTATGCCTTTTGCAGTGCCAATGATTTGGAGAGAGCCAACAGATCATACCAGCAATTGTTACTTCTGCATGGTGCCTCCAGTTGGGAAAGGTGTGTCAAAGAAGAAAAAGTGGACTGTGCATTATCCAAACATTCCATCGGCTATACGCCCAGTACCCCACGGAGAAGGACTGCCGGTTCCTGATGCACCAGAATCATTCTCACTTGAGTCAGACGAGGAAGAGGAAGAGGATGAAACTTCTGGTCCTGAACCATCAATGTCACAGGACCCACATTTTCTCCCATCCTCCTCCTCTGAACCACACCTCATAACACAAGGTGAACTGAATGACCTTGTCAGGGATTTGGAACTACCCAAGAGTAAGGCAGAGCTGTTGGGCTCCAGACTACAGCAGTGGAATCTCCTGGCAGGTGATGTTAGGGTTTCCATGTTCCGTGACCGTCAAAAGGATCTTGTCCCATTCTTCTTCATGGAAGGTGATCTTGTAGCCTGCAACAACATCGATGGTGTGATGGCAGCCCTCAACATCGTTCACGATCCAGATGAGTGGAGACTGTTCATTGATTCATCGAAGACGAGTCTTAAAGCTGTTTTACTGCATAATGGCAATGTTTTGCCATCAATTCCAGTTGGTCATGCAGTCCATATGAAGGAAACCTAGGACAACATGAAACAACTTTTGAGGTGCATAAACTATGACCAACATCAGTGGCAGCTTTGTGGCGATTTGAAGGTTGTTGCTCTCTTGCTTGGTCTGCAGACTGGATACACAAAGTACTGCTGTTTTCTTTGCGAATGGGATAGTCGTGTAAGAGATTCCCACTACATCAAGAAAGATTGGCCACTCCGACAGTCATTGGAGCCTGGGAGGAAAAGTGTTCAGCATCCACCACTTGTTGAATCAAGGAAGATTTTGTTACCACCCTTACACATCAAGCTGGGTCTGATGAAGAACTTTGTCAAGGCCATTGACAAAACACAAGCAGCTTTCAAGTACCTCTGTGGAAAATTTCCAACGTTAAGTGAAGCTAAGATAAAGGAAGGTGTCTTTGTTGGTCCTCAGATTCGTGAACTTCTTTGAGATGATGCATTTGACCATGCACTGCGTGGCAAGGAAAAGACGGCATGGAAAGCCTTCCAGTTAGTGGCAATAAATTTTCTCGGAAACAACAAGGCAGACAACTACAGGTTGTTGGTGGAAAACCTCCTCAAGGCATACAAAAGCCTTGGTTGCAACATGTCACTAAAGATACATTTTTTGCACTCTCATCTAGATTTTTTTCCACCGAACTGCGGAGCAGTGAGCGACGAGCACGGCGAGCGATTTCACCAGGACATTGCAACAATGGAGAAACGCTATCAGGGCAAATGGAGCCCATCAATGCTTGCAGACTATTGCTGGACAGTGACAAGAGATGCTCCATTTCATGAATACAAGAGACAAGCCAAGAAGCGCCGAGTAGACATTGAATAGGACTAAACTATGTACAGAATAGTTTTTTGCCTTTTGTTTCATAATAAATTTTATTTACATAACCCTTTTGCTGATTTTTAAAGTGTTACATAAACAGGACAGGTGAAATATTATCATGTAAAGCAACCATAAACACATGAAAAGACCTAGGTTTACAATTTATGATTAAAACTCTACTATCTACACAATATACATAGACATAAAATGTAAAAACTTAAATATCTTAGAAACAGTAGCCAATCAGTTGTTTTAATTGTCATATTTGAATTCAGCACATCAAAATACATAATAAATAGCACATTTTATCTCTGAAGCAGACGACTTATCAAAAATTGTAGACCAGTGTATTTTGGGGTTCACCCAGAACAGCAAGGAGTTCTGCAACTGCCTGCCCAGTAACTTTGGTGTGTCTTAATGCTGTCCTGCTATGGCTCAGATCTCTGACCAGCAGCCTGCCCACAAGCACAAGGCCTTACCCTGACCTCCATCAGCCTAGTTACTCCTTGCAGGGTGATACCAACAGCCCTTCCAGTCCCAAGTCTTCCCAAACCATCCTCCCCAAATTCTAAAGTACCAGACACTAGGACTGTTCCCCTATGGTTTGTCACCCCAAAGGCATGAAACCAACCCCCCAGTTATCAGTTCACTGTTGCACTCACACGTCACACAGTTTGCACAACCAAGACCTGCTAGGGGTAAAAGGTTTATTTAATAGAAAAACCACAGATTTAAAGATGAAATAGTAAGGAAAAGCAAACATAGACAAGTTCCACAGAAAATATGCAAAGACCCCTGCTGGCTTTGCACTTCCATATTAGATAAAATCTCTTTTCTAGAATAAGGTACCTTTTCTCTTTGAACAGTTTCCCAACATGTCCCTAGTCATAGTGGGGAATCCAGTGTTGATAGACAGCCTCCTGCCTTCGAGACTGTCCCTCAAATTCAAGAGGATTTCACTTCAAATCAGGGGTAGTCAATAGACGGACCATGGGCAAAATCTGGATAGTCAGACGCTTTTGAATGGACCCCAAAATCTTTTTATTTACTTAGTATTATTTTTATTGGTATTATTTTCTCTGGAGACTGGATCTTGACTATACCTTGACCAAGAAATTTGGACTTTGACAAAAAAAATAATTGACTACTGCTGCTTCAAACCCCTTCCATTTTAAAAGGGTTGGGAGGTTTTTTTCCCTACAGTCACTACTGCTATACAAAGTGGGGAAATACCCAATTGTCTCAATGTCTTTCCATTAACATTAATGGTCAACCACTGTCGTTTCCTGGGCTGGTCATGGTCACTTGAAGCTGGTTTTGGGTAAAGAACGGGCTTGGGTTCTCTGCCCTCTTGGCTGCTCCTCCGCCCTGTTGTGAGGCGATGATAAAACTGCAGTACCGATCAGGAGCACAGTTTTCTCTGTACTTAAACACCTAGGTTCATAACCACAGTCTGTATACATAGCTCATAGTGACCAAGTCCAGAACATCACAAGCTTTCATAAAAGACCCCACTCAATTCACTTTTATAGTACAACTATGCAGTATGCAACCAGTTGGTCCCAACTGCTCATTTTGGAGGTTCAAACCTTCTGTTCTCCCATTGGGGTGTCTGGACACGGATTGTCACAGTGGTAACGTAGAATTCAATTATGCTGGCTCTTTGCTACCCAGGATTCCCCTCACCTTGCAAAAATCCCCAGCTGGCTGCTCATACTGGCTTTCTGGCCCCTTCATGCCACAAAAAGGCTGGAGAGGGGGCAAGGATCTGTCCCTTTGTATTTTGGTGTGCTACAATAGCAGCTTTTTACTAAGCACTGACTTTCCATATCTCAAAACATGCCAGGGGAATAGTAAACAACAGTAACCAGATGTGACAGATTGCCCGGCATGGCTAGGGATAAAAAGCACCAATCATTTTCTACAGTGCTGTAAATAAGGGAACCAGGTGGCACACAATCTTCTAATAAAATTTTTATTGCTCCTGATTGCTGCAGGGAGTGAAGGTCACCATACCTGTTTATTTTAAATGATAGAGATTAAGTAAAAACAGAGTGACTTTTAGGCAAAACTCTACAGCTATTGCCAGGGCCTTTTCACTAGAAAGATCACATTTAGAAGATGAACTTTCTGTATCACACAAAGCCAAGTCAGGAGGTATATACAGCTTTCATATTGAAAATGCCACTTGCATAAACATTGGACAAGAAGCCACAAGCGCAGAGCAAGCATTTGATTGTTGCAAATGTCACCATATTGTCACCATGCTGCACTACAGCACTCAAACAAATGCACATTACAAACTCAAATCTCCACCATCTGGTATAAATGAGAATTTAGAGTGCATTACATATATATGTACATATTGTGATTGCATTTATCTAGACGATCAAGTCAACCGTGTTAATCTAAGTGTCTTAACCACTCAATAGCTGAGTGAAGAGCGTTATGCAAGTCTATGACAAAGTCCAAGCAGTCCTTGTTAATGGATGCAACCTACAAATGTGACCTACATCTTTTAACTGGCCACAGGAGCAAAGGGGGAGTCACAAAGACCCCACTTATAGTCATTAGCAGCACATCTGATTACTCTATGTCTGAAGTGATTGAGTTTTACCCAAAGATGGTGTGGAAGGTCAAAACCATGGGGCTGGACTGTTGGATCAGTCATGAGATAAGAACAAGTTTCAAACATAACCAGTGCCTGTCACCTAGTATGCCACCCGAAGAAGATATCAAGGTCCTTAGGGGAACTGTCCAAACAGGATGCCTTGAGCTGTGACTGTGGGCTTGGTAGACTAAACACATCTTTAAACAAGGGTAGATGTGGCACACTTTGCACCTTACGGTGCATATTCTGCAAAGCGATTTGTTGCCCGATGTCAGGAGGGTTGAGGCTGAACATGACTGGAAGCCAGGAAAAGGTCAGTCAGTTTCATGGTATCTGTTATTAAATACATGGTTTTGTTTAACTGAGTGTCTACCAGTCACATGTGAGAAGAGCTGAGCCACACCAGGGAGCAACACTCTATTACATAATAGCACAAGGCAAGCCCAGAGTTTCTTAATGTCTGCACATTGCCTCCCCAGGAACCAGCTAGTTTGCTGATCAGGCTGTTTCTTGTCTTTCATTTACAGTGTGGTCTTAGTAAGGTGTTGCTTGAAAACTCAAGTTACGGTCCAGTGTAACACCTAGATACACAAACTGAGTCCTGGTCTAGCCTGAGTCCACTCAGGAAGATGTTAAGCTGTTTGTTGGCCTTTGTGTGGTATAGACAGAAGCAGCTAGAAACTGTTCTTTTTCTTTTAGTACTAGGTGTGACACTCTGCACCCCATAGTCATCACAGTGGTATGATTAAGGATATGATGACGTAATTATGATGCATCTTGGACAAATTGTGTCATGCGGTGTCATTGGAAAAGTTATGATTTGCTGAATATAATTATCCTACTTGTATGCATGTACGATTTTTGTATCTGGAGTTATGAATATTGACTATGTATCAGTATTTCAAATGTGGTTGCACCTGGGTGAAACCCACAAACCAAGATGCTTCCAGTCTAGATGGCCTATAGTGAAGAGTCTGTTCAAGGTAATGGGCCTTAAGGAAACCAATAGGCCTTGGGAGAAGCTTATCCCCCACCTGGTGAGCCTCCCAGGGAATGCTTCAGTCTGCCTATGAATAATGGCTGCTATGACTCAGCGAAGCATGCAAAGGCATGTGACTAGACCATATGATACTCAACTCCATTTTGGTACCTGTATTTTTCCACAAACTGAGCTGGCAACTTGGCTTGGAAGAAAGGTGTTCCCTCCATAGGTAAGACACTATAAAAGGGGGGAGTGACTTCACCAATCGGCCTTATTCAACACCTGGAAACACCTTAGAAACAAAGACTGAACTGAGGGAAGTGCTGGCCCCAGGTTGAAAGAGAGGATTCCTGCCTGCGTATAAAACATATACAAACTGCTTGTACTATCTAACAGGGTCAGACCCTGTTTGATTCAAATCCTGTGTAGTATATAAGATTTAGATTGTGTTTTGTTTATTTCTTAAGTAATCTTCTTTGATCTGTTTACTATCACTTATAATCACTTAAAATCTATCTTTCTGTACTTAATAAATCTATTTTATATTCTTTACCTAAAACAGTGTGGTTTGACTGAAGTGAAAAATCTCAGCTCAGTTAACAAAGGCTTTGTGCATGTCCTCTCCACATCAAGGGAGGAGCGGACTGGGTAATAAATTCATACTGGTTGAGCTTTTGACCATGGCAGGACAGTACAGCTCTGGGGTCATAGGCTGGGGAGCTGGGGATATTCTGGCTGGAGACTCTCTATTGTTGGTTCATGCAATGACTGGCCAGAGCATTCATGAACACAGCTGGGTGTGGTCCCTGCCTGTGGATGTTGGTGAGAGTGCAAGCTTGGAGGGGGTTGCAGCTTGTCACAACATCACTGTGTGAGAGGGAACCCAGACTGGTATGGCAGAGGGATCAGCAGTACCCCAGTTCTAGGTTGCACCCTGGGGGGACCCCTCACACCAGGTTTATATCTCTACTTTTTATAATAATGAGTCATCTCTTTCATATCTGCACTCAGACAGGAGCGCTGGAACCTACGTAAAAGGGGGGCGTGCCCTCAGTGCTGGAACAGTGGCCTCACCTCTGCCCCAAGGTCCCACTCCTCTTCTTCCCCCTGAGGCCCCGCCCGCTGGCCAGGCCGGAAACTGGAACCAGGCTGTAGTAAGAGCTGCCAGCCCCAGACCCTTCACCTGCCCGGGGGGGAGGGGGAGGGGGAGGGGAACAGGGTGCCCAAGAGCAGACCCTGGCCTATGTCCCCCCCTCCATGTGCCGCCCAGGGCAGATGGAGGGCCTGGAGCTCCCCACAGTGGCTCAGGTTCCCTGGGCAGCTCTTACCAGGGCCCAGCTCCCAGCCTGGCCAGGGCCTCAGGGGGAAGAGGAGCAGCAGGGGGCAGAGCCCCATGATGATTGGGGACTAAGGCCCATCTCAGCCCCCACCCCACACACACACTCACACACACACCCGGGAGGCGCTGGCGCTGCCGTGAAGCACAGCCCCTGAAAAGTGGGTGGGCATGGCCCTCCCACTATTAAAAGTGAGGGAGCCATGGTTCTCCAAACTCCCCCCTGGTTCTGCACCCCTGCACTCAGAACTTCTAGGTGACAAATCCTGGTCCTGTATTGCCAAGCAGATGACACCTTTGTAGTTAAAACAACTGGCACTGGTATTAGGAAGGTTGTAGGATAAATATAAAATTAAAGAATTAAAGTTAGCTTATTGGTTAAGGAACTACATACATGTTTAAAGAAAGGCCCTGATAGCAAGTAGAAGGAAGGCCATGAAAATAATGAGTTATAATGCCAAAAGGAATGAAGTAGGGAGAATGTCTGATTCAAAGACTAAATAATGAGATAAGGGGAAGTTTCTAAAAAGAAGACCTTTAACCGACGTGGGTGACTGCAGATGCTTTTAAACCAAACAAAAGGAATCTGTCTTAAAATGAGCTAACACAGATCTTCCCACCCCACATACGAGTTTTTTCCCCTATGTGAACCCAGGTGCAACAGGAAAACAGTTGAACAGCAAGGAGGAAGGGAGGAAAGTGCTAGACAGGTGATACTGGTCTAACACTCAGTTCAGGCCACACAGTCCGATAGCTTTTCAGGCAAGGATGCCACTGAATTTCCTCTGGGAACTCTCCACTATCCGTTCTTTTCCATCTTATCAATTTCTCTATATCAGTATCTTCCTGCTCGCTCCTATGCCAATCTATTATCCTGCTGACCTCTTCTGTCTCTCTGAGCATTAGGACCCTGCTCTCTTCTGTTTCCCTTCCCCAAGTGCCACTTCCTCCTTGGGCATTCCCTCCAAAAATGGTCAGGGTTATCACAATGCCAGCATCCATCCGCTTCCTCACTTTGATCCCACATCCATCATGATCTGGGCTGATATTTCCATGGGAACTTGCACTGGGCCTGAATCTTCACAGCCTCCTTAAGCTGATCCAGTTCACCCCATAATTCTAACACTCCCGACACTGTCTACATGACCCGTGACTCATACGATGGTGTCTCGACCTTCCTTCTCTTCCTTCCAGAGAATGGACATACATCCTAGCACCAGTATCTTGAAAACTAAAACTTCCAATCTCCTCCCCAGTTCCATCTCTATAGTTGGTTGGTAGTTTCATCTAATCTTTGGGTCTTCCCCATCCGGAGCTGTAGTTGCATCTCCCCACTAAAAGCGTAACTGACTAATTGATCTCAGGCTAAAGCATCTTGCATCTCAGAGCCTGCTTATGGGGAAGTGTTCACAACCAATCTCCTCTGGCTTCTTCCTATAGTTGAGAAAAGCTGCCCAATCTCAGTCAGTGCATGCTGCAGGCTCCAAAGAATGTTTAAGGCATCTGTTAAGACACTTAGGGTACGTCTTCACTACCCGTATCGGCGGGTAGCAATCGATTTATCCGGGATCGATATATCACGTCTCGTTAAGACACGATATATTGATCCCCGAACGCGCTCACCGTCGACTCTGGAACTCCACCAGAGCGAACGGCGATAGCGCAATCAACAGGGGAGCCGCGGCCGTCGATCCCGCGCCGTGTGGACCCCAGGTAATTCAATTTAAGATACTTCGACTTCAGCTACGCTATTTGCGTAGCTGAAGTTGCGTATCTTAGATCGATCCCCCCCCCCCCCCCCCCGTGTAGACCAGCCCTTATAGTCCTGTCAAGCCTTACTGCTAAATCCTCATCCTCCCTGTCTTTCCCTATGAGCAACAGTCTCAGGAACTTCAGCTTAGTGGACTCAGCTCACTCATTCAGACTGGCTGCCATTTCGAACTGTGCATGCCAATCACTCCACTTTTGTTGTTCTCTACTATATGGGGCTGGGTTAAATACAGGCCATGCTGCCCTTCTTGGAGGTGGCATAGAATCATAGAAGATTACGGTTGGAAGAGACCTCAGGAGGTCATCTAATCCAACCCGCTGCTCAAAGCAGGACCAACACCAACTAAATCATCCCAGCCAGGGCTTTGTCAAGCCGGGCCTTAAAAACCTCTGATGGAAATCCCACCGCCTCCCTACATAACCCATTCCAATGCTTCACCACCCTCCTAGTGAAATAATTTTTCCTAATATCCAACTTAGACCTCCCCAACTGCAACTTGAGACCATTTCTCCTTGTTCTGTCATCTGCCACCACTGAGAACAGCCTAGCTCCATCCTCTTTGGAACCCCCCTTCAGATACTTGAAGGCTGTTATCAAATCTCCCCTCACTCTTCTCTTCTGCAGACTAAATAAGACCAGTTCCCTCAGCCTCTCCTCATAAGTCATGTGCCCCAGCCCCCAAATCATTTTCATTACCCTCGCTGGACTCTCTCCAATTTGTCCACATCCTTTTTGTAGTGGGGGGCCCAAAACTGGAGGCAATACTCCAGATGTGGCATCACCAGTGCCGAATAAAGAGGAATAATCACTTCCCTCAATCTGCTAACAGTGCTCCTACTAAAGCATATCTGACCCTCCCACCAGGAGTGCCCCCTCCTTCCAAGTCACTCATTTTCTTCCCTTCAAATGCTAACAAAAAGAAACCTCTCTACAATTAACAATAGTTTATTTTTTAAATAATGGTCCGGATCGCAGACTTCCACTTGCCTCACTTGCAAGATAATCACCACAATCCCAACTGTGGCATCAGTTTGTGCTAACCACCCCACACTTTGTGCTGCAACATGTGCTGGCTGATGTCCTAAGGTAGAAACGCCTTCATAATTTGTTGAGGGATGAAATGACAACCTGCTCGTGGTCTCTCCTCCTATGTGCATAAGCACAATGAATGTCATTAAATTGGTGATCAAATGTCCCGAAAAGGCCTACAGGTCAGCAAAGCAATGGCAAAAATGGCCCCTTCCAAGTCAAACCAGACACCGGCCCCTCACTGCATATAATGCAGTTAAATATCAAGGGTTTATCCAGCACAAAATGCAACTACCTCACAAAGATCCTATGAACTGACAAAACTGACTGGAGGAAATGTAAGTTGAGTAAAAAACCCATCGCTCCAAGATCAACAGATAGACCCGTCTTAGCAGTCTTCCATCCAAAACAAGGCCTAGCAATCTATGCCAAAGGTGATGTGAAGAACCCTATACAGGTACTCCCTAACACAACCCCTAATTCCATCGCCATCCAGGTCAGCGACTTGACGGTAGTGAATGTCTATAAACCTCCATTAACAAACTAGTCCTCTCACAGTGCTTCCACCTTCAAGCCACCCCACCATCACGTAGGCGACTTCAACAGCCACCACAATTTGTGGGGCTATGACACCAATGATTGCACAGGAGAAAAAATGTCATCACGGGCAGTGGCAGAAGACCTTTGCCTGCTCTACAACGCTAAGGAGCATGGCACCTTTAGGTCAGCACACTGACAAAATGCTATACGCCTGACCTTTGTTTTGTGTTGCAAGAGAACAACAGCCACCTTTTGCCATCAACAAGGCTAGTATGTGACAACTTTCCCAACAGCCAACACAGACCCCTTGTGATTCAGGTCAGTCTCCAGATCCTGCTATTTCGAAGCCTCAGTGAAACTTTCAGAAAGCAGTATGTCCAAAATACGGCAGACACAGAGAAATTTGTGAAGTGGATCCCTCCGACCTCTGCCAATTATCACCTCATTAGCCTAATAACAGTTGCCAAAGCCAATATTCCCGGGTGATACAGAAAGGCTTTCACCACCTGCTGGACATTAGAGAGCAAAGAACTGCTTTGGCAGTATAAGGCAAAAGGAAAACTGGATACGGCAAAAGCCTTGAGCCTTTCCCTGCAGCCATATTAGGAGAGCAGCAGCCATGAGCCAAGAAGCTGAAAGTCACATCCTCACATTCCTTCTAAATTCTATCAAAACAATGTAATATCAGGCTGATAAGAAGGCACCCTTGCTAATAGTGCCCACCATCACCAGATAAGCAAGGAATCTCTTAAGATGTTTAAAGAAAACTTTGCTTGATAGCACTCTGTCTGGCAAGGAATCACTTATCAATAGTTCTGATTGTAAAACCCATACTTCCATTGTTTTGCCTTTATGGTCCCTACTTTTCTACTGTTTATCTGTATGGTCTCTGTCTGGTTCTTTGATTGTTTCCATCTGTTGCATAATTAATTTTGCTCAGTGTAAATCAACTATGGTGGTGGGGTCTGATTAGTTAAATAATTGTTTCATAATGGGCTAGGATTGTTGAAAATTACCTTTTTATAGTACTTTGGTTAAGGTACAGCTAAGCAGGACTCAAGTTTCACTATATAAAACTGGGGTCCAAAAGAAAGCTCTTTGGAACCAACTCCCGGACACAGCCCCAAGATCAGAGCTGCCAGACCGCAACACTCTGCCAATCACACCATGCAGAAACTGGAGTCCTAGGATGACCTGATCCTTACTGGCCAGTAGGAAAAGTTCATCTGCCTTATTGGGAGTGGTGAGCATTGTATGCTTAGCGTGTGCATTCTGTTTTGGTAATTGTTAATAAATAGAGGTTAAGGATATTACTGTGCAAGGCTCTTTCACTGGTAAAAAGATCCTGCAAACCTGCAGAAGAGTACCCCCTGAGCCCTAGGGATTGGATATGGGTAGGTGCCTTTCCCCCAGAACCCTAGGAACTGGGAAAGGGTGGGGGTGCCTAAGTCAACCGGATTACGCCTTGAGCCCTAGGAACTGGGTAAAAGTGGGTGCCCTGGAGAGTGTGGGTATCAGTGTCTGATCTTTATAAGGGCACAACTTTTACCACATACTAAGCCTACATGTAGCTAATGTTTGGCTGAAGAAGATGATGGTTTTAACAGAGTTAAACATAACATGAAGAAAAGTAGATAATGTGATGATAGTTACATTATATTTAAATTTTCGTGTTTCAGTATTACTGAGGAAAGTCCATAGCCAAAACGTGCCACTTGTTTTCAGGTGTTAGTAAATGAAAGCATGAGGCCAGGGAAACTACAGAGACATTTAGAAACTGAACACCCAGAATTCGAAAAACAAGAGCAGCAATTTTTCTTTTGGAAACAAGAAGAATTAAAGCTTGGGGGAGCAGCAGGGATGAGAGAAGTCATGTGTAAAGAAGCAACTGTTCCACAAAAATGCTTTAAATGATCTTGTGTTGTGGCCAGGTGAATTGCAAAAGGTAAATCTGCACACACCATTTACCAGACAATTCAACTTCCAGCAGCAATAGACATGTAAAATTATGACTGGGAAACAAGTAGCCATGGTACTGATAACCATTTTTATGTCAAATAATACCATCTACCAACACAATGATTATCTTGCAGAAAACATCCAGAAGCAGTTGACAAAACAAGTTAAGAAGAGGCAATAGGGTGCACTGCAGCTTGATGAATTCACAGACATAGCCAACATGGCTCAGCTTCTGTTACATAGGAGATTTGTCAGAGCAGGTATAATAGTTGAAGACTTATTTTGCAAAGAAATCCTAAGCTGAACAACTAGTGAGGAAATTGTCAAGATCCTTGATTAATTCATACTGGTTGAAGATCTTAACTGGGCAACATGTGCTGGGCTGTGCACTGATGGGGCAGGACCATGATCCAAAAGAAGAGTGGGACATGCAGGACAAGTAAAGTTGCAAAACCATCTGAACTATAGTGTCCTGAACTCTTGAATCTAGTATCCTAAGTCAATTAAAAAAAAAAACCCCACTGTACTTGGTTGTAGGGAGCCACCAAGTTTTAAAACATCTGTATGGGAGCCATAGCACTAAAAAGTTTGGGAACCACAGCGCTAAACATTTAGAGCCAATCCTCCATTATCTCCATGGTTAAGAAAGCATTCCCTCCAAAGCAGTCATTCTTTGCTGGCCCAGGATAACAAAGTCCCAAATTTCATCCCAAACGTACGTTTATTTCATGATAGCACACTATTGCCCACAATCATGCAAAGACCCACAAGCATCTAACTTAATGCAAAGACATATATGTATTTAACTGTATACATATATGTAGTCCTGTTGCCTTTAATGGAATTATGTATACCAGCATTTCTCAAACTGGGGTCCACGGACCCCTGGGAGTCCCCGAGGGTAACCCTGGGGCTCTGCTAGCCCCGCTGATCAACTCCTCCCCGTCCCTCCCAGCGCCTCCTTCATGCCAGGAAACAGCTGTTTCCCAGCATGAAGGAGGCGCTCGGAGGGTGGAGGAGGAGCAGGGAACCTGGGTCCACGCCGCTCCCAGAAGCGGCCAACACGTCCCTGCAGCCCAGGGGAACAGAGAGGGGGGTCTCCGTGCGCTGCCCCCAGCCCAAGCGCTGGCTCTGCAACTCCCATTGGCCGGGAACTGCGGCCAATAGGAGTCGTGGGGGCAGTGCCTGCAGGCAGAGGCAGCACATGGAGACCTCCTGGCCCCCCGCCTAGGAGCCGCTGCCAGAGGGATGTGCCGATCGCTTTCGGAAGCCGCCCGAGGTAAGTGCCACTCGCCTCACCCCCTCCTCCACCCCAACCTCTTACCCAGCACAGAGCCCTCACCGCGCACCCAAACTCCCAGCCCAGAGCCAGCACCCCGCACCAAACTCCTTCCCAGAGCCTGCACCCCAACCCCCTGCCCCAGCCTGGTGAAAGAGAGTGAAGGTGGGGGACAGCGAGCAACGGGGGTGTGTGGAGTGAATGGGGGCATGGCCTAGGTGAAGGGGGCAGGGCAAGGGCTGAGCAGGGAGGGAATTGCAGGGTCCCCGAAAAATTTTAAATCAAAATGGGGGTCTTTGGGTTTTTCATAGATTCATAGATTCATAGATTCTAGGACTGGAAGGGACCTCGAGAGGTCATCGAGTCCAGTCCCCTGCCCGCATGGCAGGACCAAATACTGTCTAGACCATCCCTGATAGACATTTATCTAACCTACTCTTAAATATCTCCAGAGATGGAGATTCCACAACCTCCCTAGGCAATTTATTCCAGTGTTTAACCACCCTGACAGTTAGGAACTTTTTCCTAATGTCCAACCTAGACCTCCCTTGCTGCAGTTTAAGCCCATTGCTTCTTGTTCTATCCTCAGAGGCTAAGGTGAACAAGTTTTCTCCCTCCTCCTTATGACACCCTTTTAGATACCTGAAAACTGCTATCATGTCCCTTCTCAGTCTTCTCTTTTCCAAACTAAACAAACCCAATTCTTTCAGCCTTCCTTCATAGGTCATGTTCTCAAGACTTTTAATCATTCTTGTTGCTCTTCTCTGGACCCTTTCCAATTTCTCCACATCTTTCTTGAAATGCGGTGCCCAGAACTGGACACAATACTCCAGCTGAGGCCTAACCAGAGCAGAGTAGAGCGGAAGAATGACTTCTCGTGTCTTGCTCACAACACACCTGTTAATACATCCTAGAATCATGTTTGCTTTTTTTGCAACAGCATCACACTGTTGACTCATATTTAGCTTGTGGTCCACTATAACCCCTAGATCCCTTTCTGCCGTACTCCTTCCTAGACAGTCTCTTCCCATTCTGTATGTGTGAAACTGATTTTTTCTTCCTAAGTGGAGCACTTTGCATTTGTCTTTGTTAAACTTCATCCTGTTTAACTCAGACCATTTCTCCAATTTGTCCAGATCATTTTGAATTATGACCCTGTCCTCCAAAGCAGTTGCAATCCCTCCCAGTTTGGTATCATCCGCAAACTTAATAAGCGTACTTTCTATGCCAATATCTAAGTCGTTAATGAAGATATTGAACAGAGCCGGTCCCAAAACAGACCCCTGCGGAACCCCACTCGTTATGCCTTTCCAGCAGGATTGGGAACCATTAATAACAACTCTCTGAGTACGGTTATCCAGCCAGTTATGCACCCACCTTATAGTAGCCACATCTAAATTGTATTTGCCTAGTTTGTCGATAAGAATATCATGCGAGACCGTATCAAATGCCTTACTAAAGTCTAGGTATACCACATCCACAGCTTCTCCCTTATCCACAAGACTCGTTATCCTATCGAAGAAAGCTATCAGATTGGTTTGACATGATTTGTTCTTTACAAATCCATGCTGGCTGTTCCCTATCACCTTACCACCTTCCAAGTGTTTGCAGATGATTTCCTTAATTACTTGCTCCATTATCTTCCCTGGCACAGAAGTTAAACTAACTGGTCTGTAGTTTCCTGGGTTGTTTTTATTTCCCTTTTTATAGATGGGCATTATATTTGCCCTTTTCCAGTCTTCTGGAATCTCTCCCGTCTCCCATGATTTTCCAAAGATAATAGCTAGAGGCTCAGATACCTCCTCTATTAGCTCCTTGAGTATTCTAGGATGCATTTCATCAGGCCCTGGTGACTTGCAGGCATCTAACTTTTCTAAGTGATTTTTAACTTGTTCTTTTTTTTATTTTATCTGCTAACCCTACCCCCTTCACTATGTTAGGCGTTCCTTCAGACTTCTCGGTGAAGACCGAAACAAAGAAGTTGTAGAGGGAGGGTTGCTAAAGTTTGAGAACCGCTGATGTATATGATTAAGGTGCGTAAGTCTGTGCAGGATTAGGGTTCATGCTAGGTTCAGTTAATTCTATTTTGAAGTAGTCTCAGAAATTTTAAAAAGCAACACATCTAAACATAGCACTAAGATGATAAAATGTCAAACAGTGATAACAGTGACCTGAATTAGAGCCCTGTGTAGCTCCAACACATGTACATCCCATCAACAGAAGTTAGTCCAATAAAAGATATTGTGTCTCTTTCAAGCATTTACCTCATACAAAACAGTTGTATTCCCATGCAGGAGAGGTGCATAACAAACGTAGGAATGGCCAACTACCCAGCCTAAGTCAGAAGCTGCCCACCATACCTAAAATAAAATAAAAATTGAATTCAGTTTTTTTTTTTTAAACAAAAAAGGAGTTCCAAAAAGTTTTAAAACATGCAACTACAATTTAAATAGCACTTACCTCTCCAGGTCTGAGTCCATATATAGCTGACATTGTCCAGTTCAACATAACCGCATAGCCACCTGTTGGTCTAACAACACCCTAAGTGAGAAGTAATTTAAAATTAAGATCACTTAAAATGCAAACACACATTAAATCTCTATTAAAAAAATCTCATTACTATAAATTAGCTAGAATATTTAAAGTTGTCTAACTTCAACTTTGACATCCCTGCCACATCAGAATAATATAACAGCCCAATCCTACAAATATTTGCTCATACAAGTAGTCCCATTGAAGAAAGCCCAAGTACGGATTAAAATTAACTTTTGCATTATTACCTGGAGGATCAGTTCAAAAGATAGATCTAATTTTTTGTTCTGATCTCAATTATTTAAAGAACACAACCATCACCCAGCTAAAATCCTCTCTTTAACATCAGTTTTCCACACATTTACAAACAAAAGTTATAAAAATTTAAAATAAAAGAAAATTTAATGCAAGTATGTACAGAAATTAATCCTCTGCTTCTCTTCAGTAACAGAACATAAGCACCATGCTATGGAATATTATATATATATATTTTGCTGTCAACAGCATCTTGCACAGTCAGTTACGTTGAGAACTAGAGCTGATTGAGAAATTTCCAACCACACAGGCTTTCACTGGAAAATGCTGATTCATTGAGCCCAGAATGTTTCACAAAAATATACTGAGTCTGACAGATTGGCTATCTGGCTGCTATTTCACCAGTGCTGTACAGCATAGGGCAGAAGAAAAACTGACAAGAATCACGATCAATTTCATACACTAGTGGCAGAGTCCTGGGGAGCCTATTTCATTTTGGAAACATCATGTATCGAAGTTTTCAAAGCAAAAATTTTAAATAGAATGTGTGGGTTGCAGGAAATTTTGAAAAAAAGGTTTTATTCCGGTCTGAATCAAAACTAAATCAAATTTCAAAAAGTGGAAATTTCCCCCTAACTGGAAATTACGAGTTTTGGCCAACTCTATTGACATCTAAAAGTTGCTTCTGGGATGCAGTTAGCACAGCAGTTGCTAGAAATTTTGGAAGAGTGGGGATCACAGGACCTATGGGCACCTACTTATATAAGCTTAGCTGTAATACCCCACAAATAACTTTGCCATTTCATCTAAGTACTTTATTGTAGTTCTCCAAAAGAAGCATCATGCATTTGACTCCTCTGTGCTTTGATTAACTGGATTGCTATCTGTTTGTGAAAAGCTCCTAGTCACTGAGAGTAGGTAGCGTTCCTAGCCTTTTTAGTTGGATTTCACCTCAAGATGAATAGGCACCTGGGAATCCCTTCCCCCTCTCTCAACCTATGTCCTTTCATGCCAGTCATTGCCTCTATTTTAAGATTTTCTTTTCTGTTCTCTGCCCCCATGTCTCCGTCTTATTTGGTTTTCTTCTTGTTGTGCAATTGTATTTTTAGCTATTTATCTCGGGTTCTGCTCACTCAATATTTTCCTCCACCTACCAGGCCATCCATTATGTATTCCACTGACCACACCCAGCCACCAGCACTACAGAGCTCTCTTTCCAACTTGTTACGATATAGAAAAGTTTTTGCAGTACCAGAATGGGGCAAGTGAAAGGGATGGAAAAGCACATAGCTGGCACCTCTGGACCCAGATTTCTCACTGACATGCCCTTACCCTACTCCCACCCATCTCCCACTCCCTAGAATCGGTAAACCAAAAACAGTTTAGAGTTAAGTGTCATGATATTAAGTATCAGAGGGGTAGCCGTGTTAATCTGGATCTGTAAAAAGCGAAAAAGAGTCCTGTGGCACCTTACAGACTAACAGACGTATTGGAGCATAAGCTTTCGTGGGTGAATACCCACTTCGTCAGATGAATGTAGTGGAAATTTCCAGAGGCAGGTATAAATATGCAGGCAAGAATCAGTGTAGAGATAACGAGGTTAGCTCAATCAGGGAGGATGAGGCCCTCTTCTAGCAGTTGAGGTGTGAACACCAAGGGAGGAGAAATGTCTCATTGAAAGGTGACATAGGGCCAGAAAGAGTTAATTAACTCACAGACTGACAGATATTAAGTGTCTGTTTTCCACAAAGATATAATGGGCTTTCCACTTAGACAGTCTTTTAGATGCTTCCTCCACCCTCCCCCCGCTCTCCCATGAGGGGAGACCTTTTTACTGTGTTTGAGAAGACACTTAAATCTGCATCATATGTGATTAAATGGAGTATTGCTTCAGACATTTTACTGAAGAAATACTCCTTTCCTTTGCGGTAAGAAAGTTCTAACACAAACCCTATGGGCTACTGCTTTAGTAGTGTACAGTTTCAGACTGATCTTAGCACGAGTCAGCCAACAGGCAAAGGTGAAACAGGTTTGACATTTAATCTTAAAATAATGAGGGACAGCAGACAAAATGTAAAATTTTCATTAATTCTTGGATATCTTAAGTTTTTGGCTAAAGTTCCTGGGGGTTGGGTTGGGGGGAATTGGAAAAAATATACAAATGAACACAGGAAAAAATGTTAATATAGCAATAAAGTAGCCAAGAAAAAAGTTTGGGGCATTCTGTGTTCTGCTCAGCATATCAGAATTCTTCTAAAGATATATAACTGACTGAATTTGAAAAGCTAAAATCTTCAAAGCATACGCTGCCTTAGTTGTCTAACCTTATTCAATCTCAACTTCCTCCATTAAAAAAAAAAAAAAAAGAGCATATGAAGATGGAACTAGTCAACATTACACCTGATTCCAGTTAAAATTCATGGACTATTATCTGATCCTCCTTTATTCAGTATAAAATAAACAAGTGATCACAAAGTAAACACTGTTGACCAACCTATCACTAAATTATTATATAAACATATCACACTGATAATATAGAGGGTGCATACATAGATAAGAAATATGTCCCTTCTCCTAAAGAATTTATATTAAACAAATATTTAGATTAGAATGCATTTTATTTTATGTCATTCACATTCAGATCCACTAATATGATTTATTGGAAGACAATGAACTTTAAATCTTAAAAAGTTAAAGTAATGAAATGCGAGTAAATGAGATCAAAGCAGTTCTAACAATGCTTATCATTCACTGTGGTGAGCTTTGGCAAACATTTTCAGCCTTTCAATTAAATGCTCTCTGATATGGAACAGAAAATAGTTTGGTCACAGATATTAATACTAAAGATAGTACCCTACCTTGGGCAAGCCAGTCGTTCCTGACGTATAAAGAATGTAAAGTGGATGATCTGAACGAACAGCAACACAATCATGAGGCTTGGCTTTTGCTATTTCTTCATCCCAATCAAGGTCACGACCTGAGACTAGAGGAACAGTTCCCTATACACCAAGAAACACGGAAATATTCAATGAAATTTAATCAGATGGAATAAAAGACAGTGGCTCAAAAGATATTCAGCATCCAGTCTCCCATATGGATACCTTGAACAAAGGTAGTATACCTAATCTCTCAGACACAGAAGCTCTACTAGCTAATTAAAAGTAATTTAAATCTCATGACACAAAAGATCTCAATTAAAATGCACAGCAAAGCATATTTGATTAAAAAAGAAAAAAAAGGACACCAAGAAGACATGTAAAAAGTTAATAAGCAAGAACAACCATAAGTTTACCAAGTGAGGTCGACTGTATATGAGAACTTTCTCAGGTTGGTGCTGTATCATCTCCAGTGCTCTTTCTAGAAGCGGCATGTATTCCACTCTCCTTCCTGGTTCTATCCCAAAAGTTGCAGTTACAACAAGTCTGGGCTAAAGTAAAGAGGATCATAGAATATAAAAAATGTTTGCCATAAAATTATTCAGTATATAAAGCCCTTACACACAGTACACACATTTACTTCATTTCTAAGAGAACATTGTACTCTTCACACATACAAGTTTGTATATTTTTTTAAATGATTGTTTAGATGACGTACTCTTCACTTACACTGGGAGTGAGAACATTAAACTGCACAATTTAAAGTCAGGGCACCTCTGACTTTACAACAATATACAAAATGTTTTGACATAACTTCCAAGACCCTGACTCCAAAAATTAACTAAACCAAATTTATATTAGTCCTATTCCAAGAAGTAAAAGTCAACTAATAGTCAGACTCATCTTATTTAGAACAGAACCAATCTTCTCTCCTCTGAAAAAACTATAAGCACAACATGAGTGCTCTTAGTTTGTATTGTGCAATCTCACAAACTGACCAAGCTAGTTTATTGTGTATATTACCAGAAATCTCATGATGGAGGCAGTGGCCCCAACTCTATAGTTACGGATGCGTTGTGCTTTGAACTTAGAATGGGAATTGAATAGCTTTCTTATGTCTGAATAATACAGTGTACCATCTCCAAATTTGTTAGTAAAGGAAATTCATTAATTAGTTTGAGTTAAAAAAAATTAAAAATCTTTTTTAAATGAGCTTTTAAAAAAAAATAAGTTCAGCATTTGTCATCTCTCTCTTTTTGACCAGAATAACCTCAACAACAGAATAAGTCCTGCTTTCTGATGTTGAGGTGAGAGGGATATGCAAACCCTCTTCCCTCTGAAATCCCCATTTACTACCTTCAGTGTAGGCTACACACATTCCTGCTTGTCCCCAATGCATCCCATCTTGCCTTCCTACTGTCCAATTTGTCTCTGGACTTTCACAGATAATCAAGATTTTTAAAATTGAATAAAATCAATTTTCTTTAAAAAAATCAAAATTTGAAAGTTTCATAACCTTCAAGCTTACTTATATGCTGATACTTTATTTTTTTTAAATATTTATGCAATGTGTTATTATGTATGTGTTTGTAATATATATTACACAAACGGCAGCGTTAGTACAGACAGGGCATCAGACGGCACCAGTGCTTTAACCATCTTGTCATCCATATCTGCTCTCAGCCAGATTAAATGAAACAATGATTGAAATCCAGCATCTGTTCTACCATATTTCAAAAGCTTCAATTTTCTTCTTGTCAGTAGCATTAGTTTCCCAGAATTCACATCCATAAGTTGCTATGAGAAAAATAAAAAGCTTATTTTTTTCGTAATGACTTATGCATGGGATTCCTTGGAAACTAATACTGCTGACAAGAAGAAAACTAAAGTCTTTAAAATGTGGTGCTAGCAAAGACACTTGTGCATCTCCTGGATGGAAGAGAACAAATGCTTATTTTAAAAATATTACTGAAGAGAAGTGGAATCTGCTCTCAGAAATCAACAGGCACAAACTTATGTACTTTGGTCACATCAGGCATAGAAATAGAAATAATGCAAGGAAGTTATTATGGAAGGAATGGTGTTGGGTCATCATAGTAGGGGATGACCAGCAAGGAGATGGATGGGTGGATCGTATGTGGCAGATCATTGGGAAGTCAGCTGCTGAGTGTGCAAAGTTAGAATGCCTCAAAAAGGCTTCTGAAAATTCTATGCTGTCACCACTATTCAGACATAAATAAATGGACTTTACTACTGCTACTACTATCTGAGCTACACTAAGCACTTTTACCATAAGACTTGTGATTATTTGTTGTTCTGGAGTAAAGTTGTCACATGAGCATGTCAGCTTTATTTTTTTTAGTAAGTTTCTAGCCCTCATGCATGTGGGGAACAGCATGAAAACATGAATAGAGAATGATCTAAAGGATTAGAAAACAGAAGACCAATGAACAGAACCCTCACATTAAGAAGCTCATGATTTTGTGGATCTGACTCATAATTTGGGATTGGCAATACTACACGCCCTCTGTTGCTTCCACTAGTGGAGCTGCATTAGTGGTAGTGCAATGGCGGGAAATTTTAAGGGCGGGGGGGCAGGAGGGAAGACTAATGTTTACATAGTTTTACTAGCCGGACTAGCTGCCACTGTGTGGGCATATAATCCATATGAGATAGGACTGAAGAGGAGTTGCAGTCAGGTATTCTGTAACATTCTACATAAAAGCAGATAGATCATACTTAAGGATATGATTTTGTCACGAAGATTGCAGAAGTCACAGAATCCATGAGACCTCTGTGACTTCAGCCCGTGGCGGCTGAGAGCTGCAGGGTCCCCCCGCCACCAGCAGTGGCCGGGAGTTGTGGGTACCCACACTGCCTGAGGTGGCCCTCTGCAGCTCCAAGCCACCACGGGCAGCAGGGACCCACCCCGCAGCTCCTGGCCGCTGCAGGTAGCGGGGGGACCCCAAAGCTCCCTGCCACCCTGGAGCTCCGAGTCGGGGCCCCTGCAGCTGCCCGGCCGCTGCAGGCGGTGTGGGAACTCTGTAGCTCCCCACTTTGTCACGGATGTTTTTAGTAAAAGTCGCGGACATGCCAAGGGCTCCAATTAATTTTTCTTTATTGCCCATGACCTGTCTGGACTTTTACTAAAAGTATCTGTGACAAAATCTTAGCCTTAATCATACTATAAGAGTGGGTAATAAAGGTATATACAGTTGCTTTTAAAATCTATGGAAGAGTGGACTTTTTAAAAAACATGTATTACAAAAATAAATAAATAGTTCTTTAAACATAAGATTGGGCTGCCATTATTCTGAGGCAACCATATCTCTTAAGTGCCAGGCTCATCATCTTAGTGCCTAATCACACAAATGGTCCGATCATCATGATGATAATCAGGAGTAGCCATTTATAGATGTATCTGTGTGCAAGAACAGTATCTTGTTCAGAATAAATCGGGTCCCTTATTTTTGTTTTTTCCACCAAAAACCTCTGTAAAATTCCTGGATTTTGAAAAATCCAGTATTTGTATTTTTCCGGTTTCTACTCTGACTTTGTCCCGGCTTGAATTCTCTGGACACGGCTCCCTCCTCGGAGACCCCACAGACCTCCTCAGCATGCCTGCGCAGGGAAGGTTAAATTGTCCTGTTGGTGGCTGCTGCCGCTGCACAGTGAGGGAGTGAGACAGGCAGGGAGCCTGCCAAGACAACCAACTGCTGCACAGATAGGCCACAGGGAACAAGAGGCTGCACTCATGAGTAGTGGCCCCCCTCCTGACCAGCTCCCCCAGGACTGTAAGGCATCTCCCTTCCCCCATCCCCACCCCCAACATAAAAACAGCCATACTGGGTCAGACCAAAGGTCCATCTAACCCAGTATCCTGTCTTCTGACAAGGGCCAATGCCAGATGCTTCAGAGGAAATGAATGGAAGAGGCAATCACTACTGATCCATGCCGAGTCATCCACTCCCAGCTTCTGGCAGTCAGAGGCTAGGGACACCCAGAGCATGGGATTGCATCCGTGACCATTTTGGCTAATAGCCATTGACAGACCTATCCTCCACGAACTTATCTAATGCTTTTTTTAACCTCGTTATAGTTCACAATATCCCCTGGCAACAAGTTCCACAGTTTGATTGTGTGTTATGTGAAGAAGTAATTCCTTTTGTTTATTTTAAACCATAAGTGCCCCTGTGAATAGCTGGGCCTGGAAACCCCCTCCCCATGCCTGCTCCTCCCCATGAGTGCCCGGGCACTCCCTTTCCCTGTAATAGCCCCTGTGAGTAGGTAGGCCCAGGAATGCATCACCACCTGGAGAGGAGCCCCAAGCCACAGAGTCCCTTCCACTTCATTTGCCAGACATAGCCTGCTCCTGCCCTGGGCCAGGAACAGGTCACTCCAATCCCCCTGTGGTCTGGTGGAGCAGAGCTGAGGAACTCATGATGCAAGGAGAGTAGTGGCAACCCCCCCTGCTGCTGGTAGGTCTGTATATCGGTGTCAGGCAACCAGCAGGAGGGCAGGCTAGCCTAGTGGTTGGAAAAAGTCTCAAGTCTAGTGGTCAGGCATCAGGACCAATGTTAGACCCTGGGACTAGGGTCAGAGGCAGAGGCAGAAGCTGGAGCCAAGGGTCAAACCAGAGGTCAGAAGCTGGAGGAAGCAGGAAAGCAGGCAGAGAGGTTCAAGATAGTGGCAGGACCGAGGCAAGGCAGGAAGATAATACAGAAGCAGTCACACTGACAGACATGAGCACTGAGCAGCCAGCGAACTGCTATTGGCCTAAAAGCTGGCCTACTGGCCTCTCCAGCCAAACAGGGAATGGGGCCAGTCAGGCAGCCTGCTGCAGCCCAGCTGTACTGATGAGGTTGCCTAGAGACTAGCTCTGCTGCAGGCCCTGATTGCTGACATTCAGTGACCAGAATCTGCTCTCTACTGGCACCCAGCCCTGTGCCCCTAGCTGTGACAGGAAAGATGATGATTTTGGGACGGGGTTTTGTTCAAGTACTATTTTTGGAAGAAGCTTCTCTGAGATACAGTGAAGATCCCATTTCATGCTAAAATGGGTTGAAAATGAAAAACTGCATCTGAATGTCTACACCGCAATTAAACAGACTCTTAGCCGGAGTCAACTGACATGGGCCAGCTATGGGTGTTTAATTGCAATGTAGACATACCTCAAGAGGCTTCAGTGACTTAAAGCACAGCATCTGTAAGCTGTACATCCGACCACATCATATTTTAAGTGTCCTTGCAGTTTTCCTTTTAAATTTTTCGAAGTATTAAAATAAGATGCCAAAACAAATAGTGTGTTTAAGATCTAACAGACATTTAATGGCCATCAGAAAATTGGCCATCTTATTTCAGTGTAGTGAAGTATATATATGCTCCACTTCAAGTGAGATGAGGTTACAACAAATGCCTGTACTCCCATTCCATATCACTTCATCTCAATTAACTAATGTCCATAGCACAGTCAATATCTGAGAAGACTAACAATCATCATGGTCTATGCAGCATTCCCAGAGCTATTTAAAATTCAAGACAAATTAAGGCAAACTGGTACTATATCTGTACTTTTCTATATCCAATAGAAAGTTCTTGTTATTACTTACATTTGGGGTCTTTTGACAAGATCTAAATTGTGACCTTTCTTCCAAAAGAACTTCTCCCAGATTGAGCTCTGTTCCAAAGATGCGACTCTTTCTACCATATCAAACCAACATGAGGTTTGGTACCTCAATGTTCAATAAGCACAAATTATAGTACTAACTGGGGCAATTGCTAAAGAATATCTTACTAACTTTGAGTTCAGCACAGTGCCATCTACTACACAATTAATTAAATGCATATGCTTTAAAATAGTCTAATATAATTTGTACTAAATTTTTAAAAAGTTGTACGGAGTTCTGAAATCTGGACAAATCTTGAAATTTCAGTATGAATGTGGCTCACCTCGTCTTACCCTTTCATTACACATCAGTTTGTTCAACATGCAAGCTAGCTAAAGCAAAATTCATCAAGAGAATAAAACATAGTTCAATTAGATTCGCCTTTCAAATTTAAAACAAATGACAGCATAATCTAGCACAGAACCCAGGGCATGCAGCTCCTAGTTCTATGCCTGGTTTGCCACAGACTTGCTGTGTGGCCTTGGATAAATCACTTAACCTCCGTCTCTGTTTTCTCATCTGTAAAATAGGGATAATTATATACTGTGTTCTCTTTTTGAGAGAAGGACCATTAGGATTAATTAGCTAATATTTGCAAAGTACTATGAAAATGAAAAATGCTAGCTCTGTGCTATTATATAAATTGACCTTAAGGTTTTGCACTCCTACTTGGTTCTTTTCACCACATAATTTTGCCAATCAGTAGCATCCGAGGCTTAAAATTCATGCCTCTAGCTTGCTGAAAAAGCAGAAATAAAATTTCAAGAAATTGTTGTGATTGCCCCCTCTCTTTTCCAACTGTAATTCCCACAAAATAAATCATCAAAATTTTAAAAAAATTGAGCAGCACTATTCATTTGTAATAGAAATTGCTAGGTATTACTTACAGTATATAGTGTCAGACATGAATGATACTTTATAACCACATAGTGTACTTGAACATACTCTGCAGCGGAATAGCTCACAACATAATATGGACAGATGGAAAACAAACAAAAAGGAGAAGTACAAGGTAGGCAGTTCGCAGAATCTTAGTTGCCACACTGGAGGATGTTTGTTCTAAGCATAGAGAGCAGCATGATAAAAAGTCATACTTTTAAAGGTCAAAAAATTAAAACTCAGTATCTGCTATGAAAATATAACACTCTGCATAAGGATCTATCTGCATTTTGATACTATGTACTGTCAACAAAACAGGTCTATTTACCATAAAAGGGGAAATATAACAATCACTGGAAAAAGCAATTGATCTGCAATCAATTATTTTCTATAATTTACGATGGGCTTTGTTTTTCTAAATGTTTGTTACCTTTGCATGATCAATGCGACTAGAAAGTTCTTTAGATGCAAATCCACCAAAAATGAGGCTATGTATGGCTCCTATTCTTGCGCATGCCAGCATGGTATACATTGTCTGTGGAATCATGGGCATGTAGATGACAACACAATCTCCTTTCTTCACACCGTATTTCACCATAACATCAGCTAACTTGGAGACCTGTATAGGCAAAATTTTCAGGTTAACGATAAAGAGATGTATAAAGCAAGCACCACAATAAACAGATTAATTGCTTTTCCAGTTTAGGTGGCATCTCACAAAAAGGAACACAGTCAATATTAGACAATAATTGGACAACATACTTGACCATTTTATCATTGATCTCGCCATGAATCACTGGTACAGTTTACTTAAAAATTAATGCTGCTTTTCACTTTAAGCCACAGGAATGCCACATAAAATTAAAGCTCCAATACAAGGTCAATTAATTTAGTCCAGATTAGAAAAAAAATAGAGAATGCAGCAGCATCTTCTGTAAAGATGAAAAAACTGATCAAAAATATTGGCATTAGTGGCTTTACAAAGTAGAGCAAAGAAAAAAAACTAAGAGAAAAGATTTTTCAAATACTCGAGTGATTTCATTTTAATTAGCTACTCATATTGCTGTTACAATTAACTAAAAAAATTCTATGTAAGACATACAAAATAAGACCATGTTTGCAGGCCAGGTGTATTTTACTAAACTAAACGGATATGAAAAAAGCCAGGAAAGTATTGTTCATAACTGTTCATAATCCAAGTTTCATTAAAACATAGCAAAGTGGGGGCACAAGTCAATAGAGAAGATACCAAATATTTTCCCAATATTCTGTATTCTCTGATTTCTAAAGCCTTTGGATAAGAGTTCTTCCACATTGTGTCTGTCCCAACATCCTTGTGATCCATTTAATTTCAGAGATCACTTTTTCCTCCCACCTCCAGATTATTTAGACATGTAGACAGGTTTAACAAACTGAGCATCAGACTGAAAGTCAGGCACTCCTGAAATCTAATTCTGACCCTGCCAGTGACTTGTACGTTCATGAGCAAATTATTTACCCTCGTGAGGCACGTAGTTAGTACTGAGAGGTTATAGTAAGGATTTATTAATGTTTACACAATTCTTTGTACAGTATAAAAGAAACCACTAAGTGTTAGGTATTCATTATCCCCAGCTACAAGGTCGCTGAGGATATTTAATATAATATGCTAACCAGAAACAGGTAGGCATCTTTTCTTGGTTTATTGGTTTTTAATTATTTTTTGGGGGTTAACTTTAGTGGTTAATCTCAAAATAAATGTCTCCATCATTCTAGATATAACTAATTCCACACCATTAATACACTGTGAAAATCGGAGATGCACTATTAAAGAGCAATGCAGTCGTTGGCACTGATAAATGTATGACAACTGGTAAGAACATAAGAATGGCCATATTTGGTCAGACCAATGGTCCATCTAACCCAGTATCTTGTTTTCCAACCAGAGCCAGTGCCAGATGCTTCAAAGAAACAGGGCAATTATCCAATGATCCATCTCCTGTCATCCAGTCCCAGCTTCCAGCAGTCAGAGGTTTAGGGACAACCACTGCATGAGGATAAGTCTCCTAATCATTGTGGCTAATAACCATTGATGGACCTATCCTCCATGAACTGATCTAATTCTTTTTTGAAACCAGTTATATTTGCAGCCTTCACAATATCCCCTGCGATGAGCACACAATACATAGTCAACTTGTAGTAAAGTACTTCCTTTTTGTTTGTTTTAAATCTGCTGCCTATTAATTTCATTAACTGATCCTTGGTTCTTGTGCCTTGCAAAGTGGTAAATATCACTACCCTATTCACTTTCTCTACAGCATTCATGATTTTATAGATATCATATCCCCCCCTCTTAATCATCTCTTTTCAATGTTGAACAGTCCCAGCCTTTTTTAATCTCTCCTCATGGAAGCTGTTCCATACACCTAATCATTGTTGTTGCCCTTCTCTGTACCTTTTCCAATTCTAATATTTTTGAGATGGGGAGACCAGAACTGCCTGTAGTATTCAAGGTGTGGATGTACCATAGATTTACATGGAGGCCTTATAATATTTTCTGTCTTATCATCTATCCCTCTCCTAATGATTCCGAACACTGTTAGCTTTTTTGACCGCTACCACACATTTTCAGGAGAACTACGCATGACGACTCCAAGATCTTTCTTGAGTGGTAACAGCTAATTTAGTTGTGATTATGTTTTCCAATGTGCATTATTTTGCATTTACCAACTCTGAATTTCACCTGCCATTTTGCTAGCCAAATAATCTGGTATTCACAGAAGATTTTAGGTGGGACTCTTGGGAAAAGTAATTATAGGTGGAGTTGTCTAATACTTTCCATTATAAGACCACGTTTTCAGTTGCTTACAACTCTGCCAAACTGTAACTGTAAAACAGGGATAATACCACCAACTCACCTCACAGGGGTTTTGTGAAGATTAATCCTTGTAATCAATACCTGAGAAGCACTCATTCTATGGGAATGAGCACAATAAAGCAGCCCAAGAGGTAATTAATGACATTTAATTAATAATTCTGTATTCAGTGCGCAGGTTAGGTGGTATGCAGTACATAAATATGGGGCTACACACTGAATGAGGATAAAAAGAAATATCAACTAATTATCCAATTAGTAAGCAGGATGCATCCTGAAGTAGGGGTTCTGTTCAAAATAAAGCTTGTGATCTTGTCATTAAAGACTATCATAATGCACACACAAGCTTAATTCCAGTATTTCCTACCTTTTGAGTGCTTGACTTTTCAACCTTAGAAGTCTTTCAACATAGGTTTTTATATGTAAAAAAATTACAATCTAGACAGTTTTGGACCTTTATTGAAGCATTGTAAAGCACAAACCTATGAGGAGGAGAAGGGGGCATGTCGTAGCAGGAATCCCACCATATTTGCCACATGTACCCAGTTATGTTTGGTCTGCACCCTCTGGAGAGATGACTGTCACTGAAGACAGTAGACTAGTACAGTACCTGTATGCCTCAGCCATACTGTGGCTGGTCCCTGAGCTGTTGCACAGCAGCACAACTGTGAGAATACTCTTTGCACCCTCTCTCTCATCCCCCCCACAAACACAGCCAGAATTTAGGTCACAATATCCACAGAAGCATTTTACTCGACTGTAGAAGCCTAGAAAAATGCAGAACACTATGGAGCAGGCTTATTTGGCTCTGAAGATGGTTATGGCAATTCTGAAACATTCAAGCAATCACTCTGTTTAAAAGAAAAAAATAACTGGATAAAATGACATTTTCATTTCTTTGTTAAAAGTTCTGAAGAAGTTTTCCCATATACTTTTTATCTCAGATTTGTTTGATGCTTCATGCAGGGAAAGCTTAAGTCGTAAGAATGAGCTCTCCAGTCCTAATCTGGATTCACTCTGAATATGAACATTGGACTATAACATATGGACCAATTCTGAAAGAACTCTTTGCAACTATGAAGCTCACCATCTCTATTATGAATCTTAGAACTGTACTCATATCTGTAAGTATACTGATCTTTTAACCAATACTCACTCTCTTTTTTAATAAATTTTAGTTTAGTTAATAAGAATTGGCTGTAAGCATGTATTTGGGTAAGATCTGAAATATTCATTAACCTGGGAGGTAATGTGTCCAATCCTTTGGGATTGATAGAAATTTCTTATACGATGAACAAGATGTTCAGTAATACTCATCATATTCGACTTGGGCATCTGGGTGGAGACCTAAGGCTGGGTTACTTTAAGGGAACTATGTTGTTGGCTTCTGGGTAACCAGAGAGGTATTATAAAAGCTGTTTTGTGCTGTCTTGCAAAATCTAAGTATTGGAATATCCACCAGCTTTGGGGATTGTCTGCCCCATTCTTTGCAGTTCGCCCTAATTGAGTGACCTCAGTTGGCTCCCCGGGACTCCGGTCACACCCTCCTGGAAGTGGTGAAATAGTGGTGAAATACTGGGTTTTGTCAAGATCCGCTGTGGGCACTGTGCTAGTTGCTCCTTTCTTGGGGGGGGGGGGCTGGGAAGGAATTTTTTTCCTCACTGCCAGATTGGCCAAGGCAAAGTGGGGTTTTTATGCCTTCCCCACAGTGGATTCTGGGGGGCTTAGTGGGGTGAACATGAAACTGGAATTAGGCTATGATGTTGCAACCCAGGGCAGATATCCAGAGCAGGTACATCATAGAGAAGGCACACGGTGATCAAATAAAATGGATTGGTAAAGGATTTAAAGGCAGTATTCTTTAAAGGAGCAGAAACAGGGATGAGGGGGTTGGGGGCTACTATGACTGGTATTCAGGGGTCCAATCCCCCTGAACCCTCATTTGAGTTGGGAGGTCACAGCAGCAAGTTGGCTGGGGGCCAGAATGGCTAAGCGGGAGGGCCCATGGAAGCCCCCGGGTATATACTGAAATGATTATGGAATTACCTGCACTGTCAACTTATCTGCTGGGTACTCCCAAACATTTAAAAATAAAGTCGGGACCTAATTAAAACCACATCCAGTTTCTCCTATCCTTCTTCAGGCTTAGCCAGACAATGCAGTTTAGTTGATGTCCTAAAGCTTAGGAAATAAAACCTGAACAGAAGCAGCAAGTTTTATATTTCTTCAAGGCATCACTCAATTTTTAACATCAAGACAGCGACACTATGAATAAGGCCAGTTTCTAGTGGCACTTTTATCTCTCCCTTATCTTTTTTTTCTTTTTTTTAAACTTCTTCCTATCAGTACTTTAATACTGGGCAGATATTTTTGACTCAGCTTCTAACACTCATGAGATAAAACTTCTTGTCTTCATTTCCTCCTAATCTCTCCTCCATTTCCATCCCTCTCTCTTTTTTGATTCAAGACTCTCAATCTCAGTATAAAAATATTCAACTGTTTAATCCATTAATCTTTCCATAGCGAGGCTCTTACCAAATCTTTTTACTAGATACTAAAATCTTTAGTCTATGGTGCTGGCACCTGTCACTGTAATGACAAGTCACCTTCCAAAATAGGCTTTAAGGGGCTCCCACTGGTTATTACATCTTGCTACTGCTTGGCCGAGATTGAGCCACCCTGTTTCACCTTGTCTTGTTAGTTGAAGCTCGTCTGCATCACACCAGTGCTGGTATTGCTTGTACTCCTCTTTTCGTTTTGTGCTACCATTACAATAATAAAAAATGTCCACAAGCAGATCTTCTGCTGGTTTTGAGATTGCCTTGTGTTTCCCACATTGCACATCTTGCAGTGAAAGATGCTGTTAAAGCAGACAGTACACAGACATAAGTGCTGGAACTAGAGGTGCTGTCACACACCCTGGCTTGAAGTGGTTTCCATTAAATACAATGTTTACTGTTTGGTTCAATGGCTCTCATCACCCCCACTATAAAAATTGTTTTAGCACCCCTGTACATGGAATTGACTGCTGTTTTATGTGACTTTAAAACATTGTTATTTTTTCCTATCATGAAAAGGTCAGAAGATTACAAATGCTGAAGTACTTTTTTGCCAAGCCATTGCAAAATATGGGTTACCAACTGACTGCATTTGTAGTTCATTAAAAAAAAAAAAATCATCAAGTTGGTGTTTCCCAATTCAAACATTGCAAAAGAATTTCCCAGTGGGTGAACAAAGGCCACTGCAATAATAAAAGCACTTTCCGACCACCATTCTGAATCAGTTGGGGAAACGAGCCCAACCACTTAAATGGTGGATGACAGTAATGATGTTTGCAATGGCAAGGAGGTTTGCAGTATCACTAGGTACTTTCATCAGACTCATAAAGTTGTGAAAACAGACCTCTTGGCCATGGAAATATTTAACATAGTAAATGCAGAAAACCTGTTAAGTGCAATAAATTCTGTTTTTTGCTAACCACCACATTCCATGGGAGAATGTTATTGGTTTCTCTTCTGACTCCTAAATGTCATGATAGGAAAAAATAACTCTGTTTTAAGTCGGATAAAACAGCAGTCAAGTTATATGAAAAAATTACCACTAACAGATAACATTATTCAGGCGTTTGGACTGCTACATCTGCCTAAATAACTGCATTATGATGAAGATACAATCTTAATCTACTGACATGATTTCCATCTGCAATGAAATCTGAGGGTGAAAAAACAAACAATTGTGTTCGAGTGGAACCAGTATCAAGTAGGTTCTGAACTGCCTGATTTCCAGACAGGAGTAACAAAACTGAATGAGTGAAGGGGCGGGGGGCAAGTCCTGGATCTTAACAAAATGGGGACACAAGAAAAGTGGTATCCAGCTCTTTTGAAATTGATTGCTACGCTTCTGATTCTCCCTTATGATCAGGCTAGGGTGGAGCATGTAGTCTCCCTAATGCAGAGAGAAACAACCATTTTTGATCTAGAATGTGCAGCAAAGTCTTCTCTCTTTTACTTGTAACAAAAACAAATGTTCTTGCCTGCTATGAACTGAAACCTTCCCAACAGCTACCGGAAATTGCTAAATGCACAGCACTCCAGCAGATGTCGTCATCCCAATCGCTGTCATTGTAACATTAAACTGAGATGAATAGCAACATGGGGATGATAACAGGTAGGATTTTTTAAAAGTTTTTGGTACAGCATTTTCGGATGCAGTAATATTGTTTTTGTAAAGAGCTCTGACCTGTTAGAAATTAAATAAGCCACTAATGAGGTTTATAAGCTGTCTGTCTATCTATAGAGAGATTTATGTTTGAAAAAAATAGTAACATGATTTATATACACCAAATCTCTTGATTTTTAAGACGAGGGGGTTGGTAACACTGCATAATGGGTCAAAATGGGTAAAGGATTTGTTTTCCATTATAAGTTTATTGTTAAAATATCGTCCTTTGTAAGAAATATAACAGGAGTAAAATACAATGTAAGATTAAACAAAAAAAACACAAAAAGATAGCATGCATAAAACAGAATATTTCAGGGAAATCAGGTATTATATAACACCCAACTCAACAGCTTCAAAAGGCTTAGCAGTAGACTAAGTATTTTTATAAATTGTAGTGTATATTAATCTGACATTCTCTCCTTCACATGACAGAAGGGCATGAAAATGTGTAAATTAGAACACATGCATAAGCTGTACGGAATTCAAAGACAATATTTAGACAGGACTCTACTACAGGCAGCATTCCATGACCTGCTGACTTCAGAGTGAGTTTGGTTACATACTCGGGCTGTTTAACTAGTGCTCCCTGTTGACTTGGTTTGTTAGAAAGAGGAGAAAATGTGGGGAGAGGATGTTTAAGTTAATTTGTGCAGCTCTCTCTTCTTTACAATACTATTATTTATTACTATTGTTCTCTCCCAAAGCTATAATTAGACCTGGACAGAATACACAGCCACAAACCTAGGAAACTGAACATCAATTTCAGGTTCAAAAAGGTAAAGAGCTGCATTTCAAATGATTTTTCAAAGTAAATTACTGCAAACGGGGTGCACTGGATGGGATTTACACAGGGATATTACATCATTAAGATAGCTATTTAAAAACAAACAAACAAGAGACATACTTTATCAATAAATGTTGAAGTACATGAATAGCTGAGTCACAACACTATAGTGTATGTTGGTTGAAAAATCTTGAAAGTCAATCAATAAAAATGAAGGGTTTCTGTAGATCTCAGTACAGGGTTAGAGAAGTGCTGTGATGTGTATCAATGTTTGCAACTACACGATTTTTCCTTTCCTAAAGCCAGCAACAGAAAACTCACAAACTGGACTATTTTAATGTGAGTACATTACACATTTGTAAACATATTCACACATTTCAGAACACTACACACAATTATGCTGTAAATATCTTTTTTCCATGGAACAATTTCACTACAACAGTGACCTGAATTGCATCATGGACACTGCAATAATTAAGACAACGTGGGAGTCTCATTCTACCTCACCTCAGTTCATCACAGCTGATAAAGATAACTGAACAAAACAAAATGGCTAAAACATAGTACTGGAACAAGAAATCCAGTTTGATTACCAATTGCTGTATAAAAATCTGCACATTAACTACAGTATTTATTAGTCAGACATTAGCATCCACACTGTTGAAGTATTTTCCTCACTTAAATAAATGTACTGTAATATTTAAAACCCTTACAATAGAGGTTTTCTCAGGGGCTAACTGGCCAAGGCAAGGATGCTATGCTATAAATATAGGCCACAGTGAACATGAATCCTCCCAAATATGGAACCTACCTTCAGATCCTCAACCAGCCTCTTTTCTAGGGTATAGGCAGCCTTTTCTCACTATCTGGTAAGCAGCCTGTATTTTTAACTAAGAGAGAGAATTCAAATTTGTTCCCAGCTAGGCAAAAATATAGGTCATTTGCCAGACAGGTCAGGATGCTTTCAGCACTCCAAGCACTCAGAGGCCATCCATCTCAGGTTCAAACAAAACAAAAAACAAACACGAACAAACAAGATTCTAAGAACATACACACCTTTTTAAAAACAGAAAGAACCTCCTGCCATAGTACAATCTAGATATTACTCATACCTATGGTGATGAATCAGAGTTATGTCTGTAAACTTATAAATTCTGATTATATTGTGAAGGTGTTGTCAAGCTATCCGGAGTGGCTCACGACTGTGATTGCCAACCTCATGGGAGATAGTCAAGAAGCAGGGCACAAACCCCAAATCAGTTGAGAGTTCTATACTTAGATCTCACCAACCATGTAACAAGTGTGAACTCAAGAACTACACAGCCTAACCATGGAATCATAGCCTCCAATCTATCTTGCCACGGCAAACTTGCTTTTGTGATAGATGATCCCTTAACACAAAAATGTTCAGGTTACTCCCAGACCCAAAGGATCAGTCACTTACCCCATGTCAATTTCACCTTAGACCTCACACTAAAGACAACACTTGTAGACAATCCTATGATAAACTAGAGTTATTTACAAGGTTGAAGCAGATAAAAATAGACACATAAATGAGTTACAGTCTTGGGTTTAAAAACAGTAATAGAAACTGCTGTAATATGCAAGCGCTATTTATCCTTTAGGGCTAATCCAAGCTAAGCAGCTTGGGGATCCCTTGCTTATGCTAAGAAATATTACCCACTCCAAGTTTCAAGAAGCATATTGATACAAAACCTTCAGGTCAGGGATTTTTATTCCCTTTCCCCAGTGTTCAAACTGTGATGGGATGAGCGGTTGTGTCCATCCCCTCTTCATGGGTCTGGGGGGAGCAATCAACAAAGTCTGATGTTCCATAATGGTTTGTCCGGTGTCTATGGGCCTTCTGTTTTAGGCAGGAGATGACACCTCCAGTGGTAAACTAGCATTTCACACTTGTTAATGCTGCTCTCCTCCCTGTGGGGGTTTCCAGTTTCCTAGCAACCACTTTTATAGTTACAAAGCAAATACTTGCATATTACTTTATAACACATGATACAGATACTATAAGTGAAATTAATGCATGCAGCAACTCACAAGGATTTCATAAAATCCAAAACGAAAAACCTCTCTCTATAAATCTAATACCCATTTTAACAATACCAACACACAGGTAAGTCAGACTGGTTTCCAGCTATGCATTTGTCAGTGTTCAGTGAGGCCTAGGGTCCTTGGCATGAGCTGGCACCTGGTCTGCCAGTGTCACAGTTGTTTTATGAAAAACACCTGAGTCATGAGTGCTTATATGTATACAGACCCACCGTTGCCGACAGGCCCTGTAGCTGGTATGCAGCAGACAGATACAATAAAAGGTGCTTAAGACAACGATTCTATTGAGGTGCAAACACCTGGGACAACGAGTGAGCTGCCACCTTAGAAATCCAGTTTAGCTGACTCCTCTGAAGGGAGGAGCACTGGAAACTTTCAGGAGCAGAACAAAAGAGAGCAGGTCACCAGATGGTGTTTAAAAAAACAACCACACAGGAATATGGAGAACCAGACAGGAAGGGAAAGAATAGGGCAGGTGAGATCATGTCATAGGAGCTGGATAAAGGGCTCCAAGAGGGAGAGACCACCCATCACATAATCGCCTGCATGAGGGGACCCCTAACCCCCAGAATACAGTTGATCCCAAGGATTTCCAAGGGAAAGGTGTGATAGAAAGGGATGTGTGTAACATTTACTGTTTTGTATAATCTCTTTTGCTTTGCATGATTAAGTATAAGAGAGCATAAAGTGTTAGAGTGTGCAAAGTGTGTGTGTGCTGAATGCTTCACAACTAATGCATGCCCCTGAGACAGACTGTAAACCAGAACCTTCACATCTTTTGGGTGGAGTTCTGGGAAATGGAGGTGTTTAAGTACCGGCAAGTCTCTACAGCCGGCACTGTGCCATGGGCTAGGCAAGTGGAGAACAGATTCCAACTCTCAAAAGGGGGTGCCAGATAGAAGATCTGTACCCTAGAGTGCACTTAGAGACTCTGATATTAGGGCAATGGCTGAACACCATACAGGCTCCATGAATCCAGAGCAATAGAGCAGGGGTTCTCAAACTGGGGGTCGGGACCCCTCAAGGGGTCACGAGGTTATTACATGGGGGGTTGCGAGCTGTCAACCTCCACCCCAAACCCCGCTTGCCTCCAGCATTTATAATGGTGTTAAATATATAAACAAGTGTGTTTAATTTATTAGGGAGATCACACTCAGAGGCTTGCTGTGTGAAAGGGGTCGCCAATAAAAAAAGTTTGAGACCCACTGCAATAGAGGCTTGTATTCCCCTCACAGAAGTCCAAGTGGATGACCAGGAGGAGACCCTCACTAGGATCTGTGACACCTACTAATAGAACTTGGAACACAGATATTTTCTGCATATGTACAGCTCTCTGGCACCATACACATCTCCATGTGCATATGCCAGTTTTCACCAATTATTCAATGTTAACTGATTTACTAAGTAAACACATGAGAAAACCTTCACTTCCATGATGATCTAGAATTTGGTGGATGAGGCACATATTTTAGGAGTTCTGTCCTTTTAATATTTAAATTATAATTATGTTGTTTTGTTGGTGTATTGGGTCAAGATATATGCTTTTCTTTTCACAAGCTTATTGATATCACTACTGGAAGAGTAGTTTTGTTGATGACAGTAAGTTACTTTAAAGAAACGTTTACCTATACTGTTTTTCTTTTTCAAGATGGACTATGGAAGTGGTTGGGGGGGGGGAGAGAAAGAAATCTAAGGGTATGTCTACACTACGAGAGTAGTTCGATTTTAGTTAAATCGAATATGTGGAGTCGATATTACAAAGTCGAACGTGTGTGTCCACACTAAGGACAGTAATTCGACTTTGTCAGTCCACACTAACGGGGCAAGCGTCGACATTGGAAGCGGTGCACTGTGGGCAGCTATCCCACAGTTCCCGCAGTCCCCGCTGCCCATTGGAATTCTGGGTCGAGCCGCCATTGCCTTCTGGGTAAAAAAATGTGTCGAGGGTGCTTTTGGGTAACTGTCGTCATCCAACCGTCACTCCCGCCCTCCCTCCCTGAAAGCGCCGGCGGGAAATCAGTTCGCGCACTTTTCTGGTCAGTGACAGCGCGGACGCCACAGCACTGCGAGCATGGATCCCGCTGTGACCATCGCTGCAGTTGTGGCCGTTGTCAACGCATCGCAGCTCATCATCGACCTTTCACTGAGGCAGATAGAGAGAAATCAGGCGAGGAGGCTACGGCACCGGGGTCAGGACCTGAACTCCGAGAGTAGCACACGCCTGTCTGAAACCACGACACCCAGTGCCGAGGACATCACGGTGGCAATGGGTCTTGTGGATACTGTGGAACGGCGATTCTGGGCCCGTGAAACAAGCACGGACTGGTGGGACCGCATAGTGCTTCAGGTCTGGGATGAATCCCAGTGGCTGCGAAACTTTCGCATGCGGAAGGGGACTTTCCTCGAACTTTGTGAGTTGCTGTCCCCTGCCCTGAAGCGCAAGGACACCCGGATGCGAGCAGCCCTGACTGTCCAGAAGCGAGTGGCCATAGCCCTCTGGAAGCTCGCAACGCCGGACAGCTACCGGTCAGTCGCGAACCAGTTTGGCGTGGGCAAGTCTACCGTGGGGGTTGTTGTCATGCAAGTAGCCAAGGCAATCGTGAAGGTACTGCTGTCAAAGGTAGTGACCCTGGGAAACGCGCAGGCCATCATAGATGGCTTCGCCGCGATGGGATTCCCAAACTGCGGTGGGGCTATAGATGGGACTCACATCCCTATCCTGGGACCGGACCACCAGGCCAGCCAGTACATCAACCGAAAGGGCTACTTTTCAATGGTGCTGCAAGCACTGGTGGACCATAAGGGACGTTTTACTAACATCAACGTTGGATGGCCGGGCAAGGTTCATGACGCTCGCGTGTTCAGGAACTCTGGTCTGTTTAGAAGGCTGCAGGAAGGTATTTACTTCCCGGACCACAAAATAACTCTTGGGGATGTGGAGATGCCTACAGTGATCCTCGGGGACCCAGCATACCCGCTAATGCCCTGGCTCATGAAGCCCTATACTGGCGCCCTGGACACAGAAAAAGAACTGTTCAACTACCGGCTCAGCAAGTGCAGAATGGTGGTGGAGTGTGCTTTTGGCCGTCTCAAGGGGAGATGGAGAAGCTTACTGACTCGCTGTGATCTCAGCGAAACCAATATCCCCATTGTTATTGCAGCTTGCTGTGTGCTCCACAATCTCTGTGAGAGCAAGGGGGAGACCTTTATGGTGGGGTGGGAGGTTGAGGCAAATCGCCTGGCTGCTGATTACTCCCAGCCAGACAGCCGGGAGATTAGAAGAGCCCAGCGGGACGCACTGTGCATCCGGGAGGCTTTGAAAGACAGTTTCCAGACTGAGCAGGGTCACCAGTGAATTTTAAGTTTGTGGACTCAGAACCTGAACTTGCCACCGTTTCTTTACCCAGTTACCGTTGACTATCCTCTCCAGTTACATACCCCCTTCACCCCCTTCCCAAAAAATAAAATCTGTTCTGTTTTGTTAATGAACACCGTTGTCTTTATTACTGTTTTCGCGGGAATGTTTTAAACCTGGGACGCAGACTGTGGCGGGGTGCGGGTTTACTGTTGTGATGCAAATGATGCTTCTAAACTCCAGGAATGACGGGTTCCGCAGTGGTGGACTGGTTGTTTCAACAGAGCCTGCCAGCCCTCCTGGGCGGGACAGCGTGTATGTGTCGGCTATGTGACTGTCTGGCAGGGGGAGGAGGGTTACAGCTCCCCTGCTGCGGGGCTCTGTGATGCATTAGATCTGTAACTGCCCTCCCCCGCCACAAAGTCACAGAGCAACCCCCCCCCCCCCCCAGAACACGAAAACCACCTCCCAGATTGAACAGGGTCACTAGTCACTGCACTGGGTATGTGTCCTGATCCTGGACCTGACCCCGCCTCTGTACCCTGGTAAAGGTGACTGTCCTGTCCAATTACCATGCCCCTTCCCCTCGTTCAGACAGACTCTCCTCCAAAATAAAATCATGGAAACAGTAATTAACAGAAACGAATATTTTATTATGAACCACACATGAAACGTGGGGGTTGAAACTTGCACGGGGGCTTCTGTGAGGTGTGTAGGAAAGGACTTTTAAAATTTTGGGGAATGAGAGCCTTCTAGTGCTAGAGCAGTCTGCAGGGGTTGACTGAAAGTTTTAACGGCCCTTGCCGCCCCTCCTTCTTTGTACTTTGGGTGAGGGGGGTGTGGGACTTGGTGGCGGGGGAGGGCGGTTAGAGATAGACCGCAGCGGGGCTCTGTCCTCCTGCCTCCGGTCTTGCAGAACATCCACAAGGCGCCGGAGCGTGTCCGTTTGCTCCCTCAGAAGTCCAAGCAGCTTTTCAGTAGCCTGCTGGTCCTCCTGACGCCACCTCTCCTCCCGTTCCATGACTGCTCGGTGCATTTGGGACAAGTTCTCCCTCCACTGTGTCTGCTGGGCTGCCTGGGCTCGGGAACAGCTCATTAGTTCTGAGAACATGTCCTCCCGCGTCTTCTTCTTCCTCCTCCTAATCTGCGCTAGCCTCTGGGAGTGTGCTGACAGGCTGGGTTGGGAGACAGTCGCAGATGTGTCTGTGTGAATGGGAAAAATGGAGTGAATTCCTGAGACAGATAAATGAAGTTGTGTACAAAGAACCTAGTCTTTCTCTGTGAACAAGACCATGCACTGCACCTCTCACATGCGCACTCAGGACAAGGTCGAATTTTCGGCCATCGCCTTCAGTGCCTGGGGTCCTGCAGTGGTCTTGCAGTTATCTGAGAAGCGTGGCAGGACACCTGAACTTCTGTAGCGTGCAATCATGGTAAGCCGTAGACTTCTGGCTGCTTAAAACTGTACTAGTAGCACTGGCCTCCTTTCACATTGAAAGCAATGCCAGTCTCTGCTGCCAGCAATCAGGACAGCATGAACTATGCCCCTGTCCCACCCCCTCGCGGCTGTTCCAGGGAAAGATCCCTGTATGCTGCCCCTCTCCCTCCACCGCGTGGCTGTAAAGCAGTCCCAATACTAACATTCCCCTCCCTAATTCAAAGCAGGGCGTAATGAGCGACATCACCCTGCTGAGGATCTCGGAGTCCCAGAGGGAAAGGATGTTTCGAGAAAGCCTTCAGAAACCAGGGCCGTTTGCCGCTATGCTCTGCAGGGCGATGATACCAGACTATCTGATGGTGTCGTGGCGCGGTAACGTGTCCTACCACGGAGGGCCCAATAAGATCGCCCTACCCAGGAACCTGATGAACAGGCTGGAAATGTACCTTCTTGAGACCTACGAGGAGTTCTCCTATGAGGATTTCGCCTCCATCCCCGGCCATATTGACCGGATTTTCGCGTAGGTGCACTGGGACTAAAGAGTGGAGCGTCTTGGGCAGCATAATCATGACTTACCGGACATTGTAAAAAAAATTTTAAATACTTGGGACTAAATTGTGAAGAGCCTAAGGCAGACAAATCATGAAAAACCCTTTGTTACGATTGTAAATATTCCAGTTTTTTTGCAGTTAATTGTTTACATGTTTAAGCACTTTAATAAACAGCCATTGTTAATATTATAAATATTCTAGTTCTTGTAAAAATAAATGTTTAGATATTTAAAGCACTCACTGCTTGATCCTTCCCCTGATTCTGTCTCCGGGGTAAGGGATGGGGACGGTTGGTAGGGGATCTCGGTAAGGGTGATGAAGAGCTCCTGGCTGTCGGGGAAATCAGCGGTGCCAGCGCTGTCGACTGCCTCGTCCTCCTCATCTCCTTCTTCATCTTCCCCGTCCGCTAACATGTCCGACGAGGAACCTGCCGCGGACAATATCCCATCCTCAGAGTCCACGGTCAGTGGTGGGGTAGTGGTGGCGGCCGCACCTAGGATGGAATGCAGTGCCTCGTAGAAACGGGATGTCTGGGGCTGGGATCCGGAGCGTCCGTTTGCCTCTTTGGTTTTTTGGTAGCCTTGTCTCAGCTCCTTGATTTTCACGCGGCACTGCGTTGCATCCCGGCTGTATCCTCTCTCTGCCATGGCTTTAGAGATCTTCTCGTAGATCTTTGCATTCCGTCTTTTGGAGCGCAGCTCTGAAAGCACGGACTCATCGCCCCACACAGCGATGAGATCCAAGACTTCCCGATCAGTCCATGCTGGGGCCCTCCTTCTATTAGATTGCATGGCCATCTCTGCTGGAGAGCTCTGCATCGTTGCCAGTGCTGCTGAGCTCGCCACGCTGTCCAAACAGGGAATGAGATTCAAACTGGCCAGACAGGAAAAGGAATTCAAATTTTCCCGGGGCTTTTCCTGTGTGGCTGATCAGAGCATCCGAGCTCGGACTGCTGTCCAGAGCGTCAACAGAGTGGTGCACTGTGGGATAGCTCCCGGAGCTATTACCGTCGATTTCCATCCACACCTAGCCTAATTCGATATGGCCATTTCGAATTTAGCGCTACTCCTCTCGTTTTGGAGGAGTACAGAAGTCGAATTTAAGAGAGCTCTATGTCGAACTAAATAGCTTCGTGGTGTGGACGGGTGCAGGGTTAATTCGATGTAACGGCGCTAAATTCGACATAAAAGCCTAGTGTAGACCAGGCCTAAGATGTTGACAAAACAGGACAGCAGCTGTTTTGCCTAAATAACCAGTGGAGAAGAGAAGCGAGAGAAACAATGCACTATTGGGTACAATTAGTGAGGTTTATAAATCAGAATAGAACTCAACTAAAAGAATTAAATGCAGTTTGAAAGGCAAGATAATCATATGGCTATGTTATTTCTAATTCACACATTTCTGTAATATCTGCGTGTCACGAAATGTGACATTATTTCCTATCTGTTTAAAAAAAAACAGGATTCTATCATCAACCATACCTGTTCAAGAACTTCTTTGTAAGTGATAGCCTGTTTAGTGTTTGTTACAGGACTATCATAGATAATAGCAATCTTGTCTGCATGTCCACTCTCAACATGACGATCTACAGCATTATAACAAATATTCAGCTCTCCATCCACAAACCTAAAAGAGAAAAAGTACAGTGTTAGATAACAATCTTTCTAAACTAACTAGACTAATTTCTGGGGTGGAGAGATAACATTCAGTCAGACAACTAATGAAACACTGTCTTCAATTCAGAAGGCCCTTGCTGTTAGATTACTTACATTACCAACTTATGTCGGTATAACTAAGTTGCTCAGGGGTGTGGAAAATCCACACCATGAGCAACATAGTTATACAGACCTAACCCCCAGTGTAAACAGCATGCGTTGGTGGGAGAGCTTCTCCCATCGAAATAGCTTCCGCTGCTCAGGGAGGTGAAGTATCTACGCCGATGGGAGAAGCTCTCCTGGTGGCATAGGTAGCATCTTCACCAAGCGCTACAGCAACGCAGCTGCAGCTCTGTAAGTATAGACAAGACCCAAATCAAACAGAATTTGCTCAAAAATGGGTAAACGAGCCTATTAACTGGGTAGTAAAATGCTGTACTTTAACTGTATAAAGACTAGGAATCTGCAAAGTGAGAGTTATGATCTCTTCAATAGCCAGATATTTACAGAGAACTGTTGTTGATTAAAAACTGTTTCACTAACTTGGGATTTGTTTTTGTTGTAATTTTACATAGAAAAGATTATTTAAATGTAGTATAATGCTGAAATACAAAAATATACTGAAATGGTGTATTCAAAAAGGACACTTAACTTGAAAAGTAGACAATATAAAAAAAAATGTACTTCAAAAAGAGGAGCTTTGAATTTTAGTCCTATTCCCCTGCCTGCCATCTCCCCAGCCACGGTCCCCTTTGTGTGTATATCCCTCTCCCCATCTGTGCATATACCCCAATACAAGAGTGAAAGACGAACAGCTAAACAGAGCAGAAGGAAAGCATTTATGAACCCTGTGATCCCATGAGGATGCTCTAGACTGTACCAGGGTGAAAGTGCCCCATAGGAAGAGAGGGGCTTACAGTGGCATACGTTTACCTTTACTACCACAACACCCTTGGCTGGGTACTGCACTGGACACAACTCAAACTCAACAATTAAGTCCATTATGAGCAAGGAAAGAAAAGATTAGGGTCCCTTTTTTTCATCTCAATAAAGAGACTGATTTAAATAATATTTGCATGTATGCAGCATCTTTTATCACAGGTTCACAACTATTAAATCTAATCCAGGTTGGTAATGACCTGGAGTTACCACCTAAAGACCGTTCAGTTCCCTACCTGAAGCAAGTTTGATTTTAATTTTGTTCCCTGTGCATTCCACAGAAAAACAGCATCACTATTGGCACCCTATTCTATTCCTGGCAGATTCAATATAAGGAAAAAGGACAGAGTGGGTATGGAGACTGAAATACCCTTTGCCCCTAGAAATGGTTCCTCCAAATTATCATAAATGTTGTTACCAGGGTAATGTCAGGTAGTCTGTGAATAATGAACTTCTGTCTCCAGACTTATCAGACCAACAGCTTTCTCACATATAAACTAACTCCTCCTTCCTAGTCCTAAACTAGTCTGCCTTTCCATCTGCAAGACAAGCCATCTAGTTTTAAGGATGTATGTGTTCTTAACCCAATTAAAATTAAACTGAATACATTAGACTTACATTCATATTACACTAAGGGTACATTTTAAAAACACAAAAATTAAATGAGAGAGTTAAAGCTAAAATGAAAAACAAAAAATATGTTTGTATCCTTTTTTAAAAGACTTTTTTTCTGATGTGATAATAACATTGCAAGAGACCGAATCCAGACTTGGAGGTTCAACTTCCCAGCTCTCAGCTGATGTTTAACCTGACTGCTGACAACTTTTCTTGTTGCTTTTGATAAGAGTTTAGGTTACACCAAAGAGCTGAGAGCAAAGCAAACAAGATACTTTCACTTTCTGTGCCTTTTGCATTAGCACAATGCAACAATGTATGGATTTTAAAATCTGAAGTAATATGTTTACATACAAATAAAGTTAATTCATTTTTAAAATTTCACAAAACTTTTTCTAATTAAAGTTGTGGAAAGCCTTTTATTTAAAAAATTTAAAACCCTTTGTTTTACAACAAGCCAGCTTTTATTCAAATTTGTTATCTATTTGAATACATTTACTTAAAAAAAATTATATATTATATGTATCTGTTCTGATTCCATAGCCATTTCTTGACGAGTTCAGCAGAAACTTTTAAGTTATGTCTACACTACAAACCTTACAGAGGCATACCTGTACCGCTGCAACTACGCCACTCCAATGACAGGGATTCCATAACCTCCCCTGGAAGCCTATTCCTGTGCTTAGCTATCCTTAAAGTTAGAAAGTTTCTTCCTAATATCTAACCTACATCTCCCTTGCTGAAAATGAAGCGGATTACTTCTTGTACTACCTTCAGTGGACATGGAGAACAAATTTATCACTGTCCTCTTTGTAATAGCCCTTAACATATTTGAAGACTCATCAGATCTCCCCTGAATCTTTTCTCCCCGAAGATTAAAAATGCTTGGTTTTGTTTGTTTTTTAAACCATGCCTCATAGGTCAGATAGATATCATTTTATCTTTTATCATTTTTGTTGCTCTCCTCTAGACTCTAGTTTGTCTACATCTTTCTTAAAGTGTGGCTCCCCATACTGGATACAGCATTCCAGGTGAGGCCTCACCAGTGCTAAGTAGAACAGGTCATGTGTAGTTAGGAACAATTGCTCTGAAGTTTTCAAGCAATCATCTTCCTCATCCTCCAGCATATCCTTTGATGACATGTAGTTACTGCTAGATTCTTTTTTGGCAATTGCCACTGCACCATATTTTTTCTCCCTATCTTTTCCCACAATAGTGAAAAATCAAGTGTTCTTCTGAGTTTCTTAAAAGTTGTTTAAGAGAAGCCTTACTTCATGATTAGGGTTCCGTGATTCCATGACTTTCCACGATCTCTATGTCTTCTGCAGAGGCCAGTGTGGCTGACCCCAGGACCACCCAAACAGCTGGCTCTGAGGCCAGCTGCTCAGGTGGCCCTAGGGATAGTCACACCAGCCGCTCGACTGTCCGCAGTGGCCGGTGTGGCTGACCCTGGGGACCGCCCAAGCAGCGGTGACTAAATGGTAGCCTTAGTCATGGTGTACACTTATTACTAATTTTAGCAACTCACAAACCTATGAATCATTCATACATCAAGATCAAAAATTCTCACCACATAGCGTAACAATAGTATTACTGAAGATGATTTAATACCCAGCTCAGGAGTTGACCACTTGTATATATAAAATTTAAAAAATAAGAAAGAGCAGCTCCAAACACAAGAGTTTCTCTTGGGGCAACTAAGTATTTTAGAGCATATAAACTAACGACTCAAAGTAAATGCTATGTCTTAACTGTTGTATTTCCTCTTGTACTGAAATGTCTTTAAGCTTTATTTAAGTGTTTCTTTTGGCATCATTAAACTAAGGATAGTAAGTGTCATTCAGTCCTCATTTAATGTTTTTGGCTTATGTGAAAGCTTTCTGAAAGAAATGCTTCCCAATTTGGGATTCTGTTTTTGCCAGGTTATGAAAACTTCTTTAAAATTTTAAACTAATGTTAGGTTTCAGAGTAGCAGCCGTGTTAGTCTGTATCTGCAAAAATAACAGGAGTACTTGTGGCACCTTAGAGACTAACAAATTTATTAGAGCATAAGCTTTCGTGGGCTACAACCCACTTCTTCGGATGCATATGCATCCGAAGAAGTGGGTTGTAGCCCACGAAAGCTTATGCTCTAATAAATTTGTTAGTCTCTAAGGTGCCACAAGTACTCCTGTTATTTAAACTAATGTTGCCCTTCTTCTCAAGTAGGTTCACTGTGACCATTTAAAAAAAAAAAAAAAAAAAAAAAAACCACTTATTTTGTGCAAGTCTAAATTCCATTTTCTAAATAAAATATTGAAGAGAAGGTAATGGCTTCCCATCCATAAGTCCATTAGACTAAGCAACTCTTCTGTGAGAAAAGAGCAAGTCCCATTAGACTTTTCACTTTAATCAGACAGAGACTGCTGTCAGGATCTGAGAGAGATAAGGACTTTCTTTGCTTGCTGTCAGTAATTTTCAGTACATCAAATCAGAGTATCTTCAGACTTCTAGAGAAGCTGACCCACTTATCAGGCTCCAGAGGCTATTTCATTCATAACTTCCAGAATGAAAAGCTCATTGAATGCTGATTTATTACCACAATGATTCTTTCATCCAGCCTTCACATGATGGAATATTAAGCTTTTTAAATGGCTAATGACTGCCTTTCATTGTATCAGGAAGAAGGTTAACAGAGATTGCTGCAAGTAAATTAATCTAATTTACAGAAGTAAAAAAAAATTAAAATTAAAAAAAAAAAAAAAAAAAGTGACCAGTAGCCTTATTGCAGAATATTTCTGCAATTCCAGTATCTTTTAGGAAGCGGAGGTTACTTACCTGTAACTGGAGGTTCTTCGAGAACTGTGGTTCCTATCTGTATTCCACCAAGGGTTTATGAATGTGCACCATGCGTCCAGAGGCAGAGATTCTGAAAGCAGTAGTGTCCATTAATCCACGCATGCTCACCTCATGGTTTTGTCCGAGATGATAAAGGATGGGGCAGAACAACCGCATTGTCAGTTCCTTCTCCACCACAAATCCAATAGATCCGCAGCAGCAGCAGGGCAGAAAGTGGAATACAAATAGGGACACCCATCTCAATGAACCTCCAGTTACAGGTAAGTAACTTCCTCTTCTTCTGTACTGTATTCCACTGATAGTAATTAACAAGCAGTACATAAGTCAGAGGAGGATGCGAGGACAAAGTTGGAATGGTTGAGTAGAGCCAAAGGAGCCATCTGTCGCCGACTCCTGCACCAAAGCGTAATGTGTAGCAAAGGTATGTACAGAACACCACAGGGTCACTCTACATATGCCCCGAGTGGCACGTCATGGAAGGAAGCCATGTTCGAAGCCTGGGCTCTCATGGCATGGGCCCACACCTCAAGGGCCCGGAAGCAGTTCTCATAACTGACAGCAAAGTGTAATGCACCCCAAAATCCACTTGGAGATTCTCTGTGTGGAGATTGCCTGACCTTTAACTCTTTCAGCTATGGCAAACAGTCTAGGAGATTTCCTTATCGGTTTTATCCTCTGCAGGTAGAAGGTCAAGGCCCGATGGACATCAAGGGAGTAGAGTCATCATTCCTCTTCCGAGGCATGAAGCTTCAGAAAGAAAGCAGGTAAGTGAATGGGTTGATTGAGATGAAACAGATGACATTTGGCAGAAATTTTGGATGCAGGCACAGGGAGACTATCCTTTAAGGAAAGTGGTGAAAGGAGGGTCTACCATCATGGCCCCAAGTTCACCTACCCTTCTCACTGAAGTGATAGCCACAAGGAAGGCGACTTTCATGGAAAGAAGGGACATAGAGCACGAAGCCAGCGGCTCGAATGGCGGTTTCATTAGTGCCAAAAGAACTAGATTGATGTCCCACTGGGTAGCATGGGTGGGAAGGTTCTGAGGAGGCCTTTCCAAAATTTAGCAGTCAGCAGGGGTGTAAAGACAGAATGTCCTTCCACTGGGATCAAGGGGATGGAAGGTGCTAACTGCTGCTAGGTATACCTTGGGAAAGTTGAGGGTGAGACAAGGACAGGATGGACTAAAAGTCTAAAAGGAGGGGACTCTCCACCACTTCTGGGGAAAGCCCCTTCTGTTGGGCCCAGGAGATGAAGCCTTTCCATTTCGCCCTTTAGGAACGCTTAGTGGACTCTTTCCTACTGCTCGAGAGGATGTTTTGCACTTCTGATGAACACGTCTGTTCTAGAGAAGATGCCCATCCAAATACCATGTGCTGATGTGAAGCATCTGCAGATTGGGATGTCTGAGCCTGCTGTTGTGCTGTATCAGTAGCTTGGCGAGAGTGGGGATGGGAATTGGAGGACAGGTGGATGTGTGGAGGAGGTTGGGAAACCAGAACTATCTGAGCCAGCAGAGGAGCAATCAGGATGACAGTTACCCTGTCCTGTCTGATCTTGTGGAGTACTCATGCCAAGAGTGGAAGAGCAGGGAAAGCATAGTTGATCTGATCTGACCAGCTGAGTATGAGAGCATCGCCCTGAGAGTGGGGACCAATGCCCCCACCCCCACCCCACGAGCAGTATGTGCTGCATTTGTTGTTGATTGGGGAGACAAAGAGGTCCCTGGTCGGAGTTCTCCATTGGTCAAAATTGTCACGCACTACGGTGTGATGGAGTTCCAGTCATGGTCAATCACAAACCATCTGCTGAGCGAGTCTGTGATCATGTTCTGAGTCCTTGGAAGATAGACTGCCGATAACAGGAAATGGTGGACAATGCACCAGTTCCAGAGGTTTACAGCCTCTGTACATAGAGCAGTTGACTTTATGTCTCCTGTTTGTTGACATAGTAAATAGTGGTGATGTTGCCAGACATAAAAAGATGATGGGACAGAACGGATGAGAGAAATGCTTGGCATGACCTCATTACCACTTGGAGTTCCAGAATGTTGATGTGCATCCTGGATTCCCAAGGAGTCAATGTTCCCTGTGTCATGTGGTCTCCCATGTGTGCACCCCATCTTATGAGGGACAGGGAGGAGGGGAGAAAGGGGACTCCCATGCAAACCTGCCATGGGTCTGTCCAACACTGGATGGAAGAACTATCAGCATAAAGGTCTATGGTGCAGCACATGGGTGAGTAAACTCTCTGGAGACACATCTCGAAGCAGCAAGGGTGGAGGCGAGTGAAGGTATATGCACAAGGCCATGTGACCAAGGAGGAATAGGCAAGTCCTGGCCAGGACTGTTGACTACGTGGGCTATGATTTCCTGCAGAGTCTGGAACCTGTCCCTCAGCAGGTAAGCTTGTGCTGTGACTGAGTTGATGGAAGCCCCATAAGGTCTAGGGATTGCATGGAGTCCAAAGTTGATTTTTCTACATTGATGCTGACACAGAGAGGAAAGGAGTCCAAGCAACATGCAAGTTGAAAGTTGAGCTTTGTCTCTGGACTCTGCTGCTAGGAGCCAGTCACCAAGATAGGGGAATAGAAGGAATACAACTGACAAAACCTTGATGAAGACCCTGGGAGCAGTGGTGAGTCCAAATGGCAGGACCATGTATTGAAAATGGATGCGGGCCAACCATGAATCTCAGGAATCGTCTGTGAGCTGGATGAATGTCTATGTGAAAATAAGTGTCCAGCATATTGAGAGCTGTAAACCACATGCCTTCTTCTAATGATGGATGATTGTTACTGAAGTGACCATACGAAACTTGGGTTTGCAGATGAAGCGACTGAGACAGTGGAAATCCAGAACTGTTCTCCATCCGCCTTTCTTTTTGGGTATCAGGAAGTAAGTTGACTAGAACTCCATCCTTTCATAGTCTGGAGGAACCCGCTCTTTCACCACTCTTTGTAGGAGTCCAACTCTAAGGTGAGAATGTTGTCTCTGAGATGGGATCGGGGAGGGGGCTGTCAATGAGGTAGCATGATGAACTTGACTGTATAGCCATAGTGGGCAACATTTATTCCCATTTGTACGTTGTTTTTGCACTCCAAGCTGGTAAGAAGAATACAAGATGACCCCCAAAGGAGGTGGGGTGGTTGTATGGCTGCAGGCAAGGTGGTTGATGGCTTTCAAGGGTTCCTCAGAAATCTCTCTTTTGTGGGGGTTGTATCTGGGAGGAGGAATGTTGCGAGGACAGGCACGAGGACGAGATCTTTGAGTCTCTTGACACTTCCTTGGTGGTCCGTACGGCCGCTCATAGAAAAACTCTGAGGTTCCATAATGGTGGGTGGGTGGCAGGCAGTAGAATTTATGCTTCAGCGCAAGTATGTAAATACCCAAGGAATGAAGTGTTTCAAATCCTTGAGGATGTGGAGAGAGTTGTCCGTTTTCTGGTTGAAACGATAGGATTCATCAAAAGGGAGGTCTTCGATGATATCTTGTACCTCCCTGGGAAAACCAGAGGAAAGGAACCACAACTTCATCCTCATGACTATGTCCAAGGCCATGGAGTGCAATGAGTAGAGTCCTGCGCAGATACAAAAATTTTTATCCGTGTTCAATCCACAAAATTTGTCCGTGGATATCTGCATCCATGGATGTGGGTATCTGCGGATTTGCAAAGGCTCCACAGGTCACCCCGCACCAGTGATGCAAGGCTGTGCCAAACCCGACCCCCAACGGCTCCCCACTTCTCCCCCACCACCCGCTCTGCCCCTGACATACCTCTTTCCCCACTCCAGGCAGGGAGGCTACAATCCTGGGCCTTGTGTACAGCACCACCCTCCCAGTGGGGGCCTTGGACACCCCTACACAGCTGCGGCAGCTCTAATGCATGCAGATCCAGCCAGGACAGACAGCAGTGACAACTATTCTCTTCACAGCGCCCACTAGTTTAAAGTACAACCACACATCTTTCAAAATGGCACTTGGCTCACTTCTTTCTGGGAGCTGTAGCTTACCTCCTCCATCCAAGCAAGCTGGGGACTTCAACTCCCAGAATGCCCAGCAGGCTATTGCAACATATTGCAGCCTGCTGTTGCAGGATTCAGAGAGCCGAGCTGGAGCCTGAGGGCTGGGTGACAGCTGCTCCATTCGGATGAGCATGTGCTGCACAGCCCTGCCAGGATACAAAATTTGTATCTGCATCCAAGCTGCAATTCGCAAAAATGGTCCACAGATATAAAGCGGATATCCGCGGATTTACAGGGCTCTAGTGATGAGGTATCTTCCACATCCACCGCCGATTGAAACAATGATCTTGCTACCAGCTTCCCCTCCTCTATTATTGCTTAGAAGGGGCCCAGTCTTGCTGAGGCAGTTTTTCCGCGAAGTCCTCCAATTTGCTGTAATACAGGAAATCGTATTTGGCAAGTAATGCCTGATAATTCAAGATCTTGAAGAAGGCTGGCTGAGGAGAAGACCTTGTGGCCCAAAAGGTCAAGCCACTTTGCCTTCCCTGTCGGATGGGGTGGAGTGTAGGTTGTTGTCTAGCCCATTCTGTTGCTGGGAGTGAGAGGTGCCTCAGCTGAGGCATGCCCTGCAAAGAAGATAAAGTCTCCCTGGAAGTAGAGGGTCCCAGACAGTGTGGAGACCTCGACTCTCCCAGGGCAAACACTTCCCGACCTCCCTGGAATCAAGGATACTCTCTCAGTCCCCAGAACTAGTATAGGAACAATGGTCTTCCCTGGAGCAGACAGGTCTCGAGCTCGGAGGGATGCAGGTGTTGACAGTAGGTCAGTGCAGGTCAGAACCCAGTAACAATGGATCCATTGGTTTCTGTGGTCTTTTTTTGTGCTTGGACTCTTTAGAGCATGCTCCCTCCCCATAACTGGAACTTGTGGAAGGAGCCTTTCCTTTCACAGGCTTGAAGGAAGACTTACTGCCATTCTTAGTCATTCCCGCAAAGGGTTCCCTTCTACCTCCGCTCTTGATCATGGTGGACAACCCCAACCAACTTACCAGATCTGACACTCAGACCCATAACCTAAGCATCATCTTTGACTCAGTCCTTTCTCTAGGCCCTCGCATAAAGGCTATGTCAGAATTTTGCCAAATTCTCTCTGCATAACATCCATCCATCCAAGTTAAAACTCCTGCCATTTTGCATCTCAATTATTGCAACATCTTTTGTTTACCTTGATAAATACAATCTTGCCGCACTCATATCCATTCAGAATGCTGCTGCACAGATCCATCACTTTGATCACATTATTCCTCTTTGCAGCCTTCCATTGTGCCGCCCCTCCCTCCCCCCCATCGGATCAAATACAAGCTACTTGTCTTAACTTTCAAAGGCCTTTCACTGTCTATCCCTACCCTATCTATCATCTCTTATTCACTATTGAAATGTTGACTCCTGCCTTTGATCTACCATTGGCACCAGCCTCCGTTGCTTACTTGTTAAATTTTCAAACACACTCTTCTGTGCTTTCTCCCATGCTGCCCCTCATGGAAGAGCAGCCCATAAACATCTTCAAAGCTACCTCATGATCCTCCTTCAAATCCCACCTTAAAACTCTCCTTTGTCGTGGTTTTGTAGGCATCCTGGCAATGGTCAAGCTACTGGTGGGCTCAGACAATAGCTTATCACCTTGACCAATATTGTCTCATTGTTTCCTTGTACTCCCCTATCTGCTGCCTCTTGTCTTAAACATAGATTGTAAGCACTTTCTGTGTTTGTACAATACCTAACACAATGGAGTCCTGGGCCATAACTGGGGCTCTTAGGTGCTACAGTAAGACAAACAATCAGCAAGTAATAATATACAGGCACACTCACTCTCTGTTCAGATAAGCATTAACATATGAACTTGGATTAAAAAACAACAACAGTTGTGGAGCATATGAAGGGAAAGAAACTCCTTTGTTAGAGAGTTTAGACATGAGAAGTATACAGACTTGTACTTGATTTCATTAATGTGTTTTATTAACTAAAATGGAGCACTAGATACTTGACATCAATACAATTCCAGTCAGAAAAAGAGGGACTGATTCTGATCGTTCCAGCCTTGCACCTTTGTGTAGTTCTTCACTCCTATGCAAAGTGGTATAAAACGCTATCACTCTGATTTAGTAGCAGTTTATATCCACTTTGTACAGGGGAAAATGAGGTATAAAGCCAGAAGGGACCTTATATCATTTAGTCTGACCTCCTATATAACACCGGGCATAGAATTTCACAGAGTTACCCACACGCTCAGTCCAATAACTTGTGTTTGACTTGTGGTATCAAGTCAAAATGCCTTACGAAAGTCCAAGTCCAAGGCAGTTACCTTTCTCAGCCAAACTTATCTCAAAGAATGAAGTCAGGTTTGTTTGACAAAACCTATTTTCCACAGAACCACGCTGACAATTATATTCCTATCCTTTAGCTCTTTATTGACTGAATCCAATACCAGCTTCCATTATTTTGCCTATGGGAGATGTCAGGCTAAATGGCCTATAATTAGTCAGGACATTCTACTTGCTCTTTTTTAATACTGGCATGGCATTAGTATTCTTTCAGTCTTCCGGAACTTCCCCAGCATTCCAAGATTTATTAAAAATTAACATCGGTGGTTGACAGATCTCCTTAGCTATCTGTTTTAGGACTCTTAGGTGTAAGTTATCCAGGCCTGCTTATTTAAAAGCGACAAAGAGTCCTGTGGCACCTTATAGACTAACAGACATATTGGAGCATAAGCTTTCGTGGGTGAATACCCACTTCGTCAGACGTGACTCTTTGTCGCTTTTTACAGATCCAGACTAACACGGCTACCCCTCTGATATTTCAAAGCGTTTATCCCTAGTAGATTCTGTTTAACATCCTCCTTAGTTATTTTATTACAGTGGAGCAGGGATGGCCAACCTCTGGCTTCGGAGCCACATGCAGCTCTTCAGAAGTTAATATGCAGCTCCTTGTATAGGCACCAACTCCGGGGCTGGAGCTACAGGCACCAACTTTCCAATGTGCTGGGGGGTACTCACTGCTTAATCCTTGGCTCTGCCACAGGCCCTGCCCCCACTCCACCCCTTCTGCCCCCTCCCCTAAGCCTGCAGTACCCTCGCTCCTCTCCCTCCCCCCGCCCCCCCCGAGCCTCCTGCACGCCATGAAACAATTGATCAGGATGTGCGGGGAGGGAGGGGAGGGAAGGTGCTGATCGGCATGACTGTCGGTGGGCGGGAGGCACTGGGAGCGGGGTGGGGGAGCTGATGGGGGGCTGCTGACATATTACTGTGGCTCTTTGGCAATATACATTGGTAAATTCTGGCTCCTTCTCCGGCTCAGGTTGGCCACCCCTGCAGTGGAGAGATGCAGAATAATGCTTATATTCTCATGACAAATTATTGTATTAAAGCTAAATTAGTGGAAATAATTTAGAACCCTGACAGATCACGTGCTTGATCATAATTTTTAAACTAAAGTCTAAATGGTGAGTTTAATTGAAGTTCCCTTATGAAAACAAAAAAAAGACATAGGGCATAGACTTACTAATCACACAGCTGGGACACTGCTCCAGCGGTTTTTTGATGTAGATTGTACACAGGTTTTCTAGGGGAATGCAATGGAAATTATTGTTCTAACATTATCCTGCCTCCCCAATACAAATTATATTATATATATATATATAAAAATACACACACACACACACACACACACACAATGGTGAAGCCGTCTTTGGAAAGGCACTGAATGTAACAAATTATCTTGCAATTTACTTTAACTGACTGATATCAATTATGTTGCTGTATTAGTATATTGTCAAAATATAAAACTTTTTGAAGGTCAAATGAGTTTAATTTTGTCAAGATTCACCAGAATAAAATATGTCTTCTTTCCAGAGTACAAACTTTTCACAAACTGCATATTAATTTAGCAGATTAATTTATTCTCTTTTAGAAAGTATCATAATAAAAGTAACAGGATTTTAAAATAACCATCTAAAATCTCTTGCTGTAATTTGATTTTAGTTTAGTGTAAGTGGAATGCATACTCTCAGTGAATGGTGCAATGATTTACCTGTAATCTCATGTTATAGACATCCTCTGCCATAAACAGTATAGCAAAAAAACGGTTACTTACCTTCTGTAACTGTTGTTCTTCGAGATGTGTTGTTCACGTCCATTACACATTAGGTGTGTGCGCGCCGCGTGCACGAACGTCGGAAACTTTTTCCCTCAGCGGCTCCCGTCGGGCCTGCAGGGTCTCCCCTCCCGCCAGAGCGGCGCCCCGCTCTCGCGTATATATATCCCTGCCGGCCCGACCCTCCCTCGGTTCCTTCTTGCCGGTGACTCCGACAGAGGGAAAGGAGGGTGGGAAGTGTAATGGACGTGAACAACACATCTCGAAGAACAACAGTTACAGAAGGTAAGTAACCATTTTTTCTTCTTCGAGTGATTGTTCACGTCCATTACACATTAGGTGACTCACAAGCTTACCATTGGAGGAGGGTAGGAGTCAAGGAATAACTGATTGAAGCACAGCCCTGCCGACAACCGCATCCTCTCTGGTCTGATGATGGATCGCGTAGTGGGCTGTGAACGTATGCACCGACGACCAGGTGGCTGCTTTGCAGATTTCCTGGAGCGGAACCTGTGCCAAGAAAGCCGCCGAGGACGCTTGGGCCCTAGTTGAGTGAGCCCTGATCTCCGGGGCTGGTACGTTGGCGAGCTCGTAGCACGTGCGTATGCAAAGCACAATCCATGCCGACAAGCGTTGCGTCGAGATAGGTTGGCCTCTCATTCGCTCCGCAAGGGCGATGAACAGCTGAGTCGATTTGCGGAATGGCCTGGTTCGTTCTAGATAAAACGCCAAGGCTCGACGGACATCAAGGGTATGCAGGCTGCGGTGGCTTGGGTCCGTATGGGGCTTGGGGAAGAACACCAGTAAACAAATGTCCTGACCCATATGAAAATGCGAGACCACTTTTGGAAGTGCGGTCTCAGTTGCACCTTATCCTTATAAAAAACTGTATAAGGAGGCTCCGAAGTGAGGGCTGTCAATTCCGATACCCTCCTAGCCGATGTGATGGCCACGAGAAATGCTACCTTCCATGAGAGGTGCAGGAGAGAGCAAGAGGCTAGGGGTTCAAAGGGCGGCCCCATGAGTTTAGTCAGGACCAGGTTGAGATTCCACGCAGGGACCGGTGGGCGTGAGTAGGGAAATACCCTCTCCAACCCCTTGAGGAATCGGACTACTGTGGGGTTGGAGAACACCGAAACCCCCAACTCCCCAGGGCGGAACGCCGATATGGCGGCCAAATGCACCTTAATTGAGGCGGGGGCGAGCCCTTGATGCCTGAGGTGTAGCAAGTAGTCCAGAATCGATGGGATTGAGGCCTGCAGAGGCTGGATGTGAAGAGGCTCACACCAATGGGAGAACCGTTTCCATTTGGCAAGGTAAGTCGCTCTTGTGGAGGGTTTCCTACTACCAAGGAGGATTTGCTGGACCTGATGGGAGCACTTGTGCTCCATATCGTTCAGCCAGAGAGAAACCACGCCGTGAGATGTAGCGACGGTAGGTTCGGGTGGAATAGGTGACCTTGGTCTTGCGTGATGAGGTCGTGATGGAGGGGGAGGGCTATCGGAGTGGTCACGGACAGTTCCAACAGGGTCGTGAACCAGTGTTGGCGTGGCCACGCCGGGGCGATGAGGATGACTGTCGCCTTGTCCCTGCGGGTTTTGAGGAGGACCCTGTGGATGAGCGGGAATGGGGGGAAGGCATACCTCAGGCTCCCGCCCCACGGTATTGCGAAGGCGTCTGCCAATGAGCCCGGACTGTGGTTCTGGAACGAACAAAACTGAGGGCATTGGCTGTTGTCCTCGGTGGCAAAGAGATCCACCTGGGGAAACCCCCACCTCCGGAAGATTAAACGCAGGACGTCCTGTCTCAACGTCCACTCGTGCATGTGATAGGACCGGCTGAGGCGGTCCGCTAACCCGTTTTGGACCCCCGGGAGATATGTCGCTAGTAGGTGGACTGAATGGGCTATGCAGAAGTCCCAGAGGAGGAGTGCCTCGTGACAGAGGGGAGAGGATCGGGACCCGCCCTGCTTGTTTATGTAGAACATGGCGGTAGTGTTGTCCGTCAGAACCGACACGCTGTGGCCTGCTATGGTAGCGTGAAAGGTCTGGCAGGCGAGGCGAACCGCCCTCAGCTCCTTCAGGTTGATATGAAGCAACTTTTCTTCCCTGGACCACAAGCCCTGAGTGCGCAGGTCCCCCAGGTGCGCCCCCCAACCCAGGTCCGACGCGTCTGTTACTAACGTCAGAACGGGTTGTGGGGTGGCGAAAGGGACCCCCGCGCAAACCTGCTGCCGATCGAGCCACCAACAGAGGGCGTTCGACACCCGAGCCGGGATCGTCACGATCAGGTCTAAGGGGTCTCTGCCGGGGCGATATGCTTGGGCCAGCCATAACTGTAGCGGCCTGAGTCTTAGGCGGGCGTGCCCGACTACGTGGGTGCAGGCCGCCATGTGCCCCAAGAGTTGTAAGCAACATCTGGCCGTGGTCGTGGTGAATTGCTGGATGGAGCTCACGGCCTTCTGAATGGCCAGGAACCGCGGAACGGGCAGACTCGCCCGTGCCGCCACTGAGTCCAGGACTGCCCCTATGAAGTCCAGCCTCTGCGCGGGGACCAGCGATGACTTGGGTTCGTTGACCAGTAGTCCGAGTTCGTGGAACACCTGTAGTGTCAATGCCACATGGGAGCGAACCTCGGCCTCCGAGCGGCCCGCAAGGAGCCAGTCGTCCAAGTATGGGTAGACGCGCATCCTTCTTTTTCGAAGAAAAGCTGCCACCACCGACATGCATTTCGTGAATACGCGCAGGGCTGTTGCCAGGCCGAAAGGCAAGACTGTAAATTGGAAATGGCGCTGGTTGATAGTGAAGCGCAGGAACCGCCGGTGGGCCGGGCGGATGGCGATGTGAAAGTAGGCATCTTTCATATCGAGGGCAGCGTACCAATCTCCCGGATCCAGGGATGGAATAATAGTACCAAGGGAGACCATACGGAAACGTGGTTTGAGCAAGTATTTGTTTAGCTTGCGTAGGTCCAGGATAGGACGGAGGCCCCCTTTCGCTTTGGGAATGAGGAAGTATCTGGAATAGAACCCTTTCCCCCTGAGGTCCGGAGGAACCTCTTCCACTGCTCCTACTGTGAGGAGGGTCTGCACCTCCTGCATGAGGAGTTGCTCGTGAGAGGGGTCCCTGAAGAGGGACGGGGATGGGGGGTGTGAGGGAGGGGGCGAGGAAAACTGAAGGGTGTAGCCTGCCTCCACCGTGCGTAGGACCCAGCGGTCCAATGTTATACGTGACCAAGCACGGTAAAAATGGGACAGGCGGTCTCTGAAACACAGAGGGGGGTCCGGAATAGAGGTTGGTACTCTGTCCTCGATCGCAGCTTCAAAACCCTTGTTTGTTTCCCGGCTGCGGCTTGTTTTGGCCCTGATTTTGGCCCTGGTTAGGCGTGTTGTTGCGTCTACGCCTGTTATCCCTGCCCCTCCTGCGGTACGGTTCCTGTCTAGGACGAGGGTGGTACTGTCTCTGTGGAGGTTGGGGCTTGAAGGGTTTCCTCTGCGTCACTGGGGTGTGCATCCCCAACGACTTGAGGGTGGCTCGAGAGTCCTTGAGGCTATGCAGCCTGGCATCCGTTTGGTCCGAAAACAAGCCCGATCCCTCGAACGGAAGGTCTTGTATGGTGTTTTGCACCTCTGGGGGAAGGCCGGAAGCCTGTAGCCATGCCGAGCGCCTCATTACCACACCTGACGCGATTGTCCGGGCAGCTGTGTCCGCGGAGTCCAGGGAGGCCTGTAGAGAGGTTTTGGCTACCGCCTTCCCTTCATCTACTATGGCCGCAAACTCGGGTTGGGCGCCCTGAGGCAGGGATTCCTTGAACTTGGAGACTGATGCCCAAGAATTGAAGTTGTGTCTGTTCAGAATCGCTTGCTGGTTAGCGATCCTCAACTGGAGGCCCCCGGACGAGTAGACCTTTCTCCCAAATAAGTCTAGGCGTTTCGCCTCCTTGGCCTTGGGGGCCGGGGCTTGCTGGCCATGTCGCTCTCTTTCGTTGACCGCAGAGACGACCAGCGAAGAGGGAGTTGGGTGAGAGAAGAGGAAGTCGAACCCTTTAGAAGGGGCGAAGTATTTCCTCTCCACGCCTTTTGCAGTTGGTGCACTGGAGGCCGGCGTTTGCCATACTGCTTTCTGGTTGGACTGGACCGTTTTTATGAGCGGGAGCGCGATCCTGGAGGGGCCCTCAGGGCTTAGAATGTCGACCATGGGGTCCTCCTGCTCTACCGTCTCCTCCGCCTGCAATCCCAAATTGAGGGCTACTCGGCGGAGCAGTTCCTGGTGCGCCCGATGGTCAATCGGGGAAGGGCCGAACACTGTTGTGCCCGCCACGGCTTCGTCTGGCGAGGAGGAAGAGGTCAGGGCCTTTTGCGCGTCTTCCTCCTCCTGCAACTCCTCATCAGCTGGGCGCTCCTCTGGAGACCGCCCTACGGCGTGGGTCTGAGACGGTGCCGAGCTCGGTGCCGAGTCTGCCCTTTCTCGGCCCGGCGGTCTGGAGACCGTGGCCTCCTTGCGCGAGAGAGGGCGCCACTGCGGAGAGCGGGACCGGTGTCCTGAGAGGCCCGATCTCGAGATCCTGGATGGGGGGCCTTGCTGATGGTAGGCCCAAGGGGTCCAGAACGGCCAGTGCCCGGGCTGTCCCCACTGCGGATGCCAAGTGGCTTCGTGCTCCCTACTGGCCTGTGCCCTGTGGGCATATCTATTGGACCGGCCCGAGTCTACGTCCGAAACCACAGACGGTGATCTGGAAGGCCACAGTGGTGCCGTGGAACGATGCCGATCCAGGGTCGGTGAGTGGTGTCTCCGTGACCGTGATCGGGAGTAACGTCTTGCCGACCTGGACCTGGATCGGTACCGGGGCCCTCGGGACCAGGAACGACTGCGGGTGGCCGGTTCCGGGGATCGCGTGAGTGACACGTCCCGGTGTCGACTCGAGCAGGGCTGCTGGGTCGGTGCCGAGCGCTTACTGCTGCCAGCCGGTTGTGCGGCTCTCTGCGCGGAGGGAAGTCGGGAGTCCACCGAGGCGGAGCTCGACCGGGACCGGCGCCGTGAACGGTGCCGAGATGGCGACCGTGATGGGCGCACCATTGCCGGCTTGCCTCTGGATGGCAGGCTCGGCAAATTGTCCTTGGCTTGGCGGGGGCCCTCAGCGGACAATTCAATGAGGTCCTTTGCTGCCTCAAATGTGTCCGGGGTGGAGGGTTGCTCCACAAGGCCCTCCAGCCCTTCCTCCTCACTCGACGCGCCTATCCCGGGGCTCGACGGGCCCTTCGGCGCCGGAGCCACTGACACCGGGATCTGTGCTGGGGCCGCAACGGCCTTAGGCGCACTTGAGGTCTTCGCGGGCGCCACCCTCTTATGCAGGGAACGTCCTCGGGCCTTGGGTTGGCCCTTCGATTTCGCCGGCGAAGACGACCGGTGCCGGAGGCGGTCCCGAGGGCTTAGGGTGCCCCACTGGTGCCGGATCACGGACCGATGCCGGGGCACTCCGCACCGAGGTTGACGGTGCCGTCGAAGTGGAGGGCTGCAGCGCCGACTCCATGAGCAGCTGCTTAAGGCGAAAGTCTCTCTCTTTCTTAGTCCTAGGCTTGAAAGCCTTACAGATCTTGCAGCGCTCCTTCTGGTGTGCTTCCCCCAGGCAACGGAGACACGAGTCGTGTGGATCGCTCAATGGCAGAGGCCTGCGGCACGTGGCACAAGCCTTGAAGCCTTGGGCGTGCGGCATGCCCCGCCGCCCAGGGCCGGTGCCGGGGTTGACCAAACACCTAACACAAAGAAGTTTAAGTCTTTCTAAAGAACTGATAACTGCTAAGCTTAACACTAACTACTAAAGAACTGATAACTGTCAAGATAACACTAATTACTACGCTAAGGGACACTCTCAGATGAGAGACAGAGTTGTTCCAACGTCGCCACGGACGGTAAGAAGGAACTGAGGGAGGGTCGGGCCGGCAGGGATATATATACGCGAGAGCGGGGCGCCGCTCTGGCGGGAGGGGAGACCCTGCAGGCCCGACGGGAGCCGCTGAGGGGAAAAGTTTCCGACGTTCGTGCACGCGGCGCGCGCACACTAGTGTGTAATGGACGTGAACAATCACTCGAAGAAGAACATTTATTCTTTACATTCCCATCTACTTTTGGTGTGATGCTACAGAAACAGCCAACAAAACACACATTGATTCGGCTTCCTTATGCATGTTTTAGTATTGGTGAAACATACCCATTTTCCCACTTAAAAGGGTCCATATTTTCTAGTCAAAACAGAGACATTTGTTATGACGGGTATACCAAACATACTCCTGGTGAAGATCAGGGAAGGAAGAACACAGATATGCACAGTGACCCCTATTAAAGGCGGAGGGCATGCGCGCCCTCCAACACACCTGACCCCCATTATACATTAGAGGCATTCTCTTCTCCTCCCCACCACCACACATAAACAAACCCCTGGCTCTCATTATATGCTAGAGCAGACGTGGGCAAACTACGACCCGCGGGCCCGTCCTGCCCGGCCCCTGCCTAGTCCCCGGCCCCTCCCCCGCAGCCACACTCTGGCCCGCCGCTCCCGCTGGGCAGTGTGGGGAGCGCAGCTGGCTCTGGCCGGGTGTCGTAGCTGCGAGCTCCTGCTGCTGGTAAGGGGGTTGGGTAGGGGAGCGGAGGGTCCTGGGGGGGCAGTCAAGAAGGAGGGGATGGTTGGATGGAGTGGAGGTTCTGGGGGGGCAGTCAGGGGGTGGGGATGTGGCTGGGGTCGGGAGGGCAGTCAGGGGACAGGGGAGGTTGGATAAGGGAGTGGGATCTTGGGGGGCAGTTAGGGGTGGGAGGTCCCGGGAGGGGGTGGTCAGGGGACAAGGAGCAGAGGGCGGTTGGATGGGGGTGGGAGACCTGGGGGGGGGGCTGTCAGGGAGCGGGGATGTGCATAGGGAGCAGGGCAGTCAGGGGACAGGGAGTTTGGATAGGGGGCAGGGGTCCCGGGAGGGGGCAGTCAGGGGACAAGGAGCAGGGGGGATTGGATGGGTTGGGGATCCTGAGGGGGGCAGTCAGGGGGCAGGAAGTGGGAGGGGGCAGATAGGGGGCGGGGTCCAGGCAGTTTGGGGATGCATAGCCTTCCCTACCCAGCCCTCCACACAGTTGCCCAACCCCGATGTGGCCCTCAGGCCAAAAAGTTTGCCCACCCCTAGGCTAGAGGCACTTACTGCTTCTCCCACACCGGATCCCCATGATAAGTTTGGGACATTCCCCGCTCCTCCTCCCCCTACAAACACAGGCCCCCATTATAGGCTAGAGGCAATAGCTGTTCTCCCCACACACACATCTGACCCCCATGAAAGGTTTGGGGACATTCCCTGCTGCTGCTCCTCCCCACACACCCGACCCCACTACGGACGCTCTCTTCTTCCCTCCAGCCCCTCGCTGCCAGGGGGACACTGGGCTTCCCCCCGCTGTCTCTAACCCTTCTCTGCTGGACCGCCGCCCGGTCACCCACTGCTCCGAGGGCGCACCCGGAGGCGGGGTGTCGCTCACCAGGAGGCGACGAGCGGGTTGCTCCTGTCCACGAGTTTGGCCCAGGGTTTGTGCCACTGGATCCGCCCGGCGGCTTCTCCCCACAACTTCTCGGGCTCCGCCACGGCGGCCCTGAACGCCTGCTCGTACGCGCCCTCGGGGGCGGCTTGCCCGGCGGAGAGGGAGCGCCGGGCGGCGGGAGGGCTCCCAGCGCCGCGCGGGGCTGGCCCCCTCAGCCAGCCATTGCCCCAGACCCGGTTGCAGGCGAGGAGCCGTATCACCCTGCGCTGGAGGCCCATGGTGATACTGCTCTGCGGACCGGTCCCGTCCCGTGCGGCTGGGGAGCGACTCCCTCTAGCCCGACTGAAGGGCCACGTGGAAGCTGCTCGAAAAAGCCGAGCTGGATCCCCTGCCTGCTGCAAGCGCCGCTCTCTGCCGCGGAGCGCTTCGCGAGCAACAGGTCTGCAGGCGCTAATGTACCGAGTCCAGCCCGGGCTTTGCTCCTGCCGCTGAGCCACCCCCGCTGATGGCCAGGGGCCAGGTGAGTTCGGTTGCACAAGCCTGAGTTTGTCCGTCCCCCCTCCCCCGATTTTGGCCACGGTCTCTGCGCTGAACAGCGGATCAGAGCCCCGCGCAGCTCGGAGTGTGGGCCAGGCAAAACAGATCTTCCTGCTTATAGGGCACTGTTAGTAGAGCCCTGTCCGGCTACAGATTTGTATCCGCGTACCCGGGGCTCTAACTGTTAGCACAGGCGCCCTTGTCCATAGTACCTGGAGGCACTTGACAGCTTCCAGCAGCCAACACGTCCCTTAAAGCAGGGAGCATGCACCGAGTGCAACCCCTTCTACCTCCATAATCTAAGACCCGCAGGGGAGACTCCAACCATAACAGCCTGGCCGTCCAAAGCCTGGGGTTCGCCAGACTGCCAACCTTGTGAGAAAACACAAGGCAGAGGAATGCACCAATTTAGATCTGTACCAGTGTGCCTCCCCACATCACTTTCAATAAATCACAAATATTCCCTCTCCTATCTAGCTCAGTGGTTTGAACATTGGTCTGCTAAACTCAGGGCTGTGAGTTCAATCCTTGAGAGGGCCATTTAGGGATATGGGGCAAAAATCTGTTGGATGATTTAATTGGGGATTGGTCCTGCTTTGAGCAGGGGGGTAGACTAGATGATCTCCTGAGGTCCCTTCCAACCCTGATATTCTATGATCCCCCACTGCCCAAAAATAATTGAAACCTACTGCTCAACTTTATCGGCCTGCAGTAGCAGTACATGCTTATTATGAGCAGGAAGAGGGATGAATTAAGTGGGTGCATAGGGAGCAAACTGAAAAAGGAGGAAGAGAGGGGCATCTTATTGTAAGGTTATTTTTAACACTTATGTGATTTGTATAAGTACTGGATGTTTGATTGCACTTGTATCATACTTCCCAACATTTCTAGTGGCTAACGCAGGGCGGGCCCTGTCCCTAGAGGGGCAAGGTTGTGTGCTGTCACTGGGGTTGGGAGGTGGGTGCTGCCCCGAGAGGGGAGGAGTTGCAGAGTGATCCTGCACTCATCCCACAGCATTAGCTCCCGTCGCTCCCATCACATAGGGCAGGCAGGGCTCGGCCCCCCACTCTGGGCTTAGTGACCTGGCACCTTGGGCATGAGCTCACTGCATCACTCAGGTTTGACCTAGCCCCCTGATGGGAGAGTTGTGGGCAGCCAGGCCAAAGGTGAATGCATTAATTCCAATTTGAATCAGTCCTTTCCCCTTATCTGGATAGAAGGAAGGGCATGTGCGGTGGGGAAAAGTCTTGAACCAGAAAGTGGGTACTGCCATACTGTGTTCAGTGAAGCCACAGCTGCATGGCTAGCCAGGAGCTACAGTGACGCTAGAGCCAAAAAAGATTCCCCAGAAACCATTGTGGAAAAAAGAACTAGGGGGCCTTCTTTATGACAGCCAAAGTAACACCGAAGGCCCAAAATCAGGCCCTCTGACAGCAAATTAGCAAATTACGACAATTTGGGGGCTTGTCCGGGATCACTCCATGTCCCACCGGACCGGAGGACCGTGGACCGCTTCCACACCGATCCCAGGCGCCAGGTAAGAGACCCTTGTCTCTATTTGGGCTTCGGTGGGGAGCTGCCCATAGGCTCTGGGTTCAGGTAAGGGCGCGCTGTGATCCGAACCTTTTGAGGCTAGACTCATTTGCCTGACGCCTGTTCGTTTTGTGTGTGTCCGTTCTGTAACTTGTCTGTTTAATTTCTTGCATCATGCTGCGCTATCTCTATCATTGTTTACTTAGGCTATAAGCTGGGGGGGGCGTCGGGAACTGTCTGTTTTGTGGTGTGTACACGAGGGTCTTAGACCCAACGGTTTCCTTGGGACAGCCTCGGTGAAATTACTGGGACATCCGTCTGGCAGTTAAACACTTTTAGAGTGCCAGCCCAGTATAAAAACAAGTTTCGGATGACAGGAGATTATTCAGGCAGGAACAGAGGCTGAATAGGCTGGGTGATCTCTCCGGAACATAAAGGAAACCATTACTGACTACGAGGACAAGGAGTACGCCAAGCTCCTATGCTTTGCTTTTATAGCTTCCTACTTTGTGTTAAGTATCAGAGGGGTAGCCGTGTTAGTCTGAATCTGTAAAAAGCAACAGAGGGTCCTGTGGCACCTTTAAGACTAACAGAAGTATTGGGAGCATAAGCTTTCGTGGGTAAGAACCTCACTTGCATCTGAAGACCCTCTGTTGCTTTTTACTTTGTGTTAGTCTGATTTGCGTGGCTCATCCTTTGGGGACTGGTCCCCCCGGAGGGTGAAGGACAGGCTGCTGAGGGACCCCGGGAAGGAGGACCCCATAGTGAGTAGGGGGCGGAATCCACTCTCTGGGCCCTACGGTGGGTAGGGCGGAAACCAGAGTGTCCCGGAGCAGCCAAAGGGGTTGGCAGGGCTCCCACCAGCAAATAGGCTGTGTGGACCGGTGAGGACTGTCGTAGCAAAGATCCCGATTTAGGTGTGTTGTATGACTGTGGGTCGTGAGGTGACCCTACCTCTGTTTCCCTTGAAGTGCTGAGAAGCCCCTCCTTGCTCGGAGAGCAGGGAGGCCCCGGGAAACCGCCCACGTACTCCTAGGCAGTAAAGTAACCCATCCCGTTCTCTTGAAGGCGGGTCGGTGCTCTCTGCTGGGGGAGGGGTGTGCGGAGACCAAGCCTTTCCTAACCTTCTGTGTGGTTGACCTACGACCGAAACCTTACCCCAGGTCTTCCTTTTGGAGCCGTGGGCTCCCTCCCCTTGCTCGGAGAGAGGGGAAGTCCCTGGAAATCGCCCGCCGTACCGGAGGCAATAGAGTATCCTACCCCGTTCCTTTAAAAGACGGGCTGGTGCTCTTTGCCGGAAGGGGGGTGTGCAAGGACCTCCCTTATAAATCCTCCCCACTGGTGTGAGTGTTGGGGATCTAGCCTCACCCGTAAAATTGAAGGGGGCTTGGGAAATTGGCCTCGCCTAAATGAGGAGGCCTGGGCTTACTGCAGTGTTCTAGTGTTGTTGTATTGTTTAACCAGGTATAATAGCAATAGCCTTGTTTAACGGTGATTGGTTTGGCGCTGTGGTATTCTCTGGGCGGTTAAACGGTGCAGGGCTTGTCGCGGTGGCCCTGTGTTGTTTGGTCGTTCGGTGGGTGTTGTGGCGTTAAATTAATCACCTCCTTAATTTAGCTAGGCCCTCCTTGCTGAATTGGTAGTAAAACAATGCCTGTGCCCATGAAGAAAAAAAAAAAAAGTGAACCAGCAAAAAAAAAAGAAGGATTGGGCCCAAACGAGCAGGCAACCGCAGTTTAAGGAAGTTAAAAGAAAGAAAGTAAGAAGTTAACTCTGTAATTACTGGTGGAAATTAAGCAGTGAAACTATGAATAAATGTTAAAAGAAAAATTCTTGGTTTCTTTGCAGCCATTCCTTTGGGAGTGTATGTAAATAATCCAGGCAAAAGGTTATATAGGTGAAATCATTTGACTATAAAAAAGTTAGTTGAATTTGTTAAAAAACACTCCTGGTGTGTATAATTTTTGTTTTATAAGTTTAAAATAAATTAATGTTGTTTTGGGGTTATAGAAAAAAAAATACTTTTGCCAAACAAAGTAAACTAGTGTTGTTTGATTTTGGCATTTAGCATTTAATCCTTAAAGTAACTTAATACTTTACAAAATTTCAATTGTTTTAAATAAAACCAAAGTTGTGGCTGCAGCAGGGTAGTCAAAGCCAGGAGAATGGAAGATTTTAAATGTGTTTTGGTAACAAATAGCAAATAAAAGCTAATATCAACTAAAAAGCCACCAATTGTTCTTGAGGTGTTGCTGGGTACACCTTATACCCTGATCACCTTTGGCGCTCCCTGGACGGTTGCGCCTCAGGTGCTCTGGCCCTATTTGCTCGCGTGCATCACCGGATGACCGTGCACCGTTGATTGCTGCAGTTAAATAAAACTTTTCCTCTGTGGCCCAGCACTACTGCCAGCAACATAATGATTAGGCAGACAGCACTTTTCCCTCTTTGGAAACCTTTTCTAAATATTTGGATTAATTTTATTCAAATGTTTAAATGTTATAATTGTAAGTATGTGTTAGTTTTAGTAATGTATTTTCTTGTAAAAAGGGCGGATGCAAAAACTGTTGTAAAACTTTTGCTTAAGGATTTTGTATCACAATCTGGCATATCTGGACTGATTATAAAAAGCTATGTGCAGCTTCACAGATCCAGTATGGCCAAATGCCCTTTAAAGGCCACTCCCAATCAAAAGACCAGATTCAGCCCTCATAAAATTTTTACCAGGGCGCCTAATGCAACTACCGGCAGTGCCCTGCTGGCCCTGGCTCAGATAAACAGTCATTTAATAAATTACACAATAGTCAGGCACTAACAAAATGTGTTAGGTCTTTTTATATACAGCAGTCCTGCCACTCACTGAAACCAGAAGACTGGGTCTACATAAAGGTCCATCAGCAGAAAACTGCCCTGGCCCCATGCTAAGGAACTCTTATCAAGTCCTGTTAATTATCAACACCGCTGTAAAGTACTGAGAATTGACTACCCGTCCATATTTCTCATTGAAATGGCTCTTCGACTGATCGGTCTATCTTTCCTTCTAGCGTTGTTGCTCCTTCTGGACAACAGAAGTGAAGGACAAGGTAAAAAGCTGGTAACCTCTCCTTTGTCGGCTGACAAACCCACTAAGCCTTTGGATCTTGCTAAGAAAACAACTTCTCCACCTGAGGACATAATAAAGCCTCCAACCAAGCAAGGTGATTGTGCTAGTAACCCCTCCCTTGCAGCCTCATTGCCCGACAGCTAAGTGAACTAAGACTACGAAATCTCGAAGAATAGCTTGCGGAAGCTAGCCAAAACTACCTGAAGATGAAACTTTTAATATTCCTCAACCTCTCCTCCTTAACGAACTTGGGGTGGGGAGGGGAAAAGTAATATTTTTCTAAATCTTGGCCAATCAGTAGCCTCCGCTTTAGCCTGTATCATATTGCAATATACCCCAACTCTACATGACTGCCTCCTAGCCCATCATTATAATCCCCACTCCCCAGCTACTCCCCCTCATATCTTCTCCAATTCCCATACAAATCTGTCTGGCCCTGGCCTCAGAGAAATTCAAGTCTCGGAACAACAAATGTGGTATAGCACACCCTACCAACGAAATTACTGTCTCCAAGGGTGGATTGTGCTAAATGCTACTATGGGAACCACCACTTTCTCATTTCCCCTCTCTGCCTTCCAAATAACTACCCAATACACCAATTGTACCCAGGGAGCAGCCATTCGATTGGCCGGCTTGTGCAGTAAAAAAATTTCCGGAGAAAGAGAGGCTTGCTAAAAGGGGCCTTGCATGGTCTAACAGGAGCAGCCGCTATCTGGACAATAAACAAGGCCCAAGACCATGAACAACGCCTGGAAAATTTGGAAAGGGCATCAGGCCTCCTTACTAAGGCAGGGTTAACCAGCACCCACTTAACAAAACCCTCCATGCCCTGTCAGGACTGGGAACCACAACCCAGACCCTCTTAACGAAATTGATAAACACCCTCGTTTTAATAGGAAAAGACACCAAATGGGATTCAACTTGTAGCCAAATGCAGGATTTCTTTAATGGTCTCTTAGCAGAAATGCGAAGCAATGTCCTTAGTCAGCAATGGCCCAAAGCCCTTAACACTACTGCAGAAGTGCCACGCAAGCTGTGGAAATGGAGGCATACGTGGGCGTTGTCAGGATGGGCCTGCGACTCCTCAAAGTGCTCTTTCCAGGCTTCGGGACCTGTCAATGGCACTTGGGCCCCAGTGCATTTACTTTTGCCAGGGCCCTGGGCGGGCTGTCTGTGGGACTGGGTTATCAGCCGGCAGGTATGGGAAGTCAAGCCACCCCACGAACCTAGCCGTTTTATCACCACTCCCCATGGTTTCGCTGCTCAACACGTCTGGGTGAGAATCGGAACCTTGTGGTCCTTGTGGCCCTTGGAACCCCACAGTTATTTTGTCTCCGTAAGTTACACCCTGGGGAAGTACTAAACATCTTTAATACAGTTTGTTGGGAAGGAGAAGCAGTAGGTAAGGCCCCAGGGGAGAGCCCCTGTTTGGGAAAAAGGATGGTTGCGCTCTGCCATCCAATCCCCACACCCCTCTTCCTTTTTACCTTAATTTGACCACTGCTCAAGGTAGCCGCTTTATCACATGGCCTGCTAATTCCCAAATCTCTGTATCCCTTCACCCAGCCATCCCTCTTATCTTCGACTGGACTTCCCTCATCCCAAACCGCTTCTTAAATTTAACTTTTCTATTTTCCCTCTTCTCCAACCTATCTCACCTCCAAAACCAAATACAACAAAGAGGCTAAAGATCAAGTGGGGACCCTATGTTCTTCCCACGACGTGCTGTGTTTTGCCTCTAAGGAAATCACCCAAGCCACGCCCAGCTTCTTCACTTCCTCAGTCTTAAAAATACTAGCTGGTATAATTCTTGCAATCTGTTGCTGTTTATTAATCACCACCCTCTGCTGTCTTTGCAAGGTATGTCGTTTACCCCAGCTACAGGTTCACCTTAGTGTCAAATCCATCAGTACCCCCAGTCTCGTGTCCGCTAATCCCCCCTTATCACCAACTAAGTCTGGGTACTGCACTATGGCCCTTTTAGCAAATTACGATAATGATGCCTACATGGCATCAGAGGAGGGAAATTGTGGAAAAAAGAACTAGGGGGCCTTCTTTATGACAGCCAAAGTAACACCGAAGGCCCAAAATCAGGCCCTCTGACAGAGGCTCGATATACTGACTGCCCTTACAGAAAGCAGTACAGGCCAGGGCCTGAACTAGACTGAGCTGCACAATTCTCTGCCAGATTCGGTCAAGGGTTGTGACCAGAGGAGGGAGGGGGAGTAAACAATGCAAGAGACCTCTGCACATAATAACCGCTTTAGCAACAGAACCGCTTGTTTATGAAATATAATAACCGCTTAATATGAAGAAATTGCTTTGCAAAGGCCAACTCCTCCTGTAGTTCCAGCTATCTGCAAATTCAGCCAATCATATATCTTCTTTGGGCGTCCTGTGTTAACCCTCTATGCCCATAACCGTAAAACCCCGGAAAAATAATATGTACTCTGACGAGAAATACCCCTAAATGGGTGCCAAGTAACACCCATAACGGAAAACCCCAAATGACCCCTTACCTAATATGTACCCAATTCTCGTAAAATAATAAGGAAGGTGCCGGGAATAAGGGGGCTGACCCCAGCTTTAATTTCTCGCAAATGACGTATAATTTGTACTTTGCTTGCGGTTTGACGGAATAAAAGCCGCCTGCGTGCGGTCCTAGGTGTGGCAGTCTTCGGACTGTTACCCCAATGCATTGGTATGTATGTCAATAAACTGGCCTCAGGCTTGAGTCTTTGAACTAAAATCAATGCGTGGGTGTCTTTGACCACGACACCATATACAGAGCCACACATGGAAAAGGCTGTGACTGCTGGACATCACAGCTGGGTGCAGGACTATATGGCACTTACAGAGAAGCAACAGCAGCTGGGCAGGGAGGCAGTGCAGAGAGGCCCCAATCAGACACACTGAGCCTGGTTTGGAAACCTGTAAGTTCCTATTTGCTTAGAATAGAGCTGCACTGGAGAGGGTACCCCAGGCACTATCCCTGAAGATCCCTACTTCTCGACTGGACTGCTCCAGGGACCCAAACATTTACAGCTATGGCTCACTTTGAACTGTAAAGGTTTAAGCCTCTGAACCTAAGGTATGTGCAACCTTTCCCTTTCCTGCCAGCCCTAGTAAAATACCTTTTCTTGTAGCCATGTGTCTGACTGGTTACTGGCACCCTACCAAGGCCAGCACCCTAAGACCTAGTTACTGAAGCACCTGCAGTACTTGCCTTTGAGCCATGGTAGTTACTGGCACATTATGGGTTTGGTGTACTCCCATTACTGAGCAGCTGCAGTAATTACAAACTAAAAACATCTCCCCCACCCCTTGTTTTGAAAGATTCTACTGGTTTGAGAGAGATTCCCTGTGCCTAAAATGGAGACTACCACTAGTATTAGCAAGGCCTCTGAGAATGAAAGAAACATCTTAAGCTCAGCTACTTCACATTGTTTTGAATTTCTTTTTACTATTTTGGGCCAGGCCAGAGGACTTTTCTAAGTTTCAGAGGGTCCTTTTTAGAATACTATGAAGTGTGAACCAGCTAAAAGAATACGCTAGACTCCTGAATTTTGCAGAGTTATATATTCTTTATGGAATCAGTTATTTTACTGTTCTAATGGTTCTATCTGTAATGAAAAAAAAAGGGGGGAGGGGAGATTGTTCATAGAGTCACATTGTACAAAGACATTATATAAGAGATACAGAAAATTACGTTTTGCTGCTGACTGTGAAGCGGCTGGGATGAGAATCAGCATCTCCAAATTGGGGGTCATGGTCCTCTCCCAGTGTTCTCTCTAGGTGAAGGGGGAGCAGCTGCCTAGGGGTCTTGTTCACAAGTGATTGTAAGCGGGAGCAGGAGATTGACCAGTGTATTGGTGCAGCGGCAACAGTGATGCGGGCGCTGTACCAATCCGTGGTGGTGAAGCAGGAGCTGAGTGCTTGGACAAAGCTCTTGGTTTACAGGCCAATCCATGTCCCCATCCTCACCTATGGTCACGAACTTTGGGTAATGACCAAAAGGACAAAATCGTGGATACAAGCGGCAGAAATAAGGTTTCTCCACAGTGTGGCTGGACATACTCTCCAAGACAGGGTGAGGGGCTCGGCTATTCAGGAGAGCCTCGAAGGAGAACTGCTACTCCTCTGGATCAAGAGGAGCCAACTGAGGTGGTTTGGGCACCTGATAAGGATGCCCTCTGGGAGGCTTCCTTTGGACATCTACCAGGCATGTCCCACTGGGAGGAGGTCCCCAGGCTGATCTAGGACACTCTAGAGAGATTATATCTCCCAGCTGGCCTGGGAACACTTGGGAATCCCTCAGGAGGAGCTGGAACCTGTTGTAGAGGAAAAGGAGGTCTGTTCCTCCCTACTGTCCATACTGTCACCATGATCCTCACCAGAAACAGTGGCATAAAGGTAATAGAAGAAGAAAATTACAACTCCAGGTAAGTATACTTATGTGTCAACAAATCAGAATAGCCATAAATATTGTAACATTCACTATTAACTTGGGGGTTATGCGAGGTGACTATTACTGATATGTTCCAAGTTTAGTCATTCAACAAGGTACATAACTGGTAAATGAATAAACTGATCAAAGGAAATAGTCTATTTACCCACTACAAGAGGGAAAACATTAACTCAATAAATTCTCAGTCAGGACTGAATAAGGTGAGCAGGATTTGACCAATAAACAGTCACATTTTGGCCCAATCCTCTCTCACTTTATTCCATTCTCTACCCCCAAAAACAACTACCACTCTTCAGACATCAAGAATGGTGGCTTCTATTTCTGAGGCAAACAAAACCACCCATTATCATGAGTAATGCCAAGAGGCTCCAATATGCTAGGCCCTGTATATAACAAAGGAGCTTACAATGCAAGTAAAGATTGTTCAGTAGACATTCTAAAAGAACTCCGCCCATTTAAGGTCCCACCCTGTAGCCTGTGGAAGGACTGGAGAATGCCACCAAAGCAAAGGAATCAGAATGGCATTTCTGAGACACCAAGAGGCTGCACGTTGGAACACTTGTGCCACCTGCACCATTTTGCAGATACTCTGTCTCAACTATGGAGAGGGGGTTGAAGAAATAGGCAGGGATGGAAGGATTGTCTGTACACATCCTCTGGCCAATATGCTTCAAGGAAGAGGAGCAAAGGGGTTGTGAATATGACTGCAGCCCTAAGATTGGTATAGCATTTATGGATTTGCTGGTGGTGCATCAGAGGAAGAATTCCATTTCCTCCCATTGTCCATGGAGAATGCTTGCACACAGCCAGAGTACTCAGTTAGGACCTGATCTTGCTCCCTTTCAAGGCAACAGGAATTTTGTTATTGATTTCAATGAGAACAGGATTGGGCCAGTAAACAAATTTTGTCCTCAGGCACCAAGGAAAGCTTTTGAGTTGGCTGGGCATAGCACTGTTAGTACTTAGGTATGTGTACAGACAGCTTAAATGCTCATCCAGACTCTCTTCATCTCATGTCTCAATTTCTGCAACATCCTTTTCTCTAGCTTTGACAAATGCTTTCTTGCACCACTGACATCCATTCAGAATGCTGCTACAAAGATCATTTTCCTAACATGTCACTTTGATCATGTCACCCTCTTCTTTGCATCCCTTCATGGCTCCCTCTTCTCTATCATATGAATCTATTAGTCTTCACTTTCAAAACCCTTCACAACGTATCCCCACTTGACCTGTTATATCTACATTCTCATCAAAAGGTCAACACCAGCCTCCATTGCCCACTAGTTAAATTTTCAAACAAAGCACCTTTGTGTTTTCTCCCAAGCTGCCCCTCATGCTTGGGAGAAGCTCCCCATCAACATCCACAAAATTAACTTAATATCCTCATTCAAAACCCTCCTTCAAACTATCCTTTGCTGTGAGGTCCACAAAAAAATTGACAACAGTTAGGCTGCTCATGTGCTCAGACCACTGCCTAACAAGCTGACCAATGTTGTCTCATTCCCTTGTACTCTCCCATCTTTCTGTATTCGTCTGTTGGCTTATATTTAGATTGCAAGCCTTTTGGGACAGGAATGGTCTTTTTGTTCTGTGTTTGTACAGCACCTAACGCAGTGGGGTCCTGGTCCATGACTAGAGCTCTAAGGTGCTATGGTAATACAAATAATAAATAATCATAACAAATAATAATATATGTGTTCACACACAGTCTCAGATAAGCATGAACAGAGACGGTCTTCTGTGTTTGTATAGCACCTAGCATAATAGGGTCTTGGTCTATGACTGGGGCTCCTCAGTGCTACAATAATAATTAATAATAAATCACAAGTTGTCTTGAACACAAGCATGTGATATGTGGGCAGGACAGCTGAGTTCTGCACATCCACTTTTAGAGAAGTCTCTCTGCGGGCCTGTCTGCCCCAGAGAATCTAAATATTGCTAGAGACAGCTGAGGTGCCGGCAACACTTGTTACCTCATGTTCACACACACAATTGCTCTTTGTGTTACATAATCATCGCTAGTACTATAGCGGTTGCCCTTCCTGTGGGCAATTCATGACAATGCTTTCTGTCCACACCAGTTTACTACACATTGCTATCATATCAACATGGATAAGCCCCAGGGTGGGAGGGATAGCCCAGTGGTTTGAGCATTTGCCTACTAAACCCAGGGTTGTGAGTTCAATCCTGGAGGGGGCAATTTGGGGATTTAGTTGGGGATTGGTCTTGCTTTGAGCAGGGGGTTGGACTAGATGACCTCCTAAGGTCCCTTCCAACCCTAATAATTTGATATCTGTGCTATTGAAGATGGTCCTCCCCACTCAGTCTACAATGCTCTTGTACATAATTCAGTGACAGTTTTGCACTCTATCCACTAATTATTCATCTTCAAAGCACTTAAAGATTAATTCATTTTAATCCTTGTTGTTGTTTTTTTAAAAACCACAGTATTATCCTTCAGACATCATTATTCATTTTTTCTTGATATTATGCACATTCAGGCTAAAAGAAAGCAGTTAATGGCTTTTAAATTGAATTTAGCAATACAGTCTTAAATCTGCCTGTCCTACTCTATGACAAGATAGATATTAAATGCAATGGACAAACTTTCATGTTTATTTTGATTAAGTTTGACAGCTCCTGACAATGAGTGAACAGACCAGATCAAGACTGTGTTGCCAGAGCAGATGACTTATCAGACTCAAATGAAGATTTATTTTAAAGTTCTATAAGATTGGAAGGTTAGACTATTGGAATACATATAATTGAGTGGCAAAGAACTATGTGAACTCAGAGTTAAGGTTGGTTGGTGGTATGTCATCCCCTTACAGAATGTTGAGGAAAACTCAAAATTCTAAAATCCAGGAAATGCACAGTTAATGCTGCGTATGCAACCTTAACTCTGCCTGCTTTCAACAATGCCCAAATACACCCCTTTAACACACATACCTTTACTCTGCCAACCCCACAGTTGCTGAAATGTACACGCCCTTCACCTCCTTTTACAGCCCATTCACTCTCACTCACAGGATTCTGTCTAATGCTATTGCATGGCTACACTGCTATTGTTGGCCAAATAGGGCCCGTTCTCCCCGGAGCTTACCTAATTACACCAAGGAGGCACGGAGAGACAAGAAGACGGGTACCAAGTTCTTTATTGATCGATCAGCTGAGCGGGTGCTCTGATCGGCTAATGCCAGAAGAGAGACACACCTTACATGGCCGAACAGGCCCTTTTTATAACCAGTAACAAACAACTTAGCCTTTATTCTTTTGCGTCATTATGCTGACCTATAGATAATAGGTTATACAGGATTCATATATTATTTTGGGGAAGAAGATACAAGAGACATCTGTTGCAGATACATTTGTCATTTTGAAGGGAAAACAAGGTACATTTGTTGACCCTTTGCACTAAATACCTTGGGGAGATATGGGGAAACAGCTGCATATACTTGTGAGCCAAGTGAGCCAATTAAATTGGTTAACAAATAGCTGACATGATTAAATGCATGGTTAAATGCACGTCCTTAGTTCTATTTAGATCTTTAGGCCTTTTCCATCAGATTTTCCCCCTTAAAAGCATTTTAAGAGCCTTATGGCCCTTGTTCCTCAGTTCCTACTGGCTGGTATAATATCATCATTTGTTGATATGTAACCTGATTAGCCAGTCTTCGGACTGTCGCAACCAGGCAAGGGGTAAAGCAAGCGAGAGTTAATAGGGTGGTAACAAAGAATATAAAAAGGAGAAAACATTTTCGTAGCCATCCCAATTGTGGCAGCCAGGAGGTAAACCAATCTGTGTCCCACCCACCCCAGGTTTGTACTGGGACATGGGCTATCTTTCTCATTTAACTCTCCTGGACCGCCACATACCCAACAATTGGTAAGGTTAAAGGAATCTGCTATTATTTCCCCTAATTGCAAAAACCTGTTTTTCCCAACCATATGAATAACTGAATATGCACAACAGAAACACAAAGGATAGCTTCATTGTCCCTTTCTCTTAAACTGTCCCTTTAGTCCCTCTAGTCCTTGGTACTCCCAGGTGGAGTCTTCACCTGTGCCACCCCGGGCTTCCAGAGCCGGAGCGGACAGAGGGCTGTTGTCCTCTTCGGTTGTGTTGCTCTCCGGGTTTGGATTCAGAAACCGCTTTACCCGTGTATGATGTGTCCACTTGTCGCTCCCGAGAACCTTAACGGCGGCCTGGCTGGTGAGCGATACAGTGTGCGGGCCATCCCACCATGGCGTGAGGGGATCACGCTTCCACTTTTTGATAAGGACTTGATCACCGATCTGGAATGAATGCACGGGTTGATCCAAGGGAAGGGTCTGGAAAGGCGCCGCGTATCGATGTAGCTGTAACAAAACAGTTTGTAGCGCAGAAAGCTGCTTCCACAAGGAGTCATTCCCTACTTCGCAGTTTACATCCTCTCGGTACCCCGGGATGAGTACTTGGGGAGGGAACCCAAAGACCAGTTCAAAGGGTGAAAGTTTCAGGCCCTTACGCGGGGCCCTCCGAATGCGGGTAAGGGCGAGTGGCAGAGCATCAGGCCACTTTAAACCGGACTCCATACATAGTTTAGTGAGAGTATCTTTGAGAGTTCTATTCATTCTCTCTACTTGGCCCGAGCTCTGCGGTCTCCAAGGTGTATGCAATTTCCATTGGATACCGAGGGCCCGCGACACCTGCTGAACCACCTGAGAGATAAAATGGCTTCCCCGGTCCGACTCAATTACTTCGGGGAGATGGAAGCGGGGAAGTATTTCATGTAACAGGGCTTTGGTGACTGCCCGTGCCTGACAATGCCGTGTAGGGTAACACTCTACCCACCCAGTAAGTTGGTCAATAAAAACAAGCAAATACTTATAGCCCCTACAAGGGGGGACTTCAGCAAAGTCCACCTGCCACCTTTGAAAAGGATAGGCAGCCCAGAGCCGGCCTCCCATTGGGGCGGGGGGGGCCGCACCCCTTTTGGTTTGTTCGCTGGCAAACAGAACAGTTATTAACAATTCTTTGGGCTTCCATATGTATACCCAATCCCCTAAGGGACCGGGTAGCCAAATCGACCATAGCTCCTGATCCCAAATGTCCCTCCTTATGTAAGGATCGGAGAATCTCCTGGAGTACTGGTCTAGGTACAAAAATCTCCCCCCCTGGTAACTTCCACCACCCAGAGGGAACTTGTTGGGCCCCTGTAGCTCGCGCGTGGGACACTTCCTCTGCTGTATAGTGGGGAGTAGGGGTTTTAACTCCTGTACCTTGGACCCAGAGAAACCACGTGGCTCCTTCTTGTGTGGCTTCTTTCGCGGCCTGATCAGCCAATCGATTGTATTTACGCTGTTCAGTTTCAGGGGCCCTCCCATGTGCACGCACGTGTATTACGGCGACCCGGAGGGGGAGCATCAGGGCCTCAAGCAATGACTTAATAAGGGTCCCATGGGCTATTCTTTGGCCTGAAGCCGTAATGAAGCCCCTTTCTTTCCACAGGGTTCCGTGGGCATGCACCACCATATACGCATAACGACTGTCAGTATACAAATTAATAGTTTTCCCAGTTCCTAACCGGAGAGCCTTGGGCTGTTAGCATTCCCCTTTGCTTCCACAAACCAGCGTGAGCATGCAATACCCCAAAAGCATACTTTGAATCAGTAAAAATATTAACCCGTTTGTCTTTTGCCAGCTCAAGGGCACGGGTCAGGGCCACTAGTTCAGCAAGCTGGGCAGACGTTCCTGCCGGTAAACTCTCAGCTTCCACGGTATCATGAAGAGACACAATAGCATAACCAGCCCTCCTTTGCCCATCCACAACAGCACTACTTCCATCTGTATACCATTCCAAGTCAGCATTTGGGAGTGGCTGATCTTTTAGATCTGGGCGGCTAGAATACTGAACATCTATGATTTCTAAACAGTCATGTTCCGCTCCCTTAACACATTCATACAGAGGTTTAGCCCACAGTCCAAACTCTGGAATCCATATTCTGCAAAAACCTGCCATGCCCAGGAATGCCCTAAGCCGTTTACGGTTGCTGGGGATGGGAACTTGGCAGATAGCCTCCTTCCTTTCGTTTCAGAGCTGTCTCTCTCCCTGCCTGATGTGAAATCCCAGATATTGAACCTCTGAAAGAGCAATTTGGGCTTTGCTTTGAGATACCCTGTATCCTCGCAGTCCAATAAAGTTCAGGAAACTCACAGTAGCTCTGAGACAAGGGATTAGACCCACAGCAGCAATCAACAAGTCATCTACATATTGCAGCAGGAGGGCTCTGTCTGAATTATCCCACTCCTCCAAGTCTCTGGCCAAAGCCTGGCCGAACAGAGTGGGGAAATTTTAAATCCCTGGGCCAATACTATTCAGCCAAGCTGCTTCTCAACCCTTCGTTTGTCCTCATTATGCCTTGCAGTATTTTGCAGATCTTACAGTTGCTTGGGCACATTCAGGCCCCCCTTTCTCTTGGTGGTCAGCCAAGTCTTAGCTGTGAACACTGTCCTTGGATGAGCCTGCTAGCTGTATTTTCCTCTCAGTTAACTCATTCCATGCTTTTTCCTCTTCTTCCTTTCTTGGCTTCTTCTAACTTCCAAAGGAACCTTCCACTCTTCACTCATACACCTTTTCTCCAACCATCAACACATACACATTGCCATTATCCATCCTTTCCAGTAACATAACTTCTGTACAGAGCCTTGAAGCAACAAACCAGGACGAGCACACTCACTTCTGAGGATTCCATTCTGTACAACCTCTGGTGTCCAATAGCTTTCCCTTTTAAACCTTAAATGCCTTCCCTGTCTTCCTCCTTAGAATCAATCCACTAAGACGAGAAGGTACCTGTACCCTTGGGTCCTGGGAAACTCAGTAAAGTCTATTTGCCACACCAATCCTGGGCCTGGGGTAGGTTCCAGGGTGGCTGGTGGCACTGCTACTCCTGGTCGAGGGTTATTCTTTTGGCAGATTAAACATTCAGCTTGTACCTGTGATGCTAGGGGTTTAAGTCCAGAGGTTAGAAAATATTTATTCATGAGCTGGGTAAGAGCCTCTCTGCCTGCGTGTGTGGTTTGATGCAGTTTCTGCAACACTGGTCGAATCAGGCCCTTGGGCAGGAGGATTTTTCCCTCTGTGGAATAAAGCCATCCCTCCTTTTCCTGGAGACCGAGACTGTCAGCCAGGTTTCTGTCCTCTTGGGAGTACTGAGGGGCTGCAAGCTCACCCACTGATGGGATGAGGGCATGCATTTGGGCATTCTCCTCTGTTGGTGATTTCAGGGTAGCAGCACGCTTAGCTTCCCTGACTGCTCTGGCATTGCCCTTGGTTACATCTTGATCTTCCCTTGATGGGCTTTGCAATGCACCACTGCTACTGCTGAGGGGAGTTGTACTGCTTCTAAAAGCCGGAGAATTTGAGACCCATGCTTGACCGGAGAGCCTTAATAAGAGCCACCAGCTCCGCCGCCTGGGCAGATAAATTGGGGCTAAGCTTAAACTTGTACACCTCTCCACTCTTAACTACGACGGCTGCTCCTGTAAATCGCTTCCCATCTACTACATAACTAGATCCATCAACGTATCCTTCGATATCGGGATTGGGCCAGGGCAAATCTGAAAGATCAGGGCGAGGTTTAGTCTCTTGTTGCAAGACTTCAATACAATCATGAGTGGGGCGGGTCCTACAGGGAACTTGGGGATCAGGCAGTAAGGTAGCCGGGTTGAGGGAACTAACTGTTTTGAAAGTCAGGTTAGGGGCCAACAAAAGCCCCACCTCATATCTAGTATGCCGACTGGGATTTAGATGCTTTTCCCCGGCTCCTGTTCCCAGTATCTGGGGTACCCCATGGGGCACCACAACCTCAGTATCCCCACCCAAGGTTAATTTTTCAGCCTCCTGCACAAGGAGAGCGGTCGCAGCCACGGCTCGTAAACAAGCCGGCCAGCCTTTGGCAACCGGGTCCAATACCTTTGAGTAGTAACCTACAGGTCGCCAGGTCGGTCCCGACCTTTGGCACAGGACTCCAGATGCCACCCCTCCCCTCTCGTGAACGTATAGGGTGAACGGCTTCCGGGAGTCCGGAAGAGCTAAAGTGGGAGGCTGAACTAAGGCTTCTTTAAGCTCTTGAAATGCTTTTTCTTTTTCCTTGGTCCATGACCAATGGAGCAGACCCTCTTTAGTAAGGGACTCGTATAGTGGTCTGGCCTTCCCTCCATAGTCAGGGATCCAAAGCTGGCAAAAACCGGTTAGTCCCAGGAAAGCTCTCAACTCTCTGGGACTTCGGGGCTGAGGGCTCTCAAGTATAACTTGGATCCTGTCTTTACCCAAGCTACGACGTCCCTGACAAAGATGATATCCGAGAAAAGTGACCTGCTGTCTAACCAATTGGGGTTTTTCCCTGGAAACCTTGTACCCCTGAGCCCCAAGAAAATTAAGGAGTTCTATAGTCTGCTCTCTACAAGCTGTCTCCGTCTCAGTACTTAAGAGCAGATCATCACAATACTGAACTATGTTGCACGAGGGGTGTCTAGCCAGGAAAGGGGAAAGATCTCTTTTTAGCTGGCTACCAAAAATCTCGGGTGCACAGGTAAGTCCCTGAGGGACAACAGTCCAGAGATACTGAGCCTTGTAATGGGTATCTGGGTCCTCCCATTCAAAGGCAAACAGTTTCTGAGACTCCTGATCAAGGGGTATAGAGAAGAAAGCATCTTTTAAATCTATCACAGAGAACCAGCTGTGGTTCTTGGGGACTTGGCCCAAGATAGTATGAGGGTTTGGGATAACTGGATAAGGGGCCTCTATTAACTTATTAACCTGTCTTAGGTCCTGGACCAATCGATACTGCCCATTAGGCTTAGGCACTCCCATTATCGGAGTATTGTACGGGGAAGTGCCTTCCCTTAGCCAGCCGTACTGCAAAAACTTTTGAATCAGAGGCTTCAACCCAATCCGAGTGGTTAACTTAAGGGGGTATTGTCGAATTCGGACTGGGCGGCTTCCTTCCTTAAGGGAAATATGCACTGGTAGAGCGTTTCGAGCCCGAACGAAGCCTCCCTCCTCAGCCCAGACCTCAGAGTTAACCCCCGGCAGCTGGTTCCTCTCACCCTCCGGCTGCGCCGGGGGGGATTTTCAGCACTCAGAAGGGCCATTTGATAATTAGAAGTTTGTTGTTTAGGGAGCCTAACTTCCATAGTCCCATTATTATTGAACGAGATTTCCGCCTGTAATTTAGTAAGGACATCTCGTCCTAGCAGCGCAATGGGACAGGAAGGGCTACAAACGAATTGGTGGGATTTTGTTTCTATATCCTTCCCCCATGGTATGTCGCTGGGGGCATTCGTTCTTCCAGTGTCCCTCCTCTTTACAGATAGCACATTGATTTCGTCCCAAACGGGGGCCCTTTCCCTTCCCCTGTGGTCCTATTCGCCCCTTAGTCTTGCCCCCCTTTTCCTCACTTCCCTCCCTCAGGGCCATCGCCAGCATGCGGGCCCCCTTTTTCCGTTCCTCATCGTCTCTGCGATCATAAACCTTTAACGCAATCTCCAAGAGCTCCTCTATATTTTTCCTGTTCCAGCTTCATGAGTTCTCTCTGAATCTTTTGACGTTTCATTTCCAAAGACAGCTCATGGTCATAATCATAATTAACTTCTCCATTATCAGATCATCTTTACATAATACCATTCCATAATCAGCCTGGCGTTTAAACGCCTTCCAATTATTTAACATACATTCCAAGGGTGTCCCAGCATATGTGCTTTGTCCGGACCCCATTATGCTCGTGTTTAATTAAACCTGGTCACGGGTTCGACCGACCCCCCTTGCGATCAAGATATCCTGGTCACGGGGTTTCCCCTCGCAGGAGTCTCGGTGCGGCTAGAGTCAGTTTAAGTCCTAGACCTGGTTATCACAATTTTGGCTTCCAGCATATCATTAAAATGAAAAAGAACAGTACCCCTACCAGGAATAAAAGCAAGCCCTGGGGCTTTTCTACGTCCCAGTAATTGTCCAGTACGGCCCACGGACAGTGAAGTTAGTGACATTATTCATAAGCCGTTGCCTGGTTTAGTTATCATGACCACAAAACATTTGTTCATTGGACGTTACTCATTCGTTTAACAACACAGTAACAAGATATTCATAATACTGTCACAGCTTTTAACACTCATACACCCTCCCTGTGCACAGGCTGCCTAAGGGGCTTCCACTGTCCAACCCACACTTCGGGGGCGTTATTCCTCAAAACCCAGGAGGTAAACGTACTTACCGCCCAGAGTGGCTGCGTCCAGCAGTCGGACCTCCCCTTCTTCTGGTACCGTCTCGCTTCCGTGTCCTTTGGAGTTCTCTATAGAGGGGGCGCAGCCGTCCCGGCCGATTGTGGCGACCCGGAGCTCGAGCAAACCAACAGCTCAAGGTGGCCACTCTCCGGAGTCGTCCTCGGCCGGTGGTCAGCGTCCCCTACAGGGAGAGAAGTCCCGGCGGAGTCGCCAATTTGTTGGCCAAATAGGGCCCGTTCTCCCCGGAGCTTACCTAATTACACCAAGGAGGCACGGAGAGACAAGAAGACGGGTACCAAGTTCTTTATTGATCGATCAGCTGAGCGGGTGCTCTGATCAGCTAATGCCAGAAGAGAGACACACCTTACATGGCCGAACAGGCCCTTTTTATAACCAGTAACAAACAACTTAGCCTTTATTCTTTTGCGTCATTATGCTGACCTATAGATAATAGGTTATACAGGATTCATATATTATTTTGGGGAAGAAGATACAAGAGACATCTGTTGCAGATACATTTGTCATTTTGAAGGGGAAAACAAGGTACATTTGTTGACCCTTTGCACTAAATACCTTGGGGAGATATGGGGAAACAGCTGCATATACTTGTGAGCCAAGTGAGCCAATTAAATTGGTTAACAAATAGCTGACATGATTAAATGCATGGTTAAATGCAAGTCCTTAGTTCTATTTAGATCTTTAGGCCTTTTCCATCAGATCTTTAGGCCTTTTCCATCACTATTTATACTCACATTAGCTTGATGGGAGCTAGCGCAAGTATGAGTACATGAGCAGGGGAATCACACCCCTAGATTCATAGTATAGACATAAACCCAATGTCCCACCTCTCATTCCCTACGCCTCCCTCACCTGAGCCCTTAGTCTCTCTCCCCTCCCATGCATCCCCATTTGACCCCTTCCCCATAATCTCCCTTCCCTTTCTACAGCCCCATGTTCTTCTCCTCCTATTCCCCAATTCCACCCCCCCCCCCAATCTCTCTCCCCTCCCAGGAAGCATTCACATGTCTAATTTTCCCCCAAATACTTTGATTACATTTCTCCAAAAATAAAATCCCGCCCCCATGCATAGGTGCTGACTCCGTGAGTGCTCCAGGGTTGGAGCACCCACGGAAAAAAAAAATAGGTGCTCAGCACCACCGGCAGACCTCCCAAACAGATCCTCCCCTCCCCCCAGCACCTCTCACCCGCCGGCGAGCCTCACTGATCAGCTCCTCCCCCTCCCTCCCAGCACCTTCCGCCCACCAGTGATCAGCTGTTCAGCGGCATGCAGGAGGCGCTGGGGGGCAGGGGGCAGGAAGAGGCGGAGGTGGGGCCAAGGTGGGGGCTTGAGGGAAGGAGTGGAGTGGAGCTTGGAGCAGAGCAGGGGTCGAGCACCCTCTGGCAACTAAGAAAGATGGCGCCTGTGCCCCATGACTCACAAATTTTAGCAACCTCCACCTACTTCATCCAAACTCCTTTTGTTTTAGGGGGGGCCTGTGATTAATTTGTTTCAAGCTGCTCGACACCTTGTTATGGGGTAAGTTAAAACACCATTGAGATTGATACCCTTCAGTTAACATATCTGTAAGCATAAGACCCCAGCTAAGACAAAAAGAGTGTGTGAACCTGCCCAGGAGCTTTTGGCTTAGTATTGTTTATTTTGGGGGGAAGGAGAGGAGGGGGGAGACTGACAAAAGACTGAAAAAGACAAGAACAAAGAGAGAGGCAGAGACAAAAAGCAAGAAAGCCAAGCAGTAGCCTATGATCACAGCTAGAGAGGAGCTTTTAAAGTTGTTGGCTAAAGAGATTTGGGGCTGTAAACGAAGGGCACATCTTCACTACCCGCCGGATCGGCGGGTAGCAATCGATCTATTGGGGATCGACTTATCGCGTCTAGTGAAGACGCGATAAAATCGATCCCTGATCGCTCTGCCGTCGACTTCGGAAATCCACCGTGGCAAGAGGCGGAAGCGGAGTCGACGGCGGCGCGGTAGCGGTCAACTCGCCGCCCTCCTCACAGCCAAGTAAGTCGACCTAAAATACGCAACTTCAGCTACGCTATTCACGTAGCTGAAGTTGCGTATCTTAGGTCGACCCCCCACCCCCCCGTAGTGTAGACCTAGCCTAAGAAACTGCTCCTTTTGTTCTTGGTTCATCCTCCATTTGGACAAGGGGAACTAAGTACATTACTTGTAAATAAACAAGATTGTATCAAAGAAAATATCAGACTCCATCAGTTTCTTCAGCTGAGCCCCAATCTTTGACTAGCCACTTGGGTCAAAAAGGAGCAACATTATCCTTAGTTATGTTAATTGAAGGGTGACTTCACAGCTGTCAATCTCAACGAGGGCTTTGATTCATCCACTCATTAGTACCTCTCAGTGTAACAGCAGAAGTAAACCATTTTGGGTGGGAGGCTGTCACTTGGAAACTTCTTGGTCAAATGACCCCACATTTGGATCACTAATGCTACCCCATGCCTCCAGGATGCATGCCAAATTTCAAAGCAATCCAAATAAACATTTGCATTTTAGCACACTTACAAGAGTCAAGCTTAAATGGCAGGAATAGAAACCCTATAGCCACTTTTCTGTATTGGCTCATGCACACTATAAAAAAAGGTACATTTTCTTAAATACTATTCTAAGTATGGGTCCCCCCAAAGTTTAGTGGGTGCCATGCGCTATCCTGGGTAAAACTCAACAGATGTCACTTCTGACCCACATCACATCAATAGGTTAATTTCTAGCTCTGCACAAGAAAAGAGCTTCATCTAGAAACTTTTTGGAAAATGGCTATTTTCTTCAGATCATATATCTCTGCAACCCCCACCTCATATTTCCCCAACCTTGGGTCACTCAGCCTACCCTGACCCTCCTGAGGACAGGTACATCAAATTTCAAAGGAATACAACTAAGCATATCTATTTCAGATTACTTAGAAAGGTTGACCTTCAAAGAGCAGTTGTGACACAACCATAACTATAGTGGTGCTGCCATACCTGCACAGGGGCATAGACTCATCCTGTACATTGTGTATTTCTCCTTTGTGTGTGTTTTTCAAGGCAGTGATGCTTTGTTGCATCATGTGACAATTACTTACATGATGGGGCTATTCTTTTTCTTTCATCATTCTATATGGTTCTTTGATTTAAATTACTTTGAAAAGGAGATGTGACTCTTCTCTCTATCTCCTTGCTCTTTCCTTGTACTCTGTTTTTGGTGGTCTCTTTCTCTAGTGGAGGATTTTCTAGAAAGCTATTGTGGAGATTTCAAAGTAACTGAATCTGTTTTACAGGTTTTGGCTTTTGTGCATGTTTTTCTTCCTGACTTCTCCCTTTGATTTCATATTTATTATTTTGAATGGAAATTTTTAGTCCTCTGACAAAGTTTTTGGGAAACAGTCTTAGTTGACGCACCTGTGGAGTTAATGCAACAATATATTTACTGAGAGACTGTGACCTCTTCTTATACCAAGATTGCAACCAACTTCCATTGTAAAACCATGTTTTTAACTCCCTGTGACACTGGCATGAAAAATAGATTACCATTGAGAGGTTATTTTAAAAACTTGTTGGGGACAACTGGAGGCCCATTTGTGCTACCCCTCCCACTGATTCCAGTGGGCATTATGAATCCCAACCTGTTCTCATTTATGTCAATGACCTATTTTGCCACTGACTTCACTAGCAGTAGGAAAGAGTGTGTGAGCACACTGCCCTCCAATAATAGTCTGGTAGCATTTCCCATGCCATTTGTTTAACTTTTTTTTTTTTAAAGGCCTAGTTGTTCTTCCTTCCCTATGCATCAGCAAACAGAGCTAGCTGACTGTGGAGAGAAAAAAAATCTGTGACACTCTCTCCATTTCTGATCCTTAGGAGGCAACACTTCCTACAGTCAATCCTGAGCCAGAGCAGTTATGCACTGCCCCCTACCCTAGGTCTGTGCCTTAATGACACAATCTTGCCCTAAGACAACCAAAGCTTCAGTTTTGTAGCCAAAAAATACCAAAACATTTAAACACCAACATTCTGTACTTAACAAATTGTGTAGTCTTATGCACTGACAAGATAATCAAGATAGTTAAGTCCCAATCAGAAAGCGAAGAGCTACAAAAGGATCTCACAAAAGGACTGGGCAACAAAATGGCAGATGAAATTAAATGTTGATAAATGCAAAGTAATGCACATTAGAAAACATAATCCCAACAATACATATAAAATGATGGGGTCTAAATTAGCTGTTACCACTCAAGAAAGAGATCTTGGAGTCACTGTGGATAGTTCTCTGAAAACATCTGCTCAATGTGCAGCAGCAGTCAAAAAAAGCAAACAATGTTGGGAATCATTAAGAAAGGGATAGATAATAAAACATATTGCCTCTATATAAATCCATAGTACACCCACAGCTTGAATATTGCATGTAGATGTGGTTGCCCCATCTCAAAAAAGATATCCTGGAATTGGAAAAGTTTCTGAAAGGGGCAACAAAAACTATTAGGGATATAGAACGGCTTCCATATGAGGAGAAATTAATAAAACAGTCTTTTCAGTTTGGAAAAGAGATGACTAAGGGGGGTATATGATAGAGGTCTATAAAATCATGACCGGTGTGGAGAAGGAGTAAATACTTTTTCTTATAGCACAAGAACTAGGGGTCAACAAATGAAATTAATAGGCAGCAGGTTTAAAACAAACAAAAGGAAGTATTTTTTCACACAATGCACAGTCAACCTGTGGAACTCCTTGCCAGCGATGTTGTGAAGACCAAGACTATAACAGGGTTCAAAAAAGAACTAGATAAGTTCATGGAGGATAGGTCCATCAATGGCTATTAGCCAGGATGGGCAGGGATGGTGTCCCTAACCTCTGTTTGCTGGGAATGGGTGACGGGATGGATCATTTGATCATTACCTGTTCTGTTCATTCCTCTGGGGCACCTGGCATTGGCCACTGTCGGAAGACAGGATACTGGGCTAGATGGACCTTTGGTCTGACCCAGTATGGCCGTTCTTATGACACGGAGTATCATGGGGCTTGAAAAGCCCCTGGTAGGTGTTGAATTTGCTTGAGACCCCGTAGAGTGCGGAAGAACACTTCTGGGCCTGCTTCTCTTGTGATCACTCCACTCTGCCTATAGTACCAGCAGAGTGGTGAAATAATCATTTGTCAGAATGAGCAGCACTGCAGGAGTGAACCTCACCGTACTGGGTTCTGGAGGGACATCCTCTTACAAATGGTACAGTGGAGATGGAGGAGAAGCACAGAGTATCACAGGAAAATGAGACAGATCACTATACTGTAGAGTGGAAGCAAATTAAATTCCTACTTTAGCTATAGTCCTAAAATCTGTTTCCTAAAGGAATTTTGGTAATGAATAACTGTGGAAGATCATATTCACTAAACAAACTGCTCGCAGCCCATACTGATATCTTAAGGGGTAAGGGTTAAGACCGTTAACTTGAGCTTCATTTACAAACACCATCAGAGATGATTCCTGGGTTGCTGAAATTCATCTCTAAAGATTTTTTCCAGCAAGATATGAAAGACAAAACTAATGAGTTTAACATTTCCATTTTATTTCCTGAAATTCACACATGATGGAGGATTTTCAAATAATGTGTACTGGTGTGTTAAGAAATTTTCATTTTAGCTATAGATTCCATTAAAATACACACATACACACTCACGGCTTTATAACTTGGCAAAGAACAACAAGCTATGTTAAATTATTTTCTAAAGTTAGGCTTCAGATAATATTGTTTGCCTGTTTCAAACAAAAGAAAACATTTTCCTCTAACATTTTCCTTTAACATAAAAAAGGGAAAGAAATATATTCACATCTTTGAAAAACATTTTTAAAATATTCTTATTTTTTAAAAAGATTAACAAAAATAGTATAACTTTAAATCAAATATTGTAAAGATTATTTTGCCTCCTCCTATTCTTGAAATTTTTCAATCCCAATTTGCCAGGCACTCACATCTCCTAATTCAAAACACTTTGGAAGGCTCACTTCTTCCACAAAGCCCACTATTGAAACAAAAATAACCTTGCTTTGATTGGTTTCAGAGTAGCAGCCATGTTAGTCTGTATCCTCAAAAAGAACAGGAGTACTTGTGGCATCTAACAAATTTGTTAGTCTCTAAGGTGCCACAAGTACTCCTGTTCTTCTTGCTTCGATTCTACCAGTGCATCTTGTCTTTTTTGTTCTGACTTGTAGATTGACAGCTCGTCGGGGCAGGTACAGTCTTGCACAGTGCTGGGCATACTATCAGTGATAGACAAATAATAGTAATACATTTGAGTTCAGTGGGTGGTAGTCCATGTAATACAGTGAAGTTTCTGTCAGAACCTGTTCTCCTATTTATTTCCTTCAAAGGTGATGGAAATGGAACTGATAGGCTGAGTGCTTAATTTATAATGAAAGAGGTGCTGGGGCTCAAGCAGTTTTTTACTTTCATAACTGAGGGGCAAGCCCAGAGGTGCCAGGTCTATGAACTGCCAAGCCTAGAGGTGCCAGGGCTCAGCCCTGGCATAAATTAAGCATGGGATAGGTTGAGTCTTTAAATGTGTACAAGCGTTCCAGTTTTCTGTCAACAAAACCCAGAATAAAAAGCACATCATATTTATGTTCAAAATCCAGGAAGCATCTCACACATAGAATTTAAAACAATAATTTTGATAATTTGAAACAAATTACATTAAGATGGAACCCTTCAAGAGGAATTTTTGTCTATTCTATGTGAACATTAAAGATCTTGTGATATGTTCTGGAATATTAAGGGCTGGCCTTAGACAAAACTCACCACAGTTATCTGTCTGCTGTCCTCCTGCCCAAAGATGGCTACATGTCAGTGTGTTACATGTATTTCATTTGTGCAGCACATACGAATCCTTTGGGGTGAAGAGCAACATTATTCTATGTAATAAGAGTCCAGGAATGTCACTCTGAAGCCTACAATGTCTGTTGAGTTGAGGTAAAGTAATGGAAACAGCTACAAACATGGTTGAGAGCTCTTTTTGTTTAGAATTCACCAGGTTTAACCATTACTGGGATTCATTGTCTGTTACTATCCAATTTTTAAGTTATCAGCCTTTGGATTTTTAAATCATTCATGGCTGTATGAATTACACCTGTGCAAGAGCACAGGCTTTCTGCTACTAGTATAAATGATTAGTGCTGTAATTTGATCCCTCTGAAGGGTTTCTTTGCAATGCAAGAAAAATCTCTTCACAAGCACATTTTCCCAACTGAAGTCCTGTTTCAAACATGTTTAGCTTCATACGTGCAAATAGCCCTGCTCATGTAACATTCTGCTGAATCGGAACCAAAATCCTCAGTGATTTTGATTATTATCCTCCTTACTGCCAACTCTTCTTGTATATTTAAAAAGGAAAGAAACAAACCCACAGAGGATTATGTTTTTAAAAAAATATTCTAGTTGAAAATTAAGAGCATTTGAAAGCAAAGCAGTTCAATGATAAAAATAAAGTATATGAGATGATGTCTAGTATTTAGGAGCAATATATAAAAAGCAGTCAAGTATAGTTTTCATAGAGTACAAATAAAATTGTAACCTTTGCTTTGAATTCTTTGTTTTTGTGGACTTAACCTATAACCTTAACCTGACTTCACATAGCTCTTTGTGAAGTAATGTCACAAAAATTGCCAATGAACATTGATCTTTATGTAGTTCATGTCCCAGGGCTGTGAAGGTTCATGCAATTGCAGAGTATTGATTATTTCGCTCTACAAGAGTAAAATCTGTTTTATCAAAAGCTATCCTTGTTTGTTTGCTGTGCATTTGCAACTATTTTTTCAGATTGCTGCATCCGAGCTGTGACATGCACATGCATTGCTTTTACCAAATGTACAGTGCTTGATATATATTTTATTATTGGGGAACAAAAGAACTCCAGGCACTGATGTTCCTGTTGACATTGCTTAAAAAGTTACTTTCAAAAAATAACTTGGCCATTGTTACTTTTTTTCCCCCTTCTTAGTTTCTTATAACTGAGAGACCTTAAGCCCTAGATATTATAAATGCCAATATAGTTACTGGAAACAAAAGAAATAAAAACACAGAAAATTTAAACTGTCCTTTATCAATATTGCTGACCAGCAGGCATCATTACAGGGGGGTGTTTGTTTTTCTGAAATTGGTAAAAACAAACCTACTCCAAAAACAAAACAGCACAACTCAAAGAGATTATGAGCAGGATAAACTGAAAGTGAAATCCGAGCAGTTTCTTCTAACTATCCCTTGTTCCTGGGCTTTCTTCCATTCTTATAATTCAGTAATTCACCTCGAGCCTTGAAGTACATGGACATTAGCTCTTATGGAGCAGTTCCATAGTTAAAGTTGCAACCATTCTAAACTCTATTTTCAACTCTCTCCTTCAATAATAAAATAGCAAAGCTCCCTTTTGCCTGAACATTTCCACACAATACTCTAGGTTTAAAGACTAGGCTTTACCCCCAGTGTTTTGAAGTTTGTGTGGGGATTATCCATTATGTTATAATTATAAAAAGGTATTATAATATAATTAAGTTTAAAATGTTATTTTGCTGGCTACTGGTTACAAATGTGATGTGGTGATGAAGTATGAGTGATTCAGCAGTGAGTTGGTTTAGATATCAGCTTCCATTTCTTAAATAGCCTTTCTCCTTTTTAAATTACCCTTCAAAATATAAACTACTTGATGAGGCTGAAAGTTTTACTGCAAAAAAACAGCAACAAAAACAGCTTTTTTCCAAACATCTGTTCTTGCTGCTCCCCCAGAGTTGCACCCTTGCTGCCTACTCCTTTCCAAACCACTGCTGAATGGAGTTCCTACTGGTAGCAGATGTCTTCACCACCTCTACCCCACTCTATCACAATATACAATGTAGAGTTGACATTCAGACTTCAAGGCAGGTGGCATGCACAATTTTATTTCATTTACAGAATTATCTACAAAGTTTTAAATTCAAAATTCTTCTGATTTTCAGGTGAATTCTTCAAACTGCATGATAAAGTCTATGAGCCTGAAGGTTAGCTTGTCGCATAGACCTCTGCAGATGTAAAGGGGGAAAATAGATGTGGATTACAGAAGGCACTCAAATAATTTTAGAATGTGCAATTCCTTAAGGCTATGTCTACACTATGAGCTAGGAGTATGGTTCCCAGCTTACACAGACATGCTTGTGTTAGCTCTCATCTGAGCTAGCAAGCTAAAAATAGTCATGCAGCCATTAGTAGCATAGGCAGTGGCAGCACATGCTAGAAACCCCAAGTATGAACCTGTGGGTTTGCACTAGGGGTAGCTAGCACAGTGCTGATGCACGTGATACCACAGCTACACTATTATTTTTAGTATGTAGCTCACATGAGAGCTAGCACAAGTACGTCTCCGTGAGCTGGGAATTACAGCCCTAGTTCATAGTAGAGATGTAGCCTTACATCTGGGGTTCTCAAATGGGGTCGAGACCCCTCAGGGGGTCACGAGGGTATTACCTGGGGGATCACGAGCTGTCAGTCTCCACCCCAAACCCCGCTTTGCCTCCAGCATTTAAAATGGTGTTAAATGTATAAAAAAGTGTTTTTAATTTATAAAGGGGGGGGTGTCGCACTTAGAGCCTTCCTATGTGAAAGGGGTCACCAGTACAAAAGTTTGAGAACTACTGCCTTACATGGTTAAGAAAAATTAGCACCAGTCTTTAACTCTCAAAAAGTGTTAAAATTATTCTGTTTTATATAGAGATGAGCTTGAAGCCAAAGCATATGTCCAGATACCCTTAAACTTGAGATAAATGCAGAACAATACAAATTTCCATGGCTCAGACTTCTACTGTGGATCTGAATATGAGGCCCTTAAACTTGAATCTGGGGAAAGTATGGTTCCAGAACCAAATTTCCATGGATCAGGACCCTGATATATAGGGTGAAATCTTGGTCCCATTTAAGTCAATGGGAGTTTTGCCATGGAAGTCCGGATTTCGCCCATAGTCTTAGAGCTGGATTCTGTGCTGATTTGTACCATGTTCAGTAATTTATATCAATGAAAAATGTATGCAACATGTTACCAAAACAGAACGATAGCATCTTACGCTCACTTTGCATAGATACAAAGACTGCACAAAGTACAAGGTAGTGCCCTTCAACTTAATTCTCTGGAACTGAGGAAAAAAAGCCAAGAGAGTCAATTTCCCTGTCAACTCAGGGTCATAGCAGTAGCCCTGAATTTGGCAGAAATCCAGATCTGGCACCTGTTCATTTGCCCTATCACAGATATCCTACGTTATCCTTCACTGAGCACTCTAGACCTTGGTCAAAGTAACTACACCGCTTTGTTCAAACAATGACTGATCATACCTAGTACACATTGATATACTCATTCTATTTTTTGTCTAAAATGGTGGATGTCTTCTAGGTATACGTTTCAGATTATGTTTGTCTCGAGGATTCATGTTGGCTGCCAGTGGCACAAGTGCTCCTGAAATAGCAGCAATTATAATAAATCTAACAGACACTCATTTGACTTTTGCTCAGAGGTCCATCATATGTAATTGGAAAGATAAGTGAAAATTAAATGTTACTGTTTAGTGTAATAGTTTGTCTCATTCATATACTTGAGAAGGCTGTAGCAGACACAGACTTTTGAAAGTTTGGACCATTTCAGCTTCTTTAGTGGATTCTTCAGTAGCCATATAGTTGTTATTCTGGTCTTTATGCTGAATGTATTCATGCCTTTTTTGTAGTATTTGTTTGGTATATCTATTTTGTCTTGACTCTGTGAGAATTTCTTGATCTTCTTTTATTCCTGTAGATAAAAGTTACAGACCCTCATAATAATTGGCATTAATTCTCAGGTGCACATAATTCCTTGAATGATATTCAAAAAGAAAAAAAATGCCTTTTCTCTGAGGTCAACCATGCCAAAGTCATCTGAAGAAACATTCTACAATATGTCAAAGCAAAAATACACACAGAATATTCTCTCTTGTGACAAAGTAGAAATGTCAGATGGCATCTTCTATGAACTACAGTCCCCAGAGAAGATGACATTTTTTCCCTCAGATAACATTTGAAGAAAAAAAAAAATATGAACTCAATGGGCTTTATTTTCCCAGCACCCAAATTTGCTCACTTTTTACACCATGTCTTGGCTTCTTAGTCTCTTATTCATCTTGGATTTTACTTTAGTATAGATAAATCTGAAATGTAAAAGATAAATGCCGTCTCCTCTCATTTTCATACCAACGTAGAAGTGATAGGATTGCCAGGCCTCTGGTTTTCAACTGGAACGCCCAGTCAAAAAGGGACCCCGGCAGCTCTGAGCAGCACTGCCGACTGGGCCATTAAAAGTCTGGTCGGCAGTGCTGAGGGTCTAAGGAAGGCTAGTCCCTAGATGTCCTGGCACCGCGCTGTGCCCTGGAAGTGGCCAGCAGGTCCAACTCCTAGGCAGAGTGGGGGCACAGGGCTCTACACACTGCCCCCACCCCAAGCACCAGCTCAGCACTCCTATTAGCCAGGAACCGGGGCCAATAGAAGCTGGGGGGCAGTACCTGCAGGTGAGAGTAGTACGTGGAGCCTCCTGCCCCCCGCCTAGGAGCTGGACCTTCTGGCTGCTTCTGGGGCACAGCGCGGCACCAGGACAAGCAGGGAGCCTTCCTTAGCCCCGCTGTGCCGCTGACTAGAGCCGCCAGAGGTAAGACAGTGCCCCAACCCCCTGCCTCAGCCCTGAGCCCCCCCAGCCCAGAGTCCTCTCCTGCACCCCAAAACCCACATCCCCAGCCCCACCCTAGAGCCTGCACCCCAGCCCAGAGCCCACACCCCCTCCTCCTCCCCCTCCTGCATCCCAAACCCCTGCCTCAACCCACAGCCCCCTCCCACACTCTGAATCTCTTGGCCCCACCCCCAACCTGGAGCCCTCTCCTGCACCCCAAACCCCTCATCCCCAGCCCCACCCTGAGCTCACACACCCCAGCTAGAGCCCTCACCCCCTCCTGCACCCAACTCCTTGCCCCAGCCCAGAGCCCCTTCCACACCCTGGACCCCTTATTTCTGGCCCCACCCCAGAGCCCACACCCCCAGTTAGAGCCCTCACCCCTGCCCCAGCCCACTGAAAGTGAGTTAGGGTGGGGGAGAGCAAGCCACTGCGCGATAGGGAATGTTCAGAGTAGGGGTATGTGGAGAAGGGGGCAGGGCCTCAGGGAAGGGGCAGGGTGTTCATTTTTGTGCAATTAGTTTATCTGCTTATTAGGGTTGCCAACTTTCTAACAGGAATAACATTAAAAAAAAAAAATAAAACCATGCAAATCTCAGCCTCACTACAACCACTACTACATTCTACTCCTCCCCTCCTCAGACTATAAGCCAGCTTCACCATAGTTATTCATACTAAGCCTTTTGAAATTTGACTAACTAACTAAACTAAACTATGAAAGCCCTATGAGGCCATGCACAACCTGAGCTGGTGTTATCTCCCTTTGGGAAAGGACTGGTTGTGAAGCATGTAGAGTTATTATTGCAGATTGGTCAATCTGAAGGCTGGCCAGCTGGTATCTTTCACCCCTTTCATCTTTTGCCCTTAAAAGTTCAGGAACCCTCATTTCTTACTGAAAGAAATCAACACATAAGTCAACTTTCCTTCAAAAGCAGTTATGAGAAGTTCTATGGACTATCAGTAAGTGGGTCACAGAGTTGCCTCTTTTAGTGACCCCAGTATTCCTCTGAGTCCAGACCCTGACATCTGGGGAAGAATAGCAGACCCAAACAAGTTTCCAGTTTCATATTTTATTAACTAAACTGTTAAGCAAAAGCATAGAACAAAATACATATAAACATGTAAAAAAGGTTGTTATAAAAATCAAGTGGATTAAACAATATCAATAAACCAACCTTCCTTATAAATTCTATGTAATAATTTAGAAAGGCAGTAGTCTTGTTTGGCTATCAACCTCTAAAATGATAGGGCATTGTCAATCTCAATGAGAAGCAACAGATTTATGTTCCCTCCAAATGGAGGATGAAGTAATCTGACCCTCACTTTCAGATTGAAGCTAAAAATTGAGATTACAGCGCTGATTCCAATTAAGGCAACCAGCCTTCCCAAGTTATTAGTTATCAGAGGGGTAGCCGTGTTAGTCTGAATCTGTAAAAAGCAACAGAGGGTCCTGTGGCACCTTTAAGACTAACAGAAGTATTGGAGCATAAGCTTTCGTGGGTGAATGCCCACTTCATCAGACGCAAGTAATGGAAATTTCCAGAGGCAGGTATAAATCAGTATGGAGATAACGAGGTTAGTTCAATCAGGGAGGGTGAGGTGCTCTGCTAGCAGTTGAGGTGTGAACACCAAGGGAGGAGAAACTGCTTCTGTAGTTGGATAGCCATTCACAGTCTTTGTTTAATCCTGATCTGATGGTGTCAAATTTGCAAATGAACTGGAGCTCAGCAGTTTCTCTTTGGAGTCTGGTCCTGGGCAGAGTTGGCATCGAGGTTTGTTGCATGGGTTGGTTCCTGAGTTAGAACTGTTATGGTGCGGTGCGTGGTTGCTGGTGAGAATATGCTTAAGGTTGGCAGGTTGTCTGTGGGCGAGGACTGGCCTGCCTCCCAAGGTCTGTGAAAGTGAGGGATCATTGTCCAGGATGGGTTGTAGATCGTGCCAACTCTGCCCACATATCTACACCAGCAACACCATCACAGGACCGAACCAGATCAGCTACAACATCACCGGCTCATTCACCTGCACGTCCACCAATGTTATATATGCCATCATGTGCCAGCAATGCCCCTCTGCTATGTACATTGGCCAAACTGGACAGTCACTACGCAAGAGGATAAATGGACACAAGTCAGATATCAGGAATGGCAATATACAAAAACCTGTAGGAGAACACTTCAACCTCCCTGGCCACACAATAGCAGATGTAAAGGTAGCCATCTTACAGCAAAAAAACTTCAGGACCAGACTCCAAAGAGAAACTGCTGAGCTCCAGTTCATTTGCAAATTTGACACCATCAGATCAGGATTAAACAAAGACTGTGAATGGCTATCCAACTACAGAAGCAGTTTCTCCTCCCTTGGTGTTCACACCTCAACTGCTAGCAGAGCACCTCACCCTCCCTGACTGAACTAACCTCGTTATCTCCATACTGATTTATACCTGCCTCTGGAGATTTCCATTACTTGCGTCTGATGAAGTGAGGTTCTTACCCACGAAAGCTTATGCTCCCAATACTTCTGTTAGTCTTAAAGGTGCCACAGGACCCCAAGTTATTAGTTGTTATAGAATAGTCTATCTCCCCATCCCTGAACACAGGGTAACATGAAACATTCCAATTTGATTGAAGAGAACACAGCTGGTTACACTAAATATTCAAATAGCAAGTTTGGGTTAAAATAATGATTTCCTAGGATTACACAAAAAACTTCTAACCCATAAAATGTGTGTCATAGAGCAGCCTCACCTGAAGCACCCTCCCCTGCAGTAAGCCACAGCATGATAGGCACAACACAGGCACCCTGCCTCAGTTTCCCCTCACAGATAACCAAATAAATTTGCTTCAGGTTCTTTTCTCTCAATATTACCTCTCCTCCTTGGGGCTGGTTTATTATTAAAACCTCATGCAAAATAGTTCACAAGAGTCCCAACATAAAATCAATTCATTACCACAAATGCAAATATCTCACCCCCTGATACTACACATGCCACACCCCAGCACCCTTTGACCATGCCTGGATTCTCTGCCAATCCTCTTCTGTCCCTAGATAACCACCCCTTCCCTTCCAACTGGCATAAAACCCCACTCTTCCCAATGGGAACCCACATAGCTAGGAGCATCCCTGCCAGTGGGGCATTCCTTGCTCCTTCTGGCCCTCTCACAGTTCCCCTGAGTCCAGCTCTCCACTGCTCCCCTCCCCTCAGCTCTCTCCAGCCCTTAGCTTAGGGTGACCAGATATCCCAATATTAGGGGCTTTGTCTTACATATGCAACTATACTCCTCCCTCCCCCCAAAAAAGGTGTCTTGATTTTTCACATTTCCTATCTGGTCACCCTATCTTGGCTCCAACTAAGAGCCAGCAGCTCTTCTGCTCCCTGGCCATCAGCCCTTGCTCTCTGGTTTGGGGATTCCAGCCAGCAAACCTCTCTTACTGCTCTCCTGTCTCCAGCCTTCACCCCAGGAACCACCTATGACTCCTGAGTTTGGCAGCTCTCACTTCCTGCCCTTTTTATGACTGATCCAGGCTCTAACTCACTGGTTCTTGCCTCCCCTGAGGCCCAGGTGCCCTCTATTAAGCCCAATTAATTGGCCAAATTGGAGTGTACTGATAAGGCACAGGTGCACTGATGTTATTCCCTTTCAAAGGGTCAATGTCACCCTGTAACAATATGCAAGCATGATCTTTTGGACAGTACGTTGCTTAACCTAGGGCTATTTTAGGTATTTGGGGAACTATTTTATAGGCCATTCTCAAATAAACTCTGTGGGTTCTACACAAACACACTCCTGCTCTCACTCACTACCAATTATCTACTGGAATTAAAAAAATGTGCAAGAATACTAGAGTAGAGAAGTGCCTCTATTAATAAAAATTGGAAAGGAACACAAAACTAAAAGGTTGATACTTATGCAGGAATTTTGCCACAACTCCTATTTCATTCAGGTTTAGGAAGCTGGTATGTCACTGAAAAGATTAGCCAGTTGTCTTATGGGCTCATATGTTTTAACACTGATGGTCTTACTGGCTGGCTAGAAGTTACTCATTTGTAGGATGTTGCTAAGGTCAAGTCTATACTGCAGTGCTATACTGGCGCAGCTGCAGCCAAAGACGTGCTAGGCCAACAGGAGAGAGCTCTCCCGTTGGCATAATTACTCCACCTCGGTGAGAAGCGGAAGCTATGTTGGTGTGGACAGTGCGAAACTTGCGTTGCTCAGGAGGGGGGCTTTTTCACACCCTAAAGCACGTACGTTATATCGACTTAGGCTGTAGTGTAGACCTGTCCTCAGTTACTTGCTAAGGCTTGGTCTAGACAACAAAGTTAGGTCAATGTAAGTTGTCTTGCATCAGCTTGTTTGTGCATGTGGATACACTCAAATTTGTCTCTGGCTGATATAAGTGCCCCATTATGGCGAAGTAGTAAAACTACATCCCTGAACAGTGTGGAGTCATGGTCAACCTACACAGTTCAATGCAGTTCAAGTGTAGACACTGCATGACCTGCATCGACCCTAACTGTCCTCCAGCAGCTGTCCCAAAATGCCCCATTCCCTGCAATAATGACCACTCATGGCACAACAGTAAACTCCATTGCCAGTGGTCACAGAGACTGGAAGCCACTTCCCACTTAACGTCCCCTCCTCCCGCCTCCCGAGTGTTTTTGAAATACCTTTCCTGATTTCCCCGCCTTGGCATGCACACCTAGCAGCTCTCCCTTGTTGCCTGCAACTGCTCAGCCAACCCTACCAGCTCCCCACACTAGATGTGCTCCTGCCTGGAGTAGACAGGAGGTATTAGTCTCCTGGCCCTGTGGGGTTGTGCAAGCACAACTACAGGCAGAAGCCTGGGCATCTACAAACAGTTTGCACGGGGATGCAGGCAAGAGAGTGTGACAGAACAGCAACAATGCTGCGTGAAAGTGAAGCAGGCATACCACAAGGCCAAGGAGGCCAACAATTGATCTGGAGCTGAGCTGCAGACCTGATATTTTTACAATGAGCTGCATGCCATCCTTGGCAGAACCCCCAGCACCCTGTGGACACCATAGAGGAGCAGAAGACAGAGACCCCTACCATGAACAGCGAGGAGGGGGGAAAGATGAAGTGTGAGGGTCCCAGCCATACCACGGGCCAGGACCTGTTTAAGTTTCCATCACAGTCTAGCCAGTCCCACTAGCCGAGCATGGATGAGCCCAATGCTGGGGAAAAAAACTTGGGTAAGCATGTGCATGCATTTTCCCTTGCATTGTTTAAATTTAAAGATGGCACCCACCCCATCCCCAAGTTAACAAAACACAGGGATAGTAGGGTTTTTTTTTTCATTTTTTTACTCATAAGAGAAGAGGTAGCGGTACAACAAAGAGAGGGAGAGTTGGCATCTGCTTTTCATTCCCTTGTTGGGTTAGGCAAGGGCCAGAGGGCATGCCTAGCAGTTTGTTTATGTACACAGGGATGTCCCTTGTATCCTCCTAAGAGATCTCAATGAAACTTTCATGAAAATGCTCTGTAATCCTCTCCTGACAGTTTCTAGGGACAGCAGCCTTTCTTTCTCTGTGGTAGGACTCCTTTTCCATTCCACTACACAGTGAGTTCAGCAGGCATCATTGCAGTAAACAGACTAGCACCATAGGGAGCTGGGTGGTTTTGGGAGACCAGTAGCAACTGTGCTTTCTGTGCCTTTCTTATGCTCAGGAATGAGATATCAGCTAAAACCACCAACACGTGGAAAATAGTGCCAATATTCAGTGCCATCAACCCATACTTATGCCCATGGAATAGGGACCAACATTTTATTGTTTCATACAAATGAAATTCCCCCTCCACACACTTCATTCTTGGTGGGCCAACCATCATGAAACCAAAGACTTCTATGCTACTTTGAAAGACATATGTGATCCCACACATACCACTACCGTGCCTTTGAAGTGTGGACGGCTTAACACTGACTGATAAAGAAGAAATCCTTCAAAGGTGGTGACAGCATTTCAGTGATCTCCTGAACACACTGTCCCATGTCATAAATGTTGCACTAATGAGAGTAGTGGATCAGCCAACTTGTAATGACTACATAGACACAGCCCCGTCCCTCAATGAAGTCAGCACTGCAATTAGTGCCATGAAGAACTGCAGAAATATTCAAGTATGGAGGCGAGACCTTGCTGAGGTGACTGCATGGACTCCTTCTCAATATATGGAGTACTGGACATGTACCACAAGACTTCAAAAACACCACCACTGTCTTCATACACAAGAGGAAGGGTGAAGAGTTCAACTGTGGCAACTATCATGGTACCTCATTACTCTACATCAGTGGTTTTCAAACTGTGGGTTGTGACCCAGTAGTGGTCGCGGAATGTAAGGCATGTAAGGCACTGGGTGGCGGTGGCTCTGGTCAGCACCGCCAACCGGGCCATTAAAAGTCCCATCAGTGGTGCTGCCCGGCTCAGGCAAGCTAGTCCCTACTTGTTCTGACACCGCGCTGTGCCCCAGAAGCGGCCAGCAGCAAGTCTAGCTCCTAGGCGGGGGGGCCACGGGGTTCCATGCACTGCCCCCACCCCAAGCACTGGCTCCACACTCCCATTGGCCGGTCCCCAGCCAATGGGAGCTGGGGGGGGGTGCCTGCGGGCAAGAGCTGCGCAGAGCTGCTTGTGCACCTCTGCCTAGGAGCTGGACCTGCTGCTGGCCGCTTCCAGGGTGCAGCGCAGTCCGTAGTTCCAGGATAGGCAGGAAGCCTGCCTTAGCACCCCCACTGCGCCGCTGACCGGGAACCACCCGAAGTAAGCCTGCGCCCCAACCCCATGCCCCAATCCCCTGCCCCAGCCCTGAGCCCCCCACAAACCCGGTGCCCCCTCCTGCACCCCAAACCCCTCAGCTCCAGCCCCACCCCAGAGCCTGCACCCCCAGCTCAGAGCCCTGACCCCCTCCTACACCCCAATCCCCTGCCCTAGCCCAGAGCCCCCTCCCACACCCTGAACCCCTCATTCCTGGCCCCACCGCGCAGCCCTCAGCCCCACACTCCAACCCTCTGCCCCAGCCCTGAGCCCCTCCCACACCCCAAACCCCTCTGCCCCAGCTCCGTTGGGTCATGGGCATCAACAATTTTCTTCAATTGGGTCTCCAGAAAAAAAGTTTGAAACCACTGCTCTACATCACTGGACAGATTCTGTCCAGAGTACTCTTAAATTGTCTGCTATGCAACATCACTAATCACATGCTATTAGAGTCACTATGTGGTTTCAGGCCAACACAAGGAATGGCAGATATTATATTGCAGCTCGTCAGATGCAGGAGAAATGCAGAGAACAGCAATGGGTCCTTTACACTGTCTTCATCGACCTGACTAAAGCAGTTGACACCATCAGTAGACCTGGACTTTGGTAACTATTCCGTAAGTTTGGTTGTCCAGAAAAATTCACCAACATTTTGAGGCTACTTCATGATGGAATGCTCAAACAAGTCATTGTAGATGGTGTTCTGTCTGATCCATTTCCTATCACTAATGGTATTAAGCAATGGGGCGTAATTGGGCCAATCCTTTTCAATTTCTTCTATGCTGCAGTGCTCAATGATGCTACAAGAGACCTGAGTGCCATTATCAGGATACATTTCCAATCCTCAGGAAAATTATTCAACCTGAAGACACTATGAACTAAGGTCAGCGGGTGGAGATGGATGGCAGGAGAGAGATCACTTGATCATTACCTGTTAGGTTCACTCCCTCTGGGACACCGGGCATTGGTCAATATCGGTAGACAGGATACTGGGCCGGATGGACCTTTGGTCTGACCCAGTACGGCCATTCTTATGTTCTTATGTCTTTGAGGCAATTGTACATGAGCTGCCGTATGCTGGTGACTGTGCTCTACGGGCATCATGAAGAGATATAATCGATTACAGACAGATTCAAAGAGTCTGCAAAAAGGTTCAGGCTGACAATAAATCTGAAAAAAACATAAATCATGTCTCAAGCTGCACCAGGAAAACCCTATACAAAATCACAAGTCACCATCAGCAACACACAGCTGGATGCTATTACAGACTTATGCTATCTTACCAGCATGTTGTCAAATGATGCTGCTATAGACAAGGAGCTGACAAGTTGCATCAATAAAACCAGTTCATGATTTGGCAGACTATCAGGCAGAATCTGGCAGCAAGATGATATTAAGCTTCAAACCAAGCTACAAGTTTATAAAGCAGTTGTGCTGTCCAATTTGTTGTATAGGTGCAAGACCTGCATCTACTACAAGCATCACATCAAGCTTCTAGATAAGTTCCATTTATCACATCTGCGTACCATACTCCATATTATAGCAAGATTAAGTTACCAATTATGAGTTCTGGAATGCAGCCACACCACAGGAATTGAAGCAATGCTCATTACATAACAGTTATGCTGGACTGGTCATGTGGTGAGGATGGATGATTCCAGAACGCCCAAACAGTTGCTGTATAGTGAGCTGAAAGTGGGTAATTGCACACACGGCTGCCAGAAGAAGTGCTTCAAAGACACACTGAGGCATAACTTGAAACAGTGCAACATTGACATTGACAGCTGGGAGTCATCAGCAACAGTTAGATCGTGCTGGCAAGCAGCAGTCAATGATGGGGTTACTCAGTTCGAGATTAATTGCCATATGGATCTTTAGGCACAGAGGCTGAGCTGTAAATAGCGGCAGATTCAGCGAGCACAGTCTGTAATCCCTTCCTCGATATCAAGTTACATATGCACTCAATGCGGAAAGAACTGTCACTCGCACATCAGTATTTTTAGCCAGAGTCACACCTACAAGATGTAATACCATTGCCAGTGTCATCTTCGGTCATAAAGGACAACAACAAGTAATGCGGCATTGCAAGCTTCCAGAGTGTGATGGACACTCACTTCTCCACTGTGAATGCAGCTCTCATTCTGGTGTCCTTGAGCTGGAGAGCTGGGGTGAGCTCAGCAAACAGATCCGGGAACATGGTCTTTCACATCTGAAAGTTCTGCAGCCGCTGGTCATCATCCCAAATCTGCATTATGATCTGATCCCACTAGTCAGTGCTTGTTTCTCAGGCCCAGAAGCACCATTTCACTGTCTGCAGCTGCTCCGTGAATGCCACCAACCATCTTAAATAGTTTTTCACTATGTCCTTCAGTAAACTGTCCAAGAAATTGTCATGTCACCCTTTGTTGCACTACTTCCTGCAAGTCTGCAAATACGAGAAAATTGTGTGTCCAGTATTTGCAATGTTCATGACAATAGTATGCAGAGCTCTGTGGGCTCTATGCTTCTGTCAGAAATGGTAGACACTGAAAAGTACTGTGTGGATTTGTGGGATTTTTTTTAAAAAAAGGATGAAAATTATGGGATATGGGTAGTATTATGGGATGGAGAAAGTTGCATGCTGGGAACTTGAACCCTATCTCCCAGAGATCCCTACGTGACTCATTTCTACCCCACAACACATTGCAAAAAGTTCCCAAAAGGCATCACACCGGATGCCAGTGTGTGGCACATGGGGCAACCTACCTGTAGTTCATCACACTTTGCACTGACACAAGCTTTCATAGTGTGTATGCACAGTGCCAACATGAGCAGTCAAGTATGCCTGCACATGAGCAATATATCAACTTTGGCAGCTGTATGCCAGTGCAAGTTGCATCAATCAAAGTTTTTAGTGTAGACCTGGCCTCAGAATGATGTAGATAAGTTGGAGAGGGTTCAGAGAAGAGCCATGAGAATGATTGAAAAATTAGAAAATATTCCTTACAGTGATAAACTCAAGGAGCTCAAATCTATTTAGTTTACCGAAAAGAAGGTTAAGGGTGATTTGATTACAGCCTATAAATATCTACATGGGGAACAAATATTTGATAATGGGCTCTTCAATCTAGCAGACAAAAGTATAATAAGATCAAATGGTTGGCAGTTGAAACTAGACAAGTTCACATTAGAAATACGGCATAACATTCTAACAGTGAGGGTAATTAACCATTTGAACAGTTTACCAAAGTTTGTGGTAGATTCTCCATCATTGACAATTTTAAAAATCTAGATTTTTTTTTTTAAATATATGCTCTAGTTCAAATAGGAATTATTGTGGGGGAAGTTCTATGGCCTGTGTTACACAGGAGGTCAGCCTAAATGATCACAGTGGTCCCTCCTGGCCTTGAAATCTGTGAAAGGTGTTGAATCTTAGATGCTGTTTGTTGCTGGACTCCTAGCCCTTGGTGACCAGCCAGGAGAATGGAGGAAGTGAAGGCCTCTTTTGTCAGGCGTGGTTGCATCACATGGCCAAAGGCCAGAAACCAGCAGCTGCAGTAGCAGCCATGACAGCAGCAAACAATGGTTTTAAACCAATGGCCAGAAGCAAGCAAACTTGCTTCTTCTTTTCCTTCAGTTGTTGAAGATGATGGCCTGGCTGGTTCCTCCCCCTTGGAACTGCATCTTAGGAGTCTTTTGGCAAATCATACACAATATTCCTTCCAAAGTCACTGGCATCACTCAGTTGGTTCAACCTTTATGCACCATTCCAGCAATCTGAAGCACAAAAAATCCATGGATCCAAAATTATATCCCGTCAATCAGTCAGCAGACTGATAGGTATTTTGAGACATTTGAGGTCCTGGGTCAGTCCACAGCCATTATTTCAACCATCCTATGAAAGCAATTTTAGCAAAGAGATGAAATGGAAAGCATAGGAAGTCACCAACCATACATTTCATTGTACCATGCACATAAGGAACAATTCCTTATTTTTCATCAGTTCCTGTTCAACAGATAGATGCCTACAACTTCACTTTTATACTTTAGTACTCAGTTGCTCAACTTTGAGACACACAAGTCTCTAACTCAGAATAAAAAGTCTTTTCCGACTCCTTTTTCTCCCTCAAACACTACATCAGGGTGCAACACAGAGCCACTCCTGACCACTATCCATTATTTCTGAATGTTTCAGAGAGTGTACATAAAATGATTCTACTTCCTCTGAGTCAAAATGGCTGTTGCAAACCCTATTGACCAAATTACTCATTCATTCAGGGAACTGGAACCAATACCACTTGACTTTGGCGATCAACTAAAATCAGCCAATCCAGTTCAAAATCAGAGACAGTAACTCAAAAACTATTGTAAAAAAACCCCAAAACAATCTATGATATTCTCCAGGGTACAATATGGACTGTTGAACAGCTGTGTCCCCTCAGTTGTCCATCCTGGGGTGCCTTTTACACTGCTTCGCTGTGAGAGCAACCACTCCTGGCCGGCTCACACACAGCCTCCAGCATGTAAATTATCCTCCACCTACATTGCAAGAGTGCTTCAGCCAACCAGCCTGCCACCCTTGAATTACACTGCAGAGTGACACCAGCAAATTCCCAGTCCCAGATTTGTCCCCAGAAATATGAGTCTTGTACTGCTCAGTATCCTCCTGGACAATATAAGCTCACAGAAAGTCCATCATTTCATTAATAGAAAATGATATGAACAAACCCCATTATCTCAAATGAAGTTTCCCAAACACTTCAGTCCAAACACACTGGCTTAGATAAAGTGTAAAACAAGTATATTAACTACAGAAAGATAGATTTAATTGATTACAAGTAATGAGGCATAAAAATCAGAATTGGTTACAAAGAAATAAAAGGTAAGATGCAAACTAATACCTAACTTAACAAGCTACATAAATTCAAAGCAAAGGTTTGTCTCACCACATGCTTTTACTGGCTGAACTCCTTCAGTTAGGCTCCCTCTCCCAGTTCAGTGTTCCTTCATGTGTCATTGACGCTGTGAACAGGGAGAAAGGAAGGAGAGAGGTGATTTGGAGCCTCTGTTTCTCATTTTTATATCTTTTCCTTCTCTTTGAGAATCATCTCCAGCTGGGGTTCTGGTGACAGCCAGTCTGTTTACACGGAAACTCCAAGCTGTTCCGTTGCCAATATGTAAAATTCTCACTCACACCATTCTTCTTACCAAAGAATGGCCACTTAACCAGGTGATAGTCCATTTGATTTTGTTGACACTTGCTGAGGTGCTGGCTAGCCTTTTGTCTCTGGGGAATTGGTCTTAAGCTGTTTCCTCAGACTTGAAATATGCCTTATAGAGTAGAATGTTATAACTCTACATACAATGCTGCCACACATATTTTACCAGAACAATAATATTCAGCAGGTAATGAGTTTTCAAATGATATCTCACAAGGCATATTTGGTACAAAATGTATCATAGTTTTGTAGGGGGTGAACATAAGAGTACAGACTGTCACTTACCCCCTCTTCATAGAAATATGTTTTACATGCATTTTCAAATAATTTAGAATTATTGAAAAATTGCCTGCAGTTTTGAAACATTTTGCAAACATGAAAGGAGGTTTATTTCAATGGATAAATTTTTTACTAATATTTTGTCCAGCTTCAATGAAGCTGTGAAATCATAAAAAGCAGTTCTGTTCTTGCCATGTTAGTTTTTTAATTAGATAAAGAATTCTTACGTTATTATGAAACTTCATAAACAGTCATAAACCCATCATGGTTTCCTCAGTTGTGTCTTTATGTCATAATGATCGGCTAGTGTCAGACAATTATAAAAAAATGAGCCCTACTACAGGTTCAATTTTTCTTTTGAACTAACAAGCTATCCAAACTCTGTTACATTTCTGTCAAAGGGCTGGCAATGAAAGCAAAGAGATGTTCATTCCACTTTCTATATCACTCACATGTCTGAAGTCCGTCCGTCCCCAAATTCCAGAAAATAGCATGGTTTATGAACACATTTTGTCTAGTCAGTTAGTCAAAAGGTTGATTCTGATCATTAACATGGTCTTCTGTTTCCCTAGTCATCTGGTCTCCTCTTCTGAAATAGGCATTTATTTTTGGTATTGTTTTCCAGTGATTAGATAGGCTTTTGAACATCTAAAGACTGTCTGATTGATTTTCATTAAATTTGTGTATATACTGTTCTTTAGGATGTTTCAATGGTCAGGTCTAATCCGTTTTTCTGCCTTTGAAGCTTGATTGCAGGCAATTGCAGTTTCTGAGGTGGGGGGTTATTTTTTGGAGCTCTTTTTCTTGCTAGAGTGTAAATTATCATCTTTGTTCAGAGACAGATTAAAAGCCCGTGGTATTTTTCTCTGCATTTCACTTTCCATGAGTTCTGAATTAATTGCACATTTGATATGCCAGAGTATTGTCAGGTGAATTGTAGATGTCTTGATTGCCAAGTTCCTCCTAGATAATAACTTGTACTTAGAATGCCTTCCATCTGAGGACTCTGAACGACTCTACAAATGTATTTATCCTCACAATACCACTGTGAGAGAGGCATTAGGTATTAGAAACTCCAGTTTATAGATGAAGAAACTGAAGCACAAAATGGTGGAAGCCTCTGGGTTTGTCTATACAGACAGTTGGTGTGCGGTAAGTGGGGTATAAATTCACAGTGCACTTGCCTAACACACTACTGTCTGTGTGGACACTGCTACCATGCACTAAAAGTTCCCTATTATGCTTTGATCTACTGCCATTTCAAACTGCAGTAGATCAAAATACACTACAGAACTTTTAGTGCATGGTAGAAGGGTTCACGCAGCAGGCTACTGCACTGTACATTTACACCCCAGCTTGCCATGCACTACTATCCATATAGACAATTAATCCCAATGGAATAATTCCTATTTACACCATTGTAAATGAAAGCAGAATCAGGCCCTCTTGCTTTGGTCAAGGTCAAACAGGAAGTCTGTGGAAGATCCAGCAATAGAACCAAAGCTTCTCAGGGCTATCCTCTAACACTAGTGTAATAACTCCACTGATGTCAGTGGGGTTACTCCTGATTTAAACAAGTGTGAGCAGAGGGTCTGGCTCACAGCCATTTATTTAAAACCACAAGTCTATGATTTGTGTCTGATTCTTCATTGTCTTGTGCCTCATGTAGTCATTTAGATTCTGATTCAGAAAAATACCTAAGCAGCAACATTCAGTCAATGGGACTTAATGCCCATTTTTAAAAAAGGGAAGAAGGAGAATCCGGAGAACTACAGCCTCACCTGAGTCCCCAGAAAAATCATGGAGCAGGTCCTCAAGGAATCCATTTTGAAGCACTTGGAGGAGAGGAACAGTCAACATGGATTCACCAAGGGCAAGTCATGCCTGACCAACTTGATTGCATTGTATGATGAGATAACTGGCTCTGTGGATATGGGGAATGCTGTGGACATGATATAACTTGACTATAGCAAAGCTTTTGATATGGTCTCCCACAGTATTCTTGCCAGCAAGTTAAAAAAGTATGGATTGGATGAATGGACTATAAGGTGGATAGAAAGCTGGCTAGATCGTCAGGCTCAACGGGCAGTGATCAACGGCTCGATGTCTAGTTGGCTGCCGGTATCAACTGGAGTGCCGCAGGGCCCGGTTTTGTTCAACATTTTCATTAATGATCTGGATGATAGGATGGATTGCACCCTCATCAAGTTCGCGGATGACACTAAGCTGGAGGGAGAGGTAGATACACTGGAGGGTAGGGATAGGGTCCAGAGTGACCTAGAGAAATTAGAGGATTGGGCCAAAAGATGAGATTCAACAAGGACAAGTGCAGAGTCCTGCACTTAGGACGGAAGAATCCCATGCACTGCTACAGGCTGGGGACCAACTGGCTAAGCGGCAGTTCTGCAGAAAAGGAGCTGGGCATTACAGTGGATGAGAAGCTGGATATGAGTCAACAGTGAAGGCTAAAGGCATATTGGGCTGCATTAGTAGGAGTATTGCCAGTAGATCCAGGGAAGTGATTATTCCCCTCTATTCGGCACTAGTGAGGCCACATCTGGAGTACTGCATCCAGTTTTGCGCCCCCCACTATGGAAAGGTTGTGGACAAATTGGAGAGAGTCCAGCGGAGGGCAACGAAAATGATTAGGGGGCTGGGGCTCAGAACTTATGAGGAGAGGCTGAGGGAACTGGGCTTATTTAGTCTGCAGAAGAGAAGAGTGAGGGGGGATTTGATAGCAGCCTTCAACTACCTGAAGGGGGGTTCCAAAGACGATGGAGCTAGACTGTTCTCAGTGGTGGCAGATGACAGAACAAGAAGCAATGGTCTCAAGTTGCAGTGGGGGACGTCTAGGTTGGATATTAGGAAAAAATATTTCACTAGGAGGGTAGTGAAGAACTGGAATGGGTTACCTTTGGAGGTAGTGGAATCTCCATCCTTAGAGGTTTTTAAGGCCCAGCTTGACAAAGCCCTAGTTGGGATGATTTAGCTGGGGTTGGTCCTGCTTTGAGCAGGGGGTTGGACTAGATGACCTCCTGAGGTCTCTTCCAACCCTAATTTTCTATGATTCTATGTGTGCCTAAGTACGCTGCTGAATAGAATAGGCACATGCTTAGCTGTTTTACTGAATTGAGGGGTCTAACAGCCAGTGGCTTGCTGTGACATTTTTAGTCATGCATGCAATTTTACACTTGCATGCAAAATGACATTCCCCCATGTGGCGTGACCTCACATGTACAGTGCATGCAATGTCATGCTGTGCAGAGGATGCCATTTTGTTCTATTACATGGCGTCTTCCATGTGTGTTCAGGGGCTGGACAGAATTGTCCTGTGGGCACAGCCAGTCCTGGGGCATGCAATGCATGCCTTGCATACACAGATGGCATGACAATCCTTACAGCTTTGTAAAACTGTATCAATTCAGAATTTTCCCCTCATGTACACACATAGTAGCATTTGACCCACTTTGCATAAGTGTATATGTTTAAATAAAATTCAAGGCAGTGGAGAATCAAACCCCTTACATTTATAATTGCCTCCCTCTTAAGGACAGGGAGGTAGAGCTGAAATATTCAATAGCCCATTACCCACCCAGTGAGTTATCTATTTTCACTGAACTCTAAGACGTTTTAGAGTTAGAGTCTAATAAACTCTATACAAGAGAAACACATACTCTTTGTCAAAATTGTCTGAGTTTCACTTTAGGGATCATTTGTGCTCTGTAGGTGTTTTTTTAAATTATATATTAATTTCATACTTCTTGTAATAGACACTTGCATATTTATATCAACATCCCCTTAGATTATTCATGCCTGAGTGGATAGTCTGCTGCAGGAAGACAAGGCTTAATGAGTGCCAGGGGGATAACATAGCGGAAACAGGAAAAAATATAAAAACAAGCACCTGAATACTAACATAAGCCACTTGCTAAAACCTATCTCCTGAGTTTATGATGATAGATGGTCCCTCCATAATATGCCTCAGTTTTGAATCAGATACTTTTATTCCCAATTATGCTATAATTCCTTATATAATTTTTCTCTCTAAATGCACTTCACTGTAGCAAAACATTTAAGCTAAACATGCTGTGGAAAGAGAGAGGTTAGACCGTACTTAACTCAATATTGTGTAACATCTGCGTGAGTTATCAGGTTGTTATATGTCACATTACGGCTCTGTCAGAATGCAGTTGTTTTTGCCATTATGATTGTTTTTATAATGGAAATGTACCACTCTGAAAATTCAATATCTCAATATTCAGATTAGAATGCAATACATACAGGGTTTTTTATTTCAGGTGGAGACAGTAGGACAGTGGTTTCCTACTTTATGCCAATATTGTCTTTGGATAGACTCTCGTGATCCCCTTTCCCAGTGCTCAGTCTGACCCACCAGTACTAAACCCTGAATCATTCCCTGTATGTGCTTCCTCCACTCCTGCGGCACTGAACGTCTCCAGAAAAACCCCTCTAAGGGAAGGGTTATTTTGACTTCCTCTACTGTTAATTTGTGCTCTCATCCTTTGATTCTGCCATCTACCTTGTTGTTGCAAGTTTACTTCCCCCCTACTTGACTGACTCCTTTGTCAATATATACAACTACTACTACCAACTTATATTAATAATAATTCTAAGGAAGCAGTTATTCTGGAAAAGCATGAGGCTCTTGAGTAATAAATGGCTCATTTTACAGAGACTATTTACAAATTAGAAGACCTTCCACTACCTGAAATTTTCTGTTCATAGAAAGGAGCCTTTTTGCAGTGAGCTGCAGGGACAGTTTACAACTGGGGCTCTGGCCCAGTCAGAAAAATCAGGGAAAAAAGCCAACTGTAAAAATAAATATACCTCCATCCCAAATCTGTGTGTCACCCACAGCTGGTAGTTTAATAGAAACAGTGTCCTAGAAATGTAGGGGTGGAAAGGACTTCAAGAGATCCGCTAGTCCATTCCCCTGTGCTGAGGCAGCATTAAGTACACCTAGTCCATCCCTGACAGGTGTTTGTCTAACCTGTTCTTGAAAATCTCCAAGGAAGGAATTTCCACAACCTTCCTAGGTAACCTGTTCCAGTGCTTACCTATCCTAATAGTTAGAAAAGTTTAACACCAAATATGCAACCTAAATCTCCCTGGCTGCAAACTGAGCTGATTACCTCATGTCTTACCACTGGTAGATGTGGAGAACAATTGATCCCCTTCCTCTTGATAAAAGCTGCTGTGCTTTTAACAATGTCTCTTTTAGAAACTTTCAGCTCTCCTGAGCTACTTTTCCCTTAGATATCCTTCCCATAGGATCATATCTATGAAGTCTTTGAGTTTGTTGAAGTCTGGGGGTTTTTTGAAGTCTTTATTCTGCTGCTCTTACTTCTTCTTTCCTTAGAATCATTAGTTTAACACCTTCATTCCTGACATTTGTGTCCATGTCTTAGGGGGAGATCCATGAAAGCTCAGAGGCAGGGTCAGGTGTGTCTTTGATGTGTAATTGGGCAGGCAGTGATAGAGAGGCAATCCAGAGGCAACTGTGGAACTGGAGAAACATTTGGGGGGAAGCAGGAAGAGTAGAGGAGGAGGAAGCACTAGCTCCTAGCTATGAGGCACATACAGGATGGGGTGTGCAACTTTCGCTGTATCATTCCCTCCTTCTCCTACCCTACAACAGCCCTCCAAGGGCTTGTGGATTCATGTGTTCGGGGTGGCCTGGGGCAGACACTTTTTTCACTTTATTTGCATACCAATCCTGCAGAAATTCCGCACAAAAGTTAATATAAAGAAATTCAGTCAGTTATCTTTATTGAATCCTTGTACACACTGTGTAATCTCCTGCCCTCTGCACCCTTCCTAGAAATTCTAGGGAAGTTCCTGATTCCATATAGACAGAGGGAGCAGAGGCCCCAGAGACATAGTTTAGCAGCAGAAAAACATCACATGGATGACCCTGTTCACCAGCTCATTCACTGGAGGTCCGGATGGATCTTGGGGGAACCACGTAACTTGTGAGCAGGAAACCTAATCAATTATACGATGATCCACCCCCCCAAATGCCCCCTGAAACAATCTAGCGAATTCCAATGAGAAGAAGCTTGGAAAGGGGCAGAGGAAAGAACAAGGAATTTCTCATGGAGTTTCATCCCATAAAGCCATCGCAGGACTGTCCGATTTGGCATCTGCAAACTGAGATGCAGGGCTCACCCACAAGATCCACTGATCCCAGGGGATTGCTAGGAGACCAGAACCATCCACACAGAAACCCTATGTCTCTACAATGGCTTTGTACTCCTGAGCCCAGGGCTGGCTCCAGCATTTCTGCCGCCCCAAGCAAAACAAAACAAAACAAACAAACAAAAAAAAGCCGCGATCGGCGGCGGCAGTTCAGCGGCAGGTCCTTCGCTCCTAGAGGGAGTGAGGGACCTGCCGCCCCCGAATTGCCGCACGTGCCGCCCCTCTCCCTTGGCCGCCCCAAGCACCTGCTTGTTAAGCTGGTGCCTGGAGCCGGCCCTGCCTGAGCCCCCCACTGCTTCCATGAAACAGTCTTGGGAGAGGGGGCGGTTCCTGCACTGCAGATGAGTCCTGCAAAATAGGTGTTAAAGCCTTAGGGCCTACTACTGTTCCCGGGAAGTCTTCATGAGACCAGTGGGAGAATGATGTGTGTTCCCCACAGATGCCTCTTACTCCCTAGTCTCAGTCCACATCCCTCCCGCTTTCGTGGATCCTGTGGAAAGCCTTTCAAGGGTTCCTGAGGAAGAGGAGATGTTAATGGAGAGATTGGAAGATTGTCAATCTACACATGCGCACAGAGATGCTCACACAGAGGGTCTCCTCTGCATATGGATCTTGGAGCATGATCTGGCCCAGTGTTTCCTTTCTGTTCTTCTATGCAGGTTTTTCCCTAGGTAGGGAATGAGCTTCTCCCTTGTAAGTAAGGCTTGGTAGAACAATGCAAGTCTATAATTAAGGCATGCAACACTCTCTTGCTTGTCTGGTCTTGATTTTAATGCCAATTTTAAATTCCCAATGCTTTCTTATTGTTTGCACCTGCATGTGTCGCTATATCCATCTGTTTTTCATGTTATTATAAAGTAATGTTATGGCATCACCAAGAAGGAATGGGCTTTCAGTTGACATATTAACTAATCTTTTGCTGATTTATATACTGAATTATGAATGCAATCAATAAATAACTTATGTTACAGATATACAATTGTAAGCCAGTGGGCAGATTCACCAGCCAGGCTAATTCAACTAAAGCTCAAACTTTTGAGTCAAGTTTCGTGTCCTTTTTCTGTTAAATAACAGAAAATGCAAAAGGCTCAAAATAATACAAAAGTTCATAACTGAGACATTCCTGATTTCCACAACTTTGGAGGACAAATCCTCCTCTGCTAGGCAGCCATTCCTAGCTTCTATAGAGAGCCCCTCCCAGGTTCTTCCTTGACACTGGGGGTCTCCTACGTAGGAGGCAGGAAACCTTATTCTGGTTTCCTGCAGGTCACATGAATGCTCCTACTCATGTGCCCCATGACTACAGCAGTCTGTTTTAAAGGGGCCACGGGCTATAACAGGTGCACAGGTATGTACATATGGACCCCAGGCACCAGTGACCTGTTATAGCAGTATCTATGGCTAAATATGTTTGGGGCAATAATGACACTTAATTGTTGGCTAAGTAAATAAGTAAGTGTTGTGGTATAGAACACAAATAAGTTTCCTCCCCTGCCCAAATAAAAATGGGAAAAGCATAGCTCAGTCAATGTGGGAATGACATTAGAGGGGCCTGGAAAACTAGAGAGGCACAGAAAGTAGGAGAACCTATCTTTTACAAGGCAACACAGGTACTAAGTAAACTGATAATATCTCAGTAATTATGTTTCAACTTGAAAAAATGTGTTTATGTGCAGACACAGATTTAACATGAATTTATCCATTGCTGTTGAAACATTCTCAAAATTCCTTTAGAATAATTTTAGAGATTTGCTCTACCTATGTAATCACTCATTTCTTAATTTGTGCAGCCTTCAAAGAAATCTTTTATATCACAGCACACACAGTTCTGAAAGTTTGATAAGGAACCCTATTTGTTAATACAAGTCTGAAGGAGGTTTTAAAACAAAGATACTGTTTCTTTGGCTGAAATACTAAAGTGCATTCCTTTTGTTCCTCCCAAGAGTGTCTAGGTGACAGTTAAAGCTACCTTGGCAGTTTTCAAAAAGTAAAGGAGACTGCTGATGTCCTACTCTGTATTCCCTCTTCATAAAAGAATGGATATAATGTCCAAGAGCTATTGTTAAGCACATAACTGGCCAGATTGGTGCAGGGTCTGGGCACAATGTGCCAGGTGGAGATAGGGGCACTGAAGATATAATTTAAGAAGTTAAATGTACTAATACCAAGTTGTTTTCTGAATGTCCTTTCTAGTAATAGACAAAAGACATAAAAGCTACTAATCCTATTTTTGAATGTGAATGGCAAGACCATTTCCTCTCTATTTGTAGTGTTTTCTATTGTTCCTTTTTCAATTCATGTAAAACAAAGAATAAATATTAGCCTATTTAAGTACTAATGTAGGAGCACTATAAAAGGAACTTGAGAACAAATAAGAGATTTCTTCCCCAATATTAACATATCATTCACTTTTCTCATGTTTGCTAATACTATGCAGCCTTTATAGCAACAGGTTATGAGTAAATGGAGAATTTGATAGCAACCACATTATTGGGTTTACATAGGGGTTTACAGGCATCCTCTGTGTCCAATGTCTACATAATAGTGCACCAATGGGTGGCATGTGAGGTATCTACCAACAACCTGTGGCACACTGGCCCTCCTAATCATTGCAAGGTATATGTATGGATGATATACAGGGAGTTCTGTATCTATACTGAAAACGTATGTTCTTATGGTATGTAAGTTAAGACAGATTTCCTTAAAACTGATAAAGAGGTTCTCTTTGGGCAGGGGATAGGAGATGATTATCTTTCCCTGGCTAACTGTTGTGTATTGTGTGTCTTGCCATATAAGTCTATTTGCATACAGAGCCACCAGCTAATCAAAATTGCGAAGTCAACAAAAGATCAAAACATCTACAGGACAGAACACACTGGGTGGGGTATCCTGTTTATGACTAAGATCAAACAATTTATCTGGTATACCAGGAGAATGCAGAGAGGCATCCAGTGTCCTTCACCTCGAGGACAAGCAGCCAGCATGCTTGTCTTATGAACAGTCATGGCCAGCTTTAGAATCATAGAATCATAGAATATCAGGGTTGGAAGGGACCTCAGGAGGTCATCTAGTCCAACCCCCTGCTCAAAGCAGGACCAATTCCCAACTAAATCATCCCAGCCAGGGCTTTGTCAAGCCGGGCCTTAAAAACCTCCAAAGAAGGAGACTCCACCACCTCCCTAGGTAACGCATTCCAGTGCTTCACCACCCTCCTAGTGAAAAAGTTTTTCCTAATATCCAACCTAGACCTCCCCCACTGCAACTTGAGACCATTGCTCCTTGTTCTGTCATCTGCCACCACTGAGAACAGCCGAGCTCCATCCTCTTTGGAACCCCCCCTCAGGTAGTTGAAAGCAGCTATCAAATCCCCCCTCATTCTTCTTTTCTGGAGACTAAACAATCCCAGTTCCCTCAGCCTCTCCTCATAAGTCATGTGCTCCAGACCCCTAATCATTTTTGTTGCCCTCCACTGAACTCTTTCCAATTTTTCCACATCCTTCTTATAGTGTGGGGCCCAAAACTGGACACAGTATTCCAGATGAGGCCTCACCAATGTTGAATAAAGGGGAACGATCATGTTCCTCGATCTGCTGGCAATGCCCCTACTTATACAGCCCAAAATGCCGTTAGCCTTCTTGGCAACAAGAGCACACTGTTGACTCATATCCAGAATCTATGAAAGCCATTCGGTCCCTAGTCTGTAGCAGTGCATGGGATTCTTCCGTCCTAAGTGCAGGACTCTGCACTTGTCCTTGTTGAGCCTCATCAGGTTTTTTTTGGCCCAATCCTCTAATTTGTCTAGGTCCCTCTGTATTCGATCCCTACCCTCTAGTGTATCTACCACGCCTCCCAGTTTAGTGTCATCTGCAAACTTGCTGAGAGTGCAGTCCACACCATCCTCCATCCTCCTTTGCCATTAACCACTGGGAGAAAGACTTTGGGTAAGCTAACCTTTGAGACAGGAGTGTCTTGTTAGCTAAACCTAGGCCTAGGCAGTGTATTATGATTTTATTTTAGATGTAACCAATTGTTTCCCATACTTCTGCCAACTTGCTATTATTTGAAGCTCTGTTCTTGGGAAAATAAACTTATACTTGTTTTCACTATCAACAAATGTAAGTGCTGTGAGTTGAGCGGAGTGGTGATCCTGAGGTAAAACTGATGAGCAGAGGTGTCCTGGTCCTTTAGGAACAGTGGACCTGTGAATTCAGTGACTGCCCAGAGGAATAGGGGCTGGACACTCCAGGGAGAAGCTTGGAGGCCTCAGCAGTTGGAGTGTGCCTATTACTACACAGCGGAGCCTGTGCAGGCTGAGAGGGGAGTATTTGTATTGCCCTTGGCCAGAGGAGTCTGGGAGCTGTCTTCTGGCAGGCATGGACAAGGCTTCCTCATGCTAAGGGCAGGTGGCAGAGAAGTGCATCACAGCCGTGGGGACCCCAGGAAGCATCAGAACCCCCCACAAGGAAGAAGGGGCAGTTGCTGATCCTTGAGGTGACATGCTAATCAGATATGAGAAGGCATCAAGTAGAGGGAACATGTTTGATCAGACTTGAAATAAGGCTGACCACCACCACCAAGAACAGAGGAAGGAGGAGAACCTAACAGCCCAGATGCTCACCCATCACCACCTAGCCCAGAATCCTGTCTGATAACATCCCTTTATAGCCACTGAAGGCAATTACCTAACTCAAACTAAAATTAATATATGTGCTGATATGTTTTCTATAGTAATTATATTCAAGCAATTTGATGCTGCACTTGAATTGTTTGTAAAATTATTTATTGCTGTGGGAAGTGATGCAGCTAGTAAATAACGGTTTTTAATTTAGCGAGACAGCCTTCTGAACAGTACTGTAAGATTTTGTTTAGTCCAACTTTGAGTGACCTATAGCTCCTACCCCTCAAAGAGCCTCTTTCTTACAGTGTCCACAGAAGTATTAGGCACAATGGGGTACTAGCATCAGGAAACATAAGACATCTCTGGGTCCTACTGCTTCAGTCAGAACTAGCCTCTCCAAAGCAGATGGGGCCAGAGCTCTCTCCCCTCCCATCCCTGCCCCTACAACCCCTCAGAACTGTCTGGCAAGTGGATATTGTACATTCACAAAAGGTGCTATAACAGCTACTTTCCTCAGACTTATTGCTCACAATGCATCCGAGCTCTCCAGGAGGCATTGTGCTGGCCTTCAGCTAGTTCAGGGGTGGGCAAACTACTGCCCGCAGGCCAGATCCAGCCCCTCAGGGCTTTGGATCTGGCCCGCGGCGCCGCCGGCACCATGTCCCTGCGGCCCCCGGATGGTGGGGGGGCAGAGGGCTCCATCCGTTGCCCTTGCCTCCAGGCACCGCTCCCTACAGCTCCCATTGGCCGGGAACGGGGAACTGCAGCCAATGGGAGCTTGGGGGGGAGATACCTGGAGGTGCAGCAAGGGCAGCGCACACAGAGCCCTCTGCCCTCCCCATCCCCCAGGGGCCGCAGCGCTTTCTGGAGCAGCACGGGGCCGGGGACAGGGCAGGCGTGCAGGGAGCCTGCCCTGGCCCCGGTGCGTGCCGCTGCCACCCCGGAGCCGCTTGAGGTAAGCGGCGCCGGGCCGGAGCCCAAACCCCTCCTGCACCCTGCCCCCCCAACTCCCTGCCCTAAGCCCCCTGCCTGCACCTTGCACCCCTCCTGCACCCCAACTCCCTGCCCTGAGCCCCCTCGTACATCCTACACCCCTCCTGCACCCCAACCCCCTGCCCTGAGCCCCCTGCTGCACGCTGCATCCCTGTGCACCCCAACCCCCTGCCCTGAGCCCCCTGCCGCACCCTGCACCCCTCCTGCACCTCAACCCCCTGCCCTGAGCCCCCTCCCGCAGTCCGCACCCCTCCTCTGCCCCAATCCCTTGCCCTGAGTGCCCACCCCGCATTCCCTCCCGCACCCCAACCCCCTGCCCCGGCCCTGCATACAATTTCCCCACCCAGATGTGGCCCTCGGCCCAAAAAGTTTGCTCACCCCTGAGCTAGATGGCTATATGCCACATTCCAACCCAACATTTGCCTATATAGTCATGGCACCAATAGCATCTGATATATTGTGACATGGCATTCCATATGCTTTATGAAAATATGCTAATAATATGAATGACGTAATAGAGTGGAGGAGACAGAACCCCCCACCAGGGGGCTTCACCTCTCCAAAAACCCACAAGTGGGAGAGGTTGTGCCCACCACAGAGAGAGTCTGGTCACATTGCCGAATATTTCATCACCTTTCATAGATTCTAGGACTGGAAGGGACCTCGAGAGGTCATCGAGTCCAGTCCCCTGCCCTCATGGCAGGACCAAATACTGTCTAGACCATCCCTGATAGACATTTATCTAACCTACTCTTAAATATCTCCAGAGATGGAGATTCCACAACCTCCCTAGGCAATTTATTCCAGTGTTTAACCACCCTGACAGTTAGGAACTTTTTCCTAATGTCCAACCTAAACCTCCCTTGCTGCAGTTTAAGCCCATTGCTTCTTGTTCTATCCTTAGAGGCTAAGGTGAACAAGTTTTCTCCCCCCTCCTTATGACACCCTTTTAGATACCTGAAAACTGCTATCATGTCACCTCTCAGTCTTCTCTTTTCCAAACTAAACAAACCCAATTCTTTCAGCCTTCCTTCATAGGTCATGTTCTCAAGACCTTTAATCATTCTTGTTGCTCTTCTCTGGACCCTCTCCAATTTCTCCACATCTTTCTTGAAATGCGGTGCCCAGAACTGGACACAATACTCCAGTTGAGGCCTAATCAGCGCAGAGTAGAGCAGAAGAATGCCTTCTCGTGTCTTGCTCACAACACACCTGTTAATACATCCCAGAATCATGTTTGCTTTTTTTTGCAACAGCATCACACTGTTGACTCATATTTAGCTTGTGGTCCACTATAACCCCTAGATCCCTTTCTGCCATACTCCTTCCTAGACAGTCTCTTCCCATTCTGTATGTGTGAAACTGATTTTTCCTTCCTAAGAGGAGCACTTTGCATTTGTCTTTGTTAAACTTCATCCTGTTTACCTCAGACCATTTCTCCAATTTGTCCAGATCATTTTGAATTATGACCCTGTCCTCCAAAGCAGTTGCAATCCGTCCCAGTTTGGTATCATCTGCAAACTTAATAAGCGTACTTTCTATGCCAATATCTAAGTCGTTAATGAAGATATTGAACAGAACTGGTCCCAAAACAGACCCCTGCGGAACCCCACTTGTTATACCTTTCCAGCAGGATTGGGAACCATTAATAACAACTCTCTGAGTACGGTTATCCAGCCAGTTATGCACCCACCTTATAGTAGCCCCATCTAAATTGTATTTGCCTACTTTATCGATAAGAATATCATGCAAGACCATATCAAATGCCTTACTAAAGTCTAGGTATACCACATCCACCGCTTCTCCCTTATCCACAAGACTCGTTATCCTATCAAAGAAAGCTATCAGATTGGTTTGACACAATTTGTTCTTTACAAATCCATGCTGGCTATTCCCTTTCACCTTACCACCTTCCAAGTGTTTGCAGATGATTTCCTTAATTACTTGCTCCATTATCTTCCCTGGCACAGAAGTTAAACTAACTGGTCTGTAGTTTCCTGGGTTGTTTTTATTTCCCTTTTTATAGATGGGCACTATATTTGCCCTTTTCCAGTCTTCTGGAATCTCTCCCGTCTCCCATGATTTTCCAAAGATAATAGCTAGAGGCTCAGATACCTCCTCTATTAGCTCCTTGAGTATTCTAGGATGCATTTCATCAGGCCCTGGTGACTTGCAGGATCTAACTTTTCTAAGTGATTTTTAACTTGTTCTTTTTTATTTTATCTGCTAAACCTACCCCCTTCCCATTAGCATTCACTATGTTAGGCATTCCTTCAGACTTCTCGGTGAAGACCGAAACAAAGAAGTCATTAAGCATCTCTGCCATTTCCAAGTTTCCTGTTACTGTTTCTCCCTCTTCACTGAGCAGTGGGCCTACCCTGTCTTTGGACTTCCTCTTGCTTCTAATGTATTGATAAAAAGTCTTCTTGTTTCCCTTTATTCCTGTAGCTAGTTTGAGCTCATTTTGTGCCTTTGCCTTTCTAATCTTGCCCCTGCATTCCTGTGTTGTTTGCCTATATTCATCCTTAGTAATCTGTCCTAGTTTCCATTTTTTATATGACTCCTTTTTATTTTTTAGACCATGCAAGATCTCGTGGTTAAGCCAAGATGGTCTTTTGCCACATTTTCTATCTTTCCTAACCAGCGGAATAGCTTGCTTTTGGGCCCTTAATAGTGTCCCTTTGAAAAACTGCCAACTCTCCTCAGTTGTTTTTCCCCTCAGTCTTGATTCCCATGGGACCTTACCTACCAGCTCCCTGAGCTTACCAAAATCCGCCTTCCTGAAATCCATTGTCTCTATTTTGCTGTACTCCCTTTTACCCTTCCTTAGAATTGCAAACTCTATGGTTTCATGATCACTTTCACCCAAGCTGCCTTCTACTTTCAAATTCTCAACGAGTTCCTCCCTATTTGTTAAAATCAAGTCTAGAACAGCTTCCCCCCTAGTAGCTTTTTCAACCTTCTGAAATAAAAAGTTGTCTGCAATACAGTCCAAGAATTTATTGGATAGTCTGTGCCCTGCTGTGTTATTTTCCCAACATATATTTGGATAGTTGAAGTCCCTCATCACCACCAAATCTTGGGCTTTGGATGATTTTGTTAGTTGTTTAAAAAAAGCCTCACCCACCTCTTCCACCTGGTTAGGTGGCCTGTAGTAGACTCCTAGCATGACATCAGCCTTGTTTTTTACCCCTTTTAGCCTAACCCAGAGACTCTCAACACTTCCATCTCCTATGTCCATCTCCACCTCAGTCCCAGTGTGTACATTTTTAATATATAAGGCAACACCTCCTCCCTTTTTCCCCTGTCTATCCCTCCTGAGCAAGGAGGGATCCCATCCACACCAACATTCCAATCATGTGTATTATCCCACCAAGTTTCAGTGATGCCAACAATGTCATAGTTGTATTTATTTATTAGCACTTCCAGTTCTTCCTGCTTATTACCCATACTTCTCACATTTGTATATAGGAATCTAAGATACTGGTTTGATCTTGCCTCCCAGTTTTGCCCTGACCCTCCTTTCTCTCTGCCATTATAGCCCATGCTCCCTCTTGTTTCCGACCCATCTCCCAGGTCTCCATGTTCCCCACTTACCTGTGGGCTTTGCTCACCTGTCCCCGTCGAACCTGGTTTAAAGCCCTCCTCACTAGGTTAGCCAGTCTGTGTCCAAATACGGTCTTTCCCCTCCTCAAAAGGTGAACGCCATCTCTGCCTAGCAGTCCTTCCTCGAATAGCATCCCTTTGAGAGACTGTGTATGCTCCATGAGATTCCTGAGGATGAAAAGATGACTACTTTGGTTGCAAAATTGACTGGGAGAGCTCCGGATATATTCAATAAGATGCCTATGGGTGATGCTTCCAATTATGGTAAATTTAAGGATTTGGTTTTGAAACAGTTTCAGATTACACCTGAAACTTACAGAGTAAAATTTAGAAGCCGTAAGAGAGGAGCTGGGTTAAGTAATGTGGTTTATGTGAACCAAATGAGAGATTTACTGGATAAGTGGGTGAGGGGAAAAGGTAATACAAGCTTTGAAGGAATGTGTGATTTGGTTGCTCAGGAATAGTTCCTGAATATGTCTAGTGATCAGGGCCGGCTCCAGGGTTTTGGCCGCCCCAAGCAGCCAAAAAAAAAAAAAAAGCCGCGATCGCGATCTGCGGCAGCAATTCGGCAGGAGGTCCTTTGCTCCAAGCCGGAGTGAGGGACCGTCCGCCGAATTGCCGCCGAATAGCTGGACGTGCCGCCCCTCTCCGGAGTGGCCGCCCCAAGCACCTGCTTGACAAGCTGGTGCCTGGAGCCAGCCCTGCTAGTGATGATGTGAAACAGTGTTTATGGGATAAGAGGGTAGGAATCAGTCGATGAACTTGCTTCTTATGCTGACAAATTTGAGCAATCCCAAGCACCTAGTAGGAATAAATCACAGGCAGAGGGGGTTAAAGTTTGGTGGGAAGCAAGGTCCCCATTTTACCCCTGGAAAGGAGGAGGATGGATAGGAGGCAGGACTCTCATCTCCCTAAGTTCACTCCTCCTGTCCTTGTCCCAAATCTCCTGTAAAAACACAGGAGCCCAGAAGGTGCTATCATTGTAATTCCACTCAGGACCTGAGGAATAAATGCCCTGTGCTGAGTGGGAACAAGCAGCAGGCAACTCATGGAAATGCTGCTACCCAGAGCACAGAGACACCTCAGGCAGTTGCCACTTATCATACAGGATTTGTAAAGGTTGCCACTGCACAGCCAGGCAGTAAGCACATGGGCTGTCAGAGTAATTAGCAGAGAATCCCTGCATGGAGGGATACTGGTGCAGAAATTTCTGTGGTCAGGAGAGACCTGGTTCAGGAGAAAGACATACTGCCAGGACAGATGGCAGAGCTTTTGTTAGTAGGGGGTCACAAAGTCCTTGTGCCTTTGGCTAAGGTGCATGTGGAAACTGAGGATTTGCAAGCCGAGCTGACTGTGGCGGCTGTCCTACAGAATCCTACACAAATTCTTTTGGGTAATGACTTTTTTGATGTGGCTAGGCCTGTCCCTGGGTCTGTCAGCCGCGAGGAGAAGCCTTGTTCTGAAGACCCAGTGGGAAGGAGCAAAGCTACAGAAACTGCTGAGGAAATGGGAGAGTGTCTCTTTAATTCTTCTCCAGGAGTGCAGAGCAATTTGCCACAAGGGGTGGGGGTGGATAAAGCCAGCTCCTGTCCCCTGGATGTGGTTATACCCTCAGGAGAGGGGGATATTTTGCCTGATGGTAGGGAGTCTGTCCACATTGCTGGCTGCCAGGAAGTTGCAGCTAAGCAAGGGATAAATCCTCCTCTAGGATGCATGGGGAAATGTGTCTTGGAGGAGACCTTCAGGGGGAAGTTGGGGTCTGAGAAACTGCTGCGGAGGGTAAGGATTCAATGGGCTCTGTGACTAGGAGCCAGCCCAATTCAAAGAGGGAGAAGGATACAGGGCTCACCAGGGAAGGATCTGTCATGGCTGGGAGCCTACAGTTGAACAGGGGACAGGTTACCCTGATGGGGGCCCTGAGAAAGAAGTTAAGAAGGAATGTGGGGGAGTACAGGAGTGTCTCCCCACTCATTACAGGGAAGAGTTTGCCCAGGAGAAAGTTGCTGGATCTGCATCTGTAATCCCAGGCACCTCACCTGTGGTCCAGGTTTTAAGGGGGAACTGTGTATCTGACCTCCCGGAGGGGAGAAGCCACACAGCTGACCTCTTGGGGACAGAGAGAGGGGCAACAAAGGGTATCCCCATCCAGGACCCACGTTTGCAAAATGTTTTTCCTGCTGTACTTGGGGAAACGATCTCTGTCTCTTTAAGGCAGGGAGGGGATTCTTCCAAGCAGCCTGGTTTCTGTGAACATGCTAATGACCCACCTGAGGAAGGGGCAGGGACAGCCACTTCCCCAGCAGGTAAACTCCTTCCCAAAGCTGAGCTTCAGACACTGAGTGATGGGGGTGATCAACACAAAGGGATCTCAGGAGAGGGGGTGGATTCTTCACAGGGGCTTAACCCTGGAGAGTAAATGCAACTCCAGAGTGGGTGGGCCAGTAACATAGAAGTCTCCTTACATCCTTTCCTTGCCAAAACCCCAAAGAAATACCTGAAGCAAGAACTGAGGGGGTGAGAAATACAGTAAATGCTAAACAAACTGAACTATTTAGACAGAAGGCATGGTATGATAATCATACTTGGAAACGCGCCTCCCTGTCATGAATTTGCTGGTAATTTTATGTCTCTTACTACACACTCTGTGGGTTAAAACAAAGAATTGGATACTGGTGGTAAATACTTTCAAAATATGTAACATGCATGATTTTTGGAAAAGCCTTTGGTACAGACTGGGAGTGGTAACAAGAAAGTCCTATAAGAGTACTGCTTCTCAGCTAGTACCTGTACACAGGTTTAGAGCTTGGCACAGCAGAGAAAGCATAGCCAATCTAGACTGCTGTGTGGAAGGGGAAACTGAGACACCTTTACAGCATTGGTAGCTAAATGCCAAGACACCTACACTTTAAAAGATATTGATATCTGCATTATGTTAGCAATGCTATACACCAAAATGTTTTCAGGCAACCTGGGAACAGAAACCCAGAATTTTACAAAAGCACCTATGGATGACATTGCAGTGTTTGGTAACACTTGGAGGTTGCATAACCAAAGCCAAAAGGGATTTTAGGCGTACTGCCTTCACATTTGTCAGTGACCAACCCTCTGGCAGTAATCTCCAAGGTGAGGTGTGACATGGCATTCCATATGCTTTATGAAAATATGCTAATGATATGAATGACATAATTGAGATATACTTTATGCCAGATGGCTCATGTGAGATATCATTGGAAAGGTTATGATTTACTGAATGTGATTATCCAATTTGTATGCCTGTATCATTTCTGTATTTGAAGTTAGGAATATTGACTATGTATCTGTATTTCAACTATGCCGCTTTGGGTGTCACCCACTGCTAACAGGTCAGGTACAACAATGGAAAAGCCAGACAGGAGGGATGGCCCATCAGCAAGGACAATGGACTGTGAAAAGCTTAGCCTTCCTGTGGTCCCTTCATATTGTCCCTGACTCATGGATGGTGTAATCCTACAGAGTCAGGTGGTCTTGTCACCCGATACTAAAACATTACCTGGGACTTCTTCTAAACTTTCCACTGTAAGGGAAGGGGTGGGAGGGGAATCAAACTAGGGAAACAAAGGACTCCCGCTTTATGTAAATCCTATTTAAGGGTGGGGAGTGAGGTAATCCAGGTCGTCAGTTCTCCCCTGCTACCCCACCCAAGATGACTGCTGGAAACAACTAAGACTGAACAGGGGGAAAGAACTGGGCCCAGGCTGGAAGGGTGTCTGGCCTGTGAAGAAGATTATTAGAACCACATTTAGGGTGAGAACTTGCATGTAACCAGTTTCTTTAGCATATTAAGCTTAGTTTGTGTGCTCTGTTTTATTTTCTTAGTAATCTGCCTTGTTCTGTTTGCTACCTCCTCAACTATTTAAAATACACTTGTTATAGTCAAATTTATTTCTGGTTTATGATACAATCCAGTTTATGTGATTTTTAACTGGGGGTGGTGGTGAGAAATTGTATATACCGTCTTCCACAGTGAGGGAAGAGGTGAATATAATATATCTTTGGGTCAGTACTCCAAGAGAGGGGGACAACTGAGTGCTGGAACAGGTACCTTAAAGTGAGTCTTCGCAAAGCTGATCTGAAGCTGGGTGTGGCCCTGCCTGTGTGTGAGTGTTAGAGGAGGTTTTAAGAGCCTGGCTCAGCAAGACAGGTTAAAGGGGGGCCCTGCTGGCAGAACAGGTAGACTCAGTGGTATCTCAGCACAGCAGGTGACTTCCTAATGGGTCCAATCCGTCACAATATTGCTTTGTAAAGTACTTTGAGCATGAAAGTCACAGCATGAAATGAAATTTTATTGGGTCTTCTTATTCTCATTATTGGTAACTCTTTCCATACTTATCCGCAGGCTCTTTATTCCTGTACCCAATTGTACTTTAAGTCTCCAAATTGCTCCTCAGTTAACACCTGGGGCCAGTACCCTCCACTATTTGCATTGCTTATTAAACTTACGTAGTTGCTGATTCCCACCATGATCATAATGTGAGCATTTAAGAAGCCAATCTCTACTCACTGCGATCAGTGGGAATTTTCACTGAATAAAGTCTGGCAGGATCAGGCTATAAAGGTGACTTGCAAATATCTTCTTCTGAATGAGCTAAATGTGCTGGCTGTCTCAATGAGCATAAGGAAGACGCACAACTGGATGTCAAAGTGAAGTGGAAGCTGGTTGATGCCCTTTTTATTTGAGCTCATTCCAGGGATAACCAGTTCTTAAGCATAAATTTATATTAGCTCAAAATGTCTTGTGTAAGTCACCTTTAAATATTTTTGGTTTACAAACTTTTTCAAACATTAATATATGAAACATCATAATAGAAGAGGAGGGAAAAGAGGGACTTTTTCTCATCCCTTTTTATTTTATATGGAAATACCTTACTGAAGTATATGCAAATAAAAAATATAATCAAAGTGCTCCCTACAATAAAACGAAGAGTTATCACAAATACCATACATTAAGATCTCCATTAAAAAACCCACAAACCCAAACTTTCAAATGAGAAGTGTCAACAAACAAACAAACTTTAGATTTTCATTTATTTGCATTTTAAAAGCATGGAAACTTTGGAGATACTATGTTTCTAATTAAATTCATTTAAAGAATTGAGTAGCCTGCTGCTTTGATATTGCTGCTATTTAGTAAAAAATTATCTTGACAAGAGAGTCGACTCCTTGATACGCATGGTTTTGTATTTTCTGAAATTAATGGTATAATTATATTTTTGAAAGAGATTTCAAATTTTCTTTATAACAAAAAATATTTCAGCTTAATATAGTATAAAAGTGAAATAATATACAAAGAGAAAAAAGACCTTGTTTAATTTGACAAGTGTCCTGCATTATCTGGGAAGGATTAGACCAAGAAAAATAATATGACAGAGAAATGTTTTCTAGTGTTTCAAATCATTATGGGGGGAGGGAGGGACATCAATGGAAACTGAGTTAATTTTGCTTAAACAACTTTTACTTCATGCTCCTGTGCATTATATTTTGCTGCTGCTGACCTGTTCATCCTAAACATACATTTTCCCCAGGCCCCACCCTGCCCACACTCCTTCCCTGAGATGAATGCATCCCAGAAAAGCTAAGTTACATAACTGATCAATATTAGAACAATCAGGTACACTGCCAACAGGTAGCCTAGTAAGCATTTGAAGTGGTGCTTCCTCCAAGTGAAAGATTCTAATCACTTATGTTCACTGTCAGGTCTTATCTCATGCCTAAGAGATAGTGTCAACCTCTGAATGGACCATGCAGCTGAGTACAGACAAAAAGTTTACCTAGCTGATAGTTTGAAACATATGTAGGCAAGACTGCAGAGATCTGAGAGTTTTAGAAAAACATGGATGAGAGAAGTTAGGTTGATTTGGGATTTCCTGAATGAATTATTATGCCTTTTACTTTGCTTGGGATATGTAAGCATCCAACAACAAAAGTTGACTCACCTGATAGCTGCCAGACTCAGTTTCCAGTTTGTAACTCTATTGCACTGAGTCTGAGTAGCTGTTTTGGCAAAATGTGTGATATTTTTATTATGGGAAAAAAACTATAAAATAAAACATGGGAAAAGTAAGCAATATTTTGCTATTTGTATTCTCTTCATTAAATATGCAGATTTTAACATACAAGCAGCTAAACCTTATCATCACTTACACCGAATGAAATTTATATGTAATTCTAGTTTGGATCCTGTTTATTAATTTGCTGATTTTACAAGGAATCTGCTTAACATATAAATTGTTCCCAGCTGTGTCAGTATCAGGGGAGAAGAGTTGGGAAAGGGAAGATGCCGAAAGAATTTCCCCAAGGACATTCTGGCAGGAAGGATTTGCAACTCTGCAGAATGACCCACAGGTCTGCCTCAGAATCCATTAATCTGATGAGTTCCGCAGAAGGTCAGGACAGTCCTTCCAGAAGACCTGTGCTGTTGTGCCAATTTGGAGATCCTAGTGCCCCCTTCTGCTCCCTGGTAGAATGGGTATAATGGCACTGGGCTATCAATCAGGGCCTTGGCTTGCCACTGCCACATCTCCTCAGATGGGTGGGGAGTATTCTAAGCACAGGAGGATACTGTATTACCTTTCCTTGGGAAATACCATGGGTCCGTAGCCCACTACCAACCCATGGGCCCATCCACACCACCTGCATGGATCTCAGCATTACAGAAGGCTTTCTCTGGTCTTCCAAAAAGGGGAAAGAATATTGCCTCAATAGTGTCTGACTCCCTCTCTTTTCGATGTGGTAAAATCCATGGCGGGGGGAGGGTCCTCTTAGCATGTGGATCTGAGGGCAATGATTTCAGTCCACTTTATTAAATGATACTTATGACCAATGCTTCTACTGTATTAGACTGAAAACTGCAAAGCTTCGTACTGTCTGTTTTTTTCCTTTTCCTTTAATGACACACAAGTAAAATTAAAATAAAATACTCAATTGAAGGAAAGAATTCTCATTCTCTCTGAATCTTGAGCTAAGTTTCTACCCTTCCTGAGTTTATTTTAGTTATGCCCAGAGGCTCAGACAAGATTAATTTTGGGATTGTGCTGACCAAGAGACACAAATGTGAATTGCCTACTGAGTGCAAAAGTTGCAGACCTCGTGAGACAACTAAATAGACTTATGTGCATTGGTGGCGAGGAGCCAGTGGTCGTCGTACATGTAGGTACCAATTACATACGGAAAAGTAGGACAGAAGTTCTGGAGGCCAAATTTAGGTTGCTAGGGAAGAGATTAAAGTCCAGGACTTCTATGATAGCATTCTCAGAAATGACCCCTAGATGTTAAGGCTAAAAGGTGTCAAGTATCAGAGGGGTAGCCGTGTTAGTCTGAATCTGTAAAAAGCAACAGAGGGTCCTGTGGCACCTTTAAGACTAACAGAAGTATTGGGAGCATAAGCTTTCGTGGGTAAGAACCTCACTGACTTGCATCTGAAGAAGTGAGGTTCTTACCCATGAAAGCTTATGCTCCCAATACTTCTGTTAGTCTTAAAGGTGCCACAGGACCCTCTGTTGCTTCTTAAGGCTAAAAGGGACCATCATGTTCATCTAGTCTGACTTCCTGCACACTGCAGGCCTCAGAACCTCACCTACCCCACTCTTGTAATAGACCCATAACTTCTGGCTGAGTTACTGAAATCCTCAAATCATGGTTTAAAAGCGTCAAGTTACAGAGAATCCATCATTTATTCTAGTTTAAACCAGCAAACGACCCATACCCCATGCTGCAGGGGAACATGAAAAACACCCCAGGTCTTTGCCAATCTGATCTGGGAAAAAATTCCTTCCCAACCCCAAATATGGTGTTGGACCTTGAGCATGTTGGCAAGACCCACCAGTCAGACACCTGGGAAAGAATTCTTTGTAGTAGCTCAGAGTCCTCCCCATCAAGTGCACCATTTCAAGCTGTTGAGAATATCTGCTACTAGATAACATCTACTAATGGGATATATGCCATCATGTGCCAGCAATGCCCCTCTGCCATGTACATTGGCCAAACTGGACAGTCCCTACGTAAAAGAATAAATGGACACAAATCTGACATCAGGAATGGTAATATACAAAAGCCAGTAAGTGAACACTTCAATCTCCCTGGACATTTTATAACAGATTTAAAAGTCACTATTCTTGAACAAAAAAACTTCAGAAACAGACTTCAAAGAGAAACAGCAGAACTAAAATTCATTTGCAAATTTAACACCATTAATTTGGGCTTGAATAGGGACTGGGAGTGCCTGGCTCATTACAGCTTTGCCTCTCCTGAAATTGACACCTCCTCATCTATTATTGGGAGTAGACTACATCCACCCTGATTGAATTGGCCCTGTCAACACTGGTTCTCCACTTGTGAGGTACTCCCTTCTCTTCATGTGTCATTATATAATGCCTGCATCTGTAACTTTCACTCCATGCATCTGAAGAAGTTAGGTTTTTTACCCACGAAAGCTTATGCCCAAATAAATCTGTTAGTCTTTAAGGTGCCACCGGACTCCTTGTTGTTTTTGCTACTAGCAGTCGCAGATGGGCCACATGCCATTGTAGGCAGTCTCATCATTCCATCCCCCACATAAACTCATCAAGTTCAGCCTTGAAATCAGTTAGGTTTTTGCCCCCTCTGCTCCCTTTAGAAGGCTATTCCAGAACTTCACTCCTCTGATTGTTAGGAACCTTTGTCTAATTTCAAATATAAATTTGATAGCCAGTTTATATCCATTTGTTCTTATGCCAACATTGGTGCTTAATGTAAATAACTCTTCTCCCTCCCGGGTATTTATCTCTCTGATATATTTATAAAGAGCAATCATATCTCCCCTCAGTCTTTGTTTAGGCTAAACAAGCCAAACTTCTTGAGTCTCCTCTCGCAAATTAGGTTTTCCATTCTTCTGATCATCCTAATAGCCCTTCTCTGCACTTGTTCCAGTTTGAATTAATCTTTCTTAAACACGGGAGACGAGAATTGCACACACTATTCGAAAGGAATACTTTATATAACGGCAATAACACTTCCCTATCTCTACTGGAAATACCTCACCTGATGCATCCTAGGATTGCATAAGCCTGTTTCATGGCTGCATCACATTGGCAGCTCATAGTCATGCTGTGATCAAGTAATACACCCAGGTCTTTCTCTTCCTCTGTTGCTTCCAAATGATAAGTCTGCGCTTAGAGCAAAAATTCTTGTTAGTCCTTAAGTGCACCACCTTGCACTTTGCACTATTAAATTTCACCCCATTTCTATTTCTCAAGTATTCAAGGTCCTCCAGATTTTCTGGTATGATATTCCAGTCCTCCTCCATATTGGCAATACCTCTCAATTTTGTGTCATCCACACATTTTATTAGCACACTCCCACTTTTGGTGCTAAGATCATGAATGAAAATGTTAAATAAGATTGGTCCCGAGACTGATCCCTGAGGAACTCCATTCATAATCTCCCTTCAGCCTGAAAGTTCACCCTTCAGTATGATCTGCTGTAGTTTCCCCTTTAATCAGTTCCTTGTCCACTTGTCAATTCTCATATTAATCCCCCATCTCCTCCAATTTAACTAATAATTTCCCATATGGAACTGTATCAAATGCCTTACTGAAATCCAGGTAGATGAGATAACTGATTTTTTAGACAAAGGAAATGCAGTTTATCTTCTCAAAGAAAGAGATCAGATTGGTCTGACACTAAGTTTTACAAAGTTTTGTAAAACCATTTTGTATTTTATTCCAATTAGCGTTTATCTCTACATTCTCAACTCCTTTCTCTTTCAAAATGTATTCCAAGATCTCGCATACAATTGAGTTAAACTAATAGGCCTAAAAGGTAGTTTCCTTTCTTAAAAATAGGTACCATATTAGCAATTCTTCAGTCATAGGGTATGACCCCTGAGTTTATGGATTCATTAAAAATCCTTGCTGTTGGTCTTATGATTTCTTATAACTGAGGCAAAGTATTTATTTAGGTGTTGGGCCCTGCGTACATTATCTTTCATCTCCATCCCATCCTCAGTGCTTAGCGGTCCCACTTCTTTCCTTGTTTTTTTTTTATTTATATGGCTAGAGAACCTTTTAGTATTGCAAGGTCCAACTCTGCTTCACTTTTGGCGGTTCTCACTTTTCCCCCTATACTTTCTGACATCCAAGAGGTAGCTTTCCTTGCTGATCCATCCCTTCTTCCATTCCTTGTAGGCTTTCTGCTTTCTCTTAATAACCTGTTTGAAATGCTTGCTCATCCAGTTTGGTTTGCAACCTTTCCCTACAAATTTTTTCCCCTTGCTTGGGTTGCAGGCTTTGGATAGCTTCTGCTTCTTTCACTTAAAGTAATTCCAAGCCTCCTCCACATTCAGATCTTTGAGTTCTTCAGCCCAGTCCACTTCCCTAACTAATTCCTTTAATTTTTTTTAAGTTTGCCCTTTTGAAATCAAGGACCCTAGTTGTAAACCTATTTTTGTTTATCTTTCCCTTTAGTTGAAACTGAATTAGCTCATGATCACTCGAACCAAGGCTGTCCTCTACAAACAGTTATTCTATGAGGTCCTCACTACTTACCAATACTAAATCTAAAATGGCATCACCTTTTGTTGGTTCGGTGACTATTTGGTGAAGAAATATGTCAGCTATCACATCCAGGAATATCTATCTACCATTATCAGTAGCACTTGTCCACCAATTAAAGTCTGGGAAATTAAAATCTTTGTCACGGGATTCACTCACCGCTAACAGCGCCTCCTGCTGGCCGTCCTGGAAATTAGCTCTGTCAAGCTTGCACTCCCTCTCTAGTGGTGTCTTCCCCTGTCCTGTCTTGCTCTGCAGCCCCGGTCACTCTTGGATCTGCAGTCTTCTCTACGTGGCTTGGCCTTCTTGCCAGGTCACTAAGGTCTTCCTCCTCTGGGGAATTCAAAGTCCTTCCAGACCTGCTGTCTGACTGACGTCTCCAACGTCTTTGCCCCTTCCCAGTGGCTGGTAGGGGAACCCAGGCCCACCATCTACACTGGGTTCCAGCCCAGGGACCCTATAACAAGCAGCCAAGGTCTCTGCTCAGTCTGACCCCCTTGCTGCTGTTTCCCTGGGCTTCTTACTACTCATCTGGCTTCCCCCCTCTCTGGGCTTGCCAGCCTCCTAACTCCCTTCACTCAGGGAGTAACTGCAGCCTACTTCCCTGCCTTCCTGCAGTCCTCTTGCTGCTCAGTGCTCCTGGGCTTCCTGTTCCTGCCCAGCTGAGCCTACTTCTAATTAGGGGCATTTTCCCTGGCTCCTCCTCCAGGTGTACCTGGTGGAGTTAACTGGCCTGTCTGACCACCTTAACCCCTTTCAACTTTGTGTGGGGTGGACGCCCCATCACATACCCTCCCCCTCAAGTCTATAACCCTTGGGGTGTGGATGCCTCATGCCCTACATTTGCCATAATTGGGCCCTCAGGTCATCCCTCTCCTGTTCTGCTTCCTCCACCAGGAGATGCAAATTAGTGGTCATCACTGCCATATCTACCCTGGTGGTCTCTGGCATATTCCGGTCCCCAGACACCCCCTCCTTTTTTCCTACCTCTCTGGGGCCAGTGCCTTCCCCTTTGCTACCCTGCTCTTTCTTTCACAGCACCTGAAACAAACCCATTGTCTTCTCATTTTAGTAGGCCACACTTCAGCCTTCTCTACTCTGGTCACCCCTCCTGGGTTAGCTTTCACCCTGCAGCTCATATATGGGCAACTTCTTCTTAGGTGTCTTGGCTCACTGCAGGTAAAACACTACCTCTCCTGTTCTCCCTGCAGGATGGGCTCTTTTGGGCTTCCTTCTTTTCCTGCCTTCTGGGTGAGGCTTCTTGTCCCTGTGCAGGTAGAGGCACTCTTTTTTTAGGAGTGCCTGTCACCTGCAGGCATAGCACTCCCCTTGTTGGGTCTCTGGCCTCCTGGCCCCGGTACCTCTCTTCCCCTTTTATTCTTTGCAGCCTCTGCCAATTTCCTCCTGTAGGAGCTAAATACTGTTGCTGTTCAGCCAGCTTTATCAAATAATTTTACAGGTACACCTGGGCATCCCCTTGTCTCTGCTGGTTCTCCAGCACCTGCCTCAGCAGGACCTGGATCCATTCCTGCTGTTTGTCAGTCCCCTTCTGCAGGGGTGCAAACTCTGGAGACCAGCCTGGGAGGATATAAGTGCCCTCTGCAAATAAAGCTTCCACATACTGTCTCTGTACCCTTTTTTCTGCCCTGCTGTGGCCTCTTGCACTCCCCCTGTATAAGGGTGACCAACTTATGCTGTCCTTTACAGGCCGCAACAATTTCTTAAACTCCCCTTGCTTCAGGGCAACCACATGCCTGTGCTCTCCACTAATTTTCACGGGGTCCAGTCACTGCTAGCAGTGCCTCCTGATGGCTGTTTTCCACAGTCTTCCATAATCACACAATTCCCAGTAGTATTACTTTCAATGAAATAAACAAAGCGGTCTCTATTCATATCAAAACTGGATCCTGGGTGGCTGTAGCAGATTCCAAGCACTATCCCAGTGAAGCCTGTTACCTTTCTTTCCCAAAGTGATTTTGACCCAAACAGATTCTGTTTTATCCATTCCATCACTTCTTATTTCTTTACAGTCTACCTCATCGTTAATATACAATGCTACTCCACCACCTTTTCCTTTATTTCTGTCTTTCCTGAACAGCACATACAGTAACTCCTCACTTAAAGTCGTCCTGGTTAACATTACGTTGCTGATCAATTAGGGAACATGCTCGTTTAAAGTTGTGTAATGCTCCCTTCTAACGTCGTTTGGCAGCTGCCTGCTTTGTCTACTGCTTGCAGGAAGAGCAGCCCGTTGCAGCTAGCTGGTGGGGGCTTGGAACCAGGGTGGACCAGCAGCCCCCTATCAGCTCCCAGCTCCCCTAAGTTCCCTGTGCAGCAGCTGCCTGCAGTTCAGGTGTGTCCCTCCCCCCACTGCCATGTGCTGCTCCTGCCCTCTGCCTTGGAACTGCTCCCCGAGACTCCTGCTTGCTGTGCGGGGGGAGGGGAGGGAAGGAAAAGGGGGGCTAATGTCAGGGTGTCCCCCTCCCCCCTGCTCCTGCACCCCACTTACCCCATCTTCCATAGAGCAGGGGGGACAGACCAGGACTCAGGACGGAGGGAGCTTGCAGCAGCTGCGTCTCAGCAAGCTGATCTAATTAACAAGGCAGTGTACTTAAGGGAAATGCGCATATCTCCCTCCATTCCTGCTGCCTTGTGTAGAGAGGGAGTTAACCCTTGAGGGCTCAGCCAATTGCTAGTTCATCATTTAGCAGTAAGGGAAATATCCCACCCTCTGACTCCTCTACCTGAACCAAGCTTCACAATCATCATCACTGTGTACCAGTATTAAATTGTTTGTTTAAAACTTATACTGTGTGTGTGTATATATATCGAGAAAGTATAGACTATATAATATAGTCTTTTGTCTGGTGAAAAAAAATTCCCTGGAACCTAACCCCTTCATTTACATTAATTCTTAGGGGGAAACTGGATTCGCTTATCATCGTTTCGCTTAAAGTCGCATTTTTCAGGAACATAACTACAATGTTAAGTGAGGAGTTACTGTACCTGTGCCCTAGTCATGACTACTATACTACCATGTTTCTGTTATCTCTATAATATCTGGCTTCATTTCCTGCTCCAGTAGTTCTAGTTCCTCCATTTTCTTACCCACACTCCTTGCATTGGTGTACAGACATCTTAGTTGATTCTGCTTGGCTTCATCCAGATTAGATACAGTCATTCTACTGCCAGTATTGCCTACCTGACTGTAATTAGTATAATTGGTACCGGCACTATCTTTCCTCTTGATGTGCATTCTTCTACCCTCTGTTGTTCTTTTCTCCATTGCTGTATACTCTCTTACTTGATTTTCATAGAATCATAGAATATCAGGGTTGGAAGGGACCTCAGGGAGGTCATCTAGTCCAACCCCCTGCTCAAGCAGGACCAATCCCCAGACAGATTTTTGCCCCAAACCCCTAAATGGCCCCCTCAAGGATTGAACTCACAATCCTGGGTTTAGCAGGCCAATGCTCAAACCACTGAGCTATCCCTCCCCCTCCAGCTCAATCTTAAAATCAGGCATGGAGACTACATGAGCATCTCCCAACCACCTACTCTGAATTTCTAGTTTAAAGCTCTTTTAACCAGTTGTGCCAACCTCCATACCAAAAGTCTATTTCCCTCCCTATTCAGGTGGAGTCCATCCCATGAGAACAGTCCTTTGTCCAGGAATGCCTCCCAGTGGTTCCACTTTCAAGGAGACAGGCAGAAATGCAGGGTCTCACTGCATGGATGAGACAATAATATTTGGAAGAGGGATTTAGGTTTATTAGGAACTGGGGAACCTTTTGGGAAAGGAGGACCCTATGCAGGAAGGATAGGCTCCACCTAAACCAAAATGGAACCAAAATCTTGGGATGTAAAATTTAAAAAGTCGTAGAGGAGTTTTTAAAGTAAGGGTTGGGGAAAAGCTGACAGGTGCAGAGGAACACATGGTTCAGACAGACACATCCCTAAGGGGACGATTTATTAAAGGGGATTCTCTATATCCTAGTAGAGAGAAGAGGATAGAAGTTGATAAAGTGCAGGTAGGAACTGAAGAGAAACAGTCAAATGCAAAAGAGTCCCATTCAATTACATCACCTGAGGACAACCTAAATATTGACTAATTTTATAAGTGCTTGTATACAAATTCAAAAAGGCTAAATACTAAGATGGGTGAACTTGAGTATTATATGGTATTATATGAGGATATTGATATAATAGGCATCACAGAAACTTGGTGGAATGATGATAATCAATCAGACACGGTAATATCAGGGTATAAAATATAGAGGAATGATGGAGTTGGTCATGGTGGGGGAGCGGCACCATATGTGAAAGAAAGTATAGTATCAAATATAATAAAAATATTGAATGACTCAAACTGTACCATAGAATCTCTATGGATAGCAATGCCATGCTTGAATAATAAGAGTTTAGCAGTAGGAATATACTACCCTACCACCTGACCAGGACAATGACAATGATTGTGAAATGCTCACAGAGATTAGAGAGGCTACAAAAATAGAAAATAAAATAATAAAGGGGGATTTCAACTATCCCGATATTGACTGGGAACATGTCACCTCAGGATGGGATGCAGAGATAAAATTTCTAGACAGCATCATTGACTACTTCTTAGAACAGCTAGTCCTGGAACCCACAAGGAGAGAGGCAATTCTTGATTTAGTCCTAAGTGGCGCACAGGATTTGGTCCAAAAAGGGAAGATAGCTGAACTGATTGGTAATAGCGACCATACTTAATTAAATTTGTAGGGTGGAAAATACCAAAGAAACTCACCACAGTAGCATTTAATTTCAAAAAGGGGAACTATACAAAAACGAGGAGGCTAGTTAAACAGAAATTAAAAGGAACAATCACAAGGGTGAAATATTTGCAAGCTGCATGGAAATTTTGTTAAAACACCATAATAGAGGCTCAAACTAAATAAAAGGGTCAGTTTTCACAGTGGAGAGAAGTAAACAGTGGGGTCCCCCAAGGATCTGTACTGGGACCAGTGCTCTTCAACATATTCATAAATGATCTGGAAACGGGGGTAGAGAGTGAGGTGACCAAGTTTGCAGACACAATTACATAATTCCACAAGATAATAAAGTCCAAAGCTGACTGTGAAGAGTTACAAAGGGATCTGTCAAGGGGTTCTCACTCACCACAGGTGGTGCCTCCTCCTGGATGCTTTGGGGAATAGCTCTTTGTGATGATGTGGAGAAAGTGAAAGTTATTTACCCCTTCACATAACACAAGAACCAGGAGTCACCCAATAAAATTAATAGGCAGCGGGTTTAAAACAAACATAAGGAAGTGCTGTTTCACCCAACGCACAGTCAACTTGTGGAATTCATAGCCAGGGGATGTTGTGTAGGCCAAAAGTATAATTGGGTTCAAAAAGAATTAGATAAGTGCCTGGAGGATAGGTCCATCAATGGCTATTAGCCAAGATAGTCAGGGATGCAACCCCACACTCTGGGTGTTTCTAAACCTCTGAGTGCCAGAAGCTGGGACTGAATGACAGGGGATGGATCACTTGATAAACTACTCTGTTCTGTTCATTCCCTTGGAAGCATCTGTCACTAGCCACTGCCGGAAGACAGGATACTGGGCTAGATGCAAGGGCGCCAATTGGGGGGGGGCAGGGGAGGGCAGAAACACCCCCCCCCCGCCCCCGAGTTTCATACAGGAGGTGTGCAAGCTCCAGGTGGAGCTCTTAACTACAGCACAGCATTAGTGTGAAATGTAAGTTCTGCAGAGGAGAGATGCCCCTGGGGCAGGGAGTCAGTATTTTGTTTACAAACAGAGGCAAGGTGATTAAGATAAGAAAGGGCTGATGATTAAATTAAGGATATGGAAGTTTAGCCTGTAAAAGAGGAATCCCTCTGTGGAGAGGGAGGAGGGGTTGTTTTAGAGAGAAGGGGGGCGGCTCAGAAAAAATACATCAAAGCACTGAGCCTAGGTTACATTCAGAAAAGAGGGAGATTTGAGGGCATAGGTGAAAAGAAGGTGTCAAACCCAGGGAAGGTCTAGCAGTGTATAGAGAAGTTCCCACTCTACCTGTGGTACTTATGTGGTCCCATCACCATGGTATCTGAGGCTGCGCCTCAAAATGTCTAGCCTATTTCTCCTCCCAGCCCCTCGATGAGGTAGAACAATGCTGTTATCCCCATTCTACAGATGGGGCACTGAGGTGCGCACAGACTAAAGGCCAGATTTTCAAAGGTATTTAGGCACCTATGAGATTTTCAAATGCACTTAAAAGGTTTGGTGCTTTGTAAACCCCACTAGATATCTAGCTGCATCTTTGGGTGCCTAAAAAACTTTGAAATTCTGCCATTAAAGCACTGGCCTGGGGTCAGGCAGGAAGTCCATGGGGGGCAGGATAGAACCCAGGTCTTTCAAAGCTAGCTTCCTATCCAGCAGACCAGCCATTCTCTCTCTACTGCATGCTGGAAAAAAAAAAAGAGGACTCTGGTAGATGGGAGCAAAACCAAGGCGGCCAGTTCTCTGAGACTTCAGCAAATGGTCCCAGGATGGATGTCATGGTTGACAGCATGAAAAGCAGCAAAGAGGTTAGGAAGGATGGAGAATGAGAGGCAGATGAGAGGAGATCACTTAACTCCCAAGGGGTGGCAGGTTCTGCCCCAGGCTGGGCTGCACAGCAATGGCTGCTGTGCAATTTTACATTTTAACTGAAAACCATCTTGTTTTGTCATTTTTTGTTCAGAGTTTGAGAAAAGGAAGGAACGAGAAAGTGTCATATAAGTATCAGATGTGTTTATGCCTCAAATTCTCAGGGTTTCAGCTGTATTCAGGCCAATTCCAGAACAAAGAACAGAAACTGCATCCACAGAGTCCATAAAGTCGACGATTATTGTCATGATTTGCATTATTCACTGGGCACCATCTGTGTGCTCAGCACTGTTCGGAATATGCCAGAAAATCCAGTCCCTGAGCCAATGCATATAAGATGTATAACTCTGGATAAGATGGTTCAGATATTTAAGTACAAAGTGTAAAGTTATTGACCACACATGTTATCTCATGGTCATTGTGATGTTTATATCTATCACTGATGGCAATAGAAGTTTTAGTTGATTAAGGAATAGAAGATTTGACCCTCCAACTTTCTTTCTAAAGGAAGAGCTGTCCAAAGCTCCTGTGTCCGTTTATTTTCCTTTCCTGCCTGCAGTGGCCCTGATATACCTCGGAAGTCTCAGTTTTTTTCTCAACTTTAAGAATTTCCTTGGTGTTTGGTTTTAAATATTCTCCTGTAAGAACTGCAACTCCATCACGGTAGTGTTGTGTTTAAGAGCCTTCTGGAAAGTAACTAGCCTTTAAACAGAAGTAAAAGCAGGGATAGAAAGTAATCTAGGTTTTTCTACAGTTGTTTCAATTGTTGTATTCAAGAGTTAGTAACAAAGAATATACATTAAAATCTTAAACCTAACCAGTGTTACTTAAGTGACTTGACACAAGATGTGAGAACATGTTAGTATTAGAGCTGAGTGGGTCTAATATTTATTAAATCCTCTTTTTTTATATAGGAATTAGATACAGTGCTCCTATCAGCTAATTTCTAAGTTATCTGGGAAAAAAACCTGGAGTTTTTGGGTGCTTAAGTAGCCCTTGGAATCATGGTTAAAGTTGCCCCACACCCCCACCAAAATCTGAAATGGCGTCCCTGGCTAGATGGACCATTGGTCTGACCCAGTTTGGCCATTCTTATGTTCTTATATTAATTTATCTTCAAGTGAGCAATTGAGGTGCAAAAGTTGTTTGGTTGGTTTTGATTCTTCCTATAGTTTCTTTATTTAGCTTGGCACTAGACACTTTAGCAAATACATTAATGAAGCACTGAATCCTTTCAATTCTGCACAATACAAGGACTATTTTTTAGATCAGCAAATGGAAAAGTTTATGGAAGATTTTTTTTTTAATGACTTATGTGGTACTGCTGAAGTGGTAAACATTATAGATACTGAGTTCTTTTGGTTAGTCAAGATGAGAGAAAACAAGAGGAACACTTAACTAGATATGCTGGTAGTATAATGACAGATGAAATTCAGTGTTGTTGGATGCAAGGTAATGTACCCTAAATAGAAAAAAATCTGAACCATTCATAAACTGTGGGGTTCTAATTGATCTGTAACCACTTAGAAGAGACACCTGAGCAAAGCAAACAAAATGTTAGGATATATTTTTTTAAAAGACAGAAAATATGATGCTACTATATAAACTTATGAGTACTTCCTCATCTGGAATACTGGGATGGATTAAGAAACAGGCAACAAAAATGATAAGAGGTGTAGAGAGACTTCTAAATTATGAAAGACTGAAAAGAATGAGACTGTGTAGTTTAGACTGGAGAAAAATAAGAGGGGACATTTTAAAAATATAAAAATAAAAGCTATGGAGAAGGTAAATCCAGGAACTCCTATTTATCCTCTCACAATACAAGAACAAGGAGACAGTGATGAAATCAAAAGGAAAAACCTTTTATAAATTTTAAATGAAGTAATTAATTGTAAGCTCTTTGGGGCATGGAAGACCTTTTATTTTCACAAGTGGGGCCAAACCCAATGCCGTTAAAGAGCATCCCACCCTGCGACAGACAGATCATTTCATAATCATACACTATGGACTTTTCTATCTTCCTCTGACCATCTGGTATTGTCCACTGTCAGAAAAAGGATACCAGACTAGATGGCCCATTAGTCTGATATGGAAAAATTATTCCTATGTTCCTATGGCACCTGTATGTCAGTCTCAGCACCTGCTATCCAGCTGCAGAATTCCAGGATTCTTGGATTTTCAGAATTCCATGGGTACTGAATGATCTACAGCTCATTGTTAGATTGGTATATTTAAATGTACTGAAAGGGTTACCTAACAGGTAGACTGTAGAGCCAGGAAATACAGTATTAGAAAAATATTGTAATTACAATACAGTAAGAGTGCTCATTATGAAGTAATTACAGTACTGGGGTTTCATAAGCAGGACAGTCAGCCCAGTGTTTCTGCTGCATTATGGGGGTGAGGCTGGGCAGAGGCCTGTGGGGCACTGATACATGCAACGTTCTGCTATCGTTCAGTACTAGCTATACTATAAAGCTATTTTAGCACAAAGGAGCTGGCAACATTCGTGTTGACTCCAGAAAGGCTTCTACACGCAAGTGCTGAACTCTGCGCTCTGCGAATATTCAGATTCGCATCTTCTTGCGTCAGTTACAAAAATACATTTTTTACTCCCATGTGTGCTGCAGAGCCAATGTAGCCATAAGGCAGTGAGTCGGACTGTAGTCCATCTTGTGCATCATCAACACAAAAGTTTACTTAATTCTAATCACTTACATCTGTGCAACCTTACTGACTGCAATGACTGCACAGGAGTCACTGAAACTATAAACTGAGGACAATGATGTTTCATTAGTCTAACTGATGGCATAATTGGCCAGCAGAATCTTTATTGCTGGTAATAATGTTTGAGAAGGAAAGACCTCAGGGCCCTGGTGGAGTTTGCAGGGCAGGTACTTAGAAAGGCCATCTTTTTGTTTGTATGTTGTGTACTTTTGACATGGAAACTGAGACAATAAATATGCAGCTTCATGAAGTTTCTTACTTTTCAGAGTACTTCACACTTTCGGGTTATATGCAAACACTTGGGAACATGGAGGGAGGGAGGTCTCCAGATAATTTTTTATATCCTGTTTCTATCCTGTTCCGGACTCATTTAATTCTTGCTCCCTTCCTCAGAACCATGACTTTGTTATTGTTGCGCCATTTCTTTAAAGGTGAATATATCTATTTCTGCAGTATTTTGCGGAAGTCCGTTTCTTACAGCTTCATCCTCACTAGGCACATTGACATAACAGTAAACCAGCACTAGCTGTACAATTGCAAGGAAGGAGTGAGAAGTAAAAGTGCTCATTCTCCCAGCAGGGAAAGCTGTCTCTCTTTTATCAGATCCTGTGTTTCTCGAAACATTTGAAAATTGCCTGTTCTGATGCACAGCTATTCAGGGGGCTAGTCAGTTTATTGTTCACTGAAATTAGCTTCACACTCATACACAACATACCATTCCTTAGGTGACTATTTATAATCTTTGCTTAAAAAAATAAGTGTGTGTGTGGGGGGGCTGATTCAGCCACTGTGGTCACATTGGGATAGTACTACTCTACAGGTAGTCCCATTGAATCCAAAACATTGGAAGAATTTTTTTTATAAATGGGGTTAATATTGTTCACCCTCTCTTTTCTGACTCAAAAATATATGAGCTGAATCTACTCAAAGTTGCTAAATGATTCACCTTTGCACAGAGACACGCCCTGGAAAATTTCAGCCCAAAAGGCTAATGTTTCACCAAGCTATGAGAATCAGTGTTTATAGCAGAAACTGTTTTGCAACCTTAGCATCACAGCTGCTGCCTCAATAATGGACAAAAAAGTACTTCTTACTTAGAGTTATTAAAATACAACACACAAGAGAAAAACTGGGCAAGGCTAGTTTTAAACCTGCATGCCTATAACACTATAAGCAAGAGTTCTGTTTACAAGCCACCAGTGTTCAGAGTTGGAGTAGAAGAAAATGTGATTGTAATAGAAATTTTCTATCCTTAAAACACAGTTATTCATGTTTCATATTTATGGGGTTTTCCATGAATCACTTTGGAGATACTTAAACAAGTGCATGTCTAACACAGTGTCCATGCAAGAGGAATAGCTGAGAAAGAGCTACATGTATTGGATGGCAGCAGAAGGATGGTGATGTGTGCTCAGATTAGTAAAAGAGAGGTTTGCAGGAATCACAGAAACAGACACAGTGAGTTATAGAATCAAAGAATATCAGGGTTGGAGGGGACGTCAGGAGGTCATCTAGTCCAACCCCCTGCTCAAAGCAGGCCCAATCCCCAGACAGATTTTTGCCCCAGATCCCTAAATGGCCCCCTCAAGGACTGAACTCACAACCCTGGGTTTAGCAGGCCAATGCTCAAACCACTGACCTATCCCTCCCCACAACCCCTACTTTTCTGCCCTTCGTTTCTCTATTATTAAATCATAACACATTTTTATTGTGTGCAGAGAACACATGTTTTTATAGGAGAAGGTGAAGCTATCATTGTGGACTGTTAAATAATAACATCTAGCTCTTTTCATCAACAGATCTCTAAGTGCTTTACCAAAGAGCTCTTTGTATCATTTCCCCCATTTTACAGATGGGGAAACTTGCCCAAGATCACACAGTGAGCCAGTGGCAGAACAGGGAATAGAACCTAGTCTCAATCCAGGGCTCTGCTCACTAGACCACACTGCCTTTCATCTGAACTGTCCAGCTCACAGAGGATTCATGAATGAAAACTACTCACTCACCTGTGAGCAGGGTCTCTCTCATTCTGCAAGTCTCAAATTTCCTCAGTAAATGCCTCTTACTCTGCTCCCCGGTGCAAGAGTCTCTCATACCACTAACCGTACAGTGTGCACCCTGATTGCCACTCAGCCTCCACCAATTTCAGGAGCCAATTGCAACTGCCAACCCATTGCCAGCAGTGACTAAAGTCTTGATTTTCTCCCACCCTCTCTGACAAAAGTCTTAACCATCCACCTTTGCACCTGACAAACCGTGTGGCTTTCTTCTCCATCCCTGAACTTGACAGCTACTACAATGTGCTAGTGTAGGTGTAAATCAAGGAATATGATAAAATCCACTCACTGGACTGTCTTAAGTATAAATAACAATTTTGTTCAAAGTCTGAGGCTTAGCATTAGGGAATTGAACCTGCACTAGAATTCACGAGACACACAGCTTCCTGTGGGAGAAGCTAACAGTGAAACATAGAAGATTGTCTCTCCGAGAAACACTACAGCTGTCAAAGTTGGCATTGATATTTACATAATGGAAGACACAGCACAGCTTGTTGCACCCAGCATCATATGATGAGCGTGGGCAGGTGTGTAATAAGGAGAGAAAAACTAGGCTTGCTACACAATGTGAAAATTTTGCAGCCAAACTTCCAAAAGCAACCTTTAAAAAGTGGGTCCACAATTTTGCACAAGCAAAGCTACTCACTTCAGCATGCAAACAGTACTGATTTTCACAAATGTACCTGTCATGCTGCCTGGGGGTACTCAGTGTTGTTACCACCTGCCCTTAGTGTGAAGAAGCCTTGTTTGTGCCTGCCATGGGTGGGTCAGCTTCCCAACTCCTGTGGCCAAGGGCAACACAAGCACTTCCTTCTAGACCCATGCAGGCCCCACTTGCTCTCTCCAGGTTAACGATAGCCACACTCAGAGGCACAGACTCCATGGGTGCTCCAGGGCTGGAGCACCCATGGGAAAAAAATGGTGGATGCTCAGCACCCACCAGCAGCCCCCCAATCAGCTCCTCCCCTCCCTCCCAGTGCCTCCCGCCCACTGCAGATCAGCTGTTCCATGGCATGCAGGAGGTGCTGGGGGAAGCGGGGGGAGTGAGGGTGGGGTGCGCTTGGGGGAGGGGTCAGAACGGGGTGGGAAGAGGCGGGATGGAGGCAGAGCGGGGATGGCACGGGGCCATGGTGGAGGCAGGAAGAGGCAGGGGAGGGGTGGGGTCTTGGGGGAAGGGATGGATTGGGGGCAGAGCCTGAGGCTGAGGTGGGGGTCAAGCACATTAGAAAGTCGGCACTTCTGACCACACTCCAACCCCCGAGTGTCTCCTTGGAGCGTTCAGCCTCTGCTCCACTCGACACTCACAGATTTCTTTGCTCCAACAGAAGCACTACACACCAGTTACACCCTGGATCACCGCTCCGCTTGACACACAGCACTTAGGTGTGTGTACAATGAAAACAAGTAAAAGTTTATTTAACAAGTGTAGAGAATTAAGAGCTAGCAAGTAGAAGTATTGGAAAGAAATGGTTACATATAAAATCAAATCGTAACACACATTCTAGAACATAGAATAGTTCTTTCTAGATACTTTCATGTCTTATAGAGCAATGTTCACCCAAAATTCTTCTAGCACTTTACAGCCAGTCTTAGCTGTGATCTTCCATTCATAAGACAAGTCATGTCAGCTTGCTGCCTCGGCGAAAGATCCCGGGTGTTTCTTGGTACCCTTAGATATATCAGGACAATCCTTTGGGGTTTTTTTCCCAGAAACAGGACACTCTTTGCTGATTGTTTTTTTCCCCTGCACCTTCCCTACCTTGTTGATTTCGCAACCTTTTGATTAGCATCAAGCTCAGTATGCAAATAGACCTCTATTGTGAAACAGACAATATAGAGTACACATATGACCAGACAGGGACATAAGCATCTGTTATCACCTGCCTGAAAGGAACATTCCTAAAACATTCCTCCTGCTGACCCACCCTAATCCCAAGTCTTGAATTTTCAGTATAGCTACATAACTTCTTAAATATTTATCTGTACATACATTTCACAATGATTATGATGAACAGCAGGCTACTGGCTCTCAGTAGAGTCCTTACATGCCACCTTTTGGGGAACTATTATGCATATATCAGACCCTGTGAACCCCTGCAAAGCTCTCTGCCAGTTAGCACCAAGAGGTCCCTGGTCACAATATCTGACCTGTATGTTCAGCTAAGCTCTTTGTGCTCAGAAAACTGTAGGTGAAAAGTTACAGGCAGAAATTTAGAGGTTCCCCTTAGAAAATTTGGCTCATGAGGTTTAGCTCTGCTGAGATAAGGAAACTTCCTTCATTGTTTCCATTATTCAAGCTTCCTTCTTTTCCCATGACCCTGGTTAAAGCGCTTCTTCTATAGCATCCCTCAACAGCTCACAACTCCCGCTCTGTGACCAGCCCATAGCGCTCCTCCACCCCCCATCCTGGATATGTTTCTGTGGAGTCCAGGAGGTACAGCAGCTCTGCCATGGAAATTACTGTACTGCATTGAAATTTCATGCAATTTAGTATGGAATATGTTCCGGACTGAAGTACCTCTGACCAGGGAAGAAGATGTATTGTAGCCAATTAGAAAGCAATGATCCTCAAATAAAATGCTATCATCTTTTTTTCAGTGAAAAGGAAATTGTGGGAAGAAGTCATGAGAATGGGTGAAGGAACACATGGGACTGATGGAACATCATGGAAAGGAAAACAGTTTGGGTGAATTTTGCAGATTGACAGTTGAGGAGCCTGTTTGATGTCACAGGAACAGAACTGGGGGCAGGATATCTGAATCTTTCCAGGTGATCTATCATTGTGAGTTCTTCAGGGCAGAGACACCATCTTCATCTGTTGTATAAAAATGCCATTTACATCTGTGACACTACAAGTAGTTTTGTTTTTTCCAAACAAAAATACTCAAATCTATATATCTGCTATATTGTAAATTTTTTGGAAATATTGCAATGTACACAATGGTTTTGTGTCTTTTCTTATTGTTTATGACTTTGAGTACCATATAGTTACAAGATTATTATCAACCAGACTCAATCATTAAGAATATATCTAATTCTCACCTTTATTAATGTAGGTGATTTTAAAAAGCATGCACACATCACTTTTCTGAACAACCTGTAATAGCCCTGAGATCCTAGTTTCCCCTCATTAGTGTCACTGCAGAGGGCTTTCAAAGTCCTTTGAATATTGTCAAAGTGCAGAAATGGTCAGATAAGGCCTCATACTGTTTAGATTTAGCTAAAAATATTGAATAGTATTTTCACATTGTGTGAAAGAAGGACCCAGTTTTGTCTTAGAAATCAATATAGTCATGTCTACTAGGGAAAGAGATACTATTTAAAGGTGGCATTATTCTTCTGAAAATCAATGCCAGAATATAAATGATTACTATTTCAACTACTAGTTTTTCACTTTTCAGTTATTAGATTTGCCATAACATTCTTTGCAAAAGCAAGGATTGGAACTCTATTTCACAAAATGTAAAAGTCATAATCTTTGAATCCTCTCCTGTGTTGACCTTCCAAATATACTCATTACTTTAAGAATCTAGAGTCTGCTATTATCCTCATTTACATGTAATTCAAGCACAAGGTGGAGGGATTATTTGTATAAAATGCAGGGTGAGTGGGATTTGTACAGACCAAAACTTTCTCTTCAGTCCATAATAATGTTCTGGTACTTCAGACATTAGAGTTCTTTCCATCAAAAACACAGTAAGTGCTGTGTTACATGAATATTCTTATATTTGAATATTCTGTCAGATTAGCCTACTAATAATTCAAATATTTGAATTTCTTAAATATTGTATGCAATGATAAGGACCATTTTAAAGGCTCAGATTTTTACAGTATCAAACTGCTAGGAGGTTATGTTAGCAGACTGCTAAGGAGACCAAGTTTATGTTAAAAACACGCTTAAATTCATATTCATTCTCTTAAAACAGAAATTTCAAACAGAATAATATCTGTGAAAGAGAATCTCAGTCCTTTCCCAGAAGGCAATATGCTGTGGTAAATGTTATCAAGAATGCTGAAAAAAGACATTGACTAAAAAATGACATTCATTCATCTTGAAATTAAAAGATAATGAAACCCTTTCTTCCCAAAGATCAGTATTTCAATTTCAAGCATCTGCAATTACCATAAAATCTTCTTTTAAAGTATTCAAAGTCTGATTCTCATGATGTAAAGCTACAAGATTTTATAACTCTATCAGGGCCCTTCTGTTCTGTCAAGAAAGGAAAATAGGTGATGGGGTTGAGGCAAAGAGAAAAGGGGGAAAATATAGGCAGTCAGAAGACAGCTGGGGAAAGTGCACACACTCTGTGGTTTCCTAAGACTTCCATTATGGAACCCTTACTCAAGTTGCTGAGCACTCACTCCTGCGAATAATCTCACTGACTTCGACTGAAATTTTCTTATGAATTAAGTGTTCGATAATGTGAGTCAGGTTTCCACAACCTAGCTGCTTCCAGGGGCTGCATGAATTAGGATACTAGTTTGAATCCAGCCCAGAGCCTGAAAATTGTCATAACCTTGATTGCTGTTATAATCTGTTTTCTGGTTTCACTCTAATTCCTAGGGGACCACACCACAAAGAAGCTTCACTGTGGATAAGAGGCCAAGAATTAGAAGAGAATGTGGCTACTGAACCTCATCAATAGAGGTGATCCCTCCAAGTCCAGTTTGGAGCACAATTCTGTCTCTGCCGCAGGGGTTGGGGGGCTGATAACTGGGCCTTTAAGAAGATTGCAGTATTGATGCCTGTGCGAGTTTTGCAGGTGTAGGGAACATATTGTAGCTTTTAAGCCTTGGACCTGGTGAAGAGCAGGGAGCTACACCATCTCTGGTAGAGCAGTAGAGAGATCCAAGACTGTTCGTCCACTAGCAACAAAAAACAAACTGCTCCACCCATTCAGATTTGTCCACCCATTAAGTAGGCCCTAGGTTGCTGACCCAACGGCCCCACCTCCTCCCCTACACTTCTAATCTCCTTTTGAGGAGGAGGAGTGAGCATGGCACATGGAGTGCATAGAGTTCAGGGAGCGGTATTATAAGCAGCTCCCACACTGCCACACAAGCAATGGAAGCTTCTTCCTCTACAACTAGGCAGGCACCACTCACAATATGGGCTACAGAGGGCTTTAGTTTCAAGGGCTGTCAGTCTGGCATTCACACCCCATAAACGATTTCCGAGCAAAGTCCAATTAGAATAGCCCTCTTACTTACAACCCTGGAATCTTGGAGTTATTTTTTATTCAAAGATGCCACTTCTGTACCTCTTGGCTTGCCAAAGCCCAAATGTGGGACACAATGGGTATGTCTTCGTAGCAAAAAAAATGCGTGGCTGGCCCGTGCCAACTGACTCAGGCTCACAGGGCTCAGCCTGCAGGGCTGTTTCATTGCTGTTTAAACTTCAGGTCTCAGACGTCTATATAGCAATGAAATAGCCCCACAGACCGAGCCTGCTGGTACAGGCCAGCCATAGGTTTTTCTTTGCTGTGTAGACATATTAATATGTGACAAAGGCCCAGAAAGAGGGCCACAACAAAATTATTTATACAGGAAACTTAAAATGCTATGGGAGTCATTCCTTTAGGCTGAATAACATTCTAGATACTTCAGTTTCATGACTTTTCATTTTGGGGCACCAAATGTGTGTGGAATGCATTAAAATGAGGGATATCCTCAATGAGGGATGGTTGAAAAGGTGTGGCAATTTCAGAATTGTGTTGCTACCAGTAAAGCTTCCTGTTGTGATCTTTGGAAAACTTTCAGACTGCAACCAATGCTTAATATGCAGACTCATTCTTGTCCATGTTTGGTCTCTGCTATACTAAGTTATTATAATTCATTGTTGACTGGTCTTTCGTGTTCTCTCTAAATTGCCTCTAGCTTCTGCGGAATTCTGTAGCCAGAATTTTACTAATGAGAACTAAATTGTGTGGCAAGGCACCTCCTTCACCTCACCAGGCTCAGTGTTTCCCCCTCTGGCACTGGGTGGAGGAGGGTTGGCCGGGAGTAAATCAGTTCCACTCCAGAGAGAATTTTTTCCTCACTCGGGTTTTATTTTTCACTGTTTAAAAGGTGGGCCTCAGCATAGTCCCAAGCAGCACTCTTCAGCCACACCAAAGAAACCAATTCATAACACAAAAAGGAAATACCTTTCCCTGTCCCCTCTCTGGAGCTGTTGCCTTGTTATGCTGATAGCTTCAGGATGCCAGTCCTTCTCAAATAGGCAGTTAGCTCAGTTGCTTCCCCTATAGGGAGGAGAGCAGCCTTTCACCCAGAAAAAGAAGACTTTTCTCCCTGCTACCACAAGCCCTGCTGCAGCTTGTCTCTCCTCCTCTCTTGTCAGAAGAGGGATTTTTGAAGGTCACAGGCAGCCCTTAATTGGACTCAGGTGTCCCTATTTGACCAGAAGTAACCTCTTTTCAGGTCATGGGGAAAAGGGCCTTTAACATTCTAGGGCTGACATACCTGCCTTCCTCCACTCTCTTACATATCCGGGCAGAGTTCCTCTGGGCACCATCCACTGGCTCCCTTGACTCCTTCGAGGAGCAGTGGGCGCTGTCCAGGGTTCTGTGCTTGGTGTCCTCTTCAGATTCCCTATTTTTGATCCTTTGACCCTCACACCTGTCCCTGTTATTTTTTCTGTTGTCCCCCGAGCCAAGAGGTCCCGGGCTCAGTGGATCCATCCAATAGGCTGAGGGAGAGTCCTTTAGCTGTGGGGGGGCTTGCGCCGGCCCACTTCCCAGAATCCAACACGTCCACTTCTTACAGCTGTGCAATCTGACTTTGTCACACCTGTCTCATTATATCATACTGAATGCATATAGAAGAGCTCTCACACCTTGTTACTTAGTAACATGTAAGTTTACCTCAAATGATTCAACACTTAATTTTGGCTTCATTTTTTAACATCCTTGGGCAAGAATATCATCTTTAGTGCTTTATCATTTAACTAGCATGCATCTACTGTTTTTTTTTTGTTGTTTTTTTTTTTTAAATGGAGATATCCTAACTCCTAGAACTGGAAAGGACCTTGAAAGGTCATCGAGTCCAGGCCCCTGCCTTCACTAGCAGGACCAAGTACTGATTTTGCCCCAGATCCCTAAGTGGCCCCCTCAAGGATTGAACTCACAACCCTGGGTTTAGCAGGCCAATGCTCAAACCACTGAGCTATCCCTCCCCCGACTGCAGAATATTTTGCTCTTCCACATCAGATATCCAGGACGCTTTGGCTGCTTTTAAAAATAGAATTTACAAGTTCAGCTTTTCCTACAATTATTTTTATTGGTTTCATGCAATACTGTAAAATGCCTGAGGTGCCATCAGAAAGTGCTGTCTATATTTTCTTACTTTTCACTTGCTTTTGAGTCACTTATGCTGTATAAAAGCTGCTTTCACTTGATCGCTGTGAGTGAGCATGTAAACCTCATTTGAAACTCTGTTTTGATGCTATTTTCTAGAGCCGTCTGTGTATTTCTGATCCAATTTATCTTTTGGATATGTCCTTGTCATCCGGTTGCAAAAGAGGCAGCTAAGCAAAGGTTCGCAGAGCTCCAGACTCTTAGAGAAGAATTAGAGATGTGCCAATGATCCACTAACTCTATCCATTTTAAATTCACACTTTTGATAGAACTTTGGACTATCATAGAAATTCCATACCAGCTCAGATCAGAGGTGCTTCTGAGACACTGCAAGATTTACTAATAAATCAACTATTTATCAGTCTCTAAAAAACTTACATTATTTTAGCTGTAGTTCATTGCTCTTTCAGCTTATTGCTGGAGTGTTGTTTTGTTTCTTATATCCCACAGCCCACATTGGTAGCAACAAGGGATACATGTGGGCCACATAGCAATGGAAATCTCTGCAAGCATTCTGGGTGATTCAGCTAGAATTCCTCTGTGAGCATGCACATTAGAACAGGAATATCCCCATACAGTGAGAAAATGACAATGTAACCTAGTGTTAGATTTCTATAATTGTTGTGCTCAAGAAGCACAAGAACTGAGACTGGCTAGCCACTGCAAAGCAGTATGGGGTTATGGGACGCCATCCATCATGATCTTCCTACAGTGTATACATGAGGACATGTGCCTATATCCCACAAAGGAGATACAGCTGACAGTAGGAAACTACAAGGAGACTCTCCTTGTGGGGGTGGTGGCTTCTCTTGCTTACCCCATGATCTTGGGCCATGACTGGAAGTACTTTGGCAAAGTCTTGCGGGTGTGGAAGAAAGACCTGGCCAGGGTGAATGACTAGGCCTCTGAGACCACAGAAGAAGCCAGGTCCATGGAACTGGCTGACACAGGTGCGCGAGAAGATCTCAGGGAGGGGACTTCATAGCTTGCAGAAGAGCCCCTGAAAGACCAGCAGAACCAACAAACTCAAAGCCCCATGGGTACAGAATGGATGACCCAGAACAAGGATTTCATAGGGGAAGAGAAAAGAGATTCCCACCTTGAGCTGGGCATATGAACAGCTGGCTGCTGTCAAGGGGAGATAGTCAACCCACAGAGGGTAAGACAGAGGTCATGCTTTGAGCTGGGAGAGGAATGGTTACCCCCAGACCAACAAAATCCAGGGCCAACTCCTGGTACCCCAGCCCTTTCAGAAGGAGTTATTCTGGCTTGAACACTCAGTACCATATGCCAGCCACCTGGGGAGGGAGAAAACCCTGGAGAGAATTATCTGTCAGTTCTATTAGCCAGGCGTCCATAAGAAGATAAGGGATTACTGCATGTCCTGCCTCGTGGGTCAGCTGAAAGGACCAAGAACAATCTAAGGTCCCCTTCCCCCAATTCCCATACTGATAGTAGACACCCCCTTTGAAAGAATAGGTACGGATTTGATAGGACTGCTAGAGAAGAGCACCAACACACATTGATGATCGTAAATTATGCAACACAGTACCCTGAGGCTATTCCTCTTCCTACAACCAAAGCAGAGACCATAGCTATGGAAGCCATGAAGATCTTCATGAGGGTGAGGATCCCCAAGGAAATAATAACAGACCAGAGGATGAAATCCATGTCACAACTGATGAAGAATTTGTGTAAGCTGCTGAAAATCAAATCTTTGAGAACATCTGGCTACCACCCCAACCAGATGAGCTAGTCAAACTCTTCAATGGGACCCTAAGGGGATGCTAAGAAAGTTCCTGGCTGAAGACCCTCACCACTGGAATCGCTTGTTACTGACCCTCCTATCTGTAGTGTGCAGGGTTCGCCAGGCCTCAACAGGGTTCTCGCCCTTCAAGTTGTTGTATGGGAAGCAACTCCAGAGCATGCTAGACCAAGTGTGGGAAACCTAGAGGAGAAAGAGCTCAGATGCACCAAGGTAGTACAGTATGTTCTCCAGCTATCAGAGGACCTAAAGATAATAGGAGCTTTTGCAAAGGAAAATTTCCAAGAATGTCTCAAGCAAGCCTATGACAAGGGTGCCCATCTATGTGAATTCCAACCCAATGACAGAGTACTGCTGCTACTGCCTGGCTCAGAGTCAAAGTTAGTGGCTAGATGTTGAGGGCCCTTTGAGGTACGCTGGGTCAGAGCAGTGGATTATGAGATTTGACAACCCAGGAAGAGGAAGGAGACCCAGATTTATCACATAAACCTTCTTAAGGCCTGGTGGGACTGTGACAGATTGTTCATAGCACCCTTCCCCACTCCCCCAATTCCCCAGGCTCCATTATCCCAGGACTCAGACACGATTCCCCTGGGGGAAAGTCTGCATCTAGCCCAACAGGGTGAGATGCTGCAGGCAATCCAGTCTTTTCCTTTCATGTTTTCATCATGATCTGGAAAAACATAGCTGATTTGTCACTACAAGAGAGCCCTGGAGCAAGGTCCATGAAAGCCACTATCCCCTGCCCAGGCAATACATCATACATAAGTAACTACAGGTTATGTTGAGCCTGGGGGTGGTAGAGGAATCTCACAGCAGGTGGTAGAGTTCCATTGTCCTAGTGCTCAAGATGGATGGGATGACTCAGTTTTGTATCCACTTTAGGAAGGAGAATGAGATATCTCCATTTGACACATATTGCATACCGCAAATTGACAAGTTGCGGGAGTGATTGGGGGACACAAAATACATCTCAACCCTAGATATGACCAAGGGCTACTGGAAGATCCTTCTGACAAGGGGCTCTCAAGAAAAAATGGCATTTGCTACACCTTTCAGCATATATCACTTCAAGACTGTGCTCTTTGGCCTTCTTGGGGGCGCAGCAATCTTCCTGCTACCATACGGCCAGCATACAGAGGCCTACATAGACTATCTGTCTTTTACAGTTGCAATTGGGAGAAACATCTCGAGCATATATCAGTGGTGCTTCAGATTCTTGAGGAAGCTAAACTCATGGTGAATCCAGCCATGTACTGGCTGAGGTTTCATGAGGTGACATATCTAAGATACACCCTTGGAAGGAACAAACTTACACCTTTAGTAGGCAAGGTCCAGGCCTCTAAGGACTGTTCTATTCCATCAACAAAGAAACAAATTAGACAATTTCTGGGTCTGGACAGCTAATATGGATGGCTCATACCCAGCTTCACCACGATAGCCACACCCCTCACTGACTTGGTGAAGAACTCTAGCCCCAAGAAGGTTAGTTGGTCACAACTCCTCTGCTGTGGGAAGCGGCGCAGGCCGAGGGATGTGCTGGCCGCTGCTTCCTGCCACCCCCATTGGCCTGGAGCGGCGAACCACGCCCAGTGGGAGCCGCGATCGGCTGAACCTGCGGACGCGACACGTAAACAAACCGGCCCGGCCCGCCAGGGTGCTTACCAAAGGTTGCCGATCCCTGTTATAGGCAGTTATTGTGTAGCCAATCATACTCTCCACATGATTTTGTTGTTTTTAAACTCGGTGAAGGAAAAAACCCTCATCACCCCCGAGAAATTTAATGTGGTGGTTTGTTTTGTTTGGGGAGAAGGAGGGTGCAATGGTGGCAAAGCAGTGTTTTTGATGAGCTCCTGCTGGCTGTTAGCCTCCTGTACTGCTTATATTTTAAATTGGTGGCTCTGTGCTCTCAATTAAATTGATTCAGTTGTTCACCTTCCCAGCCAGCTACTCACCCAAGCAGGAAAATCCCAAAATATCAAAAATCATAATTATGAATCAAAAGCATGACTTGGAAGTCACGGAATCTGTCACTCCAGAACAAAAGAGCAGCTTTTCTTTCATGGTTATATTTTTTTCCTTTTACTGCTCAGTGTTGCTCTATTAGGTAAATATTAACTATGATCTTTGGCTCAGAAATGCTTCATTTTACATTATCCAGGATTCACCAAATTATCCTTGGATCTGCAATGAAAAGGAATATATTTATGCAGGGTTCCATTTATTCATAGTGTTTAACAGATATATTGTACATATTGACACAGCTCAGGAATCTGGGTTATTAAATTATGACCCATCAATGAACATCTTTGAAAGAGCACAAGGTGGGTAAAAAACTTTTTATTTTTCTTCCCATGCCAAACTCACTCTCAGGGTATTGCAGGGGCTGGTGCTGATCAACGTCACTGCTATTAACCACTGGGTGTTGTGCTCATTCGATAAAGTAGTACCAAAGCCCACTCTAGACATGAAGACCACTTCTGACAAACTGGTCTGTCTGACAAACCGCTTAGTATTATTTTGTATTTCTAGTCTAATACAAATAGATTACCATTTTTAAAGGCTCCCTATTTCTCTGAACCAATCTGTCAAGCATGCAGCACTCACTAAGACCATCCTTCATATTCACCTCGTATTTAAGGAGGCAGTTTTAATGTTGGCTAGTATTAGGGTTCTAAATTTAGTATGGGCTATATACTATGGTGCTTGTGACACAGCCCCCCTGTGCTCATAGGATATGGCTACACAGCAAAGAAAAACCTGCAGCTGGACCATGCCAGCTGACTCAGGCTGCGGGGCTGTTTCATTGCTGTGTAGACTTCTGTTCTCGGGCTGGAGCCCAAGCTCTGGGATCCTCCTACCCTGCAGTTTTGCAATTTCCCTCACTTTATGAAATGAGAAATGAAACATGGAAGAGGGATCTTTACGGTGACCTCAACTATAAAAATCTACGATGTCATGACAAATTTTTCATTTGGACTGAAATCATCTACATGGATAAACATTGTATAACCTGTCAAATGTCTTGGTCTTTACATTTTGCATATTTAAAAAATGCAATTAAAAACAGAGATTGTCAGTTAAAGTGGAGGACTTGGTCTAAATGTGCCAGCTTGGTAGTGCTCTCAGGCTCTGCTAATCAAGGGAGTGAAAGGCAGACTCTGGGATCAAACTGAGCTTCTTATACAGCAGTCCAGAGAATCATAGCTAAGCTAGAGCCTTGAAAAAATTGTTCAGAAAAGGTTTGATGAGATTTACATTTCCTCTGCACAAAGGAGTGAAATTTAGCATCAGGCATGATGGACTAGATATGTAAATCTCTTTAATAACAAAGATTGGTAGGTGTCTCATTCAGAATGCACAGTGCAGCAAAATTATCTCACAATGACTGCTTGGTGTGTCACTGACTGCTAGGCACCATGATGATTGAGCGAAACACACCATCTTCTAGTTATAGCTAAAGGTTAGATGATAAATCAATTATTTCGATGGCTGTGTGAAGAATATACATTTTTATTATAAATATTATGATCTAACAAGTTCATCGTCCTCTCCTGACTTTATTTCTGGTTTTAACTTGGTTCAAAAGGAAGTAATACTGAACCAGACATCCTGTATTTTCCCCCTACCATTATTCTCCGATGTAAATGACATATAAATGCCCATTGAAACTCTCTATTACTGAGGGGTTCTCAAACTTCATTGCACTGTGACCCCCTTCTGACAACAAAAATTACTACATGACCCCAAGAGGGGGGACTGAAGCCTGAGCCTGCCCGAGCCCACCGCCCTGGTGGAGGGGCCAAAGCCCGAGCTCCACTGCCCTAGGCAGGGGGCACAAAGCCGAAGCCTGAGCGCTTCAGCCCCAGGCAGAGGGCCTGTAACCTGAGCCCTGCGGCCTAGAGCTGAAGCCAAATCCTGAGCCCCGCTACCCAGGGCTGAAGCCCTCAGGCTTGGGCCTCAGGTGGTGGGGCTCGGGCTTTGGCCCCGGCCCCCGGCAAGTCTAAGCCAGCCCTGGAAACCCCATTAAAACAAGGTTGTGACCCACTTTGGGGTCTCGACCCACAGTTTGAGAATCGCTGCTCTACATGTTAAATCCAAAGGCACTTAAGCAGTTAATTTTTAGCTACTGTTATTGACTGTAGACCTTGTTCAGATTGACCTTTTCCTCTAAAGAGTCTTCAGTACATCACTTTTTTAATTTTTTGCAGTGTTTGGCAAAAAACATCAATAGTCCTCCCTCAGTGCCTGATGCCACAAGGCCTGTTAAAGACTCCCTGTCGGTGTGAGAGCAGTTGTCTCATGTATTCTAAAATCAGGATTGCAACATTTTAATCTTATTTTGGCCAGTACAAGCTCTACTGCTGAGAACTCCATTTGGTTGCTTAGGTTGGAAGATACTTTAAGCAGAGAGAGAAACTGCAGGCCGTTGATCCCTGCTAATTGTAATTTTCTAGTGAATCTGCACCTTACAGGTTGCCTGCTGCCTAGGAATTATGGGCCAGATTTTCAAATATGCTCAGCACTCCAGGACTCACTCAAGGCGATGAAAGGAGCCAAGGGGTGCTGAACTTTCCCCCCTCCACCTGCATCTGCTCCTATGACTAGATCTTTGCAAGGAAAATGCCTCATTTAAAATTTGTGAAGCAAACATGCAAAATGCAAAACTACAAGAAAATATGGTTTAATTAGATACAAAAACAGATTGTGAAACAGTTGGATGCTTTAAACATGATATTCACCTGGTATAGAGCATCTATGCAAAGCCCCCTGCCCCCCTTAAGCTCCAGGTAATAGGGTTTTGTATGGTCCCACTGTACTCTGCCTGGGTGTGAACTTCACCTAAGGACCCAACCAATTCCCACAGAAGTTTCAATTTCAGGGAGAACTGATTAGGCCCTAAAACCCAGATCAGCATACAAGTGCACTCCTGCAATCACACAGGTCCTGTTAACTCTTTGTGTGTTCTGCACAGGTGCAGGGATTCACCAATACAGTTCAAAGGTTCCTTCCCATCACTCATTAATAGCAACACAGGAATTGAATGGCTATACAGGATCAGACCAATGGTCCATCTAGCACAGTATCCTGTCTTCTGACAGGGGCCAATGCCACGTGCTTCAGAAGGAATGAACAGAACTGGCAATCACCAAGTGATACATCCACCGTCGTCCATTCCCAGCTTCTGGCAGTCAGAGGCTAGGGATAGCGAGAGCATGGGATTGTATCCCTGACCATCTTTGCTAATAGCCACCGATGCACCTATCCTCCATGAACCCATCTAGTTCTTTTTTGAACTCTGTCACAGTTTTTGGATTCACAATATTCCCTGTCAACGAGTTCCACAGGTTGACTGCACACTGGGCGAAGAAGTACTTTCTTTGGTTTGTTTTAAACCTGCTGACTATTAATTTCATTGGGTAATCTTGGTTCTTATGTTATATGAAGGAGTAAATAACACTACCTTATTCACTTTCTCCACACCAGTCATGATTTTATAGACCTCTATCATATCCCCCCTTAGTCATCTTTTTTCCAAGCTGAAAAGTCCCAGTCTTTTGAAAAACTCCTCATATGGAAACTGTTCCATACCCTTAATCATGTTTATTGTCCTTCTCCATACCTTTTCCAATTCTAATATATCTTTTTTGAGATGAGATGACCAGAATTGCACACAGTATTCAAGGTGTGGATGTACCATGGATTTACCATAGTGGCATTATGATATGCCTATGTACTATGGATGTACCATAGTGGCATTATGATATTTTCTATCTTTTTATCCCTTTCCTAATGGTTACTAACATTCTTGTAGCTTTTTTTTTTTACTGCCACTCCACATTGATTGGATGTTTTCAGAGAACTATGCCCAATGACTCCAAGATATCTTTCTTGAGTGGTAACAGCTAATTTAAATGCATCATTTGTATGTATAGTTGAGATTATTTTTTCCAATGTTCATTTCTTTGCATTTATCAATATTGAATGTCATCTGCCATTTTGTAGCCCAGTTACCCAGTTTTGTGGAATCCCTTTGTAACTATTTGCTGTCTTCTTTGGACTTAACTATTTTGAGTAATTCTGTATCGTCTGCAAATTTTGCCATTTCACTGTTTACCTCTTTTTCCAGGTCATTTATGAATATGTTGAATAGCACTGGTCCCCATACAAATTCCTGAGGGACACCACTATTTATCTCTCTCCATTCTGAAAACTAACCATTTATTCCTACCCCTTTTTTTCCTGTCTTTTAACCAGTTACGGATCCATGAGAGGATCTTCACTCTTATCCCAGACTACTTACTTTGATTAAGAGTCTCTGGTGAGGGACCTTGTCAAAGGGTTTCTGAAAGTCCAAGTACAGTATATCCACTGGATCACCCTTGTCCACATGTTTGTTGACCCCTTCAAATAATTCTAATAGATTGTTGAGGCATGATTTCCCTTTACAAAACCCACATTGACTTCTCCGCAACAAATTGTGTTATCTATATGTCTGATAATTCTGTTCATTACTATAGTTTCAACCAGTTTACCTGGTGCTGAAGTTAGGCTTACCGGCCTGTAATTGCTAGGATCACCTCTGGAGCCTTTTTTAAAAATTGGTATCACATTAGCTATCCTCCAGTCATCTTTTACAGAAGCTGATTTAAATGATAGGTTACATACAACAGTTAGTAGTTCTGCAATTTCATATTTGAGGTCCTTCAGAACTCTTGTAATAAATGTATGCTATATGATTAATACAAATATTCTGGCATCAGGGCAATTATCAGCAGAAGGACCTATTTTCTTAAGAAGGAATATGCTGCACAATCATATGTCTGATGTTTATACATATACTTATTACTTTCCTCAGTTGTGCTGAATTCGTTATTTTCTCTGTTTGTTCTTTGTTACCCTTGGAAAATTCTTTTAAAGTGTTTGCCGAATAATTCATCATTATATTTTTAGTGTAGTCATTCACCTTTACACTGCCACTGTGAAGTCACCTGACAGGTGTCTATGGTCCTTGCCACAACTTTCTTATCTTGAAAAGTAACTTTATGTTTCTATCCTTTGATCTTGCAAGACACACAAACACACACACACACACACACCACTTTTCCCGACTCTCCTTTTTTTTCTTTATTTCTATTTTCTCAGGACATTTTTCACACTGGATTTCAAAATTTCATAAAGGGTTTTATTCATCCTCAACTGATGACCGAGTCTCCTCAAACATGTCCATTCTCCAGCCACACGTTTCTCCTTTTTTGCCTGGTGTTCTTGAGAGTAAGGAAGCAGGCATGCAAGTGGCATGAGACTTTTTTCCATTCAGTGCAGAGGACCATGCCTAATACATAGCCGTACTTGAGTCTACATATAGCCTCTTCTCACACATGCACTATTCCATGAAACAATGTTTCATTCCTTGCTGTGCACCAAGGCAGGAGTTGGAAGATCAAGGTGTAAACAAATGAGTACAACATGTATTCCTCTTGGGTACACAGAAAGCAGTAGCCTTTTCTGTGAAGTGCTAGCAAAGGATGACATGCTGGTGCTATCTTCTTCGTTGCTCAAGAGCTACAAGCTTCTGACCAATCATGAGTTGCTAACAACTTTTTGACACTGCCAACCTGGTTTGGACAGGAACTGATGGCACAGAGGTGAGAGATTATATTCCATTATTAGCCCACTCCACTGCCCAGTTTCCTAAGGCAAATATTTTTAGAACTGAAGATAAGAGAGTTGCATGTATTTCAGCTTAGAACTATGCAAATATTGTATGTATAATTATATCTTGTTTCTTGCTGTCTGTGGTTTTCAGCTGTTATTTTGTTTCTTTTGCTGAGATTTGTTTATAGGGATAAAGAATTAATATGTTTGACTATGATAATTTACTTGTCAATTTAGTTATATTGATTTTTAGAATGTGTAAGGTTACTTTTGTTTTTGTCCTCTTAATTGCCTGTAATCAATCAGAAAAGTATCTCCATATGTTTGGGGTTTTGTTTTGATTATATTTCTAATAAAACCCCTAATTTTTCAGCAGTAGAATTAAATATTTTAGGAAAATGCAGGGATAGGGCTGGATTCAAGCTTGAGCAGATGCATCATCCAGAAGCTATCTGCTATGGGTTCCTTAGTCTTTAAAATTCAACTAATTGCAGATAATATTTTGACAAGGGAAAAAAACAGAGTAGAGTATGAATACTCACAAGAAGTAATGATAAGTTTCAAGCTTTCAGTAGAGACCTCACATGCTATCCTTTCTGGATAAATACCATAACACTGGTTTATTGGGTGTAGTGAGTTTGTCAGGTCTGAGACAGGAGTTGCTTGTAATGAACAGTGAATGCTTTGCCAGTTGGCACAAAAGGGCCTACATCATAGGGACACACTCCAGTACTATGGTGCTGGAATAAGAAGACAGATAGGCCTGGTTGGTCATAAATGAAGATGACATCCAAGAGAGCCAGTTTAAGTCCCAGAGTCCTAAAAAAATGGGATTTTTCCTCCCTTTCTGGATTTGCCGGTAATGTAATGTTTTAAAAACTGCTCTGTTTATACAGTTATATAGGAAGGCTATTTCCTTACCCTCCTGTGAATTTTTGAAGTCATACTTTTATTGTTTTTTTTAATGACTCTTGAGAGTTGTATTAGACCCAATATTGCAGAAAAGCACAGACAACTGTAAAGTCGCCCTCTGACCTAGATGCTGACCAGTCCAAAGCAGAAGGCTGATGTTCATCATTACTCAAATCTCTGGCCACCTGCTGTCTGTGGCTTTATGATATTTATATTCTGTACATGGTCTAAATCACAAGGCCAGCTTTGTATGTCAGATAATCCCACTCCCTGAAATGGCCTCATTCATATTATAAAATGCTTTTATAGTAAAAATAAATAAAACCAAACAGAAAAGCCTTTCCCTTTCTAAGTGTTAACCTTCTAAAAAATTGTTCACCCTTTGTTATGCTGTTCTTTATGCTTTAAAATAAGCCACCAATGAATACAGTTTAGTGGCAGCTGCATCCTGAAATCACACACTCCATTGGTGGGAAATATTTAGATTCCCATTTTAAGATCAATTGATGCTTGACTCAAATGTCCCCAGTTATTGCCATAATAGCATTTTTATTGACTTAGGTATGAAAGAAATAATTATTCTTTTCATAACGTTTCTAACTCTCAGTGAGGCAAAACTAAAAGTGCCTGTTAGTACCAGGGATGTTTTGCTTTTGTGCTGGTGAAAAATGAAGCAGTGTCTTTAGAATGCTTCACAGCTAGTGATTAGGGCCTAACCCAGGGAGATTTTGAACACCTGCAACTCTATTCAGCCCCTCCCAGGATCAAGCCCCGAGACTGCTAAAAAGCCATGCAGTTTTGAACAGCTAGTCACAATAGTTTCTATATTCAAATATTTACCAAACCATTGGTATTACAAACACATCCTCTTTTCCCCAATTCTTTTGTATTTCCTGAGTTCTTTTACCATTCCTGAGACTTTAATAGCCTAATGCACTAGTAATAACAGGGGCAACATCAGCTCTATAATCTGTTGAAGGTAATAATAAATAAATAAAATATGCCCTCACTTCCTAGAGACTACCTGCAATGTTAGATAGCTGTTCCCATTAATTTCTTGATAAATAATATTTCATCTAGCTAGCCTGTAAAATAATTGCTTTAGTGTTTACTTTAACCACATTGCATCCAATCTGTATTTTCCCCCAGAAAAAAAATGTGACTTTACATGATGTTGGTTCAAGACTCTGGGATCCAGTCCTATAAAATGCTGAGCATTCTCAATGCCCACTCAACTTCAGAAGGAGTTGGAAGTGCTCAGCATCCTGCAGAACTCGATTCTTACTTTCCACCTCCTAACACTTCTCAACATAACTCACTTGGAAAGTGCGTGTGCAGTTCACTTAATGTCAACATTTCTGTTCAAATTGCACAGCAGTTTTGTTATTTTAATCCTGATAGTTATAACTGAAAAGTGTTTCTAGACCTACTTTCTTGGGATTTGAATGCTAAATGCCACACATACACTGCTAAATAGCATTTTTCCCTTAGTAATTATTAACAAAAATCCTCTTTATAGACCAAACTTGCAGCTCTCTCACAAATAGTCCATTGAAACCAGTAGAAGAGACAGCAGTAAGTAGCAATAGGATTGTGCATATAAGCAATAAGGGCTACAGTATCTGGCCCAATAGGTGCATGGAATGCAGAATGCTATTTGTACTTGCTTCCTTGAGAAATAATGTAATGGCCACCAAGGAAATTGGGGGGGAAAAATCACAGAATTATACAGTTAGCAGTAGCAGATAAAGTGTTACAATGGTAAACAGTCAGACTTAATACAGTGAGGCAAATGACATTAATTTTGTCACAAATAAATAAATTAATTACAAAAATGAGTTGTTTTATTAGAAGCCTTCATTTTTAATCTAGACTAATCTAGATTTTAATTAGAACATCCTTTACCCTCGATGCTGCATTTCTAAGGGTATGTCTACATAGCAACTAGACGCCCGCAGCTGGCCTGTGCTAGCTGACTTGGGCTCACGGGGCTTGGGCTGCAGGGCTGTTTCATTGCTGTGTAGAAATTCAGGCTCATGCTGGAGCCTGGGCTCTAGGACCCTGCAGGATGGGAGGGTCCCAGACCCCGAGCTCCAGCCTGAGCTCCAGCCCGAGCCCTGAAGTCTACACCAGTGGTTCTCAAAGTCGGTCCGCCGCTTGTTCAGGGAAAGCCCCTGGCGGGCTGGGCCGGTTTGTTTACCTGCCACGTCCGCAGGTTTGGACGATCGCGGCACCCACTGGCTGGGGTTCGCTGCTCCAGGCCAATGGGGGCTGCGGGAAGCCGCGTGGGCCGAGGGATGTGATGGCCGCCCTTCCCGAAGCCCCCATTGGCCTGGAGCGGCGAACCGCAGCCAGTGGGAGCCGCGATCGGCCAAACCTGCAGACGTGGCAGGTAAACAAACTGGCCCGGCCCGCCAGGGGCTTTCCCTGAACAAGCGGCGGACCAACTTTGAGAACCACTGGTCTACACAGCAATGAAACAGCCCCATAGCCCAAGCCCCACAAGCCCGAGTTGGCTGGTACAGGCCAGCTGCGGGTTTTATTTTGCTCCATAGACATACCCTGAGAAGCTAAGTAGCCTCTATTCTGAGCACTCCCACTTAACTCTTTTTTCTCCCACCCTAGAGACCAGTGCCTTTAACTTAGCCAGACTTTTGTCTGTTCCAAATCCCCAAAAGATAGTAGACTCTTTCAAAGGTAAATATCTTACATATCCAAGTTTAGATCCTTAAAAAGTGAAACAAAGTACTACATAAGACAGGAAAATATATCTGATGAATAGTGTCAGTTCAAAGCTAGGTATTTTATGATGGCAATCTTATGTGAAATGAGCAGTGTTAGAATGTAATGCAGTTTAGCCATCTGTGCTAGAGGAGAAGCAATCACCATTTGAAACGAACCATAATATACTTTAGTATTTATCTTGTTTAAGCAGCAGAAACATTTCTGCTTTTGTCACAATGCAGTTCCATTAGAATTTCATTCCTCCAGCACAAAGCTAGTGCTATTCTGTAGTTAAAAAGTTGATTTTAACCCTTTTGTGCTGAAGTAGAACTAAGTAGCCTAACTAGCATAGTAACTAACATAACTGGGAAGTCAGCAATTCTGAGCATACGCAGATTGCCTCTGTGGCAGTTTGGAATGGACACTGTACATCCTCCACATACATTGGCTGGTATGCAGCTGGGGAATGTGAAAGCATCCTGCAAATGTATTGTGGCAACTATGTTTTGCCCACCAGATACGATGTGTGGTACCCAAACGGCTAATATTAGGAGAGAAATGTTAACTGCTGATGGAAACTGCGAATGGAAACGATGGAAAAGGCTAACTGCTGATGGAACGTTGTAAAGGGATTACATAGGGAGAACTCCCCATTTGGTTTTAGGACATCTCCTGTTCATTACATATGTATATATCATCTGAATGATATAAAGACATCCTTCAGCCTGATAGACAAAGATATACAAATATATTGTAAATAAAGGCCTGAGCTTTACTCCATTTAATTCAGGTGAGCAGGAAGAGCATTTAGCTCTCCAATGGGACTGAAGTGTATAACATGAAAATTAAGAAGATGAAGGTAAGTTAAACTAAAAAGGTTGGGTACATTTGGTGAGACGGCTGTTTCCTATTCAAAAGATTTTTCTCGTGCCTGGGAATTCACTTGATAATTGGAGAATGCAGCAAAGCAGCATGGCAAGAAGCTAAGGGAAGCAAATGACAGTAACTGAATCGGCAAAACTTAAATGCAAATAGGTCTGTGGGAGTCTCCTGTGTATTTGAAGGAAACTTAGAAAGAGTTTTCAAGTGTGGCGGAAAGTTTAAGCAACTGATTCAACATCAATAGAAGCTGCATGAAAATATCACAGGAATCACTTGGAAAATGTAAGAATGAGGGCCTGCTTGTGCATTTAGAGCTGTGTCTTCTGCTGGAAAAGGTACCACTCAGCCATTACTCCCCCTGATGATTCTGGGGAAGCCCACACTGCACTGGCAGCTTCACCCGACATGGGATAACAAATGACATATACTCCTCATTGTGACCAGCCAGGAAAGGAGTACCCACAGAGGCTGCTAGCAGGAAGCAGAGGCTGCACTTCCCATAGAGAGGTATACAGGAAGGAGACACCTTGCGCCCTGTCCCCCTTGCACACTCAACCAGAGTGGAGTACAGTTTAATATATAATGTGTTAACCTATTGGAGAGGGAAGTCTCTGCATATTCAAGGTCCATTTCAACAGTTAACAAATAGGGGTATTTTCATCTACAACAGCAGCAGAGATAAACTTGGAGGCTCAGTGTTTGATTACAGTTGTTAATGTGATCGGACTGCTGTGTCAGTGAGCCCAGCCCATCATCAACCCCAACAATGGCAGGTGAGAATCAAACACCTTCAGAAGAGCCCCGTGAACAAGTCTGAATCCCAGCAATGTTTAGATCTATTTAGGAAAAGCCTTCAACAGAGAAAAACTGTTGACAGCGCTGCAGTCATTAGAGCAGAAAGAAAATTGAGAATTTGTTCTCTACCCTGGAATAGAATGTGGGTCAACTTAAAGGCAAATTTGATGGCTTTGAATATGAGCGCAGAGCAGATTTACCTGAATGGTGTCATCTGAGGGCCCTGAGCAGATGGATGACAGCAGGTGCTGGAGAGTGTTGTTAATTTAATGCCAAGAGAAAATGTTCTTTTAAAACTTAAAAATAAGTTATCAGAAAAATCACTTGTAAAGCTGGTCATTGCAGGCTTCCTAGAAGGCCTAGACAATGAGAATATTATGTTTTTTCCGGGACTGTCAATTAGTCGCAGTTAACTCATGCGATTAACTCAATACAAATTAACTCCATTACAAAAATTAGTCATGATTAATTGCAGTTTTAATTGATAATAGAATACCAATTTAAATTTATTATAAATATTTTTGGATGTTTTTCTACATTTTCAAATACATTGATTTCAATTACAATACAAAATACAAAGTGTACAGTGCTCAATTTATTATTATTATTTTTGATTACAAATATTTGCACTGTAAAAAAGATAAACAAAAGAAACAGTGTTTTTCAATTCACCTCATACAAGTACTGTAGTGCAATCTCTTTATCGTGAAAGTGCAACTTACAAATGTAGATTTTTTTGCTGTTACATAACTGCACTCTAAAACAAAATGATGTAAAACTTTAGAGCCTACAAGTCCACTCAGGCCTACGTCTTGTTCAGACAGTCGCTAAGACAAACATTTTTACAGTTTGCATTTACGGGAGATAATGCTGCCTGGTTCTTATTTACAATGTCACCTGAAAGTGAGAACAGGCGATGCTGATGATGCTCGTTTTAAAAAAAGTGTTAATTAAATTTGTGGATGAACTCCTTGGGGGAGAATTGTATGTCTCCTGCTCCATGGTTTTACCCACATTCTGCCATATATTTCATATTATGGCAGTCTCGGATGCTGACCTAGCATATGTTGTTCGATTTAAGAACACTTTCATTGCAGATTTGACAAAACGCAAAGATACCAATATGTGATTTCTAAAAATAGCTACAGCACTCAACCCAAGATTTAAGAATCTGAAGTGCCTTCCAACATCAGAGAGGGATGAGATGTGGAACATGTTGTCAGACGTCTTAAAAGTGCAGCACTCTGATTCAGAAACTACAGAACCCGAACCACCAACAACAACAACAAAAATCAACCATCTGTTGGTGGCATCTGACTCAGATGATGAAAATGAACATGCGTCGGCTGCACTGCTTTGGATCGTTATTGAGCAGAACCCGTCAGCAGAATGGAAGCATGTCCTCTGGAATGGTGGTCAAAGCATGTAGGGGCATATGTTTAGCATATCTGGCACATAAATACCTTTCAACGTCGGTTACAACAGTTCCATGCAGTTCTCACTTTCATGTGACATTGTAAATAAGAAGCGGGCAGCATTGTCTCCCGTAAATATAAGTTGCACTTTCACAATAAAGAGATTGCAGTACAGTATTTGTATGAGTTGAATTGAAAAATACTATTTCTTTTGTTGATCTTTTTACAGTGTAAATATTAGTAATCAAAAATAATAATATAAAGTGAGCACTGTACACTTTGTATTCTGTATTGTAATTTAAATCAATATATTTGAAAATTTAGAAAACATCCAAAAATATTTAAATAAATGGTATTCTATTATTGTTTAACAGTGAGATTAAAACTCTGATTAATCGTGATTTTTTTAATCTCATGACTGGAGTACTGTCATGGATGGATATAAACTGTTCAGTAAGGACAGGCAGGGCAGAAAAGGTGGGGGAGTTCCATTTTATGTAAGAGAGCAATATGACTGCTCAGAGCTCCGGTATGAAACTGCAGAAAAACCTGAGAGTCTCTGGATTAAGTTTAGAAGTGTGAGCAACAAGGGTGATGTCGTGGTGGGAGTCTGCTATAGACCACCAGACCAGGGGGATGAGGTGGATGAGGCTTTCTTCCGGCAACTAACAGAAGTTACTAGATCGCAGGCTATGGTTCTCATGGGAGACTTTAATCACCCGGATATCTGCTGGGAGAGCAATACAGCGGTGCACAGACAATCCAGGAAGTTTTTGGAAAGTGTAGGGGACAATTTCCTGGTGCAAGTGCTGGAGGAACCAACTAGGGGCAGAGCTCTTCTTGACCTGCTGCTCACAAACCGGGAAGAATTAGTAGGGGAAGCAAAAGTGGATGGGAACCTGGGAGGCAGTGACCATGAGATGGTCGAGTTCAGGATCCTGACACAAGGAAGAAAGGAGAGCAGCAGAATACGGACCCTGGACTTCAGAAAAGCAGACTTTGACTCCCTCAGGGAACTGATGGGCAGGATCCCCTGGGAGAATAACATGAGGGGGAAAGGAGTCCAGGAGAGCTGGCTGTATTTTAAAGAATCCTTATTGAGGTTGCAGGAACAAACCATCCCGATGTGTAGAAAGAATAGTAAATATGGCAGGCGACCAGCTTGGCTTAACAGTGAAATCCTTGCTGATCTTACACACAAAAAAGAAGCTTACAAGAAGTGGAAGATTGGACAAATGACCAGGGAGGAGTATAAAAATATTGCTCAGACTTGCAGGAGTGAAATCAGGAAGGCCAAATCACACTTGGAGTTGCAGCTAGCAAGAGATGTTAAGAGTAACAAGAAAGGATTCTTCAGGTATGTTAGCAACAAGAAGAAAGTCAAGGAAAGTGTGCACCCCTTACTGAATGAGGGAGGCAACCTAGTGACAGAGGATGTGGAAAAAGCTAATGTACTCCATGCTTTTTTTGCCTCTGTCTTCATGAACAAGGTCAGCTCCCAGACTACTGCACTGGGCAGCACAGCATGGGGAGGAGGTGATTACAGAGTCATTGGCCATTATCTTTGAAAACTCATGGCGATCGGGGGAGGTCCCGGATGACTGGAAAAAGGCTAATGTAGTCCCCATCTTTAAAAAAGGGAAGGAGGAGGATCCGGGGAACTACAGGCCAGTCAGCCTCACCTCAGTCCCTGGAAAAATCATGGAGCAGGTCCTCAAGGAATCAATTCTGAAGCACTTAGAGGAGAGGAAAGTGATCAGGAACAGTCAGCATGGATTCACCAAGGGCAAGTCATCCCTGACTAACCTAATTGCCTTCTATGACGAGATAACTGGGTCTGTGGATGAGGGGAAAGCAGTGGATGTGTTATTCCTTGACTTTAGCAAAACTTTTGATATGGTCTCCCACAGTATTCTTGCCGGCAAGTTAAAGAAGTATGGGCTGGATGAATGGACTATAAGGTGGATAGAAAGCTGGCTAGATTGTCGGGCTCAACGGGTAGTGATCAATGGCTCCATGTCTAGTTGGCAGCCGGTATCAAGCAGAGTGCTCCAAGGGTCGGTCCTGGGGCCGGTTTTGCTCAATATCTTCATTAATGATCTGGAGGATGGCGTGGACTGCACTCTCAGCAAGTTTGCAGATGACACTAAACTGGGAGATGTGGTAGCTATGCTGGAGGGTAGGGATAGGATACAGAGGGACCTAGACAAATTAGAGGATTGGGCCAAAAGAAACCTGATGAGGTTCAACAAGGACAAGTGCAGAGTCCTGCAGTTAGGACGGAAGAATCCCATGCACTGCTACAGACTAGGGACCGAATGGCTAGGCAGCAGTGCTGCAGAAAAGGACCTAGGGGTTACAGTGGACGAGAAGCTGGATATGAGTCGACAGTGTGCCCTTGTTGCCAAGAAGGCTAATGGCATTTGGGGCTTTATAAGTAGGGACATTGCCAGCAGATCGAGGGACGTGATCATTCCCCTCTATTCGATATTGCTGAGGCCTCATCAGGAGTACTGTGTCCACTTTTGGGCCCCACACTACAAGAAGGATGTGGAAAAATTGGAAAGAGTCCAGCGGAGGGCAACAAAAATGATTAGGGGGCTGGAGCACATGACTTATGAGGAGAAGCTGAAGGAACTGGGATTGTTTAGTCTGCAGAAGAGAAGAATGAGGGGGGATTTGATAGCTGCTTTCAACTACCTGAAAGGGGGTTCCAAAGAGGATGGATCTAGACTGTTCTCAGTGGTACCAGACGACAGAACAAGGAGTAATGGTCTCAAGTTGCTGTGGGGGATGTTTAGGTTGGATATTAGGAAAAACTTTTTCACTAGGAGGGTGGTGAAGCACTGGAATGGGTTACCTAGGGAGGTGGTGGAATCTCCTTCCTTAGAGGTTTTTAAGGTCAGGCTTGACAAAGCCCTGGCTGGGATGATTTAGTTGGGAATTGGTCCTGCTTTGAGCAGGGGGTTGGACTAGATGACCTCCTGAGGTCCCTTCCAACCCTGATATTCTATGATTATTTTTTTAATTGTTTGACAGCCCTAGTCTTTTCATAAAATTTTAATTAGATAATGAACTAACTCAGACATTAATCTTGAAAACACTTACGCATGTCGGTGCCCTTTGCTCACATGAGTGGCTCCAAGGAGGTCAGAGGGAATACCATGTTAATAAAGTTAGTATGTGACTAGGTGTTTGCAGGATCGGAGTCTAAAAGACTTTCAGGCCCATAGAAAGTAAGACTCCAAACTCTGCCTCCAGACAAATGAGTTCCCCAAATGATTGTACCCATGAGTATCCTTACAGATCTGGAACTCATACACACACTTTTTCTGGAATCCTCTTAAGAACGGTCTTGCCATTAGGACACATGAGGAAATAGAATACCATGGCAAATAAGGAATCTAATCTGCGATGTAGTGACCAGATGTCATTCAATTGCTCACACTCGCACACAGGTTAGCACTGAAATGATGTAGGCCTGTAGTACAGCAGTGACCGTTAAACTGTTTCTCAGAGCAAGATAACTCAAATACATTCCCTCTTGGTTTCCCTGTGAAGACAAAGTATTACTCAGAACAAACCTCATTAGTAGATCTGACATTCTGATCTCCTGCAGGGCTTTAAATATTGTCATCTTTGTGAGCATATGGCTGGAAAACACAGAACAGGCTCAGTACCATCACAAGCCAGCTTTTGAAAACTAAAATAATCTTTTTTCTTAATTTATAGAAATTAGGGCTAGGACAAATACACTGCTAAATTTGAGTTCAATCACATCATTGCTTTGTTGTTGTTTTTTAAAACTCAAACTAGGAAGCTAGGTTATTTGTGTGAATTCATTATGTATTTGATGATTTCAGATAATACTGACAGCCTACTTCTACATCTGGGTCTGTAATCAAATCAGGCTCGCAAACTGCTTGCCTTTGCTCACATCCCAATCAAAAACTACAAAAGCATTCAGGATTACAATAGCAATTTGATCATATTCTCATTTTTACTGATCAGGTAAAAAAGAATTCATAGCATACACTAAAATAAGAATCAACTACAGTAACTTCTTGAAATTGGGTTTCTACCCATTTGGGCAGGCACCCTGCAAGTTAGTAATGGCCACATAACCTGCTTTCCCTCCCCCCGGCCCCATCTGTATATAGATGCAGTAAATACAAGGCCAATAGTGAGCAATGTCTTTTGCACCATTTGCAGCTCACAAATTATGATACAGCAATTTAATGAATGGTAGCATAAGAGTGGCCATACTGGGCAGACCAATGGTCCATCTAGCCCAGTATTTGGTCTTCTGACAGTGGCCAAAGACAGATGCTTCAGTGGGAATGAACAGACCAGGGAAATTTATTGAGTGATCATCCTGGTGTCAAGTCCCAACTTCTAGCAGTCAGAGGTTTAGGGTCACCCGTAGCATGCAGCTGAAACCCTGACCAGATGTCCCGTTTTTATAGGGACAGTCCCAGTTTTGGGGACTTTTTCTTATGTAGGTGTCTATTACTCCCCACCCAGTGTCCCGTTTTTTCACAGTTGCTATCTGGTCACCCTAATCTTGGCAAATAGTTTATTTGAAGAAGTACTTCCTTACGTCTGTTTTAAACTTGCTGTTAATTTCATTGGGTAACCTTGGTTCTTATGTTATATGAAGGAGTAAATAACACTACCTTATTCACTTTCTCCACACCATCCACGATTTTATAGACCTCTATCAAATTCCCTCTATAGTCGTCTCTTTTCCAAACCAGTCTTTTTAATCGCTCCTCATGTGGAAGCTGTTCCATACCCCTAATCATTTTTGTTGCCCTTCTCTGTACCTTTTCCAATTCTAATATATCTTTGTTGAGATGGGATGTCCATAGCTGCTTGCAGTATTCAAGGTGTGGGTGTACCGTGAATTTATGTAGTGGCATTATGATATCTACTGTCTTATTATCTATCCCTTATTAATGATTCCTAACATTCTGTTAGCTTTGTTTGACTGCCACAGCACACTGATCAGATGTTTTCAGAGAACTATCCACAATCACTCCAAAATCTCTTTCTTGAGTGGTAACAGCTAATTTAGATGCATCATTTGTATGTATAGTTGAAATTTTTTCCAATGTGCATTATTTTGCCCTTATCAACATTGAATTTCATCTGCCATTTTGTTGCCCAATCACCCAGTTTTGTAAGATTCTTTTGTCACTATTCGCCATCTTCTTTGGATTTAACTATCTTGAGTAATTTTGTATCATTTGCAAACTTTGCCACCTCCTTATTAACTTCCTTTTCCAGATCATTTATAAATATGTTGAAGCCCTGGCTGGGATGATTTAGTTGGGAATTGGTCCTGCTTTGAGCAGGGGGTTGGACTAGATGACCTCCTGAGGTCCCTTCCAACCCTGATATTCTATGATTCTAACAGTACTGGTCCCAATACATATCCTTGGGGAGTCCACTATTTATCTGTTTCCATTCTGAAAACTGACCATTTATTCCTACCCTTTGTTTCCTATCTGTTAACCAGTTACTGGTCCATGAGAGGACCTTCCCTCTTATCCCATGACTGCTTACTTTGTTTAAGAACCTTTGGTGAGAGACCTTGTCAAAGGCTTTCTGAAAGTCCAAGTACACAATATCCACTGTATTACCCTCACCCACATGCTTGTTGACACCCTCAAAGAATTCTAACAGATTGATGAAGCATGATTTCCTTTTACAAAAGTCATATTGATTCTTCCCCGAAGTAGCATATTCATCTATGTATCTCATAATTTTGTTCTTTATTATAGTTTAAACCAATTTGCCTAGTAGTGAAGTTAGGTTTACCAGCTTGTAGTCTCCAGGATCGCCTCTGGATCTTTTAAAAAAAATTAGCATTACATCAAGTATCCTCCAGTCATCTGGTACAGAGGCTGATTTAAGTGACAGGTTACATACCAGTTAGCAGTTCTGCAATATCATATCTGAGTTACTTCAGAACTCTTGAGTGAATACCATCTGGTCCTGGTACCTTAATTTATCAATTTGTTCCAAAACCTCCCCTACTAACACCTCAGTCTGGCACAGTGCATGAGATCTGTCACATAAAAAGAATGTCTCAGGTGTGGGAATTTCCCTCACATCGTCTGCAGTGAAGACCAATGCAAAGAATTCAATGTCAATGGCTTCCTTGAGTGCTCCTTTAGCACCTCGATTGTCCAGAGGCCTCGCTGATTGTTTGGCAGGCTTCTGATGTACTTAAAAAAAATTGCTGTTAGTTTTTGTGTCTTTTGCTAGTTGCTCTTCAAATTCTTTTTTGGCCTGCCTCATTATACTTTTACACTTGACTTGCCAGAGTTTATGCTCCTTTCCATTTTCCTCACTAGGATTTGACTTCTAATTTATAAAGGATGCCTTTTTGCATCTAAACAACCTTGTTTTCTGTGTTGTTTAGTCATGGTGACCACCTCCCACATGACCCCACCCCTAGCCCAGGACCCCCACGCTCTCCCTATCCCATCCCTTCCCACCTTACCTGGGGAGGGCCAGGGGAGGATGTCTCTGGCCTGGCTGGAGCTGCTCTGGCAGGCTGGGCAGCGCGGCCGCAGCCTGCTCCGGCGGGCCAGACCGGGCGGCGCGGCTGCAGCATGCTCCAGGGGGCTGGGCTTGGCTGCACAGCTGCAGCGTGCTCCGGCGTGCTGGGAGGTGCAGCCACAGCCTGCTCTGGGAGGCGGGGCCGAGCAGCATGGCTTCAGCCTGCCAGCCCTGGAGCTGCGGCTGCTTCGGAGGCTGGGGGGAGAGCAGCGTGGCCAGAAGTGGAGAGACTCTGGCCCCGCCTCTTCCCTTCAGGCTCTGCTGGCTGTGCTGCCTCTCCTTGATCCCTCTGTTGGGGGGAGGGGCTGCGTCCCACTTCTCCCTCTCTATACCCATTGTGACGTTGTGCAGTCTATGTGGTTTTATAAAAACATGATAAGTGAATATAATGTATCTGGAATATGCTTCATGCAAAAGGTCTCTTGTAAGGTATCATTACAAAGCTTATAATCTACTGAGTGTGATCATCCTATTTGTATAAATGTACCACGCTTGAACCTAAAACTAAAAATATAAAATATAACTCTGAGGGCCTATTGTAATTATGCAAAGTGTGGGCCATTAATGGTGGTTTGGAATCTTGATGACTCCCATTAATCAGGACCATTGTCTGCAGATGGCTGTGTTTTACCTGTGAGTCTTCCTGTATATGTGTGTGCTGGCAAGTGGGTAATGAAGTCTTGCAGTGACATGTGATCATGTCACCTGAACTGGAATCCATCTTTAACCTGGTGCTTTTCCAGTGGCGGGGGGGGGGGGGGGGGGAGAGGCGACAAGGGGACCCAGAGGGACAAAGGGTTCCCGCCTTATGCAAAAGATATATAAAGGGATCGAACAGAACAGAGGAGAGCCATCATGAAGAATCCCCTAGCTACCACCTAAGCTGGAACAAGAGCTGTACCAGGGGAAAGAATTGTGCCCAGGCCTGGAAGGTGTCCAGTTTGAGAAAAAAAACATACTGAAGCATCTCTGAGGGTGAGATTATCTGTATTCCGTTTGATTAGACATAGATTTGCGCACTTTATTTTATTTTGTTTGGTGACTTACTTTGTTCTGTCTGTTACTACTTGGAACCACTTAAATCCTACTTTCTGTATTTAATAAAATCACTTTTTACTTATTAATTAACTCAGAGTATGTATTAATACCTGAGGGAGCAAACAACTGTGCATCTCTCTCTATCAGTGTTATAGAGGGCGAACAATTTATGAGTTTACCCTGCATAAGCTTTATGCAGGATAAAACGGATTTATTTGGGTTTAGACCCCATTGGGAGTTGGGCATCTGAGTGCTAAATACAAGCACACTCCTGTGAGCTGTTTTCAGGTAAACCTGCAGCTTTGGGGCAAGAAATTCAGACCCTGGGTCTGTGTTGGAACAGACGGGAGTGTCTGGCTCAGCAAGACAGGGTGCTGGAGTCCTGAGCTGGCAGGGGAAACAGGAATAGAAGTAGTCTTGGCACATCAGTTGGCAGCTCTCGGGGGGGTTTCTGTGATCCAACCTGTCACACCCGTTCTTAAGCCGACCTCCTTCTCTGATGCTTCTCTTTTTAACTAAAAAAATTCGGTTATGAACGAGTATATATGGTACTTTGTCATTCCTATATAATTTGTACGCTGCTATTACCATGTCCCATCGATTATCATCGTTCCACCAAGTTTCTGTGATGCCTATATCAATATCTTCACTTAATACCAGGCACTAAAGTTCACCCATCTTAGTATTTAGACTTCTTGCATTAGTATATACACATTATATATTATATAAAATCTGTCAGTATTTAGTTGTCTGCCTTCATGTGTTGTAATTGAATGGGACTCTTTTTCATTTGACTATTTCTCTTCAGTTCCTACCTGTTCTTTATTAACTTCTATCCTCTCCCCTTTACTAGGCTATAGAGTATCCCCATTAATAAAACCTCCCCTAACGGATGTCTCTGTCCAAACCATGTGCTTTTCTGCATCTGTTGGCTTTTTCCCAGCCCTTACTTTAAAAACTTGTTTTTCTTTTGGTTTCTGTAAGTCTAAATGCCTGACCAGAGACCTGTTCACCATTGATTTTTTGCAATAATTTTATATAATATAGTCTGCTAGGTTAACATCCTTTAGTGACAAGATTTTAAATGTATTAACCACAGTTTGTTTGTCGTCACTTCTTTGTGTAACTCTGTATTGATGCAAGCAAAAAACACAGCCAAGAATAATCAATAAACATAGTCAAAAAATGGCTAAAGTTTTTTATTGTTGTGATGATTGTTAGAAAAGCATTATTATAGGCAAAATATATGTTAACAGACTGGCCAAGTAAACAGGGTGGATAGCTCATTATGCTGATGTGTGGGAGATGTAGTTTTAAAGCTCGAGTCACTTGTAGTTTTAATATTTTAAAAAGTAAGGCGGTACAGACTGTGTGCACAAATTGTAAACCCTGTGCTCAAAACAGTCATAAAAATAACAATTCAACATAACTACTTTCAAAAATGTCAGTATTTCAGCTGATATAAAACATATCCAAAGTTGACAATATACATTATGGATTAAGGGCTTGCTCCCACACCTGAACTGAAGTCAACAGTAAAGCTCTCAGAGCACAAGAGCTCAGTCCTATTCTCACTGTAGCCAATGGGAATTTAGCATTAAAAAAGTACCATTTGTTAAGTTGAAGCTGGTTTGGAGCTTTTAGAAGAACAGTTTTTTGAAATTATGTTTTATGTTTTGCAATATTAGAACATAAAAGTGGCCCCACGTTGTAAGTATTGTAGCACCAGACACAGCTGCTGAGCACTACCTCCCCAGTTCCCAATCCATCTGAAATATTGCTTACCAGTGGATGGCTGTCCTGGAGCATAATGTGCTGCACATACTGGTAACGTGTATAATTATTACCAAAAGCACCAAGTTGCAACTTGTTATTTTAGAATCCTAAAAAAATCCTGCTGGAAGAAGGATGCAATTTTCTGCCTAATAAGCAAATTGCGCCATAAACCGTCAGATATCCAAATTCCAAGTCCTTTATAGAAACACCATGGAACTGGGCTGACTGATTAAATAAAGAGAAAGAGGGCCCTTTCCCCTACTCACACTGTATGCCAGAATTCATTCCAAAGCAAATTTTAATGACCAGGTTATAAAGAAGAAAGAAATTAACAGGCCCTGCATTATAATGGTGCTAGCATCTTTGCTTATATTTTCATTGAAATACTATGGTAGGTTTTGACTGAAACCAATATCACCAAGAAAATGTAAACGAAGGCCGATAATGCGCTTTTAATCCTAAAGGATCCATTTTACAAACTCCACACATGATCTTGCAAACCGCAGTGTGCACGGAACTTCCACTGAAGCGAATAGGAGTTCCATGCAGAGCCTAGGGATCGGGAGCTAGCATGACAAGGCTCCAATGAAGAGAAGCCACCGCTACAGCTGACCATGCTGTAACTTTTCCTGAGAATAAACAGTGGATTTCAGTCTCCAGAGCTGTCAAGTTTTTACCGTTTGAGAGCACTGGAAGCACACATAACATTTTCTTTGTTTTATAAAAAGAAGAGATTAAAGCCTGCGTTATATTGTGAAGCAACCAATTTATCCATAGTTGAACTTCCTGGGACGGAACACATGGTAATATTACAGAACGTGGCATGAAATGAAGAGTACAATAGCCAACTGAAACTACATGGGGAATTTAGGTAGGCAGAATGTAACAGCCCAAAGCAAAGTTTGGCCAGAAATAGGACACTGAATCTAAAGGTAAGGATGTCATCTACTGCCTCAGCAACAACACTCCCTAGGGGAAAGCCAAGATGTGTGGAAATCTCCATTCAAGTACTGATCAAGCTTAACCCTGCATGGCACGGGACATCTGACCTGTTCATCCAGCAACAGACATAAAAGGGCACTCAAAAAGGCGCAAAGTTGGCCTACTGATTTTTCCCATAGAAAGCACCTCTCCCCTAATATGGTTGCTCTTAAACCTGAGGACTACTACTTTTTTTTTTTTAAGAGCTGGATCTTAATAACTTATCCATGTGGCATGTCTATTACATATTTATTAACAGGCCACATAATGTTATATTTGTATTTTGTTTAAAAAATATCTGTTTTTAATTTGTCAGTTTAAAAAAGAGTCTGAAGAATTCTGAAAACCTACAAGAAAAACAACTTGATTGCTTAATTAGCTTGGCAGTGTGCTTTTAATATTATTTAAACATACTTCCCATAATAGGTTTTTTAAAAGTGTCATAACAGTTTGAGAGTTGTCACATTAGGCTGTTATAGCTCCAAATGTGTACATTCTTTTCATTTTAAGACTATGAATCCCATATACAATAATGTGACTGCTTAAAAGGAGCTGTTACACTTTATGTCAATCCAGCTGCTATGCAAATACATACAATCTACATAATAAAAATCCTTATGTTAATTTAGGTTAACATAATTGACTGCCTGCCAGTAACTGATTTTTAAATTTCAGCATTTTAGCCAATTAAAACATTTTCTTGTCAACACAGCCAAACTGATTTGACTACTGTATTTACTACTCAGAAGAGAACTTTTAGTTTTTAACTCATCTTTCTGAGGAGAAAATGTGTCTTAAATTTAATCTCTTACACTCACCTAATTATAAAACACACCAAATTTGTGGTCAAAATATTCAAGTAATAGTTCCTTTAGTGCTCCAATTGTGGATTCAATTCTTCATGCTTGAGCTCACAAAACTTCACTTTGCAACTGTAACTTTGTTGTAATGCAATTTCTTTTGTATAGCATTTCCTATATATTTTAAAGGGAAAATGTAGGAACAGAAATTCCACCCTGTTTAAGTATGTACCGGACAACAGCAAAATGCACATATTGCACAGCAGAGCAATCAGTGAGGACGCAGGCCTTGCCTCATTTAATGCAAACCTTTCTCTACCACCTCATCTTTCATAGGACAGGCTGCAGCAGTACTTTGGCTCTCTGTCATCATCCATATACACCTTCACTCCTCAGAAGGAAGGTGGCTGGACTCCCTTTGGTTTACCTAGTTTATGCATGCACAGAGCTGTCAGGAAGCCATTAAGAGATCACAACAGAAATATCCATGAGCCTGCACTGTCCTCTTTACAAATCTTTCCAACTTTCACAAATCACAACCAAACATCCTCAGATGACCAAAAGGCACATCTATGACTTGGGGACACGCTATCTGCCAAATGCCCAACAACTACCTCAAGCCACTGAGGCATGAAAGCTGATTTTTAAAAAAAAAGAGTTGCCAAACTTTTTTTATATTGGAAAATGTTTTTGTTTTCAAGAATGGCTGGACCATTTTTATTCAAAGATTACAAAAATGTGTACTCCAGGACTAACATCTAACCTGGCAAACTTCAGTCCAGTGGGTAAAAACTGGAAAAGGATAACCTGCTGAAAGTGACCACTGAGAATGAAAATGCCTGGGCAGCCAAACTAAGGATAGGCTTGTGTGTAGAGCACTGGACTAGGACTCAGGAGATCTTGCTTCATTTCCTGGCTTTGTGAACAGCCTCCATGTGACCTTCAGCATGTTATTTAATCTCTCTGTGCCTTAGTTCCCCATTTTACAGGTAAGGATGGTGCTGGAGCCACACAAGTACCTGTTTAAAAACAATACACCCCTTCCCTGCCTCTGTAGCAACCTACCTCCTCCTTCTCTGGGGGACAGAGGATAGGATGATCAACTTTTTTAAACAAACCAGACACACGAAGTTCACACCCAGTCACACTCTCCCCATCAGCACCCCACCCCTCCCCCCACAGACGCAGGGCAACCAGCTGCAGAGTCCTTGCCCAACAGCCACCCCCCGCCCTCTCTCAGAGCCCACACTTCGCTGCTGACGTCAGGGGATGGCAGAAGGGGAAGGCTACATTTCGGGCAGCAGCTGGATGCTGCCTCCTCCTCCTCCCCCACCCCCTAGCCTTGGCTGCAGCTGGCGTCTCTTCCCTCCCCGTGGCTTGAACCTGGCTCCCACGCCCCCGCCATTGCCACATCTCCAGCTAGTCGGTGCTTCCCCCCAGGGGCTCCCCCTGCCCAGGCTGTGCAATACAAAGTTTCCCAACGCCAAGGCTGCGGAAGGTACCCGGGGGCTCGCCCCGGCACCGGCCCGCGCCCGGCCCTTGCGGGAGCGCCCCAGGCCGGCCAGAGAACCAGGCGGCGCTGGGCGGCTGTTGCGCACATCTGGACTCCACAGGCAGGGCGCCCGGCCAGCGCGGAGTTAGCTCCGCCTGCCTACATGTGGCTAGCGCTCCTCCTCGCCACAGAGCAACCTCCAGCATCCCCGGCCAACTCCTAGCCCCCGTCCCTTCCCCGCCTTAGCCCCCTCCCCAGCGCCACCCACCTCCTCAGCGCCCTCCCAGTCCCCTCCTCCGCCTCGTCTCCCGGCACGCCGCTCCCGAAGCGGAGCGTCACTCCGGCTGCAGCCGCAGACATGGCGACGCTGACAGTGGTCCAGCCGCTCACATTGGACAGAGGTAAGCGCAGCTGCTGCCGCCCCTAGCCCGCTCCAGGGCAGCGGCTCAGGCGGGGATTTCAGGCGCCCGGGATGCGGAGAGTCACCACAGTAGGCTGCAGAGAAGAGGCTGGTGTCTGCTGGAGACCCGTCCCCGGCACATCCTGCTGCTTCTGGCTGCCGCGGAGTAGCCCCTGCCTGTATCCCACCCTGGTCCCGGGGAGGAGCCCCCCAAAGCCGCAGGAGGCCCCTGGCCATACCTGTGCTGCATGCTTGGTGCCTCTTGCCGGAGAACAGGGCAGTGGGCAGGCTGCGGGATTGGGGGGGACGCTGCCTCCCATGGCAGTTCGGACTGCAGGTGGCTGTAAGGTGAAAGGGGAGGGAGGAAAGCAAAGAGACCAAACTTTCTTCGAGGGGGAGAAGCGTTTTGGAGACTGGGGTAGGGCTGGCAGCCTGAGGAGACAGCCGGGGCAGGGATCACCACAGTACCCGGGGGAAGGGGATTAGTATATTACAAATCTAGGATAGTGCGGGCTAGTGTGTTGCAACACCAGAATCTCTCCATGTAGCTCTAGGATCTTGCTTTGCATCTTTTCTTCACTAGCTTTTCTCTGCTAACTTGCTCTCTGGTACAGCATCTTGCTATACTAGCATTTCTAGAGCATTGCTTTTGAAGTATGTTCCTATACTGGCATCTCAAGTATAGTGACAGAGTTGCTGTTTGGCATATAGATGCATTTCTAGTTATTAGCTTTGTGGTGGCTTCACTTTCCCGGTAGCTGACACCTCTAAGAAAAGGGCTCCGATCTAAGCAAAAGAATCTCAGCCATGTGAAAAATCTGAATTTTGGGGGGGAAAGGAGAATGGGAGGGAGCTGCAATTTGCCATATTTGCTATTATTAATACTGCTTCCAAATAGAGCAGCTTGTTCCTATTCCTGAAGACAGCTAGTTGCCCCTGGCATTGATGACAACACTGATAAATTTTTTCCACCCTCCAGACTATGACAGCAGCACCTTTTTATCCTTCTCTTTGTACAGTCCATTACAAAAGAGATAAAGAGGGGGTGCAGAAAGCTTGAGGCTATGCTAAATTTAAACTTCTGCCACAAGACTGTAAAATTAGATCTCCCACCCAACCTGATTAGACGACAATAAGAAACTATTTCTAAATTGATACCATTGAAAGTACATTTGTAATCCTAATAAGATACCCTAGGAATACTTGGTTATTACAGAGGGGGGAAATAACTTGATTTATTATTTGTTTGGCTTTTTCTTCTTTATGAGTTCTTGTTTAAGAGATCAAACAAGCTCCCTGGACAGGACTCTTAAGTGTTAGGACCATTTTTTTTAATCTGCATCCTGTGTATCTTAGCCTCCGAGCAATTTGTAAATCCTTTACTTTGTAGAGAATGATTTAGGCCAGTGCCTTCGTTTTAAAAATACTCTTTCAAGAAGATTAAGATGGACTCGAAACGTGAGGCACAGAGCTTCCTGCTGTAAATTCAATGGAAAAGAAACCTGATGAACTCAGTTTGAGATTTTAATTTAGAGGACACTAGGGTTACTTTGCTGGAACCTAATTGAGAGCATAGCAGCTCTTGTGGTGCCCATCACAACTTTATTGTGCATTAGGTGGATTGTTTTAATAAGATATTCAGACAAAAGAAAGAACAAAATGAAGTTATTACTAAAATAAAGTACTGGCATGCGGTAAGTTAAGGAGAATACATGTTTCTCCAAAGTGCTTAGAAATCTACTGTGTAATGTACAGTTTCATCCCAAAATTGTCTGCATTAAGCAGGACAAATCTATTTCTTGGTAAAGGGTTGAACAGATGGCAATCCATTAAAATGCAAAGAGAATTATTAGTATTTCAATATCATGATCCAATTGCATTCCTGTTCATTATTAAAACTATGGTTTTTTTTTAAACACTCTCTCTCTCTCTCCCCATTAGTCATAATTAAGATTCCACTAGATATGGGCTAGAATGTGCCTGGCACTTTCATAGAGGTGCAAGTTGAGGGCCAAAATACCCTCCTCTCACCTGGTGACTGAAGTAGATGAAAATAGGAGAAGGACTCACTTAATGTAGTTGGGATGCAGAGTTGCATCAGAACAAGGTGATTGCCTGCAACAAGGAAAAGAAATATATCCAAAGTGTTCATGTCCCAAAGAAGGCCACTTCTTCAGTGGGGACACAGTCACCTTTCAGGGGCTGCTGCTGCTGCTCCAGTTCTCAAGAAGGTTGAGAGCCCCAGAAACATCTCACCTAGGCCCAGTGCCTCCAGATATTTTCACTTGAGTTCTCCTCTTACCAGCCAGGGAAGAGGGGAATCTCTGGGGCAGCAGGATTTCTCAAATCAAGGAAGAGAAGCTCTCCCTTTGCTTTTATCAAAATAGAAGGAGCTGGGCTCCTCCAGAGTCTGCCTCAGCCCAGCTAAGGTCAAGACACAGTCCACTCTGGAAAATACCATAGACCTGCACCGGCTCCGTGCTCTCCCATGGAGAAGTCAGTGCAGCAAGGAGAGTAAAGTGCATTCCTTGAAAGCGTGTAGTAGTTCAAGTGATCGTAGTGAGGGAATTATCATGGTGGGGCCCATGGGGGCAGTGTCTAAATGGTGAAATCTAGCCCTATGTAGATAATATACAGATGTAAAATCTTCATTACTGTCCTGGAATGTGTCATCTCACACACACACACACACACACACACACACACACACACACACACACACACACACACACACTTCATATGCACAGTTTTGTTTTTCAAACCCCGTCACAGATAAATGAGAAATACATAAGTTAAAATAAAACAACATTTAAAAGTGACTGTCATTTTTGTGTGAATGATTGGAAGCCGATTTAATTCTGGAAGATTACTTCTGTCTAAAGGACAAGAATTAACTTCCTTAATTCCTGTCAGCATGTCTCTCTCTACCTGCACAACTGTCTGTGTCTGCAGGACTCTAATATGTAGAGCAACTTTCCAATATAATGGAAATTTTAATCACAGTTTCATCTCACAGACATCTCCCTTTACTCTGAGCACTGTATGTGACTGGGAGGGAGACAGCATATGTCCTGGGGTGGGAATGTGATGTGACACAGCTACTAGGGCTGGTGAAGCAGTGGGTATGCGTTCCCCCGTGGGTACTCAAAGGTTTTCCAGGGGGTACATCAACTCATCTAGATATTTGCCTAGTTTTACAACAGGCTACATAAAAAGCACTAACGAAGTCAGTACAAACTAAAATTTCATACAGACAATGACTTGTTTATACTGCTCTATATACTATACACTGAAATGTAAGTACAATATTTATATTCCAGTTGATTTATTTTATAATTATATAAAAATGAGATTTTTTCAGTAATAGTGTGCAGTGACAGTTTTGTATTTTTATGTCTGATTTTGTAAGCAAATAGTTTAAAAATGAGGTGAAACTTGGGGGTACACAAGACAAATCAGACTCCTGAAAGGGGTACAGTAATCTGGAAAGGTTGAGAACCACTGCTATGGGGGAGGGGGAGGTTGGGGGCAGGGTTACAAGTGTTCAAGAGATTTGGGAGGGGAAAAAGCCTGTGATGCATAGTGGAATGCGGTGGACATAATATATCTGGAATTTGCAAGGCTTTTGACACAGTCCCACATGACATTCTCATAAGTAAGCTGGAGAAATACAGACTCAGTAGAACTACCCTTAAGTGGATACATAATTGGTTAAACAGCCGCAAACAAAGAGTAATATTAATGGAATGATGTCAGATTAGAAGGAAGTCTCAAGTGGGGTCCATAGGGATCTGTTCGGGGTCTGGTGTTATTTAACATCTTTATTAATGACCTGGATGTAGGAATAGAGAGCATACTGATCAAATTTGCGGATGACACAAAGCTATGGGAGGTAGCAAACACTTTGGAGGATAGAACTAAAATGCAAAAGTATCTTGATAAATTGGAGAACTGGGCTATAGACAACAAAATGAAATTAAACAAAGACAAATGTAAGGTGCTAAACTTAGGGAAGAAAATCCAAACACACAAATACAGAATGGGGGAGAACTAGCTTGGCAGCATCATTGCAGAGAACGATCTGGGAGTTATGGTGGATCACAACCTCAACATGAGTCAACAATGCGATGCTCTTGCAAAAAAAGCAAATGCAGTTTTGGATTGCATTAACAGAGGCATAGCATGCAAGTCACAAGAGGTGATAGTACCACTCTACTTGGCGCTGGTTAGGCCTCAGCTGGAGGACTGTGTCCAATTTTGGTCAGCACTGTATAGAAAGAATGTAAAGAAACTGGAAAGGATCCAGAGGTGAGCAACAAAGATGATCAAAGGGATGGAATAAAAGCCATATGAGTAAAGGCTGAAGGAACTGGGTATGTTTAGTTTGGAAAAGAGGAAATTAAGGGTGGACATGATAGCCATCTTCAGATGCCTGAAAGCCTGCCATTAAAAAAATGGAGAAAAATTGTTCTCTTTTGCCAGAGAGGGCAGGAGAAGAGGCAATGGGTTCAAACTACAGCATCACAGATTTAGATTAAATCTCAGGAATAACTTCCTAACTGTAAGAACAGTAGGACAATAAAACAAACTACCTAGGGAAGTTGTAGAAGCTCCTTCACTGGAGGTTTTCAAAAAGAGACTGGATAGCCATCTGTCTTGGATAGTTTAGATACAACAAATCATGAATCTTGGCACGGGGTTAGACTAGATGACCCTGGTGGTCCCTTCTAGGCCTGTGATTCTATAGTGACTTGCGGCAAGCCAGAGATTGAGGGTTGGGAGAAACAGAGAACATGGGAGAAGCACTGTTTGGAGATAACCATGAAGGAGGCTTAGGTTAACAGTTAAAATTTAATCTTTTAAAGTTTGATCTGCAATCTTCGTTTAGTCTGGACTGTAAGAATGTGCTACTGAGATGTGGGGTTGGGAAGCAGACTCACTCCCCAGTGCCTCACTGCTACAGCCCTATTACACTATGGCCTAACGTCCCCTACTTGCAGAGCCCTACTCCTTACCTGCCTCCACTCCCTCACTATAGCCCCACTCCCCGTCATGATCACCTCAAACCCAGGCCTTCCAAACAGAACACTATTTTCCCATGACCTCTTCTACCAGAGACCTGCTGCCTCCATGGTTCTTTTCCTGCTGCACCATGCCTCCTGCTACAGTGCAGATCCACTCAATGCCCCCTCCCTATGCTTCCACCAGACTTCCACTCAGCTCACCAGAAAAGCCCTCTTTGCTAGGGATCCCTAAGGCTTGTCTCTAAAATGCATGGGCTCCCCATCTCCATGCCCTTGGATCCCCATAAGCCAATCATACCTTCCAAATAAACCTCTACTTAGGACTCCTCATGTACCCTTAGAGTCTTTAGGGTGGCATTCACCTCTTTTTTTCCAATTGTCTGCTGGTGGGGGAGGATCAGACTGAACTCTCTCCCCCCCTCCCTCCCTCCTTCTTTGGGGGAACATCAAGAAGGATTTTTGCCCTCCCCAAGTCAATGGATGGTCCCCAAAATCTGAAGAGGAAGGACTACAGTCTTTCTGCCACTATCAAACTGTGGCCAGCCTGAGTGTCTGGGCCTGTCTGTTACAGACAGGGGTTTCCCTGTGGTAGTCTCCTCACAGAACATATGCAAGGACTTCCCAACATAGAGAAATCCCGCTTGTCAGAGGATGGGTTTTCCGAGACCCAGACATCTCAGCATCCTTATGTCACTCTCCCCACCATACTTCCCCTACCAATTACCCAACAAGCCTATGCCCCCCCAAACTATATGCCCCTCAGACTAAACACCTCCCCTCTTCCCACCCCACCAACCTTACATCCCCCACTCAGTACCACTTATGTCACTCTATCAATCATCCTCATTGGCCATAGAGGTGAGCTGGAAACCATTTTTCCATCCCAGGGAAATTTTCAAGAGATTTAAAAAGACATTGGTCTGAAGGTTAATGTTTATTGATTGCATTGAGAGAAAATGCATTTAAACAACCTTAATTTTAAGCTAAAATGTGTGGGCATTTTATTACTCTCTCTCTCAAATATTTCTTGTCAGGGCCATTGTATTGTCTGAGATTTCAATTCCTATGTTTCTCATGTACCAAGCTCACGAGTCTGCACCTGGGGTCCCTCACTTATAGGCAGACATCATTGTATCTGTCAATAATAGAAGATGGATTTTCACCTTTCACTTTATCTGAACCGTTATACTTCACTGAACATTTTAAAATACTATTTTTCAAAAAGCTTAACTTATTTGAAATTTTATTTGTACTCTTCACTCTGAAGCTGAACTTAGTCTGCTGTGGCCACTATTTACTCAGAACATTGCACCAACATGTTCCCTGATCTTTTTCATTGTGGGTTTTGCACAGGACCAAGCAAATGGCAAGTTATGAAAGATCACTTTTCAAGAGACCATCTTGATTTCTAGTCAATTAGATATTTAAATTGTTTTGAACTGACTCATGGATATGAGCTAGATTGTCATGGAAAATATATTTCCAGGGAGAGGGTCCCACTAGCCTATGTCTTCATCTATCCTACCACCCCACATCCTGATTACTTTCTTATTTGCATATAGTTAGTATTCACATCCTTGAGGTGAACACTTCCTTAAGTGCTTGCAGATTGAAGGAAAGACTGCTGAATTTTTTGCACATAAAGAACTGATACCACAGTTGTTTATGAAGCTTCACCCAAGGTCATAACTGCTGGCTGTGCAGTAGGTCAATGGGGAACAATCTGAGATGGATTTAATTTAAAATCATTCAGGCATTAATACATATGAACATAACCTTAAAATAACCCAAACTTATTGACAACCTAATTTCTACTGCTCTCAAATCTATGCTAGGAAACTGGAAAGACTTCTTGCTGTTAAACTACACTGCATAACTAAACTCCATTTATTCTCTATTAATTCAAACAAATAACTTTCAAATGAAATTGATGTGCCAAAACACATTGGGAAAGTTGTCCTATACAGCATTCTATTTAGAAGAGATACAGAAAAATAAGAAAAGATCTGAAATTAGCTTTAGAGCTTCTAATATAAGCAGATATGGCAATGCTCTGTTGATAGTTATAAAATAAACCTCCATTCCAGCCAGATAGAACACCTTTCTTTTATAGGTCTGTGTACATCCTTCTCTATATTATTTTTCTGTTCATCCTTCTCTTTTGTTAGCCTACTTAAGTGGGTTTGGTTCCCCACCACACACACATCTGTGTGTGGTAAGTACATATCATTGATATAATTTTCATGGAAATTGGCAATATGCCATTATTCTGGACTGTAAGTCTTAATATAATTTATATTTGTTCTGAAAAAATATAATTAATACAAAGTCTAATTCATAAGGTAGGAGAGCTTGACCCTACTACAGAGACCCAGCATAAGGCCAAGCATCACTTAAATCCCACTTAAGCCATTAAAATAGGGTTGGAGTGGTTGTGCTGTCCCTCTGCATGGGCATGAATATCACCCAATATCTATCTAATATATCTGTCCATCTCAGAGATTTTATAGCACCCGTCATTGTAGCATCTGAGAGCAATGAAAATACTTTTCAAGTGCCACAAATTTGCAGTTGGATATCCTTTATGATGATGATATACAAAATAATGATATATTAAAAATAAAAATCACTCATTCCATTAAGATAAAAAAAAATCAGAGGGTTTGGTCTGTATTTGATTATGTAGTATTGCAACAGAAAGACATGTAGTCACAGACTGAAATAATTTGTTTTTTGTCACTGTGTTTGATTTTTTTTTTACTGGATGTTTTTCTGAAGAGATGGATTTAGGGTAAGCCGCTTGGTTTAGTGCATTTTGGATTATGAATGAGTATGCTTTCTACAGATTTATGCAACTGAAGCGTTCATGCAACTGTTATCATGCATTGATAACAAATTTCTTTAATTATGCACATAGTTTAGTAATGCTTCCTAAAGTCTTATAGCTCCTATATTTATACCTTTAATATGGGAGCTTGGATTTTTATAAGAAATGTCAAAATAATGTTACTATTCTAAAAAGTTAAATGCACATGAGGAACTCAACTGCATCTGTCAGGCACAGCCCTGAATTATGGGTAGGTATGGAGATCCACTTCCCCAGGGAGCTTTGAGAGGGACTGTGTCTACCTGAGGAGTCTGTGTTCCAATCTGCAGTCCACCAGTTTCACTGGATCATGGTCCTGCTTCTTTCTCTCTCTTTCCTGTCCTCACTGAGGTGGCTTCTGCCCTGAGGCCTCTAGGAGAGAGCAATCCCTGACACCTCAGGGGTTGTAAATGGACCTGGCAACTGTACAGTGACCAGAAAGCAGTAACAGCTCCTTCTCTCCACTTCGTCCTTGTGCATCAGACTATCATCCAGGCACAATCTGGCCTTAAATATGAATGTCCTTCATAAATGTGTGTCTATATGTAACATTCCACGAACATACAGAGTTTTGGTGGAATTTGGTGTAAGTCACTTCTGTGACTTGGAAAAGGGATATCTTAAATCCCAGTCAAGTGTAATTTTTGAACACAAGACTAGTCATGCCACATTGTTCTGCAGTGGCTTTGTTCATGTTAAGGAAATGTTTGTTGAGCATGTTAAGCATATGATTGCCAAAACAAGACGGACAATGTTCACAGCAAACACTTATTACTGCAAGGATCTTGCCTTACTCCTGGTCTGTAAACACCTAGCACAGTGTTGGTACTTGTAGCAATTCAATAATAATGCCTAGACATAATTTTAGTTTATTTGAATTTATACTGGAAGATCCTGAATCTGAACAGAATTTAGGTTACCAATAGTGTATTCTACTCCTCATTTGTTACATTGGTCGGGATCCTGAAACTTGTTGATCCCAATAGGGATGTAAAATGTTAACCGGTTAACCGATTAACCAATAAGCATCAATCTTATCGGTAAGATATTCTGGTTAACATTTAAACTCTGCTGCGGGACCATGCTGCCAGCCAGCACCATGAGTCCCGGCTGCCGCGTCCCCCCATCCCCTTCATTCCTGGCTACTGTCCCCCGAGATCCTGGCTGCTGATCCCCTTCCCCCACCCCCGTCCCGGCTGCTGGCGGCCCCTACGCCCAGGGCTTTGCACGGGGTGGCAGCAGAGCCCCATGCGCGCAGTGGCAGCTGGGACCCCAGGCATGGGGGGCCGCTGGCAGTCGGGACCCCAGATGCGCAGAGCGGTAGCAGAGCCTAACAGTTAAATGTTTAACCAGTAAAATTTTAATAGTTTAAACATTTACTTTTTTAAAACGTTATTTTCACCCTAATCCCCAATGGGGCTCTGAGCAGGTGCAGGAGTCCATCACATGTAACAAGTTACAGGATTGGTATGTTAATGCTTAGGAAACACAAGGCATGCTATATTATATATTCCTTCCCTTTTGACGATGTGTTTTATAAACAAAGCCCTATGCCCAATCCTAATATCCTACATGCCTCATTCACACTGAAGTTAGTGGGTCTTTTGCCTGAGTAAAGAGGGCAGGATCAGGTATTTAATGACATATCAAGTAAATGATTTGTTTGAATATATGTCTTCTCTTTTCAGCTTACATGTGCTACTGGGCTGGGCACTCCTCTAATGAAATTATCAGAGGAAATAAGAAATGTGACAGATAATAAAGTCCTTGGCTTTGTGCAGATATGTTCTTTTAATTAACCATCACAAAAATATGTACATGCATACCTCTCTTTAACAGTTATGATATTTATGCAAGCACACAAAGATATACACTTTTAGTTGAGCTATGCTAGTCAAATGTAAAGAATGCTCTTGGCAGATAAAAAGGCAATATGATTTGAAATATTAATCAAATGTGAAGCCACCAATTTAAGTCATTTCATAGGACCATCATTAATTGTAAGATGAAAAGTCAAGAGAAAAACAAGTGAAAGCAGATAGTGTTTTGACCCCACTTAAGTGGCAATTCCTAAATTTATCTGTCTTCTCTAAAGTACAGATGTGTTTCATGAGACTTCACACATATTTGGCACTTTTAAAATACTAATATACTTTAAAATACACAAACATTTACAAACAAAGTTAATCTGAGCTGATTTAATCTTCTTTTACCTAGAGTTGTAATCAGACATTTGCTAGAGATTCAGACTCTGGATAAGAAAGTCTAACTTCAGTCTCTTTAGCAGTTCATTATACATGAAGATCATAAGAAGCAATTCAGGAAAGAATATTTATTCAGAAAAGCACTTTAAGCATGTACTGAAATCCCAAGCATATGCTTTAAATTAAGCACACACTTAAGTGCTGTCCTAAACAGGGATGGATTTAAGTACATGGACCAGCATTTCTCAAATGGGCACTCTCTTTATTTCTGCTGAATCAAAGTTGCTTCAACTTTACTGTGGAAGCTCCTTTTGATAAATCCTTTAGGGTAAGCATTTATCCTTCAGGACCCTGGCTCTTTCGTTATCTTCCTCAACCATATCATGTCAAAAAAAAGAAGAAGAAACATTATTTATATTTTAAGGTATCAGTCCTGCACATTGGCCTGTATGGAGTCCTCTGTAATCAAAGATCTCCAGCACCGGCACAGAGGTCCACATGCACAAATCAGATAGCTGATTGGGGCCTATATTAGTCCTTTGGCAGCCGTCTTAACCTTCTGAAATCCATCATCTATTCATGCTTTCAAAACAAATTGAAAATGTGCTGTAGTCGAACAAGTTATTTGAAGGAATACAGGAGTAACGGGATGGAATTCTATGGTCTGTGATTTGTAGGAGGTCAGACTAGGTGATCTGGCCCTAAAAATCTATGATCCTACAAAGAATAGTAATTGGGAAGAGAGTCAGTTGTGCATCCCTGCCCCATCACCATTTCCTGCCATGCTGCCAGTTTTGTATCATAATAGCAATGGCTATGGAGCTCATACTAATGTATACATCACCTTTTGCTTCCTAACAATGAAACCATGCCACAATATCTCAGGTTTTGTTTGTTCCACATCTCATAAATGATGTTCTGTTATATCAGGCTACAATTTGAAATAAATTGTACCGCCCCCCCTTCCACTTCCAAAATCTATCAGAATCAAGCAAACCCTACAGCTGTAGTTTGTACTGACATTACCTATATTCTCTGTACAACAGGAAGGGAGCTTTCCATTTCAAAGTTTGTTTTCAGCTTGCAGCAGCAAATCCGGAAAGTCATTGCCCCATCCTCTGATCACAATTATGCACAAAGAACCCTAATTTCAATTCATTTTGTTGTTTGGAAAGTCATAGGCTTGGAAATTAAAAGTAAAAAAGTGGTATATTTGGCCATGTCAATCGTTGTAGTACACTAGCACTGCCTGCAATGTCTATTTACACTGGGGTATATTAACAAGGGATGTTGCTTCCATTACACTAATCTTGCCGTTACAATATTTCTCATATATACTTTCTGAAGATTGTGTTTCTCTGTGAAGTTGTATCTCCCTAGTCAGCTGCCACAGGGAATTAGTCTACAAAGTTCAGTGCTGGAGTCAACTAAAATGAAAAAAGGTGAATTCAGAAAGACAGAAGATTAACCTTCTCATTACTTGTTCCAACAGAGAAACAGTGCCATTATGTATTCATGCATAATGACTTATTGCATCGTTTGTCATACATAATAAAGTCATCTGATCTCTGCTGCCTCTATGGGGAGGAGGCTTATGGAACATCCAGTGAAGAAATTAAAATTATAATGCTAGAAATAACGTGAAGCTGTTTATCTCCACTGTTGGCCCACCGCCATCTCTTCCTCCCTTTTCTGGTATGAACAATAAAAGAGCTTTACGATCAAGATTACTTGAAGAGATAAGAACTAAGGAGCAGACAGCAGGAGACTCTAATAATGACACACCAGCAAAGAAGAAACCGAGAGTAGTGGCTCTAGCTCAAACACAGAGCCTGTTGTGAAGGAGAATTAGTATCTGTGAACTAACCTCACCACCCTTTGTGAAACACCTGTTGGTGGTTCATTTCCTTCCTTTTCCCCCATTCCCCAAGAAAAATCTGTCTGACCATAGCTAAAAAACACACTATTGAATACCAGTGCGGCAACATGCACAGTTATACTGTATGTGCTACTTTTTTGTGATCTAGATGCAGGAAGTATCACTTGTTACGTCCTTTACTTAGCAGGTTAGGTGGGTAATGGAGTGGAATTCAGCTGAAAGAAAGATACATCACAGTTAGAAATAATGTTTTTCTTCTTACTGCTTGTCTTGGTACAGACATGTTCCTCCCCCCCACACTGCTCTAGTTTTCTTTAATTCCTCCACGGGTTTTAATGGGTTTCACCATAGGTTCAAATTTCATAAGACAATTTTTGTTTTATTAAGCAAGCAGAGAGTTATGGGTGGGTTAATGCACCAGCCTTTTATCTGGGTTCAAATCCTGCTCAGCTAACACATGAAAGCGACTGCATTTATTGACCTCAGCCTAGTCTCTAGTGTGGTTTTGTCCAGTTTCCAATGCAGACTCTGCTTAAGACAGACCCTAAACTACAATAGCAAATGGCGCTGCAGGTCAGAAACCAGCTGAATTACAAGGACTGCAGGGAAACTGGCAAAGCAGTTTACTATTTCTTCAGTTTTGTGAGCTCCAAATTATAAAACTATTTAAATATAAAGTCAGTTTATTCACTTGAGTTTCTCAGGTTTATATAGCTCTGTTTTAAATTCCCTGCCCCACTCATCTCATGGTCTTAAAGGTCAAATCAGAAAAAAAGATAACTATTGGGGCATATTTGCTTCAAAATAGGGGTAAAAGCCTTAGGCCCATTGCTGTTCCTGGGAAGTCTTCATAGGACCAGTGGGAGAATGATGCTTGTTCCGCAGGGATGCCTCTTACTCCCTAGCCTCAGTCCACATTCCCCCTCTTTGATAATATCATCCATCCCAACCTGAACCAGTGATGGGTTTGGGTCAGGTGTAATTTGTATAGCACACATCGGGGCTTGGCTCGGGTTGAATAGTCTTTTATCAGAGTGTGCCAACTATGTTATTCAGAGGCAGAGTAAGGTCACTTTTCTTGACCTGCTGCTCACAAACAGGGAAGAATTAGTAGGGGAAGCAAAAGTGGATGGGAACCTGGGAGGCAGTGACCATGAGATGGTCGAGTTCAGGATCCTGACACAAGGAAGAAAGGAGAGCAGTAGAATACGGACCCTGGACTTCAGAAAAGCAGACTTTGACTCCCTCAGGGAACAGATGGGCAGGATCCCCTGGGAAAATAACATGAAGGGCAAAGGGGTCCAGGAGAGCTGGCTGTATTTTAAAGAATCCTTATTGCGGTTGCAGGAACAAACCATCCCGATGTGTAGAAAGAATAGTAAATATGGCAGGCGACCAGCTTGGCTAAACAGTGAAATCCTTGCTGATCTTAAATGCAAAAAAGAAGCTTACAAGAAGTGGAAGATTGGACAAATGACCAGGGAGGAGTATAAAAATATTGCTCAGGCATGCAGGAGTGAAATCAGGAAGGCCAAATCACACTTGGAGTTGCAGCTAGCAAGAGATGTTGAGAGTAACAAGAAGGGTTTCTTCAGGTATGTTAGCAACAAGAAGAAAGTCAAGGAAAGTGTGCACCCCTTACTGAATGAGGGAGGCAACCTAGTGACCGAGGATATGGAAAAAGCTAATGTACTCAATGATTTTTTTGCCTCTGTCTTCACGAACAAGGTCAGCCCCCCGACTACTGCACTGAGCAGCACAGTATGCGGAGAAGGTGACCAGCCCTCTGTGGAGAAAGAAGTGGTTCGGGACTATTTAGAAAAACTGGACGTGCACAAGTCCATGGGGCCGGATGCGCTGCATCCGAGGGTGCTAAAGGAGTTGGCAGATGAGATTGCAGAGCCATTAGCCATTATTTTTGAAAACTCATGGCGATCGGGGGAGGTCCGGATGACTGGAAAAAGGCTAATGTAGTGCCCATCTTTAAAAAAGGGAAGGAGGAGGATCCGGGGAACTACAGGCCAGTCAGCCTCACCTCAGTCCCTGGAAAAATCATGGAGCAGGTCCTCAAGGAATCAATTATGAAACACTTAGAGGAGAGGAAAGTGATCAGGAACAGTCAGCATGGATTCACCAAGGGCAAGTCATGCCTGACTAACCTAATTGCCTTCTATGATGAGATAACTGGGTCTGTGGATGAGGGGAAAGCAGTGGATGTGTTATTCCTTGACTTTAGCAAAGCTTTTGATACGGTCTCCCACAGTATTCTTGCCGCCAAGTTAAAGAAGTATGGGCTGGATGAATGGACTGTAAGGTGGATAGAAAGCTGGCTAGATCGTCGGGCTCAACGGGTAGTGATCAATGGCTCCATGTCTAGTTGGCAGCCGGTTTCAAGCGGAGTGCCCCAAGGGTCGGTCCTGGGGCCGGTTTTGTTTAATATCTTTATTAATGATCTGGAGGATGGTGTGGACTGCACTCTCAGCAAGTTTGCAGATGACACTAAACTGGGAGGCGTGGTAGATACACTAGAGGGTAGGGATTGGATACAGAGGGACCTAGACAAATTAGAGGATTGGGCCAAAAAAAACCTGATGAGGTTCAACAAGGACAAGTGCAGAGTCCTGCAGTTAGGATGGAAGAATCCCATGCACTGCTACAGACTAGGGACCGAATGGCTAGGCAGCAGTGCTGCAGAAAAGGACCTAGGGGTCACAGTGGACGAGAAGCTGGATATGAGTCAACAGTGTGCTCTTGTTGCCAAGAAGGCTAATGGCATTTTGGGCTGTATAAGTAGGGGCATTGCCAGCAGATCGAGGAACGTGATCGTTCCCCTTTATTCGACATTGGTGAGACCTCATCTGGAATACTGTGTCCAGTTTTGGGCCCCACACTACAAGAAGGATGTGGAAAAATTGGAAAGAATCCAGCGGAGGGCAACAAAAATGATTAGGGGTCTGGAGTACATGACTTATGAGGAGAGGCTGAGGGAACTGAGATTGTTTAGTCTCCAGAAGAGAAGAATGAGGGGGGATTTGATAGCTGCTTTCAACTACCTGAGGGGGGGTTCCAAAGAGGATGGAGCTCGGCTGTTCTCAGTGGTGGCAGATGACAGAACAAGGAGCAATGGTCTCAAGTTGCAGTGGGGGAGGTCTAGGTTGGATATTAGGAAAAACTTTTTCACTAGGAGGGTGGTGAAGCACTGGAATGCGTTACCTAGGGAGGTGGTGGAGTCTCCTTCTTTGGAGGTTTTTAAGGCCCGGCTTGACAAAGCCCTGGCTGGGATGATTTAGTTGGGAATTGGTCCTGCTTTGAGCAGGGGGTTGGACTAGATGACCTCCTGAGGTCCCTTCCAACCCTGATATTCTATGATTCTATGATTCACTTTGAATGGGGGGTGGCTGAGGTGTATACAGTGGGAAGCCCCGGGTGGGAGGGGAGTGCGGAGGGAGAAGGGAGGAAGATAGGGGCAGACTCCCCACAGAGCCTGTCACCGGTCCCCATCTCCTTCTACCTGTGCCTGGTTCCTATTCTCTGCAGGGGGCTCCATGGTCCAGACAGCCCAGCTTCCCAGCTCTTGACATCTCCTATCTTTGGCTGTGACCCAGGCTCCCAGCAGCTCTGATCCCCACACTTCCCTGCCCAGTCATGGGTGCAGTGTTCCTGGCTCCCTCTGTGCTGATCTGCTGCCAAGTGTCCCCCGACCAGGCCTGGGATTGGCACCTGTTGGTTCAGAGGATGCTCTGCAGTCAGGAGGGAAAGAGGCCCCGCTTGCTCAGTTCCTACTCCACAGCCCAGTCCCAGATGCCAGAGTGGCTGCTCCAGCTCTTCCAGGTCGCACTCTTGCCTCCACACCCCTGCTCATGAAGTACAGGGGCAGAAATGTACATCAGTGCCCTCAATGTATCTATCCAGGGGTTTGGGCCAGGCTTATAATTAGACCAAAGCAGACCTCTAGTTCAGACCCTTTGTTAGCATCTTGGCATGCAGGAATATGCCATCACTGTTCAGGGCAGGCAGTGATGGTACAAAGGATCAAAACCATTTCACCAATGAGGGGACACCTGTTGCAGCCAGAAGGATGGAGACACTGCAAAGGAGATGGTCAGCAATCAGAGAAAGCAGGCGTATGAAGTATGGAGTATGAAAGGTCAGCCAAGGATCTGTCGGCCCTGGAGACAGGTACTTCTGTGAGGATCCAGCCATTAGACACTAAAGGAGTAATCAGGGTTGCAGTGGCAAGCAGATCATAGAAGGTGATTACACAAGAGGGACAAGTGATCCCAAGGAACAGGAGACATGAGCCAGCAGACAACACCCAGCCAGAAACTAGAGATCATCACAGAATGGAGACACAGAGAACCATCCAGAACCATCCAGACAGAGAGGGAGGCAACTCCACAGAGAGTGTTTACTAGATTATGGTGACAGGGAGACAGAGATCAGTTACTCCTGGTGTGGTCATCTGTTGACGAGACCAAACTGTCTCAAAGAAATATGTAACTAGCTGAATCTGTGGTTAAAATGAGACTCCAACTTGGCTCTGTGTTAGTAACCTCTGACAGAAGGGACACGGAACAGGTATCATGATCAGTTGAACTGGAGACAGAGGCCCATGTTTCTTCCCTGGAGGGACTGTTATTGATGGGACACCAGGAAAACCAGGGCTGCCCAGAGTATTCAGGGGGCCTGGGGCAAAGCAATTTCGGGGGCCCCTTCCATAAAAAAAAGTTGCAATACTATAGAATACTATATTCTTGTAGGGGCCCCTCCGGGGCCGGGGGCAAATTTCCCCACTTGCGCCCCCTCCCGCCCGGGCGGCCCTGAGGAAAACAAAGAATGTGGAGAGAGACTAGAAGCAACTCAACCACGCAGACAGAGCAGAGCACATGGTTTAACAAAATTTCACTTGTCTCAACATAACCTTCATTCAGCTTTACTCTTTGCAAATGAAACAGTGCAGCACCCAGCCTGAGAAGGGGCAGATATTAGGGTGAGAGCTGCTGCAATGGGAGCCCACAATCACCTTACTGACGCATCTGGGAGAGTGAGCAATGTTAATTGTGTCATGCTGGGCACGGGCAGGGGGAATTCAAAATCAAAAGACAGACCAAAATCCACAATATAGGCTTTTTAAAAAATGTCATGATATTTGGGGTTCAGCTCATGATCGCTGCTGATCTCTTGAGATTGGCAATATTGTAACTGTCACATGACCCCAAAAGGTTAAACTGTAAAACAGCAGTACGCACGAGGCTGGAGCTCTGGGGAGGGTGTGCTTAAATTACTGGCTTAGAAACCTGTAGGATCCAGTGTATGGATCCAAACACAGCAGCCTGATGAGCATCCAGCAGAAGGAGCTTGACCCCGTCTATGATAGCAAGCACGTAGGAAGTCCAACACACTTAGGGATTCATATACCACTATAATGGGCTAAGTGAGACAGATACAGCACATCCAACTCTATTGCATGGTTGGATTTTTTCACACATTAAGAAAAGACCGACAAGCATTTGCTAAACTGCTTGCTTAAAATGATTTATTTTAAGCAGCTTCAGGGTATGTCTACAATGCACATCACTTGCAACGGGATATAAGGTGTGTAGCTACACGCTGCAGTGAAAAGCAGACTGCTCCCACACCACAGTGCATTGCTACATGTGTCAGTGAAAGACTTTGGCAGCTGCCTATAGCACAGAAAAGCCTTTCTGCATTTCAGGGAGCTGCCGGAACCTTTCCCTGCTGTTCCCCCGCTGCCAGAACCTTTTCCCATTGCTAGAGCTTCCCCCTGCAGCAGGGAAAGACTCCAGCAGTGGGACACGGAAGGAGGCACTGCTTGGGTGTGTAGAGAGCCGCGTAGGGCAGAGCTTTTTCTTTCTGAGGTCTCCCCCCAGCCCCAAATTCCACGGCCCACCTCTGCCACAATAACTGGTTTTCTGCATATAAAAGCCAGGGCTGGCGTTAGGCAGTAGCAAGCAGGAGCCACCCTGAAGCTACATTGCTCAAGCTTCAGCTTCAGCCGTGGGTGGCGGGGCTCAGGGACCTCTGCTTCAGTCCCATGCTGTGGGGTTTCGGCTTTCTGCCCTGGGCCCCAGCGAGTCTAATGCTGGCTCTACTTGGAGGCTCAAGGCCCCCTAGGGGGCCTCAGAACCCTGGTTGAGAACTACTGGCATAGGGTATATGCTGTGACAATCAGGGTCCAGACCCCCCCAGGGGAGAATAGGGGCTCTTAACCCCAGAGAGTAAGCATTTGAATCAGCTGGTTGTATGCAATGTTGTGTATAAAAATATGTGGAGTAAAGTCTTTTATGAAAGCACGTAATGTTTTGAACTTGATGGCCATTACGAGATATGTATACAGACTGTGGTTATATATTTATTTATATAGAATACTATGTCTATGACCTAAGCTACAATTTCAAATATACCTCACAGCAGGGAGGAGTGCATTCCCAGCTAGGTGTTAAGACAAAACCAGATGCAAGTAATGATCCATGTTGCAACCCAGGAAAAGACAAATGATTGACCATTACAGTTAATAGGAAGCCACTGAGACACCCCAGCTACCAAGTCAAGAGGGAATTTTCTCCATTGTGAGTAATGATGAATCACAATAGTCTGACAGAAAGGGGGGGAAAACCAACAAAAACAGTGCAAACCCTTAAAAGAGAAGGGCTTTGAAGTGAAGGCTTTCTAGAAAGTGATGGGCAGCCTCTAAACAGGAAACTGTCCCTGAAATGCTGGATCCCATCTATGATGGGGCATACTGGAAAACTGTTCAAACACAATAGGTAACTTGTATAAGGAAAGAGAATTTACCTAATATATAAGTGTAAAGCCTGAAGTTGCCTCTTTATGTTTATTTTCTGTCTGACTTGCATGTGTTTGCTTTTTCTTACTATTTCTTCTCTGAATTTGTGATTTTTCTTTTAAACAAAACTTTTTGTTTATTTTTATCCAAAGCATGTCTCCAGTGTGCAAGCTTTATGGTGTGTGTGCCAAACTGATAACTGGGGGCAGTTTTCACATGTTTGGGGTGACGAACCAGAGGGGAAAGGTCTGAGTGTCTTGTACTTAAGAATTTGGGGAGATTTATATAGAAAACTATACATATAAAATGATGGGGTCTAAATTAGCTGTTACCACTCAAGAAAGAGATCTTGGAGTCATTGTGAATAGTTCTCTGAAAATATCTGCTCAATGTGCAGCAGCTAGGGTTGCCAGTTTTGGGTGGACATATTCCTGGAGGTTTCATCACATGACAATCTTTAATTTCTGGAGACTCCAGGACAATCCTGGAAGGTTGGCAACTGTAGTAGCAGCAGTCAAAAAAAGCTAACAGAATGTTAGGAACCATTAGGAAAGGGATAGATAAGAGAGTAAATATCGTAACGCCAGTATATAAATCCATGGTACACCCACAACTTGAATACTGCATGCAGTTTCCTCACCCCCCCCCCCTTTCAAAAAAAGATATATTTGAAATGGAAAAAGTACAAAAAGGGCAACAAAAATGATTAAGGATATGGAACAGCTTCCATATGAGGAGAGATTAAAAACACTAGGACTGTCCAGCTTGGAAAAGAGACAACTAAAGGGGGGTATAATAGAGGTCTATAAAATCATGAATGGTGTGGAGAAAGTGATTAAGGAAGTGTTATTTACTCCATATCTTAACACAAGAACCAGTAAAAATTAATAGGCAGCTGGTTTAAAACAAACAAAAGGAAGTACTTCTTCACACAATGCACAGTCAACCTGTGAAACTCGTTGCTAGGAGATGTTTTGAAGGCCAAAATTATAGTGGGGTTCAAAAAAGAATTAGGAAAGTTCATGGAGGATAGGTCCATCAGTGGTATTAGCCAAGAGGGTCAGGGATGCAACCCCACGCTCGGTCTCTCTGAGCCTCTGATTGCCAGATGCTGGGACTAGATGACGGGATGGATCACTTGATAATGCCATGTTCTGTTCATTCCCTTTGAAACATCTGGCATTGGCCCCTGTTGGAAGACAGGATACTGGGCTAGATGGACCATTGGTCTGACCCAGTATGGGCATTCTTATGTTTTTATGTTGGGATCACCCTGAAAGGACTAACTAGGCTGGTGGAAGCGAGGGTGAGACTTGTGGGCTGGTGTCAGGACTCTGAGCAATAGCAGCATAGAATTAAGACACCCAAAGCTACAAGAAGGCAGTGACAGAACCCCTTAGAGATCTGGATGATGATACCCAAAATGTCACACATACCCACAGGGTTCAGGGTTGCTCTACTCACCTAGTAGTGCCATACTGTCTACACTGCTGTTTATACCCATACTAGTGGAGCATGCAGTGTATGTACTCTATGCGCTGCCAAAAGGAGCGTGCAGTGTAGATGTACCTTTAATTTTTAAAAGTGATGTCCTACCTGCTAATAATGAAGTTCTTGTCACAGGTGGGTATTGTCAAATATGGTAGGGCCAGTGGCCGTTTACCTAGACCACTTGAAAAAGATATGCATGAGTAGCTGTAGCAATATTCAGTTGTTGGAATGTAAAAGTGCTCTTGCATTAGACCTGTAATGATTACCAGATCATTTATTTAAACCAAAATAATAGAACATTAACATTGGTTTTAACTATAATTATTTTGAGTAGACTTCAAAGATATACGTATATATTATAGATGCAGTATAAAAATGTACCATAAAGGCCTGGATAACATTACTGGATTTTAACTAATTAAATTGTTGCTCCCTGCACACCATTATGCCCAATTTACGATAGTGAGGTATACCTCTAAGATGACTAGTTAGCATGAAATTTTGTACAATTTAAAAACAAACAAAAATGGCACAAAAAGACTCCTCACTTTCTCCATTCTTCTAAACTCTCCATTTTAATCAGTAAATTAAAGAGAATTACTGGAACAGGAGAGAACACTATTCTGTGAGTAAGTAAGGAACTACACACAAGAATGAAAGCAAATTGGGCTGTCTGGTGTATGACACCATAGAAGGAAGTGTAATGGAATACAAAGTAGCAAATGACAGCAGGGTTCTACTAATACCAAGGATTTTCAGAAGTATACACTGAAATTCATCCAAAACTGAATATTACAGAAATAACTACACTTAATTAGAAGAGTAGGAGATCAAGATGAACTGTGAAGTTATACAAGGATTTATTTGATTGAAACTCTTCACCTTCTGCCTAGATAAAATCTTTAGACACACTTGAATGAGAGAGAGTGACATGCCTAAGGCTTGGTCTACACTATGAGTTTAATTCGAATTTAGCAGCGTTAAATCGAATTAACCCTGCCCCGTCCACACAACGAAGCCATTTATTTCGAAATAAAGGGCTCTTAAAATCGATTTCTGTACTCCTCCCCGACGAGCGGAGTAGCGCCAAAATCGATATTGTCATTTTGAATTAGGGTTAGTGTGGCCGCAATTCGATGGTATTGGCCTCTGGGAGCTATCCCACAGTGCACCATTGTGACCGCTCTGGACAGCAATCTGAACTCGGATGCACTGGCCAGGTAGACAGGAAAAGCCCCGCGAACATTTGAATTTCATTTCCTGTTTGCCCAGCACAGGAGAGCATAGGTGACCACAGAGAGCTCATCAGCACAGATAACCATGCAGATCAATAACCGAAAAAGAGCACCAGCATGGACCGTACGGGAGGTACTGGATCTGATCGCTATATGGGGAGAGGATTCAGTGCTAGCAGAACTTCGTTCGAAAAGACGAAATGCCAAAACTTTTGAAAAAATCTCCAAGGGCATGATGGAGAGAGGCCACAATAGGGACTCAGAGCAGTGCCACGTGAAAGTCAAGGAGCTCAGACAAGCCTATCAGAAAACAAAGGAGGCAAACGGTCGCTCCGGGTCAGAGCCGCAGACATGCCGCTTCTATGCTGAGCTGCATGCAATTCTAGGGGGGGCCGCCACCACTACCCCACCTCTGACCGTGGATTCCGAGGCGGGGGTAATCTCATCAGCCACACCTGAGGATTCTGCAGATGGGGAAGAGGAGGAGGAGGAGGACGACGACGAGCTTGCGGAGAGCACACAGCACTCCGTTCTCCCCAACAGCCAGGATCTTTTTCTCAGCCTGACTGAAGTACCCTCCTAAGCCTCCCAAGCCAGTACCCAAGACCATGACCCCATGGAAGGGACCTCAGGTGAGTTTACCTTTTAAAATATAAAACATGGTTTAAAAGCAAGCGTTTTTTAATGATTAATTTGCCCTGAGGACTTGGGATGCATTCGCGGCCAGTACAGCTACTGGAAAAGTCTGTTAACGTGTCTGGGGATGGAGCGGAAATCCTCCAAGGACATCTCCATGAAGCTCTCCTGGAGGTACTCCAAAAGCCTTTGCAGAAGGTTTCTGGGCAGTGCAGCCTTATTCCGTCCTCCATGGTAGGACACTTGACCACGCCATGCTAGTAGCAAGTAATCTGGTATAAAAGCCTGGCAGCGTATGGTCCCGGTGTCTGCTGGCATTCAAGCAACATCCGTTCTTTATCTCGCTGTGTAATCCTCAGGAGAGTGATATCGTTCATGGTAACCTGGTTGAAATATGGGAATTTAATTAAGGGGACAGAGGTGGCCGTTCCTACTGGGCTGTTTGCCTGTGGCTGAAAAGAAATCCTTCCCTGCAGTTAGCCAAGCGCGGGGGGGGGGAATTGGCGCTGAGCTTTTCGCCTTTGGCTAGCAGGGATCTTCCCTGATACCAGCCACACGGTGGGGGGAGGGATAAAGCGATCATCCCAGAGAATTGGATGGGGGGGGGGGGTTAGTTTGTTTTCTGCTGCTGAAGGTTAACAGGAAAAACGCAGCAGTCAACGGGCTTTGCTTGGTATGTGGGAAAGGAGGGCGCAGAAGCCGAAAGACAATGGCTTACCATGGCCGCATGCAAGCCGAATTCTGTTGCCCGGACCTGCGTCTGTGATCTCTAACACCAAAGCCACAGGCACTCAATATTAAGATGGAAAATGCGACCTTGTACTGAAATCACATGTGCTATGTAATGTGAATAGTGTTTTTCACCGTGAAAGAGTATAAGCATTGTTCTGTAAAATGTATCTTTTTAAGAACTTCTCTTCTTTTTTCCATCCCTCCAGCAGCTGCAAATTTTTCAAGCCTCCCTCCTCCGTCCCGAAGGCTATCTCAGATAAGGCGGCGGAGAAAGAGGACGCGAGACGAGATGTTCTCGGAAATAATGGAATGCACCTGCAATGAAAGAGCTCATTTGAATGAGTGGAAGGACATGGTATCTAAGTACAGGAAAGATGCCAGTGAACGTGAGGTCATGAGGGACGCTCGAGATGAGAGGTGGCAGGCTGCAACGCTGGGGCTGCTGCGTGATCAAACAGACATGCTCCGGCGTCTGGTGGAGCTTCAGGAACGGCAGCAGGATAACAGAGTGCCACTGCAGCCGCTGTATAACCTCCCTCCCCCCTCACCATGTTCCATAGTCTCCTCACCCAGACGTTTAAGAACGCGGGGGGGGGGAGGCTCCGTGCACCCTCCCACTCCACCCCAGTGGACAGCCCAACCAAAAGGCTGTCATTGTATTGAATTTTTTCAGTGGCCTTTTACTTCCCTCCTATCCTCCTCCCAAACCTCATCCGGGTTACCTTGTCGGTTCTCTCCCTATGTTTATAATCAATTAATAAAGAATACATGATTTTTAAATGATAGTGACTTTATTTCATTTAAAAGCAAGCTGTGATTTAAGGGGGGAGGGTGGTTTGCTTACAGGGAATGAGTCAATCAAGGGGGCGGGTTTTCAACAAACAGAACTTTCACACCGTAGCCTGGCCAGTCATGAAACTGGTTTGCAAAGCTTCTCTGATGTGCAGCGCTTCCTGGTGTGATCTTCTAATCGCCCTGGTGTCTGGCTGCGCAAAATCAGCAGCCAGGCGATTTGCCTCAGCCTCCCACCCCGCCATAAAGGTCTCCCCCTTACTCTCACAGAGATTGTGGAGCACACACAGCAAGCAGCAATAACAATGGGGATATTGGTTTGGCTGAGGTCTGACCGAGTCAGTAACGAGTGCCAGCGACCTTTTAAACGGCCAAATGCACATTCTACCACCATTCTGCACTTGCTCAGCCTGTAGTTGAAAAGCTCCTGACTCCTGTCCAGGCTGCCTGTGTATGGCTTCATGAGCCATGGCATTAAGGGGTAGGCTGGGTCCCCAAGGATAACTATAGGCATTTCAACATCCCCAACGGTTATTTTCTGGTCCGGGAAGTAAGTCCCTTGCTGCAGACGTTTAAACAGAGTAGTGTTCCTGAAGACGCGAGCGTCATGAACCCTTCCCGGCCAGCCCACGTTGATGTTGGTGAAACGTCCCTTGTAATCCACAAGTGCTTGCAGCACCATTGAAAAGTACCCCTTGCGGTTTATGTACTGGGTACCCTGGTGCTCCGGTGCCAAGATAGGGATATGGGTTCCATCTATCACCCCACCACAGTTAGGGAATCCCATTGCAGCAAAGCCATCCACTATGACCTGCACATTTCCCAGTCACTACCTTTCGTAGCAGCAGCTCAGTGATTGCTTTGGCTACTTGCATCAAAGCAGCCCCCACAGTAGATTTGCCCACTCCAAATTGATTCCCGACTCACCGGTAATTTTCTGGCGTTGCAAGCTTCCACAGGGCAATCACCACTCGCTTCTCAACTGTGAGGGCTGCTCTCATCGTGGTATTCTGGCGCTTCAGGGCAGGGGAAAGCAAGTCACAAAGTTCCATGAAAGTGCCCTTACGCATGCGAAAGTTTCGCAGCCACTGGGAATCGTCCCACACCTGCAACACTATGCAGTCCCACCAGTCTGTGCTTGTTTCCCGGGCCATGTCCTCATCACTCTCGCCGTCGCGCTGCCGTAGCCTACTCCTTGCCGCCTGGTTTTGCAGGTTCTGGTTCAGCATAAACTGCACGATAACGCGCGAGGTGTTTACAATGTTCATGACTGCTGTCTTGAGCTGAGCGGGCTCCATGCTTGCCGTGGTATGGCGTCTGCATTGTTCACCCAGGAAAAAGGCGCGAAACGGTTGTCTGCCATTGCTTCCCTGGAGAGGGGGGAGGATGTACCCAGAACCACCCGCTACAATGTTTTTGGCCCCATCAGGCATTGGGATCTCAACCCAGAATTCCAATGGGCGGAGGAGACTGCGGGAACTATGGGATAGCTATGGGATAGCTACCCACAGTGCAACGCTCTGGAAATCGACGCTAGCCCCGGTACATGGACGCACACCGCCGAATTAATGTGCTTAGTGTGGCCGCATACATTCGCCTTTATACAATCTGTTTCCAAAATTCGAATTATATAAATTCGGATTAATCCCGTAGTGTAGACATACTCTAAGTCTCCTCAGATTTTCAAACAACATATTAGCTGAAACTCTCCCATTTACACTGCCCTGGGTGTATTTCTACTCTGCCTTGGTGAGCTTTTTAAATAATTGTTTTTTGAAATGTCAGAGACAAACTGTGTATTCTTACTATTAATTGCAGTGACATCCCTAATGGCATTTTGTGTTTATTTTATATATTTCTTCTTTCTGATAAATAATACAGTTTCACCTCCAATGAACTTTTTCATACCTAAAGTGAATGTGGCAGTAGAAAGACAAAATGTGTCTCAGAAAGGTGGGGAGTCTACTATCCAAAACCTTGTTAGTCTACAAGAAATTTTTATATTTCCTTATTGCGAGCAATCCTGCAAGATGATTCCAGACCAGCTGGTGAAAAAAAAAGCCATATATTGTTTATGTAAGCAATTACTGCTTGAACCAAAACTAACTTCACAGAACACTGTCATTACTAGTCAAAAAGAGTCTTATGCCAATGGGTAAAAATTGTTCAGGGGGCTGCAGATTATAACAGTGCGATCTCCAGATAAGCACAGGATTGGAAGACTCTACATTAATTAATGTAGTACAGCTCTTACCTCCAGTGTAGATAGTGGATATAAGTATCTTGCATTCCAAGCATTACTGAAATTTTGTATCACTAAACACTGACAGTTACAGTCACTCTTGAACACAAAATGATTCAGAATGCTAAAATCAAGTATCCTGGCATTTCTATGAATTGCTGAATTTCCTGGATCTCCTGAGTTAGAATTAAGACAAACCTTGCCAAATTCTGCCATCAGTTACAGCTATTATACATACTCCAATGAAAGCTAGAATTTACCTTACAAACTGCTAACAGAACTGTGACATGTCTATCAGTGTTGGAGTATCTAGGATCCTTATTTCTCATAGCATCTGGGTTTGGTTGTTGTTTTGGGGCTACAGTGATCTGAAATGCAATACTGGAAATAATATTTATGTTTAAAATAGTCAACAGATTAATCTATCTAAATTGTGTTTAATGACATTAGTTTTGAATAAAGAGACAGCAGGGGAGAATGATATATAATTATACCATTTGAAAGAAGTGAGACTAAACATAGGGACCGAAGGACAGTGATAAACAAGCAAAATGACCTGCCTTTACAACTGTATTATGCTACATGGTTATGTCTGCACAATTCTACTTCATTTAATATTGCATGGTAATGTTCCAGTTTTTAATCACAGTATGAAATCATACTAGCTCCATGTTCTAATGATTTCTCTCTCTTTCTTTATGTCTGTACAGTAACATTATAATAGCCTGCTTATGGTCCCCAGGAATGCAAACAAAACTGCATTCAAATGAAAAAATATAAAAATATTACATTAGATGAGAATTTTTCTGAAAACAATGTTCCTTTCCAATGCACACTGTTGATATAATGTGTTCCATCTGCAGCCACCTCACCATTATCTGTGTTTCACTGATAATGTGACCCACCATGCTGAAACATTATTTCCTCAAGTGCTGCGTGTGAGTTCAATGATGAGAAGAGAGGAGAAGTGAACAGAATGTTAAATAGAATGGGGGGAGAGTAGAGATCATTGCTTAGATAGAAGAGAGAAGTATAAAGAGGTGTTGGTAAAAATAAAAATGTAAGATGAGCATTAGGTCCAAAATGGAAAGAATAAACAGATGTTCCTTTTATGGTATGTTCAACATAAAATATCAGGTAATCATTCATCCCCAGTCTTCAAACAAAACTCCCATTGATCTCAATGGAAGATCAGTGAGTGGAATGAAGACAAATTCATGCTGATTTGATTGAAATCTAAGTTTCTATCAAATGAAATTGTGATCAAAGGGATTATTATTGGAAGGCTTTTGTTTAAAAAAATAATCTGGTTCCCTGGCTGATGAAAGGGATGAATTAGAAATAGTAAAGAGAGAAGACTGAGTTTAATTTCCTTTATTATAGAATATAAATGTAGCTTTAAACTGATTTAAAAATAGTTTCACAATTTCAATGGATTTTTAATTAATTAATTTACACTTTCTACAAATATGTGAGAAAATATTATGAGAACACTTTATTGCCCATTCTTCATAACAAACAGAACTAATTCCTTAGAATAATTACACAGCAAAAGGAAGATTTGGTCAAGAAAAGAACCCCAAAGGGAAATTCTGGCCCTATTGAAAACAAGAGGAGTGTTTCCATTAAGTTCAATAGGGGCAGGATTTCACCCCACATGTTAACTTCTCACAACTAACTTTGAAATCTTCATAGCTGCCAGTCACATCACTTCTTCCTCATTCCTTGGAACTATTATTCACATTTTAACTCTGCCCTCAAGCAGTTATTCCATGTTGGGTGAAATTCTCCCTGTCCAGAGGGCCAGCACAAAGCCTATGCTCCACTTGAGCCCTTATGCAGGGATGAACTTCACACTTGTTGAACCTGCCTTAGAGCGGGTGTTTATCCAAGCCTCACCTCAACAGGCGTATCACTGGAAAGCTGTACAATGTTTCAAACCCTCATAAGGTAATATTTTACCTTCATGCCTATATTTTATAGTGTATGTTGAATCTTGTTTTGTCTTATGAAACAAGAATAACGCTCATGACAAAGGTGTCTGCTTGTAACAAACAGATATGGCCATGAGCACATTCCTCATTTTCACTTTGGGATTTAATCCTCCTCCAAGCTATTTATTGCTTCATATATTCTTCTGTCATGAAAATTATCCCTAAAGTCACTACCAAATGGAGTCAGAGCACTGGGCCCAGCAGTGATAAGGGTAGGGACGCAGCATTAAGAAATATGATCGGGAGATAATACATCAAAGCAACAGCTTGGATCACTACATCTATTTTACAGCATTGGATGAATTTGGGAGCATGGAAAGTTATATAATTTTTTTTAAAATGTCTTTGTAATAGAGACCTTGATAGTTTCTCATTATATTTTCTGAGCACTGGAATTTCCTTATGTTACCTGCAAATGGAAACTCCCAGTGCTATATTACTTGCTCGTGTCAGAAACAATAAATTAAATGGTATCATTTATTTACTTGCTGCTAGACTTGGGAAATCTTCCAAATCCTGGGGCCAAAGGGTAAATAATTTACTGTTTTCAGCATCCCAAAACCCCAGACAGTCATGCTTCAACTTTTACTGTAGCTTACAACAGCATCTAAGACTTTGAGTTTCATCTTTTGAAATAAGTATACATATGTATTTCTTAGACTTTCATTTTAGAAAAACAAATAGTGTGCAATACTGCTTATATAGTTAAAAATTGCATTTGCTCAGCTAGTGAACATCTTGAGTTTTAAAGTATGAGAAATAAAATATTGAAATAAAGTATATGTGTTATCAGCAGAAAGGTTTACTTTGGGTTTCAGTGGCAGGGTTTACAGTTCTGAGAAATTTCTAGGCAGGAAGTATCCTGCCTTCATGATCATTGATCAGCAATGGACAATTTTGTCCTGATAAAGTAATGCTTAGAACTTAATATCCTTGATAGAGATGATTATATGAGTGAGGGTCTATGAAGATCACTCTCAACTTGTTCTCTGCAGCTTAGATTAGTGTCTGGGGCCCTATTCTCTCACCGCAGAGCCTGTGTAACTCCCAGCAAAGTCAATACCTTGTAAGCAATATTCCTAGCCTATCTCACTGTGGGAGAATAAAGTCCTAGCTCTCCTGCTCCTGCAGTTGAATTACATTTCTTAATAAAGCTTATACTGTCTTTCTAATTTGCATCTGGATTCTTTATTACTACAAACACAACTGTAAGCACCCGCATGGTGAAGGTCTGACTCAAGAAAACCAGGTATAGTGGCTATGGTTTGAAAACCCCCACAGGAGCACCATCTACATACACATTCTGTATTATACTCACCTAGTAAAGCATGGAGAAAGTAAAGTACTCATGACTTTTGTTATGGTAAGCAAGATAGTGAAAAGTAATACCTCCCACAATTTGCATAATGGAGTCCTGGCCCGTGACTGGGACTCCTAGGTGCTACGATAATACAAATAATAGGCAGCATATCATCAACTGGTAAAGTTAATACCGTTGGTAGTTTTTGTTATTTAGTTTAAGAACAATCACAAGCTTTGCTTTATTAGCGTTTTCATGGGGTGCTGCCTGAATTTGTGTTTATTCATGGGCAACTACTCTATCAGAAAATGGGAGATGCCCACTTCAGCAAATGACAACTTGGCACTCAGTTTTGCCTAGGAATTCACGCACTCACCTCCTGTTGATTTCACATTAGAGAGCATGAATTTGTCATTTGTACTACCATGTTCCTCTCTTTGCAATATATTGCAATACTAAATGCAAGCTTGTCCTACTTCTAAATGCAATTAATCATACTGTGAATGATCCAGGCACCAATTCAGGAAGGCACTTAAGCACATGCTTATCTTTAAGCATATACTTAAAACCCATTGATTTCAATAGGAAAATGACATGCCTAGAGCTAATTAAGCATTTGCTTTAAGAATAGGGTTACTTTACCCAATCAGGGTGCCAAAAGAACATTGATGTCAGTGGGAGTCTTTCCACTGAATTTAATACGTTTTGGATCAGGACCATAGTGAACATGGGGAGAAGCAGAGACTCCACAGAACTGGAGGTAGAACAGCTAAGTGGGAATAAAATAGTGGGGGGATCAGCCAGCAGCTGCACTGCGCTTCTGCTCAGTATATTTTGGGAGGAGGACTAGGAAGGAAGCTCTAAACTGGGCTAACCAGGGTAAAAAACAACAACACACAAAACAAATCCCCCTTGTAATTTAGAGCAGCTGAAGGGCTTTTCTAAGCTCTGGCAACTGCAGAGGTCCAATCAGAACTGCTATGTCAGCAAAGAGTATTGGGCAATTCTAAGATGCAGCCCTTCATCTGCTTTGTACTGTCTGCATAGAGCAGAGCAGCTGAAGCTGGGGCCAAGGACTAAGGACTGGAAGTCTAAAAATTAACTAACTGTGAACCTCTCAGTTTGAATGGGAAATGTCAGAATTATGAATCTGGTAAAGAGCCATTTTTGGAGGTATTTCATTGTGAGAAAGATAGTTTTGTTCTCTGCATTTTTAACTATTATTATGAATATTAAAAAATATACTTTAAACCACTCATCTGAAGCCAGCCTTTCCCCATTTCTAAATAGCTTCTCATGTCTGTGCCAGATAGGACATCTGCTCAGAAGAGCTAAACTGCAAGAGGAGGATTCTAAGAATTGTTTCAATTAGTGTAATCTCCCAGTCACAAACACTACAATCTTTATCATGGGGAAGGGGGGTTATTTAAGGTAATTTCCATTGATTATAAAGACTTTATTTTTAAACGCAGCTAAATCACATTTAAAATGCCTCAAATATTTTGCATGCATGTAGCATTGTATATTCCCTTAGTCACTATATGACTACACTATGATATTTTTAGTATTTTGGTATAATTGGCTAGTGATGGCACGGGTAGAAATGAAAGAAAGTCTACATTAGAGGCAATGGGAATGACCAGACAATCAAGACAACATTACAGTGTTGCCAGGCTTCATCTACTTCAGCAAATTTTGTGGCTGTAATTCACCTCCTGTGCAGCTCCTGCAGCAGAAGTTGTAACGTAGGCTTCCATGACATGGTAGTAAAAATGTCTGAGCCCTACCTATGCTACAGCTTCCATTGGTTAGAATCCACCCCTTACAGCTGCTTGTTTCAGTTAATTCTTGCAAAGAAATGTATTTTAACTAAGTAGACTGACTCAGCTCCCTCCCTTGATCAGTGGATACATCCATCAAGTAATACATGGAACAAATCACTACCTATCATGCTTATACGGCCCCCATCACCACATTATTTGAACATCTCACAATCTTTAATATATTTATCCTCACAACATCCTTGTGAGGTAGGGAAGTGCTTTTATCCCAATTTTACAGATGAGGAACCAAGGCAGAGATACTGAGTGACTTTCCCACAGTCATCCAGGAAGTACACGGCAGAGCAGGGAATTGAACTTGGCTCTTCAGAGCCCTGGGCCAGTGCTCTAATCACTAGAGAAGCCTTCTTCTAGCAACAGGCAAAACAATTCTTGAAGAAAATATTAGTATATATTTCCAGGTTTGTACAAAGAAAAGATTAAATTCTTTCCTTATCCATTATCATACCAGATGGACTTATATAAGGACCAGTTTTAACTCAGTCTTTGAAAGCATGCCCCATACCTCTTTGGTGCTGTTCTCTTTAATGCAGAAGGAAGCAGTTATATATTTCTAACTGTTTTAAACATACTACTGTATATTACCTGCTTACACTGGTATCTGTTTTTAGAAAAGAGTACTTGTAATTGATAAATATGCATGTAATGTCAGTACTGAAGGATTCAGATTTCTGAACAGCAGTGCCTACACATATATTAGTTTAAGGTAATGTATACATTTCAAGTGGTTTACCTGCAGAAATGAACTTTATCTTGTCTGCTAAAGAGTTATAAACACAAAAACAAATCAATTAAGCATTGATAAAGCTGATTGTGCATTGAAAATATTGATCATCACTATACCACTTATTTGGAACATTAATCATTCTTACATGTCAAATCTCTGCTTTTCTGAACTTTATTCCTATTTTTACCCATTCAGATGTTGCAAGAGCAATTGAATTACTGGAGAAACTACAAGAGTCCGGAGAAGTACCAGTACACAAGCTACAATCCCTAAAGAAAGTACTGCAGAGTGAGTTTTGTACAGCTATCAGAGAGGTACGGAAATGAAAGTCATTTCTTAGCATAGCCTTATTCCTGTCAGCGTTGAAGGAGCAGGAGTGCATTGTCCACCACAGCAAAGGATATGTGATTTGAAGTCATGATGCAGAGACAAAGTGGGGGAAATCCAAAATCCACTGATGTTAAGGGGACCCCTTCAGGGGACCTCAGTGGGCATTGGATCAGGCCTGTACAGAGAAGTGAGGTCATGCTGTATGTGTTAGAAAGTTGTAGCCACTTGCCAGTGCTGAGGACTGGGAACATTACCCTGCCATCTGTGCGAAAAGGCCCTCCTTACACTCTCCAGCAGTCGGTGATAAATTATGGCTGCCTCCCACACAGGTACACAGAGGGAGAATGAGATCCTTGTGCTCTCATCTCTCCTGGCCCTCCAACATATCCACACAGGATGTCTCTAAAGCAGTAAAATATGTTCTGGGCTCACAGTAGTGAGACAATAGTTAAGGCTGCTTCCGATTTTTTGTTTTACAGAGTTGGTTCCTTTCTGGAACCCTCTTTTGTAAGCATATCCTGGGGAATGTGAACCAAATTTCATATATGTAAATGATAATGCTTTATCTTTCACTTTACAATTTCTTGGACAGAAGATACAAATGAAGCTAATCAGTCCAATAGGATTCCTAAATGTTTAGGATTATTTCCCTACTAAACTAAACATTATTTGTATGCCAGACTGAAGTGATTGGAAACATTCTTATGGAGACAACAGTTTACAGCTTGCAACCTGCAAGCCTCTCGGTTCTCCTTTGTGCTTATCTATTTAATGCCTAACACTAATCCTCCTTCAGTGACATCAATGGGAGTTCTATCGTTTACTTCAATGATAGCAGGATTGCACTCTTTGGTATTGAGGCAGCAGAAGTGCATTGATTGTGATTTTTTTTTTCATGAATGGCTGGAAGGAAGAGAAAAGGGAAGGTACATTAGTTTATCAGCAATGTGCAACACACCTTTATTTTACTGAATAATGTTCTGCATTGCGAGAAACAGAGAGAGGTTTCCACTTAAATAGCCCACAGTTTTAAAGACTTTTTAGGGCAATACTGTTTCAAGACTGTAAATAATGGCACTCTCTATTCTAAGATGCTGATATCCTGGCTAGTCTTTTCATTTAACTAGCTAAATGTTTCCTTCATTGACAGCAGGAAGCACAGAAGGTTTATTTTTATATATATAGCACAGCTTGGCACTCAAGTTATAAAGGGGAGCTTTGCTATCTCTACAATATCACCAATGAAATCCTAGCACATTTATATTCATCAGCAGAAAATATTCTCAACAGCAACAAACATGTAGCTTTTTGAAGAGGTTTGGAGCATAGGAAGCTAGGAAATGGCCTAGACTGTAATGCAGTTCAGTGAACTAAAAATATCTAAGTAGAATTTGACAGGATCATCTATAAGGCATAGTAAGTGCTTTTATGGGCTATTGTGTAAAACCATCCTGTACTAAACTGATTTTTCTTTTACTGTTTTACACTAGTAAGTAAATAATATTCACTTTAGGATATTTATAATTATTTATTTACACAACAGTTGACCGACTCCAAATGAGTGGTCAGGTCAATTGTGCCAACTGTCATAAATGACATTTATTTTCTCTCTCTCTTTTTTAAATATCACTGAAAAAAAAAAGGAAATTCAATTTAAAAAAGCATTTTTATTCATGTCAGTCCTGACTTTCTAGTGAAAACTTTCAACTATATTAAATTAACACAAATCTATTCATCTGTTATAGGTGAAGGTGGTAGCTCACCCAATAAATAAGGTTGCGCGACATATCTTATTATAAGACCCTGTTTTAGTTGCTTATACTGTGCCAAATTAACTGTTTGGGCTAAAATTTTCCATTCTGGGTGTCTGTGGCAGGCTGAAGGTTTTCAGAAAGTTTCTGCAAAAATGTTTCCACAATTTCTGAGAATTATATTAGGGGAAAATACGTTGTTTTGCTCATGTTAAAAAATTCTTGCAACTATTTTGTTGAGAAACTCTAGCATCTTCATGCATTGGAGCAATGGCTTGAAATTTAGCAGGAGGAGTTGCCTTTTTGTCAGGGATGTGCCTTTTCCTGTTTCCATGGGGGGGGAAAAAAAGCCCAAATTTGGCCACTTTACAAGCCCTTGAAAAATCTCAGTTCACACAATGCTCAGCAGAGACTTGTTAGAGTTTGACAGCTAAATTCCCTGAATCATTCCATCTGCATGCTCGAGGGTGGGACGGCAGAGGCAAGGCAGGACTTTCCCTGCAGTTGCTCCTCCTGGTTGCTGGGGGCTGCTGTGGACCCAGGCACAGAGCAGGGAGTCAGTCTCTCTTGTGCTCTCAATGCTCCTCCTGTTACTTGACATCAAAGCAGTGTGGAGGAGGCAGTAAATCCAAGTATTAAGAAGTTGTGAACTGCCAGAGTTAAGGTTCCCTGTGAAATTTTATTTGGGCCTCCGGTTGCATATGCATTATGATACAGTCTTTGCACAATCACATTTTTAATAGGAACCCAGTGCACAGGCTGGACCTGCTCTGGGGATGAATCACGGATGTGTAGTGAAGGAGACTGTTGTCCATAAGACCCCCTGCCTCATTTGTTGCCAAAGTTGGTAGGTGTATGCCTGTTGTGATTACTGGGAGACAGTGGGCCTAAGCCTGCCCGAACCTAAAGGCCCTTCCCCTCAACTGAAGGGAAGGGGCAATTGAACCCAAGCCTCAGTAAATACTGGTGACAACAAATGCAAAAACAGTGATGGAAATGAAGTCAAAGAGAAACAACAAAGGGAACTGGCAGGGAGACTGAGCACACAATGGGGTCATGCAGGGTGGGCAGCCTCATGAACTGGCCGAACACTGCAGGGTCCACCAGTCCCTCCAACCATAGGCCAGGTCTCACATTCTGATGGTGCAAGCCAGGATCAACCTCCGGTGCACCAAGGGGGACTCCACTACCCATGCGCCCAGATGGGGGTTATATAGCAGGAGGAGATCCTTCCCCTCAGAGGCTGCTATAGACCTGGTCGCTGAAGCTATTTTCCAGGTCCTGAGGAGGTTCTTGTAAAAATGACCAGGGAGGAGGATAAAAATATTGCTCAGGCATGCAGGAGTGAAATCAGGAAGGCCAAATCACAATTGGAGTTGCAGCTAGCAAGAGATGTTAAGAGTAACAAGAAGGGTTTCTTCAGGTATGTTAGCAACAAGAAGAAAGTCAAGGAAAGTGCGGGCCCCTTACTGAATGAGGGAGGCAACTTAGTGACAGAGGATGTGGAAAAAGCTAATGTACTCAATGCTTTTTTTGTCTCTGTCTTCACAAACAAGATCAGCTCCCAGACTGCTGCACTGGGCAGCACAGTATGGGGAGGAGGTGACCAGCCCTTTGTGGAGAAAGAAGTGATTCGGGACTATTTAGAAAAACTCGACGAGCACAAGTCCATGGGGCCGGATGCACTGCATCCAAGGGTGCTAAAGGAGTTGGCAGATGTGTTTGCAGAGCCATTGGCCATTATCTTTGAAAACTCATGGCAATCGGGGGAGGTCCCGGATGACTGGAAAAAGGCTAATGTAGTCCCCATCTTTAAAAAAGGGAAGAAGGAGGATATGGGGAACTACAGGCCAGTCAGCCTCACCTCCGCCCCTGGAAAAATCATGGAGCAGGTCCTCAAGGAATCAATTCTGAAGCACTTAGAGGAGAGGAAAGTGATCAGGAACAGTCAGCATGGATTCACCAAGGGCAAGTCATCCCTGACTAACCTAATTGCCTTCTATGAGGAGATAACTGGGTCTGTGGATGAGGGGAAAGCAGTGGATGTGTTATTCCTTGACTTTAGCAAAACTTTTGATATGGTCTCCCACAGTTTTCTTGCCGGCAAGTTAAAGAAGTATGGACTGGATGAATGGATTATAAGGTGGATAGAAAGCTGGCTAGATCGTCGGGCTCAACGGGTAGTGATCAATGGCTCCATGTCTAGTTGGCAGCCGGTATCAAGCGGAGTGCCCCAAGGGTCGGTCCTGGGGCCGGTTTTGTTCAATATTTTCAATAATGTTCTGGAGGATGGCGTGGACTGCACTCTCAGCAAGTTTGCAGATGACACTAAACTGGGAGGAATGGTAGATATGCTGGAGGGTAGGGATAGGATACAGAGGGACCTAGATAAATTAGAGGATTGGGCCAAAAGAAACCTGATGAGGTTCAACAAGGACAAGTGCAGAGTCCTGCACTTAGGACGGAAGAATCCCATTCACTGTTACAAACTAGGGACCGAATGGCTAGGAAGCAGTTCTGCAGAAAAGGACCTAGGGGTTACAGTGGACGAGAAGCTGGATATGAGTCAACAGTGTGCCCTTGTTGCCAAGAAGGCTAACGGCATTTGGGGCTGTATAAGTAGGGGCATTGCCAGCAGATCGAGGGACGTGATCATTCCCCTCTATTCGATATTGCTGAGGCCTCATCTGGAGTACTGTGTCCACTTTTGGGCCCCACACAACAAGAAGGATGTGGAAAAATTGGAAAGAGTCCAGCGGAGGGCAGTAAAAATGATTAGGGGTCTGGAGCACATGACTTATGAGGAGAGGCTGAGGGAACTGGGATTGTTTAGTCTGCAGAAGAGAAGAATGAGGGGGGATTTGATAGCTGCTTTCAACTACCTGAAAGGGGGTTCCAAAGAGGATGGATCTAGACTGTTCTCAGTGGTACCAGATGACAGAACAAGGAGTAATGGTCTCAAGTTGCAGTGGGGGAGGTTTAGGTTGGATATTAGGAAACACTTTTTCACTAGGAGGGTGGTGAAGCACTGGAATGGGTTACCTAGGGAGGTGGTGAAATCTCCTTCCTTAGAGGTTTTTAAGGTCAGGCTTGACAAAGCCCTGGCTGGGATGATTTAGTTGGGAATTGGTCCTGCTTTGAGCAGGGGGTTGGACTAGATGACCTCCTGAGGTCCCTTCCAACCTGATATTCAATGATTCTATGTAAAGACTGGTAACTCAGAGGTCTCAGGAAAGACCTCTCAGCTGGAAATAAGAACTGTCATTTGTATCGTGGCCCTCAGGTGGTGGAGGAAGGCACTTGCCAGCAAACTCCGTGCTGGGCTACCTGCACTATAAAGGAGTCTGCAGGGCCTGAAGGCAGAAGGTATGGACCTGACTACAGATGCACCAGGCACTGTCTGCCCTCCCCCAGGGGAAGGCTCAGGATACCTGCAGAGACCCAGTGCAGCCCCAGCCAGAAAAAAATCCATCATGTATCTTAGTGGAGAAAGTTCCACTTTGGGGTTGAGGTTGGAGAAGAAAACATTTCTCTGGAAAGCAGATCTTGATAAACAGTGGCCAATTGAAACTGCTCAGGGGTTGGGATATTAAAACATGTGCCAGGGAAATGGATTATTGGGAAGAATGCAGGTTAGGTGGTCAAAGATGTGTGATAAATCCAATTTGTAAAATGCATAAATGCATGATAGATGAAATATGGCTTATCCCATCTATAATTAACTATACATGCAACAGATTAATGTATAATGGAATTACCCTTTAGGGCATTAAATGTTAGGCTAGATGATGATATAACAATATGAAATCCAATATGTAGCAACCTATTAAAATGGCTGTAACACATTGTATTAATGGAACCCCCAAACTGGCAAAAAAAATTAGTCTTTGTTAGGGACGATCATTTTCTTTTAAAAGGGACCCTGATTGTAGTTAATAATTATGAATTTGATTTAAATCACCAGGTTTTATAAGATGGTTGTAAGATGCCATGTCAAGAATTGGTAATTAATGTAAAAAAAACAGACTCTTATTTCTCCTGGAGTATGAGGTTGCCCTTTAAGAAGTTGCATATTAAAAGGTTCTGGAAATGAAGATTTTTGTTCACATGTAGGTTAAACAACTATATTTATTAAGATATCAGTGCCTCACTACCACCGTACCAAATAACTAAATATATAATAATAAAATTCAGCACCACTGGGACCAGTTTTCTCTGTGAATGTTATTTAAAATAAAATTTGATTGGTAATGTCCTATATCAGTTAAATGGATAATTTATTACATAAATTAATCTCATGTACAATAGGATTGGAAAGGCTAAATAAAGTCTGTCTAGTTTATAAACCAGGGAAGCTAAAATATGCATTGTCTTATTGCTTTATTATTGTAACATTTCTACCCAAATATCTGGTCATCATCTGATGCTATTTTTGCAAGACTGTCAACAGTTTTTAAAAGGGAGAAGCAGACAGGGTTTAAGGAAAGTCACTCTATAGCTGCTGAGTACTTTGTATGGGATTATCTGGTGGAACAGTATTTATTTTGAGGGAGGGTCAATATAAAGACTTTATTGATTTAAAATACGCTTTTTATCTGTGGATTAGAGTACTTTCTGGAGAAAACTTAATAAAACTAGTGAAGCGAGATCCTGGCTAAGTTGAAGTCAGTGGCAAAACTCCCATTGACTTTAATGGGCCAGGATTTCGCCCCTATGCTTTTGAAATACTTTTGGTTATATTATATCGAAACTGGGGTTCATTACCAGGACGTTAGGTTAGAATTCAGTGAGAAACATTTATCCCCACCTTTAAAAGGTTTTTTTTACAAGCCCATATTCTGTCTCTATTTTTGGATATGGTACGTGTGAGTGATTTTGCTTTATTAATAATGGATGATAATTTCCATGCCTCAGTGATTTTAAGCACTAGAATCCCACACTGCTACATGCAGATATATTATTTTCTCCAGCTGGCTTACAGTGCCTTAATAAAATGTTACTTTCACACTTCATATGTTTTCGCAAACATTAAGGAGAAACACTAAGGTTGGGTGGGTAGTATAAGTTGGGTGCAGTGATATTGAGCAACGAAGAATTACCTGACAGCAGGGATCTGGCTAGATTCCTTCAACTATTCACCTTAGTTCTAGCATTCAGGATTTGTCATTCTAACATTTGGGGATTTCTTTTTAAAAAGCTATACACAGTGCAATGTTTTTGGGGTGTTAGTTAGACTCAACTCACACTCCTTCCACCTTAACTTTCTTATAAGTTCTTTATTTAGAAATTTAAAGTGTGGTTACAAAAAAAAAAAAAAAGGAGGCCAAATTCTACAGTCTGTAACAGCTGAGCAACCCCAGTGTGCAGATTCTGCTCTCCATTACTCTGGTGTAACTGCCTTTTTGTCCCCCAATCACCGAAGGCAGAATTTTAGTTAATTTTGTAGCTGGTAGATGAGCAGAAATAGAATCCTGTTCTCTCTATGTAACCCTACAGAGCCAACATGTGTACAAATGTACTCAAATAAAGCCACTAAAATATTACTTTGAATACACACAGGGAGAAGACCCATGGATGAAGATGATAGAATTTCCAGGATAGAACTGTCCTTTAACTTCAATATGAAACCCCAAGTTTAAGGTCCAGTTCTGCTCTTTTTACCCTTTGAAATTACAGTTCTACACTACTCAACATGAGTAAAAGTGGAAGAATTGGACCTTTAGCAAGTTAACTGGTGGCCAAGGAGGCTACTCATCTGAATAAGGCAAACAAGATTTATCATTTAAATTACAGGTTATATAAAATATACCGAGTAAAACTATAGATTAAAAATACTCTCAGAACACATTCTTGTTAATTTAGCAGGAACAGTCTTACAGCACTGAATATGGAATTGTCCCAGATATAGTATACAGCTGTGCAGAACATAATCATATGCAGTGTTGTAGCCGTGTTGGTCCCAGGATATTAGAGAGGCAAGATGGGGTGAGGTGATATCTATTATTGGACCAACTTTTGCTGGTGAGAGAGACAAGCTTTCGAGCTTACACAGAGCTCTTACTGAAGAAGAACTCTGTGTAAGTGCAGAAGCTTGTCTCTCACCAGCATAAGTTGGTCCAATAAAAGATATTAACTCATCCACCCTGTCCCCCAGAACATAATTGACTTTTAAATCTTGTATAAACAAGGTTTTAAATCTCTTAAAGAAATCTCTATGGTTGCAAAATTCTTTGTGAAGTTGTGTTCTTGGCAGTTCATATTGTAATTTCAGATCATATGTTTAACAGGTAAATAGAGGGCAAATGTGATAGTTTAAAACTAGTAATGTCGTTTTCATTGCAAACTAACAGATCTTGGAAACAGTTTAAAGCTTGACTTTGGGCCAAGTTCAATGAGATTTTTTGTCATGCTTACAGGGCCGGCTCTGGCTTTTTTGCCGCCCCAAGCAAAAAAAAAAAAAAAATTGGGGCGGCCAGAACGGCAAAACAGGAAAAAAAAAAAAAAAAAAAAAACCTGCGGGGCGGCCGGAGCCAGGGTGCAGGGGGACTCCCGGCGCTGCAGACATGCCCCGGCTAGCGGGGGGGGGGAGAGGGAGGGAGCGGGGGGAGAGAGAGAAGGGGGGCGGCCAGGGCTTCAGCGGGCCGCTCACCACGCAGCCCCGACCACCTTGCCGCCTGCCGGGTGGGCTCCGCGCCACTCCGGTCGGCGGGGAGGGAAGGACGCGGGCTGCCCTGCCAGGCTTGCTACAGACCTGGCATCGGCTGGGGCAGACAGAGCGCGCAGCCCGCTCCCAGCAGGGCGTTCCCCTCCTCCGCACTGCCGCCCCCTACAGGGCGGCTGGATCGGCTAACGAAAAAAAAACCAACCCCCCCCCCAAAAAAACAAAAACAAAAAAAGCGGCCGTGCCGCCCTAGGATTGGGCGGAATGCCACCCCGTAGAATCTGCCGCCCCAAGCACGAGCTTGCTCGGCTGGTGCCTGGTGTAAGCCCTGCATGCTTACACTAGAGCTATATTTGCACCTTTGTGTTAAAATTGCTTTTATTGGATGTTAAATCTGCAGTTTCAACCTTTGGTTTTGAAATATTGAGTCAGATCCTGGCCATATTCTCAGTTAAACTCGTACAGTTCTCCTGATTTCTGTGAAGTTGCACCAATTTAAAAAGGTATGATCCTGTTCCCATTGGAGTCCATGATAACAACCCCCTGGAGTTCAGTGGGTTCAGGATCAGGCCTCTAGCGAGAGCAGAATTTTGCCCCTTTTAACCTCTCTAACTTTTTATGGTTGTATCTCATAATAATAATAGCTATAAAGGGTGAAACTCAGAGTTGTCTGACCTTATTTATGTATATAGTTCTGTGGGGAGCATGATACTTTGTAGACATGAGATGTTTGGTGTTAAGATTTTCAATAAAATACTGTGCAGAAATAAGTGATAAAATAGTAATAATTCTACCAAGACATCATATTCGTCCCTCTGGGGAAAGGGCGTTATTTAATTTTGTTCAGCGGTGACTTCTGAATGATTAAGGATTAGTGTTATGAGGCTCTACTGCAGGGGCGGGCAAACTTTTGGACCGGAGGGCTGCATCAGGTTTTGGAAATTGAATGGAGGGCCGGTTAGGGGAGGCTGTGCCTCCCCAAACAGCCAGGCGTGGCTTGGCCTCTGCCTCCTATCCCCCCCTGCTTCTCGCCCCCAGGACTCCTGCCCCATCCAACCCCCCCGTTCCCTGATGGCCCCCCCCCCCACTCCCTGTCCCCTGACCGCCCCCGGAACCCCCACCCCTGACAGCTCCCGCCGCTCCATCCAACCCCCCCCCTTCCTGACTGCCCCCCGGGACCCCTGCACCCATTCAACCCCCCCCGTTCCCCACCCTCTGACCACCTTGACCCCTATCCACACCCCTGCCCCCGACCACCACCCCGAACTCCCCTGCCCTCTATCCAACCCCCCCTGCTCCCTGACTGCCCCCCGCCACCCCATCCAACCCCCCTTCCTTCCTGACTGCCCCCCGGGACCCCTGCCCCCATTCAACCTCCCTGTTCCCTGCCCTCTGACCGCCCCGACCCCTATCCACACCCCAAACTCCCCTGTCCTCTATCCAGCCCCCCCACTCCCTGCCACCTTACCGCGCTGCCTGGAGCACTGGTGGCTGGCGGCGTTACAGCCGCGCCGCCTGGCTGGAGCCAGCCATGCCACAGCGCAGCACAGAGTACCAGGTCAGGCCAGGCTCTGCAGCTGTGCTGCCCGGCCGCCCTGAGCATTGCGCCGGCAGCACAGCGCACTGAGGCTGTGGGGGAGGGGGAACAGCAGGGGAGGGGCTGGGTGCTAGCCTCCCGGGACAGGAGCTCAGGGGCCGGGCAGGAGGGTCCCGCGGGCCGTAGTTTGCCCACCTCTGCTCTACTGTGAGTTTTATCCTCCCTCCTTTGGTTAAAAGGGTTATATCTGTGATGAGGACTTTGGAGTATTTGTCGGGGGCATGTTTAGAAATTAGGACAGGGAATGACTGATCAAATCTCACTAAACAACCTGCCTCTTTCCCCATTCCTACCATAGAGTATAAAGTATTTAGAAAGTTCAGAAACTAGAATAAGTTGGGGTTTAAATAAGCAGAGATCATGTTTCTTGTATAAGTTCACCTGGTTAGATGCATTCCATTTCCTGTAGTTATCAGGAACTTTAACCGGAAATTACACCAAATGACAAATAATGTACTGCTGTGAAGGAAAGAGTACTTTCATGTCACCATCTTACTAACACAAGTAACGTATCCTTACTTTGTTTCCTGAAAGCACTGAATTGCCTGAATGAACTTTTGGAATGATTACCTTATCACTAGGCAGATGGCCCTCATTAATGGCAATTATATATGAATATACCATGCACACCAAGCACTGTCTGAGAGGAGACATTATTAAGCCTCTATGCAATTACAAAATCCCTATGACTTCACTAGAGGAGATTTAAAGCAGCTGCTGTTGTCACTTTTTTAAAAGCAGCGTAGAGCTAAATACATTGATATCACCGATGTAATACTCCAGAATCTAGGGCCATATCAAACCATTGATCTTTACTGAGTACTCCCCATTGGCTTCAATGGAGATTTCTGATTGAAACCAATGAGAAGTACTGATTAAAGATCAATTGTTGGGGATGGCTGCTGGCTATATAATTACTTGCATTTGTGCTTGGCTTGCTTAGCTGTGCCCCAGGGGGAAAAAAAACAATATTCCAAAAAAGCCTGCAAACACCCAGTATCAAAATAATGCTGTATTTGTCTCATGTCAGTGTTTGGCTAGGTTGCTGCTGCATAATTGTTAGAATTCTAATAAACTGTCCTAATTTGATTTAGCTAATTCTGTACAGAGCTTGCTGCAGTTACTTATTTCATGGAAGATTGTTCTAATACAACATTGGATATGCAAATCAGCAACCTATTTGCTTTCCCTACATTATCATTTTTGTTTAGCGTCGCAGTATCATATTTGATTATATAAAACTCTGGAGGATAACAATAGCCTTTACTGCAGTTCATCTCAAGCCTGCTTCTTCATTATCAGAGAAATCTGCAGCCAGGTGAACTGATGAGAAAAATATTTATTCTGGCAGTCCACTGGAGTGGACCAGTGCAGTTTTACTACAGACTTGCGTTCCTGCCTTGTTACAGCCCCCAATGGTTCCCTACTCCCATCCACCAAAGTCTTTTAGGAAATTCTTGAGAAGTGTCTTTCAATCTATACTTCTGGGTTACTCCCTCAGAGGGGGGAAAAGCTTGTCTAATTCTAAGTCTACCTCTATGAACCCCATGTTATCTGTTTGCCTCCCAAGGGTCTAAAAATAGAAACAAATAGTCTCACTCTCTCTCACTTCCATTCCAGCCAGGTAGAAGAAACACTTGGAATACACTCAGATAATAGGATGATGTGCTCAGCTTTAGCCAGCTGCTGATTTTTGGCGAGGCACTGAGAAAACTGTTTATGTTTGGTGTAGAGCTGCTGTGGTCTGCAGCCCATACCGACTCACTGATAAAGTGAAGGGAGTGTGTGTTATTGAAGGCTCAGATATTTCTCCAAACCAGAATAGGCAATGAGTTGAGAGATGGGGTTACTAAATTATGGTCTGTGGATTATAAGTGGTCTGCTGGGAGCTGGTTGCTCCCTTCCTCATTTCCAGCTGCTATAAATTGCCGTAAAAGCCTCTAAAGACACACCGAGGCCAGTATTTTCAAAAAAGGCCACTGATTTTGGGTGTCCAAACTTGAGATATCTTGAGCCTTTTCTATAGAGGTGCTGAGCAGCAATAGCTCCCATTTATTTCGAATGGAATGGGGAGTGCTCTGTGCTTCTGGAACAAGGAAATACGCCAAATGACCTAATAGGTATTTTCAGTGTCTAATTTCTATTAATCTTATTAGAATGTAAATTAAGTTCAGTTGACTAATCTGGCTTTTTCAGTAAGAAATCACATTGCAGGAGGGAAGGGAGGGCGTGCAGAGATATCATGCCCTAGCAGCAGTACCAGGAGCATTCTGTCTGACTCATCCAATACATGTCAGAGCACACACTGTGGAAGACATGACAGCATGCATGCTACGTGCATCTGTTATGCTCTCATGGCCAACACAGAAGGGAGTGAGACCATGGCCCCAGTTCATCCTATGCCCTGGGGGGTCATTCACTGTGACTTTCAGCACAGGACAGTCACAGTCCTCACACTGCAGGAATTCAAGCACCAAGACTGCGTCCAGCCCTTGCACAAAAGCCCAGAAAGAGGGGGTAAGACTCTCCTTGTCCCTTCCTTCCCACGCTTACCAGCATGCAGAAAACCTAGTCCCAAAACTAGAGCAAGATGCTAATCCAACCAATTCTGTTTGTTACAGCTGCCAGTTTTACAAAGCATATGTAATTACAGTAAGAGATGTGAAGGCAGATGAAAACGGCACTAGCAGCTAAAGGGTGATTGAAATGAAAGCTGAAATGTAGCAACCGATAGTATTGATAAAAATTAATGGGAGAGGTCATCTGGTAACTCAAAGACTAAGCTAAGTATTTATATGGCCCCGTCAGCATGGTATCCAAGTATCTATCAAGTATTTTTTTTAAAGCAACAGAAAACAAGATAAAAAGATCTTTTGGATCAAAACAAATTTTTAGGCTCTAACTGGATCCTACAGAAAGTGTGGCATCTTAAATTAAAAATTTTCCCCTTACATTGGTTAAACTTCAATTATTTTGGAGGATATTTCAACCCCAAAGCAGATTTTTTTCACTGCCTAAGGATAGTTTAATAAAGTATCAAGATTCAGAGCATTTTTCACTTTGGTAAAACTGACCTAGTTTCTTTTTCCCCCCCCCTGAAAGAAATGTTTTATTAAAATATCCTCATATTACAAATGTTAGCTTTTACATTTTCATATATTTCTTTCATATGTTCTGTAATTAAAACTGTCATATCACCTCAGGAAGTTAAATGAGATTTAGTTCATTTGCAGGTTTGGGCTTTTTAATGAGTTATCCTCTGTGCTGCATAAGGCAAAATGACACATTGTGGCTGCACTGTAGGGGATTGTTCTGACAGCTGTGATAATGATGCAGATGTTTGTCTCTGAGGGTAGCTGCTAACAGATTTCCTGATGCAAACACAAAACTACTTACAGAGTAATGAAAGATTACCATACCAAAATGTTCAAAATGATTGCAGCCTAAATGACCACCTTATATTTATTTGATCACATACAATAGCCGCTTCTTACAGTGCCAGCTAATAAAAAATACAGCTTTTCTGTAAGTTGTCAAAGTTCAGTAGCTACAGGAAACAACTTCTGTAATATAGATTTTTTTTTAATTATTTCTTGTAAACTCATAATATGTCACAAATGTCTCCCTGCAGGGATTTCATTTTTCAGTTGTTTTCACTTTATTGTGCTCACAGGTGCATGTTTGTTTTGTCCGTTTTAAAAAGAGGTCTTTTGTCAGTGTGCTTCAGATTGCAAAATTGAAAATAATTTTGATCTTATATACAATGTATGTACATCTGTGCATGTATTATATGTATACAGACAGACGCAAACAAAATCTCAGTGCCTAATTCTGGTTCTATCCAGAATTATTTGACCACGCATTGCATGCCATGCAATCCTAACACCAGTCCTCCATTTACTCATGTGATAGGGAATTGTGCTTGTGGAAAAGGAGCATCCACTGACACCATGAAGTTACAAGAGGATAGGATATGCAACATAGCGACAACCATGATGTTTTTAGATGGCCACAGATTTGTTAGCAGCAGAGGTTCTTAAAGTCTTCCACGGTGGGAACCACCATTTAGAGAGACTGCCCCATGAAATACTCCCTCTTCTATTCTGAGTCATACAAAATATCCCCCATCCCAGTTCTCGAGCGCAAAACATCCCTGTGGTAACTATCACTATGGGAAAGCAATTTGGCAAATAATATCTGTATAGCTGTACTTTAATGCTATTTGGCAGCTGTAAAGGAAGAAGAGGAAGAGCCAGAACCCGTGACCTACAACTCTCCATACTACTGGTTTATGGACCACAGGTGTTCAAGTAATGTGTTACAGTATCTTAATTATAACTTGTAACTGAGGTGGAAAATATATTACCATTCTTTTATTATCCAGTACTTAGCCCTCCTGAGCCTGTTTACCTCATGAGATTATCTAAAATTAGCACACAAGAAAAACAGAAATATGTGAAATTGCATGTGGTGAGAATGGGGGACACAACAGGTAGCCCATCTGTGGCAAGTCTCTCTACTCGCATTGACCTAGTACAGCATTTCCTAACTAGCAGGGTGGAAGTGCCAGGCTAGACTAATCCAAGGGTGGGATGAAGGAACAGTGAGGAGGGAAACATCACGAGTGGGTATGGAGAAAGCTACAGAACTCTGGATTCACCCTTGCGTCAATCCACATATATACACCCACCGTTGTGTTTGGCATCATATAAGTTTCCTACCTTCCTTTTTCTTTAAATAAAAATAACTTCTTATCTGTGACTTGCTGACTTTATAGATTAGTCTCTGATTTGGTTTTGGCATGGAGTCCTTAATTTTTCCATATGATCTAAAATATCTACATAAATATTTATAATTGGCAGAGATAACCTTTTATGCTCATTGAGTTGGTGACTTCTGTAAAGGACTTTTTTTTTTGTCTTGAATCATTTCTTTAACTGATGCTGTTACTTTTGCATATTTTCATTTACTGGCACTCTTGTGTAAGTGCAGAAATAATTGTAATCAATAACCTATTCCTATTTTTCTTACTTGAAAGTAGAAATTAAAAGATAGTGTTCAGAGGCTAAACATTCCTGGGGAAGAGAAGCCTGGCACAAGGACAATCAGACAACCAGTAACAAAAAACATGTCCCCAAGCAGACTTGTAAGACTAGAAAAAAAGATAAAATTAACAGAGTCTTAGCTCAGCGGCGCCCAAACTGTGGTCCATGGTCTACCAATGACAGTCCTTGGAGCCCTTGTTGGTTTTCCACAGAGAGCTATCTGGTCACACAACACTTACTGTCTTTGTTTCGGATTGCCCCTAAAGGTGTGCAGAGGTGAAGAGGTGACTGGAGGCCTAAAAAACAATAATGGGGGAAGGGGAAGGAGAGCAGCTTAGCTGCCTTCATAAGAGCCTGGTGCTCAGGGCCGGCTCCAGGCACCAGCTTAACAAGCAGGTGCTTGGGGCGGCCAAGGGAGAGGGGCGGCACCTGCGGCAATTCGGGGGCGGCAGGTCCCTCACTCCCTCTAGGAGCGAAGGACCTGCTGCCAAACTGCCGCCGCCGATCGCGGCTCTTTTTTTTTTTTTTTTTTTCCCAATTGCCGCCGCCGATCGCGATCGCGGCTTTTTTTTTTTTTTTGCTTGGGGCGGCAGAAATGCTGGAGCCGGCCCTGCTGGTGCTACATAGTAGCTGGAGGAAAGGAGCAAGAGTCATCCCAGAGACTGGAGTCTGCAGGGTGATTATGTCCGGGGACAGAGGATCATATAGTTGAATAGCACATATATAGGAGCAAAAGAAATAGGGAACTAAGCAGCAGGGAAGCATATGAAAGTGGAGCGGTCAAAGAACAGATGGTAGAAAGTGGGGCGGGTAGAGAGAGAGAGCAAGGAGATAAAATGATGAGCAAGAGGAGGAGATGTTGCCATTAACTTTTTTCCCCAAAAAGGAAAAAAAAACACTTATACTCGTCAGATAAAAATACATGAATACTCTTCTTCTGTCCAAGCAATTGCTGTAGTTGCCACAGTAATGTTATTTAATTGCAAACAAGTGGGAAGGTCCATATTATGAATCCTGTTCTAATCAATTCAATTTTACTGGGACCAATATTTCAATAGTGCAAACAAGATCACCTTCTTTCTTAGATCACCTGTTAATGTTGTTAAATATATACTCTATTTTGCTGTTGTGTGTTGTAATGTTTGTTTTGGTGTAGCTCTGTAGAAAAGATTATTTTCACAGGATATGAGCAGTGACATGTATACACCGTATTAATCTTGAGGGCCTATCTGTTCCATTTCTTGGAGATATGTTTTTCATTCACTTCAGTCCAGAGAGGGGAAAACTGAATTGTGTATTACACAAATATTGTTGGTCTTGAGAACTGCCTAATCTATTACAAGATGCTATAAAAGAGTTTAAGGTGTGGAGTCAACTCGAAGTGTGTCTAGAGTATATATGGACGCTAGAGAGAAAAGTCTACAGAAATTCTGCTGTACAGCTCAGCTCCTGCCTACTGGTCTGCCATCATCTGTTTTTGTGGCATGAAGGAATGTGTGAAAACTCCACAACTAACTGCCTCATTTCTATCCTCCTCCCATTCAACTCCTGGTGCTCTCTGCATCTGAAATTCTTCCCCAGCACTGTCTAGCATGTCCCTATCCTGCTCTCATTAAAACACACTTTTTTCAATAGTTCTAAAACTTCCTGGACTTCCTCTCACTGAAGCATTAAAAGTCAAAGTCTACTAAAACCTAAACCAAGTCCTGGCAGCAATGAAACAAGTGCTAAACCTCACTGCTCAATCACTTTGCTTTTGTTGCACTCTATCTCCTATCCTTCATTTCTGTTTAGTTTGTGATCTCCATGGAGCAAGGATCTTGTGTTTCTGTTCGTACAGCACCTAACATGATTTGGATACTATAGAAATAAGTGACCATCCATTAGTAGTCCTCAAGTACTCTTATATTTACAGAAGTCTTTTAAATAGCTTGCTGCTTTCTTTAGAATTCTTAAGAAGTTCATCTGGTACTGTATCTTACCACTCTCAATTTCTTTATAATTTGTCCTAGTTTGTCCTCTAATTCTATAAATAAATCTTTTTTTCTCCCCTCCAAAATTTTGTTTCTGTTTCTTGCCTTTTTTTTTTTTTTTTTTTTTGCCTTCATTTTTCAGGCTGAAGCAATCTAAAGTCCTCTGAATGTGCTGTTATTGCTATGAATAGGGTGGAACCCACATCCGTAACATTTCACCCCTGGAAGAAACACCAGCCTTTTAAAGGGGTTAACTGAGCGAAGTCTCTATTTAAACTGTAACTTCGAGAACTCAAGCAGTAAACACACTGCTACACATAGGCTCTTACAGAATGGTTCTGGTAGTGTCCCTCGTGCAACAGAGCGTTGACGGCATTACACTTCCTAAGTGTCTTCCCACAACTTTACCAGGACTTCAGTAGGCCAGTCTGCATTCTCAGTCCACATTACACTGTTTTGGGCCCTTGTTCAATAGCTTCTGTCACCAAGCTATCCTCTAGTGCTTGTGGGAGGGGGAGGAAGGAATGTTATGTAACAGGAGGCTGTGAGGCCTAGTGGACAGAGCACTGGACTGAGACTGGGACACCTGTGTTCTATTCCTGGCTCTGCCATTGGCCTGCTGAGGACCTTGGGAAAGTCACATCTACTGTCTGTAAACCGGGGATAACGATCCTGACCTCCTTTGTAAAATGCTTTGATCCAAAGCACTATGTAAGAGCTAGGTACTTATTATTATAATGTACACCTCCCTATGCCAGCTAAAGCTCCTGTGCTACAATGGGGATTCACCGCAAAGAACGGCATGGATTGCAAAGTACTGTGAGGGAGCAGCTTTAGCTTATTATAGCTAAAGCTCCTACCTAGTTTATTATAGCTAAGGCTCCTAACTGTACAAGCTACATAAATGGTGGCTGAATACTATATTCACGCTATCTGGAGTGCTTCTCGTTAAGAGTGTTGTGTTGCATGTGGCATATGGAAGTGGAACGCAAAGCTAGGTATTTCTGGCTCCATACGGCAAATTAGAGCTGCATGAATAAAAAATAAATACCTACATACATCACATTTTTGCTTCATGAACGTTCACATGTGGGAGTTGACATTCTTCCTAGAAATCATTTTTTTTCCTCAAAGAAAAGGTGAAATGTCACCATTTAACCTACAATTGCAGCTCTTTGTTTGGAAATAATGAAATTTCACCTGCAGCTCCATTTTTATTAATTGCTTGTGGGGATGGCTTCCCCAGTTTCTTCTGTGGTCTTTCCCCATCCTCTCAGTTGCTACTACAATTGTATTCTTCTCTAGTGCCCTTCCAACCAACCTTCCAACCCTATGCCTCCAAAACAGCCTTTGCAGCTTCAGTGACATTCATTTTCAGTATTTTAGATTAAGAAATAAATATTGCACAATAAATACCTGGCTTTAGAAGCTTTTCTTGAAACAGACAGCACAATGGATGTTAACCATTTTTACTTTCCTTCATGTTAAAATGAAGGCTTCCATGTAGTGCGTATACTAGAGTGGTCAGTACCAATCAGTGAAGCTCTTACACATCCTGGTCTTCAGTATTTATTTATTTACCAGTATCCATCTAGAATTTTAGGCACTTTACACTTTTAAAAACCAGCTATAAGATACTTGCTTCATCACCAGCCTGGGGAATTATCAGCCATACCAAATTAGTCTTTAAACCTTGGCTTTGGGCTCCATTTATTGTCCGTATATCCACAAACTCATAAAAGGAAAATGGAGACTGTCAGCTGAGGCTTCCTAGCCAGCCGCAAGTCCCAGGACTTACCACATGGAGCCTGCCTTCCTTCCGTAGGGGGTCCTGCAGGACCCTGCCCCTTCCTGCAGCTTCTCCCTGCCGTTCCCCCTCAAATGAGCCACTTGCTGGCTTTTATAATCACTCACTCCCTTTCCAGCGGGTCTGATAACGGGCCTGGTGCCTGGTCAGTTAAGGAACGGGCCACCATTTCACCAACCATACACACAAAATTTAATATCAAGTGCTTTGCAATGTAGTAATGTTCATGCTACTTCCTCATGTCTCAGTGCCTCAGCTTGTTGATGATACTTCATTATAGTTTACAGTTCACTTTGGTGGCAAGGAAAACCTCTTGGCTATAACCCTGCAATATTATTTGGAAAAAGTATTGGGATTTTTCTTTTTATATGGATAGTTAGATTGGCAAACATCTTTAAATTAAATTGAACCTTTGACTTCTTCTTGCTTTATTTGTATATTCACATTATTCCTGTTGGAGAAAAAAAGATTAAAATGAAAGCAATTATCGTCTGTTTGCTTTTCCACTGAAATGACAAAAAAGACATGGCACATTAAACTGGATCCCACATGGTCTTTCAATGTGATTGGTGTTTCATGGGCACCACAGGACACCATTTTCAAAGACCTCTTTAATAAATGTCCCTAAAGATTAATTCAGACACTTGTAATTATAGTACTGTACCTTTGTCATCATCTTTGATTTATCATGAATGATGTTTTATCTGAGTAAATCTTTGGTGAGTCTTCTAAAAAAATTCTGTTGTATTTATGAGAATTGCAGTATGTTAAGAAATCTTTCATTGGATGTTTTGCTGATGTTGGAATTGGCAATAAGATTTTTAAAACTGTTTCTGGTCCTTGACATATACTGCGTGTTGAAAAAAACAGCTGTGTTCTCTTCTGAAAATAAAAATGATCTTTTTTACCTTGAGAACAAAGAACATTTTTAGTGTATGTGTACACATAGGATAGGCAACAGAATTGATTGCTTGTGTCCATTTCTTTGTGCACAATATAATCTAAATGTCTGAAGTGATACTGAGATAATTTAGATAAAAGAGATATTGTGGCTACAGACATATGGTAGTTATTTATGGAGCCCTATATGCTTTGTATATGATGTTACAACAAGTAATCTGTAACATACTCAAAGCCTCAAGGGCTTGTTGGAACTGGTATAGTTAATCCTTTTATTGTTTTGTTTAACTTAATAATGTGAAAGTCATTTAGATGTATATTTTATCTCTCTTAATCTCAAATTATATTAAGCATTATGTGACAATCAGGTAGGGTAACTGGATTTGCTGTTGCATCAAGCTGATATTCAAGGGTAATAGCATCAATTGCTTGTAGTGAAGGGGTTTTAAATTACAAGATAAATTCCTGTCCGAATAGAACTATATTACAGATGTTATGGTCACCATGGTGATACTGACAATTCTTTAGAGAACACCATCTTAAATTTGCTAATTTTAAAAAATTCTTAGTGACTGGAAAGATTTGAAGTTCTTGCTTTTGTATGACTGATTGCAGAAAGATAGACAGACAAACATTACATTGGCTTAATGGCATTCTAAAAGCCTTGTTCTCTCATCAGTATGCAGTTTAGTTACCTATATAGCCTCTGCCTCAACCTCAACCTGCCATATACACACTGATAATATACAGACACTATTGAGTCATATCAGTTCTGCTTGATAACTGCTGACTATATGAATACCCACCACCCCTTGGCTTCTCCAAGCTATATAATCAACGTCTCAAATAACTTCTCAGGATTTAGCTTGATAGAATGCTGTGGTTAAATCTCAACACAATTCACTGTCATCGTACAAAAAAGAACATTTCAAAACGATTACTGAGTCAGTGATCTCAGTACCTGGTTATTATTTGTTATTTATTTATTTTTAAGTTTTAGGGTGATATCTTGGCCCTACTGAAGTCAATGTAAGTTTTGCCATTTGTTTCAACAGGGTCAGGATTTCACCCTAACAAGAGATGGGCAAAAGGTTTCATCCTGTTCCCTTAATCTGTTTTATCCCCATTAGACACTATTGTTCAGAATTCAGCCCCAGGATGATTTCTATGCTGGTGATAATCAAAGAGTTCTCCACTCTGTAGGAAAGTGCCTACTACATTTGGATGCTATAAAAAAATTCAGTTATTAGATAGCCCTTCCCTTGTTTTGCCATTACCTTGATTTCCACCTACCTGCACATTGCATTCTCCCTTCTTCATTGGGGCAGCTACACCAAAAAACCAAAACCCAAAAAACTTCTCCATCCCTAAACTTAGCCATTGCATCCTTCTTCCGCTCTCTCCCACCACATCTGTACATGCTACCTGTGTGGTACAGTGTAACTGCAAATGTAAATTTACTCCGCATTTTTACGTACAAATTAATCTGTGCAGTGTGAAACTGTATAAACAATGCTATAGAAAAATACTGAATTGTATATCAGATACAGAAAGGCTACACAGGGTCCCAATCCATCAAGGACCATCCCCAATGTTAACCATTGCTAACCTACCACCCAGATTGCCATCCCTTATTCCCCACTATTTGTCATGACAGACTAATGCCAATAGGTTACAGCAAAGATTAAATTCAACACCACCACCAAGCTTAGATGGTGAAGGTCTGTAGCGCTGAGTACGATGCCCACGTTCTACAATTAAATTCCCTGAGATTTAATTTGGGCTTCCCTCCACAGACCCTATCAGGAAAGGTTGGGGGTTTTTTTGTTTTGTTTTTTACTTCCGCCTCCTGACTTCCCAATTCATGAGGGGGTTCAGAGGTCACAGAAACTCAACAAGTTCCTGTCAGAGGCAATTGACACAGTCCAAGGCAGACATGGCCAGGGAGCAATTTTGAGAGACTTAGACGGAGGATTGCACAGAATGTCTTCAAGGGAACTAAATGTACAGCTAGGGCAACAAACGCAGGATTCCCTAATTGTACTAATGGAACATTAATGAAACCATCTTATGATGGAAAGAGTGTATCCTGGATAGGGTAAAATAAATTAAGGTTTTGTTCCTATAATTAATTCCTCTTTATTTCCATGAACATTTTAGGTATATCAATATATGCATGAAACCATAACTGTTAATGGCTGCCCAGAATTCCGTGCCAGGGCCACTGCAAAGGTAAGACCTGTGCAACTATTGAAGTACATGTTACCAAAGTGACCTAGTAATTGACTGTGCGCGTGTGTGTTTCAGGTATTCGTGTGTGCTCTGTAAGAAAATTTAGACATCAGTGGCAGCCCAGAGTCTAGAACCAGTGCTACTTCCCAGGTAACAATCCTAATGGCAAATTTAACCTTTGTGCTGCTTCTATAGCTTAAGAAAAGAGAATGATATCATGGGATTTGGTGGTTTATTGAAAAATCAGTTTGCAAAAGCAAATCTACTGGTTCATTCTGTAGAATTAAACCTGGAATACCAATATTTTTATGACAAATTCTCCTATAAGGCTCATCCCAAGTAGCAGGTGGTCTAGCCTCCAATCAATGCATGTAGGATTTTCAGAGGTGCTGAGCACAGAAGACTCCAATTGAAGTCAATGGGAGCTGTGGGTGCCCATCACTTCTGAAAGACAGGGCCCAAGTATGTAAGTCTGATAAAAGTGAGTGGTAACGATGTGTGAATTCCCCTGTATTGATGGAAGAATCCCTATTGTACCCAATATGTAATATGCTTTGTGGTTTCAGTGCACGAACAAAAATAATTGCTTCCAACAGGGCTTCATCATGGAATTACTCCCTCTGCACCAAATGGTAAAGGAAGATTACCCGCCACATGGTAAACGGGTTATGTAGATATCGTGCAGTAAGCGTATTCTAGGAAAGCCATGGTATTTTTTCAGGAAAATAATTCATTAAGACCCAGTCCTTCCCCCAGGGAAGTCAATGGCAAAATCCCACTAGTTTTAATGTGATTACACCCTTGTAAAGCTACACTAGGGGAAAAGCAGCAAATAAATAAAAAAAAACCTAAGACAATAGTAAAAACACACAAAGATCAAAAATACATATCAAAGACACCTACAGTATTTCAGAGAAATGTTCCCTATGGTAACCAGTACGTTTAAAATAATTAGCCTACTGTACAGTAACCAAAATATTTTCCTACATTTGATTTTTTATTTCATTTTTGTTATATTGAGTTAGGTTTTTTTCTTATGAGTTAACCTTTTTCTAATTGAAACTTCAAATGAACAATGTAGATTTGTAAAGGTTCTACTACTGAATGTAGAAAATTATGTTAGATTATGATTTGTTTACACTGTAGGCAAACACAAAAATGATTGCTACGTGGTATAATAAAGGGTGAAAAATTCTGAATAGTGTTTGCCATTCTCATTTCTTATTCATATAGAACAGCAGGGTTACAGAGCAATGTTTGAATATCGCAATACTTCCTGGTTATTTCTGGGCTGTCTGCATTGTATTTTCCTAGTGCATTCATGTCTGACATTTAAATGTATGCATGATGACAAGGTTTGCATGAGCAAGTACATATAACTGAGAATAATCCATTATATTCATATCGTCTACTAGCTTCCATTAAGCATAAACATTATTAGAATGCTGAACAAGCATTAACATAATGTAGAATTACTGCAGTAATTTTAAATCTGAGGATATGTTGAAAAGTAAAAATAATTTTTTAATGTTTACTTAATGCTTTACCAGGGTCTACAATTAAAGAGAGACAATTGCTAGTGAAAGATTGAATAAAGAATGTTTTTCTTTTCTTCATACAAGATTTACAATACCTTACATATTTGTAATTTTTCTATAGTGAGAATAGTCATTTAGTTTAATTCATTTTATACTTTCATAATCTGAAGATTATTTAGCATTACTTTTCTAGTCCTATTTATATAAAGTGCAGTTACAGTATAAAAGTTCATGCCCCTGTTGTAAAAGTTATTAATATATCAGCACTTTTTTCAAGAGGAAGATTTTATTGAGGCTATTTAATAAAATAGTTTAAATGGAAATATCTTTCTTCAGGATTTATTTGGGGGCAAAGAATAAACCAAATAATCAGTCCCATATATATATTGGGGGGGGGAATTAACTTTATCCAAATTACATAAATTAGAAGTACAGCAGAAGGTTATATCGGTGTCTTGCACAGCAGTAAGGAAAAAAGTGAGTGACAAAGCTGCTTTAAAAAGAGAAGTAATGTGTCACAGAGTTAGAACAGATGACTAGCAATCTGGCCTTTTAGGATCTATTTCTGGGTGACATTGGGCAAGTCACTTAACTTCTCTCAGTGCCTGTTTCCCCAAGTATTTCAAAGGAGTGATTTGAGACTTAACATTTGTAAAGTGCTTTCAAATCTTTGATAGAATTTCAAAATATTATTTTCATGTGAACGAATTCTTTCTGCAAAACAAACGACAGGGCTTAACAGTGATCTCATTACATGGCCAAATAACTGTCTTTTCTTCCAGGCAACAGTTGCTGCTTTTGCAGCAAGTGAAGGCCATTCACACCCTCGAGTGGTGGAGCTGCCAAAGACTGATGAAGGTCTTGGCTTTAACGTGATGGGAGGAAAGGAACAAAACTCTCCTATATATATTTCTCGTATAATTCCTGGAGGGGTGGCAGAAAGACATGGAGGACTCAAGCGAGGAGACCAGCTGCTTTCTGTTAACGGAGTGGTATGTGAAAAGTTTAGAGTGATTTCCTTTTTCATGAGAGTTTTTATTTTTCCAAATGAAGGTTTAAAATGCTTAAAATGTTTAAAAAACCACAAACAAAATTAGTTCTGCAGTAAGAGACCCGAGATGGTACATTTGCGGTGAACTAAACAACTTTATGCCACCACATCTTTGTTATAATATTGATTGTTAGAGCTTCATCTTCCAGTGTGGCTCAGCTCGGAGAAGTGACTCTAAAAATGTCCTTATGGATTTCCATTGTTTATTGTCTCGATTTCTGCATAAAATACATGCAATTTACAAGTTAAAAAGATATCTTCTGTCATTGCCAGTGCTGCAATTGGAGAGTCAAACTGGGCTTTTTTTCTTCTTGTACTTCATAGCCAATAACAGTCCTGCAGGCCAAATTAGGCCCTCTGTGACATTTGTGCAGTCATGTGGCCTTCAGTGGCTTTGTACAACTATAATTAAAAAGGAACTAAGTAAACAATGTTGTTGATGATTCACAATGAAGAATAAAATCCAGCTCATTCTCTTTTACTTGTGTTGTTCTGTAGTGTTATTTTTGTCACTAAAATCAGCTGATATTAGTAAATACCAGGGTGCATAGAAATCATTGATTTAAAAAATAAATAAATAAAAATCTGATTTTTTTATTTAAATCGGATTTTTTTGATAAAATGCTTTTTGAGGAAAAAACCTATCTAAAGATGTTTTAATTAAGATACATTATAGCTCATCAAAGATATATCATGGAATAGGGATTATAAATTCTAATTCTATGGTATGACACAATATAGTCATGTAATGTTTAAGAAAAGTTTTGTAAATGAGTTCCAATAGTTCATGGATTAGGGACCTAATTGTATGGGGTCCCAGGGGCTTCTGTATAGATTATGTAGGTTTATCTTTCTATCTACCCAATGGGACTCAGTGCTCAGTCTAGAAGATACCATCAGAGATGCTTAGTTTTGCAGTTCTCAAACTGTGGATTTGTGTCTCCAGAGATGATATGCTTGTTAACAGCAAAAATGTTTTTAAATACATAATTAAATAATATATAGAGGTGAGAAATAACAGACCTAAGCCCTATTGTCCCTCTGCAAATTTGTGTACACAGAGTCAATCCCTTATCTCTCTCTAAAAGTGCAAAGTTTCAAAAAGTTCAATGAATAGAAGATTGTTGGGGGTGGAATAGATCTGGACAAGGAGAAGAAGTCTGGAGATAAATTTGAGAAGAGAGGGACAGGCAGTAGAAACAAAAGTGAAACTGTTTGAGCAGCATATTCCAGAAGTCTTGAAGTCTTTCTGAGTGTAGCCTTCATTGATTTGAGATCTATTATACCATTCTCTCACTAGAAGGGAAAACCTATAATGGCAGCAGGCCGTAAAAGAGACCCAGTTTGGGATTATTTTAATTAAATTCCTCTACCTGTGGGTAAGACAGGCATGTGTGCAAAATGCAAACAGTGCAAGAAAGAAATGTAAGGCCTGGTTGCCCGAATGAAACAACATCATGAGAAGTGTTCCTTCTCAGGAGGAAGCTGCGTTGAAGATGATGATGAAAGGAACGTGTCTGAACATGCAGGATCTTCAGGTTGGTAAACTTTTTTATTTCATACTTCTTTCTTAAGGACTGCTTGTCTTCCTTCTGGACTATTCTTGAATTCTCATGTTTGAGCAAAAAATATAGTTGTTACTCTATGGTACTATCATTTTAGATGCAATTGTGATAAAAAGATAAATAACTGAAATAGGCAGATCTTCCTTTTATAATTTCACCTTTAAAGTAGTACTGCATGTCAGTGAATGCAATGTGTAATACCATGAGCAGTATGGTAATAATAATTAAATATCTGCATTGACTTATTTTGTTTAGGAGAATCCATCCTCAACATACAGGATTCTGAAGACTATCCACCTTCAAGATCACCATCGTTTTCTATTGTTTCAGAGTTATCGCCAATGATAGTGTTTCAGTCACATCATGTATGTCACATAGCCACAGTATAACACCTGTAGCAAAAAGGAAAAAAACCTCCATCATCCAGAAACAGCCATAGATAAGTTTGTGATAAGAACCAGCAGACTACAAAAAGAAGTAATATATGAAAAAATTGCCTGGTTTGTTTATGCAACAAATTCTCCTTTCTGTAGGATTGAGAACCCACACTTCATTAACATGGTTCAGTCATTAAGACCAGGATACAGTCCACCCAACAGAGCAGATGTCACAGGCAAATTGCTAGATAAAGTGTATGAAAGAGAAATTGAGCAGTGTGAAAAAGGTCTGGAGGGTGAAATTGTTAACCTGAGTCTTGATGGATGGAGAAAAAAATTCAAATGTCTAGTACGCAACTTGGTCACAGACAATGCTGCAAATTTGTCTAAGATGAGAAGAAATTTAGAAGAGAGTCCCAAGCTAATAACATATGGTTGCATTGCTCATTTGATGCACCTCTTAGCCAAAGACTTCAGTGTTCCAGAAATAAAGGCTAATGTTGTTGAAATTGCAAAATACTTGCGTAACAACCACTTTGCAGCAGCTGCTCTGAAAAAAGTGGGAGGAACCAAGCTAACTCTCCCACAAGACGTGTGATGAAACTCAGTAGTGGACTATTTTGAGCACTGTATCAAGAACTGGCCTAATCTGATGACAGTTTGTGAACAAGATCATGAAAAAATAGATGGCACTGTCACAGCCAAAGTTCTCAACATTGGGCTTAAGAGAAATGTTGAACATATGTTGAGTACCGTGATGCCTATTTCTGTAGCCTTGAACAAAATGCAGGGAAATAGCTGTTTTATTGCTGACGCTATTGAAATTTGGAAGAAACTGAGTGAGACCTTAAAAAGAGAAATATGCAACGACAGAGTTAAATTACAAGCATTAAAAAAACAAATGGGACAAGCACTATCTCCAGCTCATTTTCTTGCAAATATTCTCAATTCTCGGTACCAGGGTCAAACCTTAACGGCTGAAGAAGAGGAGTTGGCTATGACATGGACATCCAGCAATCATCCCTCCATAATGCCAACTATAATAAACTTCAGGGCTAAGGGTGAACCATTCAAGAAATATATGTTTGCTGATGATGTTTTAAAGAAAGTCACACCAGTGAACTGGTGGAAGTCACTTAAGCACTTGGATTCAGAGACTGTTGAAGTGATAAATCTCACTTTTAACAGCAGTAGCTTCTTCTGCCGGTGTAGAAAGAATATTTTCTTCCTTTGGACTAATTCATTCCAAATTGAGAAATCGTTTGGGACCTGAAAAAGCAGGAGAGCTTGTTTTTCTTTTCCAGATTATGAACCAACACGAAAATGAAGGTGAAGATGACTGAGTTAGCTGCAGAAGCCAATATTTTAAGTTTCTCATGTTGACCTGGCTGACATAGTGGATTTAATATATTTTTTTAAATATTTCATTTAACTATTTTAGTTAAAAACAATTTTAACAGAAACAAACCTGATTTTAAAAAACTTCAATGTTTAAATAATTCAAAAGTTCATATGCTTGTTTTGTTAAAATATTCTATGTTTGCTGTTGAAGAAAAAGTCCAGAATACATAACGTTGTTGTTTTAGTTAAATAAAACAATTTAAATGTCTGTCTGGTGATGTTCTCCTCCTAATACAGCATGGCAAGAAAATCCTCCAAATATTAATGATTAACCTGTTGAATTGAAGATAGTTCACCTCCCAATGACTTCATAAATATCTGCTTCAATTACCTTTGGTAAATGAAATAACCAAACAATCATTCATTTTTTGATATAGCTGTAAAACTAATCTGAAAAGTTTTCAAAATAAAGCACTTTAAAAATGTATAGTGTGTACCTTCTAAAAATGAAACCTACATCTATATCTGAGTTGTGAAGAATGTGTATTAAGGTTATAACAACCAACAAGAATGCACTTTTATGTAAAAATCCATGATTAAATAGAGTCTTCCTGATTAATGAATTTGATTTAAATCAAATCCACCCTGGTAAATACATACAGGGAGCAGATGTGTAAAGTAAAAAGGTGTCATTTTACATAGTTACTGTACTTTTCAGTCACTTTCAGACTGACTGATTTGCAATAGTTTCACTCTGGACTCCAAACAGGGGAACTGGAATGGAGAGGAGAAAAATCAGGCCTGAGTGTCTTTGGGACCAGTTCTGCCCTCAGATCTCCCCATAACTTCTTATCACATATTTGTTGCACTTCTCCTATGTGTGGTATACCAGGAGATGAATAAAATTATTGCACTGCAGTTTTTCAAAGTGACAACATTGAGTCCCTGGGCAGAATTAATCCCTTTTAAAAGAATTTTCTAACAGTCTGAAGATTTAATGATGAGTTAGGATTACACTATTTCTTATTCTTCTTACAATTGCCTCATAAATATTACAGTGTATTTTCTTTGTATTATAATCTTTGTCCTCAGAATAGGAGTCAATCATCATAAAGCATGAAGTCATTGTGGCATAAAGCTAAGTATTCTGTTACTTCCTTGCCCTTTACCCAGCCCCATTAAAATCCATGAGGCAGAGGTGAAATGTCAGTAAGATTTTGTAAAATATTAAAATAGTATGGCACACTCCAATAGCATGCTTCTGCCTGAAAACACTGTACAAAAGACTGTAATCCTATATTCCTTATGCACCTCCCTATGAAAGGGACATAGGATCACACCCCCAAAATGGTTCATAATAAGCTTGAAATATAAGAGTGTTCAGCTTAATTTTCTGTTCATGGCAAGACTGTAAAGAATAGTAAAGCATCAGCAACTAGAACTGGTTGGGAATTTTCTTGATTAAATGTTTTTCAATTGGAAAATGACAATTCATTGAAATGGAACCTTTTTGTGGGAACATAGTCGTTCTGATGAAACTTTTGTCAGGAATGTTTCTCAAGTCAAGGATGGGAATTTCTAGTTAAAAAAACAGCAAACAAGAGAATAGCCAATAGCCTTCGGGGTATGACACCACATGGTACATGGGAAACCCAGGTTCAAGTCCTGGCTCTGTCTGATTTGGAACAGAAACTTGAATCCTGATCTCCCACATCCCAGGTGAGTGTCCTAACCACCAGACTATGCTAGGGTGTGTGTGTGTGTCTCTCTCTCCATGTTTTTGAGTGTGAAAATGTCTAAAGGTCTCAGTTTTGTCCCCATGCAGAATGGGAAATTTTTGGAAATTGTGAAAATTTTGCCGACCATCCCTATGCACTGGGGGGGGGGAAATATGATTCCATAAATAAAAGAAGAGCTACTACAGAGATCAATCAACTTCACAAGTTCCAGTTGAATATTTAACCAAATAAGTTATTTGAACTTCACAGGTTGGAGGTAAATCAAATAATCTCATTGATATTTAGCATCACTGCCAACCGATGAAGGGAAAAATACAGGTAAAAGGAAATTAAGTATTCTAATTGACCAACAGACTTAATTGGAAAGATTTTTTTCTTTCAATTACAGCTGGACAAATACTGTAAAAATAGGTGAACCGTCAAATTTTAAAATGCATTTGCTTTGATTATAGTCTCACCTCTTTGTGAACAGCCTACAGAAGTTTACTTGCAGGACTGTGCGCTGGAAAAAATATTAAGCTAATATTGCAGAAAACAAATGTCAAATTCACCATTTCGAGTATGCACACGAGAAACCTGAATCTAAGAGTTATGCTCATCTGGAGAGGTGAGACAAACTTATCTGTGATCCATGTCTAATGAAAAAAACCCTCTATTTTCAATTATAAATGTTGAAAACTTGAAACAATACCTGTTGCTAACAATTCACAAGCCATCCAGCGGCTGATTATACCCACACAAAACATTTCTAGAATAATTTCAAAACAATAAAATAATATGGAAGTAGTGATCTTTTCACAGACAACTTGAGAACAGAAGCAAAAAAGCTAAGTTTTGCTAACCTATTGTTTGCTGTGAACAGGTCACCTGCATCTGAGATAAAGCAATAATATACAGCAGGTGCAGTATAACAGATGGATCAGCAGTGGTACATGAGATGAAAATGAAATATCAGCAGCTTGCTTATGCTCATATGTTGGTGGTTTTCCAACTTTATAATTATCAACATAAAACTAGGGCTGCGTGTTCAGAACCTGTATTACTTATCCTAGCATGACTGGTTGGTGTTGTTTAAATTGTCTTACCAGAACTTTAAAAGAAATACTTATCAGTGTGCAGGGGAGTAATGTATTCTTTTCCCAAGTAAAGGGCATTGTATGCAATAAGCCCTGCAGATGGCTCAGCCATGACACAGAGGTAGCTGTCCATATCTGGCATTGGTTATGCTTTTATCGCGTAGCTACTGTTAGTCAGATATTGCAGGGGATACAGCATAAGTATACAAGAACTAATTCTAATCCAGCGTCTGTACTTACAGACCTCAAATAGGAATACTACTCTCACTTTGCCTGCTTGCCCAGTAATCAGATTCCTTTTCCTTGTCTGCAATTGAGTAGGGGATTTTTGACTATAATTATATGTGCCTGGGTATAGTAATGACAGTGCTTTCCTGTATAATATCTGCAATTCCTTTACCTATTGTTATCTCTACAGTAGGTCTTTTACTTTTATTCTGCTTGATAGCACCTGCCAATGCTGCAAGATAAAAAAAAAAATTAAATGTGTATTCTGAATATCCTTCTCTTTGCAGTTCTTAAGTTGTTAAACAAAGAGGGAGGAAGCCAGGTTGGGTGTTAAGTAGTATCACAGCCTTTTATTCAGCAAGCAGCACTGGCATATGGTGTTCTTTATTAGAGGGTGTGTTGGTGAGCAGTCCCTCAGATAACACTAGGCATACAAACACATGTTATGCTTTAATTAAACACAGGTTATTGGGCTTGACACAGGGGTCACTGAGTGATATTTAATTGCCTGTGGTATACAGGAGGTCAGACTAGATGATCTAGTGGTCCCTTCTGGCCAAACTCTTATGAATTTAAGAATGACAGCGGGCACAGATGCATTAAAACCAAGTGCAGTAATGGTGTTGGATGCAACCAAACTCACCTTTAACTTAGCTTTGGTTGATAATACCTGAACTCAGGTCTGTGATAGGAGCAAGCTCCATACTTAGTAGCATAATTGTTTACTTTGTCTTTTGTAGTTTCACCTTCCTTGTTTTGTTTGAGAGCTTAAGTCTTTATCCTGCACCATTCAAGTCAATGGGAGTTTTCCCATTGACTAGACTGGGAGCAGGATCAAGCCCTTAAGCTGGAGGACTTTATACAAACGGGGAGGGGTGAAGTGCCAAAAATGAGCAGCTATGAATTGCAGTCAAGTTTTGTAAGTGGTTTGAGAAGTGGAAGTACACAATCTTGTTGAATCCATTACACAGGCACAATCACAATTGCTTACTGCACCATCTGTAACCATCCATCCCCTTTAAAAACAAAATACATGTTTTATACTTAAATAATTGCATACAAGTTCAGATATTCTACTTGCCATGTGCTTTACTGCCTATTATAAATAACAGCAGTGAAGTAAAAATATGCTGCTCTGTAAATATAGACAGTGTTAATTGCTATGGGTGCCCAATGCTGATGCCGATTCATATTGACCATAATTCGTTAGGAAGAAAGTGACATGCAGAAGGATGCAGAGCTGCATGTGGTTAGTTTCAAGAACAGAAGTCACTTTACAGTGATCAATGTGACCATGTCACATATTAGTGATTTATTATATAGCTAGCACAATAAGCTAGCTTCTCCTCTGATGGAATTCAGTACACCCTATGGGTTTATTAAAATAAATAGATAGCTTTTGAAAAATCAAACCACAAAACACCTAAGCAAATTTTTAGTTTGTACATGCAAATTATCTTTCAAATAAATTTTAAAAATACCCTATTCATATATTGTTTTCCATTTGAGCTCTGATCGTTTTGTGCATTAGACACATTCTCACCTAATAATTTTTCAAGTATTTATAGTGGAATTCTATTTTTTGCAAATTACTTTCATTTAGCTCTGTATGTTCAGCAGATTTATATTATCATAATCACAACAACTAAAAAAAGTGTACTCTGTCACATAACTTTAAGATCTTGCAGTGGGAGGGTTATGGAAGAGATTTAGAAAATCTGTGCTTCAGAAACCATATGGTCATGCATCTGAAGCTAGTTTGTTAGTTAGTTGAAGGTTCCGTCTCACTCTGGCTGCCAAATACAGAATGGCCTACAGAGGTGAAAGGAAGCCGGTACGGTCCGATACAGCGTACCGGCAAGAAAGTGCTGACTGTACCGGCAGGCCACTGATGGGGGGCGAGGGGGCAAAAGGGGCAGCTGCCCCAGGGCCCTTTTAAATCACAATTTAAAGGGCCCGTGGCTCCCAGCCGCCCTGCATACCGGTAAGTCATTTAAGTTACTTTCACCCCTGAGCCTACCTCATCATTTTAGCACCTGAAATGATCATTATCATCCCCCCCAACTTTGAATATAAATATGTTTTCTGAAGCATGTTCACATTTCTGAAATACTTATGTCCCATCAGTTAATCTAAAAGTTTATTCCTTGCTTGGGACAGTATTTTCCAAATATGTTGTTGATGTAAATCCTGTGCTGGACCCTATATCAAGTTATGTTTGCTGCCAGCAAGAGGTTAGAGGACAAACAGTATTGATTGTGTTACACATTTCATTGAAGTCAAGTCATGTGATGTGCCTGCTTTTGGCATCTTCTGCCTTGATAGTTCTATCTCAGTTTGCCACAGCAGAAGCAATTCATATTTGTTCTGACCTGTTACATACAGTATTTACAATCTATTAGAAGTGACAAAAATAAGCAAAATTTTCTTCTAATTTCTGACGTTCCTAAAATGATGCCAACGTATTCTTGCAATATTAGACTTTTATCAGTGCTGCTTCTTCTCTTTGGAGATTTGTGGCATATAGGCATAGTTTCCTTTTAAATAGCATGATACACAATTTGCCTCAATATACTGTATGGCAAAGCTTTGATTTCTTTTCTTTTATGAAAAAAACATTCGTTTAAAAATGGTCTACAATCCACATGAAGATCTTGGTTGTAAGGTTTTTGCACTGAGACACTTTTGTTTGTTGGAACGTATATGACAATCATCTATCATTATAGAATTCCACCATTCCACCTAATGTGTGGAACAATTTGTACTCCTGAAATACACTCCAGTCAAGCAATTTAGTGGGGGGGAAATGAAAAACCTCTTTCAGAGAAATCACCTCTGCTTTTGAAGACCTACTATTTAAAAACAATGTAAACATACAAATCAGAAATTAAGCACATTTGGGAGTGTTTCATTTCACAGCAGATATCACTTAATGCAAGTCATTTTTGAGAGAAAGGGTATGTACTGATCTGACAAGAGAATTTTGCCCCTAATCAGGGCCCTGAGATCCTTCAGTATGTATGTTTTCTCCTTCGTGACTTTCTTTTCCTCTGTACTCTACCACAAATAAAGTTAGATAAAGTACCACTTTTGAGGGACTATGTCAAACCTCATTGACAGAAGACCTTGCTTTCTCTCACAAATAGGCATTATCAATCATTTGTTCCAAGGACTGAATATCACTTCTTGTGAGGATTGGAAATCTAGAATTCAGAACTGAAAGAAAGAGAAGGAAGGGAGCATTTGGGGAAAAGAGGGATAGGGAAATATAGGAAATTGAAAAGGAATAAATAACTACATATTGAGAAGCAGTCAGTAAAGAGGATTTACTGTGCTCAAGCCTATGTTCCAAGGAAGCTAGTGGGAAATGAGACACTGGAAGCTGCTTTTTAAAGTTGACTTCAGTGGTAGGTGGGTCAGGAGATGGACATTGGGTTAGTCTCCTTTTGTGTGTAATTGTATATAGAAAAAACTTCAACAAAATTTCTACTTTTTTTTTTTAAGCTTAGAAATGTCAGTAATGTTGTCTCATCTCCCCTGTTTTTTCTGAAGAATCCAGAGATGTGGTTTCTTGGCTCTTAATTGAAGGAGGTCTTCAATCTTTAGCAAAAGAGCTTTCCTCTGAATTGTCTGTTGTATATTTGAGTTAAATGAGTGTTAACAAAAACAATAGTTTTAAATAGTCTGAATTACAAAAAACAAAAAGCCTGCAACTTCTCTCAGTGAGGTTTCAAATCATAGATATCAGAGTTCTCCACTTACCCTTACGGTCTTCCAGGAAACCAGGGTAAAAATCCGAACAGAATAGTAACTAAAAAGCCACCTTCATATATCATAAAAAGTCAGAAAACCATTTCTCTTTCACGTGCATGATATATTTTAAATGTTTGGATTTCACAAACCATGAACTTGTCTCACCTACACTTGTGCCACTCCCTCTCCACGGCAATCACACACCTTTTTATTTTTTTCAATATCAACACACATACACCACCACACTCAAAGCCAGTCTGGTACTGCAGAGTTTAGCTAGAACTGCAGTATTTTTAAAACCAAATTCAAATTCTGTTTTCAGACACAGTTAAGTCCAGCATAAATGTGGCTTAGCACAAGGGTATGTCTACACTGATAAAAAAAACCTGAAGCACCTAGTTTCAGAGCCCAGGTCAGCTGACTTGGGCTTGCAGGTCTAGCGCTTCAGGGCTATAAAACTGCAGTGCAGACGTTCAGGCTGGGGCTGGAGCCTGGGCTCTGAAACCCTGTGAGGGGGGGAGGATGTGACCTCTTGGGTGTGATAGGCTAGTTCAGGGGTCGGCAACCTATAGCACACATGTCCCGGCAGGCAGCAGCGTGCCATTAAAAATCCTGTGCAGCCCAGCCCGGCATGGGGGCAGGGGGCAGAAGCTTGGTCCTGCCGGCTCCCCTGCCTCTTCCCGCAGTATGCTGGGTTCCTGTCCCTCCTCCTTCTCTCCTCCCTCCCTCCCTGCCGGCCGATCAGCTGATGGCCCTTGCAAGGGAGGGGGTGGGGGAGGAGTGGAGTCAGCGTGCTCGCTGCTCCCAGCGGAGGCAGAGAAGAAGCGGGGGCAGGGCCTTGGGGAAGGGGGTGGTGGAATAGGGGCATATCCCCTCCAGCCCCCTGCCGTGAGCACCCCATGACCCCAGCCTACACCCCCAGCCCTCTGCCCTGACCCCCCCCTCACACACACCCAGCCCTCTGCCCTGAGCCCTGCAGCCCTGCACACCCCCCAGGCCTGTGCCCTGAGTCCTGCGCCCCGCCCACCACCCAGGCCCCTGCCCTGAGCCCTGACCCCCCCCCTCACACACACCCAGCCCTCTGCCCTGAGCCCTGACCTCCCGCACACCCACACAGCCCTCTGCCCTGACCCCCCCTCACACACACACAGCCCTCTTCCCTGAGCCCTGCAGCCCCGCACACACCCTAGGCCCGTGCCCGGAGCCCTGCGCCCCGCACACCCCCCAGACCCCTGCTCTGAGCCCTGTACCCGCCTCACACACACCCAGCCCTCTGCTTGACTCCTTCACACACACCCCACGACCCCAGCCCCGACTCTGGCACCCACACACATACCCAGGCCCCCCACACCCTATGCCCTGACACCTGCACCCCTCTCACATGCCCCCAGCCCTCTGCCCTGACTCTTGCACCCCCCCACATACCCAGCCCCCCCACACTCCATGCACCCCCCACATCCTGACTCTTGCACCCCCCCACATCCCCACCCCCCACCCTAAGCACCAAACAGGAGCTCCTGCACACACACACCCCACATTCCCACCTGCACCCCTTGCACCAAATGGGAGCTGCCCAGGTAAACGCTCCACACCCAAACCCCAACCCTGAGCCCCCTCCCTCATTCTAGCTCCTGGCCAGACACTACACTCCAACCCCCCAGCCTGCTCCTTCACTCCCAGCCCTGTGCTCAGTGCACTCCCACTCTCAGCTCAGTGCAGAGAGAGAGGAAGAGAATGGGCCAGAACCAGGGAGAAGGTAGGTACCCACCATATGTGGGCAGGGCCGGGACCCCAGACCAGCAGTGGGCTGAGCGGGTCCAGCAGCCGGGATCCCGGCTGGCAGAAGCCGGCGGATGGAACCCCTGAGTGGCAGCGGGCTGAGCCGCTCAGCCCACTGCCGGTCTGGGGTCCTGGCCGCTGGCCCCACACAGCCCGCTGCTGGTCTGGGGTTCTGGCTGCCGGTCTGGGGTTCTGGCTGCCGGACCCTTGCCAGCCGGGGTCCAGGCCACAGGCCCCGCTCAGCCTGCTGCCGGCCTAGGTGAACAGAACCCCAGACCAGCAGCGGGCTGAGCGGGCCAGCAGCGTAAGATCAACATTTTAATTTAATTTTAAATGAAGCTTTTTAAACATTTTGAAAACCTTTATTTTACAATACAACAATAGTTTAGTTATATAATATATAGACTTATAGAGAGAGACCTTCTAAAAAACATTAAAATGTATTACCGGCACGTGAAACCTTAAATTAAAGTGAATAAATGAAGACTCGGCACACCACTTCTGAAAGGTTGCCGACCCCTGGGCTAGTTTATGATCTTGCAAACACTTAAATATACGCATCACTCTGCACTCACATGAGCAAGACTTAGAGTTCAAGGTGTCTACTTGCATGAGGAGGATTATGTACATGCTCATGTGTAGATTATGGAAACTAAGGTCCTGGTTCATCACTCACCCCTTGGCCTCCTGGTTTACTCTTGCAGATGCAGTTAAGTGGACATTGCAGCACATATGCCTGTCTGCTACTAACTGGATGGAGAGCACCAGCTCATTTTGCATAGGCTACCAAACAGTCACTACTGGAAGGGGTCTGCACTTGTGATACTAACTCCAGTTCAGCAAAGGATGCAATTATGCATGTGAGCAGTCCCATTAACTTCTAAACACAAATAGTCTCTGAAGTTAGTGGGCTTGCTCGCATATTTGAAGTTAAGCAGGTGCTTACATATTGCAGTGAGCTCCATGCAGTATCAGTGCCTTAGAAATGAAAGGCTAGTGAGCCATTCCCAAACACCCAACCTGCTCGCTTCTCACCCATGTTAAGCTTTCACACTCCCTGTATTCCACTTTCTTATCTGGTAACCACAGGAAAGGTTTGACAAGCTTTTCTTCAATTCAATTGTTTTTGCATTATTTTGGCTTGTATATTTGCAAAACTCTCCCCACCCCAGTTTTTGTATGAATCAGAAATTATGCTCATTTTCACATTTCAGATGCAACCTAAAAATGATTCAGGCATCAAATTTAAAATGCAAAAAGAGATAATCAATCAACCCTGCATAAATCTTATTTACATTTACATTTCCCCCCCAATGACCATTTGAAAAGTCTAAAATACGGAAACAGCTTAAACCACTGACATCCTTTCTGTGACAGCAAGTACGAGAAGAGGACAGGACTCTGGATAAAACCAGCATCTTTAGAACTCTCTATGTTCTCCTTGCTTGCAGAGCGTGGAAGGAGAGCACCATGAAAAAGCAGTGGAGCTCCTGAAGGCTGCTAAAGATAGTGTCAAGTTGGTTGTGCGCTACACTCCCAAAGTGCTGGAAGAGATGGAGGCTCGTTTTGAAAAACTGAGGACAGCACGACGCCGGCAACAGCAGCAACTGCTAATTCAGCAGCAGCAACAGCAGCAGAATACACAGCAAAATCATATGTCGTAGGTGAGACTATTCATTGGTCATGCTTTTGGCTCGAACCTGTGAAGGGTTGAGCATCTCTTACCAGCTACTGAGCACCGACCGCAACAGGAGCGGAGAGTGCTCATCACTTGGTAGATTTCAGTGTGCCCTACCCCAAGAAAAATGCACTTTGCAAGTAGGGGATTTGCCACATCAAAATGTGGTGCTATTTTTCCAAGTCTGAATCTAGAAATCAATACCTGGCATATAAGTCTAGCATGCAATACAAGGAAGAGTCTGAGCAGTAAGTTAGTATTCTTTCTGGACACCCTCTCATACTGTATTTTACTCCAATGAGCCAAAAAAGAGAGTTCTTGTAAAAATTAAGAATTTTTTGCTACCAGCTTTAGGCTTAATATAACAGTCCCTTACTACTATGCTGCAGAGCATCTACACATATGAGGGGAATTTTTCCCAGGCCTTTCACAGCTACAAAAAGCCTCAAATGCACCAAAGCTACTGTGGTTCCATTGCATAATGTGTTGGAAAAGTGCTTAGCTGCAAATCCTACCTCCACTGTGGTAGGGAATATTCCATTCACCGCTTGGGTACTTATATGGCCAAAATTACTGTAGTATCTGAGTGCCTTACAATCTTGAATGTATCCTCACAACACCCCTGTGAGATGGCACTTCCCTATCACTCCCATTTTCTGAACTGAGAGGCTAAGTGATTTGTCCAACGTCATCCAGGAAGTCTCTGGTGAAGCAGGAACTTGAACCCAGCTCTTCCAAGTTGTAGGCTAGTATCCTGCTTTGGTCCCCTAGACAAGAGTCTTTTGCTGAGGTTTTGCATGTGAGATCAGAATTTTGCTTGATAGACCCTTATTCTGTGAGTCTTAGTCAAAATTCCTATTTTCCGCTCTTAATGTTACAGATATAAATGGCTAAGTTTTGTGTAATAAATTGTGTTTTTCTACCTTAAACTGGACTGTTGCAGGAACCATTAAATATTAAAACGCAAAATCTCACAAAGGTTTCAAATAAAGTTTAGACAATCTCACCCCAACTAAATCTTTAAATGTACTATAGTGCTCATTAAAGTTATTCTTAGTTGGGGAGAAAGAAAGGAAGGAAAATATGAGTGACCCAATCCCTCAATTCTTTTTGTTAGCTCTGAGAAATGTTTTTGTTTGTTTAATTCTAGGTTATTCTCAAGAATAAAATCTAGATCAAGAATTCAGTAACCAAGCAATTGGAGCTGTGCTTCAGTATTCCAACCTACAGTTACAAGAAAACAGAGAGAACACAATAACTGAACTTATCAAGAAGTTATGAATAAGTGGTGTAAGAATAACTTAGTAAGAACCAAAACACACCTGGTACCTTCTTTATAAGGCTTTTCAGTAGAGTGCAGTCTCAGATACAAGATTTCTATGACTTTATTCCTAATGAGCAGTATGGTAAGTAAACACTATGAAATGTAGAGAAGTTTGGGGCTTCTGAATAAATCATTGTAAGGTCCAATCTTGCACTCCTTATTCTAACAAAACTCTGGCCTATTGGTCAGTGAGGGTTATATCTAAGGAGGCCAAGATCGGCTGCTAGTGAGGGCGAAGTCTTTCTCTGCAGTTATTTCCAGAAATGAACAACTTGTTGTCCATCAACCAAACTGCATCTGTTCAAAATGTTGCCACAAACATAAAACAAACTCCCACATGACACTCCATAACCTCTTTTTACTATATATTGTAGAGTTGTTTTAATCTGACTTCCAGTTTATAATAATTTTCAATTTTTTTTCCTGAAAATAGCAAGTTACTATATTTATAAAGTATTCAGTTGTAGAAGCAATTGGCTTTTTACTCTTGATGTTTCCATATATTTTATTATGCATCAATAGAGTGAGGTAGTTTTAGATCTACTTTAATTTTATTAGTAGTAAGGCTAGAGAATCTTAGAACGTATTTTTAAATATAGGTATTGCTTGTATCCATTATAGCTATTATTCTGAAATCTATAACTGAAAACTATAACTGTATATTTATTCCATAAAATATATATTGTCAGAATGTACTTGTTACAGAAATAGGATCTTTGTTACCGTGTATTACAAATGTAGTAAGATAATGTTAGCAAAAGACCAAGCTTTGTTTGGCACATATTCATGTGATAAATATAACCCAGCTATTTTAGCTTTTCTGTATTTTAAAATTTATTTTGTATTTCATTGTTAATATATTTAGGAGAAGAAGTGTAAATTGTTCCTGGCATATTTTCTTGTAAGTCAGTTTGATCTTAAAGTTTAGAACTTTATCAAATCAAATTGGAATGTAAAAGCAAAATATATAAGAACCTTTTAAAGTTTACATTTACTTTTCCAAAGATTAATGAACAGTCACAGCCAAAGCTGGAAGGCTAAAAATATCATCTACCTTAGAAGTGAAAAACACCATAATCCTCAAATCTTGACCAATTTATTGTCATTTAAAAATATCTCCTACATAGAGAAAAAGGAGGCAAAAAGGAAGTCCTCCAATTCTTGCATACTGAAAACTCCAGTTGATTTCACTTGGAGTTGGGGGCACAAGGAACTCAGAACTATTCTGAAACAATGCTCTGGTTGCAGCCTTGTAACAAAAAAAAGTCAAAACCTGTTACATTTTTTCTTTGCAAGTACTCACATCATTGATCCCCTTCACTTCAGTATAAGATCTAATCAAATACAGAGCAGACAGCCACAGCAGGGGGGAAATGGATATACCATAGTAGCATAGATTTAAAAAAAGAATACGTACTGGCCACCAGCTTTGACAGTGTTCCATTACTATACTTAACTGCTGAAAGTAATCATGCTTTTAAAACCAAATTATATTTAAAGCACCAGATGAACAATATAATACCTAGAAATAATTCCATCCAGTGGTCCTGGTGACAACATGAATTAAACAGTGTAGCTTGAGTGTGCCACCAGAAGTTAAAGATGGAATATTCTTTTACTATGTTGTGCAAAGATTTTGTTTGAGTTTTTTTGTTTCATTTTTTAACTTAATAAGATTGTGATGTACCCATTTGAAATATCTATTTTAAAGCTATATTTTTTAGAAAAACATTAGTATTGATAGTATATGAACTATTACTGCATATGACTGTATTATATCACATGATAATGATTTGAGTTACACTGACTACTCTGTAAATTTTCAGAGACCAAATATTACACAGTACGATTAGTGAGACCACTGTATTACATTCTTTCTGAACTCTCCCCTGCCCCTCATCACAATATCTAGATTTTAATGGAATGGACAGTTAGTATAGTAAATTGCCAAAAAAAAAAAAAAAAATAGAATGTCATTAATGTCTTTATATAGAGAAGCATATCTAATTCATTTGCATATGTTATTGTTCAATAAATTATTTATACATATTAATATAAACATCTCAGTCTCTGCCAACATTTAAAAATAAGAGGAAAGTATAATACAGGTACATTACAACAGAAGGGGCAAAAAATCATTGGGGTTAGACTAGATGACCCTTGCAGTCCCTTCTAACCCTATGTTTATGGGGTCAATTTCAATTATCATACCTGCACTGTGGATCTGTAAAGATGTAGCAAGTTAATCACTGGAACAGCCTCTACACACTGCCAATAATCTGTCATCCCCTAAAAACTGAACCTTCAATTATGGATGTTCTCTGCATTTTTCACATAAATCTATAGCTTTGATTCAGCATAGCACTTAAGCACATGCTCATGTACTTAACTAGAGCCTAAAAGTGCGCACACAGCTCTCTCTCTCATTCATACATTCCCACTCTTATAGCTAATTGTTTGCCTTTTTATTTATTGCTGTTACTGTATGAAATTGTTTTATCTGCAGTCACTTTAGTAAGTTTAAGGTCTCATTGATTTTGGCAGGAATAACTTGAGCCCCCTCAGATACATTTCCTTGTATTGACAGTGAGTTGAACTAGACCAGTGGTTTTCAACCTGTGGTCCACGGACCCCTGGGGGTCTGCAGACTATGTCTAAGATTTCCAAAGGGGTCTGCACCTCCATTCAAAATTTTTTAGGGGTCTGCAAATGAAAAAAGGTTGAAAACCCCTGAAGTACAAGATCCACTAAATCTTTTCTGTCTCTAACTTGATACTTGTAAAGGAATAAAGGATACCATTCTTTGGGTCAGTGGCCCAGAGCTGGCCTGACTGTCCCATTAGCCCGGCCTGCTGCACCCAAGAAAGAATTGGAATTTAATTAGCTGACCATCATATAAAGAGGCCAGCAAGAAGGGGTTTAACGGGAGAGGGTATGTCTACACTACGGGATTACTCCGAATTTACAGAATTCGATTTTTGGGAACCGATTGTATAAAGTCAAGTGTATGCGGCCACACTAAGCACATTAATTCAGCGGTGTGCGTCCATGTACCGAGGCTAGCGTCGACTTCCGGAGCGTTGCACTGTGGGTAGCTATCCCATAGTTCCCGCAGTCTCCTCCGCCCATTGGAATTCTGGGTTGAGATCCCAATGCCTGATGGGGCAAAAAACATTGTCACGGGTGGTTCTGGGTACATCCTCTCCCTCCCTCTGGGAAAGCAACGGCAGACAGCCGTTTCACGCCTTTTTTCCTGGGTGAACAGTGCAGATGCCATACCACGGCAAGCATGGAGCCTGCTCAGCTCAAGACAGCAGTCATGAACATTGTAAACACCTTGCGCATTATCGTGCAGTTTATGCTGAACCAGGACCTGAAAAACCAGGCGAGGAGGAGTCAGCTACGGCAGTGCGGCGACGAGAGTGATGTGGACATGGACACAGAATTCTCTCAAACCGCGGGCCCCGGTGCTTTGGAGATCATGCTGTTAATGGAGCAGGTTATAGCCGTGGAACACTGATTCTGGGCCCGGGAAACAAGCACAGACTGGTGGGACTGCATAGTGTTGCAGGTGTGGGACAATTCCCAGTGGCTGCGAAACTTTTGCATGCATAAGGGCACTTTCATGGAACTTTGTGACTTGCTTTCCCCTGCCCTGAAGCACCAGAATACCAAGATGAGAGCAGCCCTCACAGTTGAGAAGCGAGTGGCGATAGCCCTGTGGAAGCTTGCAACGCCAGACAGCTACCAGTCAGTCGGGAATCAATTTGGAGTGGGCAAATCTACTGTGGGGGCTGCTGTGATGCAAGTAGCCAAAGCAATCACTGAGCTGCTGCTACCAAAGGTAGTGACTCTGGGAAATGTGCAGGTCATAGTGTATGGCTTTGCTGCAATGGGATTCCCTAACTGTGGTGGGGTGATAGATGAAACCCATATCCCTATCTTGGCACTGGAGCACCAGGGCAGCCAGTACATAAACCACAACAGGTACTTTTCAATGGTGCTGCAAGCACTGGTGGATCACAAGGGACGTTTCACCAACATCAACGTGGGCTGGCCGGGAAGGGTTCAGGACGCTCGCGTCTTCAGGAACACTACTCTGTTTAAATGGCTGCAGCAAGGGATTTACTTCCCAGACCAGAAAATAACCGTTGGGGATGTTGAAATGCATATAGTTATCCTTGGGGACCCAGCCTACCCCTTAATGCCATGGCTCATGAAGCCATACACAGGCAGCCTGGACAGGAGTCAGGAGCTGTTCAACTACAGGTTAAGCAAGTGCAGAATGGTGGTAGAATGTGCATTTGGACGTTTAAAGGGTCGCTGGCACACGTTACTGACTCGCTCAGACCTCAGCCAAATCAATATTCCCATTGTTATTGCTGCTTGCTGTGTGCTCCACAATCTCTGTGAGAGTAAGGGGGAGACTTTTATGGTGGGGTGGGAGGCTGAGGCAAATTGCCTGGCCACTGACTACACACAACCAGACACCAGGGCGATTAGAAGAGCACACCAGGAAGCGCTGCGCATCAGAGAAGCTTTGAAAACCAGTTTCATGAGTGGCCAGGCTACGGTGTGAAAGTTCTGTTTGTTTCTCCTTGATGAAAACCCGCCCCCTTGATTGACTCATTCCCTGTAAGCAAACCACCCTCCCCCCTTCAATCACAGCTTGCTTTCAAAGGAAATAAAGTCACTATTGTTTAAAAACCATGTATTCTTTATTAATTGATTATAAACAGGGAGAGAACTGACAAGATAGCCCGGGTGGGGTTTGGGAGGAGGATAGGAGGGAAGGAAAAGGCCACTTCAAAAGTTCAAAATAATGACAGCCTTTTGCTTGGGCTGTCCACTGGGGTGGAGTGGGCGGGTGCACGGAGCCTCCCTCCCCACGTTCTTACACATCTGGGTGAGAAGGCTATGGAACATGGTGAGGACAGTTATACAGGGGCTGCAGCGGCACTCTGATCCTGCTGCCGTTCCTGAAGCTCCACCAGATGCCGGAACATGTCCGTTTGATCCCACAGTAGCCCCAGCGTTGCATCCTGCCTCCTCTGATCTTCCTGCCGCCACCTCTGATCTCGAGCGTCCCTCCTCTCTTTACGTTCGTCCCTCCTGTCCTCACGTTCACTGGCATCTTTCCTGTACTTTGATACAGTGTCCTTCCACTCATTCAGATGAGCTCTTTCATCGCGGGTCGATTGCATGATTTCCGAGAACATTTTGTCTCTCGTGCATTTTTTTCGCCGCCTTATCTGAGATAGCCTTCGGGACGGAGGAGGGAGGCTTGAAAAATTTGCAGCTGCGGGAGGGAGGGGAAAAAAGGGAGAGAAGTTTTTAAAAAGATACATTTTATAGAACAATACTTATACTCTTTCATGGTGAACAACACTATTCACATTACATAGCACATGTGATTTTGGTACAAGGTCGCATTTTGCATCTTATATTGAGTGCCTGCGGCTTTGGTGTTAGAGATCACAGACGCACGGCCGGGCAACAGAATTCGGCTTGCATGCAGCCATGGTAAGCAATTGTCTTTCAACTTCTGCAACCTTCATTAAAGCAGCGCCCTCCTTTCCCATACCAAGCAAAGCCCGTTGAGTGCTGTGGTTTTCCTGTTAACGTGCAGCAGCAGAAACCAAACTAAACCCCCACACCACCCATCCAATTCTTTGGGATGATCGCTTTACCCCTCCCCCCACTGCGTGGCTGGTATCAGGGAAGATCCCTGCTAGCCAAACGTGAAAAGCTCAGTGCCAATGCCCCTCCCCCCTCCCCCCACCGCTTGGCTAATTGCAGGGAAGGATTTCTTTTCAGCCACAGGCAAACGGCCACCTCTGTCCCCTTAATTAAATTCCTGTATTTCAACCAGATTACCATGAACGATATCACTCTCCTGAGGATAACACAGCGAGATAAAGAACGGATGTTGTTTGAATGCCAGCAAACACCGGGACCATACGCTGCCAGGCTTTTGCAATGATACCAGATTCCTTGCTACTAGCATGGCGTGGTCAAGTGTCCTACAATGGGAGAAGGAATAAGGCTGCACTGCCCAGAAACCTTCTGCAAAGGCTTTTGGAGTATCTCCAGGAGAGCTTCATGGAGATGTCCCTGGAGGATTTCTGCTCCATCCCCAGACATGTTAACAGACTTTTCCAGTAGCTGTACTGGCTGCGAATGCATCCCAAGTCCTCAGGGCAAATTAATCATTTAAAAAAGCTTGCTTTTAAACCATGTTTTATATTTACAAAGGTACACTCACCTTTGTAAAGTGAGTGTACCTTCCATGGCCTCATTGTCTGGGATAACGCCTTGGGAGGGTTGGGAGGGTACTTCAGTCAGGCTGAGAAAAAGATCCTGGCTGTTGGGGAGAAGGGAGTGCTGTGTGCTCTCCGCAAGCTAGTCCTCCTCCTCCTCTTCCCCGTCCGCAGAATCCTCAGGCATGGCTGAGATTACCCCCTCCTCAGAATCCACGGTCAGAGGTGGGGTAGTGGTGGCGGCCCCCCCTAGAATTGCATGCAGCTCAGCGTAGAAGCGGCATGTCTGCGGCTCTGACCCGGACCTTCCGTTTGCTTCTTTGGTTTTCTGGTAGGCTTGTCTGAGCTTCTTAACTTTCACGTGGCACTGTAGTGAGTCCCTATTGTGGCCTCTCTCCATCATGCCCTTGGAGATTTTTGCAAATATTTTGGCATTTCGTCTTTTGGAACGTAGTTCTGCTAGCACAGAATCCTCTCCCCATATAGCGATCAGATCCAGTACCTCCTGTACGGTCCATGCTGGTGCTCTTTTTCGATTCTCGGACTACATGGTTACCTGTGCTAATGAGCTCTGCGTGGTCACCTGTGCTCTCCACGCTGGGCAAACAAGGAAATGAAATTCAAATGTTCGCGGGGCTTTTCCTGTCCACCTGGCCAGTGCATCCGAGTTCAGATTGCTGTCAAGAGCGGTCACAATGGTGCACTGTGGGATAGCTCCCGCAGGCCAATAGCGTCGAATTGCGGCCACACTAACCCTAATTCGAAATGGCAATGTCGATTTCGGCCCTACTCCCCTCGTCGGGGAGGAGTACAGAAATAGATTTTAAGAGCCCTTTATGTCGAAGTAAATGGCTTCGTTGTGTGGACGGGGCAGGGTTAATTCGATTTAACGCTGCTAATTTCGAACTAAACTCATAGTGTAGACCAGGCTGAAGAGAGGAACTGCCACATCCTGGAGGAAGTTGAGAGGCCAGAAGTGGTGCCTTGATGACCCACTACTGGAGTTATAGCTGAGAGGAACTGCTTCAGAAATGCCAAATGGTCAAAAAGGGAAATTGGTGGGAGATCTGTATTACTGAGGCTCTGAGGTAAGAGCCAGGAAATCTGGTTAGTGGAATTACTGGTGTGAGAGGCTAATTTGGGGGAAAAGGACTGCTATGCATGCACAGACCTGGAAGTAAGAATCTGCAAGAGTTTGATTATGTTTTATTAAAAAGGCTCAATTAAAGAAACTACCTCAGCTGAGAAATAGCTTCCCTGGATTCCTTGGAAAAGCTCAGTCAAATTAACCTCAGAGAGTGTGAACTGACCTAGCAGGACACAGTTTAGCCCAACAAGAGGAGGGTGCTATCAAATAGGCCTAATCCTTCTACAACATGATAATCGAGAGGGAGCTATCTGGCTTTGAGTTTCACTATCTTTCCACCATGCCAAAGATCCAAAGACAAGATCTAGTATTCATAGACAGATTTGGATTTTTGACGCTCCCTGCATAAATACAGACCCAAAAAAAAAAAAAAAGATTCTGGTAATTTTTTTTTTTGACAAATAGATTCCTTACGAGGCATATTAATGTAGAACTTTGTGTAATTCGTTTAAATTACAATACAGAACTGTATTTCCTGCACCTGTCAGAAGTAGTGCAAAGGGTTGGGGAGTCGGGGGTAACAGAAGAGCTGAGGGAAAGAGAAGGAGCCTAGGAGTGAACCTGGAGGGTGTTGAGTGTGGATGGGAAGTTTTTCTTTTGGGGGGGGGGGGGATTATTAGGGTGTTTGGAAGCCTCCCCCATGCAGACGTTGGCTGACCCCAATCCTCTCCCATTCAGTCAGGCACGTCTGCCCCGTCCCTACACCCCTCATCCCCATGGGCCTCTGCAGCCCCCCATCCCCAGGCTCGATACTGTCACCCCACTAACTCCTGTCTGTCCCCCTCACTAGCCATTCTGAACCCTAGTCTGTGCGCCCCCCCCCCCCAGCAGCCCTGTGTGCCCCACTCTGTTCTAACCTGGCTCCACTGGGCATAGAATTTTGTATTTTCCCGCATAAAGTACATTTTGCCCAGAAAAGTGCTGCAGTTCTGCCTTTCGCCCACCAGAGGCCGCTGTGGTGCTAGAACAGTGGGCATGAATGCAGCTGGCTGTTCTGGCACCACAGCGGCCTCTGGTGGGCAAAAGGCACAACTGCAGCACTTTCCTGGGCAAAATGTATTTTATGGGGGAAAATACAAAATTATGCAAGACAGATTAATTCTGCGCGTCTGCAGATGCACAGAATTCCCCCAGGAGTAATTATGCTATTCCTACAGTGCATAATGGGGGCCCCAGTTATACCGGGGACCTTTGAGAGCTACCACAATAGGAACAAAAACATGTAGGTCACACTGACAGATGAGGACACTAGTTCAGAAATCAGTGACTCTGGAAATGAGGTAGGTGTCATGGTGGATAACCAGCCAAACATGCACTCCCTGTGCAATGCTGTGGCTAAAGCTCTAACATGATCTTTGGGCGTATAAGCTAGGGAAGATCAAGTAAGATTAGGGAGGTAGTATTATCTCTGTATACAGCATCAGTATACTGGTGCCTGGTTCTCATCATTGGTGCCAATTCAAATATTTCTTGGGGGGGAGGAAGGACAAATTCTGGGCCACCCCAGGCCACATAAAGGACCCTGTTCCAGTCCCCACTCATTCTTCCCCCCCACCCAGGGATCCCAGGTCTCCCTTGACTGGTGAGTCTTCCCTCTCTATTACCCACACAGTGCATGAGCCAGTGCCACCAGGATCAAATTTTTGGCAGACTCTGCTGAGCTCCACTATCCCTGGACTCCCCTGAGCTCCACCCCCTGTGTGCCAGTCTGCAATATCAATTTGTCCTGGCCATGGCATTGAAACCATGCAACTAGAGCAATGCTCCAGACTGCTCTGGCAACAGCCACACTGACTTAGTATGGGAACACTGCTTAGAAGTGCTCAGACAGAGCCCCCGCCCCCACATCCCCTAGCTTCATAGCCTGTGGAACTTTGAACAAGTACAAAAACCTTGTGGGGAGACATTAACCCACCACCAGTCTCCCCTAAATGCTGCCACTGGTTCTGGTGTTCACACTTGGAAAAAAGACGTTGGAAAATTGGAAAGGATTCAGAAGAGCTACAGGAGTGATTTGAAGTCTGGACACTGGTCTTCCAGTGAGAAATGAAAGATGCTCAATCTATTAAGTTTACCCAAGAGGAGGTTAAGAGGTAACTTGATCATGGTCTATAACAGGGATCGGCAGCCTTCGGCACGTGGCCCATGACGTGGGGGGTAATCCGCTGGTGGGCCATGAGACATTTTGTTTACATTGACCGTCTGCAGGCACGCTTACTGCAGCTCCCATTGGCTGGGAACGGTGAACCACGGCCACTGGGAGCTGCAGGAGGCCATGCCTGCGGACGGTCAACGTAAACAAAATGTATGTTGGCCCACCAGCAGATTACCCTGATGGGCCGCGTGCCGAAGGCTGCCGACCCCTGGTCTATAACTTAGTACCTACATGGGAAAGAGTTTTCTGATAGAAGAGGGCCCTGTAATCTGACACAAAAAGGAACAAGATTCAAAGGGTATGTCTACACTACCCGCCTAGACTAGACACGATAAATCGACCCTTGAGCGCTCTCCCATCGACTCCTGTACTCCAGCGCCACGAGAGGCGCAAGCAGAGTCGATGGGGGAGCGGCAGCAGTTGACTCACTGCGGTGAAGATACCACGTTAAGTCGATCAAAGTACGTCAACTTCAGCTATGTTATTCACGTAGCTGAAGTTGCATAACTTAGATCAATCCCCCACCACCACCACATCAGTGTAGACCAGGCCAAAGATTGGAAGCCAAAGCTAGACAAATTTATAGTAGAAATGGAGCACAATTTTTTTAATAGTGAGAGAAATTAATCATTGGATCAACTTACGGAGTGATATGGTGGATTCTCCCATCATTTAAGGTTTATAAATGAAGACTGGATGTCTTTTTAAGAGCTATTAGTACTGCTTTTGACAGGAGCAGTTACGCAATATTTGGAATCTTTCAAGTTCTTTAGTTTAAGAGGAGAAATTAATGATTGAAGCAGCTGTTTCTTTGATGCAATCTTGTTTCATTACAAAGAATGTACATAAACTCCTGTTTCGCAGGACACAGTAAGGATCAACAGCAAGAGACAGGACTGTGAACAACACCCAAGTCTCTTTCCAGCCAGCACTCTCCCCAAAAATCTCTTCCCATTTTTTCCTCAGGGTCACTCACGCCTTACTACGTTCTCTGTCTAGTTCCATGTTGTTTTCTGCTGCTTCTCTCTCACACAATACCCAACCCCTTGTATTTGCACTCAGCTCCAGGTCAAACCCTTCTGCCCAGATAGCTCAGATTCCTAACTGACCTTGCATGTGCCTGTGTTTTGGGTGGTGGCTCCTATTCTTTCAGCTATCTATTCTATTAAGGAGCTTAATTACATTGATCCTGACTGAAGGGCGGCTGTTTTGCACACCAGTTTCAATGTGGTTTCATCAAATCCCCGGTATAACAATATGCTATAGCTCAAACAGAAGTCATGGGTTTAATGCAAGGCTTGAAAACCTGTAGCCTCACTTATGCAGGAGGTCAGACTATATGTTCATAATGGTCCTTTCTGATCTTAGTCAATAAATACGACTGCCACCACCTACTACTTATGTATTTTGTGATAGTCAAAATGTTTGGACAAATATTCAAAATGACCACATACTTTCTGGGTCTTACCTGACCAATATGAATTTCTTGACTTTGCAAAATTGGGCTGGAAATCTCATGTAGTTTGAACTTCTCACACACTTTCCCATACTCCTGCTTCTGGTCGTGCCAGGAAAGCCAGCAATAGCCTCTTTCACTGTATTTCTACACTTCTGGTTCTACCCAGAGTTAGCAATTACAGAAATGCATGAAAATTAAAGTTATCCAAACCTAGAAAAAAAATTTATTATACATTTGATACTAAAGAATGTGGTGAAACCTGAGTATTACTGAAGTTCAGAGGTCTGCAACTATTCAGGAGCTAACAAAGGTCTCCAAGACAGAAGAATTGTACCCATATTGAAAATCCAACATTCCCTCAGCAATTTAATCCTTGAGCTGACCTTCATTTTATTTACATGTTGCTAATTCTTTATTTTCCTCTCATTTTGTATTGTTAAATGTGTTAAATTGTTAAATGGGATGTTTCTTTAATTACTTTCGTAACTGTTAGAATTTTACATGGAGATATTTTCTGGCAAGACATTTCATACTTAACATGGTGATCTATGCTAAAAAAAGACAAGATCATGGCCTCTAACATCCTTACTGTTAAAACAAACTCAAACACATAGCTGATTAACAAATAGCCTGTTCTATATTTGCAACCAACTTCACCTTTTGATGTATTAAACTTCTACAAAGAGACAAGGTGGTGAGGTGATAGGTTTTATTGGACTGTTGGTGAGAGAGCTTACACAGAGTTCTTCTTCAGGTCTGGGAAACTTAGTCAGGGCTTGTCTTCACGTATAGCGCTACAGTGACGCAGTGGCGCTGCTGTAGTGCTTGAGTGAAGATGCTATTACGTGAACAGGAGAGCCTCTCCCATCAGCATAGTCAATCCACCTCTCCAAGAGGCAGTAGCTATGTTGGTGGGAGATGCGCTTCTGTTGACACAGTGCTGTATACATAGGGATTAGGTAGATATGGAAGTTTCACACCCCTGAGCAACATAGTTACACTGATATAGGTCTGTAGTGTAGACCTGGCCTCATAATGTCACAGCTAAATACAAGATGGAACAGATTGTTAAGCATAAGTAGTTAACACATATTTGAAGGAACCATTCTAGGTGAAGTGGCCAGTTAACAACCCTCCAGTCATACGGAGGAAAGGAAGGTGGGGAGGAAGGAAATCTGGGTTTTCTGAGGGGTTGTTAGTGGGTTATAGATTGTTTTAATAAGCCATAAATCCAGTGTCTCTCTTCAGTCCATGATTTTTAGTGTCTAGCAAAGTTAAGAATTTAAGCTCCCAGGCTCATCTTTTGAAAGTGTTTCCTTTGAACCACCATCCCTCACAATAACGGCATAGCTGCCTATTTCAAATATTCACAAGATGATGGACAATCCTCAGATATCCACCCCAAACACATCACCAACCTCATCCATTTCATCCTCACCCATAAAAATTATACATTCAACCACAAAAGCTTTGTCCAAACATGGGAAGAGCTATGGGTACTAGGATGACTCCCCAATATGCCAACCTCATCATGTGTCACTTTGAAGAAGAATTTCTGGACAAATGCATCACGAAACGAATAATATACCTGTGATATATCAATGATAATTTTCATCCTCTGGACAGATGACAAACTCCCTCATATTTCTACCACAATTTCAACAAGCACCACCAATCCATTAAACTCTCTCTGAAACACTCCCATATCAGCAAAAACTTCCTGGAAACCACAATCAGCTTCAGCAATGGAACCCGATAAACACCCATATATAAGAAACCCATGGATCATCATACCTTCCTTCAGAGATCCAGTAACCACCCAAACACAAGAAAGCTGTTACCTATAGCACTCAGATACCACAGAATATGCTCTGAGGAGAAAGTCTGGGATACACACCCTTAACGCACTCAAAGCCACCTTCACCAAACAAGGACACTTCACTAGAGAAGTAGATTGCTCCATGGAATGGGCCACCCTAATACCCCAACAAAACCTGCTTCAATACAGAAATAAAACCCCTAGTTGTCACCTACCCCCCCACACTGGAACCCATATGGGGTATCAAACAACTACAACCCATACTTGATGGGAACTCCATCCTGAAAGAAATCTTTCCTGAACCCCCTCTTCTTGCCTTCAAACAACCCCCCAACCTCTCCAACCTCATCAGAAGCAATTCCCCACAGACCAGGACACACCAACTCAAAGCGACATATCTCCACTGCTACAATGAGCTACACCCCCATAACACACTTTTCAAGATCCATTGGTCCTACACATGCCTATCACAACATGTGATGTACTTTAACCAGTGCACTAAATGTCCCAATAGCAACTATTTGAGTGAAACCAGAAAAATCACTGCACTCTCGAATGAACTCATACAGGAAAATGATAGAAGACAAAAAACACCACATCACCTCTGGGTGAACAGTTTTTTCACAAAGCGATCACTCTGTCTGACCTATCAGTCCCCATCCTCAAAGAAAACCTGCACAACACTTTCACCTGAAAGCTGAAATTCATAACTTTGCTATATACTAAAAGTCATGAACTGAAGAGAGGCACTGGATTTATGGCTTATTACCACAATCTATAACCCACTAACAACCACCCTCAGCTGCCTTCTCTCCCCCCACCTTCCTTTTCTCCCTCTGACTGGAGGAATGTTAATGGGCCACTTCACCTTGAATGGTCCCTTGAAATATATGTTATCTACTTACTCTAAGCAATCTGTTCCACCTTGTATTTAGCTCTGACACTAAGGGCAGATCTACACTAAAAAACTCTGCGTCTGCACCGCTGTAGGACTTTAGTAAAGACGCTCCTACTCTGACGGGAGAGCTTCTCCCGTCAGCACAGTTAATCCACCACCGCGAGAGGTGGTAGCTATGTCGACAGGAGAAGCTCTCCCACTGACATAGCACTGTCTACATGGGGGGTTAGGTCACTTTAATTACGTATCTCAGCATTGTGGATTTGTCACACCCCTGAGCGATGTAGTTATACCAATATAAATCTGTAGTGTAGACCTGGCTTACGTTTCCCAGCCTTGAAGAAGAACTCTGAGTAAGCTCAAAAGCTTGTCTCTCTCACCACCAGACATTGGTCCAGTAATAGATATTACCTCACCCACCTGTCTCTCTGATATCTTTGGACCATCACGGCTACACCACCACTGCATTGAACTTCTACAAGTCAGATTTCAAAAGCACTAAGCTATCTTTAAGCATCTAAATACCTTGAACAAGTCTGGCCTTAAGCACCATATAAATGCTGGATGATATGATGCCAACAGAGGCCCTGATGGAAAAGAGAAAGGATTGATAGCCAATTTTTTAAGCCCTAACTGGCTATAAAGAGATGAAATCACTTCTATGTAAGAAGAGCCATATAAATTTAACACAGAGAGGGCGGAAAAAAACCTTGAATTACATATCTGAAGTTGTTATATCTGTATGTTTGATTCTGAAGGTGAATGATAACGATACACCACCAAGAGAAAAGTTTACATAACTACTTTTATGCATCACTTAAATAGTAATGTGCCAGTACGGCTTTGAAGCCTCAGTCCTGCAAAGACGTATGCTCATGCTTAACTTCACTGTGCGTTGTTAGTCACGGACTGCAAGGATACAATGCCTCATACACTTAGCTGGGACTACTCAAAGTGTGCAAAGTACGTGCATAACTATCTGCAGGATCAGTGCCTACATGTGTGTTAATGCAAACACAATGTTATATATGGACTCTTGTTAGTCTTCACCTCTTTTGTAGGATCATTTGTTCTGGTATCACCATTTTGTCTGTGGTTAACTTTTTCTAGGCCACATAGAATGCAGACAAGTAAAACAAATTTTAACAGTTCCTTTATCAAAAAAGTATCTAATTATGCCTGCATTTGTTTGGGCATGTATATTCATGCATGTTGTCCTTTTCACTGAACAGTTACTTATAATGAAGAGCTCTCCATGGTATGTCTCTATTATAAATAAACTAAGAGAGACATCTAGTGCTTAAAGATGCGGATAGCACCCTAAAACTAACAAGTCCAATACTTATTATTGTAGCTTTATTCTAACTGGTTAAAAGCACAAATATGTTCATATTTTATGTCGTAACATTTCTATACCGTTCATATAGATCGAACAGCTCAGAAAAGTTTCCTTTTAGCATTAAGTAGGTATTTGAGCTGTGAGCAAGTATTCCCTATAATTTGAATGGGGAATAACCGTAGTACTGTTTCAGAGTAGCAGCCGTGTTAGTCTGTATCCGCAAAAAGAACAGGAGTACTTGTGGCACCTTAGAGACTAACAAATTTATTAGAGCATAAGCTTTCGTGGGCTACAGCCCACTTCTTCGGATTCATATAGAGTGGAACAAGAAGTGGGCTGTAGCCCACGAAAGCTTATGCTCTAATACATTTGTTAGTCTCTACGGTGCCACAAGTACTCCTGTTCTTTTTGCGTAGTACTGTTAATACCTTGTCCCACAGAAACACGAAATCTACTGTTAATGTAAGCATTATTTAAACCGATCTGTGCATTGCACACAGTCATGAGACTTAACATGTCTAAACCGGTCACTGCTATCTAATATCACATCAGTGATGATGATGAGACATCTGAAAGCAAATTGGACCTAATTCAGCAAAGCACTTAAGCATTGCTTAAGTCTCACTGAAGCTAATGGGACATTAAGTGCTTTGCTAAATGGGGACCACCTAGAGCAGCTGCATCAGCAATTTGGTGAAGTGCTGCAGCTGCTCCGCTTTCACAGCAATGGAGGCACTTGGCCCAAAACAGTGCTCTGAAATGAAGTAGGTTTCCCTACCCTTGCAGCCTTCTCATGGGTGCCACTCCTGCGTAGCACTGTTTTGATCCCTAATGTTATCCCTCATAGGCTCCATGAGCCAAAACCCCACATAAAGGGGCACCGAAACCATCACTGCTCATAGGCAATAACTGTACCTGTGGACAAAAGATACAGTTTCCCCTGAGTGAAGGCCAAGTCTAGAATGTTTATCTTGAGTCTGAAAGGAGCATACACACTGGGGTGAAATGGCTGAGCAGCTGACTCTAATGCTGAGACGTGTTTTTCATGAGCTACTGAGTAGTTTTCAGTAGGCTCATGTTGAACTAATGGACCTTGAGTTGCTCTCTCCGTAACAGCCAGCACATCTCAGCCACATTAACCTACAAGGAGATACATTCATCTCATTAGTAAATTCTGCAACTCAGCAGTAATGTTGGTTTATGTCTTAGTAAGGAGATGAGCAGTGGGATTTTTGAAACCTATTTGTTGGTGTCACCCCGTGGCAGCTTCTCCTCCAAGCTATTGGCCAAGTACAGGTATATGATGCCACACCCAGTCTTTCAAGCAGGTTTATTCTCTTAACACAGGTGAGTAAACAAACGGAAAAATCTTCACTCGCTCTTTTTTCCCCTCAGACTTCAGGGCCACTCCCTCCCCTCCCGCCAGGGATCTCTGCACTCCTTTTCCTTGCAGCTTCCCAGTTCTAGCCAGCTCTCCTACCTCCCTGGAGCACCTGGCCCTTTGTTCCATGGACTCACCACAGGAGTTAGCGCCACTCCTCTGTAGCTTCCCTTCCCCAGGCACAGCCTACTCCAATCTCTCCTTCCTTTGCCTGGCCTCTAGCAGCCCTTTATAGGCCCAGGGGTAGTCCAGCCCCTTTTATTTGGCTGGACTGGGCTCGCCTGCTATGACACAGGGAAGCTGGGCCCAGTCTATTCATGGGAACCAGCTACCCTATGACAGCTGGGAAATCAGACAAATAAAAAGGGAATTACAATAATAAAAATTGAGGAAAACACAATACTTCCATCTCTTGAGTATATTGTACTAAGTTTTACTATATTCCTCTGATTTAAACAGGACTGTTTAATAATCTGTCCTCTGACACTTCAACTCATATTAATCAGAACCCTTGAGCGTCCCATCATTGAGACAGGTGCTATCAGCCAGTCACTAATTGACAATACGATAGAAGAGCATTAATCAATGAGGCAACAACTACAAATAGTAAGTGCATGGGAGGGAAGCAGACTAACTGGAGAGAGACTGTGCAGTATATGAAGCAAAGAAGTACATCTGCATGAAGACTGTGACATATGACCAGAAGGGCATTTTTGCCATCAACAGCGGTTATAGATATTACTCCTAAAAGTTGTGAGGAGCTCTGCAGTAGTTGTTTAAAAAGGATAACAAAATCTAATGAGCTATGGATACAAACTCATTAGTGTTTATTGAAATAGGAAAGAAACCAGAATGGATGAAAACTATTTTAAAAAATTGATACAATTTTTAAAATGTCAATAATTTGTATTTATTGTTGCTAGTTCTTTACTTTTTTTCTCACGTTGTGGTCTTAAATTGGCAGAGGGGATGTTTTGTACATATTTCTTCAATTACTTTCCTGTTAGTAGAATTTCAGATTTTACTTAGAGATATTTATCTAGGAAGTTTCACGCTGATCTATGCTAAAGACGACAAGCCCAAGATCTCATTAGCTTTCTTACTGTGAAAACAACACAAACATGTAACTGATTAACCAACAAGCCCGTTCTATATTTGCAGCCAATTTCCCCTTCCAATACACTGAACTTCTACAAGTCAAGAAGTGTTAAATACTTCAACCGGTCATCAGGATTTTCACTTTGAAGTCAATGGGATGGGTATGCCTTACTCAGGTGCTTTTGAAAATCCCACTATAGAATGCCTAAATGTGGGGTTTGGAGCCTAATTTCAGGGATGCATTTCTGATGGAAAATGGGAAAATTTAAATTTTGCCAAAAAATTTCCATTTTTCCCGCAACAGAAAGTCAAATGATAGTTCTCCACCTGTCCACTTGGACGGCTTTTGTCAAGTGGTGCTCAGCCTCCCCACCTCTGGGGCCCCAACTCTCTGCCTCTCCAGCTTCAGAGATTGGGAGGCTGAGAGCCCCAGTTCTTTGCCTCTCTGGCACTGGGGCTGGAATGCTCTTGTCAGTTTCATTTTCTGCATGACAAACGTGAAATTGATAAGAGCCTTCCAGGCCTTCAGCTAGGAAGCCAAAAAATTCTGGTTTTGGCTCTCCCAAAGTGGAACTGAATTTGAAATCCTTTCCTTTAAAAAATTGTGGGTTTTTTGAAGAAAAAACTTCATCCCAAACGGGGACAAAGTAAACAATGCAAAGTTTTTCCACAGGAAGAGATTTTCGTTTTCCAGCCAGCTCTGATAATACATTTTTGCAATTTTGTGCCGATAGGAAGTTTTTTATAAAAATACTATTTACAGCAAACACTTATGTATTTACTTAACTATAAGCACAAGTAGTCCCACCGAAGTCACTATTCACATGTGGGACTATTCACTGAGGAAAGTTACATACTTGCTTATGTGTTTGCAGGATCAGGGTATTACTTTTTGCTATAAAAAAGAAGAAACCCTGGCAGTAGTGGCATTAAAAAACCTTGAATTCATTTAATTTTAAAGATATCCTGGGAAAAAATCCATGGCTGGAAGGGCTAAGGACAATAAGGAGTTTTTAAAGTATATTAGGAACAAAAGAAATCCTAAAAATGATATAGGCCCATTACTAGATGAAGATGGTAAAATTGTTAATAATGATGCAGAAAAAGCAGGAATGTTCAATAAATATTTTTGTTCTGTAATTGGAAAAAAGCAGGATGATGTACTCATATCATATGATGATGATGAAATACTTTCCAGTCCATTAGTAAGCAAGGAAGAAGTTAAAATCTACTAGGGATAAACATTTTTAAATCAACGGACCCGGATAACTTACACCCAAGAGACCATAAAGCACTGGCTGATGAGATCTCTGGCCCACTGATGTTAATTTTTTAATAAATCTTGGAATACTCACAAAATTCCAAAGGATTGGGAGAATGGTAATGTTGTGCCAATATTCAAAAAGGACAAGCAGGATGACCTGGGTAAATATAGGCTGGTTAGCCAAACATCAATTCTGGGCAAAATAAAAGAAGTTGATAGGTTATTCAACTGATAAAGAATGGAGTTACAATTAATGCCAATCAGCATATTTTATGGACAATCATTCTTGTCAGACAAACCTGTCTTCACTGTTTGAAGAGATTACAAACTTAGTTGATAAAGGTAACTGCATGGACATAATATACTTAGACTTCTGCAAGGCACTTGACTTAGTATTGCATGACATTCAGAATTTTAAAAATAGCATTATAAAATATTAACAGGGCACACAGTAAATGGATTAGGAAGTGGCTGACTGGCAAACCTCAAAAAAGTAATTATCGGGGGGAATCATTGAATTGAGAATGTTTCTAAAAGCTGTTGCCTGACCTATTTATTATCTATTAATTATATTGATTGCTGAAGAATTCCTGATTAACTCTGAGGTTTGATAGGTTCTTGTTCCAAGATCAGTCCCAGTATTATTAAAATTACTGTTCAGTTGGGAAATGTGAGGTGCATGTTTGCAACACTGACACCTACTGGTATTTCCTGGTCTGGGGGCAGAGAGGGAATGAGGGCAGAGCTGGGCTGGGGGCAGAGCAGGGGGTGGAATGGAGCTGCAGCTGGGGTCGGAACTGGTCTGTGAGAAGAGAGGGAATGGGGGCAGAGCCGGACTGGGGGCAAAGCAGGGGGTGGAATGGAGCTGCAGCTGGGGTCGGAGCTGGTCTGTGAGCAGACTGGGAATGAGGGCAGAGCAGGACTGGGGGCTGAATGGGGTTGGAAGTGAAGCTGGGCTGGGAGTGGAGCGGGGCTGAAAGTGTGATGCTCCCGCCCCCATCCCATGTGGGGGCTGGCCCTCCCCCCTCCATGTGCTGCCTGAACATTCCTCCACCATTTGAGAACCACTGCCCCAGAAGAGTATTAGCTTTTTTTGCAACTGCATCACATGTTGGCTCATATTCAATTTGTGATCCACTATAACCCCCCAGATCCTTTTAAGCAGTACTACTCTCTAGCCCAGGGGTGGGCAAACTATGGCCCAGGGGCCACATCTGGCCCTCCAGATGTTTTAATTCAGCCCTCGAGCTCCCGCCAACTTGCCCCACTCCGCACACCTCCTGGAAGCAGTGGCATGTCCCCGCTCCAGCTCCTATGTGTAGGGACAGCCAGGGGGCTCTGCACACTGCCCCCACCCCAAGCGACGGGGCAGCGTGTACTGCCTGGTCGCGCCTCCACGTAGGAGCCAGAGAGGGGACATGCTGCTGGTTCTGGAAGCTGCTTGAGGTAAGCACTGCCCGGAGCCTGCACCCCTGGTCCCCTCCCGCGCCCCAGCCCCCTTCCCCAGCCCTGATCCACCTCCTGCCCTCCGAACCCCTTGGTCCTGTTATGTAAAGCCTCCACTCAAATGCAACTGTAAGATCTGTAACTTGTATCCTTAAGTTCTGCAACCTTTTTGCAGACTTTGTAACTTCAGTTATTGTTAGCATAGCCTTTTAAGTTTTGTAACCTTTGCAAGCTCTGTAACCTTTTCAAGTTACCACTTGTATGAACTTCCAAGCTTTGTAATATCCCATCCCTCAGAGAGTGTGTGAACGAGGGAGTGTGAACAAGGGAGTGTATGTGGGACTGGGCGGAGAGGAGCTGCAAGGAGAGAGGAGCCTGGAGACAGGAGACAGGTGTGTCTGATATAATCTGCCCTGAGAAGGCAGTCATGAAGTACTGTAAAGAAAGGAAGAACCTGGTATGCATGAAAGGAACTGGTCTGGGAATACTTCTCAGTGAAGGACACTGAAAGGAAACTCAGTGTACGTGACAGGAGCCGCCCAGTTCCAAAATAAGAGGAAGAAGGCATGCACACAAGCCCCTGCTTCTTGACCCTCTCAGCAGCCTAGATTCATGACCGCAGACAGACACACCAGATCTACCATGCTTCGGCTTCTCAGCCTCCATGCTGTCTCCGGTAACTCTCTGCCTGTGTAAGTGTGTGGGTGCATGAGGGTATGAATGCAGTGAATGTGTGCGTGTATGAATAAGCTCCATCTCTTTTCTATCTGACCTAACAGCGGCATTGTAATAAAACTAATACAAGTGTGACCCTGGGTTGGTTTTTAGGGGAACAGAGGTAACAGGTCCCAGCCCGGAGCACCCTCCTGCACCCCCAACCCCTCATCCTCAGCCCCATCCCAGAGCCCACACCCCCAGCCGGAGCACTCACCCCCTCCCGCATCCCAACCCCCAATTTTGTGAGCATTCATGGCCCGCCATACAATTTCCATACCCAGATGTGGCCCTCGGGCCAAAAAGTTTGCCCACCCCTGCTCTAGCCTGTTATTTCCCATTTTGTAGTTGTGCATTTGATTTTTCCTTCCTCAGTGTAGTACTTTGCACTTATCATCGAATTTCATCTGGTTGATTTCAGGCCAATCCTCCACTTTGTCAAGGTCATTTTGAATTCTAATTCTGTCCTCGAACGTGCTTGCACTCTTTCCAGCTTGGTGTCATTCTCAAATTTTATAAGCTTACTCTTTACTCCGTTATCCAAGTCATTAATAGAAAACACCAAATAGTGACAGACCCTGCCCAGATCACAGATACAATGCCCCCACCTGCCAGTTTGACAGTGAAATATTTATAATGACTGAGTATAGTTTTTCAATTGGTTGTACACCCGTTTTATAGTAATTTCATCTAGATCACATTTCCCTAGTTTGCTTATGAGAATACCATGTGGAACTGGCTCAAAAGCCTTACTAAAATCAAGATATCAAATCTGCTTCCTTCCTATCCACTAGGCCAGTAACCCTGTCCAAGAAGGAAATTAGATTGGTTTGGATTTTGTTCTAGACAAATCCATATTGGCTATTACTTATCACCCTATTATCCTCCAAGTGATTATTAAACTGATTGTTTAATAATTTGTTCCATTATCGAAGTTAGGCTGGCTGTTCTGTAATTCAGCAGGTCCTCTTTATTCCCCTTTTAAAAGATAGGTGCTACGTTTGCCCTTCTCCCGTCCTCTGGGACCTCACCTATTGTCCATGAGTGCTTAAAGATAATTGTTAGTGGCTCTGAGATTGCTTCAGTTAGTCACTAAAAAGGTTAATGCTATCCAGATACTTAATATTGTGTCTATTTTTGTCTGGGGAGGAGCACAACCAAAAAATGTAATGTAAAGGCGGGGGCTCAGCTCAAAAAGTTTGAAAACTGCTGCATAATTAGCTGACTTTCCTTTCTAATTAGAGGATGTATACTCTCCTCTTCACTTTCCACATTCTCTTGCTCCTAATGTATTTATGGAACCTCTTCTTATTGTCTTATGTCCCTTGCTAGGTGTAACTCATTTTGTGTCTTAGCCTTTCTGATTTTTGTCCCTACATGTCTGTGCTATTCTTTTGTTACTCCTCCTTAGCAATTTATCAACGTTTTCACTTTTTGTAAGATTCCTTTTGGATTTTCAGGTCATGAAAGAGCTCCTGATGGAGCCATATTGGCCTCTTACTATTCTTCCTATCTTTCTTTTGTGTTGGGATAGTTTGCTGCTGTCTCTTTGAGAACTGGCCAACTCTCCTGAGATCCTTTTTCCCTTAGATTTTCTTCCCACTGGACCTCACCTAGTTTTCTGAGTTTGTTAAAGTCTGCTTTTCTGAAGCCCGTTGTCCTTATTCTGCTGCTCTCACTCCTTCCTTTCCTTAGGATCATGAAATGTATCATTTCATAATCACTTTCACCCAAATTGCCTTCAACTTTCAGATTTGCAACCAATTCCTCCCTGTTAGTCGAAATCATGTCTAAAATCTTACCAGTTTATGAGGACCTCCAGAACCTTCCAAAGACATGTCTGAAATCTCAAAAGCCTTTTCAGAATCACACTAAGGCTTTTAAAGCATCCTCATTCAATCCTGAGGCACACTGAAAAGAATTCTGGGATAATGCCAATGTCCCAAACACCTAATTGCCAACCCCACAAAAGAACTTCCAGGCATCAGCCTGCCCCAGAAACAATGATCTGCATTGAACTGTTTTAGAACATTGCATAGCGAATGCAGTCATCTCTTACCCCTTTGGAAGAAGAAAGACAATGCACAATGTGACAATGGACACCAGATGCAAACTATGGACCACATTGTAAATCACTTTGATCATTTTCCAGTGGCATCTCAGACTTGCATCAATCTACTCCCAAAGTTAGCCACTGGAATCGGTTATTTGAACATTGCTAATCACCTCTTGCCGTATGAAAGAACTCTAAAATGGTTGTCCCCTAATTACTTCCTCCACGTTCTGAAACAAAAAGTTGTCCCCAATAACTTGTAATAGAATATTTAGCACTCACAAAGCAAATTTTCAGCCACAGATCTCAAAGCACTCACAAAGAGACTAGTGCAAAGTCACAGAGCGAGGCAAAGATGGGAAGAGAATGCAGGTCGTCCGCTGCGAGATCTCCATCTCTAACCACTAATCCAATAGCTATCCCTGTAATATTTTCCAGTTCTTAGTTACATAACAGACATTGATATCACTTAAACTAGGGACTGACAAATGATATTGGAGCAATGCTTTCAAAAAGCATTTCACCATTTAAAAAGCATCCAATTTAGACACACGACGGAATACAGAGGTTCGCTCGGACAAAGCCTTTCATATCTAGGGCTGTGGCTCAAAATGTAAAGTAGGCTGGGAGGAGAAGAAGTGGGTACCATCTTATTGTCCTATTTGAAAGGAGTGGTTGGTTTCAGTCCAGTTCCTGACCAGGTGTCTACATCCTAATTTATTTTGCTGCCTCCTGCTTTCCTCTTGAAACCTATATCCAGCAACATGCTCTCATGGCTCTTCCTTAAGGTAAGAACAATTGCTTCTTATTCGCTCCTCATTCCTACTAATCTCACAGTAACTTCATACCAAAGGTGACTTCCTTACTGCTTCTTCTTCTCTGCATACCATTGCAATGCTGTTCTCATCAAGGAGTCCCTCTGATTGTGCCTTAATTCCTCTTCCATCTGGCCAGATATTAATGGATAAGAGCTTTTTAAACAAAGGCAAAAATATGTAACATGGAATAAAAAAATCCCTTGTTGGTTACAGTTCCCATTCAGTAAGCAAATGCATGGCAAGTTTGCTTTGTTTACTATTTGCAAAACAAGTGAGGATAAGCAAAGCTTATTCTTGCTATTTACAAAAGAATAAAAGATGCATATGACCAAAAGGGTCTAACAAGTAATTCCATTAACTTCCCTGCAATAGGAAGCAAAAATTGACAATATGCATAAAATATTCATTTTAACTGAATTTTAGCAATTATTTGAGACAAACTAATGGAAACAAACAAAGAGCCAGACCATCCAAAATACAAATGTGGATCATAACATCATTAACAATCTATGTTGCTGAAACTAGTAACAAATCAGTGTCACACATCAATCAGCACCTCTCATTGCATTTAGCACATGGTAGTCTTAAAGTAACCTTTATGTGGTGCCAAATTCCACCAGCAGGTGTCACCTTGCATGGGCTTACATACATCAAAAGATCATTTGTTTACACAATAAAATATTGAAATTATTATTTTTAAAGACCCCCCCCCCAACCCCTTACTCATTGCACATACAATCTCGCTGCCAGCCCAATCTAAGACCTCTGCCTCTCTCTTTCTCTCACACATAATCATTGTCAGGAGTTACCCAGAGGCTGTGGCTCACCAGCTGTTCTCCACAGGACTGTATAAACTGAAGTACAGCCACTTTTTTTTTTAAATGTCTATTGTTTGTGATGCTGCTGAGCAAAGCAAAAGCAAGATGACTGCAGAGTCATCTGTCTGGTGACCCAATAGCACACAAAGCGGGAACTCAATGCTATAACGTACAACCAAATCCTGAAGTCCTCTGAGAGGGCAAATTTGAACCCTAGATAAAATGAATTATTGTTTGATTGTTCCAATTACCCTTTAATCAGGGGAACATACTCCTGATAACCAACTGCACACAGAAAATGTCTGACTATGTCCACAAAGAATAAAAAATAATTTCAGGGGCATGCCTCATAGACAGCAAGAAATGGCTGTAGTGTCATAAGCAATTCTGCAGAATAATTACCAATCAAAAAACTACAGGTAGCAGCAAGTGGTTGCCAAGATCCCACACAAGAGCTTTTAAGGTGCCTTACAAATGTGCCATACTCTTCCTTGTTAAGTATATCATCTGACTAACCACATGTCATTTCACAACAACAAGAGTGACTTTCTAAAATGCTATTATTAATTAGTTGTGTTGAGGTAGCGCCTAGGAGCTCCGGCCATGGACCAAGGCCCCATTGTGCTAGGTGCTGTACCAACACAGAGCAAAAATACAGTCCCTAGGCCTCAAAGTATAACCACACTGAGATTTATGGTACATGCCTTTGACTTTAGTTGGGACTACTGACATGCTTAAAGCTAGCCATGTGCTGAAATACCTTGCTAAATTGGGACCTTAGGGGCAGATTTTTAAAGGTATTTAGGTGCCTAAAAATGCAGTCAGGGATTTTCAAAAGAATATAGACCCATAACTCCTATTGATTTCAACGTCTTAAATAATCCAATTGGTTTCAAAAGGATTTAGGCACCTAAGTATTGCTGGGGGGGAAAAAATCACACTAGGCACCTAGCTTCATCTTTAGGTACCTAACTATCTTTGAAAATATGACCCTTGATCCTTGAGGCAATTTAAAAAAAATGGGCCTGATTCTCCACTCGCTACTTTGGTTAATCTCCCATTGAACTCAATGGGATTCTTGCCATGGTGGGGAATGCATGACCAGGCCCACAAGCAGATTAATCACCCCCAGAAAAGCCCTGCAAGGCAGATGAGTATGATAGTGACACATTAACTGAAGTAATGTTAAAATAATTGCTTTTCTGACGCACGCAGCTTTATAATATGAAAAATCCTACTGATAAGAGTTCCACGCTTTTCACACTGAGATCAACCTGAGAGAGGGACAGCCTCTGCAACGCACACTGACTTCCACAGGAGACCAGGGGGGCGGGCTCAGCACCCTTCAGAAACAGTCCCTATAAAAGTAGATCTTCTGAGGGCAGTCCCTATAAAAGTAGATCTAACTTCTATTGAAGCTAAAAGGAACTAAAGAGCACCCATGATCAGAGTTCATTGAATTAGGCCTGTTCTTTTATGCATAGCTACTGTATGCTTTCAGTTGGACCAGCGATAATATCCATATAAACACCGGTTTTTAGGCTACAAAGTCTTTGTCACATTGGCTGGGGCCTGTGGTTTACATTTTCAGTCCAGATGTGATTTTCTTTTCTTCACCAACAATTGCTTCAGTTTGTTTAACAGAATCTGAGAACGACAATGTCAAAACAAATCCACTGATGCTTCTCTCACTCCCTGACCTAAATTAGGGCCCGGTCCTGCAGTTGTCCTACTCACAGAATTACACTGAAATCAATTCAGGACCAGCCTCCGAAAAATTCTTCTATTTGAAAAATAAATCTTGAAGTCTATCCACCTAGCTATTTATAAAGCCCCTAACCATCACGCTACCCAGGCAGAGCATCCTAGTGGACTCAATCCCCTTGAGTGGGATTAACCCTTCTGGAACTAACCGAACAGAGAGGTAATTTATTGGAAATTGCAGGGATGATCAGGACTTAGTGTTTTCAAAGGCACTACCATAGTGTTCACAGTTGTTCAAAAGAGCTACATTATTGGAAAGTGCACATTTACAGACCTATGTACATAGATATTTAAAATAATTTGCTGTATGAAGCAATTCTAATTTCGCAGCTCAACAGCTTCCAAATTGCAATATTATCAGATACAAGGGCTGATATTAGACTCTCCCAAGGCAGAAACAAGGATTGGGCTCCCACCCTGCCGCCCGGGGCCAAAGCCCAAGCCGCCTGGCGTTGCCGCCCAGGGCCGAAGCCCAAGCCGCCTGGCGTTGCCGCCCAGGGCCGAAGCCCAAGCCGCCTGGCATCGCCACTTCCCCTCCTTCCAAATATTCCTCCATGCCACCCTAAGGAGCACACCTCATAGTTTGAAAACCTCTGATTTAGAATAATTTATTTCCACTTTTACAGATTAAATGACTGTAATGCTCACACTACATTTACCCATAGTGACTCTGTAGATATGATGCAACTTAGCTTTGCAGGGCCCCAAGCAATTGCCCTGCTTGCTACCCTCTAATGCCGGCCCTCTCTGTGACATGGCCAAGCCATCAGAATTGTTACAATTAAAGCAGCTCGTCTGAGTAGTTCTGACATTTATCAAATGCAGGGAGTGTTGAGGACCAAATCAGTGTTTTTCGTTGGAAAACAAGCAAGAACAGGAGCACAAAAAAATTATAGCAAAATATTTAATAACCATGTGATTTTACTGTACAGTAAGAGCAGTATGTAGGAGTGCCCCAATGGCTTTTGTTGGGGTCACCTTCAAGATCAGCTGGCAGGACTACTCATGTGAGTAAGGCAAGCAGAATTTCACCCATTTTTAATATAGTCTATCACAGACAACTTCTCTAACTTTTCCAGTGAGGCTTTGGAGCCTTCAGAAACAAACGCCTGCAGCAACATGATCAATGCTGCTTCTGTGGAAAGTTTTGGTAGAGACACTAATGACATTTGCTTCCAACATTCCAGGATTAATTTATAATGAAAAAATCAATCTCGGGCAGAAGAGTAGGTCACACATAGGAAGATAGATTTCCAGACCATCAGCTTAAATAAACAAACTCATAATACTTACAAACTTATACAGTGCTTTCCATCCTCCTCACAGGTCACTTCAGTTGTAAGGAGAGATCTCATCCTCCTTATTGACTAAGGCCCTGATCCTACGTGCCTGTATGCACATAGTTAACTTTACACACATGAATACTTCCATTGGCTCCAAAAGGAATACTCAGGTGCATAAAGTTAAGCATGTGTTTAAGTCTTAGGTCAAAATCCTACAGATACTTAAAGACCCTCACTCACCTACTTCCCCAAATTTTGTTTTGAAAAGTAAGCAAGAAAAATAAATGCCATTATCAAATGCTTCACCCTGATTTTATTGACTATTGATGTTTACTATAAAGATGAAGGCCAAGATTTTCAAAAATAGGAGCCGCAAGTTAGACTCTAAATAAATGATCTTCCAGAGTGCCTTGCACCCGGTATCCACCATGGAAAGCAACAGAAGTTATTAGGTGCTCAGCAGTTTTGCAAAATCAGGTCACTTATTTAGGAGCCTCTTTTACTTTTTCCTCTACAGATTGTTTAGTAACACTGTGATTGGAATATTTAGGACAGTGTATCATTTGGGGTGGGAACTGTTTTAATGAAAAATGCCATGCACAATTGTTGTGATTGTAGAATTAATGTTCTTGATATAATGAATCACACAGCTTGTAACTTTAAGCATCTCTGTTCCTGAAAGGTAGGGCCTGTGCACTGCTATTGATCTCTCTCTCACACACACACACACACACACACACAACACCCATGGACTACCAAGTCAAAATTACCTTTCTGTTCTATTTGGCAAAATAAAATCTTGGCCACCCAATAGAACACAAAGATGATTTCTACATCAAGGTCAATGGAAAGATGCCTACTAACCAACATGGGCTTTGGATCAGGCACGTGATCCATGAGGTATCCTAATAGAAATTCTAATACCCTCTATTAGAATCCTTCAACTGGCCTCTTTTGATATCTACTGGGGAAGCTGTAGCCCAGTTGCTCTGTTCCAAAACTTAAACTTTGCCAAATGGAACCAGCTGGAATTTTCAACTGGTTTCTACTAATCTAGTCTGATGGAAGAGTCTCTCCCCTTCCCCTATATTGTGCTTTTTATATATGTTTATATAAAGGAAATTTATTTTTAAAGAAGGATGAGCTGAGGTGAAGATGTTCATATTCACACCTGCCTCTACATAACACCAGACTGAGGCCTGGTCTACACTACGACTTTAATTCGGATTTAGCTGCTTTCATTCGAATTAACGCTTGACCCGTCCACACAACTAAGCCATTTAATTCGAATTAAAGAGCCCTTTAATTCGATTTCTGTACTCCTCCTCGACGAGAGGAGTAGCGTCAAAATCGGTATTGTTAATCCGAATTAAGGTTAGTGTGGCCGCAATTCGATGTTATTGGCAATTCAATGTTATTGGCTACCCACAATGCAACGCTCTGGAAATTGATGCTACTACGGTAGCTTGGACGCACACCACCGAATTAATGGTGCCTAGTGTGGCCGAATACATTCAAATTTATAAAATCGGTTTCCTAAATTCGAATTATATAAATTCGGATTAATCCCGTAGTGTAGACATACCCTGAGGAATAGAATTCAGCTTTTTTCACTTCCACACCAGGAGCAGTTTGTATCCATTTCTATGGCTCTCATCGTTGTTTCCAAGCATCCATCCGACTGCTGAGCCAGAACAGCAACAGCTTGATGAGAACTGTCTCTCTAGACTAAAATTCTTCCTTTGAAGTTAGAGCAAATTTAAAAAACACCAACCAACCAAAAACAACCCTTAAATTTTCAAATATAAACATATTACAGAATAAGTTACTCCTTCAGCCACCAAAACAAAGAATTTCATTAAAATATAAAAAAGATGTTTTATGTTTACTAAAAAACACTCCACATGCTGTTTCTGTGTTTCTCCTTGCCACCCCATCAGCTCTAGCTGACAGTCCCTGGACAACTTCCGGCCAGGCACTCAACCCCCATGCTTTTCTAGGTCTTGGGGTCTCTAATGTTTTCTATCCTCCTTTTGACCCTAGCCTTAGCATTGATAAGAGTAAACTGTTCTTGGTCTGGCCAGAACCAGCTAGTGGGTATTCCCCAATAAACAGCTTTTCCACTGTTTCCTCTGGGCCTCTTATCTGTGTCTTTGTTTTACCCCTTTCCTGCTTGATTCCCCTAACAATCCTTTTGATCTAACCCCATAGCAAAGAACCCATCATAAACATACACACAGGCATGTACCATAGTCATAAAAAAAATCAATACAGATATTTCCCAGTTTGTTACACTGTCTGATGGTCTTTACACAAGCTATTGACAAAGATACAGTACTTTGGGCAAGTCTGAGGCCCTCTGCCTAGCCATTCAAGTTGTACTCCTTCACTTTGATTCTGAGCTGTGCCTGTCAGGATGCACAGCTTAGGAGGGTGGGGGCGGGGAGATAGTGGAGGTAAATATGACTGCAAAGCACCATTGCTGCTTCTGAATTTTGGGCTTGGCTAGAGCCCTTCCCAGCTCCCATCACCTATGGCCGCTCTAACTTATGCTGGCTTCCCGCAGCCACCGTGGGCTATTCTGCAGCCCAGAGCACAGAGTGCTCCAGCAAAACCCTACCCCACCCTTAGCATGCCCCAGGTGCTGTGAGATGTGGAGGGGAGGTGGCATAGGACTGGACTGGCCCAAGGAACCCCCTTGGAGTCCAACAGTTTTCTGTCTTCTTTACTCCACAGAAGTGGCATAAAAGGGCAGCCCAGAATTAGTCGCTGGCTCAGGGTATAACTTCTATCCCTCCCAATACCTCCCCAGGTAAACTCCTCTAAACTCCTCACACACCAGCCTGGGAGGGGTTTATTCTCACCAGGGTGGGAGAAACACTACATATGTCTAGAAATAGTGTGTGGCTCTGTGGAGGAAAGAGTGACTGTAGGGTGCCTGTTACACAGAAGGAGGTGATGAACCTTTGATATGCCCCAGTCTGGATTGTGATGAAAATCTGAGCCCCCTGGAGAATGAGAATGTCTCAGTAGAACACCACAGAGCTGAGGCCTTGTCAGTCATTATGTGAACCTCATACTAACATTTCACCTCCTGGCCCTCTTGACCTGGAGTTTCCCTGTGGCTGAAGGTTTAGCCACATTTTTGAACTGGCCAGTGCCATTTTAGTCAGTGACAATTTTGTCAAGTTCAGGATCTGGTCCCTGAACTAGAAAGATGAGAAAAGGATCCTAAATCTTCACAATCAGAGAACTGTGTTCCTCTCCATTACACAGCCAGAAAGGCAGCAGAGAAATAGGAATTAGGACACAAAGTGCCCTAAGTCCACAGGAGGGTGACGTGTCTTCCCCAACCCTACACACTCCTCTCTGTGTCTAGTCTGCACATTCAGAGCTCCACAGATTTGGGGGGATGGAGCAGCTGGTCCCCAAGGGGTGCTCTAATAGAGCCCTGTGGCTTTCTGAGCAGAAAAAATCCAATCCATAGCTCCTGCTACAGTCAGAGGATTCAGAGGCCGAATGGCTCCGTAGGGAGCTGTACCTCCATTGGGAAAAGGAGGTACACAAATAAGTGCACTGTTGCAAGCCCTCTGTGTTGAAGTTCTAAGATCTGTGGGCTTGGCCCTTGGTATCCATCAGTATCCTGGGGCTCTGGAGTTGGGGGACAGACATCCACCCATATTTGTGGCAGTGATAATGCCTCCTCACTTCTAAAAGGAGGGAACAGTTCCAGATACCACAGGCATTGGGGCTATTAATATTTTATCTTAGTTCAGGCTTCAATCATCATAAATATCTTACTGCTTAGCACATATATAGTCCATTTGTGTAGCATGAGAAAATCAATATACTGTAACTGAAGTCTAGACATTGATAGCTGAATTTACCCTGGTACAACTGCACTAAATTCAACAGGGTTAGGTATACAGGGCCAGATTTATCCCTGGTATAAATTTGGCCTAACTACCACTATGTTTTATTTTAAAAAAGAAAAGAGTTGATGTAGAGGAAAAGATATATTAAACTCCATTTGCAGCTCATAACGTAGGTATTATACATATACTCATACATACACATGTAGCAAAAGTCTTCAGTTTTCCTTTGCAAAAATAGAAAACCCATGTTTACACACAGATTAATTTCACAGAATAAAGAGCAGTAATAAAAATAGAACTCTTTCTTTCACAAAAGTCATATGATGGCGTAAGGTATCACTAAGTTGCATAACATATTAAAGCAAGGAGAGGCATAAAAATATATAAACTCCTTTTCGATGTCCTCAACTTTCATAGTAAGGGGAACATGTGCAATTTTCAGTGGCAAAACTCCAGAGTATGATTCATATTTAAGTAGAGCATGAGTTCTACATATGAGAGACTTCACAGGTTTTTTTCTAGCGCTTTAAAAAAGCTCCTTGTCTAGTTTTTAATACCAAAAAAAAAAGTGTTTTTACAGAACTTAGGGTATTGCCAGATAAAGGATTTTAGGATTTGGCCTGAGAAGTTTAAAGAAGTCCCTTACTTACAAGACAAGGTATAGCACTATTAAACCTTGAAATAAATCCTACTCAGATAAATCCCAGTCCTACTCCAGGTCCCAAATATGCCATTTGAGTATCTGCTATAGGAAAGCTGTGTAGGTGGGTTTGATAAACCCTCCCCCTTTATAGGATGCTTTTTTCCACCAATTGCTAGAACTATATTAATTAATTAATTAATTCTGTTTTTACAGAACTTAGGGTATTGCCAGATAAAGGATTTTAGGATTTGGCCTGAGAAGTTTAAAGAAGTCCCTTACTTACAAGACAAGGTATAGCACTATTAAACCTTGAAATAAATCCTACTCAGATAAATCCCAGTCCTACTCCAGGTCCCAAATATGCCATTTGAGTATCTGCTATAGGAAAGCTGTGTAGGTGGGTTTGATAAACCCTCCCCCTTTATAGGATGCTTTTTTCCACCAATTGCTAGAACTATATCTGTGGTTTCCTACTCCATGCCTGGAGTTAGGTGTATACACTTTTATTGGGGGATGTTTTCTCTCATTTGGTTAGTAGCTGTAGTTACTAAATGCTTAAAAGGAAACCTACTAAATCTAACATATAAACAATGCATACACACCCCCAATGCCTCCCACATACTATGGTGACAGGTGCTACAGAAAAGTCATGTCTAGAGTGAACAAATACTATTAATATTTGGGAAAAGGTCTCTTTTCCATGTCTAATTGGAATAAGTTGGTAAGACCACCGCTCCAGAGAATCCTTGGTCATTTTCTTTTTGGGTCACATATTACAACACATTTTCACACATTTGTAAGTTTGAGAGCCAGGGTGTTTGTAAAGTAAACACTGCCTCTTAGGAGCCATAGTCATATTAAGTTTCATGTTTTGAAGTTCAGCCACTTTTGAATTTTACCCTGGTGATAAACACATGAAACATTTTTTTCCACTGTGAAAAATGTGCATTTCAGGCTGTGGGAGGGTTCAGCTGTCTCTGGCTTTGTTTACTCACAGTTTCTCTCCTTCTTCATGCTTAGCATTAGGATCTTCAGTTATGAAACTCCTTCAGTTCCCAGCTCCCTCACCCATGAATCCTGCACCTCTTGCTGAGCTGTCCCTTCTAGGGCATGTGGCTATTCTCCTCCCATTTTGCAATACTTGCATTTCTGTCCTCCACTTCCTTTTCCTGTCTCCAAGCCTAAGCTTCCAAGCTGCACCACCATTTAAAGAGACAGTAACTTTCCCAGAGGCATGGGGTTAACCAGGTTACATTTCCACTAATCAAATATGTTAGTATTATTCACCTTTTAACTTGTATTTCCCAGGATACTATATTGGACTCTCAGACATTTGCATAATAGTTAGCATAGGTGTATGGCAAGGGTTTTGACATACCCACTCTCCATCCACAATATTCCTCTTTCCCTGCTACCCGTCAGATGGCATGTAGAGGCATGTCAGGGCATCTAACTCTCTGGTATGCAACTTGCAGGTACATGTGGCTCACTGAGGTGTTTCTTGCATTCTGTTGGTGCCACAGTCAACATAGCTAACTTTTACGATTTTCTCATGAGTCTGACAGTGTTTCTTAAAGCTCAGGTTCACAAAGTCATGTGGTGACTAGAGAGGTTTGGAAATATTCTGACAAAACAGGGTTTCATCCGAAAATGTTGATTTGCCAAGTATGAAATGTTTCGCAGACATATCGGGTTTGACGAACTTCCAAATTTCCACCAAAAATCTTCATGGTTTCCTGCCAGCTCACCTGGTGGGCTGCAAGGATCACGTGCTTCCAGGGGCCACAGCTGTGGGGCAGCCCACAGACTGCCAAGGGTCAGGAACCCCAGGGCTTCCAGGAGCCCTGCTTGGAGGCAGGAAGTCTGAAAGTGCTGGAAGCTTTGGAAGTCTAGGCTTGAGCTCGTGCTGTCAGGGCTTCCAGGATCCCTGTTGCATGGCTGGAGTTGAGGTTTCCAGGCTCCTTTCTCCATGAAGAGGGACTCCCTGGGCTGATCTCAACTCTGGGGGACTCTCCTGGAATCAGGAGCAGCCCAGGAAGTCTCTGGCTGTCAGGATAGAAAGGGGGTTCCTGGGAGGCAGGGCAGCCAGCTGCTCTGTTTTATTTTGAAAAAAATCAAACGGAAACAATTCAATTTTGCTTAAACAAAAACTTTCAGAATGTCCTTGCGATGAAAAATGTCAGCATTTTAAGTTCTCATTCTGGATTGGAATGAAAACTTCTTTGAAATATTAGAATTTCCCATAGAACAGAAATTCTGAGTTTCAACCTGCTCAAGGGGTGACTTCTGAATCTCAGATTTCTGGGGGAGCGGAAGGAGAGTAAGTTTCCAGTCTTCATGGTTGCAGAGAAAAGCTTGAAAATGTGAACTCTAAAGACTCAAAAACCAATAGGCAAATAAAAACATTATTATCATTAAAATCACATGATTTTTAGTCACTCTCATGATTTTGGGGGCTTGACTCTGATTTTGACTGCCTATGGTTGGCAATACTGCAGTTTCCATAGGCAATGAAATCAGAGCGCTGCAGCCTTTCTGAACATACAAGGCTCCTGTAAACATTTGTGGTAAGATGAAGCCCTGAAACATAAACCCTTGTATCAGAGGCCCGATATGAAACTTAAGGCCTGAACTAAAGTAATGGTCAAGACTTTGCTAACATAAAGCAAAGTTAAGCTGTGAGCCAGAGGCAGGCCCTGCTCACGGGAGCTGGCAAGAAGAAGGCTGATGTTGCAAATATACACATACCTAAAAGGTACTAATCACTGGTAATATAAACATGTGCCAGGATGGTACCAGAACATTCCGGTACTAGCACATTCCACATAGATAACAAGGAACATGCTGACCCTCCTAAAGACAGGGAGAGGAGGGTAATATGATGGATAGCATTGTTTTGTTCGAACCAACATGTACAAGGTGCAAGGCGGTGCTCTAACATGTAGAGGGGTTGCACCTCTATACATCGGGAGTGATGTGTAAGTTGTTTGTACCTGTGTATAAAAATGTTCCCCTGAAGGGTTATCTTTGTCTGGCCTAGGGGGCTGTGGAGAATCCCGCCATGGACTGAGCCAGTCCATTGTCAGGGGGCACATATTCGTAGTATGTCCTGTAGAGTCTGCGGGAAACTATTACTGTGCTTTGTTTGACAATAAGCCTGGCCGGGTGCCTTCGTACCTTATCGGAGTCTGTGGTCATTGGGGGTTCTCTCAGGGTCTGCTGTGCCAGCTATCTGCACAAAGCCAGTGCAGCACACAGAGGGAACACACGCACGCAGCCAACTGTTATCATCATTGAACGGAGCAGAGCACCACACTGGTGGCATCTGGCGACAACATTGACTTAGTGGGTAAAATTTTCAAAAGTACCTAAGGGACTTATAAGCCTAACTCTCACTGAAAGTCAATGGGACTTAGATTCTTAAAAGTCTAAATCACTTTTGAAAATGAGATTTATTTGCCTAAATTACTTAGGAACTTTTGAGTTAACACCAAGAGTTACTATTCTGGGTTGTCCCACCAACACCACCCCAACATATCTCTATGTGGCAGGAAGAGAAGAGTGCAATGAACCCAGACCACCAACTCAGATGGATAAACCCCAGGTGTTGGAGTAAGTACTGCTCCAAAGAGGGCCCCGTTGCCCCTGGGGTGGGGTGAGGAGGGAAGGGCTGCCATGACACTGCCCTTGCCTCTCTGGGTGGTATCCCAGAGGTAAAAGAGGTTCTTCACAGAGCAATATGCTATGGTGTATGTCAGTGTTTTTCAACCTTTTTTTGGGCAAAGGCACACTTGTTTCATGAAAAAAATCACGAGGCACACCACCATTAGAAAATGTTAAAAAATTTAACTCTGTGCCTATATTGACTATATATAAAGTAATTCTCTTGAATAGGAATCAAATAAACACAAAGAAAGTATTTTATAATTACTTTATTATGAAATAGTAAGTAAACAGAAATATGAAAAATTATAAAATACTTTATTCAGTGCGCAACCTGGGCCTGTTTGGCTGAACACAAAGCTGATATTCTGAGCTATTTATAGTCCTTAACATCAGTGGTGGGATTCAAAAATTTTAGTAACCAGTTCCGACATTCAAGCATGGTTTAATATTTTTTTCCCACGGCACACCAGGCAACATCTCGCGGCACACTAGTGTGCCGGTGTGCCTAGGGCCCCAGATTCCAGTCTTGTGGAGTGATCCAAAGTGATCTTCTTTGTATACTGAGGAGAATAGTTCCACTTGTGTATCAAATGAGCACTGTACTACCACACACTCAAACCACTGACGCTAGAATTCACAAACTTGTCTTCTTTTTGGGCCTGATTGAGACCTAAACATTAAGCCTTCTTTGAAGAAAATCAGTCCAATCCTTCTAAAGTTATGACGGCTTAAAGCCAGCATGTTTGCATCAAAAGTTGTCATTGCTCACAAAAACTTTCTTTGGCTCACATGCACATTTCCTAATATGCAGAACTTTGCTGTTTGATAGCCAAATTCTTTGCAACATAGCAAAGCACATACTACTCATTAGGAAGTAATGACATACCGGGTTTCACGTTTCAAAGTTTTGCCACTTTTAAGCTTTACCCTTGTTGGCAAGGGACCAGGGAGGGGGAGGGGAGTGATTTTTTTTTCAAGGTGAAAAATGTTTATTTTCATACACATAATTCCTAAAAAGCTAAACAGTTTTTTCTCTCACTTTCCACCAAGCATGGAAAATGTCAACTCAAATGATCAACGTTTAAGAAGGTTACGAGTGATTGAAAACATGCTGATGAAAATTATTTTTCAACCTTAACTAAAGCAAGCACCACAAGTGCTCACTAGAATATACACCCCCCACACTTGTACACCACATAGGTGGAGATTCTCAGAAATAGAAGAGGCAGTATTTCCTAGAATTAAGACATATAAGACCCGCTTAGCAACTTTTCTGACAGTGGAAAGTTAGTTCCAGGAAGTATAAATTTTTAGAACAGTACTTCCAGTACTCTCATCAAACCAGTGAAGGCAAATGATCCACACACCACGACCTTCTTGTAAAGAAATGTTTCTCACACTAATACTAAACATTAATTTGAAATGGACAGTAACTACAGGTGTTGATACATCACAGTGTAGAACTTGTGCTCTCTTGTGTAGTGTTTACCATTCATGTCACAAATTTGAGTGTGGCTGTCATGTTCCGTATGTTAGTTTTGTAATTTCTGCAGTGGGTGTTTGGATCTGCTCTGGACTAGGAACTGAATTAAGATCAGAGAATTCATTTTCACTAGAGAACTCTGATAGGTTTTGAATCAGTAGCCCAGAGGTAAAAGAAGTTATTCACAAGAGCAATATGCACAGCTGCTTAAATTCTTCTGAACACTGCTGAACACAAAGCAAGAACAAAAGATGAATTTTAGTCCTAAACAAACAACCTTTGTTTAAAAAGACTTGAAGCAGAAAGTTTGTTTCAGCAGGGTCCAGCTAATACTCAAATACAATATTATTTATTTTTTACAAAAATATGACAGGATTGTGTCCTTCAATATATTGGATGACGGTCAGGAAAACTGCAGAAATACAGCAAAACATGCTCACATTTTGTCTTCATTTGAGATTAAATGGCATCCACAGGGCAAATGGGTGAGGTGAAGGTATGCCTTTGGGGCTTTGGAGTTTTGCACACCTTAAGAGGTAATGTCATGGGGTAGGGAGGGTTGGAGCTCAGGGAGTGTCGCTTTCCACACTAGCATCTCCCTCCAAACCTGTGGGAATATCCTTGTGTAAAATAATGGGGACCCTGTCAGTATGATTGTACAGGGAATTCAACACCTTGCTTTCAATCCCTCTCCTCTTTGAATGCTCATAATTTAGCCTTCACAACAAAACTCCTAAGGGACCAGTAATTCTAGATCTTGTTCCCTCCCACCCCATAGGCTTTAGGGATGGCTTCAGATGTAGTGACATGCACTCCTTTTTACTGGACCAACTTCTGTTGGTGAGAAAGACAAGCTTTTGAGCTTACACAGAGCTTTTTCTAACCTCAAAAGCTTGTCTCTCTCACCAACAGAAATTGGTCCAATAAAATATATTACCTCACCCACCTTGTCTCTCTAATACCGTGGGACCAATGTGACTACAACAGCATACTCCTTTTTACATCAGATATCTAAGTTCCCTCTAAGCTGCGTGGCCGCGCAGCAGCCTATTAAGTGCCGCGCAGGTGCTCAGGGCTGCAGCAGGGAGAGAGTCCTCTCCCACAGCTCCGGACCCAGTCCAGCCCAGCTATGGACCTGCCATGGCCAGGGGAGACGTGCTTCTCCCCCGGTGCCAACCCAGCCCTGACACAGACCTGCTTCGGCCATGGGAGAGACACCCCTCCCCTGGCCCCAACCTAGCCCCGGCATGGACCTACAACGGCCGTGGGAGAGGCCCCTCTCCTGTGGCCCCAGTCCCAGAGCTGCCGTGGCGGGGAGAGGCACCCCTCCCCCCCCCCAGCCCAGGTGCTGCTGCGGGGAGAGAGAGCTGGGGGAGTCCTCTCTCCCTGCCGTAGCCCCAGGGCAGCCTTCACCCCAAACCCCTCAGCCTCACCCCAGAGCCAGCACCCCCAGCCGGAGCCCTCACCCTCCCATACCCAAACCGTCTGCCCCATCCCAATGCCCCTCATCCCTGGCCCCACTGCAGAGCCCATACCCCCAGCTGGAGCCCTCACCACCACCACCCCCGCACCCCAACCCTCTGCCCCAGCCCTGAGCCCCTCCCACACTCCAAACCCCTCGGCCCCATCCCCGCCACATGAATTTTGTTATGTGCACCAATATGGAGGTGATGTATCACACATCACCTCCATATTGGTGCACTTAACAAAATTCATTCCGCACATGGGTGGGAAAAATTAGAGGGAACACTGTCAGATATCCAAGGATTCATAACAGTTTTGTTTAGAGGCCTGCTAAACTCTGCATCTGGACCTCCTAAACTTCATAAAATGCCCCTCCAATTGTAATCTAGCATGTGACTGCTGTTAAGGATATTAACAAATGTACAGCACGCTGTATACTTTTACACATTCAATAAGTGAAGAGCTAGTTCTCAAAGATATTGACCTTTGTTGTCACTCTTAAAATGTCTGCTAGCCAAAGAGAGGTGTATATTACGAACATGTGATTTGTCAGTGTTGCACTGCATGCTTGAAAGAAGGTCACCTGCCAAGGTCAGTAAAGTGCAGAATTAAAAGAGTATGTTCTATAGCTTGTCTAATTGTTTAATCATCATGTTAAATGATCAGTAGAACACTAGAACTACCTCCCACCTAAATATTTTCATTTGACCTCAATAATCTCCATGGCAAAGTAACAACAGGCATGTGGGGGGATACCCACGTGAAGAAGTGTTCTTATAAATAAAAACATTGACTTTCCTGTTTCTCTGAAAGTATTTCAATGAATGTTTGCAGAGGAAGTGGTCATACATTAACCCTAAATTTTAAATTTATATTAAGAAAAGTTTGCACATGATTGAAAACATTTACCTGGTACTGAAAGAGTTTAAGGATTGGAATGTCCCTAATGACATTATAGTGGACTAACACTTTCGTCCAAGGTTCTGAAAGCACTTTTACACATAATTACTTAAACTCACAACTTCCCTGGGTAGTAGATGTGTATTATTATCCCCACCTAAGAAGGGGCAAATTGAGGCCCAAAGAGAAATGAGATACACCAAAGTCACACAGTGAGGGCCCAGTCCTATAAACCAAAATTCACTTGAGTTCAGTGGCAGCTCTGCACACAGAGTACTTAGCAGATCATGCCCCACGTCAGTAGTGCAGCTGTCCCCGCACTATCCTACCAAACTTGAGCTGGATAGTTAAGTAAAGTCAGTCCACGCACATTTACCTCTTAGTTGAAACAGACAGTTAGTGCCATTTGTGATGGTAGTTTTATGGTGAGGATGTATCTCTAAAGGGAAATAGACTCAGTTCACCAGCTCACTTCAGAGAAGATGCAAAACAGCGATCAAGTGATAATTTTTGGTCACACTTTCTACAAAGCTGGGCTGAATTCCACCAAAGCCCTGGTGGACATCACCCTGTCCAGAGTACAAGACTGGGGGGGGGGGGGGAAGGCGGTTTTCCAGGCAAGTGGAGGAAACCCAAATGTCTATGCCAAGGGGGTTTTGGGGTGGCTGGTGGTTGAAGAGCATATCCTGAGTGGAGAAGTTGAGTGAGATACCAGGGCAGTCAGAGCAAGTTTGCCCTGCCAAGGAATCTGACTGACAAGCTGCAGTACTTTATATATGAAACATTTTCAAGCATCACCTTCCAGGAGTGGAAGAAAATTAAGGTGAATATTAACAGCATACTGCGGTAGGCTGCTGAGAATTGCCATCAGCAGAGTGTCCCCCTCCACCTCCCCCATCCTCTCATCCTCCCCCTGCCTGTAATGGACAGGTTGCTGCAAATGGACAGAGCAAGAGAGACAGACACTGAGGACAAAAGGACCTTTGCCACATCTTGTGGCCCCTGGGATTTAGAATCTATGCTGTCTCCTTTAGGACAATGATGTGGGACAATGTTTTGATAGGCTAGGTACAAACATATATAATCAGATTGGTGTGACTGGGTTACTAAAGGGCAATATATTTATAAATATGTGTTCATGTTTGCCAGACATGCAGTCCTTTAAATATTGTGCTAATATTTACTACAACAATACTCTGAAAGAGCTACTAATGATGTGTGTAATTTCCCTTCCACCATGCATCCATGTGACTGGGGGAAGGGACAGGCACAGGAAAGGGGGGTTATGGGAATGCATAGCTTCCACCCGCAATCAAAGCTAAACACACCCTACTAGCATGCAATATCCTCCATAACAATAATTTTATTGGTCATGACCAAGAAATCCCTCCTTTTTAAGACTATAATTTCCTACAGTACTAACAAAGATAGTGGACAGCACTTACCACGCACAGATCTGTCCCCCGGCTGTTCACCGCACCCTCCCCAGGCTGTTCCACAGGTCTTTCCCCAAACAGGCCCACAGATAATTGCCTCTGTATGGCCATTTGCCTGTCTCCCCACATGGGCTTACCCTAAGCTTCCAGTTCTCAGTTTCATACCGGCTCCACTGGACTCTCCTCCATTGCTATTCCCCCTTCCTTCACTCTGTAAACAAGACCTCCCTCATGCAAGATGGTGACCTCTTTGCTCAGGGTGGTGGCAAGTGGGTCCAGCTCATCACAAAAAGAGTAACTTGTCGGCGCAGTGGCCAACCTGCTGCTCCCTTCCTTTGCTTTTCATCCAGCTGCTTCAGGAGCTTCATACACTCCCAGCCCTATACACCAGGCTGGTGGGTGCCCAGCTCTGCCTGCCTCTTTGAGATGGTCTCATAGAGGTGGATGTTGCTGGAGCTGTGGATGCAATCATGATCTTTGGAGTATTCACACCAACAGTAAACTAGAACCCTGGGGTGCTCCTCCATCTAGCTAGCAGCATGCTCTGTGGTGGGTCTCTTGCTGTTTGGCAGAGATGGGCTGAGCTGTGCAGAAACTGAATTAAACGGAATGGGAAAAGACAGGTTAAATACCATGTAGCTGCTGGTGCACAGAGAGCAAGTGAGAAGTGAGTGGGTAGAAGGGCAAGAAGATACAAGTTCAGGGAATTGTGGCAATAGCTGTGTAGGATTATGTTGGCTCAAGGTCAGGTGGTACCCCCTTTGCTATCTCCACACTGTAAAGTGGGAAAGTAGGTAGAGATGGGTCACTGGTCAACATGTGTTCTGCTCCATACTCCGCTGGATGAGTATGTGAGGGGTTTGGGCAAAGGTGCAGGAGATAACACACAGCAAGCCTGCAGTGTAGACAAGTCCTTAGACATGAAAGGTTCTGTATCCCATTACTACTGCTCCGAGTCATCTGTGACGTTGTGCAGTCTATATGGTTTTATAAAAACATGATAATAAGTTAATATAATGTAACTGGGATAGTTTTATAAAGATTTGATAATAAGTGAATATAATGCAACTGGGATATGCTTCATGCAAAAGGTCTCTTGTAAGGTATCATTACAAAGCTTATAATCTACTGAGTGTGATCATCCTATTTGTAGAAATGTACCACTCTTGTATCTAAAACTAGAAATATGAAATATAACTCTGAGGGCCTATTGTAATTATGCAAAGTGTGGTTCATTAATAGTCGTTTGGAATCTTGATGACTCCCATTAACCAGGACCATTGTCTGCAGATAGCTGTGTTTACCTGTTAGTCTTCCTGTATATGTGTGTGCTGGCAAGTGGGCAATGAAGTCTTGCAGTGACATGTGATCATGTCACCTGACCTGGAATCCATCTTTAACCTGGAGCTTTTCCAGTGAGGGGGGGTGGAAACCCAGAGGGACAAAGGGTTCCCGCCTTATGCAAAAGATATATAAAAGGGTGGAAGAGAACAGAGGGGGAGAGTAGCCATCATGAAGAATCCCCTAGCTATCACCTAAGCTGGAACAAGAGCTGTACCAGGGGAAAGAATTGTGCCCAGGCCTGGAAGGTGTCCAGTCTGAGAAAAAGCTTACTGAAGCATCTCTGAGGGTGAGATTATCTGTATTCCATTTGATTAGACATAGATTTGCGCATTTTATTTTATTTTGCTTGGTGACTTACTTTGTTCTGCCTGTTACCACTTGGAACCACTTAAATCCTATTTTCTGTATTTAATAAAATTACTTTTTATTTAGTAATTTACTCAGAGTATGTATTAATACCTGGGGGAGCAAACAACTGTGCATATCTCTCTATCAGTGTTATAGAGGGCGAACAATTTATGAGTTTGCCCTGCATAAACTTTATGCAGGGTAAAACGGATTTATTTGGGTTTAGACCCCATTGGGAGTTGGACATCTGGGTGCCAAAGACAAGCACACTTCTGTGAGCTGTTTTCAGGTAAACTTGCAGCTTTGGGACAAGTGATTCAGACCCTGGGTCTGTGTTGGAGCAGACGGGAGTGTCTGGCTCAGCAAGTCAGGGTGCTGGAGTCCTGAGCTGGCAGGGAAAACAGAAGCAGGGGTAGTCTTTGCACATCAGGTAGCAGCTCCCAAGGGGGTTTCTGTGATCCAACCCGTCACACCATCCATTGCTAACAATAACATGAATATGCCAAATATATCCATAAGCCCATGCTAGTAAAGCTTATACACCTTTCGTCCATGAGACCTGACACCGAGAGGATAATTTCTCATGCTAGATACTCTTGAGCACTATTAAAAGAATCCATCTTTCTTTTCTGGACGTTGCTGTGAAGACATTCTTGGATTATAGCTAGAGCATTACTAATGGCTGGAATCTTTTCATCATAGAACATGTTAGCTGAAGTGACTTGGTAAATGAAAGGAATTTTTTTTTTAAAAGATCATAATTTTGCAAATGCTGCCTGGCGATTTCTAGTGCCATGTGACTCTGTTACCGTCTATGAATTATGCATACAGTTCTGTCATATGAGGTGGAACAAAGAAAATGTGCAAAATAATGTGTTTTGTGAACCTTGTGAACTGTAGTTTGGGGGTTGCAGAAAAAAGGGATAGTTTGCAATTTGTTTTTATCAACTCTGCTAACTTCTACTCTGTTACATTGGTAGTCCTTTGCCACAGACAGTATAAGCGAGAGTACAATTCTGCCCAGCGGTGCTAGAACAATTTGTATAGTTGGATTGCTGAGAGCCATTGAACCAAACTGTAAACCCTGTATATAATAGAGACCACTTCAAGCCCGGGGGTGTGGCAGCACCCCTAGCACCCCTAGTTCCAGCACCTATGAGGCTGCCTACAATATAAGAGCCAAATCATGCAGTTGATGCATGGTAAAGTGACAATGTAGTATTAAGGCCAAAGCCTGTAATTTTTACTGTGCCCTTACTCCCACAGAAATAAATGGTGGGGGGGGGGGGTCCTGCCAGAATAAGGACTGTAGAGGTGCAGCCCAGTTCTGTTCCCATTGAAATCAATGTCAATAGGAGCAGGTCTCTGCTGTTAATGTGTAATATAAAGGCCTGATCCTGCAAACCCCTGCTTACTGAGTAGTCCCATGGCCATCCCTACTTGCATGAGGAAGAGCCACTCACATAGGGAGTGCTGCATTGTATCTTTAGGCCCTAATCCTGCAAATATTTATGCAGGTGCTTTGAATAGTGCCACCAAACTCAAAGGGACTATTCACAGGTTTCAAGTTAAACATGTGCCTAACTTTTTGCAGGACCAAGGCTTTAGTTTGTAAAAGGCTTTGGGATTCCTCTAGATTAAATGTGCAATATGTGATACCATTATTAGCATGATGAATTCGAAGAATTCGTAACCATATGGAAAAGCTAGAAATCATAAAAAAGTGGCTAGAGTCCTGAATATTTGGAGATGGTTTAAAGAACCACAAAACGAACTACTTCTGTAATAACACATTTTATTTATAGCAGGATTTTCAGAATACCATGTATTCCCAGCCTTTGACAATTTCAGTTGCTTTTATTTTGAGAACCCCCGGTCCCCACAGAAATACTGACGTGCTTACAACAAAAAGCATCCCATGAATGGAAATAAACTATACAGCATTAGGCAACAATGTTTTCTATGTATTTCATACATTTGTATCTGATGAGACGAATATGTTTAATGTTCTTTGCAAGTGAGCTTTTTCTTGCTTTGCTGTTTCAGGTGAAATAAAAGTGCCTCCTCTAACCAAGAACGTTAAGAAATACCATTATGAAAATATAACGTAAGCATTGCTATAAAAACTTTGCAGGAAGCCACTTGTTACAGCCTTCTGTTTACTGCGTACAATGTTTACGCTAGCCAAAAAGCTAACCTGGTAACAATATAATAAAAAGTCAAAAAAAGTACTAAAATGTGTCAAGAATGCTTTAGTTAAATACATCTCGCAGCAACATTATTCACAAATATACAGTTTAAAAAGCTTCTCCTTTATACATAGGTTGAAACGCGTGGATTCCACGTGCATAGTTCATTCTCCGAGAGGCACGGCTGTTCATTGCGTGAGTTTCTTTCTCCCCACGTAAAAGCAGTGGATGGAGTTGGTTTCAAGTCTCAGAGCTCATAATACGTGATAGATGAGCCTGGAATGAGGAGGGGTCCTAGGGGTGCCTGGGTGGGAATCGAGGCTGGCGTTTGCAGGGAGGGAGGCGGTGTCCCGAAGCTGCAGCGCAGCTTGCTCGGAGGTGGAAGAGATGCGATCCACAATACTGGATAAACAGTCCAAGCTGGACAGTGTAGTGCTTTTGTCTGTGGAACAGAGTAAGGCGAAAGTATAATAGATAAACACTTACATGCATCAAGAAACGTGAATTAGCTCACTAATTAGCTACGATTTAATTTCCAACTCATGTACCTATCCCCACCCAGCCCTTTGGAGTCCAGACGCCGACACGCAGCACACCTCGTCGTTTGTAAATATCACCGCCTGGCATAGAGATCGGGAGTGTGAAAACTCATGGCAGATGCTGCCTCTCCAGCTACATCGATGCCACCTTACTCACGCCGGAGTTGCGCTATTAAGAAACTAGCTGGCCCGAGCCCTGTGTTCATGCTTACCGCTGTGTGGGTCCGGGCAATAGACAGTGTCAAACCTGCTGTTCCGCCGGGACCAGGCAGGGCTGTTGCATTCGGCCTAGAACAAACAAGAAATGAGCGCACAGAGCTTATGGGTGCGCAACTTTGCCCGCTGACTTCCAACGGGCTGAGCCTAGGGCCCTGCTAACTCCGCAGTGGGACCCTAAAACCCCACCGCGCCTTCGCGCTTCCCCGGCACATTTGCTTACATTAGCTCAGTTTCCAGCGGCTCTTTGCGTGAGGGGCAGCGTGGCAAAAGGCGAACCCATCAGCAATGTGCACCGCGTTAACCATGGAGAATGGATTGGTAGCAGGCGGAAGGCACAGCGAGTCAGTAAGAAGACACTTTCCCAGAGCGAAAGCACATTAAAACCTGGCACTGATGGAGCAAACGCGCTCGGGAAAAAATGCATCAACAGCCCCTCTGGGCCAGGCTTCAGCTGGGTGGGTTCCCCTCTATTTTTTTTCATGACGACTGTAACATTACTGGGGGCTGGGGGACGAGGGGGTAAGCAAAGGCTTCACTCCCTAGTCTCAGTTCTCCATGGTCCATGCGGTACTTCATAAGAGCTTGGCTACAAAACACGAAGGAGAATTGACGGGCATTGAATGGTGAATGCTATGATCACTACCCAGGAGCTTGTTTTCTAGTTATCTTCATCCCCTGCAGGGCAACAAAGCTGCCCCCTTTGCACATATGAAGTCCCCCACCCCCACAACACTGCAAGGCTGTTTGCATGCAGAACCATGTGAATTACATCCTGGAAAGGGACCATTTCCCTAAGCGCACTTAACGTTTCCGTGGGATCTTAATAAACGCATCCCGTTTTCACTCTTCTACCTTACAGCAGAGCCCTGAAGTAACGGAGTAACCTGCCTATGTCGGCACGTTTACAACCCAAAAGCGTTTTACGTGATCGAAACGTCCGTCTCTTACCATCCCGTCGGAGCAGCTGGAAGTTGGGCTGGTGGGTTCAGAGCAGCTCTGTCCTGGCAGGCTGTAGTAGTTCTCTACCTGCTCTCTCAAGACCTCCTGCAGGCTTTCGATGTACCTGATGGCGTTTCTCAGGATCTCCACTTTGGGGAGCCGTTGGTTGGGGTTGGCAGTGGTGCACCTCTTCAGCGTGTCGAAAGCCTGGTTCACTTTCTTCAGTCGCCTCCTCTCGCGCATGGTGGCTGCCTTCCTCCGGTCCATGGTAGTGGACTTTCTCTTGCAGGCTTTGCAAGCCCACATGAGGCAGTGGCCGGCTTGATGATGCCC